>NC_080588.1:64302500-65620000 GCF_029962835.1 Magnolia sinica
ATGGAAATATGGTGGATCCGTTTATTGGATGGGCCACACAATTCCACTGAGCCACTTCATCAGCCGTCCATTGACTTTGAAGTTGTGACCAACCAATTAGTGGATGTGGCCCATTTTGATAGCATGTATGGTCATCGTGATGTGTTTTTTTTTTCATGTGCACAGTGCATTAGATTTTCAACGTTTCTATATCAAGCCATGCGCACGTGTCATCCACGTGGTGATCAGATTGGTCAGGCTGTTGGATCTCATGATAAGCGGAAGCGGAAACGGATTGGCTACTTCCCCTTACACCAGCCAATGGCTGGTGGTCGGTGCTCTGTGGGCCCCACCATGATGTATGTGTGTCATCCATGCCGTCCACCTATTTTTACAGATCATTTTACTGTACGAGACCAAAAACGAGGTATATCACAATCTTAAGTTGACCACATTACAGGAAACAGTGTTGAATGAGCATAAACCATTAAATAACATTTTGAGGCCATAAAAGTTTTGGATCAAGCTGATTTTTGTTTTTTCTCTTCATCTAGTCCTGTATGACCTAATCAACATATTGGATGTCAAACAAACAGTACAGTGGGCCTTAGGAGGATTTTGCTGGTGGATATCCAATCACTATTTTTTTTTCATGTGGTGTGGTTCATCTGAGATTTATAAACATTTCATTTTTGGAATCAAACCATAAAATTATATGTAAAAATGGATGAAAGGAATGGATGGAACGCATGCATCATTATGAGCCCCACAGAGCACCGACCACCAGCCACGGGGTTGGTGTCGGGGGAGTAGCCAATCCGTTCCCAGCGGAAGCGGATTGGCTGGGATACCACACACCATCGACGTGGCTGGTGTGTTGACGTCATCAAGTACTCTAGGTCCCTTCATGAGGCATGAGTTATATCCAAACCGTCCGTCCACTTGTTGAGCTCGTCGAAAGGCTTAAGCCAATAAATAAGACAGATCCAAAAATCAAGTGGTCCACACCGTAAAAAGCAGTGGAGAATTGAATGCCTACCATTGAAAACCTTTTTAGGGTCACAGAAATTTTTGATCAATATAATATTTGTTTTTTCTTTTTCTATTCATCTAGTTCTGTATGACATTATGAACAGATTAATTGGAAAGTAAACGGGCTACGAATGTTTTAACGGTGAGAATTATTGTCCCACTGCTATTTATAGTGTGTTGCAATTTTGCCTTGGAAATTACTCATTTTTGGGATCAATATCTAAAATGATGTATATAAATAGATGAATGGTGTAGACATGATAAATACATTATTGAGGGCCCATGTAACTTTGATGTCCTTTGAACCGTTCGTACAACTGTGAGCTCGAGGAGCGTCAGCTCTCGTCTTCTCACGACACGCACCCACACCAGCCAATCAGCTACCATCTCGCACACGTATGCCAGGACGTGTGAAGAAAGTCCAGTCAGTCGAGTTCAATCGGCATTTCTCCATTTAATAATGAAGCAGACAACTTCGCTCGCGACTGTACAAAAGGCAAGAGAGAGAGAGGCTGTAAAGCGTCCGTGAAAAAATCTCACCCCTTATCTCCAATCAATCCTGCCACCTCTCTTCCATCTTTTCTTCCCATCTCATCATACTCGCGCGAGTTTGTTGGTGGAGGGCCCTCACTTCGCACGTGTCACCTTTACACAAGTGTGCATGACCCAGACCATTCATTGCCAGGCCACTATGAACATGCCCTGAAAAGCAGGCCATTCGCTCAGTAGGTTGACAATGTACTACGACAAACATCCATCGAATCTTCACCGTTGGTGAATTTCCTAGCCTTCTATCATTCTCGTGGCGGCAGCTTCATTTTTACGCAGTAATCCTGACAAGGGATTTCGCGCGTGTGAACATAGGTCCCGCGAATCCAGTTCCTAGTCCTCTTCGCGGGGAATTTGTGGTGGGCCCCACCGAGGTGAGATACATCGTTACGCTCTGTATGCGAGGTTAACTACGCAAGGGCCAGAGGACAGTTCAAAAGCTGCAAACCACACACAGCAACTTAAGATAGGCTCCCGGAAGAAACGGGCGATCTATGATCCTCCTTTTCTTCTTATAGGATGCGACAAAACTCCAATCGCGCGTCCCGCTCTCGTTCTCACATACAACATGGGAAGAAGGAGAAAGGAAATCCACCAACTCCATTGCTTTCCTGTCTACTGTACTAGGGTTAATGCCTTGAAACAGTAGCATCTTTCTCTCTCCTGGGTTTTGGATCTTTTGATTAGGGTTTTCCAAATCTTCAACTGTTTTTTTTCATCTGGGTGATTTTGTTTCTAGATTTTCAACGGTTTTCCTCATCTGGGTCGTTTAAGAAATGGATGATTACTCTCATCTGAACGAGAATACTACTAATAGAGGTAGTTTCATATATGCTGTCCCTGCGAATACACCGAATCCTTCTGTGTATGTCCAGAGCAGCAACAGCAGCGGCTCCTCCATGCAGCAGCAGCAGCAGCAGCAGTCTCTTCCTGTAGGCTCTTTCCACCATCAGTCAGGTGAGTGCTTTCCTACTCTTGCAGTGAAGATGGAAGGGAGCTCTTCGCAGCAGCAGCAACAGCAGGAATTCCACTACCCTTTTGTTGTAAGAGGACCAGTGCAACAGCAGCAGCAGCAGCAACAACAACAACAAGGGAATGGAAGCTCCAACGATGTGGATGCAATCAAGGCGAAGATCGTATCCCACCCGCAATATTCTCACCTTTTGGAAGCATACATGGGCTGCCAAAAGGTAATATATATACAAGAAGATGAATGGGAAAATTCAATATAGAAGAGATTGTTTTCATCTTTTGCATTTGGGTTTGATTGATGCAGGTGGGAGCTCCACCGGAAGTAGTGGCCCGCCTCACGGCGATCGGGAGAGAGTTTGAAGCACGGCATCGCTCAATCAACTGCAGCAATGCTGCAACAGACCCCGAACTCGACCAGTTCATGGTAGTTTTAGAGTTTTAATTGAATTTTCTGGGCTGTCGTTGATTTTTTAACTTTGATTTAAAGCAAACCGAAATGTTCCCTTTTCTTCTTCTCAATTTTTGTTCTTTATAAAAATTCATTCTCTCTCTCTCTCTCGTTTTTCCTTCAATGACAGGAAGCCTACTGTAATATGCTGGTGAAATACCGAGAAGAACTAACAAGGCCTTTGCAAGAAGCCATGGACTTCATGAAAAGAATAGAATCGCAGCTAAATTCACTAAGCACCGGATCTGTCCGCGTTTTCTCTTCAGGTGAAATCTCTCTCTCTCTCTCTCTCTCTCTCTCTCTCTCTCACGAACCTTTCATGTTGTGAGTTTTTCTTCTCCATCAACTTTGCTCTATATAGAGAAGAAAATCCCTTAGAAATCACTTAACTTTGTACAGTGCAAGCCCAATAGTACAGAATACAGATGAGGTCTCTGGGTTGTATGCAGACCTTTTTTTATTACTATGATGCGATACTTCTATTCTGAGTTTTCTCCAACGACGAATCTCTGACCGGAATTAACGTTAAATGAAGAAGAAGAACTCTTCACGAGGCTACAGTAGTAGCTCTCCCTCTCTCTCTCTCTCTCACCCTCTCCTCTTATCAGAGAAACGGAGTGCACACAGTCGTCGCTGCTTTTTCTACGATCGATGACAGCTCTTTAGGGTTCCAATGCCCTGTGCCTCGAGAGTCGCAGCATCCATATATAGTTCACGCATACAGCATGCATGTCTGTATGGGGCCCACATGGAGAGATGGTTTGGTGATCCGAACCGTTGATATCCTTGTTGCGTGTCTGGATGGGCCAAGATCCAAAGATCTTGCTGAATGGATGATGCAGCCTGTATACCGGTGGAGTTAAATGTGGACCATCGAGATTGCTGTTTTCAATTGTCTACTTTCACTTTCACCAATCGGTGCTCGGAGTCAACTGTTCAGCATGAGCTTTGGGCATGGGCATGCCCATACCGGCAGTTAGTGGATGGACGGTTCCAATCAACTTACCATGCAAATGCTCATGAGCCACATGGGGCAGCAAAGCTTGCTCAATGAGCTCATTCAAAACAACCCCACTCCATCTATTTCTTCTTCTTCTTCATTTTTTAATTTCAGCTGTCTAATTTATTTTATTATTCTAAAAGCTTAGATTATTAAGCGAAGAACATTGGATGCCATTTTAAATCATCAGCCTAATAGGAGATTGTTGCGATTATGATTCTTTATAGAGTAAAAATCCACATGTCTGTGTAATGTCCCCATTTATATTTTGTTTAATCAGCGAAATATGTAGAAATTACTATGGAATGTGGGTTATATTATCGATTTGGTTTAATCACCATTTACCCTTGGGCCTCCATATTTTGTATGATCAGCAAAATATGTATAAAGACCAAGGAATGTGGGTTATATTACTGATTTGACTTAATCACTAGTTCTCTTCGGTGACATCCTTGAAAATTGGAATGGTAAAGAGAAGATTAGCATGGCCACTGTGCAAGGATGACATGCAAAAATCAAGAAATGGTGGGTTATATTATTTATTTGGTTGCCTATTTATTATACTTTAATTTGGTGATCATCGTGGATTGATTTATGTGCTGCAAGTAATGACGTGATTGAAGAAAATGAAACAAAAAAGAAGAAGAAGGAAAGAAAGCCTTCAGTGGGAGCCTCTCATGATACACTTAGAAAAACTTGGGTAACTCAAGCTACATTACCATGGAATGATTGATGTTGGTGACAAGGACCTGACTGTTTTACTTGTATATGTCATATCTTTTCAAGAACATGGCATGGAATGGGACGTTTTGGCAATATTTGATGGTTAGGAGATGCTCTTCCATGGTTGCTACAATGTTGAACTTTTTGCGTACAGATTCCTTTAGGGATGTTTATGATATTTTACAGCTTAGATTAGGCTAATTGAAATCTTAGAATCCATGATCTTCTAGAATTTGTATATGGCATGTCCCAAGCAACATCTAAATGTCCATTATTTTCCTTAATCCTTAGTGCATCCATGGATGCATTTAAACTTGTAGGACTAAAACTAGTGGTTATTGCCATGCTAAGTCCACTTCATCATCATTTGGTATAAATTGGAAATGGTTAATAGCCCATCTAACTGCTCCATGTAGTGGCAAACAAGGATTGCTCTTTTGTTGTCATCTTTAGGTCCAAGTTCTAATATCATTGTTGTAATTTTAACATCTGTGTACTTAGCACATATGGTCATGGTAAAGGAAGCAGTCATCCTTGTTACACAATACGGAGGTGAATAAGTGAGTTAAGAAAAAATGGACCGTATTGGCTGATACAGGTTGTATATGGCCTATATGTAAGGAAATGGTCACCCCCGTTATGAATATGGGGTTGAATGGGTTCATGATGGAAAAAATGGCCTGTATCAATCCATGTTGGCTGTTACAGGCTGATATGCTCCATATCAGCACAATTATGGAGCTGATATGGCCACTACAGGCCAATATATAAAGGCCCGATCTTGAAAATTGTGCCATTTTTTTCTCACTTTTTTCTTCATTTTAACCATGAAGGAAGCTTTCAAATTGATTTGACACTAGATCTAGGCCTAATTTGAGAGTCAAAACATAAAATTTGTGTAGGATTCCATGAGTTGAAGTCGACCTACCATTCTGGGAAATATCAAAAGTAGCAAACCATCATTTTTTTTTTCCTTTTTTTTTTTTTCATCTTCTCGTATATATATGTGATGGGCCCCAATCCACCAAATCATGCTTGAATTTTGTTCCATTAGAACATATCTGGTCAACTTTCAATAGGTCAAGTTGACACTGCCAACAGATAGTATTCTTACCAAAGAATGGCCAGTTACAACATCATTAAATACATGTCAAAAAAAAAAGAGAAAAAAGACTACATATTTGGGATCCTCACACTTTTTTAGAAATTTACCAGTAATTTATGACATCCCTTGCCACAAGAAAAGGGGGCTATTATAGGGCCGTATAGTGTCGTCTGTATGTTAGCTGATGCCATTATGTAATACCTTGCATGCAGTGGACACACGATGATATTAATGCAATTGCATTAGAATGATCACATAATCATGGAGTGTGAACTGGTTCAAGTACTTCCATTGCAAGAAAGCATGTTCAAACTATCTAAATATCTATTAGAAAAATCCTACCATGCCTACCTATTTTACATCAGTGGGCACTACGGAATTTTGAATTCTTCCGAGTTTCCTATAATTTTAAAATGAAAGTCAAAAAATCTACCAGGGGTATTCTTTTCCTCCATAGGGTGGGTCTAGGTAACATTAGATAAAGGAATGGGCTGTAGTGTTCTAGGGTTGTCTAGGCTTTTCTGTTGTGGGTATATGATGGGTGGTCCCAGGGTATTTTTGATCCTTGGGTCCCCCGAATGTGCATTTCTGTAAGGCTCTTTCTCCTTCAATAAATCTTGGCCTTCTCGGAAAAAAGAAGCATTATTTGCACTTCTTAAAAAAAAGGCTAAAGGGAATAGAGAATAGGCAAATGGCCAAAGTGAAAGGAG
Organism: Magnolia sinica; assembly: GCF_029962835.1. Classification (NCBI taxonomy): domain Eukaryota; kingdom Viridiplantae; phylum Streptophyta; class Magnoliopsida; order Magnoliales; family Magnoliaceae; genus Magnolia; species Magnolia sinica. Next base: position 64,309,019 of record NC_080588.1, read on the forward strand.
TACATTAGAAGCGATAATTAAGTAGCAGTACTTTCTTGGCACCAACGGTAGGATGAAGGATATGCCAAAGGGTGGGATGCTGGAAAGTATGCTCTTCCACATTATTTCCTATCACTTATATTAGTGCATGAACCTTCATCCTAAGGTGTCATTCCTACTCTCTACCTCTTCAAAATCTTAGGTTCTTGCACCTAACATTTTGAAAACTATTAATTCACCACTCCTGCAGCCATATCGCCTCTCATTCCTGCACAATTTGTCCAACAAGTTGTAACCCACATCTACTGCAATTCCCAAACAAGATTTCAGTGGTCATAAGTGCCCCTTCGAAAGATTGCCATGCAAGTGAATTAGGTCATTCATAGCAAGAGGAGGAACGCATAGTAGACTTATCTAAAAGAATGAATCTAAGGTAGTTATTCACTCTTGTTTGGGAATCAAAGTCATTATTTAGGGTGCTGTTTGGAACTTCCAGGAAAATATACTATGATAGAAAACACCCGCTTGCATTGGCCAACATCATATCCATTTCAACACATTTGGCTATATTTTATTCAGATAGCATGGAAGGAATATTGGGGGAATAAATTTAGCTCCGAGCTAAATATTTTGTGCACCAAATTGTCTCCTCAAACTGCAGATATTTTTTCTGATGTGGATGTAGTCATTACAAATGTCAGGGACTGTTTTATATCACATGACATTTTCACCTAAAGTTACATGGTCGCTTAAGGAGGATGAGTTCCTTGTGTTATCCTCATTAAGATCCTCACGAGGGATACCACTAACGACCTAGTCAATTTCAATGGCAACATATGTTGCTTAGGTACATATACAGGTGTTTGTAATGAGTAGAAGTGGGGCGCTCATCCTAGACCAGTCGGGTCTTGGGGCAGTTAGGGAGAGGTAATCAGTTGTAGGGGTTTGAGGTTATGATAGGCTGGCCCAGCCTCTTTTTAGGTGCTATGGGTCTGCCCGAATGTATTGTGTCTGTATAGTTGCCTCATTGTTTCAATAATATTTCTCTCGTTTAAACAAAAAGTGTTTGTAACGAGTAGGAGTCAAATTTGCTTGATCTCAAATCTATAAATTTGTATTATTATTATTAATGTATTTTTAACATATTTAAAATTTTAAGTATTTCTTAATTGAAAATGCCCATGTGCTAAAGGTAAAAAGGAAAACAGTTGGGTATTGTTGAGTTAAATTGCTTCCACACCACATGTCATGTTTGACATGAGTAACCCGAAGTTGGGTGTTGTTGAGCTAAATTGCTTCCACACCACGTGTCATGTTTGAAATGAGTAACCCGAAGCCGGTCATTTTTTCCTCTTGCAAGCAAACATCTGACCAATCAAACGAACGAAATCTTTAACAATGTCTTTCCTTTGAGAATCTGAGAGCCCTCAACCATTCCATTATAGAAAATCTGGGGATGCAAGGATTCCAAAAATGACAATAATGTAATGCCAACCCAACTAATTAGTTAAGACTAGAAGCTGCGTTGGCCATATTTTTAAAGTGCAAAGGAGGGGGGTGGTGAGGCAAGGATGGACGTGATGAGGTCGACCACTGTCTTCCTCAAGGGGATAATTACTCTAAATCCACGGAGCTTCTCTGGATTCCTCACAGAGATTCCTCGAATCAACAAGGGAAAATAGAAAAATAGAAATAAATTCAAAAAAATTCAAAAATTAATTGATATCCGATAAAAACGAATTTAAAATCCTTTAAATAGTGATACCAAACCTAGGAAGAAGTTTCAAAATCAAACTCCAACTCAAACTCCTAAAATTCGTGATTTACTGTAAATAGTAAACCTGCTATTTATAGATTGTCATGATTCCTACTAGACTTCATGGTTTTCTGCCAAAATAGTGTCCTATTTGGCCTAACCATGTTATTCTCCTAAAATTTTTAAAGCCATTTTCATGTTGGGCACAAATCCTAAAGCTCAAAGGATGAAGAGTTATGATCGGACTAAAACTTATCATAAATAGTAAAAATGAAATTAAAAAGGATTTTTGACCGTCTATCAGATGGAATCTCGCAAATTCGGCGTGGGCAACCTGTCGTAGTGGGTTGATTGGCTAAAGTAGCTTCTCCTACCCCAAAATCATATATGGTATGTCGACTAACTCATTTCGGTTTGCAAGATACGCTTGATTTAGGGTTTTGATGGTCTTGATCACTTTCGCCTTCAATCGAGCCTTCCTTGGGAGACATGGCCATATTGTGTCCGCGACCCGCTCTACATCACCTGGCCTTCCTCGGGAGACATGGCCATATTTTCAAAATGCCAAGGGTATTAAAGGAAAGGGAAAATCCTTTCCTTCATTGTTTCTCTAGCAAAATAAACAGTTGCGATGGATTTCCTTTCTTCCATGCTTATGTCAACTTTAGACTTGCTTATCTTGTCAACTATATTTTACTTTCCATTTCCAAAACTCTCTCTCTATCAATGCTTGCTCACGACTATATTGGCCCGACTCGCTAATTTGCTCAACTCGAGAAGACTTTGAGTGAATTGAGTTTACGAGTTTTTAAACAGTGGCAACAACTGCTTTTTAATAGAAGTGTGCGAAAATATTTTTGGTTAACCTTGAATAAGTTAAATGTAGAAAAATTGATAGTTTTTTTCTTTCTTAAACCTTGTTCTTTTTTCTAGGAGTGTTTATGTTCTTCTAGCTTTTATTGCAAATATTTGTTTAAGAAAGATTGCAAATATATTTATTACATGGTGTATTTTTCTTGAAAGTCACATCCCTAGGATAATTCAATTGTTATAATAGGAACATGTGTATTAATTTATTGTGCGGAGATTTAGTTGCTTGGATATGTACATCGAAGGTGCTAATGAATCTTTTTCAGGTGCACCGATTGATATGTCCAGGCACTATTCTCTTGCAAACCATTAGTTATTGTGTACTTCCATTCCTAGTGCATATTCCTGATTACTTGTGACCATACTAAATCTGTGACTTCCCAAAACATTATTTGTTCTTGTGGATTTAGCAAATATTGTTGGGTTTGTTTGTGTGCAATATCAAATTGGAAGACAATTATTAGCCTAATAAAGTGGAAAACACCTAATTGTAATTTTATTGGCATTCATTTTTAGGTCATTGACCCTGAAATCTTTCGAGAAAACAAGTAACGGATCTAAAATGCAATCTGGTTTTTTTAAAACTTCAGTTTGATGGTTACTTCCTCATTGCAACTACTAGAAACATCATCAATTTTGGTCACTCCACTTAGTTTAGATATTTTATTACCTAGAACAAGTCATATATATGTATATATGTATATATATGTTTATGTGTGTATAACACACACACACACACACACACACACACACACACACACACACACACACACCTTTTTCAAGTGAAAATGCATGATTAGTGCAAGAGGCATCTAAAATCAGATTAATCTTTGCCTTCGATCATCGGGCCACATGTGATGTTTGCCCCCTATAGCCCATATTATTAAGATCCATGCAGATCTGCATCTTTAACATTGGAGGATCATACCAACCACCAGCTACGGGCCCTACCTTAAGCATGGAACATCTAGACCAGTACAAGCAAATTCCATAATGTCAATTGTTTTGGGGTTTTTAACCCTCTTGGACCCACCAAATTCGACAATGGAGTTCATCATGAGTTTTCCACAACCCCACACACCTTAGGAGTAACTTTGAGCCTCAACAAGCCTTACACGAAGCTGGTGGGCCCTACGACCTAACCGTTTCCCCAAAAACTTAACCAGTGGCTTTTGGCCCATTTTTGAGGTATCAAAACACTGTGAAGCCAGTCTGTTTGAAATTTCATTGAGTTTGCTTTCCATTGAGGCCAAGATCACCTAATTCCAAAATCATTCCAGTGAGATACAGCTAAATCAATGGGCAACTGTACAATAGTGTTCATTAGGCAGACATAATATTTCCACCGGACAAACCAGTCGAGTGATCCTCTACTAGTAGAAGTGATTTTTCATCCATGTTAAAGTGGGTGGGACTCTAAGCTTGGCCTATTTGGCCTGTTCTTCTTAGGCCGTAGGCCCACTTCCATTGGGTTTATTTTATTATAAATAGAGGGTGTGGGAAAGATGGCTCGCTACTCTAAACTTTCACCTTAGCGTCTAACTAATTTTCAACTAAATAAATATTTGAACAATTGTAGAGACCTCACTCTCGTGCTTAGAAACAATAATCCTTTAAAAGTTTTACAAACCAATATGCCTTTATTTAGCCTCCCTCCCAAAGTTTTTGGTTGCGTCTATTTTGTACATGTCAATGGGATTTCCCATGATAAATTGGGCCTTGTTGGTCTATTTTATACATGTCAATGGGAGTTGCCACAATAAATTAGGCCGTGGTCTATTTTGTACACGTTAATTGGGTTACCACAATAAATTAGGCCTTGATATGTTAAGTATGCCTTTTTAGGATATTCTTTAACTCAGATGATTGTAAGTGTTCCGGTCTTGATACTGGTCAGAAATTCAAATAACGTATGCAAATTCAAGAAAAGCGATAAATTGGTTAAAAAAGGCAGTGACATTATGGCTAAAAAGCTCTTGTTATGTAAGGCGTGCTAGCACGCAACAAATAATTTACGAACTTTAATGGGCTTTATATCCACAAGGGGACCGAGTCAAATGCACCAAAGCCTTTACTGTAGATAATCATAAGTGTTTTTTAGTTAAAAATTATAAGCGCGCTAGCATGCTGCAGGTTTTCAGCTGCTGCTTTAATATGTATGAGTGTGCTAGCACCTTGCTTGCTTCAAAATGCATATCAGCTATGAAGCTAGAAAAGATGCAACGTCCTTTAAAGACAACCCCTTCCTGTTTTAGGGGTGGACTCACATTTGGACATCTCTCTGCTTGAGAAGACTTTTGTCCATCATCATTTTATTGTGCTGATTGTAGAGCGTGTTCCCTTCCTGCCATCGAGTCGAGACCATCATCAGGAGAGCCTGAGTTGAGACCAAGCAATCTATCTATTGCTCTTCTGGCTGTCCCAGAAAGGGATAGGTTGAATATTGCTCACCTAATTCAACACTTTGTTTCCTTCGAATGACTTTTTACATCATTTTGAGAATTTCTTTTTCTATATCTTCTGTTTCTATTTCATCTCTAGTAGCTGATGCTTTGGCAGATCCTTACTGGAAATGCATCTATAGTGGAGGAAATAGTGACTCTTGACAAGCAAGGCAGTGAGACTTGGTTCCACTCATGTTTTTAGACGTAAATAATTTATACACAAGTATAATATTGATGGTATGATTGCTCGACCTAAGGCTCAGTTGGTTGCTAAAGGTTTTAATCAGCAGTACTTTGAATAATCAACAATCCTTGATTGTCAGTCTGCAATCACACGTGGCCTACCATGCAATGGATTTGTACTTAGAGTAAAACATGGGTAGAATCGTAGGTTGGGGGATCATCTTGATCGACAAATACGCTAAAGCCGAAACTATTTATTATGTTTTTTTATTTTTTGAAAAGTTTCCCAGTTGGTGTTAATTTCTTCTTGATACTTTCCCCTTAATGTCACTGTCATGCTTGTATATGATTGTACTCTCATTCATCTAAAAAATTATGTTTTGCTTAGGGTTTTCTCACTTTTTGTTAAACTTTATTCATCTCTTCTGGTCTCTATTGCTCTCTTTTCTACTTTTTTATTTTGTTTAAGTGAAGTTTTCATGGTATCAGAGCCATTAATTTCACGTTAGTTTTGAAGTCCTAGTGAGATTCAACAACATTCATATTTGTAATGTGTGGAACTGGTACCCACCTACCATTGCCATGGACTTGTAGTTCTTCTCATATTGCTGCAAAAACAGATGATTTTTAGGGCTGGCTTCAGAGACTTTGGTTTTGAAAAATCTGAGGCTGAGCCGTGGATGAGGGTGAGCTCATAGCTATGCGATGGATATGCTTGCAACTTCTGTCGCGTCAGTATCGGATTGAGTATTGGTGGGGTCAACAATTGATTGTGCAGTAGGTGGTGCCTATGTAGGAGCAAGTGGTAGATCAATCACTAATTGATCGGGCATCCCATCTCTATGAAACATGTGAACTGGTTGCACTTTTGACAATGTAGCAGATCGGTTGCAATATTTGAATGCTCAACATCATTGCCTGCACTAGAGGTGGATTGATCAAGATCAATGGAAGATCGATCAGATCTGGAAGGTGATGTGTTTACAGTATGAGATGAGGGGATTCTGGTTGAATTAGAGGACAACATAAGTGGCTCAAGAGGTGGACGATGGACCTGATTTGAGCTTGATGGGTTGGAGAGTGCAATTGGATGTATCATAGTATGTGGTATCCACTAGGGTCTTGCAATTAAACCATTCGTCCAGTTTTGGGAAGAGGCCACTAAGCCCTCGGCCCGCACAAGATAATACAAGTTAGCTGGTGAATTGTTAGGTAGGTAAGTTTCATAATTTAGATTAAAAAAAAAAAAAAAAAACCACAGGACAGGATATATGCACCCAATTGGTAGGTGGATGGAGACAACGATAGCCCTTATGAATAGGGTTACATCCGATGAACACATAGGTAAGAGTGGGGACCAAGTTTGTGTTGCATGATCATGGAGATATGGAAAACATCTACAACCAAATTTGTGGATCCCTGAGTAATCATGATGATGTCCAAATAGTCGACGACGAGGGGTATCCCAACCATCTATTGAAGATGGCAAATGGTTAATAAAATATAGAGTTAGAATAAAGGCATCAACTCATAATCGAATAGGACAATTGGCATGTAGAAGCGTTATAACTCCAGCTTCTTTCATGTCTGTGTTTTCTTTTTATAATTCTATTTTGCTCATAATTGAATAGGAAGATTGGCATGCAGAAGCATTGTTAGTCCAGTTTCTTCCATGTCTTTGTGTTTTCTTTCAGCAATTCCATTTTGCTTTAGAGTCCCAAGATAGTACAAGTGTCTATGAATTCCACGTAAGTTTAAATGGGAAATAAAATGTTTAGAAATAAACTCTCCACCACTATTAGTCTAAAATATCTTGATCCTAGAAATAAATTGATTTTCTACTAATTTTTAAATTTTAATGAGGTAGTCGTATAAATCTGATTTACTTTAATGGGTAGATCCAAGTAAACCAAGAGAAATCATCCACAAAAATCACTTAATACTTGAATCTTTGAATAGGTGTTAGAGGTGAGGGGCCCCATAAATCGCAGTGAATCTTTTGTAAAGGAAATTCAAAAATTTTATCAATATCCAAAAAAGGCGAGGGACAACTCTTGCCCATTTGACAACTACGAATATTTTAGATTGAGGGTGCCCTAAAGGTTGATGCCATAATCTTTTTCAAAAAAGTTTTCAATAATATCCTACTAAATCTTTAGTGTATCTTTCGTTAGATTTCTTAACCAAAGTTTAGGTCGATTGTATGAGAAAATGGTTCAGTAGCTCGAGTGGGCCCCACTCCGATGTTTATGTGAAATCCACCCAGAGAAATAGGTCTGTCATCCCATGTAAGGCCCATACTTAAGAAATCAACCCCATCCATGATTCAGGTGAACTACATGATTGAAAACAGTGTGTAAGGCAATCTTCACCCTCCAAGCAGTTTCCCTTAGTATGGCTCAACTGAATCATAGATTGGCCTGATGTTTGGGCTCTAGGCCTTGGCATGGCATCTAAGGGTTGGAGTGAATTCCATCTAATCATCTCGGTGGGCCCCATAACTTAGCTGTAACCACCATTACAACAGAACAACCATTAAAGCCAATGAGGAAGTTGTAGCACACCTTTTACAACAACATTGTGTGCTTCTCTCTCTCGCTGTGTAGTTGATGGGTGGTAGGGTTTCAAGTTTCTTCTAATTTTTTCTTGCATTTGAATGGGCCCTGATTTGGTGAGCCTGTGATTGTGGGGCCCACCTTAATGTCTATTTTGTGTATCCATGTTGTCCATTAGTTTTGTCAGCTCATTTTTTGGCTTGGGCCTAAAAAATGAAGCATATCCAAATCTCAAGTGCACCACACCACTAATGTCCACCATTAAAAACTTACTAGGGCCCATCATAATGGGGAAAGAAACTGTATTAAGAATACATTCGGGCAGGCCCTTAACAACAAAAAGGGACCAACCCCCGCCAATCCTATACCCCCATACCCCCCGAGGAACAGAACCTCAATCCTCTTTAATAGAACCCAGACCCACCTGATCTAGGAATGGGGCCCACGAATATTCGGGGGAAGAGCCAAAGCATCCCGTAACATCCTACTCAACTATGAAACACTACCCAAGTAGGCCATACCATGTACGACACTGTTGCCTTCCCTTGGGACGTAAACAATCGAAACTTGCTAAGCGCCTGAGGGAATCAACGCGGGACTTCATTACCAGAGACTCCAAGGAAAGGAACCCTCATTAGTGAACACCTCCATCACCATATTCGAGTCACTCTCCACTACAATTCTATGGAACCCATGCCCCCCCCTCCAGAAGGACCCATGTTTTTGTGCGCCTGCCCAACCACATTTATCTTCACCCAACCCTACACGGGACTTCTCTATTTCACAATTAACAAGGAGGCCCTAAAGGAATCCCGAAGTGCCACCTATGAACTTGGGAGAAGAGACGAGATAATAGAGAGCCACCTATGAACTTGGGAGATTGTTTTACCCGCATTTGCCTAGATCCCATTGAATCGCTGACCATTTCTCTCGATCTAGATTTTCCAAAAAAAAAATGAAGCTTGGGGTGAAACCAAGCAGAAGACTAAAGGTGTACACAACAGAAGCAACATATCACTATTAGGAAGTGTGGCTTGTTGCCAACTGGCCATCGAAGAAGGAAATAGTAAAAAAAGGGTGAAAAATATTTCCATGCTTGAGTCGCTAGTTCACCCCTTGCAAATAGATGGTCTAGAGACTCCTCATCACGACTCTGATCAACTCCGCATCATTCACATCTCGACGCCAACCTAAGAATCGGCTCAAATATTAACCTAGGTGGGCCAAAATGACATATTTAGTGTCAAGCGTTCTAAAGATGTAATAATATTTTGGAATGATTCTCCACTCCAATCTCTGCTCGACGTGAATATACATCTTCTTACATGTAATTGACTTTAGGTTATCAAAACATAAAAAAACAACTTACATGTAAGTGCTCATAACTAAATCCAAACAAGATTACCTCACAACTTAGAGAGCTTATAGGCATCCAAATGCCCTCTTAAGAGTTTATTTTGATTTCTGGAACATTGGTAGTAATTTGTGATTGGCTGTGGAAGTCAGCAAAACACCCTACATGGGGAGGAGAAGGTTCTTTTTGGGGTTTTGTAATTCATGGATTTTCTCATTTGGAGTGCAGTAATGATTAATTTGGTGAAATTGTGTGGATCGTCTACCACGACATGTGTGGAAGTTTGGCAGAGCTTAGAATTATGACTAAGTCCTAGAGAGGGGTGAATAGGACCACGTAAAATTTTTGCCTAATTAAAACTAATTTACCAATTCAAATCAATAAGGAAAATAACACTTAGGCAATGGAGGTTAGAATCCTCATTAGAATGGTAAGCTTAAGAAGATGACTTAGATCTCATAGGTTTAGAGGCTTGAGATGAGGGATATGAGTGGAGAATCACCTAGGCGTCAATTGTACCAAAAACCCATTAATTTACTCAAGGTTCGAGTCCCCTTTATAAAGGAACCAAGTGCCAACAATAGAAAAGGGTGGAAATTGGAACCTTTGATTGATTGAGTAATGCCTTCTATAGGATTGATAAACTCCAGCTTTTCAGACAGTTGTTGTTGGACGTTGTTGGCCATCTTTGCTTTATCGATTGTAGCTTTGCTCGAGACACATCGACGGTTTGTCGATGAGATCAAACTCCACTCGATAAATGCTATTTTAGGCTTTGTGTTTGAGTTAAATGTTTAGCTATGTGGGATGTGACAGATGTCTTAAATCTGTTTGAAACATGGTCTGTAGTTTCCATAGACATTCTGATCGAAGACACTGAGAAAATTAAAAAAAAATCCCTGTTGCTCATTGAACAATTTTGGAGATGCTACTCGATGCTATAAAAGGTGGTTTCAATATCTTTGTTTGGTCTTCGATGGTTGTCGATGCCATCGAAGGTCCCATCGACTGCGCGCAGAATTGTGTAAATGCGCGATTTATTTCTTATTCCGGATGTGATAGTATATATATCGAGTGCAATCAGGATTAGGGTATTCCAAGGATTTTTCTAAGACCTTACTAAGGGTTTCAGAGCAAAGCTAGGGATTTTAACAAGGTTTTTGGGGTAGTTCGGATTGGTAAGCCCATCAATCTTTTGTAATATCGTTTTAGTGGATTGCTTGTCGCTTTGTGCCATGGTTTCTTCCCGTGCGTGTTTTTCCACATAAAACTCGTGTTTTTTGTGTGTTTTGTTTGCGATTGATTTCGCCTTGTTTGATTGAATTCAGGTTTACTTCCGCGCGATCCCTAACAAGTGGTCTTAGAGCTAACGTTGGGGTTTTGAGTTCTAATTTGAAACATGTCGACGAAAGAGTCTAACATGAAGTACGAAACGGAGAAGTTTACCGGGACTAATAATTTTGAACTATGGAAGGTGAAAATGCCTTTTAGTTCAACAAGGATTGCAACACGCTCTCCTTAGTAAGTTGAAGCGTCCTGCATATATGAGGAATTCATCAAATTGATGAGAGGGCTATAACCTTAATCTAATTGTGTCTACTGGACAACGTTCTCTACAATGTCCTGTATAAAAAATAAAAAAAATAAAAATAAAAATAAAAAAAACCACCGCAAGGGTATGGACGAAACTTGATAGTTTGTACATCAGGAAACAGTTCTACAACCTTAAGATGACAGAGAGGTCAGATATTAGCGAACAGGTGGGCATGTTCAACGAATTGCTTTATAAACTGACGAATGAGGAGGTTAAGATCGGAGATGGAGATCAAGTCATAATTTTGCCGAATTCGCTTCTACCATCTTACAAGAATCTCGTAAACATTCTGATCCATGGTAGGAATAACATCGATGTTGAAACTGTCATCTCTGCCCTTGATGAGAAGCAGTTGATAAGGAAAGACTGTGGTGACGGTACCTCTATAGATGCGTTGGTTGCCAGGGGAAGGAATTCTGAATAGGAATTCTCGATCAATATCCAAATTGATAGGGAATGGCAAAATGAAGTGCTGGAATTGTAGAATGACAAGACACATGAAGAAGGATTATTGGACTCCTAAGGCATAGAAGCAAGACAAGTCTGAAAATACTTCGAAGGAGGTCAATACAACACAATCAATCGAGGTGGATGGTGGTGATGTCTTAATCGCGTCCAAATCTTGTTACCTCAGTAACAACTAGATTTTGGATTCGAGAGCCCCACACCACGTCTTCTCAGCGTATCCTGACGGATGTGAGATACGTTCTCAACCTCAGGAAGAATCTCATCTCTCTAAGGGCATTAAAGGTGGGTACAGGTTTACTGGTATTGATCGTGTCCTTAAAGTTTCTAAAGGGGCACTCGTAGTAAAAAAAAAAAAAAAAAGTGCGGCGGATTAGCAATCTTTACAAGTATATCGGGAATACTATAACAGGTGGAGTTGCAACGTCTGTAGTGGAGTCCACATCGACACGTTTGTAGCAAGTGCGATATGAATGTGCTTTTTGATCGTAGCTTGATTCCTTTTTTTAAAAGCGTTGATTTTTAAATATGTGAGCATTATATATACGGTAAACAATTGCGGCTAACTTTTCAGACTGGAAAGCATGTATGTAAATGACTGCTTGAGTGCGTGCATTTAAATGTATGGGGCCCGTTGTTTCTACTGGGGGTCATCGTTTTGGCTCATTCATAAATGACTACTTAAGTAAAGTGTGAGTTTATTTTTAAAAAAGCTAAATTCAATATATTTGTCACATTAAAGGTGTGGAAGGCAATAGTTGAGTAGTAGACATGGTAGAAGGCAATAGTTGAGTTGTAGACATGGTAGAAACTGAACGTTCTTAGGACAAACAATGGAGATGAATTCACTTCAAAGGAATTCAACTAGTTTTGTAAATATATTGGGATTATAAGTCACAATACAATGGGGCACACACCTGAACTGAATGGTGTAGCGGAACGTATGAATCACTTTCACTTGGAGAGAGCCCGAAGCATGTTGATTAATGCTAGATTGGATAATAAGCTATGGACTGAGGACATGGATACAACTTGTTATCTATTGAATGTCCCATTTACGCCAATTGACTATAAAATTCCTAAAGAAGTGTGTGGAGTGGTCATGTTGTTGACTACTTAGGTTACGTGTATTTGGTTGCAACGCTTACTCATGTACCGTCAGTTGAGAGGGGCAAGCTAGACCAAATAGCGAAGAAACTTACCTCTGTGGGCTATGGTGATGGTGTGAAAGGGTACAAGCTATACTACCGGTTAATCAGAAAATCACTTGAAGTCGCGATGCCATGTTTGACAAGGATTCTTTGGTTCGCAAGGATGAAATCAAGGAACATGAAAAATTGGCAATGATTGACCTTAAAAATTGAAAGGGGTGAGACACAGTTTGAAGTTGAGCTGTAAATAGAGGTACATGAGCGGGTGGAGCAACCACCTCTTAGAAGAAATCCACCGAGAGATAATAGATTGCCAGTCAGATACTGTGATGACTCGAATGTTGTATTCCCCCTCATTACACCTGATGGGGGATATATCTACCTTCCAGGAAGCATTAAATGATTTTGATGCTGAGAAGTGGATGACGGCCATGCATGAAGAGATTGACTCTTTGCATAAGAATGATAAATGGGAGCTGGTGGAGCTTTCAATGGGGTGTAAATTGATTGGCTGTAAGTAAATTTACATGAAGAAACATGATAGATACAAAGTGAGATTAGTCGCGGAAGGATATATGTAGGAGGGTGTTAACTTTAACAAGATTTTCACGCCCATGGTCAAGCATGTGTTTATTAGATTTGTATTGGCGCCGGTTGCCTAATACAACATGGAATTGGAATAAATGGATATGAAGACTGCTTTCCTACACGGAGAGTTAGAGGAGCATATTTATATGAAGCAACCAGAATGGTTCGAAGTTCAAGGGGCTGAGAATAAAGTTTGTAGGTTGAGGAGGTTTGTTATATGGCTTGAAACAATTGCTTAGACAGTGGTACAAGAGGTTTGATACTATTATGATGGGTCAACAATTTACCTGGAGTGAGTATGATCATTAAGTCTATTACAAGACGCTGGATGAGGGACCAATCATTGTATTAGTATTGTACACAGATGACATACTTATTACCAGGCATAGCATGTTTGAGATCGATACATTGAAGACTTGGTTGTCATGGACAATTGAAATAAAAGATCAGGGGGTTGTAAAGAAAATTCTTGGTATAGATATTCACGGAGACGGACAGAGGAGCATGCTACAGTTATCACAGACATAATACATTGAGTAGGTATTAGTTATGTTCAGTATGGACATGGAAAAACCGGTTAACACACCCCATGCTATTCACTCTAGGTTTTCTTAAGAACAATGTCCTGGACATGGCAAAACTGGTTAACACACCCCATGCTATTCACTTTAGATTTTCTTAAGAACAATGTCCTACTACATATGAAGAGAAGCAACTGATATCTCACGTGCCCTATTCGACGTCGTTGACAGTTTGATGTATATCATGTCCTCTACGAGACCAGGTATTTCACATGTAGTGGGTGTTGTGAGCAAATACACGAGTTTTCTAAGACATTCTTAAGGGTTCTAGAGCAAAGCTAGAGTTTTCAACAAGGTTTTCGAGGTAGTTCGGATTGTTAAGTCCTTCCATCTATTATGATATCGTTTCATAGTGGATTGCTTGTTGTTTTGTGCTGTGGTTTTTTCTTGTGTAGGTTTTTTCACATAAAACTCGCGTGTTCTTAGTGTGTTTTGTTTGCGTTTGATTTTGTCTTGTTTGATTTAATTTGGGTTTGCTTTCATGTGATTCCCAATATGGGATGATTCATCTATAGGTGGGTTGTTTTGGAATCTAAAGGATCTTAGGCTAGGTTGACCAAGGCACTTCATGATTTGTTGTTGTCTTCAGCCTTGATGCTTCAAGTCTTCAACTCTTTGTTCTTCAATATTTTCATATGGAGGCTCAACCGACCCAAGACACCCTAGTTCACGTCATTGACAAAACCGAGGCACTAACATTCAACCCCTTTGTCTTGAACAGAGCCTTGCGCTATAAGTTATCTATTTTCATAAGAAACTCAACATCCACTCTTGTTAGATGTTTTGATTATCATTTCTACATTCTTTGAATCCAATATTGTTGGTGTTCCTTTCAAGTGTGTGATCTCTTATATTACTTGGGCCCACTTGGTACACATCCAGTCCCGACAGGTTTGGAGGGTGGGTTCTCCCTCCCAAGTCACCACTTCATTGATTTGGATGTTTTAACACCATTGTTTTGGGAGAATTCTTCTCAAATCTGTCATGAAGTGGTGATGTTTTGGACGGAGGGACTGCACTCCAACCTTTCCAATTACAACACTTTATGCTTCAGTATTATAGGTGCATTGTTTGTCTTGGCTATCGTGCATCAACCCATTGGATCCACTTGCAGAGATGATTGGGTGATGTCCATCTGGTGGTTGCTACTATGGATGTGCCATTTTTGAAAAAAAGAACATGATTAATGGATGATCTTGACCATCAATTAGTGAAGTTGATTGTGGGCAATTGGAAACAAGAATGAAAACACCTCATTCAACACCACCCATCGATCATCAAGATCATCCATTTGTTTTGGTTTTTGGCCTGTGGCCCATCCACAACAGCAGTAAACAGATTAATGGCCTCACTCAGCTGAGCATCTCTGCTTGTGGGCCTCATGGGATTATGCATGGTGGACGAGCACAAGTTGAACTGGCCAATTGGCGGTATGTCAGACCATATAAATCAGGTGGGTTCACCTGGAGGTCAAAGTTATCTCATATGTTTGCCATGTCCGTACATGTGGAAGCTTGTGGAGGGGCTGGAGCGGTAAGTGGTATTAGCAAACATCCATTTGCTGGCTGTTACCAAGGATTTAAGTAGCTTTCTAACAATCATGACTAATGTGTGATCTTTATTGCGAAGGTGTGTTATCGGTTGTCTCCAGTTTGTTTGTAACTGGGTCTGTCAATGGCATCAACAGACCACTCGATCCCATCAAGAAAATTCCGTAATTTTGGCTTTTGCTTGCTGGACAGTTTATGGGTCCAACTTGATTTGATCAAAGGTGGCGTCGATCCCATCGATGGGACGTCGATGGCACTTGATACAATCGAAGCTCCCATCGACCGACTAGCGCAATTTTGTGGAATTGCGGGTTTTGTTTCTTATTTTGGTTTTAATCCTTTTTTAAGGGTTTGTAAACCATGATTAGGGTATTGAAACGTGCTTAGGGTCTTTTGGTGAGCAAAATGGAGTTCAATGCTAGGGTTTTTGTGGTGTTCGGGGGTGTATTCTTTGATCGGTAAGCTCTTCCATCTCTTGGAAACATCGATTATCATAGTGGATTCGCTGTCGCTTTATGCCATTATTTTTTCTTGCAACGGTTTTTTGATGTAAAACCTTGTGTTCTTTGTGTGCTTGGTTGTTTGATCTCTTATTGTTTGACTAACGTAACCACCCCCGCCCCCCACCCCCCCCCCCCCCCCCAAAAAAAAAAGACATGGTGAAGTTGATTGTGGATTATTAGAAAAAGTAATGAAAACAGTCTTCATCAACTCCAAGGTGGATGAGTACAAGTCAGCACATGGGTGGAACTACGTGACAATATACATCAGGTGGGTATCTTGTTCTCCCATGTGTGATGCAGTTGCATGTATGGAAACCTGTAGAGTTCCGAGGTGCCTGGCTGTACTCATATGGAGGGCTCTTGGCTCCTATGTGGGTGGTGTGGATATCATCCTCAGATCTAGCTAGACGGTTGATGACATTTGAAGGTCTATAGAATAATGATTTTACCTTCACTAACTTGAAACTTGACATATAAAATGATGTTCACAAGATATTGGGACAATACCGAGCACCATGATGAGAAGATCAGCCAGATTTTTGGGGCTAGTCATCTTTGTTGCGGGGACCGCCTACGGCAGCTTGGATCCTTCATGTGTGCAATGGCTAGTGCAAGTGCACAAGTCACTTGTGGAATTCGTCCAGAACTTTATTTTATTTAAATTTTCTTTTCTTCTTTTTCTTTCATTTTTAGCTATTGGGAATGCTTGCTTTTTGTTTGCATTTATATTTATTCCAATTGAGCTGTGCAGATGAAAAAATCGAGGGAGTTGGTTCGTCGGAAGAGGATCAAGACGGTAGCGGGGGCGAAATGGAACTTCCTGAGATTGATCCACGTGCTGAAGAGAGGGAACTTAAACATCACCTTCTGAAGAAGTACAGTGGATACTTGGGCAGTCTTAAGCAAGAGCTTTCCAAGAAAAAGAAGAAAGGGAAGCTGCCTAAGGATGCTCGGCAGAAGTTACTCAACTGGTGGGAGATGCACTATAAGTGGCCATATCCGTCGGTACGTATGAACAACAATAACAATCATTTTCCATTCCATGCATTGATTCGGCAAGAAAATCTCCATCCATGCACCTTTGCGTTGGAAATCCATTGTGAAACACCTCATTAGCAAACAATTGTATTACCTGGGAGAGGCAATCACCAATCATCATGCTAGTGATCTTCAGATTTGTTGGATTTTCCACAAGCCCAAGTGAGTTGGATTTTTCATGTTATTTCCCCTAATACCAATCGGCCTAGATGGTATTGGGGGCTGCATATCACCTTTGCATGCTCGGATTTCTCTCAACAAATTGTGAGAAACAGCTCCCGGTCTATTGGTGATATATACCTCAATGGGCTGGACATGAGACTAAAGGAAAGCAAGGGATTTTTGTGGATTCAGTCAAAGAGGGGCATTGAACACAATCCACGTGTGTGATCACATGTGCCAACAACTTCTCCTATGGATGTTTTACACTGGCCATGTCCCTCGTAGACGGATATTTGAGAAACGGAGTAGATATAGTTAACCTCTCGGCTTTATACCATATTCATCAGAAGGGCATAAATAGTGGAAGTCGAATTATTAGTTGCCGTATCCCTTTGGTACATATGGAGAACAATCATATTCTATTACACATTGATTCAGAAGGAAAATCAAGTTTAGTCTTCCTTTGTTGTGGAATTAACCATTGTGAAGCACCCTCATCAAACTTTTGCTGTGCACACTATATGCCAGGTTATGCCCCTCGTAAATGGATATTTAAGAAGGGAGATCTATCTAGCCAGCCTCCCAAGTTTTTACTATATCCATACCTCATGCATGGCATGTGTTTATGATGATCCGAGCCATTCATTTATCGAAAGCCCTCGTGATCCGACTGTAGACTAAAAATCATTATGATCGGATGATCCTAACCATGTTAAGAAATGCTGTGCGAAGGTTACTGGACAGGATCTTGACTAAAAATCATAATGATCAGACAATCCTAACCAGGATCTATGACTGAAATGTTTGGTCTCTGACCTGTCATGGTTGTGGCCAATCAATGAACCATGCAAATGATGATGCATATGTAATGCATTTTATAGGGAGTGTGAAGTTGCAAGTTCCTCTCAGGTGGACTGGATCTCCTCACATTTGAGAAAATAATTCATTCAACTCCATGGTAGTACAATCCAAATAGTTTGTTGATGTATCGACAGTGTTGCTTGACAGTTGAAAAATGTTATAGTGCTTAATAGTTTGCTGTTATTTCCTTATACATTTTAGCATGTACATCATGTTATATTCTTATACATACATCCATGCATACATATGGGGAATGCTAACCTCCTCACGTATGGGGGGGGTTAAGGTTAGCAACGTATCCGGAAGGCTTGTAAATGACAGATGGGATGACCAGTCATCGATTAACAGTTCATTCATACATCTAGCTAATCACCGATTTGAATTGTTCATTCATTCATTCATTCATTCATGCTAGGTTCAAGCCGCACACAGGCATGCGTAGAATCAGGTTAGCTGGTCCATTAATTAGGCGGACTGCCACATGTACATTAAGTCTGGATCAATGACTAGATACTTTTGGGCTAGGTCATTTGGATCCACCCAGTGCGTGGCATGGATCTCCTGGCATGTGTGGCCACCTGTTTAGGTGCACGGGGCCCATCGACGCTCTGTTTGACATTCTCAGTCATACTAATCTTTCATTTCTCATGTGCCATCTTTCTACAAGAGGAGATTGTACTGAATATGAATGCTTTCTTATTACCATGACCAGGAGACCGAGAAGGTAGCCTTGGCAGAATCTACGGGTCTTGACCAGAAGCAGATCAATAACTGGTTTATAAACCAAAGGAAGCGTCATTGGAAACCGTCGGAGGACATGCAATTCGTGGTTATGGATGGCCTCCATCCTCAGAATGCAGCTCTCTACATGGACAGCCACTTTATGGGTGATGCTTCTTACCGCTTCGGCCCATGATCGCGTGCCAAATTTCAATGAACCGATGCCACCTACGGGTTGCACCGGAGAAGGGACCACGATCATTGTTTGGGGGTGCATGCAACATGTTACTCTTTGATGGGTCCTGTTCTTGAAGAGAAAGGACCCAGTGCTATCAATATTATCTCAGTTATCAATCATTCAGTAAGGATATATCTGTACATTTGGTGCATTTCCGTGAGATCTGGACTCTTCATCAATTGCACTGGACCATTGAGGAGGCATACTTTGAAAATCCTATCCACGGCTGGGAGGCAACCACTGGTTGGCGTTCGATGGGCAAAAACTTCTTCCATCTGTATAGGGTATAATCCGAATGCTGTGATTTTTGCCACATGGCCTGCCGCAATGAGGTATGATTGATGAATTGTCTCGGACAGATGTCAAACATGTGTAAACGCATGCATGGAAATTGAGTGCTTGGTAACTAGGGTTTTAGGGTTTTAGGGTTTAGCATTTGTATAGTGTGGCCTAGTTCCGTCAGTATGCTGTGATGGTTGTGTATCATTTTCTTATGTAAGCTTAGATTTTCTACCTTTTCAACTGGAGAATGGCTTCAATGCGTTGAATGTTCTCCTTGTGAAAGGAAGAAAGTAGTAGCCAAATGATTATTAATGTTCTCCTTGTGGAAGGAAGAAAGTAGTAGCCAAATGATTATTAATGTTCTCCTTGTGGAAGGAAGAAAGTAGTAGGCAATGATTATTTTCCTGATTATAATGTTCTGATCTTTATTGCTCAGCTGACCATCCTAAGGGCACCACTCTCTGGCGCCCCCATGCTAATGCATAACTAGTGCTTGATGTAAGTCGTTCATCACATGGACTGGTCCAGTCGTTTGGTCCCATTTCTGAGGTCATACGTAGGGAAAACGTTCATGGGGAATGATCACATGCATTATTAGAGCTGTAGGGCCCACCATGTTGTGTGAAAGCCATCTAACCCACTCCAACACATGCACACATTCCAGAATCTAGCCCGACGCATGACACAAGTGGGCTGCACCGAGGGGACTACACAACATTGGGGATGGTGACCCCACCATATAAACTTCTAGATGAAATGTGTGGTTCTTGTGATTATGCCATCTATCCCATTCATCAGATGCACTACACCTGCATGCTATCTACCCCAACTCTTTACCTCTATTGGAGAAATATGCGTCTAGTGTAGAAACCTGCTCCTAGCTCTATTTCTTTTCTAACTCCACCTTTTATAGAAAATAAAGAATTTACAGCAGCGATCACACGGTTGAGCGAACATCTCGTTTCCATATGAATGTGTGAACCTCTCTCTCTCTCTCCTTCTCACCAAAACATACAAAACAAGTTACAATGACCACCGTGTGAAATCTTCACCGGGCGAATAGATGTTTTTTATCAGGCTGATATTTGATTTGTCCCTTTAGGGTTGGATGGCATATAAACATCATGGAGGCCCCAAAATGGTTTCAATGATATACCATTCACATTCCAAGATTTCGTGTGGATGGCCTACTCGAGTTTTTTTGATTCATGTCCTAAAATGATAAGCGCCCTTGATAGACAGAATAGGTGTGTTGCTAACAAGGTGCCAACCCCATAACTGGACATTTGGTTTCCTTTAAGTTTTATTAGTTATAAAAAGTTACAGGTAATTCATTTATAAGGTTGTGTTTAGACAAGATTGTCCTTTGTGAGTTTCAAGCTAAGTGTATCAGAGCATTTGAAATCTTAAAAAAAGAAAAAGAAAAAAGAAGTGATTTTACTTGCAAGCACCTTGCACCTCGAACTCACTTTCAAGGATAGGTTGATTACACAACTAAAAGGAAGTTTAGTCATCCAAACGAGCCCTAATAGCTTTCTGTTGTAGTGAGTCATTCAAAGTGTACAACGGCAACATTACATGGTGGAGTTAGGGCTGTACACGAGCCAAGCTCGCTCGGCTCGGCTCAATCTAGCTTGACTTGACTTGGCTCGAACGATGACTCGAGGCGAGCCAAGTTTCAAATGACCCAGATCGTTTTGAAAACAAGTTGAGTTCGATCATAGTGGATCTTGACTTGACTCAACTCAAACTCAGCCCGGCTCAAAGCTCGAGCTTGAGCTCGGCTCAACTTGAATATATATTATGTTATATGTAATATATTATATTTAAAATTAAAAAATTATATATATATATATATATATATATATATATATATATATATATATATATATATATATATATATATATATATTGAATATTTGATTTGGGAGTTGGGTCGATGTTGGTTGGGTCAATTGGGTCGGGTTGAGTTGAGTGTCAATTGGGTTAGGTTGTTGAGTTGAGTCGGGTGCTAAACTCGCCTCAAGCTTGATTTGAAATTTTTGAAAAACAAGCCAAGCTCTAATGGTAAGCTCGAGACTGAGCTCAAGCTTGAACTCAAGGAGAGTGTGGACGAGTCAAGCCAAGCCTTTGGTGATTGTTCATGTTCAAAACAAAAGAGCCAAATTATTAAATAGTTGTAATAATGTAAATAAAAGTATTTATTTGTTGTCTTTGCACCATACAAAGTTACATTAACTAACGTTGACTCTGGACTTAGTCATATTAACGGTTTGGATCATTGGATGATGACCCAGATTCAAAGGATATTGTCCCAACATATCATCTTTATAGGTCGGAATGTATCGGAGCAAACCTCTACTGGTGTAAAAAATAAAATAAAAATTGCAAGTTACTTATAAATGGGTTGGATATAGGTCATATTATAATACTTGGACATTGGATATGTATATAGGTTTGCATATTGTTAAAAATAGTGGGATATATTGCGGATACAACTATGGTCTGAAGAAGACGGATGTAAGTTTGGATACTCGGGTAATCAAACATCCAACTAATATATAATTAAAAAAACTAAAAATAAGTTTAAGTACCTAATAAAATTAAAAATATATATATATATCTAAAATAAAAGATAATTTCTATAATATGATTAACTGATGTTAAGTTACAAAGCCTAAAACATTGAAGCAAATATCAAGTCCATCATCCATGTTAATGTGTAGTACTCAACACTGTAGAATTTAATATACATGTATTCGTATTTAAAGTTTTATTTAAAAACATTATTATTTGAGTAAATTCTGTAAATGTCATTGGGTATGTCTGGTACTTGGATAAAGGATATCAATTTGCAAGCACAGAGCATGCCACACATCGAATGTGTCAGCATGGCACGTGCAAGATCTAAACCATCCATCAACTGTTCTGACCTTGTACATGTTTCCAAAAATAAAATCTCGTCTAATCATATTGTGGGTCCCACCGTTTTTAATCTGTGGATGGGTTACAAAAATTCAGCAAGTTTTTCAGAGGTGTATATTTGTTTTTGCAAACTGTAGCTCACCTGAGCAGTGGATCGACTTGATTCATGGGATAGGGCATCAATGTAGTGGTACTATTCCGATGGATGGATTGGATCTAGGAGCTATAGTGCCCTTCTGGCACATGTGTGGTATGTATAGGAGCATTATGTGTAGTGTATACATACATTATGGAGATGCATTGATCATATGCGTCACCACAAGCCCAGTGGCTGCGGGAGTTAGAGATCCCAGCCATTCATCAGGTGGCTCCCATTATGGAGATGCTCTGACCCAAGATTAAGGCTGATAAATGATCAGGTGTGCTGCAACTTATGATATCTAAAATGGACACCTGAAATGATTAACGTATTTTTATCATTGTAGCCATATGATGGGACTGCATTTTTTGGCCCGGACTTGGGTTCTAGCCCAAATACAATACTACTAAATATAGGCCCTTGCCTAACCCATGAGCATAAAAGTTAACCGAGGACTGACCTGCAGAGTTCTTGGTTAGAGCCCAGTGGGCCATTCCAGCCAACCCATTAATAGTCGTAGCTAGAACCGGGAATAAAGATAGCAAATGGTGAAGATTTTGAAATTATCCAAGCATTTGGTTTTTCTAAAATAAGAATAATATTAACTTAGAAACTTCCAATATTAGCTTGAAGAGATTTTTGGAAATAAGCTAGCTCAGGTCCTAGGCTCAAGCCCAACTACGTTTTTGTTGTTTTGTATAGCTTTCTCATTGGAATGGCCCATGGACTCTCAAGGCCCAAGCATGCCCAAACATGACCTGTGCTTAAAATAATTCTCCTTTGAAAATAGAGAGAGAGAGAGAGAGAGAGAGAGAGAGAGAGAGAGAGAGAGAGGTGGACCAGGCGAACCTTCAGGTTCAGGGTCTGGTAATTCATCTTTGCCAGGGAGCCAACCTGTCCCAGGTACTGGACCTAGATTTGAAGCCCAGGCGTCCTTTCACGCCAAGTTTATGAACCGCCTTGGCCCATGGGCCGGATTACCTGGCCCACTCTTTAAAATATGAGGGGGCTTTCTTCCCCTAATCTTGGCCCAGGGCTGCCAATTGATTGGCCCATTTCTTTATCAATCAACTGAGGACAACCAATTCTACTTGGAACCAATATCTCATGATAAGATGGCATTTAGGGCATCTATGGTAAGTCTCCCAAGATAGATGGTTCAGATTCTTTTACAGTATACTTGTTGTATTTGATGTCTTAAATCGAGTCAGATACAAGGTCTGTTAATGTCATTGATAGTCTGTTCGATGTCACCTTCGATGGCATGGAACAGTTCTCAATCATTTCAATATTTTTTGAATTTTCTTCAGTTGGTTGCTAGACTATCTGGGCATTTTTTCGATGCCATCAATAGGGCTTCAATGGCATTGATAGAATTAGTTCGATGCCATCTGCAGGCCTTCGATGGCATTAAGGGGATTCTGCGCAGTTTTTACACAAAACTGTGAATTTGCGGGATTTGTTTCTGATTTCATTTGGAATTCTTTCCAAAGCTATATATAGGGTGTAAATGGGATTTGGGAAGTGTTCTAAGGATTTCTAAATCGTCCTAAGGTTTCAAAGAGGTATAGCAAGGGTAAGATTCAAGGTTGTTCGAATTGGGTAAGCATTCTCTCTTTGTAATTTCTGCTTTCATAGTGGTCATCTGTCACTCTATACTGTGATATTTTTTTGAAAGAGTTTTTTCCCGTTAAAATTCCTATATTCTCTTTGTGTTTGCTTTGTGCTATTGGATTGCTATCCTAAATTCATCTCTGTATGATTCCGCAATCCCCAACAATACTCAATCACATGTAAGGTAGGGATGAAAATAAATTAGAAGCGAATTGCCTGGCCACCCAGACCCAGGGTGGCAAGATTTGATTGGTTATATGCTTCTGTTAGAGAGATATGGCACGTTGGGAGAGCCGCACTAGTACTCCAACCAAATCCCGCCACATTATGACATTAGTGGCAGAAGTAGATTAATTGCGTCCTGCCATGCCAGGAGGATGGACCTGGTTGAGGCAGGGGTTCCATGGGGCCACTGTAAGGTATGCGTTTCATCGACAGCTGTTCTTCTTCTTTTTTTCCCGATTATTTCGGCCTAAGCCAAAAAATAGGCAGTGATGTTTATCCACAGAAACCAATGGTGATAACGGCGCTCATTGTTGAAACCTTCTTAGGGCCTACCGTGATGTTTATCCAACCTATTCATAAGGCCGTATGGACCTAAAGCAGAAATACAAATACAATCTTGATGAAAGCTTTTGAGGCTTTCAAGAAGTTTTTAATGGTGAGCGGTCAATACTAACTGTGTGGTCCACTTGAACTTTGAATCTATTTATTTTAAGGCTCATGCCATGTGATGATCTAGTAAAATAGATGGGATAAAACCCACGCATCACAGTGACTGGGTTACCAAGCAATCCGTGGCCAAATGAATTAGGCAGGATCCGACAGGACTGCATGGTGACCCTGCCACTACGAATGTCCGTGGTGACCTGACGAGGTGGAAATTTTATTAGGCCACCAGCTCATTCGAGTATGACATAACAGGATGCCGATTGTGTCCTGGTAGGGCCCACCTTGATGTATGTGTTTTATCTATACCGTGCATTCATTTTGTCTGGTCATTTTAGGGTTTGAGCAGTAAAAATGAAGTAGATCCAAGGCTCAAGTGGACCATACAGTGTGGATTGAAGGACCACAACTGAAAACTTCTTAGAACCATGAAAGTTTTTATAAGGAGCCATAGAAGTTTTGGATCCAGTTGATGTTTGTGTTTTCTCTTCATATCAGATGGCAAATTAACATAACTGCACTCAATTATGCAGGAAGCTTTTTATCACTCTTTACTGTGGTGTAAGGACTTTACGAGGACATATCCACATTGTCCATCCAATTATCCTTTCATTTCAGGGCATGAGATCAAAATTAAAGTATATCCCACGCCCAAAAGGACCATACCACTAGAAAAAGTAGGAATTGAATGTCTCCCGTTGAAAACTTCCTAGGGCCAAAGAAATTTTGGATCATGCTGATATGTATGTATTTCCTTAATTTATCCATATATTTATATGACCTTAAGAATAAGTAGGATGACGAATAAACATTAGTTAGACCTTGTTATCTCCACTTTTTTATCTGGTGTGACCCACTTAAACTTTGGATTTGCTTCAATTAACAGCTCATCCCTAAATTGAACGGATGGATGGCGTTGACAAAATACATACATCAGGGTGAGCACCACAGTCCGTCTGCTCTGGGTGGTGGGCTCGAATTCGGTGGTGACCCCTCCAATACCAGTGGATATCTGGAAAAATAGGCAGATCCAAAACTCAGGTGAATCACACCATAGGAAATAGCGGTGATTGAATGCCTACCATTAAAAACTTCATGAGCCACAACAAGAGATTTGGATGGCAAATAAACATTAAAGCGGGAAGATTTTAATTGTAGGCTTTCAATCACCGGAAGCGGATTGGCTGGTGTAGCACACCCCACTGACGTGGCTGGTGTGGGTAGATGTCATGCGTAGAGGATCGCTGGCGCTTCTCGTGCTCGAGTTGTACGAACGGTCCAAAGGAGATCAAAGTAACATGGGTCACACAATGATGTATTTATTGCATCCACACCGTTCATCCATTTTCCAAATCATTTTAGAGCATCAGCCTAAAAATGAGTCATATCCAAGGCTCAAGTTAACCACACAGACATTTGTGAGGCCCACCGTAATGTTCATTTTTCATCCAATCTACTCACGAGGTCACACAGACATGGATGAAGAAACAAATATCATTTTGATCCAAATGTTCCGTGGCCCCAAAAGGGTTTCAATGGTAGACAATCAATCCCACATATCTCATGATGGGACCCACAGACTGGGTGACGTGAACACACTAGTCAGATCAGTGGTGTCGGGTACACCATCCAATCCCCTTCCTCCATCGTCACTGTTTCACGTGGTGTTATCTACTTGAGATTTGGATCTGATACAATTTTGGATAATAACCTAAAATGAGGTGGGAAAATGAATGAACGGCGTGGATGGTGGGGTTCGCAGCTTTGAAAGCACTGACAACTAGGGGCGCGGATTATTAGGTGCTACCCCACCCCGCTCTGGCTAGAGACGGACGATCCTGTCAGTGATTTGGGGTCCACTGTGATGTATATGTTTTATCCACACCGTCCATCTACTTTGATAGATCATTTCAGTACCTAAACTCAAAATGGAGGCAGATTAAAGGGTTCAGTGGACCACACCACAAGAAGAGTGGGATTAAAAGCTTGTGGCTGAAAACTTCTTAGGGACCGCAGAAGTTTTGGATCAAGCTGATATTTATGTTTCGCATTCATACACGTCTGTGTGATATTGTGAACAGTTTGGATGACAAATAAACATCATGATGGGCTGTAAGAAGTTTTGAACGGTAGGAATTTAATCCCCTCTGAGTCTGGTGGTGTGGTCCACTTGAGCTTTCAATATGTTTTATTTTCGAGATCATGCCTTAAAATGATTTTTCAAAACAATGAATAGCGTGGATAAGACATACATGATGGTGGGCTCCACATATCCCGTCACAGGACCTTCCGTCTCTATCCAATCCGCGCAGGACGAATGCCAATCATGATAGAGGGGTTCACAGGGGAAGCGGATTCGCCACTCCCCCTGCCACCATCCCCGTGGCTGATGGTCCGTGCTCTGTGGGCCCCACCATGATGTATTTGTTTCTTCCATTCCGTTCATCCATTTTTACAGATCATTTTATGGCTTGATCCGAAAAATGAGAGGGATATAAATCTCAGGTGAACCACACCATATGAAAACAATAGTGATTGGATATCCGCCATTAAAATCCTCGTAAGGCCCACTGTACTATTTATTTGACATCCAATATGTTGATTAGGTCATACAGGCCCAGATGAAGGGAAAAAACAAAAATCAGCTTGATCCAAAACTTTTATGGCCCCCAAAATGTTTTTAACGGTCGATGCTCATTCAAAACTGTTTCCTTTAATGTGGTCCACCTGCGACTGAGATATACCTCATTTTTGGTCTCATATCGTAAAATGATCTAAAAAAAATATATGAACAGCATGGATGAAACACATACATTATGGTGGCGCCCACAGCACCGACCACCAGCCAAGGGGGAGTAGCCAATCCGTTTCCGTTCACAGGCAAGCGG
The DNA here is from genome assembly GCF_029962835.1 of Magnolia sinica. Taxonomy (NCBI): domain Eukaryota; kingdom Viridiplantae; phylum Streptophyta; class Magnoliopsida; order Magnoliales; family Magnoliaceae; genus Magnolia; species Magnolia sinica. Next base: position 64,336,128 of record NC_080588.1, read on the forward strand.
GCTGGCTGGTGTACCTCACACCACCTATATTGCTGCAGTATTGATGTCAGCAAGTTCTGTAGATCTAATTACGAGGTGTGTGTTATATTTAAACTGTCCATCCATTTGACGAAATAATCTTAAGATTTGAGACAAAAAATAAGACTGATCTAATATTAAGTCGAGCACACTGCAAAAAGCAGTGATGTATTGGACATCTACCATTGAAACCCTTTTTGGGGTCACAAAAGTTTTGGATAATATAAAATTTATTTATACTCTTCATTTAAGTCTTTGTGACCTTATGAACAGGTTGGATGGAAATTAAACGTTATTATAGGCCCTACGAATCTTTTAACGGTGAAAATCATTATCTCCGCTGCTATTTGTGGTGTGGTCCACATGATCATTGGATATGATTCATTTGTTGAATAATGATGTAAAATGATCTCTAAAAACAGATGAATGAGGTAAATATAATAAATACATCACTACAGGGCCCATGTAACTTTCCTCTACTTTGAACTGTTCGTACAACCCAGAGCTCGAGGAGCATCGGTGCTTGACCTCGCATGACACGCATCCACAGCAGCTACATAAATGGTGTGTGGTACAGCAGCCAATCCGTTTCCGGTTCACAACTTTTCCCATCACCGATTAGCAAGAAGTGGATTGCTTGGCGTACCTCACACCATCTATATTATATAGCTGCTATATTAACGTTAGCAGGTTCCATTGGTCTGACAATGAAGTATGTGTTATATTCAGACCGGCCATCTATTTGATGAGCTCGTCTTATGGCTTGAGATGAAAAATAACAAAAATAAGATGGATCTAACAATCAAGTGGGCTACAATGTAAAAACCAGTCGGGGATTGAACATTTACTATTAAAATCCTTTATGGGGTCACAAAAGTTTTGGATGAATATGAAATTTATTTTTCCTCTTTATTGAAAATTTGTACCTTATGAACATATTGAATGTAAAATAAATGTTATGTTGGGCCCTATAAATTGTTTAACGGTGAAAATCAATCAATGGTGTGATCCAAATGGGCCTACCATGATACATGTAGATCATTTTATGGTAAGAAGGAAATAATGAGGTATATCGAAATATCAAGCAAACCACATTACAAGAAACAGCATTGAATGAACGTTGAACATTAAAAACGTTTCGAGGGCTATAAAAGTTTTGAATCAAGTTGATATTTATTGTTTCCTGTCGTCATCAGGATCTTTATGGCCTAATTAATAGATTGGATGTCAAATAAACAGTATAGTCGGCCTTAGGAGGATTTTAATGGTGGATATCCTATAATTATTGTTTTCCTGTGATGTGGTCCATCTAAGATTTATATCCTTATCATTTTTTTATCAAACCATAAAATCATCTGTAAAAATGGATGAAACTCATACATCATGGTGGGCCGACGGAGCACAGAACACCAGCCACGGGGCTTGTGTCAGGGGGAGTAGCCAAGGCGTCTCCTTAGCTGCAACCTCCGTGAGTACTGGTGGACGCGGATTGCGTCCTAACCCTGCCTGGACAGTAATCCATCAGGGCAGGACTCTGTAGGGCCCACTGTGATGTAAGTATTTCATCCACGTTGTTCATCGTTTTTCTCATATTATTTTAAGATATAAACCAAAAAATGAGGCAGGTACAGGGCTTAAATGGACCATAAAGTAGAGATTTATGTCCACCATTAAAAACTTCTTATGAGCTAGAGAAATTTCTGATCAAGCCGATATTTGTTTTTTCACTTCATTCACGTCTACATGACCTTATTAATAGGTTGGATGGTAAAAAAAACATCATGGTGGCCCTTAGAAAGGCTTCAAGGGTGGGTGTCATTATCACTGCAGCTTCTTTTAGTGTGGTACACTAGAACTATAGACATGCTTCATTTTTAGGATAACATCTTAAAATGATTTGATAAAAGTGATTAACAGAGTGAATAAAACACTTACATCACGGTGGGCCCCGTAGAGCCCCGTCTGGACAGTAATGTAGGACGCAATCCGCGTCCCGAGTCACTGTCAAATTCGAGTCCTTGGGTGGCCGGAAGCGAATTGGCTAGTGTACCACACACCGCTATATAGCTTGTGTATTGACGTCAGCAAGTTTTGTGGGTCTCATTATGAGGTACGTGTTATATCCAAACCGTCCATTCATTTGGTGAGCACATCTTAAAGCTTGATCTGAAAAATTATATATAGCTAAAGATCAATTGAACCACAGGCAGAAAGCAGTGGAGGATTGAACGTCTACCATTGAAACCCTTTTGGGGGTCACGGAAGCTTTGGATCAATATGAAATTTTTATTTGTTTTTTCATCTTCATCCATATATTTGTGACCTTATTAAGATATTGGATGGAAAATAAATGTTATGGTAGGAATTCTTTAACAGTGAGAATCATAATCATCGCTACTATTTTTGGTGTGGTCCATTTGAGCTTTGGTTATGAATCAGTTTTTGTCTAATGCTCTTAAATAATCTCGAAAAATGGACGAATGGTGTAGATATAATAAATACATTATTGTGGGGCCATATAACTTTGATCTTCTTTGAACCGTTCGTATCACACGGAGCCCAACGAGCGTCCGCGGTCATCTTCGTACGACCCGTATCTACACCCGCTATATAACTAAGTGTGGTACACCAGCCAAATCTGCTCCCTGGGTGGCCATCTCTCACAGTCGATAGGTGGCTTAGTAAAAATCTGCCGCGTCGGATCACCGTGGATCTCCACCCCATCTACGTCTGCAAGATGGAAGCCGATTGGCTGGTGTACCACACACCAACTAGTTGGTGTAGGTACGTGTCATATTCTACTCGATCTCTGAGTTGTATGAACAGTTGAAAGGAGATCAAAGTTACATGCCCCACATTGACTTATTTATTGTATTCATACCATTCATTCATTTTTTTGATATTATTTTAAAGCATTATCAAAAAAATGAATCATATCCAAAAATCAACCAGGCCCCACCACAAATAGCAGCAGGATAATAATTTTTACAGTTAAAAAATTAGTAGGGCTCATCATAACTTTTATTTTCCATCCAATCTGTTCATAACGTTACGAATATCGGTATGAAAAATAAAAAACAAATTTCATATTGATCCAAAACTTGTGACCCCAAAAGGGTTTCAATGGTAGAGGTTCAATCCCCCACAGCTTTTTTCAGTGTGGTCCACTTGATAGTTATACCTGTCTTAATTTTCGTCTCAAGACTCCTGATGACCTCTCAAAATGTATGAACGGCTTGGATATTACACAAACCTCATAACAGGATCCATAGAACTTGCTGACTTCAATAACTAAGCTATATAGGCAGTGTGTGATACACCACACCAGCGATATAGCCGATGATGTGCCATGTGGGTGCGTGTCGTGCCAAGACGAGCACTGACAATCGTCGAGTTCCGAGTTGCAGGAACAGTTCAAATTACATGGCCCCAAAATGATGTATGTATTATATCACCGTTAATCCATTTATAAAGATCATTTTAAAGCATGAACTAAGCAATAAATCATATGCAAAGCTCAGGTTAACCACACCACAGATAGCAGCGGCAGTAATTTTCTGTCCAATCGGTTTATAACATCACGAATTCCTGGATCAAGAGGCAAAAATAAAATAAAATCATATCGATCCAAAACTTCTTTGATCAAAAGGGTTTCAATGGTAGAAGTTCAATCCCCCACTGCGTAACATCCCGTCCAACCAGCACAGTGTCCTGGGCATCCACGTAGGATTTTTCGCAGGACCATTCGTTTAAACTACTCGCGGTGGGGTACCACAAGTTAATTAACATAGGATTAGCCCATTAGAATAGACACGACAAGTCATGATAGGACCCGGTGCGGGCCGTCAAGCCAGATGGCTCATCTGCACTTAGCAACAACCCGTACGGGCTATATCGCGACGCGGGAAGGCCAGAAAATTGTAAAACTTTAGGGAACCATAGATCTCACTGGGCTTGTAGTCCATCGCGGACCACGAATTCATTAGACACCCAGAAGTTAATTATCTGAACCGTTCCACAGCACTTGTCAACCCACCCGAGGCCAGAGTTGAAATCTGGCACCGATGAATGAATTGAGACTCCAGACTTTTCAGCCGTTGGATTTCTTCTAGATTTACGATAAAGGTCTAGTGTATTGTCCTACACCCGTCCACAAAATCTGGGACTTGATCGTGGCACGGTAACCGTTGATCGCAAATCAAACCCGTATGACCAAACCCCATGTCCAATCGTTTCCAAATTTTACATGGCCCTCCATTGAGTCATGGACCACATATCTTATAAGTTTCATGGCCAGGGGGCCACCAGAACTGCCTCAACAACCGGAATGGTCCCCATAGGGCCATTTGAAGATCGGAACCGTATGATCAAACCCCACTTTCGTTGATCCGTTTGTCCCCAAACTTTGCATGACCCCTCATCGGGACATGAGACACTTACATACCAAATTTGGTGGCCTAGGGGGTGTTGGGTCTGCCTCAAAGCTTAGAGGGAGTCCTAATGGGCCATTGTAGGAATTCATTGAAACTTAAGGCCACTTGGCCCAACTCTAGGAAATAAAGCCCTAGCCCTCATTTCATAACTCTCATCACAACTATCATTACCAAGGGAGTAAAGTGAGAGTTAGAGAGCAAGGAAAGAAGAAAGAGAGAGTGAAGAAGGGCAAGGTGGACCCTAAATTGAGGTGGGGCCCGAGAAAATCAAACCCTACAACTCCCTACCTCTTCTCCAAGGAGAAACCCTCCTCCTCGACCACCCATTCGTCAGTTGGTCGTCTAGGTAAGATCCTTCATTCCTTTTTCCATGAAACCCATGTGTTGAGAAGGGATTGGCATGGATTTCTCTCATGCAAGAGCTTGTTTTAGGGATTCCGGCCGAACGACCCCAAAGCCCTCATTCCTAGGTCGATTTTTGAGTCTCCAACGACCCGAAGGTACGGACTATTATCCTTAGGTGGCTTAGCACCAAATTTATTACGAATCTAATGATTTTTATTGTTTGGATGCTTATTTGGAGAATCTAGAGGGACCCTAGGAATTGCATGTTTGTTAGAATTGTATGGAATTGTACGTTTGCTTCTCATATGATGTCGTTCTTGCCTCTCACATGATTTTGTGTATAGATGATTTCATGCTTATGCCTTATTGGATTTTCTCTTATAGTGTTGCTTCATAGTATCTATGATTCATTACTCTTGTGCTTATGATTTCTTAAGATGAAGGAAGTGCTTAACTTCCTCACCCACACACATAACTCACATGCACTTTGCTTTATGATATTGTTAGTCTTGCTTGCTATGAGAATTTGAATTGTATGTTGAGAAGTATGAGAATATGATGTTGTTTATGCTAAATGATACATTGGTAGTTAACATATTATGAATCACTATTTCTACCCGTGAGTTGTTCAGGTACATGAGGAGAGCGAAGGTGGTTCCGTTGGTAGAACCGCCTTGAGGTTAAACCCATGGATTTGGACGAGTGTGTGTGAGCGACAGTAGTTAGACTACACGGGTTGCTTGCACCTGATGCCGTTCTGCCACGTACTTGCCTGGACTCGTGCGGTCTAGCATACTCTCTGACCAATCGTGATTGTTAACCTTGTTTGCTCATAAATGTATGGAACCTGGAACATCTTACAACCATTGTAGCCCATCGATAATCAAAATGAAACGGGTCCACTGCCTCGTGAGCTGGGCATGGTAGAATGAGATACTGTGTCCGAGCTGTCGGCTTACGCTGGGGTGCCACGCCTCCCTGTAGTGACCGCGAGCGATCCATTTCTTTCGGCACTCCCCATGTGCTTGAAGTCGGGGATGGGGAACCCGACGGGATCAAGGACCGCGAGGTCTCGCCTCACACGTTGGGAGGCCTTGGCCTCCCAACTAGTTTAGGGCATTTGATACATGGGGTGTATCAGATTCCTCAACCTGCTAGATGAATGGACTTAACTAAAAATCCGGTTAACATTACCATTGCATTACACTAGCTAGGTTGGCGATTCGGCAGTCAAGGTCGCTCTGAGGGAGCGTTGACATACGCGATCGTTAGACGGAGTCGCTCGAGGGAGAGTTGTGGCGAGGGCATACATCATATCATCCCCCATGCATGTGCATTAATAAGATTAGTTAGGTGTTTATGAATGTCTGTTTTTCATTCAATTCATAATATAGCTGATGCTTGTTACAACTTAAGACTAATAGCACCCACTGAGTTGATCACTCACTCTCACTCTGGAACGGTGTTTTAAAACACCAACCAGACTCTTCCATAGTCGTAAGTGATGAGGATTACGTGGAGCCTGGTGATGCGAGCCTTGAGGAGGAGGATGAGTTCTCCTACTTCCAGCTAATGAGCGGGCCCTCATCGGGCAGTAGATGGCACGTTAGATCGCTGAGCAGTGGGCTCAGCTCTATTCTTTTTGGACATACTATTCTTTTGTGATTTTGTTGGGCAACACCTTGAGCGACCCATCTGTACTCTTTTGGACATATATATATATATATATATATTTCATTTCAGTAGACCAGTTGTGATTGTATTCCTGTTCCAAGTAATTCGAAGTTGCGCAATTCAATTTGATTAATCTCGAAACCATAAAATTTATGATAAGAGACACTCGGGAGTCGGATGTATGCACAATCCTCGATTTCCAGGGCGTTACACACTACCTTTTGTAGTGTGGTCCCTTGATATTTACATCCGTCTTAATTTTGAGATTACATAACTTGCTGACGTCAACACATCAGCTAAATTGCTGGTGTGTGGTACACCAGCCATTCCGCTTCCGCAGGATTCGAGTGCAGATTGGCTGCTCCCCTTGCCACCAACCATGGGCCGGTGGTTGGTGCTCCGTTGGCCCACCATGATGTATGTGTTTTTACATATCATTTTAGGTCTGAATGCCAAAAATTAGAGGAATATAAATCTCAAGTGGACCACACCACATGAAAACAATAGTGATTGAATATTCACCATTAAAATCCTCATCAGGCCTACGTACTGTTTATTTGACATCCAATTTGTTTATTAGGTCATGCAGGCGCAGATTAATTGAAAAAATTGAAAAAAATAAAGCTCAGCTCGTTGCAAAACTTGTATGGCCCCCAGAAGGTTTTGAGTGGTCGACGTTCATTCAACGCTAGTTCTGTAATGTGGTCTACTTTAGTCTGGGATATAACTCATTTTTGCTCTCATGCCCATGCCCTAAAGTGATCTAGAAAAATAGATGTACGGCGTGAATGAAACATTTACAACTTAGTGGGGCCCACGTAGCACCGACCATGCTGGTGGCAGGGGAAGTAGCCAATACGTTTCCACAGGATTCATGGTTGGAAGGTAGCCAGTGGCCCGTCCCATCGTTTCTGCCAATGATACGGAGGAAAGTACAAATCGTCGTATGGAGCAAAGTACAAATCCAGGTCGGTTTACGAGATTTTTTTTTTTTTTTATGCGGTAAGTGGCTCCAGGCCGTCAAACCTGAGGGCCACGGTGGATGGATCATCGATCAAAAACCGAAAAAATCATAGGATCCTAGCCATCAGTTTTACCACTTTTTCACCGTTTATGATCAACCGCTAACCATTTCGTTTGGCTGTGCCCGTGTGAGGGCTGCCAGTTGGAGCAGCCACGACCATCCAACCAGTGAGCTTCCTTTCATCCCCGATGATAATGGCCACTAGATGGACGGTCCCAATCTAACTTCTCATCTGCGACGTTTACAGGTTGAGGTACGGCTTGTATAGCGTCTAGATACACCGAGTGCATATGCGGCCCACGGTTTTGTGATCCACATCGTTGAACCATTTCGGATTCACTGTATACGGCACCGTCCCTGTCCTATCCATCAAGGTTTACGATCATCGAATCAGAGAGTTTTTTCGGGAATTTCCCATCCACCGTGAGGCCCATCTGATCAACGGTCCGGATTACCCATCCATAGACTTCATTTAAGAAGATTGGGGCTCCCTACTTAATTACACAAAAAAGTTTCATTAGTAGCCTTTAAATGTATGATTTGACAAAACGGCCCTGTCACCCACGAGTACGTTGTACAAGTAGGGAAAGATCCAATGATGCATGAGTACGTTGTACAAGTAGGGAAAGGTCCAATGATGCATGCAATCCCTTCACACGTGGAAGGCACATGACGTCTGACATCAAAGCAGCTCATCAGGGGCGCGGATTGGATACTTACAAGGTCAGTAGCCTACTGAAGTGACGTAACCAAGCTCCGTGGACCACACCATGATGCATGTGTTGTACCCATATTGTCCAACCAATTTTAGAGAAAGTTTTATTGCATTGCAGGGAGAATGAGATAAATCTAAAGTTCAAGTGGACCCCACCATAGAAAATAGTAGGGACAGTGACATCCACAGTTCAAAATTTCTTAGGAGCCACAGTTGTTTCCTAGCAAGCTGGTACTTTTGTTTTCACCTCATCGGTCTCTATATTAACTTATAAATAGAATGGAGCTGAAAAATACATCACTGTAGACCCTATAAATGTTTCAACGGTGGTTGTGACAGCTCCCACGGTTTTCTACGGTGGGTCACTTGAAATTTAGATATATCTCATTCTCTTTGTAATTCCATAAAACTATCTCTATAAATGGTTGGACGGTATAGCTACAACACATGCACCATGGTGGGGTCCATGGAGCTTGGTGACGTCACTTCAGTGGCAATTTGGCTACTGACCTTGTCAGTATCCAATCCACGCCCGCTTATCAGGTGATGAGAGCCCAAGGCGGATGCGGATTGGCTACTCACCCTGCCCCTAGCCAAGGGCCAGTGGTCCGCGATCTGTGGGACCCACCATGATGTTTGTGATTCATCCATTCCGTCCACCCATTCTTCTGTATCATTTTATGGTATGGACCCAAAAATTAGGTTGATTCAAATCTAAAGTGGACCGCAAAGTGTTGATTGAACGCCGCTATTAAAAACTTCCCGTGGGCCACAAAAGTTTTGAATCAACTTATATATATTTTCCCTTCATCCAAGTCTGCATGACTTAATCAACAGATTATGTCAAATAGCCATTACAGTGGGCCTTAGGAAGGTTTTAATGGTGGAAATTTAATCACTACTGTTTTCCCATGATGTGGTTAACCTTAGATTTATATCTACCTTATTTTTGAGACTAAGCCTTAAAATTATCTTTCAAAATGAATGGACAGCGTGGATAAAAAAAACATACATTATGGTGGGTCCACAAGCACCGACAACTAGCCACCTGTCTGTCAGCCTCGCTAGCCAAACCGCGTCCCAAACGGAAACGGATTGGCTACTCACCCAAAGACTGTACGTCCCTTACGATGAAGTCCACCTTGTTGTATGTACTGTAAATCAACACCGTCCATCTATTTCCACATGTCATTTTTAGGAAATGAAATAAAAAGGAAGCAAGTCCAAGTATAACGGAAACCATACTAGAAGAAAAAAGTGGTGGTTGAACGCCTCACCCTTGAAAACACTTATGCCCTACCGGTAATGTTTATTTGCCAGCCAACCTATTTATAAGGTAAAACAAACCCAGATGAAGGTAATATAAAGTAATATATATATATATATATATATATATATATCACCTTGATCCATACAAATGGCCCAAAAAATGGTTTTTAATAGCCAGTCACCACTGTTTCTTTTGGTACGGTCTACCTGAGATTTGCATCTACTTAGTTTTTTTTTTTTTAGCAGTAAAATAATCTGGAAAAACGGATGGACAGCGTAGATATACAATACATTATACATACATTAAAGTAGGCCCCACGCTAAGCGCCGCACCTAATCCGCTCCCGGATAGCCCAGAGCCAGTGGCCCGTCTGTAAAAGAAAACATCGATACACTCACGGAGACCCATGATCCATTCTGACGCACAGAGCATCTGTACACGTGGAAGAAATTTACTTCGTCCTCAGCCGTTCCAATCGTGGGACCCAGCGAAGATATTTGACAGACCAATAGTTAAAGTGAGTAGATGATTCTAACTAACTGATCGGTCAACATCTAATGACTACTAAAAATGGAAAATATACCTTAATCAAAGGATAATTTAGGATGCTAAAATCAATCTGGTTTCAGGAAAATGTCACATATACCGTAGGTCCCACTATTTAACGGTTTTGGATTAGAGTACATGTATGCACGTGTGCACACTTGCACACGACTGAGCACCTGTGTATGCTTCCTAATACTCTGCCAGCCTATCTAATAACTCATTGTACGAAGCAACCAAAGGGGGGCAGCAGCAGAATACAGAGACAAGCCTTTTGGTTCCCATGAGAGAAATCAAGTAAAGGCTGCCTTTGATTAATGGCCATGATGACATGGCCCATTTACTACTCTATTTACCCTTCATTTTTTCTATTGGTACGTTAGTAATAAATAAAAGGCCACAGATGTGTCAGTGACCCATTTTGGCTTCGCCTCATTAATCTCTCGTCCTTCAACCGTCAGGGAGTACTGCGTATGTATGGACGCGGAATAGTGACCCTGCTCCCACCGACGTCGGTGATTGGCTGGTGACCCTGATATCCCTTATCATGGCAGGCGCTGTGAGGCCCACCGTGACGTATGTGTTATATCCACACCGTCCATTTATTTTACCAGTTTATTTTTGGGTATGAGCTCAAATATGAAACAGATCAAAATATCATGTGTACCACACCACTGGAAACAATGTTGATTGAATGTTTACTATTAAAAACTTTTTGTGGGCCACCAAAATTTTGGATCAAGCTGATATGTATGTTTTCACTTCATCTGGGCCTGTGTGACCTTATAACAGATTGGATGGCATTACTGTCGGCCCTTGGTGGGTGTCATTATCCCTACAGTTGCTTGTAGTGTGGTACACTTGGCCGTTGGATGCATCCATGAAGGTGGGTCCCACATAATATCCCTCATGTGAGGGTCACCTGGGAAGCGTAAGCCTCTGACAAGGGGCCTACCTTGATATATGTGTTATATATCTACGGGGCTTTTGGTTCTTCCCCTTCGTACCGTGGAGCTATAAAAGTCTTATAACAAATTGATATTTGCGTTTTCCTTCGTTTGGTTGTACAACGTCATCAAGAACTCACGTGGCAAATAAATATTAATAATCTGCAGGACCATGATTCGAGCTGTATGTGGTGCACCCATGATTTTTTTATTTTATTTTATTTTATTTTATTTTATTTTATTTTATTTTTTTTTGGGGAATCTAACCATCCATCCAGTTCTCCTCTCATCTTCACTGTATTTAGTAAGAACCATCTTGATCCAAATCTCAGGCAGGAGACCCCCTCATGGAGAAATCTACAATCACATTTAAAACCGATATATTCATGTAGTGTGGCACGCTTCAGTCTTGAAGTGGCCTGAATTTTTGTGTATCCCTTCATCCTGGTGGACAGCACCTGATGGCTAGGTTGGATGGTATATAAACAGTACAATGGACCCCACATTTCATCTGGAAGTTTCTGTCGTCCGCACTCTACCTTTCCCATTGTCCCTCGTTGTTCCCTTTGGTGTGGCCCATCTAAAATATCGATCAAGATAGACTTTGGATCTCGACCTAACATGGGGATGGCACTCACACATAATGGTTGGCCCCACGCAGCTTGTACTTGTGGTAATTACCATCCGTTCAAGTCTTATGTGATCATTCTCCTTAAAATAAATGCCTAATAATAAAAAAGCAGCGACAGTTTTCGGAAAGGGATTGGCTACTACCCTTGCCACTAGCCAATGGTAGTGGTCGGTGCTCTGTGGGCCCCACCATGATGTATTTTTTTCATCCATGCAGTCCCACCATTCTTCCATATCATTTCATGATAAGAGCCCAAAAAATGAGGTTGATCCACATCTCAAGTGGACCACACAGTGTTGATTGAAGGACCACCATTAAAAAATTATTGGCGGCCACAAAAGTTTTTGATCAATCTGATATATATATTTTTCCCTTCATCCAAGTCTGTATGACCATTCCAGTGGTCCCCAGGAGGTTTTTAATGGTGGACATTCAATCACTACTGTTTTCCATGGTGTGTTCCACCTGAGATTTAGATCTACCTAATTTTTGGGATCAAGCCCTAAAACTATCTTTCAAAATGGATGGACGGCGTGGATAAAACACGTACGTCATGGTGGGGTCCACATAGCACCGACCACTAGCCACCGGGATGGTGGCAGCATCACTAGCCAAACCGCGTCCTTTTCACAGTTTTCGTACTTACTTGGCAATCGACATCTAGGCTCATGATCTGAACGGTACTGATCAGTGGATCCATTTTGCAGGCCCACAGATCACAACTTCACGTGGTACTGCGGACCATAAATGGGTCCTCCGTTGAAAATTCCCGTACATCTTTCAAGTTCGTTAAAAACCAGGTCGCTCGTCATCTGGTCATGACTCAAATATTAGCATTTCAGTCATTCCAAGATCCATTGACAACCTCAGCACATCCAACGGCGACTATGTGTAGGCTTCTGATTACAATGACCATGTTGGTCCTTGTGATTTTTTGGTCCAGCACGGTGGCTCGAGAAATCTCAGGCGTTCGTGGCCGTTCATCATCATCAACATATTCTTCTTTTTCTCCTCCTCGTTTCAACGCTGCAACAGAAGAAAAGAGAGTTGTTCCAGCAGGACCAAATCCTCTTCACAACAGGTAGAGATGGCGAGCTCATCCCGGACTCCCCACCCGCAGTTCATCCAGCATGTATCAACCTATGGGGCCCACATGGAGATATGATCGGACGATCGGATCCATCCATCTTCTAGATACGACCGTGGATGGTCTAAAACCGATGATTAAGACCATCATCACCGTGTCAAGTTGAATGTAGGACACACTTTCCCGCTTGTTGAATTCGACTCCACGAATTGATGGGTCAGTACGGTTTTCGGCCAGTGGTCCATCCACAGTAGTTTCCTAAAGATGGACGGTTTTGATCAACGGACCATAAGTGCGGACCCACCTGGCTGACAGGAACGCACAAGGATGTGGCAATGTTAGTTAGAGATGTAGGTTGGTTGGGGCATTGTTTATTGAAGAATCTTTGTAGCCTTTTGCTTTTGTATGTTGGATGTGTCCATATGGAATTTTCTATCCAACTCATAAAATCAAGAGCCTGGATTTCTTTTTGACGGTTGATTTTTCTTTTCCTGACATGGTTTTGCATGTGTTGTCTGTTGGTTTCGGGATCAGGGGACGTTTTTGTGCATGCTTATCGCCCAATGGATAAGATATTGTCCCCTCTCCTCTATTTAAATAAATATAGTGCATCTTCAATCTTACAAATGACCCTATGCTTAGTGCTGAGATGGCATGTATTGTACCGACTCAGATTGTGCAGTGAGGCTCTCACCATCCTTGGTCAAGTGTGGATTCTATGGGACCACCATGATGTATGTATTTTATCTATGTTCTGCTAATGTTTTTCAACTCATTTTAGGTCATGAGCCAAAAATTAAAGCTTTTCTTAAGCTTAAGCGGACAATACCCTAGAAAACTAGGGCTACTGTTTATTTATCATCCAACCTATTCATAATATCATATAAACCTAGATGAAGGGTATGTAGTAGAGGTAGACATCCAGTTCCCATTGTTTTCTATGGTGTAGTCTAATCTAATTTTAGATATATTTTAATGTTGAGCTTCAGTTCTTCAAATGAGGGTTTTATTATTATTATTTTTTAATATATATATATATACACACATGCACACTCACACTGTAATGAAATTTCACCACCTATGGGTACTCGAACCCTTGTCCTGGTTTTGAAACTCCCGAGAGTTTACCACCGGAGCAAGAGTAAGGACCCGATCCTTAAAAATGAGTTATCCCTCATTAAAACGGTATATTAATGAGCTAGGTTCAGAACATCGTGAGATAGTTCGGTCCATATCCGGCATGGACGTTAGAGCATTGAGAGGACCTTTCCCTGATACAAGAGGACAGGGAAGGATGCACCCCTGATCATGTACCATTGTGCTCACGGTAAACACTGGGTAGCCAAGTGTGGAGCCGATAATTGCTGAAAGCACCAAAGTAGTAAGCACAATTCAAGATGAGTGCTCTCTTATTCTAACTTACTCATAGCCTCAAGCCTAGGAAAAAATGAATGACGGGTTGAACACCGAGGATAGGACCCACCATGTACATGTCCTCACCTGATACTCAGGGATGGTTTGAATGTTTGTGTGTGAACTGACACGTGCATTGTCATGTAGATGGGCCGTGTTTTACATGATGGGTTAAAACAACCTCTTAAGGCTATGGCATGATTTGAGCTGTGTGACTGCCATCCTACCCATCCATTAGATGTGCTTGCAAATATTAAGCATGGATACCAAGATAAAGCGTGATCCATGCTTCAGATGGGCCACACCAAACAGAACAATGGGGGACATCGAGGAGGGAATACCACCATCGAAACTTCCAGATGGAATGTAGGGTTGAGCGTATTGTATACATGTCATCCAACTCATTCATTAGGTGTCCTAGGATAAGGGACAGAAACTCAAGTCATTCCAAAATGTAGCTGGCCGCAATAAATGAATGTACACCGGTCCCTTTGGTGTGTTCCACTTGAGTTTTAATACGGATGATTCTTAGGATGTACTGGTTTCACGACAATTCTCAGCAGATCCATGGTTTGGATTCCACATTAATGTCTTGGATAGGCCCACCTTATGGTATTTCGAACCCATGTGATCATTTACTGAAGTACAATCGCTCAACTAGCACACGTAAACCATAACTCTAATTCGACTTGAAACTCAGTCTTGTTGGTTGTCGGTAGCATTCAAGTCAAGGAATCAAATTAACTGAGTCAAGCATTCTATGTATTTTGTTCCTTTCAAATCACTGAGTCTACCCAGCCCAGTCTCAAGTCTATCTGATCCAGATGGATTTCTAGTCAGGGTTAAGATCCACCGCATGATATACCCAGTTGTTTGGTATCTGGTTATAATATTGTAAACATTGAGTGAAATTCAAGCCCTTCATCAAGTGAAATTCAATGAATGCCAATGCAGCCCCAGGTTTCAAGATGCATGAACTCAACTCGACACGAAAGTCGTGGGTCGACTCAAATAGTTAATATTTAAAAAGAATAAAAGTGATATATAAATAATGTCCATTGGTGCCGAGTCGAGTAGAGTTTCACTTGAGTTTTGCCTAGTTTTTTATCAGCCCAATCAAGTTTTAACTGAGTCGTGATGAGATTGGTTTTCCCCTCGAGTCTTGGTGAAATCTGGTCGAGTTGAGTCAACTCAGTCAAGGCAACTCGAGTTCTTTTCAGTTTTTCATACTAGTGTGCAGTCTTAGGCCCCGTTTGTTAAATCTGAAGTCTAAATCCTAAACCTGAAATCTGAAGCCTGAATCTGAAATCTGAAGTCAAAAAACTTGTTTGGTAACTATGGCTGAAGCCTGAAAATTTAGTATTGAATTTGAAACAATTTGTTTGTTAACAAACATCTGAAATGTTTGAAATATGTTATTTTAACACATTTGCCCCTATCGCTTGTTTGGAAATATTTTACATTATAAAGAAATTATTTTTTATTAAATAAAAATAAAATTATTCTTTTTAATTCAAATAAAATTTGAAATACTTGATAAAAAATTAAAATGTCATTATTCACAAAAGTCAAGGTGTGCCTATATAGGTTTCCTCCGCAGGAACAGTGGAGAGAGTTCGCCAACCAATAAAAAATTCCTACTAGAATGAACTGAAAATACAAATATTAGCATGATTCAAATCTTCAGTGGCCTCATGAATATTTCAACCGTAGACATTTAGTTATCATGTTTTCAGCCTACTTGAGCATTGGATATGTTTCATCTTTGGCCTCATGTCCTAAAATGAACTCACAAAATGAATGGACGGTAAGAATTTCTCACAAGCATTAGATACAGTTCATCTTTGGCCCCACATGCGTTCCTAGCACATGAACTTTTCGTGAAAGGCTTTAGCACGAGGACGTGGATCAGATACTCAAAGGTTGAGTAGAAGTGACGTCACCAAGTTATGTGGGCCCACCATGATGTATGTTTTGGATCCACACTGTCCATCCATTTGGACAGATCATATTAGGGCATAATCCAAACAATGTGTCAGATCCAAAGCTCGAGTGGACCCCACCATAGAAAACAATGGAGAGAGTACGCCCACCATTAAAAAATTCTAAGGGCCACGTAAGTTTTCGATCGACCTGATATTTGTGTTTTCCCTTCTTTCATGTCTGCTTTAACACATGAACAGGTTGGATCTCAAAAAACATCATGGTAGACATTTGGAAGGTTTCAACGGTGGGCACACGCTCACCACTCTTTTATGTGGTGGGGTCCAATCCAGCCTTGGATCTGCCTCATTCTTTGGATCATGTTCTAAAGTGATCTCTCAAAATGTATGGACGGTTTGGATACAATATACACATCATGGTGGGGCCCACAGAACTTGGTGACATCACTTCAATAGGGAGTCTTGCCACTCAACCCGTCAGCATCCAATCTGCGTCCAGTCCAAGACGGAAACGGATTGGCTACTCCACCAGCCACCGTGATCGGTGCTCTGTTAGCCCCTCCATGATGTATGTGTTTCATCCACTTCGTTCATCCATTTTTACAGATCATTCTAGTGCTTCAAACCAAAACTTAGAAGGATATAAATCTCAGGTGGACCACACCATAGGAAAACAATAATAATTGGATATGCATCATTAAAATCCTCCTAAAGTCCACTGTACTGTTTATTTGACATCCCATATTTTTATTAGGTCATACAGGCCCAGATGAAGGGAAGAAGCAAAGATCAACTTGATCCAAAATTTTTATGGTCCCCAAAAGGTTTTTAATGGTCAACACTATTCGACATTGTTTCCTGTAATGTGGCCCGCTTGAGATTTTGATATAACTAATATTTTTTCCCATAGAATGAAATGATCTGAAAGAATAGATGGATGGCATGGATGAAACATATAAATCATGGTAGGGCCCACAGAGCACCGACCATCAGCCACTGGCCGGTGGCAGTGGGAGTAGCCAGTTCGTCCCCGCCATGTTAACGAGGACGCGGATTGCGTACTACCCCCGCCCGTCCCTGGCTTCGAACTGGAAGTTCTGTGGGTGGGCCCACTGTGATGTATTTGTACATCCAAACCGTCAATCCCTTTTCTTAGATTATTTTAAGTAATCAGAATAAAAATGAGGCAGATCCAACGCTCAAGGGGACCACACCAAATAATAATCTTGGTGCATTAAAATGCACCAGTTGCATTAAATGCAAGAGTCGTCTATGATGTGGTCCATTTGATTGTTGGATCTGACTCATTTTTGTTTGGTTGCCTTAAAATAATATGAAAAAAGGAATAGAGGGTTTGGATATATAGGTACATCACGGTGGGCCTGCCCACAGAACTGCCTGTTTGGAGCTAGGGACAAGCGGGGGTAGTACACAATCCGCGTCCTTTGTACTACGAACTGTTCAAAGAGATCAAAGTTACATGGGCCACTGTGATGCTTTTTTACCATCCAACCTATTCATTATGTCATGTAGACGTGGATGAAGTGAAAACACAAATATCAACTTGATCTGAAACTTCTCCAACTCTGAGGAAGTTTTTAATGGTGGACGTTCAATCCCCACCTTATGGTCCAATTAATTATTGGACCTGCTTCTTTTATTGGATCACACCTTAAATTATCTGAAAAAGTTGATAAATGGTGTGGATCAAATACATAAATCATGGTGGGGCATAAAGAAGTTTCACAGGTTAAAGGTTAATTTTGTACCGTGCAAACAATTGAAAATAAAAAATTACCATAGGGACTTGAAAAGGGGTACTTTTGGAAGCAAAAAATTGTTGTTTAATGAAAAATCACGGAGCGCATTCCGCGTTCACCATTAAGCCAGACTCCTATCACGGAAAGAATTCAGTGAAAAACCACTTAGCGCTTTCCGTCTTCCGTGTTAATAATGCATTAACAAACACCACTAAACACGGAAATTTTTTCCCATTCCACGTTAAGTGCAAAAATTCAGCGTTAACAAACACAGCCTTAGTACTGAAACAGATTTTTCAAGTGGTGAACCAAAAACGTGCCCGCAGCAGCAGTAGCTTCTTCATCTGAATACACGGAAAAACCTTGAAACTCTGGCAACGAGTTATGGTTGTTCGTCCTCATGCACTCAGAAGTTGTACACATGGTTTACCAGAATTCAAATTGAGACGTCTAATCATGACCCCACTTCAGATGGGATGTAAACCATACTTACGATCATGACTTATAATTAATTCGAAGTGGGGTGATGAGTACCATGATTTTGGACGCTTTAATTTCACTAACATGTATGCCACGTGTACAAGTTATGGTTGCATGAGCATGAAGTATGCACCAAGACACACTCCAGAGTATCAATTAACCCTCCTTTATAAGTGTACCCTGACAGCATTGGATGCTCCTGCATTTTTCGGGGTTCATATATGAACACTCATATGGAACACTCGCTTATACGGATTTGGGGTTTCAAGCCAATGGGCACCTACTGCACATGTGTGGGGACGTTTGAAGCTTGCGTAGGATGGGTCCCATCACGCAGCCGTGTGCAAAGTTCAGATTAGTCCACTGATCGGATGGGACAACCTGGTGCAAGCATTAAGGATGCTGGGAAAAAAAAAAAAAATCCTTACTAATGGCCAGGTGCAAGCACAATTGGATGGTCTAATATATATATATATATATAGGGAAAAGGTACTATTAATTCGACCGTATGTTACCTTTCATACAGTCAAGAGCTGGCAAAACACAAGCAGTCGGATGTTGAAAATTTTAACACAATAGTAAGATTTTAGAGGATAAGTGGAGAAACAAAATTGATGAAACCGATTATTAAACTGACTCGGAGTATTTCTTGCAAAAGCCTTTAGCATGAAGTAGTGCACTAGAATCCTGGGTGGGGCATACCATAGGATTTTTTGAGAAATCCACCCCATCCATCCGTTTTTCCATATCATTTAAGGGGTTGAGCCTAAAATTGAACCAAATCCAAGTCTCAAGTTGATCGTATCACAGGAAACAGTGGGAATAATGATTTCAACCATTGAAATCATGTTAGGCCCCACATTGATGTTTATTTGTCATCCAATCTATTCATAAGATCATAGACAAAAAACAAATATAAGCTTGATCCAAAACTTCCGTGGCCCCCAAGAATTTTTTTAACAGTAGATGTTCAATTCTACTGTTTCATGTGGTGTGGTCCATTTGAACATTTTATATGATTAATTTTTGGGCTCAAGCCTTAAAATCATATGGTAAAATGGATGGACGGAGTGGATCAGATACATAAATCATGGTGGACCTCACAGTGTCTACTAAGTATGCTAAGGGTAGTGAGTTACTTCGCAATCTGCTTCCGTCAAATGGGGGCGCGGATTAGATAATGACACGTTGAGTAGTGAGACTCACTACTGAAGTTACGTCACCAAGTTACGTGGGTCCCATTATAATGTGTGTTTTGTATCCACTCCTTCCATCCACTTGGAGAGATCATTTTAAGGCAATATCCAAAGAACGAGTTAAATCCAAAGCTCCAGTGGACCCCAGCACAGAAAACAGTGGGATAGTGACGCCCACCATTAAAAACTTCTAAATGCCACAAAAGTTTTAGATCAAGCTAATATTTGTGTTTTCCCTTTTTTGATGTCTTTTTTAACTTTTGAACAGGTTGGATTTCAAATAAACATTATGGGGGCCTTAGGATAGTTTTAATTGTGGGAATCACTTTCCCTACTATTTTCTGTGGTGAGGTCTACTACAGATTTTTATCTACCTCATTCTTTGGCTCATGCCCTAAAATGATATCTCAAAATGGATGGACGGTGTGGATACAACACATACATCATAATTGGGCCTACAAAACTTAGTGACGTCACTTTAGTAGAGGAATCGCTACTCAACCTTTCAGTATCTAACCCGCGTCCGTCAAACAATCCCGTTCCAGAAACGGATTGGCTACTCCTTGCCACCGGAAGCAGATTGCGTAGTGAGTGCGGATTGCGTGCTTAGCGTACTGAGTAAACTCTGTAGGGTCCACTGTGATTTATTTATTATATCCACTCTGTCCATTCATTTTACCAAATAATTTCAAGGGTATAGCCTAAAAATAAAATATATAAAATGTTTAAATGGACCACACAACAGGAAATAGTTGAATTGAACGTCTACAGTTGAAATTTCTTGGGGGCCACAAAAGTTTTGGATCAAGCTTATATTTGTTTTTCCCATTCATCTATGTCTGTATAATCTTATGAACAGGTTGGATGAAAATTAAACATCATTGTGGGGCCTAGCAAGGTTTCAATGGTGGAAATCATTATCTCCGCTGCTTCCTGTGATATGGTCCACTTGATCTTTGGATATGCTTCAATTTTGGTCTCAACCCATAAAATTAGATGAAAAAATGAATGGACAGTGTGGATAGATCACATACATTCAAGGTGGGCCCAAGTAACTTAGTTCGCAATCTGATTTGGCGGGTGGTTAGTGCTCTGTGGGCCCCACAATGATGTATGTATTTCATTCATGCCGTCCATCTATTTTTCTAGATCATTTTCGGGTATGAGATAAAAAATAAGGTATATCCCATTCTCAAGTGAACCATATTACAGGAAACAGTGTTGATTGAACGTCGACCATTAAAAACTTTTTGGGATCCAAAATAGTTTTGGATCAAGATGATATTTGTTTTTTCACTTCATCTATGTCTGTATGACCTAATCAACAGATTGGATGTCAAATAAACAGTATAGTGGGCCTTAGGAGGATTTTAATGGTGGACATACAATCACTATTGTTTTCCTATGGTGCGGTCCACCTGAGATTTATATCCCTTTCATTTTTAGGATAAAGCCATAACATGATATGCAAAAATGAATAAACGACATAAATGAAACACATACATCATGGTGGGGCCCATAGAGTACCGACCATCACCACCTGGCTAGTGGCAGGGGAATAGTCAATTCGTTTCCGCCCGTTCCACACTGACGCAAAAGAAATAGGACAGGGATTGCGTCCTACCCGGTAATCTGTTGGGCAGGGCTCTGTGGGGCCCAACGTGATGTAATTGTTTTATACACGTCGTTCATTGCTTTTCTCATATTATTTTAAGTTATGATCCTAAAAATGAAGCAAGTCCACAGCTCCAATGGACCACACCAAATGAAGCTGCAGTGATAATGACACCCACCGTTGAAACCTTTTTAAGGGCCACCGTAATGTTTTTTTACCATCCATCCTATTCAAAAGGTCATGTAGACGTGGATGAAGTGAAAACACAAATATCAGATTGATCTGAAAATTCCTCATCTCATAAGAAGTTTTTAATGGTGGATGTTCAATCCCCAACTTGTGGTCCACTTGATCCTTGGACAGACTCATTTTTTGGATCATAACTTAAAATGATATGAGAAAAACGGATGGACGGGGTGAATTTCTGAAAAAAAACCCCACTATAAGCCCTATCTAGGTTTCTAGGGCAGGACCTTCATGCGGAGGCTTTTCGTAAGAAATATAAGTGAGGGAGAGAGCCAGTTTCACCCGTTTTGTTTCTCCACTCACCTATAAAATCTCACTTTTCTCCCTATAAAATCTCACTGTTCCTTTGAAACTTTCACCATCCAACTGCTAGCATAGTGTTAGCTCTCGACTGTATGGAAGGTAACAGACGATCGAGCGTATAGTACCTTTTCCCATATATATATATATATATACATATAATTTATGGAGGAATGTAATATTCGCACCAATTGTCGTGACTTCTCGTGAGAACTTTTTTAGAACTCATTTTTAGTAATATAAGTCCAAAATCTGAACCCTTCACCTGACAAAGCACCCCATGAAACATTTAGATCCCAACTTTTACCCTTATCCAAAACTCTAATAGGCCATGGCAAAAGGAAATAATTCTTTTCCTCTTTTGGTCTACCTCTATCTTTCATCATTGCCCACCAAAGTTTTGGATCAAGGTAAAACTTAGGTTCTAAGAGTTTCATGGAGTGTTGTATCAGGTAGACGGTTCAGATTTTGACCTCATATCACCGAGAATGAGTTTTTAAAAAGTTTTTAGGAGAACACTGAACACATGATAAATGATGAGCAGCGCAGCATTCCTATATACACAGATACATTCACTTGCGCAACGGTTCCTGTGAGAACTTTTTTAGAACTCATTTTCATGATATGAGTACAAAATTTAAACCGTTCATATGACGCAATACCTCACGAATCATGAAACCTTTAAGGACTAACTTTCACCTGATCCAAAACTATGATGGGCATGGCAAAAAAAATATATTTTTCTCCTTTGATTTCTCCTCTTTCTTTGCTATGGCCCACCGGAGTGTTTTTAATCAAAGTCATGTGAAAGTGAAAGTTTGGGCCCTTGGCATTTCATGGGATACCACATCACATGGATCATTCAATTTTTATGTCCAAGACACGCATGCAAAGGTGCGCAGGTGAGTGTGACTCTCTCTCTCTCTCTCTCTCTCTCTCTCTCTCTATGTGTGTGTATCATGCACTTCTTTTTTTTGCAAAGCTCAATATTACACACTCCACAGTGTGTCCACACTCTACTGTTAGCCACCCCCATTAGCGAATTGATATCGAGACCTTAGTATTGAAACTTCTTGCACCTAATCATCTTCGCAGAGGAGCCAACTGTAACTATGGCTTCGATGTATTACATTGGTAAGCATTTTATTATTATTATTTATTTATTTTTAACACACGCACACTGATGTAGAGCGGGTCGCGGACAGTTACATGGCCAAGATGGATCAGAAAAGGCCTGGTCGACGATAGAAGTGATCCAGACTATCGAACCTTAAATCGGGCGTATCTTGCAATCCGGAATGAGTTATCTGACATAAAATATATGATTTTGGGGTAGAACGAGCTACTGAAGCCAACCAACCCCGCTACACTGGGTTACGCAGCCCGGAATTGTGAAAAACCCCTGAATCGACGGTCATTTCCTTGTTTTAATTTCATTTTTACTATAAATAGTAAGTTTTAGTTTGATTATAACTCTTCATCAGTCGGGCTTTAAGAGTTGCGCCCAACGTGAAAAGAGCTTAGAATAATTAGGAGAACGGTTTGGTGAAGCCAAATAGGACACTTACTATTTTTGGCCGAAAACCTTGCGCACTAGTAGACATCACGACTGTCTATAAATAGTAAGTTTACTATTTATAGTAAGTCATGGATTCTAGGAGTTTGAGTTGTAGCTTAATTCTGATTTCTTTTCCATTGCTTGGTACCCCTATTTAAAGGGTTGTGAACTCGTTTTTATGCAGGAATTAATCAATTTTGAATTTATTAGAATTTATTTCTATTTTCTGCTTTCTTTCCTCGTGGATTCGAGAAATCTCTGTGAGGAGTCCAGAGAAGCTCCGTAGATTCGGAGTAGTTATCCTCATCACGTTCATCCCTGCGTCACACACACACTCAAGCCATAGTAGAATTTCACCACCTATGGGTACTCGAACCCTTAACCAGGTGTTGAAACTCATTAGGGTCTACCACCGGAGTAAGATTCAGGACCCAAATTATTACATTGGCAGACATGTAAATCATATAAAGGTGCATTTGTATAAACCATTCTTTGTTCTCACATGCATGGGTTTACAGGGAGTTGCATATCTCATTTAACGATGATGTGCCACTAATAAAAAAGTATCATGTGTATGTATCATACATGAAATATAATAGTAGAAACGAGATATATAAAAACATTATTCCGTTGGGAAAATCTTTACACAGGCTCCACTTTTTTATTGATGGCATGCCATTGTTGGACCAGGTGCGTACAGTGCCCTGTTATGCATAATCCATGTCCACAGTCATGCAATTATTCTTTATCATTAATAAATTTCATGTGACATGTTCCCACCTATAAATATTTTTATAATTAATAAATTTCGAAATAATGATTTTGTGCTAGAGCTGTACACGAGTTGAGTTTGCTTGCTCGACTTGCCTCAACTCAAAATTGAATTCAGACGGAATCGAGCTGGTTTTTGGAGTTCGGAAAAATTTTGAGCTGACTTTGAGCTTGCCCGGGCTTGACTTGACTTGGCTTGAACCCCAACTCAAATAAAATCATCTCAGTGAGTCGGTCATTTTGCTCTTGATGCTGATCGCCGAGTGTTTGAAAAAATTACTTAACAAAGTGTTGTTTCTTGGAATGTCCTCATATCAGGGCATTCTCCAATGGAAAATTAAATAAACAAATTATTACAAAAAAAAAAAAAAAAAAAAAACACATTTACATTATATGAATGCTATCATATTTTAATCTTGATACTACTTACTATTATTTGATAAAATACATATAAAGTGTGTTACTATTTTGCATTTAAAGTGTGGAATATTAAAGATGCAATCCATGTATTTAGGAAAATATTACACAAGCTCAAAATAGGCTCAAGCCAGCATGAGCTGCTTATCAAATTGAGCCAAGCTAATCAGTCGAGCTTGAGAATCGAGCAGAGCCGGGCTGAGCCGACTTCAAGCTGGGGTTAGTTATTGGCCAAGGTGAGCCAAACTATGCCAAGCTCGACTTGTGTGCAACTCTTCCTAGGGCTATGCTACTCGGCTTGAAATTCATGCCTGCGACTGAAAACCCAATGGGCAAGTCAGCGCCCATTACGATCGGGGTGGAAATGGGCTGGGCTGGGGCATGCCCTAGCCCATCCCTACTCCCTGGCCCTAATCTGGCTAAAAAGGCTTGTGTCTTGGCCCAGGCCTACAAGACTGGGCCAAGCCAGTGTCAGCCCTATAAAGAGTGGCATCATCAAGGTTTTATAATAGTCTAAATCTACGATTTTTTATTTTTATTTTTTAATTTTTAAATCTCAATTCACCACTAGTCCCATCATATGTTTTGGCTTATAGAATCCTGACTCTATCCAAAAACTCCCTTAAAACTACATACCTAGGAGAGTTGAATGGGACCCATACTAGTGTTTTCATATTGACCATCTTTTTGTATAACAGTGACCCACTTGATTATTAGACCAGGCCATTCATCATCAGCTCTACGCCCGCCCTGGACACTGACCTAGATTTCAAGCCCAAGAACAGGCCTGGGCCAAGTTCAGTGGCACAAGCTCTGGGCCGCCAAGACCGGGCCATTGCCAACCCTATCTCTATGTTAAGTTCAAATGAAACTAGGTCCGTGGGCTAGGTTTTGATGGTCCAAATTCTAATCGGGCCTACAAGTCAGGCTTGCTCTGTTCCATTTATTAACTGGGCCATCAATTTCAGGTCGAAACCCACCAATAAAGCGACAAACCAGCCTTTAAATGGCATGGTCTTTGCTTGAATAGAAAATTTCAAAAGACCCAGACCCGTACCGGGCCCAACCCAATGGGCTGACCCAGACCATTTCCGGCCAGCACAGGATAGCCTGTTCCGCGCACACATGCAAGGTGGCAGAAGTGTATGGTATCAGGGCCACACAGGTGATGTTGGCCACCATAAATAAGGGGACCTAGCTAGAGGATGACAATCCTGTCAGGGGCTTTGTGGGGCCCATCGTGATGTATATGTTTTATCTACGCTGTCCATCCATTTTGAAAGATCATTTTAGGGCATGAGTCCAAAAAGGAGGTAGATTGGACGCTCAAGTGGACCACACCATAGGAAGAAGTGGGGATTGAAAGCCTACTGTTGAAAACTTCTTGTGGGCCACAGAAGTTCTGAATCAAGCTGATATTTATGTTTTCCCTTCATACATGTCTTTGTGACCTTATGAACAGGTTGGATGAAAAATAACAATCATGGTGGGCCTAGGACGTCTTCAACGGTTGTCGTTGGGCCGGGTCTGGGGTTGGCTTCTGCCCAGGCTAGGCTTGACAAGCTGGGACTATTCAAAAACTTATATTTATTATAATTATTTTATTATATATGGTAGTGTTGAGGACTACAGAAGATAGATAAACACACGCCAGGCCCAGCTGAAAAAGGCTCAAGAACCAAAGTCTCTTTAGCAGCTCTATTCTTTTCACCCTCTATTTGCGAGCGTCTGATTGAAGGATGACGTTCGACCCATTTCAGTGAATTTTGGGGAATGCTTCATCATAAGATGGATGTTTTGGATTATTAATCCATGGGCCCCACTTGTATGGGTGACATGTAAGAATTGTGTTGTCGGCAGAGATTCTTATCTTTTCATTTCTTTTTGTGGTTAGAATGGATTGGCCAAACAAGCACCACATGAATGTGTGTGTACGATTACGGATGATTCTTTGACCAAGTTGCATAAAATAATCCATATTTGCATGGCATTGTCCCCTCCTGAAATTTGATTGACTCCAACCTTTTTAGTCCACTTCCATTCACTCCTACACCTACTTGTATTAGAATAAAAGGGTCATTTATTGGTTTTTACGTAGCTTGACTTGAGCAGACATTGGAAAGATTTTGACCCATTAAATATTTCAAATCAAATGAACTCGATGATTGGTCTAAGCCATACATCATTTCAATAGGTGTTGTTGATGTTTGAAATCTGTATTGAAATCGGTAGGTCTATTGATGCCATCGAGCAGTGGTCAATGCCATTGACAAATGCTCGATGTCATCCAAAAGATTCAGAAAATTTATGTTTTGTCTCTTGAATATTTTGGTGTTTTACTTGGTGACATTGAAGGTGTTCGATACAATTGACAGATCGTTGATGCCATTGAAGTCCCATCGAAGGTGCTATTAAGCGCACGGATAGAATTACGTAAGTGCGAGATTTGTTTCTATTCCCATTGTGATACTATGTTATGATATATATAGCAGGTGTAATCGTGATTCGGGAGAAAGAAGATGAGTTTTAGGCTTTCTAAACTCATTCCTAATGGTTTCAAGGATATAGCTTGGGCTTGTAGAGTAGATTCGAGGTTTGTTTGAATTGATAATCTCTATCTCTTGTAATTTTTCTTTCATAGTGCATTACTAATTACTTTATGCCATGGTTTTTTCTCAAAAAAAAATTTTCATGAAAAATTTGAATTGTTTGTGTTTGGACTTTGGTTGTGTTATTAAAACACTTTGCTTGATTCAACTATGTGTGCTTCTGTGGTTCCCAACAATAAGCCCCTGCCCAACCTTGATATCAGGTCTAAATTTCAAGACCGGGCACTTCAAGACAAGTTCATGGGCCGAAGCCCTCACCTTACAGGGCCGGGCCGGGTCTCCTATCTCATTGGCTTCAAGAAGGACGCGGATTGCGTCCTACCTTCGCTCGGATGGACGGTAATCCGTCCGGGCAGAGCTCTATGGGGGCCACCATGATGTAAGTGTTTTATCCACGTCATTCATCATTTTTCTCATATTATTTTAAAGTATGAACCAAAAAAATGAGGCAGGAACAAGGCTTAAGTGGACCACAAATTGGAGATTGAAAGTCTACCATTAAAAATTTCTTGAGAGCTAGAGAAGTTTCGGATCAAGCTGATATTTCTTTTTTCACTTCATCCACGTCTACATGACCTTATGAATAGGTTGTATGGTAAAAAAATCACGGTAGCCCTTTGAAAGGTTTCAACGGTAAGTGTCGTTATCACTGCAGCTTCCCTTGGCGTGGTTCATTGGAGCTTTGAACCTACTTAATGTATTGGCTCATTCCTTAAAATGATACGAGAAAAATGATTAACGGCATGGATAAAACACTTACATCATGGTGGGCCCCACAGAGCCCTGCCCGGACGGATTACCATCCGGGCGGGGGTAGGACGCAATCCGCATCCCTCCAAGACAACTTCTCGTGGCACTTTTTCACATAAGCAATTGTCCATATTTGAGAATCAATTCTGCAGTTGTTTTCTAACCGTCCATTCTTTTACTTGCCCATCTGGACAAAACGACTTGCCGACTAAGTCCCATTATGCTGTGGGCCCCACCTAGCGAATGGCCCACATCTTGCACGAGTCAGAGAATTTCAGCCTATCATTTTCATGATCATGCAACGACTTTATTGCACACATTAACTCCCAGCGAATACATGTGAAGATATAAAAACAATATAACAAGCTAGGCGTCGGTAAGACAGGCCATTATTCCCACTCCACCCCTTCATACATGCATATGCATGGGCCTCTATTTTCTACATTTACAGGAAAATAACCATGATTTATAAGATTCAAATATTATATTCCGGCCATGCATTCCGGTGGGGTGACTGGATATCTCGACTTGTCGGTGCAGTAGTCATAGACCATGTGATTCAATCGGACCCACCTGTATCTTCGAGCCTGGAGCACGTTGAGTTGCTGGTAAGCGGTGCCTTCCCACCAGTTTCTAGGGTTGGTGGCACAGCTCGCAGGCCCGGGCATTGCGCACCCTTCGATGTCGAAGTCCTTGTAGTAGGCGTAAAATGGCGCCTTGCTCCAATCAATCTTCTCTAGCCCACCCCTCGTCGCCCAGTCATCGGCCTCCCATAGTGTAGAGTAGACACCCATCGGTTGGAACTTGGGAAATGGGATTCCCCTTGCTTCGTTGTTCTTGTAAACCCTAATTGGCACGTCGTCAATGGAGAAGCTACACCGCCGCCATCGAGAAAATAGATAATTAATAATTAACATTATAATTACATTAATTACAATAATGCCATACAAATCCTAGAATTGGTATACATAATTTATCAACCTTACAATTTGAGGGGGTTGTTTTGGGAATGGATGGTTTGAAGGACTACAATTTTGAAAACTAGTGACTAGAATTTTTTGTTTTTTATTGAATAAATGGTATCATAGGTTGCAATTTTCCAATCTAACTCATCTTGTAACCTCATCTTTCCCTTCAACATGTCACTTTTTGTAGGATGTCTGATCGACAAAAATGGCGGGCCCAACCGTGACGGTCGCGTGGTGTTAAAATCAGGCTGTTCTACTCATCAGGTGGGCTTATCAGCCATCCCCACATTAATGAGCTGCTTGCGGGGCTAACAAACCTTAATTAATACACCTACACATTAATCTTGTGTAATCCATGGCATGGGATCTTAAACTTACACTACATGGTGGTGATTCCAAAGGATAGAATAAGTGTGGAAATCCGCGGCGGGGTCAAACCACAGGTTGATCCGCTGCTCTCTATCGCCCTTTCCATGGGCATAGACGTTGGTCTGGACCGTATATGGCTGCCCGGTCCTATTGCCCAAGAACTCAAAATCCAATTCGTCGCGGACATTATCGGTGTCTGAATTCATCTACAAAAACAACAATAGCCATAGTAGATAATCTAGTAAGTGAAAACAGAATCAAATCATCTAGTGATTGAAAACCATGGCTTAATGAGGATGATGAGCGACCCACATAAAAGGCTGTCACGGTTCCCGCAGAGTCGCCGGGGATGAGCTTGATCTTCATGCTAACGCGCCCGAACAAGTACTGGCTCTTCGAAGCAAACCCGCATCCTAAAATGAATAGGCCGAACCCGACAAATGTAGTTAGCCTTTTGAACATGAATTTCTCACAATTCAGTAGACAAATTGCACCGTGTAGGCCACAGCAGTGGTATATGCTGGCAGTATATTCGGTTGACGACAACGAATTCAGTGCATTGCCTTTTGAAGCATGAAAAGAGATGACAATAGGTTACCTGAAGATTGGTCTAGGATGAGTTGGATGGCCCGCCCACCTTCGATTTGTTTGATATGGGAATCAGACCATGTGATGCGGAAATCTTGAAGAAATGTAGCCGGGCGGGCGCTGACTGAGAGAGAAAATGTGAGAATTAGAAGAGGAAGGATGATGTGTGTTAAGGAGGTTGTGGTGCCCATGGTTGAGAGAGAGAGAGAGAGAGAGAGAGAGAGAGAGAGATTTTGTGGGTGCAATGGTGTAATGGCTTAGGGGTTTTTATAGTGAGGAGAGAGATGGATTAAGACTGATGCATTGCAATTGAAAACGCCTTGACAGCTTTGCCGTTGGATTAGAGCCCGCCATGGGCCAGCTAATAGCAAGCCGTCGTTACCCCACATCTCTATCCAACTGCTTTTTTCTCCGCCCCATCCATTAACTTCTATTTTCCCCCAACGTCTCTTGCTTAGAATAGGAATGTTAGGGGCTGTTTGGGAAAGTATGCTTAGTGTATTTACACGGGTTTGAATTTAATTATCAAATCAACTTTAATATATCTAATTAGTAAACGGATGTAATGTTAAAGACAATGGTTATAATAAGCCCACTAAAATATATACTTTGCTCGAAAATGATGAAATTCTAAGTCTTAAATGGGCCACAAGCACAAGATCCAGTTTGAGCGACCAACCAATGATTATTAACTGTTGATTTACATGGACAATGTTTGGACGGCATCCATCGCTGTATTAAAGTAATCATAGTGATGCAATTGATAATCTAATTATTTTGAGATATCATTAGTGGGCCATGTGCCCACTAGATTAATAGTATAGTGACACATGTTACACATACAACTCTTGAAAAGTTTTAGATGTAATCCATGCTTTCAGTGGATTTCAAACTCAAATATGGAGATGAAACCCCCTGAATTCATGGTGTCAAACGACCCTCAGGCCATTTGATCGAGAATAGATTAAAAAGGAAACTCACAGTACAAGTATGCAAAAGATATGGACCATACATCATATGGGATTTTCCTTAAACAGACCATGGTTCAAAAATCAGGCAACCATGGCCATTAATTGGACCATATCAGTTAAAAATGACAAATAGTACATCTTTAACGGTTACCCACTTTATGAGCGGACCAAGTTATAATTTTCAAGGTTGGCCACTGGTGAATGGCTGGGATCTTCAACATGTCTGGCAGGTTTGTAAGCGTGAGAAGAGTGGCTCCTTCAGTCCATGGTCACGCAGATGGCCTTGGAATTTCTGAAAGGAGTATGTCCTTTTTCCTTTGGAAAGTGATGCTTACCATTTCTTCCACCTTACGATGGTATGGTGCACAAGCTCCATTAATGCTACTATACCATCCTCAATGATTCTATGTGATAATTTAGTGAATGGTAGTGAAAGGACAGCATTTAAAATCACAACCATTTTAGTTGAGAGAAAATGATTTTATTTCATTCACTCAAGAATTTAGTTTGGGGTAGATTACATATTGAAGCAGGGACAATCACTATTGCTGTCTATGCCCATTGATCCAGACTGTTCATTCAATGGGCCACCTCTTGTATGCACCAACACTTCGAACTCACACTGATAGAACATTTCTAAGCGTTTGAGTGGACAGGATCATTTAGGTGGCTCATGGATTAATGGTCTAGATTTTCGGCATATCTTTCCCGAAATAAATGAAAGAAAAAATTTAAAAAAAATTAATAAAGATAAATCATGCATGATCAATTAAGTCCTACCTCTCAATCATCCTGAAGACCTGTGATGTAGTCCACTTGAGGTTTGGATCTGCTTGATTGTTGGGCCCATTACCTAAAATGATATCACAAGATGGATGGACGGTGTGGATATAATACATATATCATTGTGGAGCTCTCAGAACATGGTGACGTCAACATACCACTTAGTTGGGTAGTATGTCACACCACGCAATCGGCTTCAAGAATCGCTCAATCCTGTGAAGAATCATGTTCCGTTGCGGATACGGATTGGCTACTCCCCCTGCCACCAGCCCCGTGGCTGGTGGTCGGTGCTATGTGGACCCCACCATAATGTATGTGTTTCATCCATGCCGTTCGTCCATTTTTACAGATAATTTTATGGCTTGATACCAAAAGTTAGAGGTATGTAATCTCAGGTGAACCACACCCCAGGAAAACAATAGTGATTAGATGTTCACCATTAAAATCCTCCTAAGGCCCAGTGTACTGTTTATTTGACATCCAATCTGTTTATTAGGTCATACAGCCCAGATGAAGGGAAAAAAACAAAATTCAGCTTGATCTAAAAACTTTTATGGCCCCTAAAATGTTTTTAATGGTTCACACTCATTCAACACTGTTTCCTGTGATGTGGTCCAATTGAGAATGGGATATATCTCATTTTTAGTCCTTTAATGTAAAATGATCTATAAAAATAGATGGACGGCATGGATGAAACACATACATTTTTGGTCCACTTGAGCTTTAGATCTCCCTGATTTTTTGGTCCATGCTCTAAAATGACCTCAAAAAATGGGTAGATGGTGTAGATATAGCCCACACATCATGGTGGGACCTACACAACTTGCTAATATTGAGTGAAATTGGCATGGAATCCAATGCAATTCCATCTGATCTAATTCTAGGCTTTTCCATTCTTCCCAAATATGGAGTGGAATTGGCACGGACCACATGCAATTCCATCCCACCTAAGCCCATGTAATACCACCCACCAAACACGCCCTAAAATCACTTGGCGTGGCCCACATGAGTCTTTGAATCTCCAAATTTTCACCTGTCTATTCGTCTCACTGTGGTGTGTCATGAAGTGAGTGGATTGAAGGCATATATACACCCAACGTTGGACTCACACGCAATTTGTTCTATTTTAATGGTGAGACTTTCGAACTCAGTTGATCCTCGTGTTGCAGCTCACCTGAAATTTAAATGGGACTGATTTTTGAGCCTAAGAGTCATGAAGTTCTCAATCCATTAAGTGAGATCTAGACTTCATGTAGATGAGATCTACCCTGTATATTAGGTGAGCCACCCCATGTTTGGACTGTGGCCTAAAAACAGGACGATTCAACACTAAGGTGGCCTGCACCATCGAAACAGCTGAGATGGGAAGTCATGCCATTAAAATCATCTAAGTTGAATGTGGGTCCACCATGGTGTGCATGCGCTCTACACCAGGATGAATGGATTCCTCCAAAAACTCATGCGGGTCACGCCGCGTGAATGTGGACGTTTTAGGTATAATTTTATGTGGTGGCCTCACCTGAGTGTTGAATTAGTGTATTTATAGTATCAACGCAAAAGAAGATCGGTACAATATACCCGATGGACCAGGTGGATCACATGCATGTTAAGTTGTTTACCACAATAGATAAAGTGACCCGGGTAGGTACTTAGGCAAAGTATGCAAGCATCTCAAAAGGCATATTATATATATATATATATATATATATATATATATATATATATATATATATATATATATATGGAAATGGTTTAATGTGGTGGACTAGGTCGAGTTGTGTGGGCCCCATCGTAATGCGTATCAAACATCAGCACCATGCATTTGATGGGTCCCCTTTAAATTATGGGATATCCCAAAAATTAGTTGTATACGGAACTCAGGTGGGTCATCATCTAAAATCATATGAAGACATGCCTAAAACATATAAAAGCACTTGGTGGAGCTTACGTAAAATTTAGTTGTGTCACACATAATGGATGGGCTGGATTTATGAACCACATCTCGGTGGGCCTAACAAATGATTATGAATGTCTTAATGGGATGGTAACCCCCCCTCAACTTTTGTATGTGGTGTGCCCATACAAGTCATGGATTAACTTGTTTTTTAAGCCTGAGGCCCACCATGGAATTGTGCATTTAATTGATGGGGTAAATGTTGATATGCATTACAGTGGGACCTATATATATATATATATATATATATATATATATATATATATATATATATATATATATATATATGCCGAGAGAGTTCTCACGAGAACTGATATACAGGTAAGCATTCCTGTTTACGAGAACTTGTTAGAACTTTTTGAAAATTCTCTCTCATGAGTTTCTGTTTTTAAAAATAAAAAAAATTAAAAAAAAAATTTATCAAGCTAATTTTTGCATATTCTTCTTCCCAGTGATTTAGAGTTAATTAAGGGGCTTGAGGAAAGATACAACATATATTAGCCCATTCACAAATGCATGGCTGGTATTCCATTTCTATTGTTCCACGTGGTGTAAGCTTTATGAGTTGTTTATCAAACTGATTTTTTACCTCAAGACCTCACATCTAATGTAAAACCCAATATGTAGATGACTTTTACACTAAAAAGTT
Organism: Magnolia sinica; assembly: GCF_029962835.1. Classification (NCBI taxonomy): domain Eukaryota; kingdom Viridiplantae; phylum Streptophyta; class Magnoliopsida; order Magnoliales; family Magnoliaceae; genus Magnolia; species Magnolia sinica. Next base: position 64,370,155 of record NC_080588.1, read on the forward strand.
TGTGAGCCCCCACATACTTGAGTGTTTCATACGGATCATAAGATAGATGGTGTAGAGGACTCCTGTCTCCATTCACTTCTTTATTTATTTATTTATTTATTTATTTATTTTATCCTATTTTGTCTTCTCCTTCCCTTTGAATGAAATTTGACGGAAGGGTGCAAACATGGTGTCTAGATTGGACTGAAATTTGAAAGAGGTGCCTAGTCTAGAAACTCTAGGGAATCTCGACCTCATCCTTTTTTGAAATGTGGCAATCATCCATTGTACCCATAAAACCGAGCCCTACATGATGTGCTCAATCTCGAGGGAGGGAGGATGGAGTGGGTTACGTCCTGACAGTCTATACATAATCTCATTGAATTTCATTGAGTGGCAGGTTGTTGTCAAAGATAATGACACAGTGTAAAACAATTTCCATAGTGTACCACCCTCATCCATCCCTCACTCATAATGGACATGGCCTTTGGGGGGGGGCCTCCATGATGCATAGGTTCAATTCAGGCTGTCATCCATTTTGTCATATCTTAATTTCTAGGGTATAGGTCTAAAAAATGAGGTGGATCTAGATCTTAAAGTGAACTATACCACGGGAAGTAGCGGTATTGACACATTCCACTCAAACTTTCCAAGGACCATCAACCTATTTATAAGGTTTGACCTTTAAAAGTTTTAAATGATAGGTGTTTAATTTCTCTTATGCATGTGATTGGATTGAAACTCTTGAACAGTTTCAGATATGGGCTTTTTGCTTTAAATGATATGGTAAATTGAATAGGCAATATAGATAAAACCATAAATCATAGTGATCTGTACTATCTCCCTTCCTGCGTGAAAGGCTCATCCTGATGTTTGAGAAATCCATCAAGTCCATTTGTTTTTTTCGCTCAATTTAGGACATGTAGCCAAAAATGAGCCGGATACAAGACTTAAAGCGGATGAACAGAGTGAGGATTGAACGTCCACAGTTGAAATATTTGTGCAGCCATAGAAATTTTGAATCATTATTAGATTTGTGTTTTCAGTTAATACCAAAAGGAATGAGGTTATGAACGGTATAGATGGCATGTAAACATCACCACCGATGCCGGTGGCAGGAATTTTTCCTTTTTTTTTAAAATTAAATTCCTCTTGAGCCTTGGATCTTCTCATATTTGGTTTCATATACGAAAATCAGTTCACAAAACAGGTAAATTTCACATCTGAAAATGAGCTCACAGAACAGATTAATGGAGTGGATTCCTCACAAACATCACAGTAGCCCCACCTCGGTTTCTGGCCCGGTAACTTATTGGGTAATGCTTTGGCAGAAAATCCACTTAGAATGATAGGATGGAATTAATGCAACAGCTTACCGTTGAATTAAATCCAACAAAAACATCAATACCTAACTAGGTAGGGTATAACTCAATCCACCTCTCATTCCCACATACCCACGTAAACTGAAAAGACACGTATAATCCTATCTTAACCATCCAACTGGAAGCCATCAAATGTATTCTACACAAGACATTGATAACAATCCAATTCCAACCGCTGAAACCGGAAAGTTAAGAGCATCGATCTAATAATGTAATTTTCAGGCTATATTTTACTTACAGTGTGACCCACGATTTTGACGGTATGGATCAATTTACGTATATGTTATGTGCACCGTGAATAAATCACCATCATTTAACGTATTTATGACGAACGCAATGTTGAGTTAATCGACTCTCCTGAATTATTGTTGTCCATTCATTGCCAGGGAGTAGAGTAGCGTGCGTGAGAGCTACTTCCGGAAATACGACAAACAGATGCCTTTCTCTGCCAATTATCAAATGCCACGTAACGAGACAATCCTTCTTTCGCTATAACGACCGTTATAACCTTGATAAAGTATTGGATACCGCGTCTGGGGACAAAGACGTAGATATCTTTCGCAGACGGGCTCCTTCGTGACAGCTGACGTGAGGTGCTTGCCTTCATCGGTCACGTGGCACACGTGCTGGAGATAAGACATTTGTCAGGTAGGATGCACCGTCAACATTCTCAATAATAGCCACTGATCAGGCAATCACGTACTTTGCGTGAGAAGAAAGATCAGCTCCAAAAACAGTTCCTGAACATAAACATGGCCTACTTTTTCTTTCTTTTCTTTTTTTTTTTTGGTTAGCTTGTTAGCACAGCCGACTGTCGGTTTACAGTTCACTGTTAGCCACCCGCACGGATCGATACCAAGACCTCAGTGTTGAAACGAGGTGTCTTTCACGCAGTATGCCACTTGAGCTATGGATCAAAGTTTCATGGCCCACTTAACAAGTGCATCCCCTTGATTTTTAATACATGGTATTTTAATTGTGGCCTAGGTAACTATGGTTCTACCATGATGCATATGTTTTATCCACACCATCTATCAATTTTGCTAGGTCAATTTTAATGCATCAGGTAAAAAAATGAGGAATTCAATTCTCAGATTGGCCGCACCACAGGAAACAACGATGACTGAACGCCTGCCATTAAAAGCTTCACAGTACTCATCGTAACGTACATTTTCCATTTTACCTGTTGTTTAGGTCAAGGGAAAACAAATATCAAATTGATCCAAAATTTTGTGGCCTGCAAGAAATATATAATGGTGGATGTCCAATACTATTTCCTGTGGCGTGGTCTACCTGATATTTAGATCTATCTCATTTTTTTGCTCATTCCCAAAAATTAACTAGCAAAGTAGATGGACGGTGCAGATAAAATGCAATAATCATAGTGAGGCCCACAGAGCACCCAGTCCCTAAAAAAAGGTATGGATCTCTGAAAAGTGGGCCATGTCCCTGATAAATAGACCATCCAATCCAAAATTAAAAAAAAAATAAAATCTTATGCTTGAAAATAAAATGCTAGTGCTGTTATGACGCCATAAGTATGATCCGAGTCGTCATGACGGTCGCTATAACGGACCGTATTTTATCTTTCTTTCTTCTTTTTTTTCAAAATGTCCTCGATATGGAAGGAGACCAGTCCACGACCGAGCATATAACGTTGGTCCTCCCAAGCTTACACGGTACACATATCCTGTGTATAGGATTATCTGAACCGTCCGTTGATCATAACCTCATAAAATGGACCACCGAACAAAAATCACTGGCAAGAGTGTACACTGACTTTTGAACGTTTAACATCCTATATCTGCTATCCATTCATGCTCTCTCGTTGAACCAACGGTTTAGATCATGAAACGCACAGTAACATAAACTCGTGTCTTGTGAAGCCGTGTTGGCCATTGTCGCTCTCCACTTGTGGGGCCAGCGGCCGACGTTTTCCCAAGCTTCGATCGCCAACAGCTGGACCACCACCATTCCTCGTAATCCGACGTGGCAGATCCCTATTGGCCATGTATGTGGATGAGGCGTACGGATGGATGTGGCCCGAGTGTGACGATTGTGGCCCTTATCAACACTGGTCCGGTTTGACGTTTGGTGTCGGGAGTCGGAATTTTTAGTATTTATAAATAAAGTATTAATACAAAGAGAGAAATTTTTTAATACTCTGGCAAAATGTGATGGATGATACACAGGCACTTGGAAATTGTAATCGTGGAATATAATTAATTCTCTAAGCCCCAAATTATGTATCCCCAGTTTAGATGTATCATGAACCAAAATTATGATTATTTGGTTATCCGATCATCGGATTGGTTGACATTTCTTGGACGGTTAAAAACGAAGAATATCAGATGGTCCACTTTCGACGAACAAGTAAATCAGAGGTTAGAATTTTTCAAGCAATCTGATTTTGGGCCAGTGACTTATCCACAGTAGATTCACAAATAAGTAGGTTTAATTTGGGTGAATGTCTTCCACGTGTACAATTCGTGAGAGCCTGAATATCAAGCATCGTAATATGCCAGAGTATTAAATAAGTCTTCATAAGAGAAGTAGCTTTAGAGAGTTGGCAGATGGGACGCCTCAACAACAAAGCCTACATCCAGCGTACCAACAGAAAGAGGCCTTTTTAGCCAGCTTCCAGTGAAAACTATGTGACCCGTCACCGTCTTCTTTACAGGATAGCGGTGGTGTGCAACGTGATGTATGTGTTTTAATCCATACCGTCCATCCATTTTTTCAGATCATTTTAGGATATTTTAATTAGGAATTAAGCGAATCCGAAGCTCAGGTGGACCACACCACAGGAAAAGGTAAGGAAGTGACACCAACTATTGAAACCTTTCTGGGGCCACCGTAATGTTTATTTGTCATCCAACCTTTAGATAAGGTCACTCAGACCTGGACGAAGGGAAAACACAAATATCATTCTTATCCAAGACGTGTGTCCCCAGAAAGTTTTTAATGGTGGGTATTTAATCACCACTCTTTCTTCTGGTGTGGTCCATCTGAGATTTGCATCTGCTTTATTTTCCAATTCATAAACTAAAATGGGGGGGACAAACGGATGGACGGCATGGATATAAAACGAATACATCAAGTTGGGACCCACAGCACCCATCACATCGACACACCCAGCTAGGGGTGGTCTTGGCAACACCACCTCGACACACCCAGCTAGGGGTGGTCTTGGCAACACCACCTGATCCGCGGACGCGGACTCGGTAGTGACCCCTCCAGTACACAGATCCGGTACTGATCAGTGTTATATGCCCTACCATGATGTATTTGCTTTATCCACTCCGTCCATACATTTTACCAGCTAATTTTAAGGCATGAACCCAAAAAATGAAGCGGATCTAAATCTCACGTGGATCACATTACAGGAAACTGTGGTGATTGAACGGCCACCTTTAAAACTTGCTGAGTAATGTTAGTGTTCCATCCAACCTATTGATTAGGTCACACAGACCTGGAAGAAGGAAAAGCACAAATATCAGACTGATACAAAACTTTTGTGGCTCCCAAGAAGTTTAAATGAGGGGGTTCAGTCATCATTCTTTCCTGTGGTGTGGCCTACCTGAGACTTCAATAAGCCTTATTTTTCGGCTCATCCCGTAAAATAAACTGGTAAAATGGATGGACGGAATGGATAAAACACATACATCATGGTGGGCTCACAGAGCTTTTCCAGTACCAACCTGGGTATCCAAGAGGGTCGCTATCGAATCCAAATCCCTGATCGGCATGCCATCTTCACATGTTGTTGGTCCTGAAAAGTGGTGCCCATGGTTAGGTAATCCAGACCATCGGTCTGTTGTGTCCCAACATGATGGATTATGCCTCAAATAATATCATAGGTTGAACCATCTTAATTTGTTATTTATAGCATACAGCTAAACGGTTGAGAAGAGAAATACAAAAATGGCCCACACTCAAATTAAAAATGGTCCGAATGCTACTCTATGGGATCGTTTAGGACAATACAAAGCCCCCTTTTCGGCTATTTAAGTTTGCTTTTGGGCATGTAAATATTAAATTAAAACCATTTTGACAGTGGCTTGCCAACGTGGTATTATTTGTAATTTTCTTAGGAAAATTTACAAAGAAAACAATTATCTGATTAATATAGAGTTTACATTCTCATGCCTACTTCTAAAGGGTTTTCAATAACTGACCTCATTAATAAAGTAATTATCCTCATAAATTCATAATACCTTCTCTTAAATTTCTAAAGGCATCTTTGGTTAGCTACGCAAGGGTGGGCAGCTAGGTTATATTATATCTATCCTCTTTTATAAGGAACATATAAAAATCGAGGCCAAAAGATGTTTCTTTTCTTGCCTTTTTCGATCTCCTTAGTTTATTTCTTTTTACATGAGTGTTAGATTTATCATGAAAGTTATTAGACTCTTCGTTCATTGGTTCTATTATATTTTTATCAACCTGTCTTTTTGTATAATTATTCATATAACCTTTGTATACTGTATTTTCAGCAACCGTATTCTAGTATCAGCATCTTTTGCTATTATCTTCTGCTGCCATCTTGAGAATAATTAGCAGAACAAGTGAAAGAAGTTTGGTTCTAGAACAAACTTCCTTCACTTGTTCTTCTCTTTTCACAAGAACATGATTATAGAGTTTAGGGATACTATATTTTTTGAAAATACAATATATAAAGACTATATGAATAATCATACAAAAAGGCAGGTTGATAAAAATATAATAGAACCAATAAACAAAGAGCCTAATAACTTTCATGATAAATCTAACACTCATCCAGAATGAAATGAACCAAGGAAATCGAAAAGGGCAAGAAAAAAAAATATATTTTGGCCCAAATTTTTATATATTCCTTATAAAAGGGGATAGAAATGAAATAAGAAAGGATATTACTCTACCACTAAGTATTGAAAGTGATTCATCAACACTTAGTGAAGCTTTCTCATCTTCTAATGTACAGTTTTGGATGGAAGCTATCGACGATGAAATGGATTCCATAGTCTCCAATAACACATGGTGTTTGGTCGATCTTCTACCAGGTTCAAAGCCTATAGGATGTAAATAGATTTTTAAAAGAAAGTTTAATCCTGATGAAACTATAAAAAAGTTTAAAGCTCGATTGGTAGCCAAACGATTTAGACAAAAGGAAGGTATCGATTTTTTCGATATATATGCTCTTGTTGCTTGAATATCTACCATTAGGACTTTAATTGCTCTTACAGCAATTTACCACCTAGTAATCCATCAAATGGATGTCAAAACGGCATTCTTAAATGGTGATCTAGATGAGAAAGTCTATATGGAACAACCTGAAGGGTTTGTTTAACCCGGGCAAGAGAAGAAAGTGGGTAAACTGGTCAAATCTCTCTATGGGCTCAAGTAAGCTCCTAAGTAATGGCATAAGAAGTTTGATCAAGTAGTACAATCTAATAATTTTAGAGTAAACCAAGTATATAAGTGCATATATATTAAAGATCAAATCATTATCTGCCTATACGTAGATGATATGCTAATATTTGGACCAACTGAGAACTGTGTGAAAGAAACTAAAAAGTTTCTAAGTACCAACTTTGACATAAAGGATATGGGCAAAGCCGATGTAATATTAGGTATTAAGATTTATAATCTTAATGATGGAATAGCCTTAACACAATCTCATTACCTAGAGAAAGTATTAAAAAAGTTTAATCATTATGATAGTAAACCGGTTTCAACCTCATTTGATCCAAGTATTAAATTGGTTAAAAATACTGGTAGATATAAAGCACAACAAGAATATACGAGTGCTATTGGGAGTTTAATGTATGCAATGAATTGTACTAGACCCGATATAGCATTCATAGTAGGAATGCTAAGCAGGTACAACAGTAATCCAGGACAAGTACACTGGAAAACGATTTCGAGAGTTTTAAAGTATCTAAGAGGAACCATAGACTATAGACTGCATTATAAATCATATTCCGCTATACTTGAAGGGTACAGCGATGCAAGCTGGAATGCAGATAGTATAGAATCTAAATCTACAAGTGGTTGGATATTCACTCTTGGAGGAGAAGCAATATCATGGGCATCTAAGAAACAAACGTGCATATCTCACTCTACAATGGAAAGTGAGTTTATTGCACTTGGTGCTGCTTATAAAGAAGGTGAATGGATAAGATACCTACTGTTGAAAATCCCGTATTGGCCAAAACCTACTCCTACCATATCTATCTTTTGTGATAGCCAAGCTACTCTTTGTCGTGCTATGAGTAAGACCTATAATGGTAAGTCTAGAAATGTAGGTCTAAGGCATAACTTTGTTAAAGGATTGCTCAGAGATGGAGTAATCACAGTGGAATATGTTAAATCAATCCTAAACTTAGCAGATCCCTTGACAAAAGGTTTATCAAGATATCAAATAAGAATAACCACTAAAGGAATGTGACTAAGATCCATAATGATCTAACTTTCACTCTTGATGGCAACTCTACCTATATTTTGAAATATAAGTTAGGTTCAAAGGGACAAACAAGTTAAGTATGTGACTGAAACATACACTAGAAAAAGAAAATTTGAGTCTCATTCCTAAAAGTCTAGTGTTTGATTGTTGCATTTCATAAGAGGCTGAGTACTAAATCTTAATAAATCTATAAGCAGACTTTGCTGAAATGAAGCTGTGACACCCTGAAAATCAGGGGTCGCGCATACGCTCAACTCCCGAGTTCCCGAGAGCCACTTTTAACCGATTTCATTAATGCGTTTATTTAGGTTTAGTTGCGCAGCTTGGAAGTTCATGGAGCATGAAACATAACCACACCAGTCTACTGAAATGAACGAAAAATAAACATACATTCATATACAAGTCCAAAAGTACAAAAGGGGCGCATGACGCTACCCAATCAATATCTCAAAAGAATAGTAAGTCCAAAAGAATAGAACTGAGCTCCCCTGCTCAGTGACCCAATCCCGCCAATCAAGCTGGCGGAGAACCCTCCATCAGCTGGAAATATGATAGCTCGTCCTCCTCGTCTAGGCTCGCCTCGCCAGGCTCCTCCAGTCCCGAGTCACCTGCATCTATGAATGGGTCTGGTTGGTGTTTTAAAACAACATCCCAGAGTGGGAGTGAGTGATCAACTCAGTGGGTGTTATTAACCTCAAGTTATCACAGGCATCAATTTTAATATGATCTTAATGAAAAGCAGACAATCACATACGTCTAAGTAATCTTATTAATGCGCATGTATGCAGCATGACATGATGCATGCCCTCACCACAATGCTCCCTCGTGCGACACCATCTAACGGTCGCCAATGCCAACACTCCCTCAGTGCGACCTCGACTGCCGAGTCGCCATCCTAACTAGTGCGATGCAATGCGATCGTGTTAGCCGAGTTATTAGTTAGGTCCATTCATCCAGCCGATTGGAGAATCTGGTACACCCCACGTATTAATGCCCTAATCTGGGTGCGAGGCCAAGGCCCCCAATGTGTGAGGCCGAGGCCCCGCGGTCCGTGATCCCGTCGGGTTCCTCATCCCCGACTTCAAGCACGTGAGGAGTGCCAAGAGAAAAGGATCGCTCGCGGTCACTACGGGGAGGCGCTGTACCCCAGCGTAGGCCGACAGCTCGGACACAATGTCTCATTCCACCATGCCCGGCTCACGAGGCTGTGGACCAATTTCAAGTGGGTTATTGATGAGCTACAACGGTTATAGGGTGTCCCAGGTTCCATACAAATGCGAGCAAACAGGGTTAACAATCAAGGTTGGTCAGACAGTAGGCTAGACCGCACGAGTCCGGCAAGTGCATGGCGGACGACATCGGGTGCAAGCAACCCATGTAGTCTAACTACTGTCGCTCACACGCACTCGCCCAAATCCATGGGTTTAGCCTCAAGGCGGTCCTATCAACGGGACCGCCTTAACTCTCCTTATTTTCTTGACCGAACCTAGGGTTTGGATGGTAGTCCACAACATGTCAACGGACAGGGTTATCAACTAGCAAAATCATCATCATGTTCTCACACCTCAACATATAATTCAGATTCTTCTAATAAGCAAGCTAACACAATTTATGAGCAATGGTGCATGTGTGTTGTGCGTGTTGGCGAGGAAGTTGCCCACTTCCTACAACTCATGGAAATAAATTACACAGGAATTAATAAGGCACGCATACTATAGGGCATCATTATATGAGCAATCCAACAAGTCATCAACAAGTGATTATCAAATTTGCACCAAGTCATGTAAGAAGCAAGAACAACATCATGTGAGGAAATCAAATAAAACATACAATTCCATACCACTCTAAATAAATATAAATTCATAGGTTTTCTCTATATACTCTAAATGCATCAACCAAGCAGTCAAAATTATTAAACTCATATTGAAATCGGTACTAGGCCACCTAGGAGTAATAGTCCGCACCTATGATTCGTTGGAGATTCGGAAAATGCCCTAGGAAAGAGGGCTTTCGGGTTGATCGGCCGGAATCCCAAAAACAAGCGCTTGCATGTTAGAATCCAAGCCAATCCCATCTTACTACATGAATTTCTAAAAGAATGGGTGAAAAACTTACCTAGGCAACCCACGGACGGTTGTTGAAGTCAAGGAGAAAAGTTTCTCCTTGTGGAGAGGTAGGGAGTTGGAAGGGTTGACTCTCTTGGGCCCCACTTCGATCTAGGGTCCACCTTGAATCTACCTCCTTCTCTCTTTCTCCTCTTTACTCTCCTTCACTCACCTTCTCTCTTGGTGGTTGTAGCAAATGAGAGAGTGGGTTATGAGGGTTAGGGTTTATTCCCTAGACTTGGGCCCTTTGGCCTTGAGTTTCTCCAACTTTCCAAAATAGCCTACTAGGTCTCATTTTTAGAGTTGGAGTGGCCCTAATGCTCCATTGGCCACCAAATTTGGTGGGTAGGTGCCCTATGGCCCGATTAGGGCCCGTGTAAAATTTGAGAACAAACGGATGGACGATTGTGGAGTTTGAGTCAACGGTTCTGATCTTTAAACGGCCCTGTGGGGTCCATTCTGGTGATTAGAGTGATTCTGGTGGTCCTCTGGCCATGAAATTCCTATGATAGATGCTTCATGGCCCGATGAAGGGCCATGCAAAATTTGGGGATGATCGGATTTGGGATTTGGTCGTACGGGTCCGATTTGTGATCGACGATCACCATTCCACGATCGGGTCCCAGAGTTGGTGGGCGGGTGTAGGAAAATTCATTAGACCTCCATCGTAAATATGGAAGAGATCCGATGGTTAGATAGCCTGGTATCTCGGTTTCATTTGCAATCGCCAGATTTCGGTCCTGGCATGGGTGGGGTGCATTTAGTCAGTGTCAGATCCCACTTCTGGGTGTTCGCTGGGTCCGCGGTCCGCGATGGTCCACAAGCCCAATGAGCTCTATGGTTTCCTAAATTTTTAGAATTTTCTGACCCTCCCACATCGCGGTATAGCCCGTACGGGCTGTTGCTCAGTGTAAATGGTCATCCGGCTTAGCGGCCCGCACTTGGTCTTGTCATAGCCTGTCTGGTTTATTCAAATGGGCTAATCCTAGGTTAATTAGCTTATGGTACCCCCACCGCATATGTTTTAAACGATCGGTCCTGCGGAAAATCCTACGTGGACGCCTCAGGACACTGTACTGGTTGGACAGGTTGTTACAGAAGCAGAATCATCTTTGATAGATCTACCTATATGAGTAGAGAAGTGAGGCCGCTTTTGAAGAGATTGGGATCGTCTCTAGAATACTCATGAAATAAAGATACGCACAAGGCCAGAAATGTGTGAACTTTTACATCTCGAGTTATATATGAATAGATGTGTGTTATGTGTCCGGTGAGTCATATAAGGTCCTTAGTTCAAGACTAATGGGTCGCTAAGTACGTGACATAACTTTGATACGTATACACTAAAGTAAAGGTTCAAATCCAAAAGATACATTTACTTATGCACCTATTTATATTGATATGTCATTAGATCCAGAATCTGATTTTATTTTTGAATTTGTTGGGGATTATTGTGTTTTTCAGAATAAAAAATAATTTTAAAAAATAAAAGTTATTTTTAGAAAGTAAATAAATATATTAATTATTTAAACTTTCCATAAATAGTGAATATAGCCGGTCGGTAAGAGAAATGGTTTTTGCTTATGCAACTAGAGTTCAAATCTCCTTCGCACCGTCCGCGCGTGCGGCTAGGCTGTAGGGCGCTTTTTTGCGCTTTATTAGGCGCACTTAGCACTTCGTGCGTTCGTATCGTCGCAAGGAGCAATAAGAGCCTTAGTTTTTATAGTACACAGTTCAAACTTTTTTGTGTCATGGTTCAATTGGTATTGAACTGGGGTCTACTCTGATGTTTTATTACCTTTTTTTTATGATTGAAAGTAATTGTGACATGATTGTACATGTGGCACCTATGCCACGTGTCGCTTATGTGGATACAGTTTTTCCTGTTGGATAACTGCTCCTGTCTGAATGGGTACAGAAATAACTGTCATAGGTCAAAGAGTCATGTCCTTTCATGGAAAGGCAATTATTTGCTGTGAATGGGTATGGATTTTTTGAAGAGGCTCTTTAACACCTCTTCAGGAAGAAATCCATAACCTTTCAGTTGATATAAATCATGGATACTATAATCCAGAAGGATTCTTAAGACTAAATCCATAAATCTATAACCTTACTCTCTTGCTGAGTTTTTTCTGAACGTCTTAAGGCATATCAGTGTCAAAACTAGAGATCTGTTCAATACTTAAATATGCAAATTTTCGTGTTGAAAATCGGATTGAGAGTTCATTACATCTTAAAGACAATTTGCAGATTTCCTTCGTTTGCACTTGCTGAAAATTCCAGATAAAGGGCAGCAAATCTATCTTGAGAAATTGACTATTCAAGTCAAGCCTTGAACACAATAGATCTGATCCTTTCATTATCGTTTTCTTCTATCCTCCGTTGTGTACAAAAAACACTTACAATTTTCTAACAGGTTAGGCCACACCATCTTATTTACGTGAAATCCACCCATACCACTTATTGTTGTCTAATCAAACATAAGGCTATGTGTGTAACGAATGACCCATATTTGGTCAACATGCAGGATTAAGATTAACATCGGGATGCCAAAGTCTACTTGACTTAAATTTAATTGAATGCTTACGATCCCAAGCATTGAACTAGCTAAATTATAATTAGACCGTAATCGACTTAAATTTGATTGAATACTTCTAATCCCAAGCACTAAACTAACTAAATTATAATTAGATATATGAAAGTTGATTTAACTGTTCAACCACAAAAGTTGCAGTGATTAGATGATTTAAGAAGGGAGAGTTAGTCATTCCAAATGGAATATTTTTGCCTTGTGACTAAAGACTTTTCTTTCAACGGTAATAGTGGTTTCAGATTTCTCAGTAATGCGATGATGAATGAATAAGATTAAAATAATGTTGAACGCCGATTTTATTAATTTATAAGGATAATAAAATTAGCAAAATAAAATTAAACTGCTCAGATAAACAAAAACTAATTACCTTTGAATGCATGTGCCGATGGACTAAGCGAAGTGAGCAGTTTGTAAAATGTGACTGCTGTGATCTATCAAGTATAAACTCAGTGATCATTGAGATCCGATGACGGCAGTCGTGGATATTAAATCTACTCCTGAGCATACTGCAACGATAGCATTGGACAATGGTGAATCGGAGTTAAACTAAGGATTTCGAACTTATTGCAGTATGGTTAGATAGAAGTGGAATATTGAAGATAAGAATATAAAATTAGGATAAGTAATGTTGCATTGTAGAGATTGATTAATTGTGTGTGATATGGGCCTGGAGGATTCAGATTCTTTATACTATTGTAATATGATTTCTTTCTAATTTTAGATGAATCCATTTCTTAACCGTCCATAGTCTCTGGCTCCAAAACTTAACTCCATCTGTGATTTATATGGATTACATTATTAGAAAAAGTATAAAGGACAATGCTTACCTTCAAACTATTTTCCTTAGTGTGGCCCACCTAAATCAGGGATGGGCCCAATTTTTAGGACTCGATCATAACTTTTGGTATGACATCTAATGATTAGAGGAGATTTCATATATTCATCATGATGGGCGCTGTAAAAATCAAAGTTGGACGTCTCTCTCCTAACTATTTCCCTTGGTGCGGTTCATCTTTTTTTTTTCAATGACACACTAGCACCCACACACACCATAATGGGTATTCAAATCCATGACCTCTCTATTGAAATTTGTGTGAGTCTACCACTAAGCCATGAGTAGAGACCTTGGCGTGTCCCATCTGAATCACAAGTTAGCTTAAATTTTTGGCCTTTTACCTAAGTGAGATTACACATCTAATGGTTGAAGTGGTTTCACATACATATCATAGTGGGCCGGTTAAAAATCATAGGTACCCCTCCTTTCCCAACTCTTCATAAAAAAAATTTTATTTGCCCTTAATTTTTGGCCCATTGTGATGTTGTGATGTGTATGTGAGATTCACTCTAATCATTATATGTATAATCTTAAATTATACTCAGTTTTAAAAAATAAGTTGGCTTGTGATTTAGATAAGGGTGACAATGGGCTAGGCATGGGCTTGAAAAATTAGAATTTTGAATAGGGCTAGCCCAACAGCCCAGCTTAAAACAATTCAAAACCGAGCCAAAAGCAACCCTAGATTTAGGTTAGCTGCACTAAAGGAAACAATTGAAAGCTAGATACCCACCTTTGATTTTTACAGAACTGTAGACACTGAAAAATCGGCGCCTACGCTGGTATGGATGTTATGGTTTTGGTGGTGGGATTAGCCTAAGTATGGATGTTGGAGTCGCCACTAGCCAATAAACTCAAAATCCCGCAGTCGGCTAAAACCCACGGAACATGTAAGGTTGGAGAAATCCGAAGACTCCCCTACCTTAGATTGACTTCTGGTCTGCGATCCGGGATTCCGGGTAAGAGACCTCGGTTACAAAGAAGGAAGGGGTTAGGCACCCTCTTTGCCCGTACGAACGTACGATCTCTACTTAGTGTGGTAAAATAATCTCAAGGGATGATGATAATGCTGTAGTCATGATGGAGACTAGTCATATGTGAATTTTTGATGTAGCAAGATTCGAAATTTCGGCATGCCACAGAGCATACGTCCGACAATGTGTCTAGAAAGTAGATATGATGATACTTATGTAAAAAGGTAAAGAAGAAGTGGACTAAATCACTAGAAATTTCTGATGTGATAGGATCCGATGTGCGGCAAGTCACAGAGCATACATTACTAGAGATCTAGAGAAGCAGAGGGGTTGAGAAGGGAGTAGATGTCATGATGAATGCTCGTAGGATGATGGATCCTTGGCTTGATTTTTGAATAGGCTAAGATATAGACTGAACCATGACTAATCTGAGCTTATGGGTTGGAAATGTTGAGAAGAAGGTTAGAGGGTGGCTGAAAAAATCAAGATTTTGAAAGCTTGGGAGCTCCTTCCCTTTCCCTTACTCTCTCCCTCACTCTCTTCCTTTCCCACTCTCCTCCTCTCTCACTCTCTTTCTCTTGGTTGTTGGGTGTGTGGAAATGAGAAGAGGAGAGGGCTATTTATATCCTTCTCCAATGGCATTGCTGCAATTACTGGATTTGAGAGGGTTAAAAGCTGAGGTGGCAAGTGGTGGTTGGTGGAGAGGAGAGAGATGCCACATGGCACACTCTCATTGGCTTGTGGGGCTGGTAAATCGGTAAATAGTGAAGGTGGGGGGGTAATTTTGAAGAAAAGTTGACTTTTGGACGCTGAGACAGCTGTCCACATGCGGGCCGCGAGCGACGGCAGTCGGAGTGCCGCAAGAGGTAGTCAGACTACCGCCCGGGCCTGGTTCGGGCCAGATTCACACGTGTGGGCTTCGTGTGGCGCTTTGGTTTGTCCGGTGGTCTCCGTTTTGGGTTTCTGGGACTCAAAGTGGTGGATTTGGGTATGGATAGAGGGTTCTGGCCAGGGTATAGGGTATAGGTGAGGTTGTGTGTATACTGAATGACTTGAATCACAGTTTCGGGTTGTGACTAGAGAGTTTTGGAGATTCTTGACTAGGGTTTGCGGCTAGGGTTTGGGCTAGGATTGGGATTAGGGTTAGGTCTAGGATTATGGTTCCCGTGTTATCTTAGCTTTCTCAAGATACTAGCCCGGGTGGAGTGTATACAAGAACACATTATGATTATTATACGAAATTCATTACAACTATTAGATACTATTCATCCCCATTATCGCTAATTACTGCGAAAGCCAATCAAAGCTTGTTACGTGTGAGCTAAATGGATTTGCATAGTGTATTTGGAGATTTGTGGAGATATAAGAAAAGGATTTTACAATAGTACAACTGAAGTGCATCGAGCGACGTCGCATCATATATTAAGTGGTCGATTGAAGAATAATCATGTAGAAGCAATTACAAGACAGATGATAAGAGTAGAAGTAAAGAAGGCCATGTAATATGAAGCGATTATAGCAACCGTAAGAACGTGTGAATCATCTAGATGTTCAAGGTAATGTTATAAATAACAAAGGAATTCAACATGAAAATTTTATCTCATACCGACCCAATCAAACTTAATATATCTTTCAATTATACATCATTTACAATTTTTTTGTAATCACTTTACCTTTTTTGTAAGTCAATTATATTTTCTGGTGCAATTATTTACTTTTATACATGATGTTTATAATTTATAGTGTAATCTGTAATGTTAATCAAGTAGCTAGTAATCTTAACTGTAATTTGAGTCTAAGTTTATACACTGAATTTAATTCTACATACATGAATGTGTTTTGCAGCCACTCTCCACGATCGACAGTAAAGTTTCCTTTGTCGATCTTTTATCTGTATTGAAAATTCCTTTCATACGCAAGGCAAATGTGTAACCCATCATCGAAGGATGAATCATATCCTCTGAATGTCGCCTAATCCTATTTACATACTAAGTGAATAACCGATTAGGTAGCCAATCTCATTCGATTTCAGTCGTATACTCCGTATCTACCTATTTCAGCGCTTAGAGTCATAGTTGTTCGTTTGAATTGAACTGCAAATTAAATTATGGCACGCCTACACTATTCATGTAACCATATTGGAAAAACAACACCACACCAAGTACCACGCCAAAATTTAAGCATGGCCCAAATATTAGGCCCGCATATGATTCAGATGTGGCAAAACCAAGAGAAATAATTTAAAGGGTGAGTATTGCCCTGTACACTTTTTTCAATCATGTGATCCACTTAATCACATGTGGAGTTGAGTTTTGAGGCTCTATCCCTAAGACGAGGTGACACACTATATGGTTAGGGTAGATTTGACATAAACATCATGGTGGAGCCACCCTATCTACCAACCCCTTTTCTCGCATGGTCGCCGAGAGCCGTATTAAGAAATCTAAAAGGCGATCTAATGATAACTGTTTACATTAATGTATTGTGTTATAATTCATTCTGTTCATCAATTAAGCTCCTTTCCATTGTGCAACCGTTTAAAAATCTAACATATCAACAACACGGGTGGGCCACAACACATAGTACATTGAGAAGATGCTGAGCATATGTTTGTGTGTGGGGCCCACTTTAGTTGGGATTCAGTTTTTTTTTCTATGCATGTTGAATTCAAAGCACCTCACTTGATGCATGGATTGGATTGTGAAGATCTATAAAGGTGGCCCCACAAGGTTCGGTTGTTGTACATCGGAAGCTAGAAGGGTACAATAGGTGTGTGGCAAGAGGCATACGATCCATGTCCCACAATGCACGCATGTGCACCGCACATCGCACAAATCCCAACTAGTTTGGATCACACAATGATGTAGAGCGCGTCATGGATAATTTCATGGCCAAGATGGACCAAAAAAGGCCTAATTGGAGACGGAGGTGATCCGGACCGTCAGAACTTAAAACGAATACATCTCACAAACCGGAATGAGTTATCCGACGTGCCATATATGATTTTGGGATAAGACGAGCTACTTCAGTCACCTAACCCCATTACAGAGGGTTGCACATGCCGAATTTTCGAAATACCATCAGATCAGTGGTTGAATTCCTATTTTAATTAAGTTTTTATTATTTATAATAAGTTTTAGTTTGAGTATAACTCTTGATCCATTGGGCTTTGGGAGTTGCGCCCAATATGAAACGTGCTTAGAATAATTAGGAGAATCACATATTTGAGCCAGATATAACACTATTATTTTTGGACGAAAACCACGAACACTAGTGTAAATAATGAATGCCTATAAATAGTAAGTTTACTATTTATAGTAAGCCACGATTACTAAGAGTTTTAGTCGTAGTCTAATTTCGAAACTTCTTACCGGGTTTATGATATTATTTAAGAGGTGAGATCTTTTTCATCAACAATCAAATTAGTACAAATTTTATTAGAATTATTTTCTATTTTTATCTCGGATTTGAGTCATCTCTGCGAGGGGTCCAAATATATGACATGGATTCGGAGTAGTCACCCTGAGGAAGAGGGTGCTCGACCTCAACACGTTCTCCCCTGCGTCACACAACGTGCCCTTTTCCTCGGTGCAGGCATCATAATGGGAAATGATCATACTGGCCAATCGTGTCAATTGTGCGGGAGATCTTAACCGTGAAAAAGGTGGACCCACCGTCAAGATCATCTAGTTAAAAATCCAAACTGCACCATTCATCGGATTGGCTGCACCGCTGGGGTCGATGTAAAGCCAATAGACTACAATATGGCCCACCAAATGAGTAGATCGGTCTGTTTTTTAAGACAGGTGGTCTTCATGGTTGACCGTACATGACACCAAAGGGGGGGGGGGGGGTGGGGCGTGCATGCTGCTGTAATGTGATGTACTCGGATTCGGTAGTGATCCTCCAGTATCAAGGTTTCGGTACTGATCTGTGCTGTGGGCCCCACTGTGATGTATGTGTTTTATCCATACCGTCCATACATTTTTACATCTTATTTTAGGGTGTTAGTAAAAAAAATAAAATATATATAGATCTCATGTCGACCACACCATGGGAAAAAGTGATAATTGAACGGCCACAATTAAAAACTTCTTAGGGCTATAAAAGTTTTGGATCAAGCTGATATTTGTCTGTTTACTTCGTCCAGGTATGTGTGACTTAATAAACAGATTGGATGGAAAATAAAATATTATAGTGGGCCTAGGAAGTTTTTAATGATATGCGTTCAAACACCACTGTTTCCTATGGTGTGGTCCACCTGAGATTTTGATCTTCATAATTTTTGGTCTTATGCCATAAAATGATATGAAAAAGTGGATGGACGGCATGGATAAAACACATACATCACAGTGGTGCCCACGGCACCGACCTGTACCGAGACCTTCGTACTGGAGGGGTCACTACCGAACCCGAGTACGTAAGTAATCAGTTCTCTTTTACGACAAATAACAGTAAAAATGATCTCGTACAATTGGTTGCATCTTAGTCTTACAATACCAATAGTAGCTACAGCCGATGATCCTCTAATCATTGATCCGTACCGTCCATCCATTCCAGGCCCCATCTAAGCATCCGATGACGTGGGAATCACATGATCAAAAGTCGCAATTGTTAGATCATAGCCCACTAAAAGTTACTGGAAGGTCAAGATCATCAGAATAAAATAAGGTCAGCCATCAACTTAAACCATCCATTCAATGGGCCCCACATTGATCAAAAGAAACTATCCTATTTACGACCAACAGCGACCTGGAATGAATGGATCCTATCATGCACGTTCAATGCTAGAAGTTTGCATCATAAGCTTATGATACAGCTCGTTGGACGGGAACATTCATTAATACAGAACATTATCACGTGGAATTATAAGGTGGGTCTGTGACGCTTAAATGCAGCACTAGGTGTGGTCACGTTCATGTGAATGTTTTCCATTAGTGGATTTGGACTATTAAAGATATGCATGGATTGAATGCATGGTTACTGTTAGATATCGTGGTGATGGTATCCAACGGCCCTCGTTGTCTTATCCATGTACCCAATTAAGTTAGGGTTTTGACATGGGCCCCACTTGTGACAAGATGATATGATGTGTACCACACAATAATGGTGGAGCACTGTGGCTAATTCATGTCTTTGGTCTGAAGTGTACATAAAAGAGGTACGCTTTAAATACAAGCACGCATGCAGGGGTGGCCCGCGGTTTTACCTGTTCATCGTTTAATGATCTGGACCGTTCACTAGGTATGGCTGATCATGAAGGGTCCTGGTTCAAAAATCACACTAATTGAGTGATCTTAACCATTCAATTGGCGATCTGCAAATGGCGATAAGCGATTAAAGAAGTGTAAAAAGTAGTGGTCCTCATTGAAAGTCTGTGGAAGGTGTGGATTTTGTTTTGGGGTTATGGCCATGCATTGTTTGGGACCCACTTGAGAACTTTGAGGATCTTGTGAACATGCGCCAGGTGTACTACCTCTGAATGTCTGGAGTAGAAATCTATCATTGATTTGATCTGGGGCTAGTTCGGACGCGAATTTCCTATGATTGTTATAGGGAGCTCGTTCAACAAAAAGCTCTGTGGGACCCACCTCAATGTTTTTACGTGGCATCCATTCCGTCCATCATTTACATCAGGTCATTTTGGAGGAAGAAACGAAAATTTAATACAATCCAAAATTCGGTTGGACTACACCACAAGGAAAAGTGGGGATGGGGATGCCCACAATTGCAACCTTCCTGTGCCCCACCGCGATGTTTATATGATATCCAAGCCGTTAATTAGGTGATTCCCATCTGGATGATTGGAAAAACCAAATATCAACTTGAAATCAACTTCAGCGGGCCCGAAAATATGTAAAAGTTAATCATCCCCATCCCCTCTTTTTTCCTTGTGGTGCAGCTAATTTAAGTTTTGGGTTTGCTTTATTTTGTGTTCATGTCTAAAATAAGCTGACGCAGATGACAGACGGACCAGATCTCACAAAATGCATGACTATGGGCCCACAGATCTTTTTGATGCACGGCCTCCCTACAAGAAATTCACCTCCCGTTTTATCCATGTGGCTTTGACTGATACAAAGCGTTACGTGATTTGTATAGATCCCAAACTGTATCAGACGATAGGACCAATGTGGGTCCCACCTGCAGAAGGTGATGGGATCTGCAGGCTTTCCGAGCGACGTTCTACCAAACCGCCCCCAGAACGAAAGGGGATTTGCGAGCCCCTGGGCATGGTGGAATGGGAAGCTGCGTGGAGTCCACGGTGATGTCTGTGACAAATCGACTCCGTTCATCAGTTAAGAAAGAGCTCAATAAGATAGGAATCTAAAACTTATGAAGATCCAAACTGATGTGGGCCACACAAAATGGAACGGCGGGGATTGAACGCCCACCATTGGAAACTTCGTGGGGGGCCACAGAAGTTTTGTATCAGGATGATATTTGTGTCTAAAGTTTATCTGAGTGGTTATAACCCTATGAACCGTTTGGATGGCATATAAACATCATGGTCAGATCCAGGAAGGTTTTAACGGTGGATGTTTCTGTTTCCACTGTTTCATTTGGTGTGGTCTACATGAGTTTCGGATCTGCCTGATTAGTTAGTTCCTATTTATTGAGGTATTTTTTAACTGATGGATGGAGTGGATTTGTCACGGGCATCCATGTGGACCCCACAAAAACTGCTGAGTTCACGCGGTGTAGCCTAAATGAATCATTTATCAGGCTGATTTTTGTATATTTTCTGCATCGTGGTGAATTACACCGTATTAACGGGTTTGATGAAAGTTATATGCCATTTTGGCCCCACACACAAGCCTATGGTTAGTTTCCCGTTCCCATTTTTTCCATGTAGTGTAGACCATATGAGTTATGGATCTAGCTTATATTCTGCCTTTAGGGTTGAAATTGAGGATAGAACCTGATAGATGGAGTGGATTTTATATATAAAACATGGTGGGCCCCACAGACTTGGGCATTTTAGGTTCTGCGTAAAACAGGCATGGTAGAGGATTCCAACTGTTGGGTCTTGTTCGTGAGAGAAAGTACTGTTTGCTGACGCGCAAGATTCCGTACACGTGTAGATATGTTTCAATTATCTAAATTGCTTACATGATGGACGTCTCTGTGGATGTGGGGACCCAAAAAAATCTCCTTCACTGTAAATTTCAACCCTTGGATTATTGAAATATTTAGCTTTGAATGTGAACCGTCTACTCATCCATATTTTTGTAGGCCCTTTAATAAAAGTTTAGTACGTTCAAATCTTGAAGATTAAAAGGAAGCAATCACCATCTATGTATCTCATCATATCAACCGTCCAGATCACTGATCCTTGCCTCCACATGTACGGTAACATGCACATCAGGAGTACATTTACTGATGAGCAGGATCCCATAATTCCTCCAAGAGGAATAGGATTGGAAAGCTACTGATAGACTAGTGGGCCCCACGAGGGTCCACCCAAAAAGATAATAATTCTTAGATGGAACGGTTCAGAAAAGTCCTTCTCAGGTCTTGTAAACCGGATAAAACCAAAGAAAAGAAATGCTGAGGTGGCAAGGAAGCCACTCATCAAATTGGGTCCACTCCCAACATACCATGGCCAACAAAAGAAACAAGTAAAATTGAGTTATCTGATGGCCCACATATGTACGTTTAATGCTTTGTTTTCTTATACATGTATAATCTACTTACAAGTGGTCTTTTGATTGGGTGTCGTTTTGGAATTAGTCACAAAGTTACAACAATAGGAAGTTATTGTATTTATTGGAACAATCTTCACATTAAAAAAATAAAAATAACAATCCTAGCCCTCTATTAGGATTTCCACTACTTATTGGATTCAGATTGGGTAGTGACCTTACACAAGTTGGTGGTGGAAAAGTTCTATGGACTCACCATGATGTATATGTTTTATCTACGTCGTCTATCCATTTTTCCTGCTCATTTTCATGAGCATAAAAATGAGGCAAATCCAAAGCTTAAGTGGGCCACACCATGGGAAATAACAGGGTTAAATGCCTATCGTTGAAAACTTCTTAGGGGCCACAAACATTTTGAATCAAATTAATATTTGTGTTTCTTCATCCAAGTTTATGTGACTTCGTGAATAGGTTGGATGGGAAATAAACATTCTGGTGGTCTCTTAAGAGGTTTTCAACATTCAATCCCTATTATTTCTTATGATGTGGTGTGGTCCACTTGAGCTTTCAATGGGTTAAATGCCTATTGTTGAAAACTTCTTAGGGGCTACAGACATTTTGAATCAAGTTAATATTTGTGTTTCTTCATCCAAGTTTATGTGACTTCGTGAATAGGTTGGATGGCGAAATAAACATTCTGGTGGTCTCTTAAGAAGTTTTCAACATTCAATCCCTATTGTTTCTTATGATGTGTTGTGGTCCACTTGAGCTTTCAATTTACTTCGTTTTTTAGTTGATGCCTTAAAATGAGTTGGTAAAATGGATGGATGACACGGATAAAATACATCCATCATGATGGGCCCATCGAGCTTTTCCACCATGGGCTTGGATGGTGGGGGGGGGTCACATCCCAATCCGAGTCTGCCTCTACCGTGTTCACAAGATCGCCTACTTACATGCAAATTGGCAAGTGTTCTATATATTTCCATTACAATGCTATGAAAAAACACTATTTCATAATTAATCTAAGGAAAGAAAAATTACATAAGAAAATATCTAAAACAAACAAGAAAAATAAGAGATGAGGTACATTAAATGATGTACTTGTAATGAGATAGTTAAATGAAGCTTTTTTCTTTACTAAAATAAGAAAAACAATAATATAAAGATTATTTTTCTCACCACTCTTTCACCATGTAAAGAATCTCTCACAAAAAATCTAGAAGATATACCTTTTTACGGTGTTTTTCTTATATGGACAACATCTGAAGAAAGGGCACGGATTAAAGCCTTTTATAACTAATTAAACTTTATCATACGTTTTGTACTAGTATATATAGCAATAAACTGCCTCAATATACCCTCTCTCTCTCTCTCTCGCCTTTAGAAACATATGATCATATGAATTAAGTTTTGAAGTCTGACATACATAGTTAACAAACTCAATCCCATATATTTGAAATCTAAAAGACACAAGGCCACCTTTGTTTTGGACCACACGAGCCACCGTACCAGATATCATGTCTCACTTTTCTCTTTTGGACTAATATGATAGAAATTCTAACTGTTCCAACTTATGTGGCCCACTTGAGTCATGGGTTGTCTGCCCCCAAAGCTTTTAAATGATACGTGGGACAAGGAATCTTTATTTAAACCCTCCACTCATTTATACAGCTAGGGGTAAGAAATGATGCAAAAATCATACCAATTGGATAATCGTAAACATATGAAAAGTATCACAATTGAGGTCAGAAGGTTCCATCATTATTTTAAAACATCTATTGAATAGATTCCACTTCTGTATTGCTCAAATAAGCATTTTTGTTATATGATTCTAAACATGCAGTCCATCAATCGCATATGAATTAAAAAAAAAAAAAAAATTTTAAAAAAGAGCAGTTGTGACAAATTAGCCCCATTCAAAGAGTTTAGATAATCATATGGCATGATTCTTACACCATGGCTTAATTGTAATGGTAATGATGAATTAACTGTCCCAATTGATAATTAAGTATCCAGCGTATCATTTAAAAGCTTAGGGAATACTGCTAATGTCTCCTTGAAGATGGGGACATTAGCATTTTCTTTATTAAATTAGTAAATTCATGGGATTAAATAAGGAAACCTCTTGATCTATTTTTTGAAAATATTAAAGAAAAGCCCATTGAAAAGAGCACTAATCCTTTTAAAACATATATATATATATATATATTTCCAATTTTTCTCTAAATCTCTTTAAAAACCACAATAAATCGATGATTACAAAATAGGAAATATGGATCTATGCTAGGCAATAAGTTCTAACAAAAAAGTTTTTTAAAAAAATTAAGAAAATTAAAAAGATAATTAATGCGGTTCCGAAGTTTAGAAATCATTAAAAATAAAAATAAAAAAAAATAAAAACTTCTTTGATTTACAATTATATTGTATTTTTCTTTGATTTGATGACAATGGAATCTCTTGGAGGTCGTTTGGCACCATGGATTTGAGGGGATTTCAAATCCTTTGTGTGTTTGGCACCATAAAGTAACAGGGATTTAAATCCCATCCTTAAGAGAGTTTGAAATTCAAGGTGGAAGCTATGATTACATTTCAATCCCCTTTATCTCATAACCCAGGCATCACGTCTCATGGGTTAGAACCTCGGCTAAACTCTTATCGTGAGCCCCAAATTACATGGCACCGCCTCACACGAGCCACCGGAATCACACAAGTGGGGCCCGCCTATCACAAGCTACCCGCCTCACATGGGCCGCCCACCCCGAGTGTGTCCCCGCATCCTACGGGCTACCCCACTCAAGCCCAATGTGAAAATGCCCCTGCATTAAGAAGGTTCTTAAATTCAATGTATTTCAAATTTGGCAAATTTTTAAGTCAGAATATTTCAAATTCATGGTGTCAAATGAGCCCTTAAATCATCCACTTGAATTTAAGCCCTAACAAAAATAAAAAAAACTTGGCCAAAAATCATTAAGAAAAAAAAACTAACCAGGCCTGCAATGTGTAAATCATAACGTCGGCGACCTCGGTCCATTCAGATCGGACTCAGGACATGTGGACTCGGTCCAGTCCTCAAACCATGAATTACACATGGCTCATGACACCACCTTAGGAGCCGTTGGAGAATTTAAACATCTCATCAGAACATGGCATAATCTCATATTTACATACATCATGGGGGGGTCCACAGACTTTTTAGGGGGTCACTACCAAATCCGAGTAGGTGTTGAGTGGACCATCCTGATTTTGGGGCCAGACATGTTCATGGTGGACCCACGTAATTAATGTCACTGGATTTAGTATGTGTCATGAGTGGTCCACATCTCTCTAACTTTTTATTAATCGGAGTAAGAAGGATATAATCATCAATGATACATTTATCAATGTGATAACACTGTCATTAAAGGTCACACCAATGGATGGATGGGCCTATCATACAAAAGGACACCTGGGCTTTTTAGTAGGTTTTCTTCATTTTATTTATTAAAAGCTACGTGGCATTTGTGAAAGAAAGAGGGGAGGGTGAGGGTGCCTTTACTGCTAACAAAAAGAGCTTCTTTGACCCAAAAGAGAAATCATTTTCCTGCCATCATGTCACATGTTTAGAATATCTAATCCTATAAAAGAGCTGGCCATATGTTGGATGGTCCAATAAAAAATCGGCATCTACATACATTGGATTTAGAGATGGCAATGGGTCAGCTTGAGTGGGATCAAGGTTAGCCCAACCTCAACCTCTCTGTCAAATGGGCTAAAAATTCTAGCCCAAGCCCAATCCGAGACCTGTTACTCTATGGCCTGACCCAACCCACTGAACTGTTATTGGGTTGGGCTGAACTGACCCAACCAACCTAAGTAAGGTTCAAGAATTGAATATAGGACTAGGTATTCTAGCCCTGATAATTTTCCATTATTGGTCAGGTCAGTTAGGCTAGCCCATTGATAACCCATACTGGCGGTTGCGTGGGTTCGTTTCAACTCAAGCCCGACCCATCTACTTAAGTGGACCACATTTTAGTGGTAGCCAAACCCACTACTCATTTAGCTTGGCCCAACCCCACCTCCAAAATGATAGGGCCACTTGACCCGCACGGCGACACGGCCCATTGCCATCTGGCCCATCTCTAATATTCTCGATACACCAACTTTCAGTGTATAAACTATATAGAAAACCATGGTCCTAAAGAAGATTTGAACCACAAAAGCAAGGAACACGAATAAGTCTTTAACCTTGAAAACCTATGCCATTTTCTTCCCTTTCAAAAAGGGTTTACAACCAAATAATTATTCCATCTCACATCAAATACAATATGGGAGCTTTTCTAATTCTACATCCACCTCTTCATGCGCCATGCACGAACCCGACACGCGAATTTCCAATCCGTGCACTCATACACCCCACCTTGTCGATGATCTGGCCCAATAAACAGGCCACTCAACTCATTAGGTGGTCCAAGCGCAAACGGATGGTTTTTTTTAAAAAAAAAAATTGCCAACTATTTACATTCCATGTACACACATTCAACCCGCCCCACAAGCGGGCCAGCCCGGTTTGTCGGCCGGGTCATCTACAGGTGGGGCCCATCCCTTTGATCAGAACTTTGGGAGGGAGCATTCTTTTGGAAGATTGTTTTGGAACCTCTGATTATCTAGGCAGTAATCATAGAGGAGGTAGTACTTCCTGGCCCACTTGAACAACCTTCTTTGGGCCCATGTTAGGGAGCTGTACCTGGGCTTATTCCACCAGTTTATGGTACTTTCACCCCTACAGAACCTTGCATTCCCTCTCCAAACACATGCATCGATCTTATAGTTCCTGAATGTTGCTATGAATGGGCCCATGGTCCAGTCGATCTTGTCCTTCCCTCCTCGTGTGGCCCAGCTATCCCCATTCCATAAGCTGATCTTGAGGCTCATTGGCTGCCATCTGGGGAATGCAACACCTTTGTCTGCATGGTTTTTGTACACTCTAATAGGCACCCAATCTACCATAAATCTACAAGTAGATGTATATATAAGAACTTTCATTAGGCACATGATCGTTGCGTTTGGATGCAAATGCAATAAGGCAGAATCCCCATTTATCGCAATAAAACGCGTTTCTACTTCAAGTAGAAATGCTTTCTATCACATAAAATGGCCTAGTTTGGCATTTTCCACCAGCCAAACACAATTTAAAATATAATGTACTATGATTTGGGATTGTGATTGCGTTTTATTGCGATAAGTGGGTCTGCCAAACGGGGTAACTTGTAATAGTATCAAATGAATGGGATTACATTGAGTAGCTTAAACATGCTAAAGTGGCAGATCTGAGCCACTTATCAGGTGAGTCCCATCTACACCCTACAGTGTAGATGGCCTAATCCGAAAACGGGGTGCGCTGTGTGGCAGGAATGATGTATATATAACATCCAACCCGTCCATCGGATGCGTCACCTCAATAAACCATCTAGCACAAAAATCCGCTCCATCCGACACTCAGGTGGGCCACAGAAGATGGAAATTTTGGGAGGGGATTCCCACTCTTGATTTTCACCAGGGCCCAGTTGAGTTGCAACACCTCCTGAGTTTTTGTGTGAACCTTCATCCAGGCCATATGAAGGGTCTGAACGACCTGGACTCAATACACACAACATGGTGGGTCCCCCACCAAAATCAATAGTTGTGTTTCCTCCTAATTTGTTCCCTTTTCTGTGGCCCACCTGAGTTTTGGATGGCTTAATTGAGGTTTGTTTAGGTGGGCCCCACATCAGCCTGAGTGTCCCCTTCTGAAAATAGGTCAGTATGCTCATCTGGTGGGCAATACAAGTACCATGAATGTAGACACTGGTCAGTTTCTTCAACCATCCATTTTTTTAGTACATGTGTGGCCCACTTGATGATCAGATCAGTCTGATTTTTAATACAATGAACTATGGGCAACCGCGTCTTGCTCGGCGCCAATGACTTATAGTGACATGTTTGGATGTTATCTAAATACTAATATGTAAGAAATTCACTCACACAATCTGATGAATGTTCCATAAGACTGAATAGGTATGGAAGTCTTCTGTTGGATCAAACCATAGGTACATCCTCTCCTCCCGGTCATCGGATCCGTCGGCAAAAACGTTCGTCTGTAGCATATATGGCTGTCCGCTTACATTGCCGAGGAATTCAAAGTCTAATTCGTCACGTTTAGGTTGATCAGAGCTTAGCTGCATTTTCAATTAGCTTATGTAAAGATAATCCATCACCCAAAAGAGAATTTTCAAAACTAGAATTGGAATGAAGGCTCACGTAGAAGGCGACCACTGTGCCTGCCGAGTGGCCCGGTACCAGTTTAATCTGCATGTCGATCTGCCCGAACAGGAACATATCATTGGAAGCAAAACCAGAGCCTAGCAAACATTGATAACACGATTCATGAGAATTTTAATCAGGCTAGGCTTGCCAATGGGTTAGAATACTACACAAGGTAGATATACTGGCTCTGATAACATATGTGATATCTGGTCCATTTATCTAGTGTACCCACCATGTATGTGCTTCGGTTCCAAAATCAGCCATTTGGATCATTAAGTGCGACACACATACATGACAGAGATGTGGACAGGGAAATTAACCTCTGTAATATCTAATTTACACAATTTACAGTTATTCGTCCATTAGGTTTAGAGTGTCATTTTTCATGAAAATGTTAAAAGATCAACAGTTAAGCAATAAAAGTCATTCTTGTGACTTTAAAAATATTTTGAAAATGATTTTAGTATTAAAAAAGTTATAAATTGAAAAATGATTTCTCCCTTCCTTTTAATTTCTCAAATAAAGAAAACTATGCCATTTTTCTCTTGAGCTTTCCACCTTCCCACACGTTTATCTAACATGCATAAAATTGGGCCATGGCCAAGCCCAACGACATCTAAGGCCCAGGCCTCACTCAACTCAGCCTGTTGAGTTAGCAAGCCTTATTTTCCTGACCCATCAGTACTATTAAAAGGTTTGAGGATTAAAGTTTTCCATTACTAATTATAAATTTCTCATAACCTAGCACAAGATCTAACAAGTAAGACTCAAACCCAACAAAGAAGAAGCGCGACTCAGCTGGCCCACGGTCGAAACTGACCGATCGCCTGCGTGAGGAATATGTGTCGAACCAACCGAACAATATGGTCTTTGTTTTAGGAAAATCTGTACTGTGGAAAGATTGAAGAGGTGATTTGCTAACAATGTGGCACACCAGTGTAACATCTAACCAATTCATCAGGTAGGGTCCATTGTCAGTATGCCCTGACTCAAAAATGAGGCTGGCCCATAGACAGGTCATTTTTTGGCCATTGCATGTTCTATGTAGTTCCCACTCAATAAACGGTCCACATATCATCCCCTTCAATATTTCCTTTAATGAATTACCTGATTCCAGATCAAGCTTAAGGCTCCGCTCGTGCCCGTCTTCGGAAGTGTTCACATGGCTAGGTGACCATGTCACGAAGAAATCCTCGTTGAAATCCCCCACAGATACAATCGAACCAAGTCCAATTCCGGCCAGACTCACGCACAAAAGCCCGAAAAACACATGGTTTCCATGACTCGAGCCCATGATTTCTGTCGAGCAGTCCTTTGAAATTGCAAAGCATGCAATGTAGAAGCTATATATAGAGATTGCAGTGAAAATGAGATACGAAGCAAGGAAGGTTTGTTCAAGCAAGTATAACGTTTGTCTCAAGCAAAGGCATGTCGGGCTTTGAAGACCTCATAACGGTTTCACACACGATTGATTGACTCAGAACCGAACTGAGTTAGCTGACTCAGAACCGAACTGAGTCAGGTGGCTTGTTATCACAACGAGTCAAGTTCATCTTTCAACCCTTTAAAGCTTATGAGTTGCACTGAGTTTTAGTTTTATTATTTGGAGGGTCGGTCTTTTATGCTAGTTGGGCCATGCGTGTGAATGATCAGAACCATTCATTAGGTAGGACCCACCGCAAACGTGCATGAGGAAGTATGGTCATCCTCGCCATTCGAGTGTGTCCAACGGCTTAGATCATCTTTATAGAAAAAGAAGAACACCCATGGCTAGTTCATGGTGGGCCATACCTCCTCAAATGGGACCCACACTAATCCTGGCCCACTCTGCTGTTCTGGTGTTTTTTAGATGTTTAAAATAAGCGAGTCAAGGAGAAATCATGACTCACCGAGTCAACTGGGTTGACTCGGACGAGTTCGATCACCCACCATAGAAGAAAGGAAAGGATCAAAGGCATAGGGGTCATAACTAATAAAAAGCATTGCCGTTTCATATCTATGCGTGGAAAAGGCATGATATTCCTAGCTTTGGGCAGTCTCACTGGGGTTATTTTATTTATTTTTAGGTGTTGGAAAATATAAAACGTGGACGACTGACATGACCTGTCTCTTTTTTTCTTTTTTTTTTTTTTTATCATTTTAGGATTACTTGGCCTTTGTGTTTCCTTACATCCCTTTGTCTTTTTCTGGGACATCCATTGATTCCTTACCTTTCTCCTGCCTTTGCATAAGGCTGCCCTAGGATCATCCAATAGGCTTTGGTGTCAGTCGCGTAGGTGATCTGAGCCGTGCATGACGAAGTCTCCACCATGAAGATCACCTGTTGAAAAAATCAGAGCGGTCCATTCATTATGCATGTTGTCTTGTAGATCAGATCTGCCAATATAAGTGTGGCCCACGTGATCAGAGGATCAGCCTGATTTTTGTACAATGTGATCTTCAAGTCTGGGCACACATTATGGATGGGTAGGATGTAAAACACATGCGACACATCTGCAACATGTGCGAGGATGGACCTTAACTTTGCATCCGTATGGGGTGTATGTGATTGTTCTCCTATTATAGTCACTGTGAAGTATGATTATATGGAAGGCTTCTTTAAGAGAATGTATATTTAATTTGGGGGTCCATAATTATTGAAAGAGAACTGATCACATACAGTGGTTGCGTGTGAACATTCACACAGCAATTTTTTTACCGCTGATGTTTCACATGGGTAGAATGTTCCACCTGTACAAAAGGTGGGCCACACCATGATAATTATATGGTATGAAAATAAGGGCAATCCATTTATTAGCTGGGCCACACAGGTACACCGCTGTCCATTGATTTTGGCATTGTCTCTGGCTGGATAGTGGACCATCTTGATTCCCTTACCAGCTGATCATTATAGTGTAGTGTGGTGGACCTTTTGGAGCTCGAAAATTTTTTTGAGCAGAGTTCGAGCTTGCCTGAGCTCGACTCGACTCGGATCGAACCTCAACTCGAAGCAACTCGGATCGAATCAGATCGGTGACTCGGTTATTTTGATATGGATGTTGCTCGCCGAATGTTTGATGAAATGATTCAACGAAGTATTGGCGAAGAAAGAATGGATATGTTAGGTGTTTGATTTTGATGTTGCTTGCTGAGTATTTGATTTTGATGCTACTTGTTGGGTGTTTGATTTTGTTTGATTTTGATGCTACTTATTGAATGTTTGATTTTGTTTGATTTTGATATTGCACGCTGAATATTTGATTTTGATATTGCACGCCAGGTGTTTGATGAAATACATGTAAATTGTCATTACTGTTTTGCATTCTATGAGAAATTTAAGATGCATTCCAAGTGTTTGATAAAATGTTGCACAGGCTCGAATTGGCCCGAGTTGCTGACCGAACCAAGCCGAGCTGGCCAGACAAGCTCAAGGACCGAGTGGAGCTAAGTTCGAGCTGGGGTTAGCTACTGGCCGAGCCGAGCTATGCCAAGTTCGACTCAGATCGGCTCGTGTATGGCTCTATGGATCTTATGCATTGGGTGTAAAGACCCTAATCTAAACACACCTTTGCCATTTATTATTAATGTTGAAGGTTGAAAGAGGAGGTGAGCAACTGTGGAATCTTCCTTCTCTTCCTCCCTCATGGCAATGAAAACAACATAATTACAAATAGGAAAAGAGTTAAGAACGGGGGCTCATTTTTATGCTTGATTGGGTGAGCAATGAAGTCTACCCATTATTGACTTCCTACTAACTCCATCACTTGCATGCCTCTCTCCCGAGAGAGAAAACCCTTGTTTTGTATTTAACTTTAGGTACACTCAATAATAAATTATCGAGTTATACTTTTGTAGTGCCCACCTAATACTCATCAACGTTATCCAAACCATCTATTCTCTTACACAGGTGGCCAATGTTATATGTGGCCCATTCATTATTACATTTTTTCACTTGGGTCACTCATAACATTGGCATATACATATTATAAATTATAGATATCTAGTACATACTTTACAAGCCTAAAATCTTATTAGATATCTATAATGAATTCTGAGCGGTACTTTGAATTATTTAGTCCATTGACACTACTAATATGGAACCATGGTAGTTGTCGCTACATTTATAAAAGTGAGACAATGCATGATCACTGATATTAATACTCCGAAGTCATAGATCCTGATAGCTTAGGTACATAGTATGCAAATCTCATACCTAATTTGGCATTTCATGTAAATTTTCAAACAGTCCTACTATCTCTTCAAAGAGACGCCTAACACACACATATATCATGTTCACTTACTTTAATCATGCATGTAAAAATTATACGTTAAGAAATAGAAGTAATAATGTCATAAAATTGAATTGTCAACCATACTAGTTAGATTGAGATGTGAAGATAACCAGAATGTTTGTATTCTCCTACTAATTAAACATACCTTTAATGCTAACCAATTATATGCTACTCACTAATTCCTTTAATGACTTTGAATGTAAGTCATAAACTAGGGTATCACGCTCCAAAATTTGAAACTCGAGTACATTGATCCCGATCCTAAGTTATAGGGTATGAACTAATTTTTCATGCATTCATTCATTACATTTGCACTCAATTCATCACACATCTAAACCAAATGATTATTAAGTCATCTAAATCATAATAATTAAACTTAAAAACTTAAAGTAAACTTTATGAATTCAAAATCCAACTCTTCTACTACTACAAATCCTCCCTCATAACTTTTCACTTTAAGTTTATTACACTTTTCAAAAGTAAGAATGTCTAAAGACTAAATAATAATGGAAGTGGCTATCCAAGTATTCTTCTTTCACTGCTCATCTCTCATCCCATAAACCTATATGAGTTATCAAATATGGATGATCTAGAAACCTAATGGAATTATATCTACTACGGTTGAATTCCAAGAGATATACAATGTGGAATGAGTCAATGATAGGCATGAATTGAATAAGATCTCAACTGTAATGTCGCAAATTTAATAATGTAAACAATTGTATATTTCATCACAATTGAATTTAATATAACTATTTTTTCACAAATTCGCATGGCTCTAACAATAATTGTTAGAATGTTGGATTTGTAAATTTGTATTTTGGAAAATTCAAAATAAAAAATTTATAAAAGAAAATTAAAACAAGAAATAGAAATTCAAGATGGGACAAAAGCTATTCGGCTTAAAGTTGATTTGCCCTCCTTTGAATGTTGTCCGTAGTGCAACAGGAATACGGGACAATCAACCTTCAGAATACCCTCAAATGTTGTCTTATTTGTTGAGGGTCAAATATTGCATATTAGACCTCAATTATTGCCTGGATTTACAAGCATGATACCGTTTAATGACTCGATTTAATCGTATTTGTGATGCAGAGTATATTTACGAGCATGGACTGGAAAGGATGTTAAAAGCATGGATTTAAAGCTCAGGCATCACCAAGGCATTGGACGGGGCCCCATGGGACTACGATCGAGGATTTACACGTCAGAGATTAGAGAAATTCTAGCCACTCATCTTAAACAGGCCTAAAAGACATCCAGAATGCAAGATCATAGGGTTCCCACCATCTGATCAGTTCGAAACTCCATACGTGGCTTGAGGACCATAAATTAACCGTACACGTCAAATTTCAACCCTCGGATCGTAATAAAAGTGGCCCAACGGATAGATCAGCCACCAAAACAGTGATATGGGGCCCACCTGCTATCAGGATACGCTTTAAATTTGGTCCCCACGGTTAAAATGGATGACAAAACGGATGGATGGAGCAGATGTCTCAAAAAGATCACAGTGGACCCCACATGTACACACGCGTGTACATATTACACTTTCACCGGCCACGCACCGGATTTCCCAAAGTCGGTCAGCGCACGCTGACCGACTCAAATTTCCTTCCTGCGCGAAGACACCAGCGGACAGACAGAGTCCGTCCAGGCTTTAATTGTGGGCCCCACCCATCAGGTATTTTGATAATCTGGACCATCCATTGCTCAATAGGTGGGGCGTAACTCTCACTTAGATGTCCTTCTCTTCCCATTATGCACACACGTGTAAAAAAGCGATCAAACGCAGAATAGACGATGGAAATATTTGATACGGTGGGCCGCACTAAAATCAAGAAAAAATATACATTTCTAATTGGTTTTTCGCCATGAGTCGAATGAACGGAGTGGATTTGCTTTTGGACATTGTTCATGGGCCCCACCGACTCTCATTCAAAAAAAAACAAAAACTTCCGTTTCTTTTGGCGTGAAACAGGGCGCCGGTTGATCCTTGTGGGCCACCATCTTAACTCAATGGTCCAATCCGGACCATCCATTAGACTCCAACGGAGGTTCTTATCTAGACCTAGATGAGGAAATCGGACTTACACAGCAAAAACGATGTCCATGTATTTAAAACGCAAGATGGACAGTGCGAACAGAGAGCTGTAGTTCACCTCTGTGGGTCACGATTTCAATCTGAAATCTGTCCATTCCACCGAATTTTCACCACAAATCCGGTAGAAGGAACGGATTCCTCCAACTCCAGACAATACAGGGCCCACCATCAACGTGCGGCAGATTCTTGCGTTTGGTTCCGCTACGAACTGAACTGCGTAAATAGAGACCTACGTAAGGAGTTCCCGATCCTTCTTTGCTGTGGAAACCGGCCGACTCCAGGAGCATCCTGGTTATAAAAGAAAGAGGCTTGGGCAGGATGTGGGGATAAGAGGGAAGGAAAGGAAGAAGAAAAGGGACAGGACGTGGAGCAGAGAGAGTTGGACGTGGAGAAGTTCACAAAGTTCTTTTTCTTCCTCTCCTTTGTTTTGATTGTATGTCTTCTATGAGATCTAGTCCCATCATGTTGGGCTAAACATCTTAGCTAGGGCTAAGAGGTGAAGCTTGTAGCGTGATGGGAGAACTTGTTGCTTGTGTCTTTTGTTTAGATTGAAGGGGTTTTTGATTTAATTTTATTATGGGAATATTTTTAGTTTTTAATGGTCTGTTGTGACTGAAATTACAATGGGTTTGCAATGGCTTTGAGTATTTCTTTTTCCTTATTTTGATTATGACGTTAAGAAGCCCTGTTATTCGCCATCGTCTCCTGGGCATGGTTGGATGTCGGTACCCTTCTTAACCTTCAGAATCATCTGATTGGTTGGTAATTAGTTTAATTCTATTGTTAACTTTATCTCCTGGGCATGGTTTGGTGATGGAATCCATTCTAATTCATATACCTTTCATCTCTTTAAAATTATATCAAAGGAAGTTCAGTTTAATTTTCATGATTTTTGAAGCAGGCATAAGATCTCCCTGATCTCTACAAGTGGATCCTCTGAATCCCTAGTTTCTTATCTCTGATTTCTCTTAAGTTTTAGATTAATCTCTCACCATTATTCATCACTTTATATTGGATTTAGATTTCATCTTAGGCTAGTTCTATTTCTACCTAGTTTCAGGTAACGTACAAGTATCAGTCCCTTGGGATTCGACCTCGGTCTCACCGAGTTTATTACTACATCACAACCCTATACTTGGGAAGTGAACATTATCATACCGATGCACTTGATGTACAAAGACCCAAACCACCACCATATATCTAACTCAAAGACATAATCAAATGAACCAAAGAGGAGGCAATTTCATACTTGTAAAAATTTAGAGTACAAACAATTAAATGAATGCTAAAACCGGAACTAAAGAAGTCCCTTTTATAGATTTCAAAGGTTGCCTCGAAAGGGTGTCTATGCACCACTGTCAACAGACATGGCTGTTAGGTTTTCGAATGAGATAACTTTTTGTTTTTTGGCTTTATTCGAAATTTTTTTTTCAAAAAATTGTTCTGGTCAAGTGTTGCAAAAATGGAATTTCAAAAGGTAAGAAAACATTTTGGCTTTTGGCAAGTATACTCGTGCACGCGCCACACTACACCGCATTACGTCCACGGCCCGGCGTGTGTGTGGTTTATGGCCCCCCCCAAAAAAAAAAAAAAAAAACCAAATTCGTATAACTCAAAATTGTTTACTTGCTTATTCGATGTAGGATTAAACTGACAACACTACAAGACAAAAATCATTTGTTGCTTTACAAAAAAATTTATAGGGAACTTTTTCATTTTTTAAAGAAAATAATAAAAATTTATTTTGAAATAAAAATATAATTCACTTCGGTTACTTTTTACAATCCTAACATGCTCACCTAACTAGTCCAGCCAGGCACGTACTTAAATTCAATTCAATTCTCAATATCTCGAACGGCTCTGACATTAGACTCCTTTTGCAATCCTTACATGCTCGCATAACTAGTTTAGCAATAATACTTATGTGCACATAAATGATCAATCCCGATACACTCGCTGATCTAAAAGAGCTGTAAGATCTCACACAGCTCTGACATCAGGTACATTTGTAATCTTTATATGCTCACTTAACCAGTCCGATGAAGTGGCAATCTTGAATGCATGCAGATGGACAATCCTTACATACTCGTTAATCTATCATCTAACCAAAATCTAATTCCAAATATTCACAATTTTTAATTTTAGATTTTTAAATTAAATAACATGTATATCCATGATGATGCAAGTAAGTCAATTCCCAAGCAATCATAAAATAAACAAGGATTCTAGTTCAAGCACGCCATGGCATGATCATAATGCACTTAATATGCACGAATAGACAACTTAACAAATAATTCAAAAAAATTTAATAAAGCAACTGTAACATTCTGAATTTTCACTATTTGGATTGTTAAAAATCCTTAATTTTTTTTAATAACTAGCTCCTGTTGTCACTTACTGACCTTTGATACTTGAAGTGAGCCTATACGTAGGTGATACCAGTAAAGAACCACACAAATTTAATTAACCAACCATATGAAGCCAACTAATCCTTTTGATCACTTAAACCTCAAGTCTAGCTTCGTGAATTGTTCATTTAGAGCCCAAATCTAATCGACTCATCACTAACTAATTAAGACAACTGTAACTAAATTAAAGATCTACCCAAAGTCGAGCCAGTTATGGCCCATATCATAACTAATAAACCAAATCAACCCGGTCACTCATTTAGCCTAAGAACCAACGATCTAGAGTGATAATGACCAAATAACCCTTGTCGCTAATTTTGAATAAGCTATACTATGAACTTAGTTAATCCAGACCCTATCAACTGTACTCAAGAAATCTCTCTACCCAATTCATTCAAAAAATGCCCTGATTATCCAAACAAGATCTAGACCGCTCATTAGTGGGTCATTAGTTCCGAAATTATAAAATAATGTCCGTCTCACTGGGCTTGACATCCATCGCGGATAGTGGACCAAAGCGATGCCCCAAACTGTGCACAACTTAGATCATGAAGGTAAAGCTTGAAAGGCGCGACTCTCCGGAACTTAAAACCTGAAACTTAAGTGAGTTGACCCTGCCACTAAAACAATGAAGTTGGGACTTTCCAACCGTTGAATTGCAATTAAACTCGGGTCATGAGTCAATGATATTTCCCTGCTCATATCCATATAACCATGGGCCCGATCGATCATCAGTGATCGTTGATCTCAAATCAGGCCCCCGCGGTCAATCGAGTCATCCGATTGCCGCCAAATTCGAACCAACCACTCATTTGACAATAGGGCAGTTGCTCCGTGACATAGATGGGCCAGAGGACCACTGGAATGGCCCTATGGGCCAAGATCCAACCCACTAGGGGCATGCATATTAAAAAAAAAAACTCATGAGGCTATAAAAATACAAATTTCAGACTATATAAGCCTGAAAATCACACTCCCTCACTCTCATACAAATTTTTCTATTATAAGAGAGAGAGGGAGTGGAGAGAGTAGAGGAAGGGAGCCTCCAAGGAGCTGGATTTGAGGGAATTTTCCCTCTTACCACAGCCCACATCGGAGCCCACGACTCTACTGCCCTAGAAGCGACCCACCGGCAATAGAGAGGTAATCAATCCAACCCTTTATCAAGTTTTAGCACATTAGACCACTTGCATGCACCCTAACATGCAAATTCTATCGGCACAGGGCTCCGACACACCAACCTGCGGGACCGACACCTTGAGAGCGGCTCCACAAACCATCAAACCATTCCTAGGTGCGGACCATTAACCTTAGGTGGCCAATTATCGAACCTAGGCTGAAATTAATTATTGTTTATGTAAATTTGCCGTGCACACTGATTTGTAAGAAGTTCATTGGTAGTTATTCCACTATGAATCTGCCTAAGTATGTTTAAAATAATCAATGTTTGGCTTCCATGCTAGATTAGGCCAAGTTATTAAATTTCTGTCATTTTCTTTGTTTTTCCCTTTGGTTATGTAAATTTTGAAATTGATTTATCCCCAAACCTACGACGATTTGGGGGTAATATGCCGCATGTTATCAATATGCTTAGATTGGGTTAAATGTGTATGGTTATTGACATGCATGCCTGAATTTTTTGCAACTAGGAGCAGTTTATGATCTTCTGTATAATGTTAAATGATTAAATCTTTTTCTGGGTTGGCCAGCGAAACTACAAGACCTGTACGGGTAGCCCCGCCGGTTGGGCCACCCAACAACCAATCCGAACAATTTAGGTCGAACACGGATAGCCGACAATAGTTGGACTACGTGGGATGCTCGCACCCAATGCCGGGTGTTTCGCAGTTCGCCTGAATTGAACAAATTGGCTCACTAACTGACCAATCATGTTTGTTAACCATGTATGATCGCGCCTGTTTGAACTTGAGGCATCCTACGCCCATGCAACGCTTACTGGTGACAATTATGATGCGATCCACAAGTCATGGGAGCCGAGCATGGTGGAATGGGACACTATGCTTGAGCTGTCGGCCTATGCTGGGGTGAGGAGCCTCCCCGTAGTGACTGTGAGCAATCCAGGGTACAAACCCACCTCGTGAGCCTGGCATGGTGGAATAAGACACTATGCTCGAGATGTCGGCCTACGCTGGGGTGACAAGCCTCCCCATAGTGACCGTGGGTGATTCAACTTACAATCTGCCTTCGTATGTGTTATCTGGAAGTGACGAACCCAAAAGGATTAAGGATCGTGTCCGCTGCGGCCGCTTAGGCCCCACGATTGGGATAAGGCATTGACTCCGTTAGGGTGTCCCAATTTCCCTAAACTGCTGAATGAATAAACGTAACTAAATACTTAGCTAACATATTTACATCGCATCGCATTAGTTAGGTTGGTGACTCAACAGTCAAAGTCGCATTAAGGGAGTATTGGGCATTGCAAATGTAAGATGGTGTCACTCAAGGGAGTGTTAGAGCGCAAGTGCATGCGTCATATCATAATGACATGCATATCCATAAAAAAATAGCTAGAAACTTTATGTCTATATGCTTTTCATTAATTGCTCATATGAAATTGATAACTTTCGTAAATTATTGTTAATGGAACCCACTGAGTTGATCACTCACTCCCACTTTGGGAAAGTGTTTTAAAACACCAACCAGAACCTGTCTTAGATGCAGGGATTACGGAGCTCGACGTGCTTGATGGAGCAAGCGTGAACGAGGAGGATGAGCTGTCATATTTTCATATCTTTGGTGGATCCCCGTATACCGCCTTAGGATTAGTGATGGGACTCAGGGTAGAGATTTGTTCATTTTTGGATTATATATTTTGTGGGACACGGTCCCTTATGTTTATTTACATTATATCTTTGTTGGATATAGATTTCATATTAGTTGCACATGATCTCTTTATATTGGTCTTGATTTGTGCTGTGTGGTCCACTACACTTCCCCATTGCTTATGAAACAATCAAGCTATGCATACCTAAAGGAACCCATAATGCATAAGTGGCACCCGGGAATTCGGTAGCCGAGTATTTACTCGGTCCACGAAATCCAAGGCATTACAGCAACGGATTAATATAATGAGAAAATACATAGTAGTGCAAGGAAATGTACTAAAGAGTTAGAATTTCAAAAGGAATCACGCCAAAAGTTCATAATTCAAGATATATAACAAAAAGATTAACTCCAAAGGATATAGACAATATACACCTTTATTTGCTCATGCCTTAAAATGATCTTGTAAAGTTGATGGACAAAGTGGATGAAATATATACACCATTATAGGGCCCACAAGGCTTTTCCAATCTTTAGTGGTGGGTGTTTAATCACCATTGTTTCTTATGGTGTGGTCTACTTGAGATTTGAATTAACCTCATTTTTTGGCTCATGCCTTGAAACGATCTCGTAAAATGGATGGACGAAGTGGATGAGACATAAATTATGGTGGAGCCTACATGGCTTTTCCAGCACCTACCCATGTCAACCTGGGTATTGGAGGGGTACAGAAGCCCTCTTTCCGATCTCTCTCTCTTTCTGTCTCTCTCTCTCTCTTCCACCTAAGATTTGTATCTACTTCATTTTACGGACCATTCCTTAAAATGAGCTGGAAAAACATAGTAACGATGTAGATATACAGTATATACATCAAGGTGAGTCCCACAATTACAACACGATCAAACTTGGTGTTACTCATCTTGGCTAAATCCACCCCCGCAGTGTAGGAGAAACTTGTTAAAGTACATCCTCTTCGCCCCTGTCCCATTTCAGGATCCATCATGTATCACCACCCATTGGCCTACATGTTGAGTATTTAAATAACCAGAATTGTCCATGTTGTGGAACCAATGTTATATAGTCAACATCATGGGTATCAAATCATCATTATTTGTAGTACTGGATGGACAGCGGGGATAAAATCAAATGGTTAAAATTATTTTCTCAAGTATGCTTTACATGGACCTATCTTTAATAGCGGCACCTAGCCCAACTAAATTCAAACGTTGATTGCTTATTTTCTCAAGGATGCATGTGTTTCTCATCCACATTGTCCATTTATTTTTTCAGATCATTTTGAGACATGAGCCCAAAAAATAAGGCAATCCAAATCTCAAGTGGACCACACCATAAGAAAGTAGTGGTGATTGAATGCATACCATTAAAAACTTACTGGGGCCCACTATAATATTTATTAGCCATCTAACTTGTTGATTAGCTCACACATATCTAGATGAAACAAAAACACGAATATCAGTTTCATCCAAAACTTTTGTGGCTCATAATGGTGTGTATTCAATCACCATTGTTTTCCTGTGTTGTGGTCCACATGAGATATAAATCTATTATCTTCATATATATATATATATATATATATATATATATATATATATATATATCACACACACGCGCGTGCGCGCACACACACACTTATATCTTAAAATGATTTAGAAAATGAATAGATAGCATGAATAAAACACATACATCATGAAGGGGTGCACAGAGCGCCGACCACCGTTCAATCGCTAGTGGCTACCGACATTGTTAATAGGCAATCCACCTCCACTAATTTCCACTACAATCACGGATGAGATTTGGTTAGACCACACACTATCCTGAGAGATTAGACAAGGTTGAACAAGCACTTGACAGAACAACTTTCAAATATACTTTTGCATTGGCCATGGCCTAATCAAATCCCACTGCATTGTGTCACCAGGTGATAGGCAGCTAACTATGGGAAGCAAGGATGACAGCTTTGTTGGGCTACTGTGCTAATTTTGCACCATTTAAAAATAATGAGTATTATTAATGTACACTCACCCACCCCATCTATATTGTGGGTCATGTTACCAAAGAAAAAGGTCTAAAGCGATGTTGATCAAATAAATATAATTAGTGAACATGAAATGAATAATTAA
The DNA here is from genome assembly GCF_029962835.1 of Magnolia sinica. Taxonomy (NCBI): domain Eukaryota; kingdom Viridiplantae; phylum Streptophyta; class Magnoliopsida; order Magnoliales; family Magnoliaceae; genus Magnolia; species Magnolia sinica. The sequence goes on from NC_080588.1 coordinate 64,412,110, forward strand.
GAGTAAAATTACAGGTGGCCCAAAATTGGCAGGGAATCTTTGATAGGAAATGTTATTTTGTAGCTAAAAATTTTCATCAAATTTAGAGCTATACGTGTACTAGTTTGCTCAGTTAACTCGCTCAACTTAACTCAGCTCAAAATTAAGTTCAAGCTGAGTTGAGTTGATTTTTTGAGCTCATAAAAATTTCAAGCCGAATTCAAGCTAGACTGAGCTCCACTCAAAATTTGACTTGAATTTGACTTGGTTCAAATTGATTTAACTTAAAATGGATTCGGTTCGAATTGATTTAACTTAGAATGGATTCAATTAATATAAACATTTTGTGTGTGTGTGTATTAAAAATCTTAAAACCTAAACTTAAACTCAACTGGTAGGTTTGAACTCAAACTCGTCTTAAAAAATCAAGCTTAAGCTCACCTCGAGTTGGCGTGAGTTGTGATTAAGTTGAGTTGAGCTGGCCGATTAGGCTTGAAGCCCAAGATGAGCTGAGTTCAAGCTTAGGTTTTTACTCTTGCTCCAGTGGTGAAATTCCACTACGGCCTGAGGGCTTGTTGTTGAGGGTCAAATATTGCATACTAAACCTCAGTTATTACTTGATTCTACGATCATGATACCGTTTAATGCCCTGCTGTAATTGTGTTTGTGATGCAAGGTGTATTTAAGAACCTGGACTGGAAAAGGGTACTAAAAGCATGGATTTAACGCTCATAAATCACCAATGCAAGGGACGGACTCCAGGGGACCGAGATCAACAAATTTACACGCTCGGGATTCGAGAAATTTCAGTAGTTCACACTAAAGAGGCCTGAAATTCGTCCAGAATGCAAGATCACAGGATTCCCACTATCTATTCAACTTGAACTTTATATCTATCCTGAGGATCCTAAATTAACCGTATACATCAAATTTCAGCCATTGGATCCTTGTGGAAGTGGGCCAACGGATAGATCAGCCCATCAATTTCTGATTTGGGGCCCACCTAATATTTGGATATGCCTCAATTTTGGTGTCAACCACTTAAATGAGATGAGAAAAGGGGTGGACGGAGAGGATTTCTCACACGGGCCCCAGGGGACTTCACTTAAGGGTGTGCGAGTGCACATGTGTGCACACACCAGCCGTGCACTGCAACTTAGATCGGGTAAAACCGACTTTGACCCAATCTCATTCAAAAACGACAACTGCCGTGCTCCGCTGCTGCGAACGGACGAAGAGGGAGTCTCTGCATGATCTCTGGGGGTCCACACCGTCCATCACGCAAACGATCAGGACTGTCCATTCTGTCTAGGAGGTGTCCACGACCCTCGCCAAGGTCTCTTCATGGTCCTATGCATGCACACACAGACAGATTACATTCAATTCTAAGATGAACGGCAAAGTAAAAGATCTTGTGGGCCTCATCAACGAACAGCCGAAAATATCCATGTTTCACTAGAATCTCGAGATGTATGCAATGGATGGAGTGGATTTTTCTGAAGACATCGATCTTGGGCCCACCATCAGCACAGCGCAAGGAATTGCGCAGGCTCTGTTACGCGTGTCTGAGATCCGGTTGATCCGGGCCGTTTTGTGGCCATGGCCAAGATCGGTCCAATGATCCTAGCCGTTCAAAACCTCCCAAGGTGGGGTCGACCAAGCCCAAGGGGTTTGAATGGAAAGGATCTCACATCAGAATTGTGTCTTTGCTGAAACTCACATCAAGCCGTGAGACCATTGCATTCTTCTTTTGCATACGGGTGTGCTGTGTAAAGAAGACTTCCACCGACTACAGCTGTGCGTAAATAGCACCGACTACACCTCTCCTTCCACCGACGCAATCACTATCCCATACATGCTATAAAAGAGAGGGATCAGTAAGGTGAAATTCATTCGATCCTGGGCCGTCTGAGAGAGAGAGAGAGAGAGAGAGAGAGAGAGAGAGAGACGGAGAAAATTTCAGAAATTTTACTTGTTTTTCTTTACTGTTTATTTTTCTTATGATTTTTGAGAGATCTAGCCCAATCATGTCAGGCTAAACCTCTTAGCTAGTGCTAAGAGGTGAAGCTTCTGGTGTGATGGGAATGACTCTATGGCTTTGATTCATGTTAGACTGAACTAATTTGATTTTAGTTTGATTAATAGGAATGCTTTTAGTTTTTAATGGTTTGTTGTAACTGAAATTACAATAGATCTACGATGGCTTTGAGTATTTTCTTTTCATTATTTTGATTGTGAAGTTAGGAAGCCTTGTTTTCACCATTGCCCATTGGACATGGTTGGATGATGGAATCCTTCCTAACATTCATACATCTTTTCGATTGGTTGTGGATTGGTTTAATTCTGTTGTTTACTTTGTCTCATGGGCATGGTTTTGTGATGAAATCAACTCTAATTCTCATACCTTTCATCTCTTTGAAAACTAGATTAACGGAAGTTCAGAGAGGGTTTTAATGATATATCTTCCAACTGGATGAAGATGGGACTCGAAGTCCAGTTGAATTCATGAATCAAGCGTAGATCTCCCTGATCTCCACAAGTGGATCCTCTGAATCCCTAGTTTCCTACCTTTGATTTTTCTAAGTTTTAGTTTACTATTTCACCATTATTCCATCATATTCACCTGATTTAGATTTCATCTTATTCTAGTTATAGTTCTGGTTACTTTCAGATTACGTACAAGGTTCAGTCCCTATGGATTTGGCCTCGGTCTTACCGAGATTATTACTACATAACAACCCTATACTTGGGGTGTGAACACCTGTTTGGCTGGGCGGATTAAGAGGGATGGGATGGTAAAATCCCAGGATATCCCAAACGAGCCAAACAAACCTGATGAACTTGTGTAACATCCTGAATTTTCACTATTTTGGATTTTCAAAATTCCTTTAATTTTTTTTTTAATTTAATTAACTTATAATATTACTTATTAACCATTAGGACTCAATGTTAGTGTATACAGGGGTAGTACCAGTAAAGAACCGCACCAGTTCGATTAATCAGCCGTAGGAAGCCAATGAATCTGCCCGATCACTTGAACATTAGGTGTAGTGTAACGACCCGCCGAACCAGAATAATGTCTTGGGGCGTCCACGTAGGATTTGCCACAAGACCGTTCGTTTAAGCTACTCGTAGTGAGGTATCACAAATAAATTAGACCAAGATTTGCCCAATTGATTAGGCCAGACGGGTCCTGATAGAACCTGGTGTGGGCCTCCAAGCCAGATGACCGTTTACACCCAGCGACAGCCCGTGCGGGCTATACCGCGACGCGAGAAGGTCAGAAAAATCTAAAAATTTAGGGAACCATAGAGCTCACTGGGCTTGTGAACTATCGCGGACCACGGACTCAGTGGACACCCAGAAGTGGGATCTGGCACTGACTAAATGCACCCCACTTATGCCAGGACTGGAATCTGGCGCTCACAAATGAAGCTGAGATACAAGGCTATCCACCCGTTGGATCTCTTCTACATTTTCAGGGGAGGTCTAATGAATTTTTCTACACCCGTCCACAAACTCTAGGACCCGATCGTGGAACGGTGACCGTTGATTGCAAATCGGGCCCGTGCGACCAAACTCCAGATCCGATCGTCCCCAAATTTTACGTGGCCCTTCATCGGGCCATGGAGCACCTATCCTATTAGTTTCATGGCTAAAGGGCCACCAGAATTGCCCCGAATCTCCAAACAAGCTCTACACCACTCGTTGGCGGGCCACTAGTTCCGAAACTATAGAATAATGTCCGTCTCATTGGGCTTGACGTCCATCACGGGAATCGGACCTGGGTACTGTCCAGAACCGGTCAACTTGAGCCGAAGGACGAGTGCATGAGAAGTGCAAATACCCTAAAGGAATGAGTTGGAACTTAAGTGAATTGAGTCATCCACTCTTATGCAAAGTTAAGAATTTCGGACCGTCGGTTTGCGACCAAACTTTACCCATGGAGTAAGAATATTTTCCTGCTCATATCCGTATAACTGTGGCCCCGATCGACCATCGGTGACCGTTGAACAGACTTCTAATCATATCTGTCGATCGGCGCATCCAAATGGCGGGCCGATCATGTTCATATATAGATCATCATTAGGGCTAACTATCATACGGTATATATCAATATGTACACCCCATAGTGGGCCCTAGAGCTTAGAAAGACCCTCCCATAGGTCTAGTATAGTAAAAACCCAACACTTGGGGCCATTTCCACCAAATCTGACTTTATAAAAGAGCCTCATTTGGGCACCCCCTCTCCCCATACGATTTTTGCCCTAGAGAAAAGAAAGAGAGAAAGAGAGAAAGAGGAAGAGAGAGAGGAAGAGAAGAAGAGAGAATAGGGTAGGGGAGGCTTTAGTGCTTTCCTTCATTGGTCTCATCCAATCAAGCTCTAGCGTCGATCTTTTCCTTCTGCCGAATCCGCCTCATTCACGATTGGAAAGTAAGAAACAAAACCTACTCCCCACCTAGGTTTTTCTAAAATAAATTGCATGAATCATACCTAATTGCTTCTAAATTGATATAAGAATCATTTTCCCCAATTTTCTAACCCAAGGAGCGCCATGAGTTGGGCGAAACGTCACAAGGTGCGGACTATTGTTCTTAGGTGGCCTAGCACCAATTCTAATATGAGATTAATGATTTTGGTTGCTTAGATGTCATATTTGGAGAATTTAGAGAAATCCTAGGAATTGTAGGTTTGTTGAAATAATATGGAATTGTTGCTTGACTCTTATGATGATTGATTTTACCTCTCACATGACTTGATGTATGGTTGACAGTATGCCCATGGTCTCTTGATTCTTTTCCTCACATGTGGTGTTGTTTTGTGTGTATGATTTATAATCTTGTGCACATGATTTCTTGAGATGGAGGAAGTGTTTAACTTCCTCACACACACTCACACACTCACACGCACCGTAGTTATTAACAATGTATATTTGCTTGCGAGTACGTCCGTATTGTATGGATGGAATGCATAAGTATAGGATACTATTATGCTTGATGATTTTTGGATAGTTGGTAGGCTATGGATCCCCTCACCCTCCTTGGGTTGGTCAGGAATTTGAGAAGTGACGGTAGTCCCATCGGTTGAACTATGCTATGGTTAGACCCATGCGTTTGGACGGGCGTGTTTGGGTGGCTGTAGTTCGACTACATGGGTCCCTTGTACCCGATGGCACTCGCCTCATGCTCGCTTAACTCGGGTGGTCTAGCCTACCGTCTGACCAACCTTGATTGTTAACCTTGCTTGTTCACACTTGTATGGAACCTGGAACACCCTACAACCGTTGTAGCTCATCAATAATCCACTTAAAATTTAGTCCACAGCCTTGTGAGCCGGGCATGGTGGAATGGGATACTGTGTCCGAGCTGTCGGCCTATGCTGGGGTACCGCGCCTCCCCGTAGTGACCGCGAGCTATCCCTTTCTCATGGCACTCCTCATGTGCTTGAAGTCGGGGATGAGGAACCCGACGGGATCACGGACCGCGGGGTCTCGGCCTCATGCATTGGGGGGTCTTGGCCTCGCAACCCATTTAGGGATTGATACGTGGGGTGTACCAGATTCCCAAATCTGCTGGATGAATGGACCTAACTAATCACACGGCTAACATGATCGCATTGCATCGCACTAGTTAGGGTGGCGACTCGGCAGTCGAGGTCACACTGAGGGAGTGTTGGCATTGGCGATCGTTAGATGGTGTCGCACGAGGGAGCGTTGTGGTGAGGGCATGCATCATGTCATGCTGCATACATGCGCATTAATAAGATTACTTAGATGTATGTGATTGTCTGCTTTTCATTAAGATCATATTATAATTGATGCCTGTGATAACTTGAGATTAATAGCACCCACTGAGTTGATCACTCACTCCCACTCTGGGACGGTGTTTTAAAACACCAACCAGACCCATTCATAGATGCAGGTGACTCGGGACTGGAGGAGCCTGGCGAGACGAGCCTGGACGAGGAGGACGAGCTATCATACTTCCAGTTGATGGACAGTTCTCCACCAGCTTGAGAGGCGGGATTGGATCGCTGAGCAAGGGCTCAGTTTTATTCCTTTTTCGAGTTAATATTCTTTTACGATTTTGTTGGGTACCATCTTATGCGACCCATGTATTCCTTTGGACATGTATCTATATATATATATATTTGTATTCAGTGTCTTTCATTTTAGTGGACTTGTGTGGATGTACTTCATGTTCTAGGAGATTCCAGGCTGCGCATTTAGATTGGATCGCATATTAATGAAAATTGGCTATAAGTGACCTCGGGAACTCGGGAGTCGAGTATATGCTCGACCCCCGATTTTCAGGGCGTTACAAGTTGGTATCAGAGCAATAGTTTGGAATTAATTGGGCCATGGGTCATGAACTCACTAACGCATCCGCTGACTTGAGAGGAAACACAATAGAAAACACGAAATGTTAGGAACTATCCCAGTACTTGAACCGCCAGTCTTAGGTGTAAGGTGAGACTTTCAAGGTGTTAGGGTTCGGTAGCGAGAGGGAGTAGTAATGCTAGAGAAGGGGATCCGAGAGTCCTACAGTGCCTCGGCCCGTTCTCAAACAAGAATTTGGGAACTTGACAGCAAGACTCGATTCGACTAGCTAGGAAATTTAGCCATTCCAGTCCACCAAATCCCTAAGGGACTGTTGGGCCAACTGAAATAGGTGAGATTAGGGTGAATGAAATGGTAAGAGTAACCATAGATGCATGTGTAAGGTATTGTCCCTGGATATAGTGTATCCCATGTTTTACAATACCCTGTTTAGAATGTATTCAATTAAAGGTAAATCCCGGAATTTTTCTTTCAAATTACATTCAAAAATTCATCATCATGGGATTTAGAAATCCCATCGTACACCTTCCACTACAAGGCTCATTTTTCAAAGCCTATAAAAGTAATTTTAAATCCTATTCCACACTCATCCCAAACATGACATTCCCAATCTTGAGTTGGGATTAGCATTTCAATCCCATTTAATACAACTTAATGTCATTGGCCAAACAGGCCCTAATTCAAATTCCTTTTTTCAACCTATCTCCTTTAATCTTCACCTTCCACTACTCTGTTCCTTTAATTTCTTAGTACTCTCCATGTTAAACACAAATCTTGAAGCTCAGAAGATGAAGAGCTATACTCACATTAAAATTTATCGAAAATAGTGTAAACGTAAATAAAATAGATTTTTGACCACTAATAAAGAGGAATCTCACAAAATAACTAGGCCCATTGCGTAGATCATCTTCTCCTACCCCAAATTCATATATGGCACGTCGAATAACTCATCCTGGTTTGAAAGATATGGTCGTGCACCACAGCGCCCGGGCCGGTGCAGCCAACGCCCGATCTAGATGGTCGGGCGGCCCGTTTTTCTGTAATTTCTATCCGACTTCAAAATTTCATATCTCCTTCGTTACAACTCCGATTTAGGTAATTCAAAAGCTAGATTGAAGCTTAATAAGTCTAGTTTTATATAAAAATAAAATAAAAATAAAATAAAAATTATAATATAATTAAATTTGGAGTGAATTGATAACTATTTAAAAATCGTTAGTTTTAAACGACGGTTACTTCTAGAATTTTTACAATTTATTTACAATTTCAAATGATATGAAATTTGGTAAGATGACCTAAAACTTGATGGTAAATCATTATAAAAATTTTAAAAATAATTCAGTTACTAAAAGTATAAGAAACATTACAAGATATGTCCCCTCCTCCTTTTCAACATACACACGAGTGGGGCCCATTTCCCTTGCTATTTAGGACTATCTAGAGTCCATAAAACCTATCTCTACTACTCCCATTACCCTCTACCATCCCTTCTAAACCTTAGAGAAAACTATCACTCTCCCAATCTCAAAACCCAATCCCCAAACCCACCATCTTCTTCTTCACTCTAACCCATCTCAATCCTCATTCTCTCAAACCCTTTCCAAACTTATCTCAATCTCATTTCTTCAACTCATTCCTAATCACTTCTCAACTTCCATCCCTTAAATTCATTTTCTTAAACTCATCTCCAAATTCATCTCACTCAACATCTCCAAACATATCTTCTCCTCCTTCACAAACCCATCACTAAATCCATTCTCAACACCATCTCAAACCCATTCACTAAATCTATTCTCAACACATCTCCTTCAACACCCCCATTTTTTTTAACCCATTCTCATCACATTCCCCTTCAACAAAACCCATTCAAAACCATCCACTCATTCACTCGCATAAGCTCATTCACAAAACCCAATGATTTGTAGAAATTGATTTTATATACTTTGGCATAGATTGATCATTAGATTGTTGCAATTGGAAATTTTTATATGAGGTGGTACTAATTAAGAGGCAATAAATTACTGTCCATTTTTAACTTCATTTTAGCCCAATTATTAATATTTTCCATTCCATTTCCTTTCATAGGCCAATTGGTGTTGTTGCCACCACTCGAGCACACCCCTTGAGGTTTGTGGCTACAGACCTTAAATTTCTTTTCATTCTCCAAAACTTTCCAGATAAAGAAAGTTGCTAAGGATGCTACGTAGTCCACCTAATCAATGAGATTTAATTTGCCTCTAGGATCCAACACATCGACCTGGATGGGGTGATCTGACCCTTCAACAGCTTGGGCTAGGTATTCCATCCGACAAGTTGCCTTTATTGTCCTGTTGGAGCTATAACAGAAGTTGAGTCTTGATTGACTCCACTAGCTCTCTCCAAACCACCCTCATTTTCTATACCCTTCTCGAAACCTCCTCACCTACAACACTCCTTCATTCTCTTCATCTTTCCTCTGCCAAAACCCACTCCCAACATTTATTTTCATCCCATTCTCAACTTTCTTTTCTAAACTCATTCATGAAAACCGACCTCAAACCCATTTTCAAGAGACCCATCCAAGAGCATCCAGCCTCTACCCATTCCTCTTCATCTTCTCCAAACCCATTGTCAAACCCAATTCAAAATACATTCCCAACACTCATCTTAAAACTCAAACTTCAAACCCCATTTCAAATTCATATCCAACCCACATTTCTCAATCCCATTCTCAAATCCTTTTCGAAACCTGACTTCTAAACCCATTTCCCTCTACTCCCACTCCATCACACTCACTCTCCCATCCTCAAACCCATCTCCTCCTTCTTCTTCTTTTCTTCTTCTCCAAACTCATCATCAAAAACCCATTACTTCAATCCTTTCTTCTTCTTTTCATTCTTCCAAAGGCAACCATTGAACTAGAATATGATCATCTGAAACTCAAATGGGCCATCTCATGAAATAGTTGAGAAGGAACATCCACTGTTAGTTATATACGGGGCCTACAATGGTCTTTATCTGCCACCCAATCCATTCATGTAATGTGCTTCATCACAGATAGGTGAGGTTGCTCTAAATGAAAATAAATAAACTGTGATTCCATATACACATCCCCATCTGAATATTATGTTGTCCACAATTAAAGATACTTTGTAGCCATGGACATTCAATGCTTGATTTTGGTACCAATATTGGGTGTGGAAGTGGCTAGGAAACAGATCAGTCATGAAGACAGATAGTTGACTGGTGAAGACTTTGCTAAAATAGAAGCTGACAAGCAAGTTCCAGGATAGGCTATGGGTGTTGGAAACAATTCTAAAAGTAGAAATTAAACAACAAGCTGAATCTATTAATGAGTTTTGTTGCAAACGCAAAATAGGTTATCATGGATTGAATTTAAATAGGTCTGCAGTCGAAACCAAATATGCAGTGAAAGATAAGAATGTTTATTCCTAATAATACTAGGAATCATCGTATGATTAGACTAATTTTTATATACGTTTTTCTATTTTAAGTAGTTTTCAATGCAATCGAATTAGGACCCTTGAGTAGGATTGGGTTTCACAGTTTAAGGCTCCGAAAGTTCGTATTAAAGGCGGACTATGGTAAAATATGTCAAGTTTTCATATTCTGTTAAAGAATTAAGGTTTGTACCACATTGAGAAGACGACGTTCTTCGTTTTTCCTTTTCTGCATCCTTCTTAGCGTTGTTAGCACTTCAAACCTCTGAAATACCTTAGAACTTTCGATTCTTCCTTCCCTCTCAAAGTTTAGGAAACTGAAGTGCAGTCTGCTCCTAACCCACTAGACATGAGATCGAAATGGTGATATACATATAAGATTTTATACTACTAGAAACCTTTTTAGGATAATCATTTGACCATAAGCACCGTGGGAGATTTAAATCACTAAGTTAGACAAGAATTAAAATGAGAACTCTCACGGACCAAGACCCAAAGGACAACCTTATAAATAGGAGATTTAAACTTTTCAATAATGGTCATTCCCTAAACAATTATATTGATTGGACTACGGAATTACGGAAGTATACACCTGCGAAGCATTCGCGGCTTGACTCAATTCTCAATCCTGGGCGACTACCAATGGACTCACTGCTTTGACCGAGCAGAAGACTAGGATCCACCAGGATGAAGAAGGGATACGATGAGTCTTTTACCCTGGTCAGGTAGATGATTGACGTATCGGGTTAAAGCCCACTACAACCGTTTCTCCGTGTTGGTCTAACATTGAAAATAAATATTTCACTCTAGATAGAGGGAAGCCATCGCCATGAATCTAAATCTTTAAAAAAAATAAATAGGTATATAAATAAATTTTAGTAAACCATCAGGGTGAAAAAGTTTTAAGGGGGGTAGATCACAATGAGCTAGGGTAGTGTACTTATTATATACCCTAAAACGTATATAAACACGAAACCAACAAAACTTAAGCAAACGAACTGATAATATCTTTATTTATTACCCTTAGGCAATTTCGGGGATGAAATTATTTTTAAGGGGGGTAGATTATAACATCCTGAATTTTCACTGTTTTGGATTTTCAAAATTCCTTTAATTTTTTTTTTAAATTTAATTAACTTATAATATTACTTATTAACCATTAGGACTCAATGTTAGTGTATGCAGGGGTAGTACCCTGCCCGATCACTTGAACATTAGGTGTAGTGTAACGACCCGCCGAACTAGAATAATGTCTTAAGGCGTCCACGTAGGATTTGCCACAAGACCGTTCGTTTAAGCTACTCGTAGTGAGGTATCACAAATAAATTAGACCAAGATTTGCCCAATTGATTAGGCCAGACGGGTCCTGATAGAACCTGGTGTGGGCCTCCAAGCCAGATGGCCGTTTACACCCAGCGACAGCCCGTGCGGGCTGTACCGCGACGCGAGAAGGTCAGAAAAATCTAAAAATTTAGGGAACCATAGAGCTCACTGGGCTTGTGAACTATCGCGGACCATGGACCCAGTGGACACCCAGAAGTGGGATCTGACACTGACTAAATGCACCCCACTTATGCAAGGACCAGAATTTGGCGCTCGCAAATGAAGTTGAGATACAAGGCTATCCACCCGTTGGATTTCTTCTACATTTTCAGGGGAGGTCTAATGAATTTTCCTACACCCATCCACAAACTCTGGGACCCGATCGTGAAACGGTGACCGTTGATTGCAAATCGAGCCCGTGCGACCAAACTCCAGATCCGATCGTCCCCAAATTTTACGTGGCCCTTCATCGGGCCATGGAGCACCTATCCTATTAGTTTCATGGTCAGAGGGCCACCAGAACTGCCCTGAATCTCTAAACAAGCTCTACACCACTCGTTGGTGGGCCATTAGTTCCGAAACTATAGAATAATGTCCGTCTCATTGGGCTTGACGTCCATTGCGGGAATTAGACCTGGGTACTGTCCAGAACCGGTCAACTTGAGCCGAAGGATGAGTGCATGAGAAGTGCAAATACCCTAAAGGAATGAGTTGGAACTTAAGTGAATTGAGTCGTCTACTCTTATGCAAAGTTGAGAATTTCGGACCGTCGGTTTGCGACCAAACTTTACCCGTGGAGTAAGGATATTTTCCTGCTCATATCCGTATAACTATGGCCCCGATCGACCATCGGTGACCGTTGAACAGACTTCTAATCATATCTGTCGATCGGCGCATCCAAATGGCGGGCCGATCATGTTCATACGTAGATCATCATTAGGGCTAACTATCATACGATGTATATCAATATGTACACCCCATAGTGGGCCCTAGAGCTTAGAAAGACCCTCCCATAGGTCTAGTATAGTAAAAACCCAACACTTGGGGCCATTTTCACCAAATCTGGCATTATAAAAGGGCCTCATTTGGGCACCCCCTCTCCCCATACGATTTTTGCCCTAGAGAAAAAAAAGAGAGAAAGAGGAAGAGAGAGAGGAAGAGAAGAAGAGAGAGTAGGGTAGGGGAGGCTTTAGTGCTTTCCTTCATTGGTCTCATCCAATCAAGCTCTAGCGTCGATCTTTTTCTTCCGCCGAATCCACCTCATTCGCGATTGGAAGGTAAGAAACAAAACCTACTCCCCACCTAGGTTTTTCTAAAATAAATTGCATGAATCCTACCTAATTGCTTCTAAATTAATATAGGAATCATTTTCCCCAATTTTCTAACCCAAGGAGCGCCATGAGTTGGGCGAAACGTCACAAGGTGCGGACTATTGTTCTTAGGTGGCCTAGCACCAATTCTAATATAAGATTAATGATTTTGGTTGCTTAGATGTCATATTTGGAGAATTTAGAGAAATCCTAGGAATTGTAGGTTTGTTGAAATAATATGGAATTGTTGCTTGACTCTTATGATGATTGATTTTACCTCTCACATGACTTGATGTATGGTTGACAGTATGCCCATGGTCTCTTGATTCTTTTCCTCACATGTGGTGTTGTTTTGTGTGTATGATTTATAATCTTGTGCACATGATTTCTTGAGATGGAGGAAGTGTTTAACTTCCTCACACACACTCACACACTCACACGCACCGTAGTTATTAACAATGTATATTTGCTTGCGAGTACGTCCGTATTGTATGGATGGAATGCATAAGTATATGATACTATTATGCTTGATGATTTTTGGATAGTTGGTATGCTATGGATCCCCTCACCCTCCTTGGGTTGGTCAGGAATTTGAGAAGTGACGGTAGTCCCATCGGTTGGACTATGCTATGGCTAGACCCATGCGTTTGGACGGGTGTGTTCGGGTGGCTGTAGTTCGACTACATGGGTCCCTTGTACCCGATGGCACTCGCCTCATGCTCGCCTGACTCGGGTGGTCTAGCCTACCGTCTGACCAACCTTGATTGTTAACCCTGCTTGTTCACACTTGTATGGAACCTGGAACACCCTACAACCGTTGTAGCTCATCAATAACCCACTTGAAATTTAGTCCACAGCCTTGTGAGCCGGACATGGTGGAATGGGACACTGTGTCATAGCTGTCGGCCTATGCTGGGGTACCGTGCCTCCCCGTAGTGACCACGAGCTATCCCTTTCTCATGGCACTCCTCATGTGCTTGAAGTCTGGGATGAGGAACCCGACGGGATCACGGACCGCGGGGTCTCGGCCTCATGCATTGGGGGGTCTTGGCCTCGCAACCCGTTTAGGGCATTGATACGTGGGGTGTACCAGATTCCCAAATCTGCTGGATGAATGGACCTAACTAATTACACGGCTAACATGATCGCATTATCGCACTAGTTAAGGTGGCGACTCGGCAGTCGAGGTCACACTGAGGGAGTATTGACATTGGCGATCGTTAGATGGTGTCGCACGAGGAAGCGTTGTGGTGAGGGCATGCATCATGTCATGCTGCATACATGCGCATTAATAAGATTACTTAGATGTATGTGATTGTCTGCTTTTCATTAAGATCATATTATAATTGATGCCTGTGATAACTTGAGATTAATAGCACCCACTGAGTTGATCATTCACTCCCACTCTGGGACGGTGTTTTAAAACACCAACCAGACCCATTCATAGATGCAGGTGACTCGGGATTGGAGGAGCCTGGCGAGACGAGCCTGGACGAGGAGGACGAGCTATCATACTTCCAGTTGATGGACGGTTCTCCGCCAGCTTGAGAGGTGGGATTGGATCGCTGAGCAAGGGCTCAGTTTTATTCCTTTTTCGAGTTAATATTCTTTTACGATTTTGTTAGGTAGCATCTTATGCGACCCATGTATTCCTTTGGACATGTATATATATATATATTTGTATTCAGTGTCTTTCATTTCAGTGGACTTGTGTGGATGTACTTCATGTTCTAGGAGATTCTAGGCTGCGCATTTAGATTGGATCGCATATTAATGAAAATTGGCTATAAGTGACCTCGGGAACTCGGGAGTCGAGTATATGCTCGACCCCCGATTTCCAGGGCGTTACAACTTGTCCCTGGATATAGCAAACCCATGGATCTTTGTAACATCCTGGATTTTCACTGTTTTGGATTTCCAAAAAAAAAAAAAAATCTTAATTTTTTTCTGTGTAATTAACTTATAATGTCACTTATTGACTATTAGCACTCAATGTTAGTTTAAACACGGGTGAAACCAGTAAAGAACCACACAAGTCCGTTTAATCAACCGTAGAAAGCTAATGAATCTGCCCGATCATTTGAACATCAAGTTTAGCCCCATGATTCACTCACATTGGACCCAAAAATCTAACTGACCCATCACAAACTAATCAAGACAATCATAACTAAATTAAAGATCTAACTGAAACCAAGTTAGATAAGGCCCGGATCTTAACTAATAGACCAAATCAACCCCTTTACTCTTTTAGCCAAAAACCAACGGTTTAGAGTAATCATGACCAAATCTCCACTTTCACTAGTTATAAATAGGCCACACTATGAACATAGTTAATCTAAACCCTAATCATTGCCCACGAGAAATCTCACTACCAAATTCATTCCAGAAATGCCCTGATTTTCCAAACAAGCTCTAGACCGCTCGTTGGTGGGCCATTAGTCCTAAAATTATAAAGTAATGTCCATCTTACTAACCTTGATGTCCATCACGGGAGTCGGACCTAGGTAGTGCCTAGAACCGCTCAACTTGAGCTGAAGGACGAGTGCATGAGAAATGCAAATACCCTAAAGAAAGGAGCGGAAACTTAAGTGAATTGGGTCGTTCACTCTTATGCAAAGTTGAGGATTTCGAACCGTCAGTTTACGACCAAACTTCACATGTGGAGTAAAAATATTTTTCTGCTCATATCCGTATAGCTGCGGCCCCGATTGACCATCGGTGACCGTTAAACAGACTTCCAATCATATCCGTTGATTAACACATTCAAATGACAGGCCAATCATATTTATACGTAGATCATCATTAGGGCTAACTATCCTACTGTGTATATCAACTTGTACACCCTATAGTGGGCCCTAGAGGCTAGAAAAACCCTCCCATAGGGTTAGTATAGTAAAAACCCAACACTTGGGGCCATTCGCACTAAATCTGGCATTATAAAAGGGGCTTCTTTAGGGCACCCCTCTCCCTATACGAGGAGAAAGAAGAAAGAAAGAAGAGGGGATGTGAGAGTGAAGGAGAGTAAGGGTGGACCATAGATCGGGGTGGGGCCCAAAGAAACCAAATCTTGCAACTCCCTATCCCTTCTCCAAAGGAAACTCTCCACCACAATCGCAAGGATTGCTCCGTTGATCATATAGGTAAATCTCTCACCCTTTTTTCTTGAAACCCTTGAGTTGAGAAAGGATTAGCATGAAGTCCTAACATGCATGTGCTTGCTCTAGGGATTCCGGCCTATCAACCCCCAAAATCCACACTCCTAGGTCATTTCTAAGTCTTCAACGATCCATAGGTGCGGACTAGTAACCTTAGGTGGCCTAGCACCAATTGTAGTATGAATCTAATGATTTTGTTTGTTTGGATGATGTATTTGGAGAATCTAGGAAAAAAACCTAGGAATTGTTGGGTTGTTTGGAATTGTATGGAATTGTTTGTCATGTTGATTTTCTTATATGATGTTGTTCTTGCCTCTCACATGATTTGGTATAAATTGATGATCTCATGTTTATGTCTTGTTTAGTTTTCTTCACATGATGTTACCCTATAGCATGTATGCCTTATTAATCCTTGTGCAATTTGGCTTTATGAGGTGTAGGAAGTGCTTAACTTCCTCACCAACCCACACAACACACATGCACCTTCATTCATGATATTGTTAGCCTCTCTTGTTAGGAGATTCTGAATCGCATGTTGATGAGTATGATGACATGATGTTGTTTATGCTAGTTGATAACCCTGTTAGTTGGCATGTTATGAATCACCACCCAAACCCTTGGGTTGGTCAGGATTACGAGGAGAGCGAAGGCGGCCTCGTTGGTAGGATCGTCTTAAGGCTAAACCCATAGATTTGGGCGAATGCGTATGGGCGGCAGTAGTTAAACTACATAGGTCGCTTGTACCTGATGCCGTTCCGCCACGTACTTGCCTGAACTCATGCGGTGTAGTCTACTGGCTGACCAACCTTGTTTGTTAACCGTGTTTGATCATACATGTATGGAACCTGGCACATCCTACAAGTGTTGTAGCCTATCGATAACTACCTGAAGCCGATCCACTGACTCGTGAGTCGGACATGGTGAAATGAGACACTGTGGCCAAGCTGTCGGCCTACGCTGGGGTGACACGCCTCCACGTAGCGATCGCGAGCGATCCATTTCTTAACACTCCCCATGTGCTTAAAGTCAAGGATGGGGAACCCGACGAGATCAAGGATCGCAGTGCTTTGGCCTCACAAGTTGAGGGGTCTTGACCTCACAACCAGTTGAGGGCATTGATACGTGGGGTGTATCAGATTTTTCAACCTGCTGGATGAATGGACTTAACTAAGAACTCGGCTAACACGATCACATTGCATCGCACTAGTTAGGGCGGTGACTCGGTAGTCGAGGTCGCTCTGAAGGAGTGTTGGTCCTACGCGATCGTTAAATGGAGTCGCTCGAGGGAGTGTCGTGGCAAGGGCATGCATCATATCATCCGTCATGCATGCGCATTAATAAGATTAGGTAGGTGTTTATGAATGATTGTTTTTCATTAAATTTATAATATGAATGATGCTTGTTACAACTTAAGACTAATAACACCCATTGAGTTGATCACTCACTCCCACTCTGGGACTATGTTTTAAAACACCAACCAGACTCTTCAATAACTGCAGGTAGCGATGAGTTCGAGGAGCCTGACGGCGCGAGCCTTGACGAGGATGATGAGCTATCTTACTTCCAGCTGATGGGTGACTCTCCATCGGCTTGATAGACAGGATCTGGATCGCTGAGCAGTAGGCTCAGCTCTATTCTTTTTAGACATATTATTTTTTTGTAGTTTTGTTGGGCAACGCCTTGTGCGACCCATTTATATTTTTGGACCTGTATATATACTAAATCTCTTTCATTTTAGTAGACTTGCGTGGTTGTGCTTCATATTCCAGAAAATTCCAAGCTGTGCATTTAAACCTGATTAAACACATATTAAGAAAAATCGGTTATAAATGATACTCGGGAACTTGGGAGTCGAGTGTATGCACGACTCCCGATTTCTAGGGTGTTACAATCTTAAACCAATTCACTGACATCACCATCATTACCTTAACATTTATCCCATCCTTCCTAATCCCATTCAATCGTGCCTAGGGCGTGTTTGGTTGGATAGATTGGAAGGGATTGAAAGGAAAAATCCTGGGATATGCCGAGCGTGCCAAACAGACCTAGTGAACTTGTCCCGGGATATAGCAATCCCATGGATCTTAAACCAATCCACTGACACCACTATCATTACCTTAAAATCCATCCCATCTCTCCTAATCCCATGGGATCCGTCCGGCCAAACAGGCGATTGCTATATCCCGGGACAAGTTCACCGAGTCTATTTGGCACGCCCGGTGTATCCCGGGATTTTACCTTCCAATCCGTCCAACCAAGGGACGAGATCAATTTTAAGATAACAATGGTGATGTCAGTGGATTGTTTTAAGATCCATGGGATTGCTTATGCCTCGGGACAAGTTCATCGAGTCTGTGTTGGCTTGTCATGCATATCCCGGGATATCGCGATCCCATCCCTCCTAACACAAGTCCGACCAAAAAGGCCCTTAGTGTGTTGGGGTGTGTGTAAAAATAAAAAAAATAAAAAAATAAAAAAATAAAACAAAACTGGTGTAGCTTTTTGATCCAAGCCCAGCCCAGCTTTACTTGGTTCGGCTTGTGTACATTTAATGGCCGTATAATGAACGGTTAATAATAAAACTGTGAGAGGTCCAAATATGAGGAAAGAATGGTAGATTATTTTTTTTTAGTGCAAAATTTCGACCACTCTCCATTGACAATTGGTCATCGGACCATAGTCATGCAAATCTGGACAGTCTAAATAGTGGGCCACATCGTGGATTGAATAGACGGATAAAAATCCCATCAAGGATGAACAGAAAAAAAAAAAAAAAAAATGGCGACCGGACCGAATTCAACAAAGGAAAAGAGACGGTTAGAAAGGTCAGCCCTGTCTGATTTTCTCGATATTCACCGTCCAGGGAAAGAAAAAATTAATTAAAATAACCCGTCCCGATATTTGTCACCAGTGCCACGCGTACGGATGAAGAGTCTCTGTGACGTAAGAAACTGATGATACGTGTGTAAAACGCACATTTTAGCTTTACCCTTTCCTTCTAAAATCTACCGAACCCTAGCTTTACCATTTCTTTTGAAAATCTACCAAACCCTACTCTCTCTCTCTCTGTCTCTCAAGTCCGCACGCTCTACAAGCAAAATGTCGTCGTCGACACACAGCCGGAAGTCGAAGAAGCTTCTAGAATCCTCTCCAGCGGTGTCCATGGAATCTAAAACCGGCGAGGAATGCCAGATTCCGGCCGAATCGTCAGACGCAAAGAGATCGAAGTCTTCAAAGAAGACGAAGCGATTGGAGGGGGAAAAGGAGCTGACAACAGAGAAAGCTCCAGCTCTGAAGACGAAGGTCGAGTCCGAGTGCCAGTTCATCGGAGAAACCATTCCGGCGGAGGAAGCGAGGAAAAGATGGCCAGAAAGATATGTAAAGAAGGTGAGACTCCAGACGAGATAAATGACATTTAGGCCCTCTGTTTTTTAAAGTGTGGACACCTTTACTGCTTTTGGTATTAGAATGGTATGCAAAACACTTTCTTTCTTACTAAAAATAGAGAAAAGGCTTTAGGAAAGGGAAGAGCTGACCGGGCTTGCAGGAGCAAACACAGCACACGTTTGTTAGATCTTAGCCGTTGTTTGGGTGGAGCCCGACTTAGGTCTTGCTGGATAAAGGTGTTATTTATATAAAATCAAAATTAATTTTGATAGATTAAATAATAAAAAGAAATGACGTCCTCATAAATAAGAATATAGTTGCCTCATAATTAAAGAAATTGTAAAAGAAGAAACAATGCAGAAGAATGATAATAGAATTTGAAATGAATAGAAATAATCTGAAATTAAAATTTAAGAGCTGAGGCACATTAAAGAAATGCTGTCTAAAAGATAGATAAGCCCCATTACAGAAATGATGTATTGGGTCATAACTCTCTGCCTCTAGAATATAGCAGCCTTTTGGAGAGCGATCAGCTCAGATCTGGTGCACAAATCATCTAAACCCCACCAATACAGCTTAAAATGTTGTCCCAAAAAACAAAAGGAAAAAAAAATAATATTCCAATAGACTACATTTCTATTTAATGAAAAGAACTCTTTAAAACAATAGTTGTTGTTTTTCCTATGTCCTAAAAATCTAAGCACTCTGAGAGTTCTGTAGTTTAATTTGATATAAGATGGGAGGGAAAATTTTAACTTTAAATTTTAAAATTGGAAAAAAAAAGAGACGCAACAGTTGAAAGACTTGGTCTAACTACAACAATCTTAAAATGTGTCAAAACTAATTGATTAACCTTGAAATTTTGAATTTAAAATTTAAATAAAAAATTTCAAACTAAAAAATTGTATAGGCCTTAGACCACACTCATATTCACACTCTACATCTACGGCCTAGCACTCGCACGTATTGTAAATAAATTAACCCAAACTCAACTCATAGTTCCCTCTAGAGCTGGGCATGATCCCACCCGAAACGATGGATCCGACCCGATCGAATCGGTCGGGTCTGATCCGACCCAAACCGAAAGTTAGGATCGAGTCAGATCGAGTAGGCCCACTCAGATCCGACCGCACAACAAGTCGAGTTAATAGCCAATCCGATCCGATTGGCATCGCACCCATCTTGATCCGAATTCAGGCCACTCAGCAGCCCAACAACCCATCTTCACCGTTCATCCTCCATTCATTAGGTAGGTTCCATTTATTTTTTTATTTTTATTTTTCTTTGTATTTTCAATTGGTGGCCCACCCTGGCTCACTGGTGGACCACACTGGCTCAGGCACAGCCATGCAGGTTGTTGGTGGCCCGCCCTGGCTTGCTGGTGGTCCGGCTGAGGTCGGGACCCCATTAGCTCGGCTGCAATGTCCCGCCCTGGGTCGCTGGCGGCCCGGCCGAGATACCCTAACCCTAAACCCTACCCTAATCTTAAACCCTACCCCTAATCCTAAATCCTAACCCAAACCCTAACCTAAACCTTAACCCTAAACCTTAACCCTAACCCTTAACCTTAAACCTTAAACCTAACCCTAAACCCTTAACCCTAACACTAACCCTAACCCTAAACCCTAAACCCTAACCTTAAATCCTAACCCAAACCCTAACCTAAACCCTAAATCGTAAACCTGAACCCTGAACCCTAAACCTTAACCCTAACCCTTAACCCTAAACCTTAAACCTTAAACCTAACCCTAAACCCTTAACCCTAACCCTAACCCTAACCCTAAACCCTAAA
Organism: Magnolia sinica; assembly: GCF_029962835.1. Lineage (NCBI taxonomy): Eukaryota > Viridiplantae > Streptophyta > Magnoliopsida > Magnoliales > Magnoliaceae > Magnolia > Magnolia sinica. The sequence continues at coordinate 64,432,837 of NC_080588.1, forward strand.
CCCTAACCTTAAACCCTAACCCTAAACCTAATTCGTAAACCCTAATTCCTAAATTGCAAGAGTGTTTAATTTATTTGAAATTTTGAATTAAACAATTAGTAGTTAATTTGTTGGAATTACTATTTACATTGCTTTTTGGTTTTGCCATTTACATTGCTTATTGCTTACTGCTTACTGCTTAATATGTTTGTATCATTGTATTACATTACTTTTTTTACTTATCTTATTTTTGTGCATTGTATAGTTAGCTTAATATGTATTACGTTGCCTTTTTTTGTTTAGCTTAGTATTGTGAGTTGTGAGTTGTGATTGTGAGTTAGATAATTAGTTGCCTATTTGAAGATTTCTATGTGGTCATACATAGATATAGTGTGTTTTTGGTAGCATAGAAATTGCTCAAATTATCCCATTTTTGGACAGTTCAAGGTTAGATGGATAGTATGCTTTCATATAACCTATTTAAATGTTCATGCCTGATCTGCAGTCCATCTCCCCATTTCTCTTTGGATATGTTTTTTCCTTTTCATTTCCAATGACAAATATCTTCACATTGCTTAGATATTTGGCATCAGAATGTAACGGAAGATCAACTTATCTGGAGAGGCATGGGGAGATGCTGCCGGATTTTTTGTGTCGGCGTTTAAATGGGAATATGAAAGTATTACAATCATCCAACCTTGGATGGGTAACTAATTTAACTTATTATTGTGACTTGTGATTGTGAGTTAGATAATTAGTTGCCCATTTGAGAATTTCTATGTGACCATACATAGATATAGTGTGTTTTTGGTGGCATAAAAATCGCTCAAATTGTCCCATTTTGGACAGTTCAAGGTTAAATGGATGGTACGCTTTCATATAACCTATTTAAATGTTCATGCCTGATCTGCGGTCCATCTCCTCATTTCTCTCTTGATATGTTCCTTCCTTTTCATTTTCAATGACAAATATCTTCACATTGCTTAGATATTTGGCATCGGAATGCAACAGAAGATCAACTTATCTGGAGAGGCATGGGGAGATGCTGCCGGATTTTTGGCGTAGGCGTTTAAATGGGAATATGAAAGTATTACTATCTATCCAACCTTGGATGAGTAACTAATTTAGCTTATTATTGTGACTTGTGATTGTGAGTTAGATAATTAGTTGCCCATTTGAGGATTTCTATGTGGCTATACATAGATATAATGTGTTTTTGGTGGCATAGAAATCGCTCAAATTGTCCCATTTTTGGACAGTTCAAGGTTAGATAGATAGTATGTTTTCATATAACTTATTTAAATGTTTATGCCTGATCTGCGGTCCATCTTTCCATTTCTCTCTGGATATGTTTCTTCATTTTCATTTCCAATGATAAATATCTTCACGTTGCTTAGATATTTGGCATCGGAATGTAACAGAAGATCAACTTATCTGGAGAGGCATGGGGAGATGCTGCCGGATTTTCGGCATAAGCGTTTAAATGAGAATATGAAAGTATTACAATCTATCTAACCTTGGATGGGTAACTAATTTAGGATTTAGTATAACTCTTTTAACATTAGATTACTAATGCTAATATATTTAGTATCTTTCAATTATTAGATGGCTGGTGAGGGTCTTTCCAATACCCCAGGCGGTTTGTCAGTCACATCGCCGATGATCCTGAAAGATGAAGGATTAGGTCTAGAAGATGAAGAGGCGCCCATTGGTACTAGTGCCTCACAGTTACATATTGGGGGAAAAGCGAAAAAAAGATCGGTAGTGTGGGACGATTTTGAAGAAGTAACCTTGAAAAACGGCACCGTGAAGATACAATGCAAGTACTGCATGGCTCAATATGCTAAGCAAGCAGATGGGTCGACCACAACTCTGAAAAAACATAGTTTGAAGTGTCATCAAAAAGTGAGAACTCAGACCTTAAGGCAACAGACACTTCCATTTACCCAATCTTTAGTTGGTCCATCGCAAGGTACATTGTCCATCTACAAGTATAACAAAGAGCAGGTGAATGAGTGGACGACCAAATTTATTATTACTGATGAAAGACCATTTCAGATGGTAGAGAGTCCTACTTTTGTCGAATTTGCCAGATGCCTTAACCCCAGATACGAGAAGGTCTCCCGTACAACAATAAAGAGAGTGTGCATGAAGATGTATGAAAGCGAGAAGCTCAAGTTAAAAGGACAGTTGGAATCGATTTCTCGAATTAGCCTGACATCAGATTTGTGGACAGCATCCAATCAACGAAAGGGGTATATGTCACTAACTGCTCACTACGTTGATGCCGAATGGAAGCTCTGCAAGAGAATCATAAGCTTTCGTTATCTTGCGCCTCCTCATACTGGATTGATGATTTCAAGTTGCATGTACAAATGTCTTGTGGAGTGGGGAATTGAGAAGAAAATTTCCACAATAACTTTAGATAATGCCTCTGCAAATGATAGCATGATAATGAATTTGCTTAACCAGTTTAGGGCCACTGGTGACTTGTATTTTGGTGGAAAGATATTTCATGTTAGGTGTTGTACCCACATCTTAAACTTGATTGTACAAGATTGCCTTAAAACAATTGAGCCAATGATTGAGAACATAAGAGAGAGTGTGAAGTACATACGAGGGTCACCTTCACGATTATATACATGGAATGAGATGGTGAAGCAGTTGAATTTGTCAACTCAGAGAACGATGAAGCTGGATGTCATAACACGTTGGAATTCAACTTTTGAAATGTTGGATTCAGCGATAGCTTTCAGACATGTATTCTCTCACTATGCGGAGCGTGATAGTGTGTATCTTTGGTTGCCTTCTGAAGATGATTGGTCAAGAGCTGAATCAGTTCGCAAGTTCCTTTCAGTTTTTTACAACACAATGAAGAAATTTTCGGGAAGCAAGTATTTAACAACAAATATATTTTTGCCAGAACTTTGGAAGGTAAAAGATGCCTTGCATAAAAGCAGTAGTGGACCAGACTTTTTACAATTACTAACCATGGGCATGCAGGTAAAGTTTGATAAGTATTGGTCTGAGTGTAGTTTGGTAATGGCTATTGCAGTCGTTCTTGATCCTCGATACAAGATGATCATGGTTGAATTCATATGTAGTAAGTTGTATGGTGCGATGAGTGCCCCTGAGGTCGATAAAATTCGTGATGCAGTCAATGATTTGTACAATTTTTATGTGTGTGCCGCAAAAGACAAATCTCCCCACGTGGGTTCTAGTTCTGCTATTGATGAACCGTCAGAAGAAACGGTAGATGATTTCATGTCTTACGTCGCACAGCGGACTCAAATGCAGACACCTGTATCAGAACTTGAAAACTATATCAAAGAGCCACTTGTAAAATTCAAAGACGATGAATTTGATGTTTTGGACTGGTGGAAGATGAAATCTCGTGATTCACAATACCCTGTGCTCTCGTTAATGGCACGAGACATATTATCAATTCCAATTTCAACTGTGGCTTCAGAAGCTGTTTTTAGTACGAGGAGTAGGGTTGTAAACAAGTATCGAAGCTCACTTACACCAGAATCGGTTGAAGCACTCATTTGTACACAGGATTGGCTGCGTCCGATATGGGGGAAAGGGAACTCTGTTGATGATGAGTTCGAGGAAGAGGAGAGTGACAAGCAAGATGAGACAATGCCTGCAGGATAAGACACTGCCTTCTATTTCTCTTGCATTTGCTTACAAGTTATATCAGGATGTTTGTAATTATTTTTTTGATGGCTTAAAATGTAATATTTTATGGGTAGATGGATATTTATCTCTTTTTATTTGTATTATTCAATCAGTTAATGTTGCATCTTATATTACATGGTTGGGTAATTGCGTTTATTCATCAATATAACTTTTTTTTTTTTCGTTGCCTTAACCTAACCAGATATTTTTATTTTAAAATATACACCTGTATATATGTAATTGGAAGATGATGCATTGCCAGATATTGGGGATTATGGACTCCAAGTCTACTCCCAATATGGAAAGATAAAGTTAAAATGTAAGTAGTGCGGAAAGCAATTTGGAAACAAAATTAATCGGCTGAAATTACATTTGGCTTGTCGAGGAGAGGACGCTGCACCATGTAACAAAGCTCCTCAGGAAGTTCAGGATCGACTCAAATACAAAGACTTTCTACACCCCCTACAATTAAAACCAATACAACCAGCCATAGAATATATAAAAGTAAGCCTATTATAAATGAAGAAAGGTTAAGCAGAGGAACTGCCTTCAGTTCCAGGCCTTCCATAGCTAGTAGAGAAGAAGAACAAGAGAGAATTTTAGGGAAACAAGACGAACACGATTATCAAGAGGCCGTAAAAGAAAGCTTGAAAATGACATCTAGATCAAGGAATACCAGACAACAACATCCCATCCTTCCGAGACAACATGATGCTAAAGCAGGCACGAGCACGAGTAAATCATCAAAGTTTCTTAAAAGTCTCGGAGCATTTTATAGGTGGTTGGGAATCTCGTACAAATCGGATTATAGAAAAGCGGCTGAAAAAACTTGTTCAATCTATGAATGAGGACGATGGGAAGATATCTCCACCATCTAATTTAGCAGAGGTGAATGACCATCTTTTGGACACCTCTAGCTCGGAGTCGGCTTAGAGTTCTCCTGCAGTTGAAGCCGTAAAAAGAGAATCAAATGATGATTATAGTGATGAAGGTTGGAGGTGGAGGAGGGGCTTACTATTACGGAAAAGGTTTATTTGGTTACATGCTACAAAGACATTCATCATACGAAGGTTATTGAATGTATGAAAGTTTTACCTAATCTGTATGTGTATGTTAGGTTTATTTACTTTTGATTTTGGACAGGGTTTATTTACCTTGTTCGTTTTACGGATGTAGTTTATTTACTTTGGAAGTTGGATCTATGATATTTTAAGTTTTTAATAGTTGAATGATCTAGCTAAATGGTCTAACGTATTGGTATCATGCACTAATGCGCATATGCGAATATGGGATCATGGCATATGCGATTTGACACAAATGTGAATCGCATATGTTGCATATGCGATGTACGGACTCTTAATCTCTCTCATATATTTTCACTCCAAGTCATCTTAATCTCTCTTTTAATTGATTTTATTTCTCTCAAATATATTTTAAATATATGTAAAATTAGTTATTTAATAACTTAGGAAAGTTACCCTTAATTTCTTTTTTCTTTTTTCTTTTTTTTTTTTTCCTTTTTTTACAATTTTTTTGGAAAATTTCCATATTTTTTTATTTTAAAAAATAATTAAAATAGAAGACTCGATCCGAACTGTACCCACCCCGATCCGACTCGGTTTTCCTGACCGAGTCGGACTCGGTTCGGGTCAGGCCAGCAGGGCATCGGATCGGATTGAGTCAGCCCTGCTGGACTCGGTCCTGGATCAGATCGAGTTCGGGTTAGTTGCTTGAAAAATTCGGATTAAGTCAAGTTGGACCCAATCCGGTCTGACTCGACTCGATGCCCACCTGTAGTGGAGCCCGACTTAGGTCTTGCTGGATAAAGGTGTTATTTATATAAAATCAAAACTAATTTTGATAGATTAAATAATAAAAAAGAAATGACCTCCTCATAAATAAGAATATAGTTTGTGTAACAATTAAACAAATTGCAAAAGAAGAAACAATGCAGAAGAATGATAATAGAATTTGAAATGAATAGAAATAATCTGAAATTAAAATTAAAGAGCTGAGGCACATTACAGAAATGTTGTCTAAAAGACAGATAAGCCCTCACTAAAGATCATAGAATTTGAAATGAATAGAAATAATCCAAAATTAAAATTAAAGAGCAGAGGCACATTACAGAAATGCTGTCTAAAAGATGGATAAGCTCCATTACAGAAATTATGCATTGGGTCATAAGTCTCTGCCTTTAGAATATAGCAGCCTTTTGGAGAACAATCAGCTCAGATCTGGTGCACAAATCATCTAAACCCTACCAATACAGCTTAAGATGTTGTCCCAAAAAACAAAAGGAAAAAATAAATATATTCCAATAGATTACATTTCTCCTTATGAAAAAGAACTGTTTAAAGCAATAGTTGTTGTTTTTCCTATGTCCTAAAAATCTAAGCACTGAGAGTTCTGTAATTTAATTTCGGTATAAGATTGGAGGGGAAATTTTAACTTTAAATGTTAAAATTGAAAAAAATAAAAATAAAAATGAGAGGCAACATTTGAAAGACTTGGTCTAACTACAACAATCTTAAAATGTGTCAAAACTAATTGATTAACCTTGAAAATTTGAATTTAAAATTTAAATAAAAAATTATATAGGCCTGAGACCACAATCATACTCACACGCTACATCCACGGCCTAGCACGCCCACGTATTGTAAATAAATTAACCCAATCTCAACTCACAGTTCCCTCTAGTTGGTTTGCTTTACAAATTTAAGGGACAGTGATATTATCTTGTAAGGACTTCTTTTTCCATACTCCCATTCAATGTGATATAGAAAAAGACTAAATCACATATGACAAAAGTATAAAAGACAAAAAAAATCATTAAAAATTATTTTCTAATTTAAAAATTCTTAATTTTTACTAACAGAAAGGTCCACTCAATAGACAGATCACATGTGTTCATTGACGATGGTGATTGGTCATGTTATTTCATCATTGGCTATCATTTTCTCAAGCTTGTGGCCCACCTTTTTTGGTGATTGTCTTGATTTTTGGCTTGGGGCAGTTCCTAGATGCACCCCATGTGATGAACGGTCTGGATCTTAAAAACATGTTTTCTATTTGCAGGTGTTTTACATTGACTCTTCGTATTTGGCTAATACCTCTCCCATCCCTACCTAGTAATGGAGAGGTGTTTTACATTGACTCTGCGTATTTGGGTAATACCTCTCCCATCCCTACCTAGTAATGGAGAGGAGCTCTTAAAAAATGAGGCAAGTCCAATGCTCAAGTGGACCACACCCATTGAAAGGATGGGAGTGCTGTGAATGAGCACTCGGCCTATGTTATTGTATGTAAATATTTCACTAACTAATGTTGTGGAACAACTCTTTTAATACTTTTCCCCACTGCAGGAAATAATCGAGGAATTACAAGTGACTCAGACACCTAAGTCCTCTCATAGTAGCAATGCTCAAAACAACATTTTATCCCGGCCATCGGGACCAGAGCATCCCAATCAAGTCTGCATGATGGGATTAGCTCCCACATCTTCCATATTATGGGGTGCGAGAGGCACTGTTGCCTAATCACAGAGGAAGACTCCAGAGTTACAGCGACAAATGAACGAGCGGGTGGAGCAACTGGTGGAGCAAACGGTTGAGCGGCTAGTGCAGCAGATGAATGAGCGGGTGGAGCAACTGGTGGAGCAAATGGTTGAGCTGCTAGTGCAGTGGATGAATGAGCTAATGACGATGTGGATGAGAGACATTGTGACCTTATTGGCAGCGAGCAATGTCCTCAATGTGGAGACTATTCAACATGAATCTGCAGCTACATTTGTACAAGCCGCCTCAGTATCTAGTCATGAGGAGACACTCGAGGCTGAGGGACCCCAATAGAAAGAGGGAGAATAATCAATAGGTGGTTTACATCTTATTTTCTTTTCACAATTGTATAGTCCGGGAGTAAATGTCACGGTGGTCACATGGTCATGGAGGGACAAGCTTGAATAATCCCATTTCAACAGATAAGCATCTACAAATCAAAGGTTAGGATGGTTCCATGCATTTATTTTTTGAGATTGACCAGAGGATATTGAGTTCCACAATTTCACTGAGGTAGATTGGGTATAGCCCCTGTCATGAGCTCGAAACAAATTGGGGCTCAGAGGAGCCACCGTGATGTGTAGCTAGCAACATCTGATTAATGAACCAACTTGATTTTCTTCAGAACAGAAGATCAGCAAAGTGTGTCACACCTGATGGACCATTAGGATCTTTCCATGTTTTCGCAAAGCATACCATTGGTTATTTATTTGCATCACATCGATGGTGGTACTTGATAGAGTGGAATGGCCAAAAAGGATTCATATAGGCGATCTTAATTAGTTGGAAGAAAGCTTAGATGATGATGAAGACGACCATGACGACATGGACATTGGTAAGTTGGAAGTACAGACACCAGAGGCACCACATGAGGTTTGCTAGAATATATCCAGACCCATTGCTATGGGATGGGTCAGTGACTATAGCTGTTGGATTTAGGTCATTTTTAGTGATGATATACGGAGAGCGGTGGCCTGCGAAACTAGCTGAGACAATGATCCATATTTAAAAGGAAAAGAGTTAAATGATTCCTTTGTTAAATATTTCAATGCATTAGTTGCATTCATTGTTTTAAGACTTCTCTGAGTCAAGGGCGACTTGAGTTGGTTTGACTCAGTGAGTTGGGCCAATTCAGTCCTAACTCAGGCAAGTTGCAACTCGAACTAGGTTTAGATAAGTAGATCAAAATCTCCTAGTCTTTTTAACCACAGTTTCATTAAATAACCTATGACCTCAGCACCGAAGGCCGTAATTAGGGATGCGGATTGGGCACTATCCTGTCCCAAGCTCGGAACGGGCGGGGCTATGAGGGGATGCCATGATGTATGGATTTTATCCACACAATCCATCGATTTCTGCAATATCATTGTATGTTACGAGCCCAAAAATAAAGTAGATCCAATGCTCAAGTGGACCACACCATAGGAAGCAGCGGAGCTAATAATGACTACAGTCGAAACCATTCTAGGCCCCAACGTGATGTTTATTTGCCATCCAACCTATTCATAAGGTTATATGGACCTGGATAAAGGAAAAACACAAGTATCAAGGCCCCAAATAAGTTATCAACAATTGGTATTTAATCTCCCATTGTATGGTCCACTTGAATCTTGGATTTTTGGGTTATTTTTGATCTTTTGGCCAAACAAACTAAAAGAAGATAAAAAGATTATTTATTTATTTATTTATTATTATAATTATTTAGAAGAGAGTTCTAACAAAATAACAAATGGGTTTTTCTTTCTTAGAGAAAATAAGGAGAAAAAAAAAAAGAAGAAAGAAGGAGAAGTGGTTTTGTAGAAGAGGAGAACAAGAGCTTTCTACCACCGAAATCTTCACATCTAGGTTCATAACAAGTCTATTCACAACATTAGCTTCTTTGACTGTCTTCTCCAAAAGTTATGTTGAAATTTTTTACCACCTCTAATTGGTGAGAAATTACTTTATTTCATTGGTGTTTATAATCCACCTTTGAATGAAGTATTTGGGATATCTAATAGATGTCTTTTAGTAATTGTACTTTCATTATTTTTATTATAGTGAATTTATGTTGGAGTAGGTCTCATTGGTTTTTACTTCATGTCATATGGTTTTCCACATGAAAAATCTTAGGGCCTGTTTGTTAACGCTGAATTTTTGCACTTAACGCAGAATTGAAAAAAAAGTTTCGTGTTTAGTGGTGTTTGTTAATGTATTGTTAATGCTGAAGAAGGAAAGCGCTAAGTGGTTTTTCACCGAATTCTTTTTATGATAGGAGTTTGGCTTAATGGTGAACGCGGAATGCGCTCTGTAAAATTTTTATTAAACAAAAAAATTTGCTTCCAAAATTACCCTTTTAAGTTACTATGGATGGGCTACTCCCCCTGCCACCAGCCCTGGGGCTAGTGGTCGGTGCTGTGGGCCCCACCATAATGTATATGTTTCACCATTCCGTTCATCCATTTTTAAAGATCAATTAAGGGATTTATTCCAAAAATGAGAGATATAAATCTCAGGTGGACCACACCACATGAAAACAACAATGATTGGATATCCACCATAAAATCGTAAGGCTCACTATACAGTTTATTTGACATCTAATATGTTGATTAGGTCATACAGGCCCCGATTAAGGGAAAAAACAAAAATCCGCTTGATCCAAAACTTTTATGGCCCCCAAAATGTTTATTCAATGTTGTTTCCTATAATGTGGTCCACTTGAGATTGGGATATACCTCATTTTTTGTCTCATACCGTAAAATGATCTGTAAAAATAGATGAACGGAATGGATGAAACACATACATCATGGTGGGGCCCAAAGAGCACTGGAATGTCAGGGGAGTAGCCAATTTGTTTCCGATACATGTCGATAGGGTTGTACACGAACTGGGCTAGCCCGGTTAACTCGCTTGACTAGGCCCGAAAAAGCTCGACTTGGCCCGACCTGGAACTGAGTTCGGGCCGGGACGGGCCATTTTCTTCAGCTCGAAACTGAGTTCGGGCCAAGTTCAAAAGTGTTCCAGTTCGGCCCGACTCGGTCCAAAACTCGACTCGACCTGGCCCGACTTGGCCATATATATATATATATATATATATATATATATATAACAGAGAAGTGAGAACGCCGTCCGTCCCTTTGTAGATGGAGCAGGCTCGAAATTGGCCTGAACTCGGCCTGAACTCGCTCGATTACTGACCAGGCCGAGTTCGGGCTAAACATGTTGGCCCGGTGACCGGGCCAGGCCAGGTTCGGGCTAGGTGTGGCTGGTGACCAGGCCAGGCAGGGTTGAGACCAGTTCAACTCGGATTGACTCGTGTACACCCCTGCATGTTGATGTAAAGACGGAGCGCCGACGCTCCTGGACGTGGATGGCTTTTGCAGGAAGTTCCTGCACTTAAAACTTAGGTGGGTCCACCGTGATGTTTTTCAGAAATCCACTACGTCCATCCGTTTTGTGAGCTCATTTTATGAAAAGATATCAGATTTAAGCAGGATACAATACTCAAGTGGGCCGTATTAAAAGAAAAGGTTGTTAAGGAAATATCTACCGTTGAAACCTCCCTAGGTTCGACATTGATGTTTACATGCCATCCATACCGTAACGTCATTTGTGCTGGGATGAACTGAAAACACAAATAATAGTGTTATTCAAAACTTTTTTGGCCCCACGAATATTTCAATTGTGGATGTTCAATTATCACATTTTTGGCCCATTAGATACGGTTTATTTTTGGCCTCATCTCCTAAAATGAACTCAAAAAACGGATGGATGGAGAGGATTTCTCACAAATATAACAGTGGGCCCCACTTGGGTTCCAAGTGTAGGAACTTCGAAATCCGCATTGGACACTCCTCGCTCTCCCTATTGTACTAATGTTTCAAAGGAGATCAAAATTACATGGCCTTACAATGATGTATTTATTATATCCACACTGTTCTTCAAATTTTCGAGATTATTTTAGAGCATTAGCCAAAAAATGAATCATATCCCCTTGATTCGAAACTTCTGTGACCCCCAAAAGGTTTTCAATGGTAGATGTTCAATCCCCCACTGCTTTTTGCAGTGTGGTCCACTTTATTTTTGGATCTATCTTATTTTTCGGCTCAAGAGTTAGACGAGCTCAAAAAATTTATGGGCGGTTTGGATATAACAAATATCGCATGATGGGACGCATAGAACTTGCTGACGTCAATACACAGCTATAGCTGGTGTGTGGTACAACAAGCAATCCTGGAAACGGATTGGCTACTCCCCCTGCCACCAAGCTAGTGGTCGGTGCTATGTAGGCCCGAACATGATGTATTTGTTTCATCCATGCCGTCCATGTATTTTACTAGATCATTTTATTGCATGAGACCAAAAATGAGGTATATCTCAATCTCAAGTGGACCACGTTACATGAAACAATGTTATATGAGCGTCTCCATTAAGGCCATGACTTAGGCACGTTTGTTAAATCTAAAGTCTAAAGCCTGAATCTACAGTGTTGAATGAGCCACATGATAAGAAATAAGATATATCCAAAACTTAAATGGGCCATATGATAGGAAATAGTGGGGATTTTGTGACCACCGTTGAAACATTTATATGGCCACAAAAGTTTTGTATAGGTTTAAGTTCACGGTGTTTTGACTTCATCTCAGTGAAAATGACCTTATAAACAGTTTGGATGGAATTTAAACATTAAGGTGGAGTCTAGGAATGTTTCAACGGTAGACATTCCTTTTCCCACTGTTTCATCTCGTATGGTGTACTTGAGTTTTAGATACTCCTCATTTTGGTTGAATGTCCTAAAAAGAGCTTGAAAAATTGATGGACGTGTTGGATTTCTCACAAACATCATAGCGGGCCCTGCCCAAAATCCTTGCGCTAGACCTTCATGCGATGTCCATATGCTAGATTTAATGCTAAAGCCTCTTGCAGAATTCCCTGCACTAGAAACATAGGTGGGCTCACTTTCACGTTTGTGAGAAATCTACCTTGCCCATCGGTTTTGTGAGTTTATTTTAAAAAATGGGACAAACTAAGGTGGATCCGATAGTCAAGTGGGCCCAAAATGTGAGGATTGAACATCCTGATCTGAAATATTCCTGGGGCAACATAAGGAATTTATCTTCTTCTTTTTTAAAAAAAAAATTATGAACGATGATATTTTATCCATTTTTTTAAGAATAATGATATTTTAATTTTCTTTTAGGTACTTAAGTTTATTTGAATTAAATAGAGTAATTTTATTCTCATTTAATAAAAATAATTTCTTTATAATGTAAAACATTTCTAAATAAAAGCTAGGGACAAATGCGTCAAATTAATGTATTTTAGATATCTCAGATGTTTGTTAACAAACAAATTGTTTCGAATTCAGTATTTAATTTTCAGACTTTGTTCATAGTTACCAAGCAAGTTTTTTTGACTCTAGCCTTCAGATTCAGCCTTTAGATTTCAAATTCAAGCTTCAAATTTCATATTCAGACTTTAGACTTTAGACTTTAGATTCTCTTAGATCCTACATGTTTAATGATTAACTTGTTTGTGTTTGAAGTGATTTTCATTATTCGAATCTTTTATATTATTAGTTCCGGATAAGGAAAAAAGTGTATAATCTTCTAACCAGATCTACCTACCTTTTAGCCTATAACCTAAAATGACATGAAAGTAGATGGGCAGTGTAGATAAAAGCCATACATCAAGGTGGCCCTGCAGAGGCCTACTAGTACCAAACCGGGTCCATAATCAGGACGAATTCTGCAAGAATAGGTGGGCATGCATCCTTCCACGCTAACATGTTCCCAGCGGCCTACTTTTTGCCTGGATGGGATATTCGGTGGGGGAAAAATGACTGCATCATAGCTTATGATACAGCCACTACTACGGAAACGGATTGGCTACTCCCCCTCCCACCAGCCAATGGCTGGTGGTCAGAGCTATGTGGGCCCCACCGCCACCATGATGTATGTGTTTCATCCATGCCGTCCATCTATTTTTCTAGATCATTTTATGATATGAGACCAAAAATGTGGTACATCCCAATCTCAAGTGGACCACGTTACAGGAAACAGTGTTGAATGAATGTTAACCATTAAAAACTTTTTGGGGGCCATAAAAATTTTGGATCAACCTGATCTTTGTTTTTTCCCTTCATCTGGGTCTTTATGACCTAATCAACATATTGGATGTCAAATAAACAGTAGAGTGGGCCTTAGGAAGATTTTAATGGTGGATATCCAATCGCTATTGTTTTCCTATGGTGTGGTCCACATGAGATTTATATCCCTTTCATTTTTGGCATCAAGCCCTAAAATGATCTGTAAAAATGGATGGACCTCACACCAAGACTATGACGGATCGAAAATCCTATCCGTCCAACCATTGGCCCCGATCCAGTTGCATGGGGTCCATTGGTTTATTTCTTTTCTAGATTATCCGTTTGTAAGTAATGGATGGAAGCGTTAGGAATTTCTATTGAAGTGTTTTTCTTGGTCCATTAGGTGAACAACTTGGATCAGTGAAGTGATTGAAACGTGGGCCCCACTTATACAAAACTGAAGATCCAGATCATTAAAATCCACACCGTTGATCACCTAATATTGCGTTGTTGGACAAGAAATATGATCCTATGGAGCTGTTAGAACCGAATATGGTAGAGCTATCTCACAATTCACGTGGCAGGGTGATTTATCCATCAATTGCGATCGCTCAACTGATTTCGTTTTCGTGCTTTTGACGGCTATTGATTGGATGGCTAGGATCATTGCAGTTGTATATTTTAACCTGCTTCCATCAAGTAGGATTATCTAGATGGACGGTTCCAAATCCCAAGTGCAGAAGTTCTAGAACCCCAATAAGGTTACAAGGTAGACGCGGATCAGGTGGTGGAGCCAACACCACCTGCCGTGGTGATGTGGTGGGCGCTGTGGGGCCTATCATGATGTATATGTTTTATATCCACGCCGTCCATCCGTTTTTCCAGATCAGTTCAGGGAACGGATCCAAAACCGAAGTAGATTTGAAGCTCAAGTATACCACACCGCTGGAAACAGTGGTGATTGAATGCCAACCCTAAAAAACTTGTCGGTGGCCACAAAAGTTTTGGATCAAGATGATATTTGTGCTTTCCTGTCATCCAGGTCTTTGTGACCTTATCAACAGGTTGGATGGAAAATAAACATTTCAGTGGGCCCTAAGAAGGTTTCAACGGTGGGTGTTATTATCACTACCGTTTCCTATGGTGTGGTCGAAGTAAGCTTCGAATCTGCTTCATTATAGTATTGATTCTCTAAAATAAGATGGGAAAACGGATGAACGGAATGGATATAAAATGAGATGGAAAAACAGTGCCCAACACTCACCACACCACCTAATCTGTGGCGTTCAATGGTAGGCGTCCCATCCTAACTTTTTCCTATGGTGTGGCCCACCTGAGTTTTGGATCGATCATTGGATCGCGTCTTAACATGATAGGACGAAAATGATGGACGGAATGGATGTCACACACATCATGGTAGCCCAGAGCTTTTCGTTGCACGTGTTCCGCGCGTGCCGTAGGAAACTCAGGCCCCTTCTCGAACGCCATTCTGGCGTTCCTCTCCTCGCTTCTAGAAAGAAAGAAGAAAAGGGCGCGTCTGCATGACCGACGGTCAAACCAAACACACCGTCCACGAGATTGGAGATTAGAAAATATAGGATCCCCGTACCGAAGGCATGCCTAGTATACGGAGGCGGCTGTGGGGCCTACCTTGATGTATGTGATTTACATCCACGCCGTCCATCCGCTTTGAAATTTTAAGTCATGATCTCAAAAAATAAGTAGATCCAAATATCTGATGGACCACACCATATGAAACAAATGTGATTGAATACCCACCATTAAAAGCTTATTGGGAGTAACCGGAATGTTTAGTTGCCATCCAAGCTGTTGATAAGGTCATAGAGACCTGGATAAAGTGACCACAAAAATATCAACTTCATCCAAAATTTTCGTGGAACACAAGAAGTTTTCAATGGCCAATTACCATCAAAACGGTTGGGCGGCCTGGATGTAAGGAACATGCATCACAGTGGCCCCGCAGTCAGGGATCCACCGAAGCCACGTCGGTGGATCCGGAGAACTACCAACATTGGTGTATCCGTAACTTTCGTATCCACTTTGATGCCCATGTTTTATATCCCCTCCGTCTATCCTGTTTTTCAGCTGATTTCATGGCATGAGCCTAAAAATGATGCGATTTAAATTTCAGATGTACCACACCGTAGGAAATAGTGGTGATTGAATGCCTACGGTTAAAAAATTCTTTGGGTCCACCGTAATGTTTATTTTCCATCCAACTTATTGATAAGGTCACGAAGACCTTTAAAAAAACATAAAATATCAGCTTGATCCAAAACTTTTAAGGCCCCTAGAAATTTTTAATGGTAGCCGTTCAATCACCATTATTTCCTGTGGTGTGGTCCACCTGAGATTTGGATCTGCGTTATTTTCGGACACGTCATAGAATGGGCTGTAAATGGATAGACGGCATGGATATAAAAAAAAATACGGTGGACTCCACAGTCACGGATCCTCCGAGGTTGGAGGTTGGTGGTTCTCCGATCTACCGGATCCGCTACTCGGGTCTTCCGAGAAGTGGGTCCCGTTGTCGGGTTAGTCAGACCATAGACTTTTCTGTTCCGCTGCGGATGGAACGTGTCCTAACTGGACAGGTCAATCAAAATCTCTTGATTCTAGATCTAGACGGTTAAAAAGAGAAGTATAGACGGTACATATAAACGAAAGACCCATAATACTGTATGTGAACTCTCCATCTTTTCTTTTTATTTTTTTCTGGTTCGGGATCCACTCTTGTAACTAGTAACAGATGAATGGTATGGATTACATAAATATTGGTCCCACTCGTCAGAACTGGAAACCCGAGTATCATGTACAAACCTCCGCTGGAGCATCCTATAATTTCGGAAAAGAAACTAAATAGATTCGCGCGATAAGAGATGGAAGAGGTGATTCGCAGTACACGTGACAATGGTTGACACGTGATTGAGATCTGGTCCACGTATCAGTTGAGGATCTATGCGAACGTTCCAGCTCCCAAAATTATATCCAATTTATTTGAAATATGGGCCACATGTGTATGTTGACTACAGACCATGGGCGATTTTCCTTCCAATCGTCCTCTTTCATCATACATGATAGAACTCTTTCCGATCTATATCGTTTTAATTTTTGGGTTATCCGACTTTCACACTCAGCCCCACCTAATGAATGGCCGGGATCTCGTAAACGTGCCACATTCATCTCTTCAATCTCCTCGCGCGAATCTCCCCACAAATGGTAATAGTTCTTCCTTCCGATTCCAATGGAACGGAGTCGGGATCCTCTGTTATTGGTCATCAGGAATTTCCTGTTACCCTAATCGATATTGGTCCACGTCACCACTCAAAAAAAAACAAAAAAACAAAATAAAGCTTCGGACGCCAAACCATTAGGGTAACAGGAAATCCCTGTTGACCAGATAACAGAGGATCCGGACTCGATGGAACGGGGCCTCTGGTTCCGTGAGGGAAGCGGATTGGTTGGTGTACCACACACCGCCGACCTGGCTGATGTGTTGACGTCACCAAGTTCTGTGGGCTCCATCATGAGGTATGTGTTATATCCAAACTTTCCGTCCATTTAGCGAGCTCGCCGTAAGTCTTTTGCCAGAAAATAAGACAAATCCAAAGATCAAGTGGACCACACTGCAAAAAGAAGTGGGGGATTGAACTTCTACCTTTGAAACCCTTTTGGGGTCACGGGAGCTTTCGATCAATATGATATTTGTTTTTCCACTTCATCCAGGTCTGTGTGACCTTACGAATAGATTGGATGGAAAATAAACAAACATTATGATGGGCCCTAAGAATGTTTTAACGGTGAGAATCATTGTCCCACTGCTATTTGTAGTGTGGTCCACTTAAGCTTTGGATATAATTAATTTTTAGGATCATACTCTAAAATGATCTCTTCAAATGAATGAAGGGTGTGGATATAATAAATACATTATTGTGGGGCCCATGTAACTTTGATCTCCTTTGAACCGTTTGTATAACTCGCAGTTCGAGGAGCGTCAGCGCTCGTCTTCGCACGACACGTCCCCAGACCAGCCAGTTCGGTGGTGTGTGGTACACCAGCCAATACGCTTCCTTTGGTAAGTCATCACACCCGCCAAATACGACTCCTTTCTCGTCTCCTGAACAAAACATCAAACACCTTCCACGCCAAAAAATAAAAACTAAAAACAGATATAAAAATAAAATAAAAATAAAAAATAAAGAAGTGGAGGGTATATAATCTCTTCTATTGCGGAAATCTCTCTATTTCTCTCTAAAAATGGCATCTTTGAAGCCTCAAAGGTCTTCTGCAACAGCCCAAACAGAATCCAAAGGATTGGGAAAATCCTCTAAGAAGAAGAAGAAGAGCCGTTTCTCAACAATTGGATGTTTCAAGACCTCATCCGATACCACCGTCGAAATCCCCGACGGATTCCATGCCCTCGAAATGGAATCCAATGTTGCAGGAGATCGTCGACTTCCGGCCCACCTCGTCGTCTTCGTGAACGGCATTATAGGCAGGTCAGTTTTCCGACCAAAAAAAAAAAGAAGAAGAAGAAGAAAGAAACTTCATTTGTGTCGATGCCTAATCCAGCAAAAAAAAAATTCCACCTTTATATGTCATAATCGTGTCATTGAATCATTTGAGTGTTCCATGTCAAATTGCAAACTTTCGTAGATTGATTTCTTTGAAGTTTAAATAGACCCGACGTCAAACATGGCATGTGTGGACGAGCCCTTGGCCATCAGATAGATCGGCCATTCCACGGATTATCCTAACCTTCTTAGTTGATGGCCTGCAAATGTGCACTTTGGGGTCGTTTGGATGCCTGTAAATGGTTTAAGTGGTAAATGATTTACATGTTTAAGTCATTTACAGCCTGTCCTGTTTGGCTGTAAGCTGTAAATGATTGTCTGTGTTTGGATAGCCTGTAAATTGTAGTCCTGTAAATCAAATGTGTCTGAAGGCTGTAATTTACAACCTGTAAATCATTTACAGGCAATTTTCAGCATCCAAACACAGACTTTAAATTATTTACCTGTAAATCATTTGAAGTTACCCCCATTTACAGGCATCCAAACAACCCCTTAGCTGTCCACATTGGATGGGAAAAATTTTCAATTCAGAAGTTTGGACTGTCCGGTTAGTGTGAATTTTTACCATCCACTATGGGACCCACTTGATGAACAGTCCGGATCTTATTTGCATTTGTCAAATTTACTGTTTTAGAGTGTCCGACACAAAAGCATGGGTCCACAACAAACACGTGATGTTTTCTTTTGCTGGAATTGCTTTGAATGATTCCTTTCTTGCCATTAATGAGACGTTGGGTAGCTCAAGAATGTAGTTATAGTGTTTGTCGTTACATTGATAGATTGCATTGTAGGTAAGCATTATTTTGATAGATTGCATTGTAGGGAAGCATTCCTTACATCCAGTGGTTAAAGATATGACCGCTTTGACTTTGATTTTTGTGGCTAAGGATATCTTCCCTGTATAGGCCATTTGACAGGGTTTGCTAGCAAGTTCACCACCTAAAGCAATCATTTTCTATCTCCATTACAAATGGATCTTGTCATCTTCACATGTACATCATCTCCATGGTGATGGTGACTGTTAAGCCCAAACATGATGTGATTGGACTTAGCATTAGTTGTCAGAAAAGGACTTCTGAAAAAGAAAAAGTTGGTTGAAGTACAATGGGCAAATATTGCATCAATCATATAGGAATAGCATCATCCAATCACAGCACTTGTTGAGCTATAGCTCATCCACACGGTGTCCGAACTGACTAAAGCTCCCAATCACCTTAGAGCCTGTTTGGCCGGGCAAATTGGATGGGATTGGATGGTATTAGAGTGGATTGCACGGATTTCAAGGTAATGATAGCTGTGTCAGTGGATTGGTGCAAGATCTGTGGGATTGCTATGTCCTGGGATTGCTATATCCGGTCTGTTTGGCACGCCTGGCCAATCCCGGGATTAAACCTTCCAATCCCTTTCAGTCCATCAAACCAAACACATCCCATGCAATTTTGAAGGGATTAGGGTGGATTGGATGGGATTTAAAGGTAATGATGGTGATGTGAGTGGATTGTCTTAAGATCCATGGGATTGCTATATCCCAGGATCAGGATCCCGTCTTTGTTTGGCACGCCTGGCCAATCCCGGGATCTATCTTCCAATCCCTTCCAATCCCATCCAATCTGCCTGGCCAAACAGGCCCTTAGATGCATGCCACATGTAGGGGATGGTAGGTAGGGAGAGAAAAATGTTGCCATACTTGTGTTTTCTATTTGTGATACATACTCTTTTCTACATCTTTGCCACCGGGAGAGCATATATCTTTTGATGAGTCTTAACATTGTAACCCACTTAGAAACAATGACAAATTATTCTTCTCACAACGAATTCCACCATTTCCCACATTTCATTCTCATGGAGACCATGGGTGGTGAATGGTCACTCGGGTCCTTGGTAACTTTCTTCCATCTTTTTTGAAATCTTTGTCATTGTGGGGAGTGGCTATTATTTGGTGGATGCTTTGATCTAGGGGTGAATCACCCTTGTAGTGGGCAGTCATTACCAGTTTCTTGATATAATTTTTTAGTAAGATCTATCTTTACTTCTCATTAAGAAAAGGAGCATGGATTTATGGAGGCTTGTTCACCTCAATCATGATCTTTGAGTGTAGATTTTCTTCTGCAATTGAGGGTTCACATCTACTTGGAGTTACATGTAGGCTGTAAAGTTTTTATGTCATTGTTCACTATGGGCGCCACTTTAAAATGAGTTCATCTCGTTTTAGCTCATATATTTACGCATTAGAGATTATATTTTTTAGGGATTAAAAATATTCTCAATAACCAATTTATAAACTGCAATCTCTAATGCTTAATACTATCAGCTAAAATGAGATGAACTCATTTTTAAGTGGCGTCCAAATAGGCGTGAAAGCTTTTGTCATCAATGAGAAAGAAGTAATCCCCTTTTTTTTCATAGCTAAGCTGCACTCGAACCTGAGACCTCAATGTTGACACACCCTATCTTCTGTTGAGCTTTGGGGGGCTCGGACCAGAAAAAATAAGTACTACCAAACGCACTTTGCACTGGAATCAGAAAATGCATCCCTAGTTCGTCTTTCTTTAACATTCTGAAAGTATTATTCTTGAATGTTTCCAGCCTTCTTACCTATCACATTTAATATGGTTAACTTCTTTCTTTTAACGTTTCTTTAATGCAGTGCTGCAAATTGGAAATTTGCTGCAAAACAGTTCATCAAGTTATTTCCAGAAGATGTTATTGTGCATTGTGAGTTTTCTCATACTTCCATCGATTTTTTCTCAGCCTCATTTTCTCACAGTAAATGGGCTTCGTTGGGCAACTCTGTGTAGTTGAATACTGTTTTGCTTTTTTTTTTTTTTTTTGAAGGGTAATACTGTTTTGCTATAGATGCTTATCTTAGATTTGGATTTCTTGATTGGCCAGCATTTGAATCCTTCACTTTATCTGGCTTTCTTCACAATACAGAATGCACTGCTAATAAAATCTGAGCTGTTTGGAGAGAAATA
This sequence comes from Magnolia sinica, assembly GCF_029962835.1. Taxonomy (NCBI): domain Eukaryota; kingdom Viridiplantae; phylum Streptophyta; class Magnoliopsida; order Magnoliales; family Magnoliaceae; genus Magnolia; species Magnolia sinica. The sequence continues at coordinate 64,453,691 of NC_080588.1, forward strand.
AAAGTATTAGGAGGGACAAATTACAAGGGAAGAGAATACTTCACATAGCTTGAGAATGAGAAACCCAGAGAGAACTGCATCGCGGTCTTCTAATACTCAATGGTCAATTACCATTGAGATTATTCTTTAAGCCTACATGGTCTTCTTGGTCTGGCTAGAAACTGCAACCACTGATTGTTATTCACATGCTATAAAGAAGTTAGTTGCATTGTCTACTAGTATGATTGTCATTGATGTTGTTCCTTCTTGGACAGAAAGCCAAAACATCTCATACTGGTACAAGAACCAGGTTATTCTGGTATATGTTTCTGTCTGTTTTGGTCATTTCAGCCAAAATGTTTTTGCAACAAATTTTTTATCTTGATTTTTCTGTTTGTGGCCATTTTTGGCCTTGGTGTTTTGAGCCTTTAAGGGTACAGTAGCTAACAAATCCCTCCCAATCATGGTATTAAAAAACAGTTATGGAATGGTCATTACATAAATGGTAATGGTGGGACCCATTATGTGATACAGGGCCGTAAAACCCGTTCTAGAAAAAAATGGCTCTGTATTACTGGCCCTTTACAGGTCAATATGGGGCTGTAATGGTCTGATTTGGGGCGATACATTTTCTTCCTTCAACAAAATTTTGATGCTTACAAGGCCATAACGGCCATTATGTCCCTTATCATAATGGCCATAAGGCTGTCTGTTATAGCCACCTTTACTATTACTGAATACCTTGCTCTTGCTCCCAATCAAATTGGAGGGTTCAAAATGTGCGAAACCTTTGAAGGAAAGGTTTCCTATTGCCTTCAATTTCTATATCTGTTTACTTCTTTTTCTTTTTCTTTTTTTTTTCTTTTTTTTTAAAAAACCTTTTTCAAATGAACTACCTAAATGACCAAAACACAAAAATGATTCAGTAGGCAAAACATGCACGCCAGAATGGATGACAACCATAGTTAATATCTAAACTAGATTATTATGTCATTGAGGAAAAGGAGCTATGTTCTCATATTTTTCTTCTCTTTTCTTAATAACGATAGTAATTAGTAACCTAATTTGGCTCACTGTGGATTTACAGATCAGATATTTGCCAAACATATTGATTAACATGCTCTAAAGTTTCTTATGCTTTTCTGTCAGTTCTCTTCAGCATCTCCTTGGCATGTATCCTTCTCCTGCAACAAAAGTTCATAAATCTCCTGATTGTTACAAATGCTAGCATTAATTTTAAGGCAGAGCTTTGCTAAGCCCATATGCTTGTGCAATAGAGCTCATGTACACACCACATGTGTCAGCATGGCATGATAGGTCTGGGATCCAGTCCATCTCAGAACAGCCCACTATATTGATGCCCTAGGTGAAGAATTGGATTGATACACAGTTCAGGTGGGCCACAGTTTGCGAAATAAATATATGGCTCCAAATAAACTTAGCTGAACTTTTCTAGCCCATCCACGTGTTTCCAATATTGGGGCCCACAGGCTGATCGGGCCAGATTTTTTTTTTGGGAAAGCATGTACAAGGTTAGACCAACCTGGTGGATGGATTATCTTTCACGTGTGCCATGCTGGCACGTGTGGTGCGTACACGAGCTTTATTGCACACGCATGTGCACATTGCAAAGCTCTTTAAGGCATATTTATATTTCTTGCTCAAGTGGTTTATTCCTAAATGTCAAGATCAAGGTGGTTCAATGAGACTGTTTTTCCTATTTATTGGTTATTGGAAAAATGCAACTTTCTGCCCTGCAGCCTGTGTTACATTATGTGATCTTCCGAAGCATGTCTGCCACCAATTATTAACATGAACTGCATTTCATTACCTTTCACCATGCAGGCAGTGAGTCTAATTGCTCTATGTTGACGCTTGATGGTGTTGATGTAATGGGAGAGAGATTAGCTGAAGAGGTGCGTTTAGTATTTCTCATCTTATGTCAATATTATTTTTGTCCGTGTTGTGTTAACTGCAACTAATGCTTTTCGTGCATGAATCGCCCCATGTGGCCCACACGTAGAGAGTGTTGGATGATTGAAACCATTCATCTTCTGAGTGCTATGGATGGGCCACGGTCTTGTGATCATGCTGAATGGTGCCATTTTTCCCTACCGTTCATGTTCAAGTCCACCAATTGAGGGTCGCAATCATCCGTTCATCATAATTTTTTACTGTAGCACATCTGTTGCTATGCCTATCAGATGGACAGTTCTAATCATTGTTAATTTATACATGTGGGACCTATGGTTGTCAATTTATACATGTGGGACCTATGGGCAATGATGCTGTACGAGGGCGAGTCATGATTGGCACAAAATGGACCTGTAGACCTTACCATTATCAGTCTCACTTATAGATTGGCCTTGAATGATTTCGTAATTCATCGTGCACCTCAATCTAGCAATCGGAATGGTTTATGCTTGTACAAAAGCATTCCTTCGAATTTGAACTTCCATGTCAACTAGTGAGATTTCATATACTGCATTTCAGGTAATATCAGTTATTAAACGCAGGCCAGAACTTCAAAAGATATCCTTTGTAGGTCACTCGCTAGGTGGGTTGATAGCAAGATATGCCATTGGTAGGCTTTATGGACGAAACCCCAGGACAGAACCTTTTGAAGAAAATGGAGACAGTAATGGGGTTGAATGTGGAACTGAACACCCGGAAGAGAAATCAAATGGCAAAATTGCTGGACTGGAGCCCATGAATTTCATAACATTTGCAACCCCTCATCTCGGTTCAAGAGGGCATAGACAGGTGGCTTCACTTACAACTTGCAAAGACATTGAATTTTTAGTTTCAATAAATCTCTTTAGAGGGTTTCATCTATTTCTCTCTTGAGGGGGGTTTTGCGGGCACTTAATCTCTCCTTTTTTATGATGAAATGAACATTTGATTCTATGCATCTTTTGGACTGGTTACAAACCTACACTGACTTTTTCAGACAACATTTTATTACTCTTCTTTTATTTTCCTTTTCTTTTCCAACGACTATCGCCTTCAATGGACCCTATCTCCAGTTCCCCCATTTTTCTCCCCATCTCTTCCTAGCACCTAGCATCCACTCCTCATTTTCTCATTAGGATGAAGCACCTAGCATCATCCACTTCGCATTTTCTCATGAGCTTGTAGTCCAGACTAAGTTCTTATATATCTTTGCAGGTCCCATTGTTTTGTGGCTTTCACATGTTGGAGAAAATGGCGACTCATACTTCACGGATTATTGGGAGAACTGGGATACATCTCTTCCTCAATGACAATGATGAGGGAAGGCCTCCACTTCTGCTTCAGATGGTCAATGACAATGGAGATCTTCAATTCATGTAGGGCTCCATAAATACTGACCATAGAGGAACTGAAATTTCTGTATCATTTTGAAATAAGTTTGTGAGCACACCATCTGACATTCGATTCCTCCTCCTCTTCTTCTTCTTCTTTTTTTTTTCTTTTTTTTTCCCTGCAGGTCTGCTTTGCAATCTTTCAGGCGCCGTGTTGCATACTCGAATTCATGCTTTGACCGTATCCTGTTTAGAAATTAACATTATATATATATATATATATATATATATATATATATATATATATATATATATATATATATATATATATATAAATTTTGACAGAAAAGAACCACTAGCATGCATAAAAAAATTAACTCAGTTGAAAGATATTGTCGGGTGGAAGACATCATCAATCCGTCGTCAGCATGAGCTGCCAAAGGTGAAGTTCTCAACATAAATGTAATATTTTGAAGCCTTTGTTTCATTCATCTCATTATCTTTTCTTTTCCAGCTCCAACATCTTTCAAAGAATGACAAGTATCCACATATTGTAAATGTGGAGGCACCGAAAGTTGACAGTCTTCAGCAGGAAGTCCTTTCAGAATCTGAAGTCAAGACTATTGACTTGGAAGGTTGGTTGTTGCCTTTTTGCTCTGTACTCCCTTTTTGTACTTCTGATTGATCTTTCAAGGAAGTTATTTCCACTTACCTTGCTCTTTTGACTTGAACATAGACAGGTGATGCTATAGGACTTCTGTAATAAAACTATGTTGGAATTATTGCCTTAATATCTGGTTGCGAAGTTTGTTATTAGTATGGGGTAGTGATGACACTTTTGTGATATTCCTTTCATTATATTCTGAATGTCAAGATTTGAAAGCTCAATATGATATCTCAAAGACTGCTATATATAGTTTTAGTAGTATATGTTGTGTATTGATAGTTCTTTTAAACCTTTTGTTTCCATCATTATAGTCTTGGAAGTGTTCTCTTTGAACTGTCGAAGGGCAGAATTGAAAAGTTCATTCTTCATTCACACATTGTCACACAAATATGTGAGTTTCTGTGTATGTGTTCACATGCGGTTGACTTAATGGGAGCTTCCCATGGGGTCAAGCAAAGTTCTACCATGATATCTGTTCAAATATGGACATCCACCCTGTCCATGAATTGACCGGGCCAAGCGAAAAAAAATAAAAAAATCCTCTTCGATGACCCAGGTGGAACATACTAGAAGAAAAACTGGAGATTGAATACCTAGAATTGGGGCCCATCAAATGTTTATATGCCATCCAACCCTGATTTGAGAAAGGACAGAATAATGATGCTGGATTTTTCTTCTTCTTCTTCTTCTTTTTTAAAAGTATGCGGGGTTTAATATCATAAGAAAAAAGAAGGAGAAAGTAGTAAGAGGGCACGAAAGAAGGGGAAAGAAAGAAGAAGGCATGAAGTAGAGTCTCTTTGCTTCGTTGGATATATTAGTTAGTCTCATCAACCAATGTCAGGAGTCACACCTTACTCAAGAACGTGTCATTCACTTCAAATCAGAATTGAATTACATTGACATAGGATCCACTGTTTATAGACTCGATAGAACCTTGTTACATAAATGCTAGAACCCTCTTTCATAAGTGCAAAACTTAATCCTCAACTTCCTAGGACTAACTCATAAATGATAGCAACTTCCAATACCTTCTTACATAAATACTAGGACCCACTTTCATAAATGCAAAGACCTGCGAAATTTAAATAACTTTAACTTCCTAGGACTAACTCATAAATGATAACAACTTCCAATGCCTTGGGACTTTCTAGAACACTAATTAATGAAAAACAAGTTCCTATAGCACTCTAGGTCTTATTAAAAGACCCACTAATACCTTGTTGTTGGGCTCATTTAATGGGTCTTGTGGACAACCATGGACTTTCTTGGGCATACAACTGTACACTTTGAGGCCCATGGGCCTCTTTTTGTCAATTCCTCCCAGCTTGAGAAAACTTGGCTCCGATGATTGAATAGCCTGGTAATGCTCGTACAAATCAGAATTGATTCACAGAAAATACTCTACAGTGATCCACGTATAATCTAAGGGCGATTCTTCCACTTAACTAAAAACTTACGATATCCACCATGCCTTGTGGAAACAATTTGATCATCAAGCACATTGTCACTTTCTTCTACATTTCCTTTAGGTGCTGGGGGAAGGGGGATGGTGCATTCTTCCATCTCCTCATAGTGTCCAAAATATGCTCTCAAGTCTTCAACATTAAAGATAAGACTAAATCAAACATCTGGTGGAAGCTCTAATAAATAAGCATTTTTTCCAAGTTGCTTCAAGATACAATAAGGTCCAAAATTCTTTGAATGAACCTTGTGATAGGTGCCAACTAAATATCTCTTAGGTTGTACGCGAGCAATCACCATATCACCCTCATTAAATTAGGAAGAATGTCAATGAAGATCAGCTTTATCTTTATAACTTTCAGTACTAAGTGCAGTCTTCCAGTGGACGTCATCATGGATTTCTTTGATATGTTGAGAGAATGCTTCAGCATCTTCACTAGTGCGAACAGACACTGGTAAAGGAATCAAATCAATGGACTGCCTAGGATTAATACCATTAGCAATCTCAAAAGGTGATCATTCTGTCATTCGATTAGCAGAGTTATTATATGAAAACTCTGCCCGAGCAAGAATAAGGTTCAAGTTGTAACTTTGTCTCCAACCTTGCATCGTAATAAGGTTTCAATTCGCTACTTCCGTCTGACCATCCGTCTGAGGATGATAAGCAATAGAGTACTCTAGTATGACGGTCATTGTGTAAAAATGTATAGGTATTGGTAAACCCATTATGTTGAACCTTCCGCTCATGTAGCAATGGTCTTTCTAGCAAAATGTGGCTAACTTTCATTGAAATAACATCACATCAAAGGGAGTCAAAATAATATTGTCCCAAAGAAACATTAACTAAGTATTGAGTTCTTACTGGGATCGATGTATCATCTACCCAACCAACTTGGTAAGGTTGCGGGTGCTTTTCCACCTTCAGATTCAACTAAATAACTGGAAGCAACATTCATGCTACTTCTACTGTCAATGGTTACCTTTCAAACTTTTCCTTCACATGCTACATGGGTGTGAAAATATTGGTGCAATGCCAATCCTTCCTCCTCTTAGGGTCTAGATTCTTCAAACTATGAGAATAGTCTTAGGGAAACCTTCCAGTCTTCAACATCTGATTCTCCTAATGATTCAACTTACTGGATCACCTTCAGTTTCTCCTTCATGGTAGTGAATGTTCTTTGTAAGCCACACAACAACATAATGCCCCATTCTGCCACACTTGTAGCATCTTGCTTCGCTATCTTGGTGTGATGTACTATTCATGGGAGCCTTGCCCTTATTGTTGCCATCAAAAGGCTTTTGGTTGTTGACTAAAGTAGGGTTTGAGACACTTACATTGTTACAAGGATCACTGGAAGCAGTTTGGAAAGTAGGGAATCCCCCTGCTATGACTCCACCACACTTCAGCGTCAGGTGGCTTAATTGGGCGTCAATCTTTAAGGCCAACTTATAAGCTTCTTCAAGGCTGGTCAAGCATATAACCACATATTAATGTCCATCTTAATCCTATCCGATACCGACATATAGCCTGTCATTCATCTTTGTTATTTGGCTTTGAATCATCAACTCGTTGAACTTCTCAGTGTATTTCCCTACACTAAAGCTCCTTGTCGAAGTAGAAATAACTCCTTGAAGATGCTTTCTTCATAATCAAGAGGAAGAGACATCTCCTTAAACTTCAATTTCATTTCCTCCCAATCAGTATTGGGAGGTTGATCGAGTTTATAGAGTTTATAGGTAGATCGAGTTTTTCATCTTCACAAAACGAACCCGCTGTTCTTCGGACATGTTGAACTAGTTGAAATAGTCTTCCAAAGGCATTAATTAGCCTTGGAAGGCATGTGGATCAAGCTTTTCGAATTAATCAAAAACTTCTAATTTGACTTCTGTCAATACATCATCAAGTCAATCCCTATAATCCTCACGGTTCTGCTCTGAAATTTGATGAAAATTGCCTGGTGGAATTCTAGCTTCAACACAATGTGGAGGTTTTTGACGTACTGTGGGAGAATGCAGAGTTGATGTGAATCAGAGTATGAGTGGCTGATACTTTGGGCTGATTGTTGCTCATGCCTTCATCATTGTCATTTGCAGTTTCATGCTCTTGAAAGACTTCATCGAGGTTCACGTCACCATCTTTGAGTTCTTGATGAACTTCTTCCGGCTGCTCCGCAAATGTAGGAGACCAAATAATGTCCGTACGTTGGGAGAGGTGTTGCTCTTGTTGTTGTAACTCCAAAAGAAGTTCATCTCGCTGAGATTGTGGGAGTTTAGGAACATATGGTTGCCCACTCCGAGCAGACATCTTCCCACAAGAATTTTGAGAAATCAGAAACTTGCTTTGATGCCAAAATTGATGTACAACGGACGAAATAATGGTGATGAATTTTTTGAAGGGATGCAGGGTTTAATATCATAAGCAAGAAAGCGGAAGGGGAAAGAAAGAAAAAGGTATGAAAGAAGAAGGGGAAAGAAAGAAGAATGTATGAAAGAAGGAGAAAGAAAGAAGATATGAAGTAGAGTCTCTCTACTTCTTTGGATATCTTAATTAGAGTCTCACCAACCAATGCAAGGAGTTACACCTTACTTAAGAACTTTTCATTCACTTCAAATCTGAATTGAATTACATTGACATAGGATCCACCATTGATCGACTCCATAGAACCTTCTTACATAAATGCTAGAATCCTCTTTCATTAATGCAAAACTTAATCTTCAACTTCATAGCTCTCCTGGCCGTTTGGTGGTCTATATGGGAAGAAAGGCATGGGAGGTGCTTCAGGGATGTTTCCAATTTGGTGGAATTCCTAGTGTGCAAGGTCAAACGGATGATGATAGAATGGGCTTCTAATGTAGATAATCTCAAGGGTTGTAACTTTCTTTTCATTGGAGTTTAGGTGGTTCGCTCTCTCAGCGGCCCTGCTCCCTTTGTATTTCCTCTCTTCTTTTAATACAATTCAGTGATCTTTCAATAATAAAAAAAAAAACTTAATCTTCAACTTCATAGGACTAACTCATAAATGGCAACAACTTCCAATATCTTCTTACATAAATGCTAGAACCCTCTCTCATAAATGCTGCAAAGGCTTGCGAAATTTAAATAACTTCTACTTCCTAGGACTAACGTATAAATGATAACAATTTCCAATGTCTTAGGACTTTCTGAAACTAATAGATGAAAACAAGTTCCCATTGTACTCTAGGTCTTACTAGAAGACCCACTAATACTTTGTTGTTGGGCGCATTTGATGGGTCTTATGGACAGCCATGAGCTTTCTTGGGCCTACAGTTGTACACTTTGAGGGCCATGGGCCTGTCTTCATCAAACTTGTTCATTATGTGCTGCCCAAATGGATGAAGGGACTAAAAAAAAAACATTCCAAAGCTCAAGTGTGCCTCAAAACTTGATTTTAGAGGTCTTTGGCAAATTTCACATTGTTCCTTGTGTTGTGACCCACTTGAGTTTTGGATCTAACTAATATTTGGTGTGGCCCATTTTCATGATGGCCAGAATCTGATGCACAGTTCAGATGCAAAACACACATCACGATGGAACCCACAACCACTCGAATGTACGGTACAATCAACCTTACTAAAATGCTTACCCTGCACACATCATAGCCTTATACCAGCTATTTAGGATTGGCTTGTTCAATTATATCTTGATGTATCTATAAAGTTAAGTCATATTCAAAGAGGGGTTTCTCTATAGAGGATGGCTATAGGAAAGAAGGCCAATCTAAGGATGGATTGGATCATCTGATCAATATGATTTTTGCTTGGTAGCTTATGAAATGTGTTCCAGACTTCAATTGTTTAGATTGATTGATTGGACTATCCAAGTGAACAAATGCAACTAGGAGCACTATAGCCCAGCTCTTTAATATAATATAATATATATATATATATATATATATATATAGCCCAGCTCTCTAATATAATATAATATATATATATATATATATATATATATATATATATATATATATAAATTCTCTTCTGTGTACTTGCATTGTAGTGTATTTGAGTATGAGAATGCCCATATATTCAGTTAGTTGTCTTATGGTGCACCATATCCTTGGAGATAATGGTGCATATTTTAGAATTGATTTGCATTTGTTTTGAGCTTAACTTTTGTAACAAGTGGTTTATAAGTAAGAGCAAGTAGAGGGAGAGAGATGAAGAAAATATTCTCCTCTGTTCTCTCTTCTCTCTCTACATCTTCCACAATGTATTCTCTTGAGTATAACATGGTATTAAGAGTCATGATGCCTTCCTTCTTTCAAATGTCTATTGTTTTTCTTTCCTACCTTTTCCTTTCTTAGAACCACGTCATGAAGTTTTAAAGGGCTTGTCCTCACTGACGATCAAATGGCCTATCTAGAACTGTTCAAAAATAAAATGGTCGTCATGTGTCAGCAACTAGTGAAAGTGCTGCCAGATCGTCTTCTAGCCACCGGAAGTGCTGCTAGCTCATCATACAGCCATTGAAAGTGCTGCTAGAACATTCTAAAACCACCGGAAGTGCTCTCTGAACATTCTACAGCCACCGGATGTTTCCAGAATGTTATCCAGCCACTGGAAGTGTTGGCCATCGGGAGAGTGACAAGTCCTTTGACAGCCACCATAAATGTCCATGACTCACATCTCAGCCACTAGTAGTGCCTACGATTCAAATCCAAACCACCACAGTCATCGAAAGTATTGCCAACTTCTCCTGCAGTCTCCAGAATCATCAGCAAGCTTGGCATGTGTGATATACATGCTTCAGTTTGAGGGGAATGTTAGAATACACAATCTTTGGTGAATGCGCATTGTAGTGTATTTGTGTGAGAGTGCACATATATTCAGTTGTCTTGTGGTGGACCATATCCTTGGAGATAATGGTGTATCTTTTAGATTTGATTTGCATATGTTTTGAGCTTATCTTTTGCGACAAGTGGTCTTTAAATAAGAGCAAGTAGAGGGAGAGATGAAGAAAAAAAAAAAAAAACTCCTCTCTTTTCTTCCCCTTCATATCTTCCACAATGTAGTCTTTTGAGTTGAACATGCACACACACTTATAGGGTCCTGTGCCTGGGATTCTTTATATCATGGAAACACGCACGCACACACACACACATACTTATGAGAGGAATTATAGGGTCTTGTGCCCAGGATTCTATGTATTGTGGACCATCATTTTGTGATCCAAACAATTTATCTTATGGGCAATGCGGTGGATAATGGATGTCCTGAAACTCTTGTAGAAAGGAAGATCCTATTCCTCCAATCCACACACACAGAGACATGTATCAATTATGGGAGGAATTATAGGGTCCTGTGCCCAGGATTCTATATATCATGGACCATCGTTTGGTGATCCAAACAATTGATCTGATGGGCACCACTGTGGAAAATGGATTACTCTGCTAGAAAGTATGATCATATTCATCCAAATTTTCAACTATTTTCTGTTGAATGGGTGCGTTGTTATATTTTCTCCTTAGCCATTTGTTTGTAGATGATGGATCAAAGGGCTAGGCTGTTCCAATTTGGAAGATTTTTTAGGCATCCCCCTTCATAGTGAAGCCCAACAGATCAACGGTTAGGATCATGAAACCCTGATACCACATGTATGGAATCCTATGGGTCACCAAATTGCATCGTTGCTGATGAGTCTGCAATTCCTCTTGGAAGAAATACAAGTGACTAGTACATATTATACCTTCACTAATACATATCTCAGTGTGTCTGCACAAAAACATTTCTAGGTGAAAATCACCTAAAAGAAAGTTAATATCATATCTATATCGTTTATCACGGTAGGCTGCTATGGAAAAATTGAAAAGTATGCTGAGTATCCATATGGGTAAAAATATGTATCGTTACCCTTCTATGTGTGAGATTATCATTGCTATGCATCATATTGAAATTACACTGAATGCCCATGCAAGAATACCAACGTAACTATTTCTCTCATTAATGGTGAGTGTTACTTGTAGTGTATCTAGAAGTTCTTGTTCATACATGATGCGGGCAAGTCCTCTATGATGGACCTTTGAGGATTCGGGCAATATCAAGTATAAATAGCTCTATAAGCTGCCACTGTTACATGAACAAGAGGGATTATGGTATCCTTGATCCAGGTGTTGTGCAGTATACTAAGGTTCTCAGTTTGTCAAATGAAGCTCATGTTTAAGTGGATCCAGACCATTGGTCTGTTGGGCCCTTTTATGACAGTCAGTCCTAACCTTTTGATGTGTGGCATACAAATAGATGACTAAGAAGATTAATGCAGCAATTGTCCAGACTCAAAAAAGGCCCAAGATTCATCACTGGGAACTACCCATTTTGGGAGGGATTTGAGGCATGATCCATCCATGTTTAGGCACAAGTACAGACTGATGGTTCAAAAAGCGATTCTTGAACCATGGCCCCCCACTTCTGAGTACTATAAACCAGAGTATACTGTGCAGAGCCTCAGAACAAGGATGCTATAATTCCAAGTGGTGCCCATGGTTCAGTTATCCAGACCGTTGGTCCAATGCATTGACCATAGATGGACCATCACCGAAGAATTTCCCAGATAGAAAGCTCCCAACAACCAATCTTGTGTCCTTTTCAGTTCAATATCCATTGCTGTGCTTTTCTTCTCAAATGTGAGGTTTCAAACCACAAATTGAAACATTAAGATTGCCCTACCTTATATATCTTTTGGGGCATGGTGCATCAACACTACATTGGGGTGTAATAAATCCATGGTCTGGATGTGTGAACCATGGGGTCCTCTTCTTCAACTGAAAACCCTAGTAGATCATGTCATATAATTCCTTAGTCTGAAGATACTCATTTCCATTAAACAAAATGCTGAATGATTTTCTTCCACTAATTTTTTGAACTCTCTTAAGTGGATAGTCTCATGCTTTTCTCGTTGGCTTTTGATGATGTAGAGGCAATGATCAGAGGCCTCAATAAAGTGAGTTGGGAACGTGTAGATGTCAGCTTTCGCAAAAGTAAACAAAGATATTTTGCCCACAGTACCATTCAGGCAAGTCGGTGCTTCTCCTAAATCTCATCAAGTATGCCATGAGTATTATCTTCTTCTGCCATGACTTCATCTGTTGTTCTTCGGATCCTTTAATGAGGAATTATAGGGTCCTGCTCATCTGCAAATGTACCATTTTCTGTTGCATAGGATTCCCCATCTTTGCAGCCTGTGGTTCAGTAATCCAAACCATTATTTGATGGCCCTCCTTGTGGATAAGGGATGCCCTAGAAATCTCCCAGATTGAACAATCTCAACTCTTCCATGTTTGGCACTTCTTCCACTGATGTAAACTGTAATTGTACTTCTTCTCAACTATCTATTTGCTGACCGCCGATAGAAGAGCTGTGACTGTCTAATCTGGACTATTTCTGGGGAGCCCCCCTTATCCAGAGAGTATACTATCTGGTCAATGATTTGGATCACTGAAACATGGACCGAAAATGCTGGGAAACCCGTCCATCAACAAACTGTACGTTGGCTGATGAACAGGAGCTGCAGTCTCTTTGATTAGATGTGTCTTCGTAAACTTAGGTGTGGTAGTAGTTTCTTGTTCGATAAGTTAGCAAATGACTGATCTGATAATTATGTCACTTTGGTGCATAAATGTAAGATGCTACAAGCCATTGTTCCTTTTAAATGGACTGCCTGCATTTTGAGTCAAAAGCTGTGGAAACAAATACCTTTTGCTGAATGATAGATTAACAGCATCTGACATCTTTATGTTGAGCATCTCCCCTTTTAGCTATGTTTGTGATTTTAAATGCATCAAAAACTTCGGGGGTTTTTACTAGCTTTTGGCTGCACTTATAACAGAGTTTGGAACATCAGTTTAATCAAAAGAGGCAATGACTAAATATAATGTTGCTTCCTAGTATTCATTTGGAGGAAGTGGCATGGTTCAAAATATCATCCAATAAGACTAGGTTTCGCTCAAGACACATCGGTTTCAGTCCCCACTGGATTGAGTTGCAGGCCGTGTGACATAAAACCAACAAACTCAGTCCAAGTCACACTGAGTCTTACCCATACCACCCAAATCACAACCAGTTGCATAGTGTAACTCATTCAACAAGTTTAAAGGTTGGGTTCCATTGGAGATCCCATTTCTTTTGACATATTTCTTGGTTTAAAGCTAAGGGAGGAAAGAAAAAAAGTGACTTTGGGGATTCCGTTGCTTCGAAGAAACACAACTGGTTCTTCAAATTTGTGATATGAATCTTTTGGGAAAGGTCCTTTTGGGTTTATTAATGATTTTTTTTTTTTTTGGGGGGGGGGCTTTTTCTGTTTTAAAACAAATTTAAATCACAGATCCTTGGATTTGTGTTTAGATTAATGGATCCACAATCCGTTTTTTTAATCATTTTTGTTTAAACTAATTCTGAATTTTTTATTTAAACTTATATAATTGTTCATCTAAACTCATCTGTTTTTATTTTTTCGATTTTCCTGTTTTTAATGATTTTAAAATTTTAAAATAATTCTTTAATATTTTTATGCCTTGGTTTAGCAATTTGTCCAGTTTTCAGATGAGGTGTATTGGTTTTGTCAATACAGTTGGGTTTTGCTGATACAAGTACAACCACCATGATTCACACTCTGAAACTGAGTTTCTAATTTTTGGGCTAACGTCAGAACATGAGCCGATGCAAGACACGTACCAAATATGTCACATAATTGTCATGGTGGAGCCCATAGAGCCTTTGTCAGATAGTTTCCTTAATCAGATGCTTCATGCGGGCTACGCACATAGAAGAGGAGAGGTCGGAGTAGGCTAGATGGATTAAAAGAAGTAAAAAGAAGCGGTCCAGCCTGTGCCGCGCACGGTGCCTTTTTAGATAAATTTCTAAACCGTCCCTTGCCAAGCAGCTATAGTTTTAACGACAATTATAGCCTCTAAATCTAATAACGAAAGCTTCTAAGACTAATTGCTAGGGTAAAAATGACCAAAACTATTGGTGTTATATATAGTATAGCTTAGATCCTTACTCTTGCTCGGGTGGTAGACTCTCAAGAGTTTCAACACCCGGTCAAGGGTTCGAGTATCCATAGGTGGTGAAATTCCACTAGTGTGAGTGCGTCGGGTGTGTGTGCATGTGTGTGTGTGTGTGTGTGTGTGTGTGTGTGTAGTATTGCTTGTGTTAAAGATCATATTTTTATATAAATAGTGGGTTATCAGAAAATTTTTAATCTCTATCAAAAAATTGATCCATATACATGATTACTATTAGAGTTTTTTATTTCAATTAGCCCCTCCCTGTTTTCTATACTACAGATAAACCCCTCCCTTTCCCATATTTGTGAATAACCCCTTGCATTTTTCAACGTTGCATCAAATGCCCCATTTCGTCACTTCAGAATTGAATCAAGTTAGTTTAGATAGGAAGTGGCCATTTGCCTCCACTTTAAATAACGTGCTTTACTTTAACCTCAAAACTCACAAAATTTCCCAAAATGAGGGTTGGTTAACGGCATTGCTTGGGGGCAACCCTTAATATTAACTAAAATGAGATGAACTCATTTTAATGTGGATCATGGCTGTAGTTTCTTCTTAACTGCCTGTTTTTAGTGACAAATGAGAAGCCTAGGATTCTCCAATCGAGGAGGTTTCTGGGCATGGTCCATCTAACACTGGGCCCCCAACAAGCCAATGGTCTGGATCGAAAAACCCTAGCATGCTATGCATATCAGCAAGTGAAGGATCCTTCATGACTCTTCATTTCAAATTACACTATTGGAATGACTCATTCTCTTATCTCATTTTACACAGGTAAAGACTTACTGTATAAATTCGGATGGGGCCGATGTCATTTTCCACATGATTGACAATTTTTTACTGTAAGGAAGTTATTTCTTCAGCTTAAGAGGATATGATGTTATTATTTTGCAAGCAGCCATCAGAAATGGCAAGGAGAAGCGTCTCATCATCTTCCTCTTCTTTTTTCCTTCCTAGAGTTGTCAAAATAGGCATAATAGGCGCTTTGCTGGTGTAATGTTAGATTTTTTTTTATTTTTTCCTTCTTTCTTTCTTTCTGTTCATTTCTTTGTTGTTGTAAGATAGATTGTAAATACTAGTTTTGATGACGCATTTCCGATTGGAATATTGTGAGGTTGGATTGCACATTGGTATCTATAAGGCTTTTCCTTGTAGACAAATCTTTAATGTAGAAGGCTAGCAAGTTGGCCATGCTGTGATGCTTTTGTTCCCATTACAAAGCAGGTCATGTACATGCCACACGTGTGCCAGCATGGCACATTGGTACTAGATGCAAATCCATTCATCATAGGCATACTGATGACACTACGTAGATGTTCTTGCCTAAGAATCAGGTTAGTCGACTAGTCAGGTGGGCCGCTGTATATGAAATGAATTTATGGATGAAAAGACCATGGCTTTGTTTTCTTGCCCATCAAACTATTTCAATCATCATGGTCCACATGCCGAATGGACCAGGTTTATATGTGGTAAAGAACAACTACCTGATGGACAGCTTGGATATTGCACCTGTCGGAGCATCGGTGCGTGGGGTACATGACCTTGTACAGACGCGTCGATAGGGGTGTACGTCGAGTCGAGCTGGCCTCAGCTCAACTCGGCTTGGCCACTAGCTGACCTCAGCTTGAACTCGGCTTGGCTCGGTTTGGTCAGCAATTCGGGCCAAGTTCGAGCCAAGATCAAGCTGAGTTCGTCATTAAGGCATTTTCACAAACACTTGGACTGCACCTTCAAAATCTCACTGTAATTCAAATAGCAGCAATAGTTTTACAGGTATTTTATCAAACACCTAAGCAATATAAAAATCAAGAAAAAAAGGTGTTGGTTTCATATATATACCTTCCTTGCCACCAGCCACACTTCTTTGAGTCATTTCATCAAACACTTGGTGAGCAGCATCAATATCAAAGTAACCGTGTCGCCGAGCTGGTTTGATCCGAGTTCAATTTGAGCTGGGTTCGATCCGAGTTGAGTCGAGTTGGGGCCAGCTCGAACTCGGCTCGAACTCATTTTCGATCTTAAAAAATTAGCTTGACTAGGCTCGAACTCAGCTATGAATCAAGTCGAATCAAGCTTTTTCAAGTTGAGTTGAGCGAGCTAACCAAGCTAGCTCAGTTCGTGTACACCCCTACGCGTCGGCTTAGCAAAGCTGGTTGTTCTTTTTTCAATTTTATTTTTTCTTTTTTAATCCACCATAGTTTTTCATAACAATATTTAAGGGTGTTGGTGTTACATAATTAGAGCTTTGCCAATTCCATCATGGACGTGTTGTTTGAGAGATCAAAACCCACATCTCAGCCTAGATAGTGATAGCTTCTGCTACTAAATTACATTGTACTTACATGCTAAATATCTTACTTTATAATACTTGTAATTAACTATTTTAAATATTCTTTATAATTACAAATATAATAATTTATATTTATTAAAATTGAATTTTGTTAGAGTTTTCTGGTTTTTAAACTATGACTGGCCATCAATTAAGTATACTAATTTATAATTACAATTACTCATTAACTTGCCACCAATTGAAGGATTGGAAGTTTAAAACTCTCCCAAAAGGGGTTTTTTGGGTGCATGGGTCTCTATAGTAGGCCCATCAAATCAATGGCCTTGATCAATTGAGCATGCATTGCACTTTTGCAGAATGAATACCAGGGAAGGAGATGTTTCGTTGAACCTAGGGTTATATGCTTCGTGTGGGAAAGCAATAGACTAGTAGAAAAGACAACCCGTCGGACGATCCTGACCATTAAGGCTTAGAATTTTTTAGCCCAAGCCCATCCCTTGGGAAACTGGGAAGGCCAGGCCGTGGGAAACTGGTAATTGGACAGAAATCCTCTACAACACATGTTGTATGCAACTGATCAAACGCCTAAGCTCTGTGATCCCGTACCATGTTGTGCATGTGAAATCCACTCTATCTATCAGATGCATCTTCTCATTCTCTCGGTATATATCTAAAACCAGGCAAACAAAACTCAGGCTAGCCAAACCACTGGCCATCATGCCGAAAACCTCAAGTTCAAGCAATGTGGTGATGTATCTGAGTTTTGGATGAGGGGGATTTTGGAGTATCTGCTCATCCTAGTCAACCACACCTGATGAATGGGTTGGATATGGTATAATAACCCCATGGTGGGTCCTGTCCATAGAATTATTATTAGTGTTTCCGCTCTATTATTATTGTGGTGTAGCCTACTTGAGTTGTAAATCCAGCTTTATCTCCAATGTGGTGTCATCTCATTGGGTTGCATAAGTTAAACTTTCTCTAATAGGCATATGCATGTCAATGGTATACCAACCACATTGGAGGGAGGATTTTTGTAAGGTGGAGAATACTACAATCTGGGAAATTCTCAATATATAAAAGATACATGATCGAAAATGCAAATAACTTAGTAGCTATTTGCATATCCTAAAATCTAATTAATATTAATATATACAAATATAATAAATACTAAGATCAAATCAAATATCAATTTAATTTACACCATCTAATAATTTTCTTACACAAATGATAACTTTAACTATTTTATCATTGATCTCACATTTGAAATATAATTATTTTATTGTGGGCTTTATATTTAACAAATGCACATAAAAATATTTTTTTCCTATTTATATTATTATTGAACGGAATTCATGATAATAATAATTTTACCAGTTTGGTGAGGATTTGGTCCCTTGTCCACGAACACAGGTATCTGAAATTTTACCTACTTTAAAATACATGCATGTCTATGGGTGCAAAGGCAATGTACGGTGTCTCATCCATTACACACAAGCACATCAATCCAGACCGTCCAAAACACAAGGCTCTATATGGGTGAAGCATACCCCGAAATTCACACTGATTGGACGGCCCTGATCATCAAATGATGGGTATCAAAGGGCAGCTAAAACTTAAATTCTCAGCGGGACAAATTAAGGGAGCAAAATCAGATGGTCACGATGTTGGCTCTATGCTCCATCCATCCACCAAAATGCAGCCGAATATATGGACGGGTACATTGGTGCCACGTGTAAATCGGTCAGGAACAAACAGAGAATATTTTTTTGCTGGTTGATAATGCGTAAGAAATATGTAACGGTACTCTCTCTCTCTCTCTCTCTCTCTCTCTCCCTTCTGAGCCATTGTATTTTCTATTTTACGGACAGCTACCTTCTGACACTACACAGATAGACCATCTTCCTTGGGAATCAAGATATTCCTTCCAAACGAGATAAACAGTGAGTGAGAGTTATCTGATCAATGGATGATCTACCCACCTTCATCTTTTACAATTTGGGTCCACAAGTCTTTAATCCAGACCATTGCTGTCGGGTCCTAAAGTAGCTTGACAGTATCCATAAAATCTCCCACACGTTAGAAGATCATAGCCACCAACCTTGTACTTTTTTAAAAAAAATCGATGAATCTGGACCGTTGCTGCATATCTTCTTAATGGTATATTAGTAGGCCACATGTTGAAAGGTTAAGAAGTCTTTATTGGAGATTTTTCAGGCATGGTCCATCTATGTTGAAGCCCAACAGACAAATGGTATGGATCACTGAAACATGGGCCCCACACTCACAAATGGTAGACCCAAGAATACTATGTTCCTCCTTAGGTTGTGGGTGATGATAACTCCATTGTAAATATCTCTGCCTCTATAATTATATAAGTCTAATTGGCTTTGGACATTTTTGCCCTCTCAAATACTTTGACCGCATTGGTTAATAGAGGTAAATTTCTCATAGAATATGTACTTGCTTGCCAGAAAATGGCTGAGATTTTACTGCAACGGACTGCATGGATTGCAAAAGCCTTTTTTTCAATTCTTTTTATGTGTACGGCCTGCACCCATCTATCCTATTCCCTAAGCAAACGTACAAGCAACTTTAAAACCATCCATTCTTTCATATGGTAATGACCCCCTTAATAGTTGATTCTAGCCAGCCAGCCAGGGTTTAGGTCCAACCGTCGAGTGGTTCACCATTATATAAAAGAATGGACGATTTGAAGACACTGGTGAGTGGGCCAATTTAACATATGCCTGTAGTTTAAAAGTAATATTAGCTTTGGGATCATGTTTTAAAGATCTAAACTATTTATATGATGAGGATTCGTTAGTAACTAAGAATTTCTACAAAATTTTCATAGATTCGGATAATTTCAAACCTTTGATTATGTTACTCTTTTTCTTATGAGGTTGGCCCTGTAATACCTAAAGTGCTTAAGGTCAAGGCTAGAGGTAGGCATCGAGTCGAGTTGGACTGAATTGGGTCCAACTCGACTTGGATCTGATTTTTCCAAGAACTTGACCCGAACTCGATTCGAACCGGTATCAAGACCAATAGGGCTGATTTGATTTGATTTGAATTCTTGCTGGCTTGACCCAAACCGAGTCTGACTCAGTCTGAAAAACTGAATCGAATCAAATCGAGTTGAGTCTATCCAGTCGATTTGGACTGGGCTGAATTAAGATCAGGAGAGAAAATGAGAGAAAGAAGGAGATGTGGGAAATCAGGAGAGAAAGAATGAGAGAAAAGAAGAGAGAAAGGAGAGGAGGGAAATCGGGAGAGAAAGAGTGAGAGAAAGGAGGAGAGATGAGTAGGTGCGGTGCCGCTCGTCTGGGTAGAGAAAAAGAAGGGATGGATTAGGGCTCCGTTCCGGTAAGGCGGGTAGTAAAAAAGTGAAAATAAAAAAGTAAATATTAATTATATAGTTCCTGACCAAATCGGACCGGATCAGATCGGTTCGAATTGGCCACTGATCCGAACTCGACTCGATATACGTTTGGATCTGAGTGGGCCTACTCGAACCGACCCGATCCTGGTCTTCGATTCAGATCGGATTGGATCAGGTCGGATTCTGCCTAGCTCTAGTCAAGGCCAAGGCCTTTTTAGTCCAATTAGCGCTAAGGCTAAAACTAACCCTAACCCGACTCTAACTCCACTCATTGCCAACCTTGGTCATGGTCGTTAGCTTATTTATATAACCGACAAGAATATCCTAAGAAGTGTTCACATCTTTGCATCTAATGATGGTAGGATCATTTTATTTTGTCCACCATCTTCGAATAGCCCAAATCATTGTTCACCTTAGTCTAGATTGTTGTACACCATCTTCAAGTGGTACATATCATTGTCCACGTACTCTTGAATAGCAAAATAATTGGCCACCTACTTTTCATGTTCCAACTCACCAACCACCTAGTGTTGAACTGCCTAGATCATTATCCACAATCTTCGAGTAGTCCAAATCGCTGTCCATGTTCTTTTTGCCGAATTGTTGTCCATAGATACTAAATATAATGGCTATTTTCATAGGTTTCATAAATAGGCTAGTGGTTGTTACCGGGATATATTTTCATCAGTTTCATAAATAGGCCAGTGGTTGTTACTGAGATTTGGCAAAAGTGGTAAAGAAAAAAAATCCTCAAAATATAAGTAGTGAAATCTACCCAAAAAAAAAAAAAAAAAAGAGGAAGAGAATGATTTTGTCTAATTAGGCTAAAAAGTGGGTGGCATTTAGTGAAAACCCTTTAATATAATATACTTGGTTGTATATATAATTTTAACACCCACTCTTTTTCATGAATGCAACAATATTTTCTATTTGGTTATGACACTAGAATATTTCATTATTAGAAGTACTAGAGTTGCAAATCAAGCAGAATAAGTTACATTGATTATCAACTGAAGCTCAGCCTAACCCAATCCAACCTCAAGAGGAGTTTGGCTGAGGCCTAACCCAACCCAAGTTGAACTTGAGGTATTGATGCTCAACCCTAATGTAATTGGAGTTTGGTCATGATTAGATCAATAACATGCAACTCATAAACTAACATTTAAAATCCAATATCTAACTAGAGCCCATAAGGCCAAGAGCATCTAACATGAAAATTTTCTATCCTTAGACCACTTGGTAGCTAGGTCAAGTTAACATAAGGATAAAAAGAAGAAATCAACTTCTCCTTCTAAAGAATAGTTCTTAAATCCACAAGGAAATAAACTCTTCTAAATAAGAGATAAAATTGATATCATCAATGGAAAGTGTTGATTACTTATTTAAGGTTTCTTTTTTTTTTCTTTTTTTTTTTAGAGCTCTAAATTTATAATTTGACTCAAAATAGTAAAATTATGTTTAATTCTATTAAAACTCACAAAAAATTCTTCAATAATTAAAATAAAGACTTTAGACTCCAATTAGACTCTTAAAACTCTAAAAATAGAAAAATAAAACATTACCAAAAATAGCAAGTTTTAACTTAAAACCATTATTTAATCCTTAAAATAATTTAATTTTGCAAGGTTGTGGCCTGCAACGATTTTGAAGCTAGCCATTGCGTCACCGGCTTTGAAGCAGAAAACTGGCAGGAACTATATTGGCATTTGCTCCTTGCTAAGCAAGATGCATTTTCCTTAATTAAGGCACAATGAGGTTGTTTGAAGGCCAATGAACTTTGGACAATTGACTAAAATATAAAGCTTGTCCATAACTTTCCAACAATATATATTGCACATGAAACAAATAACTCGTCACAAAATTATAGCCTTTAGAACCTATAGCATGCGCTAACACCATTTTCCTCAATTAGGCCCCTCTCACCCAAATTTATGTAATCTTAGCCCTCCATGAATTGTCCTTTACTAGTCTTTCATTATTAATTCTACTCATGCATGGATAATTCTTGTTGTGAAACCTATATATATAGCATCGTCTATAGCATAGACGGTTCTAGTCATAAATCATATTTTCCCTATGGACCATAATTTTACATTTATACTAGTCAGAGGACAGATGCTTGCATCTGCGGAGTGTGACCCATTTGGGACGTTCACCTATAAATTATAAACTGCATACATGTATTCAAATTAGACTGTCCAAAATATGGGCCATTTGTAGATGTACTATGAACAAAAATAACACATATATGATAATAAAACTATTGAATGGATGGTTAAAAATGAAAAGTATTCAATGATTTTATTTCAATAAATGCTATGCACAAGTTGAAGGTTGAGATAGTTCAAACAGTTTGATTTTGGGCTTGTGACTTAAAGACAGTTGGTACCTCAATTTAGCTGGTTTAATGCCAGCCAATGCATACAATTTATTAGTATTTGCATATCAAGTGCCTTGCTTTGCCAGAGTATCAAAGCACTTTCCTTTGGGTCCTTAATCTTACTTTAGTGGTAGACTCTCAGGAGTTTCAACACCTGGTCGAGGGTTCGAATACCAATAGGTGGTGAAATCCCACCATGGCGTGAGTGTGTGGTGGTGTGTGTGCATGTGTAAAATAAAAAAAGAAAAAGAAAAAAGAAGGTAACTTTCCTTTTGTATACTTGATAAGCATTTTTTTTTCATAATACATCTAAGTTGGAGCCATAACAGTTTAATTCAACTTACTTGTATGCTATGTATGCAATTTTAAGTGCCTGCGTGTCGTCCATCACACTCTACCAAGGTATCAGAGTTTAAGTTGGATGGTTCCTCTAGTCCTTGTAGAATAAGCTTATTTTACTGGTGCTGCGCGTGGGGCCCACTTGGGTGTGATTATGGCATCCAACCTGTCCATTGTGGCTGCCCCACTATGGAAGTTGGGCACCCAAAAATCAGGTCGATCCAACCGCCATGTAAACCACTGGCAAATGTGGATGTTTGGGATGGTTGCCCGTTGTTTTCAAAGATAGGCCCACCTAATGAATTTACAGGCCTGATTTTTTGGATGGCATATAAACAACATGGAGATAACCACAATGGAAACAGACAACCGCCAGAATCACAGTGGTCCACATGACCGTTGGATTGGCCTGAATTTTGGGCATCCAACTTTCACGGTGGATGCTAAACTGATGGACAGGTTGGATGTCATATGCACATACTGGTGGGCCCAACATGCTCGCCTGTACGGAAACGGATTGGCTACTCCCCCTGCCACCAGCCCCGTGGCTGATGGTCGGTGCTCTGTGGGCCCCACAATGATGTATGTGTTTCATCCATTTCGTTCATCCATTTTTACAGATCATTTTATGGCTTGATCCCAAAAAGTAGAGGGACATAAATCTCAGGTGGACCACACCACATGAAAACAGTAGTAATTGGATATCCACCATTAAAATCATCCTTAGGCCCACTGTACTGTTTATTTGACATCCAATATGTTGATTAGGTCATACAGGCCCAGATGAAGGGAAAAAACAAAAATCAGCTTGCTCCAAAACTTTTATGGCCCCCAAAATGTTTTTAATGGTCTACGCTCATTCAAAACTGTTTTCTGTAATGTAGTCCACTTGAGATTGGGATATATCTCATTTTTGGTCTCATACCTTAAAATGATCTGTAAAAATAGATGGACGGCATAGATGTAACACATACATCATGGTGGGGCCCACAGAGCACCGTCCATCAGCCATTGGCTGGTGTCAGGGGGAGTAGCGAATCCGTTTCCCGCCTGTACGAGCTTTTTCCACGAGGATACAAGAAGAGCCAGCCTCAAGCACCCGTACGGCCTTACCTATTCTAGTCGTCTACAACATCCTGTGGGACCCACCATGTTTATATGTAATTCCACTCCGTCTATCAGGTGAGAACCATTATTGTAACCGTACATACAAATGATCAACACAATTAAAAAACTTTGATGGGCCGCACCAATGGGGACAATGTAAAAGCTGCATCTAAACCTCTAAATTCACACGGTGTGGCCCGCCTAATATTTGAATCAGGGTGAGATTTGTATTTTCACTTCATCTTGGTGAGTTACACCTGATTAACGGGTTTGATGAAAGATAAACACTCACACACAAACGTACCCATTATTTCCTATGGTGTGGCCCACCTGAAATGTAGATATCTCTGATTTTTGGTCCCAGATTCTAGGATCAAGGATGGAAATTGATGGACGAAGTGGATTTTACATATACAGTATAGTGGGCCCCACAAGCTTGTGTGCCTAGTTAGCTGCGTAAAACAATTGGCAAAAGATTACAGTTTTAAGAATCGATTTTTAATTTTTTATTTTTTATCAAACATGAAGGGTATCATTCTCATGCAAGAGTCCTGAAAAAATCACTAGACAGGGTACGGATAAGATAGGACCCGACCCGACCCTAACCCGAGAGGTTGACAAGCCCCTCCAAACGTGGGAACTGAGAAGAGCCAAATATTTGCTAGTATTAGAAAGTGTACCATTGTAGCACCAAAGTAGGGAAAGAGAATCATGAAAAAAGAAAAAGAAGAAAAATATAAAATGTATTAATGTGTGTATAAAAAAAAAAGATATGAAGAGAGATATGGATTTATGAATGTGATTAGAATTCGATACCATCACATATATATTCTTTCTGTACATGGCGTGTTGGATTGGGATTGTTCAGGCCAACTACCACAAGAAAACACACTGAAACAAGAGAGAGAGAGAGAGAGAGAGAGAGAGAGAGAGAGAGACCAGCTGTGATTACATGTCTCTTTGTGAGAATCCCCAGCTGGTTTGTGGGATCTTTTAGCCTTTTGCTGGTTTTGGGTCCTGTTGTACTCTCTCTCTCTCTCTCTCTCCTTGTTGCTGTCCTCAGCTCCAACCTTCGCCTACTTCTTGTTGTTTGGCTCATTCACCGATGCTGAAGGCCGTTCTGTTTTCGGCTTTTCTTTCTTTTGTGATGGGGCTGCTGTAACTGTAGTCCATTGATTTTCTATTGAGAGAGAGAGAGAGAGAGAGAGAGAGAGAGAGAGAGCTTGTATGGTTACGGTCGCATTCAATATCTGACCTTATAGGACACTGCTCTCTGATTGCCCATCACCTCCAATTCCATCCTTCTATTTAATTCATCTCTCTCTCTCCCACTCTTTCTCTCTCTCTCTTTCTCTCTCTCATTCCTAATGGGTTGTAGCTGTAATCCCATTTGCAATCACACACATCTCTACCTTCTCATATCATTTCTCCTCATTTCAAGCTCAACCCAAATGAGATTCATGGTTGATGGTAAGTAGCCTTCCTTTGAAATTTGTCATTCTTCCTTCAACTCTTTACAATTTTCAATCAAACTTATATATTGAATTTCTTGGTGCAGGCCTTAAAATTCATAAGTTTCTCGAGGTTTCCAAGGTGAGATATCTCAATGCCTCTCTCTCTCTCTCTCTCTCTCTCTCTCTCTCTCATGCTTGTTTGATTGAATTTTTGAAATGGGATTTTGGGTTTGGTGGGAATTGAAGGTAGGAGAAGAAGAGAAGATGTTTCTGAGGGCGAGGATCGGATCAAGGCCACCGAGCTGCCAAAGAAGGTGTAGTTCATGTGGGCATTGTGAGGCAGTTCAGGTACCAGCAGTTCCACAAGAGAGAAGTGAAAGAAGGCATTCCACCAGAATCTCTACAATCAGCTCTAGTCGTGAAGACACTTCCAATTACAAGCCCATGAGTTGGAAATGCAAATGTGGAGATATGATTTTCAATCCCTGACTGAAAAATGAGTTATGAAGAAAAACCCATTTCAATTGTGGATAGGAATACTTGAAAAAATCAATCAGAATTCTTTTTTGTTCTTGTTTTCTTTCTGTTTTTGTAGAACTGAGAGGAGATGAATTTTTGTAGGACTTCTCTTTTTGTTCATTTCTATTGTAATCTCTCTCCGTCTTTTATTATCTTAAATGCTTCAGAAAATACACAAAACGGTAGCTGAGGGAGAGTGCATGTGGAACGTTGGATGTGTTTGGATGAGATGATCAGGTACTGCGTGTGCACCATATCTTACTGTACTGCGCCTTTTTTCCCGCCAATGTGTCTCAAAAGATCGGTGTCATCATCAAGATCAGTTTGATTGGAAATTAGGTTAATTCCACTGATCAGGTGGGCCATACCGAAAGTAATTAATGGACGGTTGTCGATCCGAGACGATCTTTATGATGAAATGGAACTTTTTGACGGTTCAGATTTACTACTCAGTTGACATGTCGTAGGGAAAGAAAGTCCAGTATGGGAGCGGATCAGGTGTTTCCATGGCCGTGGGGCCCACCTTGATGTTTGTGTTTTATATCCACATCGTTCATTAGTTTTTCCCGCTCATTTTAGGCATGATTCAAAAAAATGAAACAGTTACAAATCTCAAGTGGACCACACCACAGGAAAAAGTGATCATTGAACGCCTACCGTTGAAAATTTCCTAGGGCCCACCGTAATGCTTATTTTCCATCCAACCTGTTAATAATGTCACACAGACCTGAATGAAGGAAAAAAAAAGTATTAGCTTGATCAAAAACTTTTGTGCTCCTCAAGAAGATTTTAATGGTCAATCACCACAGTTTCATGTGGTGTGGTCCACTTGAGATTTGGATCTGCTTCATTTTTGGGACCATGCTATAAAATGAGCTGGAAAAACTGGACGGCGTGGATATACAACACATACATCAAGGTGGGCCCCACGGTCAGGGAAACACCCATTAGGTGTTACCCTAGCTGGCGACATTCCCGCTCATTTCTGTCTATGTTATCGTTCTAAGCCATGTTTATTATCGGTAAAGAGAAATCCTACTATGCTCTCAAAGCCCTACAGGTTATGGTGCTCTTAGTTGCATCTGATAGGTTGGACAGTCCGATGGATTAATCTGAACCGTCTATTTATTAGAGAGCAGATTTCATGGGCTAGTGCAACTGATGGGGTGGTCTAATCAATATTGATTAGGTGTTATTTTATATAGCCATCTGCATACTAATCCATGGATGGGACAGTTACCATTGCCTAAAAAAAGCTATTTTTAATAAACATAATCAATCCAAGATGGTTCCTGAGATATGGATGGATCAAATTGTAGATTGGACCTACTTTTGTGCAGACGATCTTGTCCGTCCATATTAAAGGTTGTTGATCAAATGGTTAATATTTCTGTGATTGGTCTGATGTTAGAAAGGTAGCCCATGACTTTATGTTGGACCTAATGAGCAGTCTAGATCAATGGACCCGACTATTTATGTGTCCCAATGTAACTGGGAGCACTGTAACTCACGGTGTTTCTAAGTGCACTGGAGCATTTCTTATCACTGAAAAACAAAGAGAGGAAACAAAGTGCGAGAAATTCAAGGAGGATGGGTAAGGCCTGTGTGGGCCTTGACCTTTCCAAATCCAAAACTACTTTGGACCCGTTCGGGCCCATTGGATGCCTAATGATTAATTGGACCCGACCCATATGTGGATAAGGGCTGGGATTGGGTGCCTCACCCAACACTCCAAGGTTGGTCCGGCCCATATGTTCCTATTTCATCTGTTGATCATATTGGAAAAATGAAAACCAATGGTCTACCGTTGACCACGTGGGCCACAAATATACAAAGAAATGGATATTTATATGGTAGAATAACCTGACCCAAGCTCAACTCGAAATTAATTAGTGGATAAATGTCGGATCCAAAGCCCAGCCCACAAGCTAATCTAATAGGTCCAAGCTCTGTCCAAAGGTGGGATGGGTGGGCCACCGGCCCATTGCCAACCCTACCCATCCTTGATATGCTGGAAGGCCTGACAAGTCTACCTGGATTATCCGGACTCATGTAGCATTGGTCGGCTGAGAATTTGGATTATGGGTCTGGCCCTGCTCATCGGTTGGGCTGGACCTGGAGTCTGGTCTGTTGGTGGGCTTCAATGGATTGTCTCTAGCCCAGCCCATCCATTTCGGATTAGGTGCGGCCCTGACCGTGGGGCCCACTTTGATATATGTATTGCATATCTACTCCGTCCATCTGTTTTGCCAGCTCATTTTAGTATATTTGTTGTTTCCTTTCATCCTGTTCTATGTGACCATATCAACAGGTTGGATGGCAAATAAATTTAACGGTGGGCATTACTGTCCACGATTCTTCAGAAAGTTTTTAACCGTAGGTGTTCAATCACAACTGTTTCATGTGGTATGGTCCACTTGAGATTTGGGTCTGCCTCGTTTTTGGGCTCATTCCCTAAAATGATATGGCAAAACGAATGAACAGTGTGGATATACAATACATACATCAAGGTGGGCCCCACGGCTAGGACCGCACCTAATCCCCTCCCACATAAGAGAAGCCTGATCCGACGCAATCGTTCTCGCGGCACAAATTACTTAAATCCAGACCGTCGAATTGGTGTAATCCAGTGTAAATGTTACACAATCTCCAAATTCAGACGATGATGACCCTTATTTTATGGGTTTTCATTTGTTGAAATCGGATCGCCACTAGTGGGCCCATTTTACACTCTTAGAATGGGACCCACTACTTATGGGTTGAATCAAATCTATGTCACGTGCACACTGACAGTCTGCACGTGTGTAGATCGTCACGCTCTGCCGGAGTATGGTGCGCGTGTGTGCATGCGTCCGTAGTGTTGACGAGTCACGAGATGCGCGTATTTATTTGGCTTTTTCACACGCATCCTCCTCCCCATATGTAATGTCATGTCAACGTAATCCGTATTTCCTCTGCAAGAAATCCTGTGTAATTATCCAACTCCTTTTCTACTCGACCGAGGAATTATACCATACTCTGCCAGAGTACGGCATATCATATGCATGCAGTAATGTACATACCCAATGTACACTAGGGATGCGTGCGCCACAATCCAAAACGTCCAGATCAGATTGCTTGGACGATTCTAACTGTTCGATCAACGGACAGAAAACAAAGGTACATCCATGCGTGTTGCCTCGTGCAGAATGCACGTAGCCCTGCAAGCATGGGCCCCACCTAGGATAGGTAAAAACTACCAGAGTATAAACCCAATGTGCTGTGTATTAGTGGTCATTTTCTTCTTTGAAACTGAACCGTTGATTGCAACGTTTGATGAGCATTGAAAAAAGAGATACGGATTGAATGGTGAACCTGCCATCACGGACGGTTGTGGCGGGTCGATATGGTGAGATTGTGAAATGACTGTACCGTATGTCATCGTCTAACAACTTCCAAACCGATGCCTTTGATATGCTCAAACAGATGGACCAAAAATGAAGGATCCAGGACTCAAGTGGACCGCACTGAAGGAAAATGTGGGTTCATAACATCATTCCTATTGAGAAAAACTGAAAACACAAATATTAATCTGATTCAAAACTCATGTGGCCTGACAAATATTTCAACTGTGGACGTTCAATCTTCATGTTTTCGGCCCACTTAGGAACTGGACCTGGTTCGTTTTTTGAATCATGTCCTAAAATGATCTCAAAAAACGTATGGACGGTGTGGATTTCTCACAAACATCATGGTAGGCCCCAGCTAGAAGTTTCTGCATTGGGATGCTAGGTGGGGGCCACAGTGATGTTTGTGAGAAATCCACACCGTCCATCCGTTTTAAGAGCTCATTTTAGGTGATACTACCAAAAACGAGTTAGATCGAAAACCCATGTTGGCCGCACGAGAGGAAACAGCGGGAATTCAGTGACCATTGTTTAAAACATTCGTATGGCCACAAAGTTTCATATCAGGCCAAGTTTTTTCGGTGTTTTCACTTCATCCCAGTGAGAATGACCTTATAAACGGTTTGGATGGCATATAAAGTTAAATCCCAGGAAGGTTTAACGGCAGGAGTTTTGAATCCTCCTTGTCTATCGATCATACACGAGTTTTCAGTTCCGACGAGTAAGGTGCATTATTTGTTAATCCAGATCATTCATATAGTGGATTCATCAATGGATAGACTATATCGCAAAATTCTCTCAAGACAATCTGAACCTTTAGATTTTATGGCCTAGAGATTAAGGGTTTAGATCTACATTCATTTGAAAAATGTCTTAATATTCATCGTCAGATCTTTTAATCTGGAAGATGTTTAGTAAATTCTCCATCCACGCTGCGATCAAACAGACCAATGGTCCGGATTACTGATAATGGCCCCACTTGTCAGACCTAAAAGGGCGTGTATTCTTTGCAAACATGCAGGCCACGTACCATACAATTCCTGATTACTAGGTATTTTAGTTTGAAGGTATTTCTAACCATTTATGGAGCATTCTATGAAGGGGGGGAGGTTATTTGATACTCTGGCAGACTATGATTCTTCATACACGTACAGTCATAAATTCTAAACGTGGCATTTGAATTCAAATCAAACCGACTAAATTGTGGGTCCCACACTAAGTGGGTCATTAACCCAAAATGGCATTGATTGAGTGAATCCAAAGCCTGATTAATAAACATTTCTTTGATGAATATCCTACGACTGTCCTTCACTAAACCACCATCAGATGTGTACCTATGGGCAATCTGGGACATCAAATTCCATGGAAAGTGAGTTACACGGACGTCCTACATAAAAGTTACACTTTCATCACTTGTAAAGTTTAGGTGCGCGAGAGTATGAACTGTCGTCGTCTGCCAGAGCATTAAAACATTTCTATGAAAAGGTAATGATTAGGGTTTGCGTTTGCGTTTCATCAAACAATCTAATGATGGCATGTTTTTGGTGGGGGCGATCAAGGGCTTAGGAAGGAGATCTGATACTATTCATTGCCGAAAATGGTGATGTAAAACGTGAAATTACACGGCTGTGATGTAACGAAAGATACTAAACAGTACATTCAATATTTGTGGAGTGACAACACGAGACAGCACTGCAGATCTTCTCCATCACTCTGCCACGTGTCACGGTGATGTGAGCGTGAGTTGGATCTCTTGAACTGAAGTTTCTCATCTCAGCCGTTGGAACTTGGATATGCTGAAGGCCCATTGCCCACTTTACCAACGCTATTGTAGGGCCCGGATTGCATCTTACATGAAGATCTGAACCGTTCATTTTGTTGAAAGAATGATTGTGCATGAAGAAGAATTCGGAGAATTGAAAAGTAAGGTTTGAATGGTTTATATTCAAATCAAGGATCTTCAATCAAGCATGATTTCAAGGTCATAGCTTCTAAGAAAATTATGAAAAAAATCAACGGTTCAGATCATCATCTAAGATGTCATCCGGGATTAAAACCTGCACCTAGGGTGCACTGTTCCAGTGTTCCCTATCACAAGATTCAAAACCCAAAAGAGGAAGGTAATCTTCGGGCGCGGACCAAATCGCTACTGAAGTGACGTCACCAAGCTCTGTGGACCCCACCATGATGCATGTGTTGTATCCATACCGTCCAACCAATTTTATAGATCGTTTTATGGCATTAAAAAGATAATGAGATAGATCTAAACTTCAAACGGACCCCACCATAGAAAATAGTGGAGACAGTGACATCCACCGTTCAAAACTTCTTAGGGGCCACAGTAGTTTCCAATCAAGCTGATATTTTTTTTTTCACTTCATATATCTCTATGTTAACTTATGAATAGGTTGGATCTCAAGAATACATCACGGTGGGCCCTATAAATGTTTCAACGGTGGGTGTGACTGCTCCCACGGTTTTCTGTGGTGGGTCCACTTGAAATTTAGATCTATTTCATTCTCTTTGTAATGCCATAAAACGATCTCTAAAAATGGTTGGACGGTATGGATACAACACATGCATCATGGTGGGGTCCACAGAGCTTGGTGACGTCACTTCAGTAGATTTGGCTACTGACCTTGTCAGTATCCAATCCGCGCCCGTAGTCTTCGTACTCACTGGACACGTGAATGGAATTGATTCTTTCCATAAAAGGAGACCGATCAGGATCCAAAAAAGGAAGTGTGATCACATACGTGCATGCAAAAGTGGGGTCCACTCATGATGTGTATGTAGAATCCAAACCGTGAATCTGATGTTTCTCGTCATAGTCACTGTATGGACCAAAGATCATCTAGATCCAAAACTCAGGTTGAAAACACTAAAATCCCATATATCAACCTGATGCTGTTAGCCCCACCTTCCCAACAGTGCCCTATGCTGGTTAATTGCAGCCACGGTCCACATGGGTGGCCCAGACGTGGCCCTTAAAGCCTATAAAGCACCATAACTTAGAATATCAACGGTCCACATTTGTGGCCTTCTAGCAGAGATGGAAATAGGCAGGGTAGGTAGCCAGGGCTTGAAATCTAGGCACAATGTCCAGGCCAGGGTCAATGATGAATGGCCCAGTCCAATCATCAAGTGGGCCACCATTATACTTTAACGGTGAAGATGACGAGGTGCACCAGATCATGTCATGTTTTGATTATCCAAACCGTTTATATGATGTGGCTCTATGTGAGTGGAGGATGCTGAATTATTTTCTTCGTTTGTGTTATTTCAAACCGTTGATCATTTAAATTGGAACTGTCAATTGTCAACATTAAGAACCAAAAAAAAAAATGATGAAAAGTGATGGGTATGATCATCTGATGAGTATGATTCAGGTATGGAGGATCACAAGATGGACGGTCCCGATGGGCCCCATTTGAACTGAAGAGACCCTGCAAATTTGCACCACGGGGATTTTGTTCTCTGACAAGTGGGCCCATGTTCTGAAATCCACGCGTCTTTTGATCCTTGAAGGGTTTACTGATAGCCCAGATGGATATGCCACCTTTACGGTATCAACCTCGTGATCTTTGATGCTATATATCTGATGTCGTGGAAGTTCTATTGAGCCAGCTTGGCACACGGGTGCAAGATCCAAGCCGTCCATCAGGTGGTCCAACTGTCTAGATGATCTAGCCCAAAAATTAGGATGGCCCAATCTGCTTACACTCGTATTTAGCTCTCTTCTCTGACTAATGAGATGCTGCCATATGTTGGCACTATGCTGCTGAGTGATTGACAATTTTACTAACGCCATTTATCATTGTTTATCAAATAATCCAAAAGATGCTACGTGGTAGCTGTGTCGTGTGGTGTGTACATCACAAGAGGGGCTAGAGACATACACACACAGAATTTAAATGTCAGGATTTCATTAAATCAAGTCCTCTGGTGATTAAATGTTAAAGCCAATTGCACGAGGCTACCATATGCTAAAAGCTAAAAACCTTATTAATGAACAATCAAAGAAAAGCTCAGGCATCGAGCCAAACACATTTATCCACCCTTCTTATATCTTTACTTAATTTAACTTATCATAGGTAGTTATTGCATGGTGACTCCCGCTACAATACCTTAGGTACATGAGTAAATATCATCAATATTAAATTGTAGGATAATGTCCAATTGAGTTACAATTCAGTTATTGGTATCAATCCAGTCACATTTTACTTACCGCCAACCTCAATTGCTTGTTTCAATAAGTGAATCAGATATTTATCTTAGTTTAGTTTTGCTTTCATTTGTTTATCTAATTGATTATTAGTTTGTTTACACGTTCTAATATTAATAAAGTCAATATTTGTTTGGCCTTATTTTATTTATTTATATATTTTTGATCATTTGAGAGGTGTACAACACTAAAGACCTATGAAAGGAAAGAAATTTAAGACCATATGCTCATGTCTATTGTCACAACTTAAAGAAAAAAAAAAAAAAAAAATTTCTCTCATCTGGAATGACCTAACCCCTCTGTCCTTTCACAAGTCGTCTTGAACGAAGTGCAAATTAATGGTTAGGAGGAAAACCGGATATGGATCTAATTTCCCATTCATCCATCTCGATACACTGAAATGAGCGATTCAATCAAAACCTCAGCGCCGAGCAGACTAGCAATCCTGCACATCTTACTCTTGCACGAGCAACCAATCCAAACATTTGTTTACACATGTGGCCTAATTAGATTGAATTACCAGCAATACAATTGTATAGTTGGCCATAGGTCCATAGTGCTAGAAACGGCCGTGGCTACGGTGGATCCTTGAATGCACTGAGGTGGGTGGATCCCTAACTATGGGGCCCACCATGATGTATGTGCCTTACATCCAGACCACCCATCTGTTTTTTACAGCTCATTTTAGGGCATGAACTCATAGATGAAGAGAAACAAGTCTTAGGTAGACCATACCATAGGAAATAAAGGTGACTGATCATTAAAAACATTTTGTGGGCCATAAAAGTTTTGGATCAAGCTGATATTTATGTAGTCCCTTCATCCAGGTCTTTGTGACCTTATCAACAGGTTGGATGGCAAATAAACATTCCAGAGGCCCCCAAAAGTTTTTAACGGTGGACAGTGTTCCTTGTAGTGTACCAATGATTTTGATCTGTTCATTTTTTTATCATGCCCTAAAATAAGCTGTCAAAACGTATGTAAGGCACATACATCAAGGTGGACCCCACAGTCAGGGATCCATCGAAACTGCGCCCTTTAGAAACAGGCGGGCAACTTTGGTCAAGTTGTTTTAGCCATACATCTGTTTATTAACCGTGGCCCACCGTAATAAAGTGCTGAGTTGGACTCTTGCGATTTTAAAGGATTTAACTACGGGAGAACAAAGATGGCACAGGTATAATTACCTTTTACCGCCCAACTCTTTGGTCTTTAACAGCGAACTCATCTCATGTTCTTTCAAGTGCACCTAAATGGTGTGGCCCACCTGATGAACGTCTTGGATCTTGTATTGGTGTGCCGCGATGAACCACACGCTCGCCTGTAATGGCTGCCACACATACGCTTGAGCGCTTAGCAATTTGCTAATGTTCAATCACGTGAAAATTTTAGTTGTATACCTAAACTTATCTGTAATTACATTTATGCACTTACAGCCATACGGCAATCCAGGCCATCCAAACTGCAGATGGAATTGTGGATGAATCATAGCCCACAAATTGCACTCAGAATATGAAGGTAACCATTTGAGTTGGGCCTTGGAATTTGGATGCTTTACCTATTTTACCTTTAACCATTCATTTGCCAAACATAAATTGGATGGTTAAGATTGCATGATTATTAATTTCGGAGACATGCTACGTCAACAAATGGGACGCGGATCGCTTACTGACACTGCCCTCGACGGTGCTCTGTGGGCCCCACCATGATGTATGTATTTTATCTACACCATCCATCTATTTTACCTCATTTTTTAGGGCAGATCAAAATCCCACGTGAACCACACCACAGGAAACAGTCGTTATTGAACGCCCACCATTAAAAACTTCTTGGGGCCCACAAGTTTTGGATCGAGCTGATATTTGTGTTTCCCCTTCATCCAGGTCTTTGTGACCTAGTCATCAGGTTAGATGGCAAGCCTAAGTAAGTTTTTAATGGTGGACATTCGATCACCACTATTTTCCTGTGGTGTGGTCCACTTGAGATTCGATCTGCCTCATGCCCAAAAATAATGATCCAAAATGGATGGACGGCAAGGATGAAACACACAACATCATTGTGGGGCCCACAGAGCACCATCCCAACAAATCCCTTTCGGCAACAGACAAAAAATTGGATTTTTCCATGATTTTTTTTAATAAATTAGATCCTGCCATATCCACATCCATTTTTCACGTTTGGATCCGGGAAAACAGATTTTTAAAAAACTTGGGTGTTTGGCATTAAAACGCTAGTCCTTTAAAACTACTCTTATTTGAATTAATAAGAATTCAAAGCATTATCAGATCAGCCATCACCCTTCTTTTCTTCTCCTTCCCATTCCCACACCTTCCAACCTTCTCCTTCAGCCTTCTTCACTGTACTCCAGTCCAAACTACTAAATTCATCCAGGTAGGCAAACACTGAGATCCAAAGAAATCCCATTTCTTTTCAACAAACCGGTGTTTTAAAACCAAACAGATTGGTTCAAAAAGCATTTTATACAGGAGAACAATTTACAAACAGAAAACAACTTGCAACTGCAAATTTCAGAAGTCCAAGAAACGTATTGAACATACATACACTGCAAATATCCAACGAAACACCAATCAATGGCCCTTGTGTTTCTTCTCAAAAAGGCCATCAGGACCTGGAAGACAAGAAAACAAGAACAGCATGTTAGAATATCATATTGAAAACGCAATCAATCAAAAGCTGCCTCTCTTTATTTGCATCTTCATTCAATAAAGATGTACCGACTCCTTTATGACTCATGAGACGCAGCAACAACAACAATGCATATCATCACCTCAACTTAGTCGCAGCTATTTGGGGTTTTGCTACAAGGGCAGTCGGTGTGAAGAACACCAACTAAGGTCCCACTTTGAAGTCGATAGAAATCAGTCCGCAGAACCAAAATGTCTTGCATTTGGAGTTGACTAGGGACCCCATTAGTTGGGCCACATTTTCCCACTTTTCCCGCTCCAAATAGCAAATCAGATAAGAACAGTCTTTTTATTTTTCTTTTAGCAGAACACGATCCCATCCTCTGCCAGGAGGGAAGCTTCCAAACACGCCCAAAGTATCACATGGAATAGAGTGAATGTGAGCGGCACACCAAAGGTTTATTGTTCAGTAAGCCCAGATGGCTCATGATCCAGGACTACTTGATTGATTAATCTCTCAAGATTAAGACCCAACACAAACAAATGCCACTCGTAACAATAGATCCTTGTAAATTACTTACTTTCATGGGACGAACTTCTAAGGTGTTGGCACCATCAGATCCGACTAGTGGAACTAGTGTTCTATTTGGGTCATCCAGCACTGAAGTAGAATAAGCTAATGTAACACTTCAATATGAATTGCTCATGTTGCGTCAATGCTGCCGAAGGTGGCTTCAACAAGTCATTGATGCAGTTAATTGCTTAACATGCCAGAAGACGTGTAATTTTAGCCATGATTCATGTGATGCATAAAAGAGGGGTGAGCCCTCCAATGCTAGGAGGATGGCCCACTAGTATACAATGCAGCCGCATCATAGGATTACATGAATAGAAGCTTCTGGTGAGCTGGAAAGGAAAAAAGAGTCAACAGGATGTGAGCAGTTTTAATAAAACAAGCAGAAAGTTTCAACTTCTAGACAATAAAACAACTTAAAAACAAGCAACGCAGCCTAATGGTTGTACTCATGATCTCATCCTTAGTAAATGAAGCATCCCCCATATTTGATGCATTTTCAGTCTTCTTCAGAAGTACTCTGATGTGAGGCAATTAACCACTTGCTCTAAAAGCTTGAACTGTTAGAGCATGGCGAATTAATCCCTTAATCTCATAGCACAGGCTCCACATCTCATGAGTTAGGACCTCGGCTGAACCCCCCCTCGTGGGCCCCAAATCACATGGGTACCACCTCACATGGGCCACTCACCCCGAGTGTGTCCCCGCATCCCACAGGCTACCCCACTTAAGCCCGATGTGAAATGCACATTAATCACCCCCGATGAGGAGTCTCGAACACAAGACATCCCCCGTGGGCCCCACCCACCCCAAGTGTGGCCCTGCATCCCACAAGCGACCTCACTCGAGCCCGGTGTAAAAATGCCCCTGCATTAATCACCCCCGATGAGGAGTCTCGAACACGAGACCTCCCGCTCTGATACTAATTTAATGCAGGACAATTAACCACTTGCTCTAAAAGCTCGAACTATTAGAGCATGGCGAATTAATCCCTTTATCTCATAGCCCAGGCCCCACATCTCATAGGTTAGGACCTCGGCCGAACCCCCCTCGTGGGCCCCAAATCACATGGGTACCGCCTCACACAGGCCGCCCACCCCGAGCGTGTCCCCGCATCCTACAGGTTACCTCACTCAAGCCCAACGTGAAATGTGCATTAATCACCCCCGGTGAGGAGTATTGAACATGAGACATCCCCCGCAGGCCCCGCCCACCCCGAGTGTGCCCCTACATCCCACAGGCGACCCTACTCGAGCCCGGTGTGAAAATGCCCCCCAAATTTTTTTCGCCGGGGGGCAGGGGGAGGGGGGGATTTATGGCAGGTAGTTGAAGCTCCTCCTGGATGTTTGGCAGCTAGTTGAAGCACTTCTCCTGGATGTTTGAAACTAGTCAGCTCTCAAACTCTAGAAATACTGCTATTCAACATTCATTGAAGACAAGGGAAGGGGACAATGGAGAGAGAAAAACAATCAAACAGATTTAATAAAAAAAAAAAAAAAACAGTTCATATTTGACTAGTATAAATATTCTGCTGGGTTTTTAGTGAACAGTGAGAGACATTTTGGGAAGAAAATCATTAATCTACAAGGCATAAACATCTATGTCACCTTTTGGCCTAATTCATCTGAATCACAATATATGTCCGATCATATTTTATACAGAAGAATGTTCAATCAACAAAAATAAAACAAATGACATTCAAAACTTGAAAGGAGAATTTCTACAATTTCATGCAAAACAGATACTACTTCATATGCCACAGACATCTACAAACCGGCAATAATGTAACATCCAGCACTGAATAATATTGAACAAACTCGCTACTTCATACCAACCATTAAGATGTTCAGACACTTGAGAGGGAGGGAGGGAGGGAGGGCAAGAGGGAGAAAGAGGGAGACCATACCCCATGGAAATTCCTTGTTGCGAATGTGCAAATATGGGTATGGCTGCAAACATGGATAATAATGGGAAAAAAATGTAAGTGAGAAAATTAGATAGATTTATGGTGCATTTTCATGATGGAAATGAAAGAAAACAGACAGTCCAACCTTCAGTTTCTAACTTGCAAGTTGCAAGGCTACAAACGAAACAAAAGAAATGCAAACAAATTCCACGTTGACGTACATGCATATGAAGCCAATCAAGAAAATAAGAAAACAAAAAACATACAGGGGGATCTTCATGGTGGGGATGGCCCTTTGACAGGTTGTAAATCGCGAGAACAGTGCAGGTTGCAATGCCCAAATACGTTATCTTTTCCCATTTAGCCATTTCATCTGATGGAAAAACACTGATACATCTATTATCTTCACTCGGGTCATTGGGTTGCAAAAGAAAGACATTGTAATTGAATCAATCATGAGATAATACAAATGAAAGAAAAATCAAACCCCAGATAGTACACACACTCATAGGACAAGGGGCAAAGGCCCTACGAAGCTAAAGAAAACCATGGTGAAGAAACAGTAGACTATCCAACAACAAGAAACGAATCAGGTTTTTTTTCACAGAAAATCAAAATTTTACATGGTTGCAAAAACTTTTCAAAATAACAAATTGAAGGATGGGAAAACCTAAATCTAATTCAAAACGAAGCTTTCCGCAAATTGGCATGCCCCAACCAACCCAACAAAATCATGTGCACATGTGCGCACACAATCTAATTTTCACAAGATAGACTACGCAATTTTGTAAGGTAAAAGCATAATTATTCATTACTATAAAATTTTAAGAAGGCAAAATATAAAGGAATGAAACCCTAACTGGAAATGCAAGTTTCTGTAAATGAAATGGCTATGAGGAGAAAATCTGAATTACTTCCCCAGAAAATGATGCAATTAAATCAAATTCTTCAGGGGGGAATTTGAAAATTGAAATTATGAAAAGTGGGGCCCGTGTTTGGTAATCGTGACTATTGATCAGTTAGAGGTGCAAGTCAGATTGATGGAATTCCTTATCCAACCCATATGATATCAGGTCTACATTTACACCCAGACCAAACCCATGAATATCTAGGTTAGGCCTATGAGGGACAAAGAACAAGAAAAGTGACAGACAAAAAACAAGGGAGTAAGATGAAGGTAGATCTCAACAAAAGTCCAAAATATGAGTTTCCACTACAATGGAAATATGATAGGTATTTCTTCAATGCTCCAAAGATGCCGTCACCCCATTTATACAAAGACTCTATCACCAATTCAACCTTGATTACATCAACCTTTTACTCCTAAGACAACTTCCACCAACCCCATTAATATGCCACAATAATCTAGGTCAGGTCGGAGTCAAAATAAGCCAACCCATTAATTTGATGGATCGGGTTGGTATAAAAGGATCCAAACACAACTAATTTATCTAATGGGTTGCATTTGGGGAAGGTCTAGCACGGGTTTGGAGAGTGAACTTTTCAGAAAACAATGCACCAAATATACTGGTTGCATCTAGACAAAACAAATGAGCTCCAATAGCACATGCTATTATGCCATCTTAGATAAAAGCATATAAGAATTTAAGCACAGATCCATGTATAAGTTCTTTGATATCCTAATATGACGATGATTCAAAAAAAAAAAAAAAAAAATCCATGAAGAATATACAGTCTAAGGACCTGTTTGGTTGCCACTTAAAAATGAGTTAGTCTCATTTTAGTTAACAACAACTATGTACACGAGATTTGGGTGAGAATTAAAAAATAATCTCGATAACCAATAATTTATAAAACTATCATCTCTAATACAAAATTAATGCAACCTAAAATGAGATGAAATCAGTTTCCAAGTATATTGTAAATCAACAGACTCATGTATACATAAAACTCCCATCTCTAGACATAAGACGCCTAGAAATCCGTCTGGGGTGAATCAATTTGGGTCGATTTTGATAGGTCCAGGATCCAACCCACTTAGTGAGGCCTGGGACCCAACTGACCCATTTACTAATCAGGGCAAACTTTAAGTCCCAGAGCCAACTCCAATAGGTCCAAATTCGAATTCACATCCTTTTATCATTGAGGTTGGGTCACCCCTCTGTGCCCCACCATGGCATGTCCCTAAATCTCCCAAATTGGAAGATCCTACCACCAGTTAAGTACATGTCAATCCTTGTGACTGTTGATGTTTGAATAAGTCGAATAATGTTTGCTCTCATGTCCTTCCCTCCACCTTATCACTCCTTTCCTAAACTGTTTAGGTACAATAATATGTGGTTGCGGCATGACTCCTTCCTACAGTTGGTGAAAGCCTCCTGGCGTTCTTCTGAGACAAGTCAGCACATATATATTCTTCTCAGCAAGCTGAAGAATACCAAGCAGGCCCTCAAATCTTGGAATAGGGACACATTTGGGAATTTGTTCCTAATTATCAAGAAAGCCAAAGATAAGCTTATCAAGGCGTAAGAAAACTTTACACTTTCCCAAGACGCGGCAAATCAACCCTGTCTCATGGTGATCAGAACACCAAATTTTTCCACAATGTAGCCGGCGAGAGAATCAGAAAAGCTTCAATCCATGTTATTCAGCTCGACAACGGGGAGAAGACCAAATATCCAGCTAAAATCCAAGAAGAGGTGATCAGATATTTCTCATCCTCGTTCAATTCAGAAGAAAGAGAGCCGGCAGGGGACTTCCTAGACTCTATTCCAGCAGCTGCTACATCGGAGGATTACATCTTCCTTTTGTCTGAGCCATCCTATGAGCCGGTAGAGAAGGTCATGGGTTTGAGTACCCATTGTGGTGTGTGTGGGTGTGAGGGTGTGTATTAAAAAAATAATAATAATAATAAATGAAGATTACAGTTTTTAGCTGTAATCTGAAACATGGAACATTTTTTAAACTCTTTGATGTAGGGAGAATTGTGGCTCGGCTTCAGAATTCCTAACCCTTCCTTCCAACGGTTGGACCCATGGTTTAGTGACATAGATCATTGTGCATTTATTAAATACAGCGCCCATTGTACATGTAAGCCATTGTATCCTCTATGCGTATCATCCACTATGTTCAAGGAATTAACAGTCATGATTTGGCCCACTGTACATGTGGGTCATCAATGACCCACTGTACATGCAATCATGTTTCATGTATGTCCCACTTTCTAATCCATCTTTATACCTCTCATTGTATCATCTACATCTCTTTATATCATGTATTGCCCATTGTACATGTGGATCAAACGCGCATGTATGTGTAGCTGTACATGCATCGCCGTGTACACGTGGTGAGCATATGTGGGGGCCACTATACATGTGGAAAATACTACACATGTCGCTAGCACACTGCATGTACACATGAAGTAATAGTTAATTGTTTATATTCAATAGTTTCTCATCGCAAAACGGAAGTTGAATTAGTGGGCCCATTTTTTGTGGCCCACCAAATGATTGGTTTAGCACAAGGACCAGCTATAGGCTTTACTGAGCTGGGTTTATCCCAACGATCTATCTTAAATGAAGACTTTATATGTCATTTGATGTCATTTGATAATTTTTAAAGGATTTACCATTCCAAGCTCTGTCGTGTGTGAATACTCAATTATAGATAGTAAACAATTCGCTGGTTATTCAAACACAAACAACTATTTATCGTGTAAACAGATTACAGCTAAAAGACAAACAGGACAGACTGTGAACGCTTTACACCTGTAATCTGATTACCTGAAATCAAATTAATCAGATTACAACTTACAGGCATCCAAACGACCCCTAAACCCAAATCAGAAAAGTAAAGCTCTTATCTCTCCGATCAAACAAAACCCAAAGAGACCCAACAAAGATCAACGATCGTGCAAGCAGAAAAATCGATGTTTTGCATAACAAGTACCGATTGAACATGTAAGTAAAAAAAAAATGAATATACAATTTTAGGAAATTTTCAAAAAAAAAAAAAGAGTAGAAAAAATAAGGAAATGATATATGGAATTTCAAAAAATAGATATATTTAGAATCGACAGAAAGTGAAAAATTAAAAATTTAAAAATTTAAAAAAAAAAAAAAAAAAAAAAGAAGAAGAAGGGGGGGTGGGGTTGGAGGAAGTAGAGTTTGTTTTACACTCATCGCCGTGGTGAGATGAGGAAGAGAAGTTCTTGTTGGAAGCAGAGCTCCGTGCGACTTTCCGAAGAGCGGATTGAAGGCCCGATCTCGCCATCGCCATCGGCTCTCTTACTTCTCTCTTACGCTCGTAATGGATTCAATCTACACAGTAGTAAGAACTAAGAAGGTGTTTCGAGAAGTAATTGACGGGAA
Source organism: Magnolia sinica (assembly GCF_029962835.1). NCBI lineage: Eukaryota > Viridiplantae > Streptophyta > Magnoliopsida > Magnoliales > Magnoliaceae > Magnolia > Magnolia sinica. The sequence goes on from NC_080588.1 coordinate 64,496,646, forward strand.
AATTATTGTAAATACACAAATTTTTGTCAAATTTACATTTCAGTCGTCATTATGTACTTCTTATAGAAAATTACCCATAAATAGCTAATTTTTTATTAACTTTCTATTTCATTACTCATTATTTACAATTGTATACTTGCTTATGCCAATATCTTTTGACTAATCAGTGCTCGGTGCTAGTTCTGCAACTTTTTGATCGGGCCAACCCCTGAGTTACTCAGTGGGGCCCACAAGTGGTGTATTTGTCTTATCGACGCCATCCATCCGTTTTGTCCCGGATGATGTTATGGTATGAGCCCAAAATTGAAACATATCCAAAGCTCAAGTGGACCACACCACAGGAAATAGTTGAGATAACAGCATCTACTGTTGAAACCTTCCTTAGGGCCGTGATTTTTATTTATCGTCCAACTTATTCATAAGGTCACAGTAACATAAATGAAGGGAAAACACAAATATAAGCTTGATCTAAAACTTTCAATCATAGGCTTTCAATTCCAACTGTTTCATGTGGTATGGTCCAGTTAAGCTTTGGATATACTTCAATTTTGGGCTCATGCTCTAAATTGATCTGGAAAAGGGGATAAATGGCGTGGATAAGACACATACATCACAGTGGGCCGGACCGAGTTTACTTGTACGCAATCAGCATCCGGTTCAGTCAGGTTGGGTTCGGGTGGGAAATTTCCTAACTTGAATTGAAATTCAGTTGGAATCGGGTTGAGCACATTTAAAGAGTATTTTGGTTGGGTTGGGTCAGAAAATTGATTTTTGGATGATTTGTCTTAGTTTAGGACTACTAGTTTGGTCTATTGATTATCAAACTCTAAGGAATGAAAATGGAATATGGCACACGTGGGAGCTTGATTTGGTTATTGGAACATGTAAATTTTATGGTACGTCTAGTACAGTGTTGAATGTAGGGTGTCTGTAGATTTATGAATATGTGGAGCCATTGAACTTGGGCAGGGAATTATGTGTTACCTGCTGTGGGGCCCACCTCGACGATGTGTTGTCTATCCACACCGTCCATCTGTTTTTTCATCCCATTTTAGGATTTGGTCCCAAAAATTAAGCACACCAAATCTCAGATGGACCACACCACAGGAAACAGTGTTGATTGAACACCCACCATTAAAAACTTCTTAAGGCCCATGGTAATGTTTATTTTCCATCTAACCTGTTGATAAGGTTAAAAAGACCTGAATGAAGAGAAAATATAAAGATCAGCTTGATCCAAAACTTTTGTGGCCCAAAAATAGTTTTTAATGGTCATTCACCACGGTTTCCATTGATGTAGTCCACCTGAGATTTAGATCTGCTTTAAGTTTTGGGATCCCGTCCTAAAATAAGCTGAAAAGAATGGAATATACAACAAATCCTTAAGGTGGGACACACACAGTAAGGATAACACCTGATCCGCTCCCCTAAGCCTGAATGATCTGTAGACGTGGCACTTTTAACAGATGTGACGCGTTCGTATTTGCAAACATCATACTTTGTTCACTTTATTAGAAAAGGTATTATATCCTGCCAAATTTTATAAGGGTTAGTTTGAATTTTTACACACGCTGCTGAGACTAACCTCTTCAATTATATGATTGAGAATTGGCATCTGAAGCTCTCTCAATGAAACTATTTTCAAAATCCAGTACACAATCGTTGGGTGCATCACAAATTCTCATGCATGCACATGCCACGTGTCATTCATAGGATGGTCCCTACGTGAACATTCCTTGGCCCGAAATGGACCATGCAGCAAAATGATGATCAAGGTTACAGATTAATTGTCCATGTATCGCCTGCCTAATGAATCAATCTCTGGCTGATTCCACACTCCTACTGCATTGGTTTGCTCAGGGTAATTGATTTGATGCTTGCCGATGGGTCATGGTCTTACTGGAATTCCTACTTTTGCATTATTGCACCTGTATAGAGTTTTATATGCAGATTCCAAAATTACTAAGTTAAAAATTCCAGAACCCCAAATCACATGCTCCATTATAGACGGGCCATTACCTAAAAACTTGGATGTTTGTCCATCCCAGCTCCAGATTGTTCTCCATCAAATGGACGGTTAAAATGGGAGCAGCAGTCAGATTTTGTAAAAAACACCATCTGTCCATGTGACGCATAACAGTTCAAAAGGACAGGTGGACACTAACAAAGAATGGAATGGATTGAATGACTGCAGATAAGATTCTTGGGCTACACATCCTTACTGGGACCCAATATTCAAATGGTTTGGATTAATATAAATAAATGGCGTTTTAAACACAGATGGATTCGGTGAATGGACGTCCACTGATCAAATGGTTAGATTCTTAGGCCACACATCTATAGTGGGAACCACCATTCAAATGGTTTGGATTAAAATAGATAAATGACATGTGTCCATGGCAACATGCATCTCCCAAACAAATTTCCTACACCCCTGTAGATGGAGAATACACATAAATGGGGATGAATTGAATGAAAAACAGAAAAAGAAATAAGAGTGAAGGAAACAGATTCAATATATAGACACTCCATTGATGAAATGGCTAGAGTACGTTGGTTACACAACTTCTTTGGTAGGACCCACTATCCGAACCATTTGGGTTATGATATAGAAATGAGGTGTAAATGGGAGCTTGCATCTCCTAAAACCATGACTCTGATGTCCATGCCTGAAGGTAATACACCAACACAGAGCATTCAAATAGTGGGCCCTGCTGTAGATGGAGAATTACCTCGAATTGGGACGGTTAAAATGAAAAATACAAATAAAAAAGATGCATCATATATACTCAATGGATAGACAACCAAAATAATTATGGTTAGTGGACTAACTAGGCCACAACATCTTAGCAAGACCCACTATTCAAATGGTTTCATTAACCACCGTGTCCATGCGGTGTATATTACAACCCAATGCATTCAAATTCAAATCTATAGATGGAGAAGCCCAATATTGAGATGAGTTCAGGGATTGAAACCATTCTATGTATGAATATTTATATATTGGATGGCAAACCCACTGCTTGAATGTTAGGATTGAATAAATTTACATAGTAAATACTATATGAACAGTTAGGATTTTGGTAAATGCGATTTATGAATAAGCATTGCAAATAAGCAGTCTGCCATGGTATCAAATAAATTCTCTCGATGTAAAAATAAAATAAAATAAAATAACAAATTGGAGTGAAATGTGAAAGTAATTGAGAATCTCCTCACAGGTATGAGAGGTGGGCCATCTCATTCACCTGATTGGTCCCAACGTTGCCCAAAATAAAGTTAGTCAAATGAGTAGGTGGGCCATGTCTGTGGAAACTGGATGGTTAGAAAATTATACCAACCCTTTATACATAGGGGAAACCTAATTGCTATAATTTTTTTATCTAACTGCACGGTTATCCCCAAACTGAAGGGCATGGTCCACTCCCATTTTACCAATCACAGCCATTAAAACAAAATTTTGGACAGCCAAATCCGATGGAAACTAGCATAGACTGGGTCACTTGAATGAGAACCAAAACAAGAAATGACCATATCGGTGCTGTGCATTTGCGGTCTATAACTCTAGCATCATATAATCATTAAAACAAAACTGTCGTTTCAAAAAGAAGCATATAAGATAACATCACCACAGTTCTCATGGGCAGTCAAGTGACCAAGATTCTAAATGCTTGGCCTACAACTCCAAACAAGGAAAAGGTCCATGGCATCTAACTGAACTAAAACTCAAAGTAGCCTTATATTGGTGCGAAACCCTTCTTACCGCCACCACCTGAAGAACCTGCCGGAATGACTTTCAACACGTTGAACCTCACCGTCTTGGACAATGGCCTGAAATGCATGCGTGGATATGGAGTCCCGTCAACTTCAAATGATCTTGTATGGCATGCACAGGATGCAAGTGTATGTGAGAATGATCTTTAGAGAAATCGTAGGGTTATGAGTCTTCGCAAAAGTCTACATGTGGGCCTATCACACTAGTGACCCGGACGGGGATGCGCCAAAAATTTCCCAGATACAGGAGATCTTAGCCATCCAATCTTTGGTAATTTTCCCAACCATTGCATTATTTTCTCAACTGTCTTTTTGCATGATCTTCCAATATGGGAGATTTTTGAGGCACGTCCAAAAATCTTCCAATACGGTAAGGCCCATCACATCAAATGATCTCAATCACCAGAATTTGTCAACATACAAAGAGTACCGGGAAAAGGAGAGTGCATTTGGTCAAGAAGACTTGCCTACACTGGCCAATGATAACATGATCACCCTCCTTCACACGGAAGCATGGGGATACATGCGCTGGAATGTTCGAGTGCCGCTTTTCGTATCTGAACCAGTCAGACAACAGATATTAGAATCCACTCTCTTAGAAACAAGGGTAGGATTTAGATTTATCTATCGCTTGCCTCTGATATTTCTTCACATAGTGAAGGTAGTTGCGTCGAACGATGATGGTTCTCATCATCTTGGCGCTATGGCAAGTCCCAGCTAGGATACGGCCCCTGATGGAAACGGTACCAGTAAAGGGACATTTCTTATCAATATATGTCCCTGAAAACAAAAACAAAGGGTAGTGCATAAGAAAATGAATCATGTTTCACATTATAGAATACAAACCCATGCTGCTCACCATCTTACAAGGATTGAACATGATGGGCCCACATCTTACTACAAGGGTTTAAATAGGGTGTCGTTCAAAAGTGGGCCCTGTTTGGACAGGGAGTGAATCCTGATTTTTTTTATTTTTTGTTCTTTTTTTCTTTCTTGGACTTTTACCAGGAAGGACAATGTTACAAAATATTCAGGTGTTTGCTTCATCTAAAGCTTCACACAGCAGGGAGTGCAAGTCATGTCAAGGGTTGCTTCGAGAAATTCCTCTTGGTGCCTTTCCCAAAACAGACCATCGCAATCAGATCCAATCAGAAACATCCCTTCCAAAACGGCCCTCAGCTAACACTGATAGTTCAGCTTAGAGACAGAATATAGGAACTGCAGAATGTCTCACCAATGACATCAATGCACTACGTTGAACAAAGAAAAACTAAAAAATAACAGGATTGCATGGTCTAAGAAACACCATGTGGATCGTGTCATCAGAATATGGTTCTTTTACAACAACTAGAGTTATGATGGCAACAGATATCATATGCTTGCAAGTGACACTATCTATCAGTATCGTTTAAATCTTTCCAGTGAATCAGTATCATTTAAATCTTTCCGGTGAATTCCTTCCAATCACCTTATTTGATTATCTCATTGGAAATAAGCCTGAGTAGCCAGTAAAAGCTGTTTGGATGACTCAACTTGCACATTTATCAACATGATTTTCAATTTGAATGTGTACCCACCCAATGAACGCGTCAACATGGGGTTTAACAGTATTGGTTATCAAGTATATCCAACATTTGTTCACGTGGTACATATGAGCGAGATTTGAACCTTTCATCAGTTGAACCCCACCGTTATGAAACATACCCAACCCAAGGAAGCTAAGATTATCTTTGGAGTATGACTGTTCCATTGATTGGTACAATTGAAAAACAGTATGGGATTTAATACATGGTAACATGCATGGTGTGCCGTAAAGGCCATTACGTAACGGTAGCAACCGTTACATGTTACAGGGTCGAACAGCTGTTATAGAAAAAGAAAAAAAAAAAATTACCCATAACAGCCGTTACAGCCTTGTAATGGTCCGGTACTCCCCCATAAAAGCTGTAATTGTCCATTACAGGACCGATACATGTTTTTCATTTTTTTTCCAATTAAAAAAACAAAAAACAGAGAGAGAGAGAGAGACCGTAATTGCTATTACAGCCCGTATCGTCAAGATAGGGGTGGTGGTACGGCCACCATTAACACTAGGGATTCTTGAGTGCTACTGCATAGAAACTTGCCACGAACAGAACCAGGGGAAAAAAAAAAGGCAAGATGCATCTCTGTCTAGAGGCCAAGATCCCTATTTGAGGCGAACAGAGAACTTTCCGGGTGTAGCGTTGTGCACCAAGTTTGTGAATGTGAGGCCCACGATTAGCTAATCCAGACCATTGATCTCATGGCCCCCTTCAGGGATGAACCATGGCCAAAAAAATCTCTCAATTGATCAACCTTAAGCTTTCCATTGGAATGCAAAATTGCAAATACATGGTTAAGAAATGAAGCACCAAGAGCCATCCAGTCCAGCCCATCAGATCAACGGTCTAGATGAACCATACAATGGGTACCACTCCTACAAACTACGTATATGGATTGAAGCAATGCATCTATGGGCAAATTCAGTATTAGCAGTATATATATATATATATATATATATATATATATATATATATATATATATATATATATAAAGAAAAGATGTGGAATGGAGGATCGATGATAACCATCGATAGCGTCCCTGGGCGTCTTAAATCCCAATCCTACGCTCTTCCAGTAACGGTTTCCGCCCTTCCCAGGCCTCTTCCCCTTCCCTGTTTTCTTCGAGCTGCCACCGCACACGAAAATTCCCAAAAAAAAGGAAATTTCAGGGGAAAATCTCGATATAAGAGAGAGAAAGAGAGAGAGGAGAAGGAGATTTTTTTTATTACCTTAGAAAAACCTTCGGCTGCTTTAAGAACGCCTTCTCTGTCTGTACATTTCCAAGTAAAGATATTCAGAATAAATAAATAAAAATCTTTCTTTTACAAAGCAGCATTTCTACAGAAATCGGAAATCTTACAAAGAGAAGAACTAAAAACAGATGAAGGGACGAAAGATCTAACCTGTTCCGCCATGATGTGTGTGTGTGTGTGGGTGAGAGAGAGAGAGAGAGAGAGAGAGGAAACCCTAGTATGCAGAGGGTTAAAGGTAGAAAGTCATTTGGCTTGGGAAAAGAAAAGCCCTAGTTAGGGTTTCCGAGGGACGCGGATTTCCTGCGCATGGATGCTGGGTGGGGTCCAGCGAGATGTTTGTGAAATATCCACTCCGTCCATCCGTGTTTCAAGATCATTTTAATACATTAGAGAAAAAATTGAGATGGAACCAAAACTCAAGTGGACCACACGAGAGGAAAGAGTGTATATTCAGTGATCACCGTTGAAAGATCCTAGCCTTCCAATCTTTGAAACTTTTATTCCTTTTCCAAGCCGTCTATTTGCAACGATTGAGTGGACGGTGAGGATTCTCTCGTCGCCCGATCTATTGGGACACAGATTGGGTACAACCCCCACCCGTCTCTAGGAACAGAGAGGGGCTCTGGGGTCACCGTGCTGTATGGGTTTTATCCTCACTGTCCACCCATTTTTCCATTTCAATTTTGGGTTTAAAAAATAGGCGATTCAAAGGCTCAAGTAGACCACACTAGGGCACAGAAATTTTAGATCAAGATATCTGTATTATCCCTCATCTAAGTTCATGTGACCCTATAAACAGGTTCAATGGCAACCCTGTCAAGGGTTCGAGTATCCATAGATGGTGAAATTCCACTAGCGTGAGTGTGTGGGGGTGTGTGTGCGTGTGTAAAAAAAAATAAGTTCAATGGCAACCTTAGGTTCAATGTCACTGTCATCACTACTTCCTGTGGTGTGATCTACTTCAGCCTTGGAACTGCCTCATTTTTGAAAAGATGTGGCAAAATGGATAGACGGTGTGAATGAATATATCACGGTGGCCCCTCAGAGCCTTCCTAGTTAGGAAGGGGCGGGGTAGTAGGATGATCCAATAGTCCGGATCTTATAACAGTGGCCACAGTTCTAGATACAATGCACAGGCCCTTGAAATGGCCCCCCAGACGGTGGGGATGATGGGAGCTGCCCTGGATGGGCCATGCCCAAAAGTTGCAATATTGGAAGATCCTAGCCACTTGATCATTTGGGTCAATGCAAGTCACCGACTGAAGCGACTATCTTGACCGGGGGGATTAAGTGGGACCCATGAGTAGTCTGGATAGTTGACCTATGGGCCCATTTTTGCTTATGGATCATGATCCACAGACCCCGGGAGTGAAGATCACAGCCATCTATAGTGGCCCTTCTTTCAGATCTGATCAAGGAGTCGGGCTGTCATTGGGTGGGCCCTGTCGGGCTATTAGGCCAGGCTTGTACTGAAATACGGGCCCTGTGGACCTGGCCCTAAAATTGGAGGACGTTTATTAATCAAGCTGCAGCTGTCTCGATTATGCCGTTTCAAGGGTATTTTTCCATCAGCCAGCCTAGTTCTTGCTGGGTTGGGTTGGGTTGGGTTGGGTTGGGTTCAGCCCAAGCCCTGACCCTTTTACTAGATGAGCCGATAATTCTAGCCCCTAACCCAACTCATGACTAGACCTGACCCACTTAAATTTTTTCAAGCTCGGCTTAACTTGACCCAACCCATGTGATTATAAATGGGAGAGGCTCGACAGGCTCCACTAAACTACCATGACCACCCAAGTTTTAAGAACGAAACATGACACTAGAGCCATGTAAAGTAATCAGTCCATGCATGCATGCCCGTGAACACACATATAACTTCTCTTTATTTTATTTCAGGTTTAAGCTTTATGTCTTATATGGTCTAGTTGGGTAATTAGCATTAAAGCCAACCCCACCCTAACTTATTCACTTATGGTTCAATTTTAATCCAAGACTGGGTCATTTAAATTGTTGATGCAAAAATCTGGTTCACCCTCTCTAAGCTCCTAGTACTCGCGCCAAACCCTATAAGCTTGCACAGGAGAAGGACAAAGGAGATCTTTGCGAGAGCAATGGACCCTCTGATGCCAAAGTCAGGCTAGGAATCTGGGTCTAAGTAGTGTGAGTAGTTTTCGGGTGAGAGATTCTGCGTATCTTTCAATGTAAATGAGACTCTTATTTATAGTGAAGACAAGACAATGTGGTCCGTAATTTTAGGCATAATTTCAGCCATTACATGAAATGTCAGAGAATGATGGATACTGGCAGTTATGCAAGAATCACGTCGTGAGCGGTTATTTCTGTCGTGTGTTACTGGGAGAGAATCTCGTACCTAACTGATCTGGCCGAGTCTTTCATGGTCGAGCAAAGACGTCCAGAGCTGAGTTTATCTCAGTTGAGCTTATCTCAACTGAGCTCTGTAAAACGATCGAGGACTACTTGGACTGGGCTCACCATAACTGAGCTCTATTACTCGATCATGAACAACTTGAATTGACCCAAGCAAGACTAAATTGCTCCGAGCTATTGCCTATTGAGGTGAGCTGACCTGTCGAGGTCAAGCTATCCTACCAAGGCTGAGCTGAGCTGCCGAGGCCGAACTGAGCTGCCGAGGCCGAGCTGACTTGTTGAGGCCAAGGTAGTTTTGGTTGACATGTCTTCCTTGACCATTGAGGAACTCATTGGTCATGACTGGCACTGGCCGACCTCTTTTCTTTAGTCAGTCTATTTTTACCCATAACATAAATAATTATAACTTTTATTTGAATTTTTTCTTCAATATTTAGGAAAGAATCAGAATAATTAAAATTTAAAAATTATATTTGAGTTCTAAATTTTATTTATTTTATTATTATTGCTCATTCTAAAAAGAGGAGCTGGTGTTTTGGAATATATATATATATATATATAGGATGCCTTACATGATCACTCTTGTACTCCAAAATGGTTCATTATCTTTTGAGAATGACTCATCTTGTTCCAATGATATGAGGATGACCCTTGACAATCTAAAGATGTCCTTTCATCTTAAAAATAGATGTTTTTTCCTATTTAAGGAGGTGGCTTATATATATATATATATATATATATAAAGAGATTCATTTTTAAGCAGAAAACTTTTGGAATTGCACAATTACAATTTTTAATTATTATGAGGTGATAAAAAGTCACATAATTAATATATCCATTTGATTGGTTATAATCAAATCATCTATATATTTACGGGCTTCTATGCCTTCTATCCAACTCAATATTAAAATGGAATACACTGATCTCCATTCACGCATTATGGTGAGCTGAGGGAAGTCTCATTGAGATTCATTTACTTCAATGGTGCAAGGTACACCTTTTATTCTATACAATATTTTATTTTCTTGAATGTATTAAGTCAAGATCCTATAAATTTATATTATTTGTAAAATCTAATAATTGCTAACACAATTCTTTGGTCGAGCTTAACCCGCTACTCATTTAGCTTAGGTTGAACTTGCCTGTTCACAACCCCAAGTGTAGGGTCGCGAGTAATAACTCGATAAGACAGAGGTCGAATCCACAAGGACTAAACTTGTACGTATTTTGAAAATAACTAGGACTAAAAATCTAAATTGAAATATGAATAATTGAGAATAATGGTGAATAATGTTGATTAAAACTTATGAATTTAAAGGTGGAAACTAGGGTGCCAAGGATCCACTTGTAGCTATCAAGATGCTACGTTTCTTGATTCAATAAACACAATCGAATTGGAGTCTTATCCTAACCAATTAGAAGATAAAACAATTTAAATCAAATCTGAACTTTTCATTGACCTAATTCTCAATGGATGAGAATTGTAAATATTAGAAGGGATTCTATCACCTTACCATGCTCAGGAGACGATGGTGAATAACGGGAATTACTAATCTCACTATCTCAAAACAGAAAAACAAGATATCCAAAACTATCACAACATCTATTGTACTTTGAGTCGCAATAAATCATAGAAAACTGAAAATATTCCCTTAATATCAAATTAGAAATCAATGAAGTTTAATAAGAACAAGAATCAAAGCAAAATAAACATCCCAACAAGCTACAAGTTTCACCTCTTACGCCTGACCAAGAGGTTTAGCAAACTACAGACATGATTGAAACCAAATCTCTTAAACAAAGCATGAAAAATAAACTAGAAAGAAAGAAAAACTCTTTGGCGACTGTTCCACCCTTGTATTATGTTCCTTGAGATCTTTCCAAACCCTATAAGATGTATTGAAATATCCTAAAGAGTCCTATTTATAGTTGTGAAACTTCAACTTTCGCACTGAGTTGAAAAAATCTAGAAACCAACTCAAATTTACACACTCTGCGTAGTTTCCCAAATTTGCATTTCAAAATGTACTCGGAGTTTCAGAATATATTTTTTCAAGACAATTTCAGGAATATGTTTATTTTCATGACAATTTTAGGATTCCTTTTCTTCACTTCAAATCTTTAATTCTCTTCATTCATCACTTGGTTTTCTTGAATCTTTGGCATGTAAATTATTTGTTAATGAATTCCAAATATCCAAATCTTCATTTAGTAATCTTCTGAGCATAAATCTTTCTTTTTACATTAATTTCACCTTGAGCTCTCGAAATTACCACGCACATAAAAATATGAATAATTAAATCGATTAAGCATTATCATGTTTATAAAACCAATGTATAAATATAGAAAAATATGCAATATTTTACACTTAACACTGCCTCAAAAGCAAGTTGAGTCAATTGACCAACTAGCCAATACAACCCATTGCCACCCTTAATTCTTGCACCTATGTGGGCAACCAAGCTCAAGCTTGGGCATACTTATGTAGCTCTCATGAGCTTGGGTTGTGGCTCAAACTTAGGACTTACCACGAGAATTAGGTTTGTATGAATCATGTGTTGACCTATTGACAAATCTATTAATAATATTCTAAAGGATCAAGACTGATGGTTCAACTACATTTATAGGCATAATGCATCAATGTCATCTCGTGGAGAACAATTATCTAGATTAATGAACCATGGACCTCACTACAACAAATTAATTTAGACGTCATCTCTTTAATTTTCATTAAAGAATGGTCACATCTTTTTGATGTAGAAATATTTTTCTAAAACCCATACATGCTGTATAAAATAAACATCATTCATTCCCACAACATGGAGGCCCACCATTAAAAGTTCAATGAAAAGTCCAACCCTCTACACAAGATCACAACCTAATCTAAAAAATTCAAAAACAATTAATGCATAAATAAAATAAAACAAGCTAGTTTTTATTTTTCTCAAGGCACAAGTATGATCTTACTTCCTATTGCCTGTAGGATAGTGCTGACATGTGGTAACATCCTATTGGGCAACGTGGATTGTGCCAAGACAGGTGTAAACACCATCCATTTTACCAACTCATTTTAGGGCACAAGCCTTTGAATATCACCAGCGTGGAGGTATGTACGTGCACCCTTCTATTGATGTACCATTCTTAGTTAGATCAGGCTCATTTTTGTTTTCATGGTTGTACAATTGTCCCACGAAGTATAGTTTAGGAGTGAGGGATATACTCCGAATTTTGGGAGTAGCCACTGGCCAACAAAGCTATTGAATCTATGGTTGACTATAAATGTAGAATCGCTCATGAGCCAGGGAATCACAAATTAATTATCCGATTCAAATTATTCTTGTGGTTAACTTATTAATGTAGATCTTAGGTAAGAGTCTCGGTGACAGAAGAGAAAGGTGTTAAGCATCCCTTTTCTGCCAAAATGATGTTTGGTCTCTACTTTACGAGGATCCTGATCTTACTTCACAAAGTCAAATGACTCCAGATTGGCAAATATAATAAAGAAAATGATACGCAAATAAATAAAAATAAAAATGCGAGCTAATAATACAAGTATAATGGAAATGTGTTAAGTGGAATGTGATATAAGCTTGATTGAGATGTGAGAAAGAAAATGGGATATCAAATATCTTTCTTATTCAAAAGGGATGGTTGGATATCCTCAACTCCAATTATACTCTTGACTTTATTGGCTTTTTTAGGGGACTACCTTTTTCAAAATTGACCTTCTAAGTAAGGTAAGACGTCAGTCAAGAATCTAAGGTCTTTCGAGAAGAAGACTCACCCCAATGTTTTTCTCAGCCTCCCATTGATTCTCCCTCTCTCCCTTCGTATCTAGCCCCCTGAAATGGTAACTATTATGCTAGATTTATAAATGTAAACTGTTAGCTTGTGAGTCGATGAATTGACATGTCCTCTATTTTGAGATTTCGGTGACTGGGAACCTGAGACAGGATCTCTGTTAGGTAAAAAGCATGCTAGTTGATCGTCAACATGCGGTGTGCTAATAGTATATTTCTCTTTTTTTATACATTTTTGGCCATGCACAAGGGTCGCGAACCTCTTGAGGGATTAGGTTTTTTCCTCGATTATGGCCTGCTTGGTTCAAGATCACTCCATCGGAATTGTTTGATGCCTTTAGGAAGCATTGGATTCTTGTTCATTCGGGTCCTTACTCTTACCCGGGTGGTAGACTCCTAGGAGTTTCAACACCGGGTCAAGGGTTCGAGTACCCATCAGTGGTGAAATCCCACGGCGTGCATGTGTGGGGTGTGTGTGTGCGTGTGTAAAAAAAAAAAAAGAAGATTCTTGTTCATTCACTTTCGTTCGATATTTTAATATTTATCGGGATGTCTGAGTTCAATTGTATCAGAAAGATATATGATTAGGGTTTTTCGAGCGGACATATTACTAGCTACGATTTAGGTTCCAAGAATAAGGATCCACTTATTAGGTCCATTGTTTGTTCCCGTAACATGCCAAGGGTCATGTCTGATGATTTTAAATTGTCCAAAGATGATTTTATCGAAACTCTCTATCAAAGTTTTAAGAGTAACTTTCTGTCATTTTAGGAGTGGTACCCCAGGATTAAAGCATATTGAAAGCTCAAATTAACCGTACCATTGAAACAATTTGAAAGGAATGTTTACCTTTTAAAACTTCTTTGGGGCCACACAGATTTGAAATAAGTTGGTATTTGTATTTTTCCTTCATCCATGTTTATAACAGGTTAGCTGACAAATAAAAATCACTGTTCCTTAAGGAGGTTTCAATGGTGGACGAAATTATCCCTACTGTTTCCTATGATGTAGTCAACTTAAGCTTTGGATATACTTCAATTTTTTGCCAATGCCTTAAAATAAGGTTGGTAAAACCGATGGACTGTGTTGATAAAACGGATACATCAACAATGGGCCCTATGGAATTTGCTCCATATGCAATTGACTTCTACAATTTCACTGCCCTTAGCACGTATAGCCCTACCATAACATCAAGCCAACCTGACAAACATGGCACGTGTATAGTGTAAGTGGATGTGGATTGCGCGGGTGTGAGGATTCTGTGGGACCCACTATCATATCAGTGTTTTATATCATGTATCCCTCCGTTTTGCCTGCTCATTTTAGGGCATGATACCTGAATTGAAGAATATCTGTAGCGCAAGTGGTCCACACCACGGTATATGGTGGGGATTGATTTAAAAACTTCTTGAGCCACAAAAGTTTTCAATCAAGCTGATACTTGTGTTTACCCCTGTGCAAGTCTTTGTGACCTTATGAATAGGTCGGATGATAAATAACATCAATATGGGCCCTATGAAGGTTTCAAAAGTGGACGATATTATCCCCACTATTTCTTGTGGCGTGGTCCACTTCAGTAATTTTAGGCTCAAACCTTAAAATGAGCTGAAAAAATAGATGGACCGCATGGATAAAACATATACATTATGATGGGCATCACATAGTCTTGACGCCACGTAGCTACATGGTGCTGGGATCACCGAGCAATCGGCGTCCGATGCAAGTAGGTTGCACGTAACTGGAAAAAATGATCACGGTCCAATGCTTCGTACAGTCTAGTGATCCAGGCTTTTGGTACAGAGATTGTAAGATCATAACAGTTCATTTGACCGTTCCGACAAATGAACGGTTAAGAGAAAGATACAGATCCGGTGTAGTGGAATGGCAAACTAACGGTGGTTTGCAATTTCCATCAATGGAGCAGCTATCATACATTTGGAGCATCTTCCACCCACGGAGCAGCCATCACATCCATGCATGCCAGTTGGGTACTACCCCCGTCAGGACCTAACTAGAGACGGACGGTCCGACAGAGAATCAGTGGGGCCCACCGTAATGTAAGTGTTGTATCCATGTCGTCCATCCATTTGATCATTTTAGGTGATAAGCAAAAAAGTCGACAGATGGAAGGATCTACAATGGGGTTGAATGCCTACCGTTGAAAACTTCTTGACTGTTACAGAATTCCATGTGACCTTATGAAAGTGGGGCTACGAAGGTTTTAATGGTGAGCATCATAGTTAATACTGCTTCTTGTGGTGTGGTCTACTCGAGCCTCACTTTTTTGGACTCATCACTTGAGATAATCCATCAACATGCAACACAAAGCCCTGCATGGACGATCCATCTCTAGAGCTGGCCAAAACAGACCCAATCCGGTGGAGCTGACCCGATCCGACTTGATCAAAACCGAACCGCGGTCTGGATCGGTGCGGACTAGGTAGCCCCATCCATATCCAAAATCTTTTTGGGTCGAGTTCGGATTGGCCCTGATCTGACCCGACCCGACCCGACCCGAAAATCGATCCAAATGGATCCGGACCGATCCGGAGTAGTTTTTTTGATACTTCTACTTTTTCCTGTGGTATGGTCCGCTTGAGCTTTGGATATACATCAATTTTGGGTTCAACCACTAAAATGATCTGCAAAAATGAATGGACGGCGTGGATAAATCACACGCATTCAAGGTGGGCCCCAACAGAGTTTACTGTGTACAATAGCAAAAGGATTTGCTGGTGTACCGCACACAGCTATGTAGCTGGGTTACGCACTAGGTGTAGGTACGTGTCGTGCCAAGACGATGCTTCTCGTGCTGCGAGTTGTACGAACGGTTCAAAGGAGATCAAAGTTATATGGCCCCATAGTGATGTATTTATTATATATACACTGTTAATATATATTTACAGATCATTTTAGAGCATTATCTAAAAAATTGGATCATATCCAAAGATCATTTGGACCACACCACAAATAGCAACTGAGAATGATTTTCACCTTTAAACAATTTTTAGGGCCTACCATAACGTTTATTTTCCATCCAATCTGTTCATAAGGTCATAAAGACCTCAATTAAGAGGAAAAACAAATTGAAATCATCCAAAACTTCCGTCAGACTGTGACCCCAAAAAGGGTTTCAATGATAGACGTTCAATCTTCACTGCTTTTTTCAGTGTGGCCCACTTGATAGTTAGATCTATCTTATTTTTCATCTCAAGCCTTAAAACAAGCTGGCCAAATGGATGGACGGTTTTGATATAACACATGCACCATGATCAGACCCACCTAACTTGCTAACGTCAATACATTGTATACTACCAATGCGCACGGGACTTGACATTAACGCCGTTCACAGCTATTTTACAGCTGTAACTTTTAAAGCCTCGGGCTCCGAGTTGTACGAACGACTCAAATGAGTTCAACATGGGCCCCACAATGATGTATTTATTATATCCATACTATTTATCCATTTTTCGTGATCATTTTAGAGCATTTGGTAAAAAAAAAAGAATCATATTTAAAGCTCAAATGGACCACACCGAAAATAGCAACGAGGATAATGATTTTCACCGTTAAAAAAAGGATCGTACCTAATCCGATCCGACTCGATTTCCCTAACCGAGTCAGACTCGGTTCAGGTCAGGCCAACCGTGCATCGGATCGGGTCAACTCCGATGTCCTGGACTCGGTGCCAGATCGGATCAAGTTCGGATCTAACCACGTAGATTTCAGACCAAATCGGGTTGGACCGAATCCGGTCCAATGCGCGTAGGACGCGGATTTCCTGTGAAAGCCTTTCGAGGAAGTTCCTGTGTGCTAGAAACTTGGGTGGGGCCCAACGTGATGTTTTTGAGAAATCCACCCCGTACATCTGTTTTTTGAGATCATTTTATGATTTGAGACCAAAATTGAGAAGGATCTAAGACTCAAGTGCGCCGCACTAGAGTAAAATGTGGGTAGGAAAATTCCTACCGTTGAAAACTCTCTGAGGTAGAAAGTGATGTTTATATGACATCCATGCTGTTAATAATGTCATTCCTACTAGGATGAACTGAAAACACAAATATTAGCATGATTTAAGACTTCTATGGCCCCACGAATATTTCAAATGGATACGTTCAATACTCACATTTTAGGCCTACTTGAGTATTAAATACAACTCATTTTTGACCTATTATCCTAAAAATATTTTGTAAAACGGATGGCCGGGGTGGATTTCTCAAAAACATCACGTTGGGCCGCACCCAGATTTCCAGCGCAGGAACTTGCTTTCGCAGGAAATCCGCCCTCCTGGCGGGGGTAGTACCCAATACGTGTCTCAAATCAATGGTATGAATCAACTAACCATCTATCATTCGTTGACACTCACCTTAGATGGACATGATTTAAAGATCTTCTTGATGTGATAGTAACAATGAAATCCAACCGTGGATAATAAAGAACATCCGCCATTCGCATATGACGACATGCAGAGAGAAAATATTTATTTTTCTTATTCGCATTCCTAAAATAATAATTTAAATCCACCTCAGAACAACCCACGCCCGAAACCGAAACTCCGTGTGATGACCGTTGGAGCCTCGACCATGAAAGGATCGACCACACCAACAGAATTCATACCCAGGAACGCAGTTGAAGAAGACGCTTCCACCAACATCTCATCCGCCCGTTTACGCACCTTCTTCCTCAGTTCCTCCATCGACGCTCCAAATTGCTCCAGCTCATCCAATCTCATATTCTCGATCGGTGATTCCCACCAGAACAGATCCTGACCGTTCCTCACCACACAATCGAGCTTAGCCTTCTTCCTCTTCTCCTCTTCCACCTGAAAAGCCAGATCCGTATATTGACGGCTGAGATCTCGTAACGATGACCCACCACAGGCCAAATTGTCGCGATAGACGAGCGCGGTGGACGGATGATCGCGTGTGATGAACCGATCGATCACGGATTCAATGGACGGATGGCCAAATGAGAAGGCCTTGCCCGCTTGGGAGAAGATGATGATGGCGATCTCGGCTCCGCAGAGAATACAGAGCTCGCTCGCCTTCTTGAAGAGCCCAGATCGACGCTACGAGAAGCAGACCTGGCGAGCATCTTCGTTCTGGATTCTTTTGATCTCGATCTTCTGACGGCCTCTGCTCTGTTTCTTCATTGCCATTTAGAAGAGGAGAATTCAAGAAAATAAGAGAGAGATTGAAGAGAATGAGTAGGATTTTGTAGGGTTTTCATGGCCAGCGTCTAAAATCTGATTTCCATATATTTATATATATTTTTTAATTTCCATATATATATTTTTACATTTAGAT
Organism: Magnolia sinica; assembly: GCF_029962835.1. NCBI lineage: Eukaryota > Viridiplantae > Streptophyta > Magnoliopsida > Magnoliales > Magnoliaceae > Magnolia > Magnolia sinica. Next base: position 64,514,748 of record NC_080588.1, read on the forward strand.
GCGTTTAAGAAGCTAAAAATCCTGTTGCCTACGTGGCAGTGTTACATACCGTTGATCTTGTATTCGTGTGTAATAACAGCGAAGGAACACGGTCAAAGATATTTGATTCCAGATTTTTTGGAAGCGGATTGCGTCCTTCCCCGCGTGGACCATAATCCGTTCAGACAGTGCTCAAGTGGGACCCACATTAATGTATGTATTTTATCTACACCGTCCATACATATTTTCAGATCATTTTAGTATATGAACCGAAAAATGAGATAGATCCAAGTCTAAAGTGGACCACACAGTGGGGATTGAACTACCACCATTAAAAAATTCTTGTGAGCGGTAGAAGTTTTGGATCAATCAGATATTTCTGTTTTACCTTCATCCAGGTATATATCACTTTATTAACAGTTTGGATGGAAAATAAATATCACAGTAGCCCCTGGGAAGGTTTCAACGGTGAGTTTCATTATCGTCGCTGCTTCTTGTAGTGCGGTCCACTGGAGCATTTGACCTGCCGAATTTTTATACTTATATGCTAAAATAATCTTAAAAATTGGATGGACGGCGTGGATGAAATCCATACATCACTGTGACCCCACAGATCCCATGCCTGGACGCATTGGCGAGGACATAAGGCAATCGGGTTCCCACTATCCGAATCCTAAACACCATAGCTTGTGGGACCCACCATGTTTTATACGTAGAATCCATTCTGTTCATCAGGTTCTATTCCTGGTTCTATGGCTTAGGGAAAACATTAAATAGATACACAACTCATGTGGGCACACCACAAGGAATGATGGGAATGGGATGCTAATTGTAGGTTTTTGTGTGGAGCCACTGTAGTTTGTATCTTTCATCAAACCCGTCGGTCAGGTGTAATATACCTTGATCAGGTGAAAATAAAAAATATGCTTGATTAAAATATCGGCGGGCCAGACCGTGTGAATTTAGCCGTTTTGAGAGCAATTTTACATTGTTCATATTTGTGTGGCCAATATTAGTTTTGAATCGGGATCTTCTCACTCATGTACGGTCAAAATAATGTTTCTAACGTGATGGACGGAGTGGATTTTAGATATACAACAAGATGGACCCCAAAGCTCGCATGTTTTACGCGCTACGTGAAAAATGTGCTGTGGGCGTGTCCGGTCCGGTAGCGGCCTACATGTCATTCCGCTTGCGGATGCACGGAATCGGATTGCGTACTGAGTTACTCAGTACGCTTTTATCGTACTGAGTAAACTCAGTTGGGCCCACTGTTAATGTATGTGGTTTATCCACACCGTCCATCCATTTTTAATGATAATTTTAGGGGTTGATACCAAAATTGAAGTGAATCCAAATCTCAAGTGGACCATTACACAGGAAACAGTGTGGAATAATGATTTCCACCGTTGAAACCTTCCTAGGGTCCAAATTAATTTTTATTTGTCATCCAACCTGTTCATAGGATCGCAAAGACATGGATGAAGAGAAAATACAAACATTAGCTTGATCCAAAACTTCTTTGGCCTCTAAAAAATTTTCAGTGGTAGAGGTTCAATCAAACTGTTTCCTGTAGTGTGGTCCACTTGAGTATTTAATTTGCTTCATTTTTGGGCTATAGTCCTAAAATTATCTTTTAACATGGATTAACGGAGTGAATAAAATAAATAAATAACAGTGGACCCCACACAGTTTACTCAGTACGCTAAGGGTACTGAGTTACTCAGTACGCAATCCGCTTCCCGGATGCACGTGCCAGCCTGGCAAGTGCATGAGTCCAGCTTTTAAATACACTTGCACGCAGCAGTTCGTGGGGGCGCACCGTGCTCTGTGTGTGATATCTGCTCCGTTCATCAGTTTAGCCTTCTCATTTTCATCGTGGAACGTAAAAAATCAGTGTAAAATCACTCCTAAAACCTCTAAGTTCACTTGATGTGGCCCTCGTAAGCTATGGATAAGGCTTATATTTTTTATGTCTATTCTTCATGGTGGAACACACCTGATTAACGGATTGGATGGAATATATGCGCCATGGTACGCTCTCCACACAACCTCAGGCTGACGTCCTTCTCAATGTTCAGTGTGGTGTGGCACACCTAAGTTGATGATCATGCTGAATTTTGACCTCAGAGCCTAAAATCAAGGGACCTACTAGATGTACACAGTGGATTTCAGAATGACAACACGACAGGCCCACTGAACTCAATTGCTGTACGCACTGCGTACAGTCGGTGTCGCATAAGATAGCGGAATATCGAGATCGCACTTGATGAGGCCCACCGAAATGTTTATTTCCATCCAACCTGTTCATAAAGTCACATCACCCTGGATGAAGGGAAAACAAAAATATCAGCTTGATTCAATACTTCTGGGATCCGAAAGAAGTTTTCAACGGTTGGCTTTCAATCTCCACTATATCCCGTGGCGTGGTCCACTTGAACTTTGGTTCTGACTCATTGAGCTGGCAAAAGGGATGGACGGTATGGATAAAACATGGAGCTCACAGAGCTTTTCCACCAGCTAGCTGGCCGGTGTAGGGGTCACTAAACAATCTGTGTCCGCGCCAGTCCGTACAAGTGTGGCCCACAAAATGGTTGCTCAGGAGTAAACAACGGCAACGGTCTGTAGGAAAGGCAAACTAATGGATGACTAGGATATTCCCTGCCGGGTAATATTTGTGGCATCCTCCATCCACCAAGCAGCCCATCATATCAATGGTCAAGATCAACTAGAATGTCCTTCTAAGTACTGGGTTCATCAGGACGGTATTCCTAATTATTCTTCTCGGTGAGTAGGAAGGGGTATTACTAGGCTGGGTTGGCCCGTTGGGCTTTCGAATTAGGCCCGTGTTGGGCTGGGCTTGGGCTCAAGGTTGAGTTCCAGCTTAACCTTTAAGCCTGCTTTTAAATTGAACCGGGCTTTGGCCAATACATCCCAAAGCTAGAAAGCCTATCCCGGCCCGTCTAGCTTTCAAATTTCATTAAAATTTTTTTAAAAGGAAATGACGTTGTTCTTCCCATAAGGTTGAGCTATGTGAGCCCCACAGTTGATAGATCATTTCGGAGCATTAATATAAAAGAAGTCAGATCACACCACATGAAGCAGTGGGTATTGAATTACTACGGTTGAAAACTTCTTAGGCTCACGGTGATGTTTATTTGCTGTCCAGCCTATTCATGAAGTCGTGAAAACCTTCATACAAGGAAAACATAATATATAAGATTAATCCAAAACTTCTTCCAAGAAGTTTTCAACAATAGGCATTCTACCTTCACGTGTATGTTCTACTTAAGCCTTCGATCTATTTCCTTTTTTTTTTCTTTTAATCTCTCTTTTTTTTTCATAAAAAAATTATGTCCTAAATTGATTTGTAAAAATAGATGTATGGTGTACATATAGATTATCGAGCCCTATCGAGCCTCGAAATTCGGGTACTTGAATAAGGTATTCGGGACCCGAATTCCAAAGTTCATGAGTTATAATATAATGATATTTATTACAATCCATGTGATTCAATTAAATTCAATAATTATTCAACGTCATCTAAAAGAAAATACAGCTAAAATGTTTATTAAATTCAACTCTCTTGATAGTTTTTCCTTTCTACATCGAAATTTGAACATAAACTAAACCTAAATAACAAAAATTGAATTGAATTCAAACTAAACCTAATTTTCTAGAAAATAAAACTAATAGTAGAGGCCCACCTGTTCGTCGTATTCCAGCTTTGTACCTGTGCATTTTTTAGTAGGATGAGCATAACAATCCAATATGGTCATTTCTTACCTAAAATTTAACATATTTAGATAATATCATTTTTTTTAACAATAGAGGAAAATAAAATACAGATAATGAATTTAAGCAACAAAAATGTGAAAATGCGATGCATGTGATAATTTCTATGAATTCTCATAACAATTATATCATTTCTTATAATACCGTACCCAAGTAGATGGTCACGTTACATTAACGCCCACGCACTGCTACCTTATGGTGATGGACTCATTTATACGTTAGCTAGTCAAACTATCGCTCCAGTTGTACCTCTGACGTATGTCCGCGCACACAATTATACTCATACGCCGTACATAAAGGAGATTCCAAATGATCCAGTAGGTTTTAGGGTCTTTTACCCAAGGGACACAATTGCGCTACTTGCTGGCTTTAGGGCCTATTTGTTTTTCAAAGAAATAGGAAATACCTGGAAAATAGTAATTATTACAATTTCACTGCGTTTGAAAATTCATAGGAATTTGTGCCTGTGAAATTGGTTCAAAAGATGTAATTTTAATTTTTGAACTGCAAGGTAATGCGATGATATATCCATTATGTTAGTCTGTTTTATTACAATATTTTGGAGCATGAGACAAAAAATGAAGCGGATCCAACACTCAAGTGGCCCACGCCAAAAGAAATAGTGGCCCTACAAAGTTTTTAATGATAAGTATTCGATTCCCTTTTTTGTATGACGTGATCCAATTGAGTACTGGATATGCCTCAATTTTTTACTCATGCTATGAATTCAACTGGAATAATGGATGAACGGTGAAGATAAGCGAAATGCATCATAGTGGGACCCACAAATATTTTGTAATATTCTTGGATTTCGTGTCAAAAAGTAAGTAGTCAAATTAGGTAAGTTGTAAATGTAGGGGGAAGTAATTATTACTTTTTTACACTGCATTTACCATTTCATCGAAAAATCAAACACGCCCTTAGGGTCTCTCACCCAAAGGACACGATTGCCCTACTTGCTAGCTATAAGGTCTTTACCCAAGGGACACGATCGCCCTGCTTACTGATATAATTATATTTTTTTCTCACAGTTAAATAATCAATAGAGAAGCATGAATGATATGAACAATTCTAAAATCAATAAAAATAAATAAATAATAATTTAATAAATCAAATTTCTACACTATAACGCAGGTTCTATATAAAGTGCATAAATTCGATGTTATTAAAATTTAGTTTCTGAAATTGTTGATTTCTTTAATAGTGCTGGAAAATTTACAAGAACTTCTAAAAATACTGAAATACCAATTTTTGTCTCAAATTTTGAAATTTGAATTTATTTACTTATTTACAATGTAAATAATTTATCTTATTTGAAATTTAAATTCTTATTTATTAATTTATAAAAGTTTAGTTATACCTTATATTTAAATTATTATTATTACTATTATTATTTTATTTTTATAACTTAAACTGAGTTTAAATTATAATAATAATTAGAAGTTTGAATTAATATCATATTAAATTTTGACTTAGTTAATTTAAGAAATCATACAAGTCAGAGTTCTTAATACTTACCAAATAATTAAAATTTTGAATTATAATTAATTATTTTTAAAGCCTTCAAAGTCACATTAAATTTATATTTACATTAATTTAATTCTTACAACAAAAATAATAATAATAATAATAAATTTTAATTCCCAATTAGTATAATTAATATTAATTATCAAACTCTAAATTTTTTATTTTATTTAACTGCTTACTAACAATTTAATTATAACCACTTTACTTTAAATTAAATTAACAAATCATTTTAATATTTGAAATTTCACTCAATCTAGATTAATTCAATTAAATTAATTATTACTTATGAAATTAAATACATATATTAAACAAGGTTTAAAATTTACAAATTAATTTAAGTTGTTAATTCTATTTTTTTAACTAAAAATAATTCTGAGTTAAATTCAACAATTCTGATATAAAATAATAAAATCTATCTACATATACTATATTACATCTGACTTAAAAATTCATAACTTAATTTGAACATATTCTATTTTTAATAATTTATTTTTATATAAATGAATTTTAAAATTTAGGAATAACTCATTTTAATTTTAATATTAATAGATATTTTTTATATATAGAATTTTTAAATTAAAATATAAACTTAAATAAATTTTTTATTTTATTCTGTAAATTTATTTTATTTATTTATATATAAATATAAATATATATATATATATATAATTTATTTCAACATTAAATATCAGAAATATATAAAATAGAAATTCATAAATGAGTATGATTTCTTATATAATAATCAACTGACAATAATATTCCTATCAAAATTTTGGAATAAATAAGCATAATAATTAAATGAAAATAATAAACCTCAAGATAAGATCACCTACTTTAAAAGTCTGATGATCCGGCCCCGCTTTAATCTCTCATAATCTACAAAGCTCTCTCTCTCTCCCCTTATTTATTTTTGATTGATTGTTTATTTCGTTTCTTTCTCTCTCTCGCGTAATGGAATGAAAGAGAGGGGATTATGGGACAATTTCATTTAGTGGGAGGGTTCGACGCCCATTATCATACAAAAAGGAAGGAAGAATGAAGAAAGTAGTTTAGTCGACGTGCGAAAGATACAATTATTATTATTATTTTATTATTTTTTTTTAAAGATGTGGTGGGTCCCACCAACGATAATATAAATCTACTCCGTCTATCATCTCGGCCTGGCCATGAGAAGATAAGCTAATCCAAAACTCAGGTGGGCCACACATAAGCGGACGGTAGGGTTAGTTCCCAAAAAAAAAAAAAGGATTGTTACATTATGGGGATACGTATTAGCTACTGTGGGCCCCACTATAATGTATGTGTTGTATTCACATACAAAGAATAATGAAGATCCAAAGCTTTAGGGCCTGTTTGGATTCGTGTATAAGGGTGTATTGTATTGTATTCGGCTACTGTTCATATATATGTTCGATCAATTTCAGAATACATTCAAATCAATATGTCATAAATCAATGTTTGGATAGGATGTATTGTTCGGGCAAGTATACAAATTCTTCCTCAGATCAATGTTTGGATACGACATATTAGGGCTGCTTTTGTATATACGTATAATATTGATAGCACTTGTAGTAGAGTGTAATTGAGAAATAGCTACGATGTTATTAGCCGCCAGGCCATTTTTCCTCATCATGGTCCCGATCCCGCCACTGCTGATGTGGCCGCCGACATCGACGGTGGGGCAGACCCCAGCCGAGAAGCCATGAGAGCCGCTCTTTTGCACAATCGTGTAGTAGAGTTTACCGAGTGTTGCTCCAGATTGGACCTATGCCGTGCTTTCTGCAAGATCAACGGTGATCGAGTGGAGATTGACGAGATCGAAGATGATGAACGGTTGATTGGGGAGAGAGAGGTAGGATAGCCCTTTGTAGTCTTGGCCCCCACTTTTGATTATGATGTCTAGGTCATGGGTTTTGGAGCAGATGATGGATGCTTGGATGTGGGATGCATTTGTGGGTGTGATGATGAAGAGAGGTTTTGGGGTTGTGAGGCTCAGGAATCTGAGGTTTTAGATGGAAGATTGGAGGGTTGAGATGTAGGAAGAGGTGTTTGGAGTGTAGATGAGTTGGGAAGCTGTGGAGGGAGTTGGAAAATGCGAGGAAAGGCATTGAAGGAAGTTATTTTGGATTGGGATTGAAACAGTAGAGGAAACTGAGAGAAAGAGGAGAGAGATCAGAGCAAGATATGATGAAGAGGTTGATAGGCCCATTTGTGATGGTTTGATTCTGATCGTTGATTGCTCAAGCTGTTACACATATGGCCGGAACAGCATGTCAGATTCCAGCTGCCAATTGTATCTTCAAAGAGATAGAAAACCTCCAAAGAGATAGTTACGATGTCGCGTGAGAATACAACACAATGAAGAGACTGCACTACATGATGCAGTGCCTTCTGAAAACACATTACCGCCATTTGAAAATTTTAATTTGCTGATGTATTCGTGCGCATGGTAACCCATGGATGTGAGCTCCAATCCAAATAATGTATAATGAAAAAAATCACCTTTGAAACAATACTATACAATCTGTACCGTCAATCCAAACAGGCCCTTAGTAGACCCACCACATAAAACATTGGGGAGAGTGATTCCCACAGTTGAAAGCTTTTTAACGCCCACCACGATGTTTATTTGAAATCTAAAATGTTAGCAAGTTTACATAGGCATGAAAGACGGAGAGCATAAGTTTCTGCTTGATTGAAAACTTTTATGGGCCTTAGAAGTTTTTAATGGTGGGCGTCACTCTCCCCGCTGTTTTCTGTGGTGTGGTGTACTGAAAATTTGGATTAGACTCATTTTTTTAGTTATTTTCCTAAAATGACCTCTCCAAATGGATGGACAGCGGGTATACAAAACATACATCATCACGGGGCCACAGAACTTAGTGACGTCACTTCAGTAGCGAGTCTCGCTGCTTAATAGCTAATCTGGTGGGTTCTGGTGGGATGGTAGTAGTACCGGTGGGATAGTACCCAATCCTCGAGCTGACGGTCGAACGCATTCAACGATGTACAGCGCTGAGGATACTAATACAATAGTTGAGGATTTCAGTTTGTACAGATAGGCAAATAGTGCAGTGATCGAAAACGTTGATATGATGGGATTCACTGCGGATGGCCCATGTAAATGAACGCCTATTTGAAAATCCTAGCCAAAGAATGCCTGCCGTTTTATAGGTTGAATGTGAATCGTCTCCGTCTTTATTTCGTAACCCTTCTTTGTTTGTAAAAATGCCAAAATAAATGATATTCGATCATCCATTATGGGGCCCATAATATGGACGGTTGGTATCCTTGTACAAACTAAAAACTGTATTTCACAATCACTCCGAGAATCTATTTTATGAGCCTAATTGCGCGTGGATTCGTAGGTATGCCCATATCTAGATTGTCCACTTGTCCAGTTTCCTTCATAGCCTGCCTTGGTAAAAATCATACTGATTGGATGATCAAAACCGTCCAATCATTAGCATGCGAAATTTGATAGACGAGATCGTTTGTATTTGCTGGATAACGCGAGTTGCGGATATTTAGAGATGTTCCGTGATATTTTCCATGTCGAAGGCGGGGATATGAGGCCATGAATCCTGCCAGTAGTCCCCGCTGGTTGGTGGTGGAAACACTCTATCGGCCCACTATGATGTATGTGTTTTATCCATGCCGTCGGTACATTTTGCCAGCTCATTTTAAGATATGAACCAGGACGAGAGGTATATCAAAATCTTAGGTGGGCCACACCGGAATAAAACCCACACATCACGATGACCACCCAGATCTCTTGGCCGTTCCCAGCTTGAGAGGGGGTCGGACGCGGAAGGGGATTTACTACGAAAGCCTTTACCATGAAGTTGGCATTGTGATGTTTGTTAGAAATTTATGAGTGGGATCATTTTAGTACATAAGGCCAAAGAATAAGCCTGATCCAATACTAAAGTATGACGAAAGCACGAGCATTAAACGTTGAAATATTCATGGGCCATAGAAGTTTGAATCATACTAATATTTGTATCTTCAGTTCATCATGATAGCACTGGTGTTACGAGCGGAATTAATGGCATATAAACATTACCATAGACCCTAACCACCTTTTTCTTTGACGAGGGCCACTTGAGTTTTGGATCCTGATCATTTTGGTATAAAATTCTAAAATGATCTCACAAAATGGATGGATATAAGAATTTCTCACAAAAGTCACAATGCCCCGGCCTAGGTTTAGAGTGCACAAACTTCTTGCAAAAGGCTTATGCAGTAAATTTGACTCCGCATAGGGATTAATTGCAAAAGGCTACATGTGAGACATTCATAAGTTTATTCGTTTTTTGAGATTATTTAAAAACTTATAATAGAAAATAGTCGGATCCAATGATCAAGTGGGTTAAAAATGTGACTAGTGAACAGTATGGATGTCAGGTAAACATCACATGACTAGGGAGGTTTCAATAGTAGAAATTTCCTAACCCACCTCTTCTCAAGGTGGCCCACTTTGAGTATTGGATTTTGCTAACTTTTGAGCTCAGGTTCGAAAATGATCTCAAAAAACGGATGAGCTGGGTGGATGACTAAAAAAACATGAACTGTGGACGACTAAAAAAACATCACGGTGGCCCACCTAGGTTTCGGGAACTTCGTGCGAAAGGCTTTCGCAGGAAATCCGCGTCTATCCGCGTTCACGAGGTGTGACGTTCGCCGGACTACAGTACCCGTATGTCGGACTTAAAAAGACAAAGATACCCTCAACCAAGTAGCCCGGAAGCCGCTATAAAAGAGGTCGGGATTAGGGCTCTTTCTCTCAGCAGCCGCGCTTCCGAACTGTGATTCTAAAACTAGGGTTTTTGAAGAGCGGAAGATGGGCCACACCAACGTCTGGAATTCTCATCCGAAGAGCTACGGCCCTGGATCACGCACCTGGTAACTACCTCTTTCTCTTCCCAGTATTTTCGTTAAAACCCATTGATCTATTACTCTAAAAACGAGAAACGATCACACACAGCCCTTTCTTTCCAGCTAACGTGTCACATTGTATGATATCTGGACCGTCCAAAAGGTGGCTCACACCATGATGATCGCCTCGTGCGAAAATCAGCCCTATCCACTCATCGGGCAAGGCACGACGCCAAAATCAATGGACGGCCAATGGTATGACCCAGATCTATAATTGCGTCCCACCGAATGAATGGATGGCTGCGATCTTCATGGTGGTGCTCACCTAACGGAAGGATTGGATTTCCTTCAACTGATAGTTTGCTTCTGGTCTTTTGGATTCATTGAAATTGGAAAGTGGAAAATTGATTTTCCTTGCCAATAATATTTCCAGGAGAATTAGTGGAAATGAAATATTATTTCTGCTGTTTGTTATTTAAAAGTTTTTGGGTGGAAATTCGTCTCAATTTCCATAAAAATTGGCCTCATCTACTCTCAAAGGGGATGTGTGCAATCATGTTCCAACGGTAATTTTTATTATTATCAGCTTTACTGGTTCATGTGTCCAGGTGAACCCTACCATGAATTTTCTGAAGCTTAAAAACTAATACTGATTTGATGGCGCTGATCATCCCATCACATTAACTTTTGGGTGGAAGAAATGAGGAGCTATGTGTGATTTGAAGATTAGGATTGTTGATTGGCTAACTGAATGGACCGGATTCTAGGACATCCCTATCATATGTGGCAATCACCACAAGTGTCATCTTCCAATTGTACACGTGTCATGCATCTATGCCAATCAAGGCGGAACATAATATTGATTGAAAATCAAACTGATCGCCTGGGCATATTATTATATGAGTGGCTGTCAAATTGCCGGATAGGTAGATATGTTTGGTGGACTGGTATTAATGGCCCATATCAGATGGTTAGAATTGTTCCTTTGGTATGATTTCAAGCTATGGACCACTGCGTGTGACCCATGATTTGGATGGTTTTGATTGACTTGCATGCATTTCATGGATACGGTACATGAGTTGGCACTGTTTAGTGAGTGGCAGTTATTTTTACACCATAGTCAGTCCCCCTTTATGGGTACAAGAAAACTGAATTTACTAATTTCTTCATGGGATCAAACAAAATTTGTTAAGTTATTTCACATTTTTTACCACAAGCTCATTCATTTAAACTTGATTTTGTAAATGCTATTGCTAAAATTTAAGGATAGTGTTGTAAAACCTCGACCAAAACCACCCACCAAAAAAATGACTCGATTTGCAAAAGGAAATATTTGAACTTATGCTCAACAGGTCCATCTGCCTGGGTCATGTGGTTTGTCTGGTATAACCATCTGGCCAACTGGTCCAATGTTTATTTATTCATTTATCGACATCATGGTGTTGTCATATGTTAGGCTGGCAGTTGGACTAGTTTGTTCGGAGCTGCATGAAAATTAGTTGGGGTCTGCCCGGGGTTAGACCATAAGTTAGTACTGAGGAATTATTTCTAAACCAACACAGTAAAACACAAAAACCATTATCAGCATGTCCAAGACTACTGAAATGAAAGAAAGTAATGAAACTACTTACATGTTATAAGGTCTTGGTTATTGAAATCTATGATTTAGGTAAAAGAAGCTGACGGTAAAGTTTTCCTTTTCCTTTTCTTTTTTTGAATGGCAATGGAAACTTCATTGAAAGCCAAACAAAAGTAGAACAACACAAAACAAAAGGGGAAGTTGTTGATAAGCTTTTAACCACCTGTAGAAGGGAATGTAAAGTCAATGGTGTATTGTCAACAAATCACAAAATACCCTTTGGTCATTGTTTAATTCTTTAAATGGATCTCTTCTTTAAGTTGTCTGATGAAAGTAAACTCTATTGAATTCATTAGGAAAAAAAAAAATCAAAAGCTGCAATGTGACTCATATTAGCTGACTATTCTCTTGCCAAATCATTAATTCCAAAGAGTGAATTCGTCAGGGTTCTGTAGTCTGTAGCTTTTCAGTGTCCCTTATTCTCTCTGGACCTGTTTGGGTTCGTGCAAAGCACGGGGAAGGAAAAAATGTTTCTTGGGAAACCTTATTTGCAGGAGATTGCTGGAAAGGAAATGTTGTTTTCCCTGCTTGTTTTTAAATAAGATTTTCCTAGAAATTTGGGCCTGGTTCCAAACTTATTGTTCGGCAAACAAACAATTTTGTTGGGAAAATTTTCTTGGTAGTTACTGGCATGTGCTGGATTAACATGTGACTCATATGGGACACTTGAAGATGGATGATGGCACATGTGGGTGCCTAAGCTTAATTGTGTCACACATATGGGGTGCTTGAAGTTGTATGGTGTCACATGCGGCACACGTGACACATTAGCACATTGGACACATGTTGACACTTGAAGTTGGATGGTGGCACATGTGCACATTGACACATGTGGCACATTGTCACATATAGTGCATATGGAGCAATTGAAGACGGAAAATGGTACATGTGGCACAATTGCACCTGTGGGTGCAAGCAAGGATGGATGGTAGCATGTGTGGTATAAATGGCACATATGCAGTCACAATAGAAGATGGGCAATGGAATGTTGGCACACGCGGCACATGTCAGGTGCTGTGTACATGTGGAGCCCAAGTGAAGATGGTGGCACATGTGGCATGGTGGCACGTGTGTGGTACAATAGAAGATGCACTGCGTGACACATGTGAGACAATTACAGTTGGATGATCTCATGTGTATAACTATGAGAAATTCATTTTCCTTCGATTGTGGGACAATGGCTTTCTTAAGGGGGTGGTAGGAAAATAATTTTGTTGATTTTCCAAAAAAATGAGGAAGTCAGAAATGGTGTTTACCACAAAGAATGGCCTCACAAACCATGAAAAGTTAGTCTTGTAGGCCTCACAAACCATGAAAAGTTAGTCTTGTAGGAAATTGTGTTTCCTTTCCATGAATCCAAGTAGGCCCTAAAATTCCTTTCATTTTTCTTTTGCTTAATGAGAATGACTATCAACAAATGGGGGTGATGTTGGCATCTTGGTCAAATCACGCTTAAGTAGGAAGCTTGAGAAAAGAGAATGATGGTTTGGGGCCTTTGCAAAAAGAAGGAAGAAAGATCCTCAAGCCTCACCTTTGTTCCTTTTGCTGGCAGTTTCTTGAATAGTTGATAGTCTGTAATTTCATTTATCACTTTTTTATTATCATGTGAACAACGTAAAGTTAATTCATGGTTTCTAGCTTTTCATTTTTTCCTAAGACCTTTTGTTTCTTCCAGCCGAGTTTGCGGAAACCCACATGGGTTGATCAGGAAGTATGGGCTTATGTGCTGCAGGCAGTGTTTCCGCAGCAACGCCAAGGAGATTGGCTTCATCAAGGTAACTCACTATGCTTAAAGTTGTTTGATAGTTTTGAACTTTGTACGGTTTTCATTCACCGGCTGAACTTGTAGACGGGGTGGTCAAATATATGCTTTGCTGTTTGAAATATTAATATAGACTGATAGAACCAGGTTTGATGTATTGTTTCGGTGTTCCAATACCTTATAACATTCAAAAGAAAAAGAAGAAAAAAAAAGACGTCTTATACATAGTCCATCACAATAAATCTCTATTTGTGGAAACATGATTCAATTCATAGAGCCAACCTCAAATGGCTGGGACAAGGCAATAAGGCTATGACAGTGAAATGTCATCTCATAGATATGTGGCTGCTGTAATCTCTTTGCAGTCATGTATGATTCTCTTTCTTCTTTGAACCTTCTAATTTGGATTCATGACTACAAAATAGCTGCAGGTTACATTGGAGGTTCCTCTGTGAATTAGGAAGCCCTCCTTGAGGCCCCTACCTCTCCAGTTTCTCTCATAATACTTTATTTTTTATCAACATTTCTCTTATAATACTGCCCAATTTCCTTCTCTACCCTCCCTCTATAGATGCTTAATGTGCCTCAACATCTGATGGGATTTCCAGCACCTGTTGACAGATTTAGATGGCTCTCAAATGCATATGCAGTCTTGCAGTTTCTGTTTGCCATATGTTTTCATCTTTACTGGTTTTTCTTTTAACTGTCAGAATGGAATGATGGGGAATGTCGACTATGTATTTCCAATGCAAGGATGCACCGTCTTGGCTACATAGATTCATTGGACCCCTATCAAAAAGCAACCCACCGGTGAATATTTTGTGTGATTGGATGTAACTCCAAATCTGAACATGTGCTTTTTCAGTGGTACCAATCTGCTATGTGGTTGGGGTGGTAGCTATAAAACAGGAACTGCACATGTGACTGTTCTTCTCCCATCGATGATTTGAGCAGATTGCATCTATCTGCTCCCAAATGCGGCGGTGCTAAACTGACATGGCAAACAACAGAGCATCTAACAGCTGCTTTTTTGGCTTTTTGCAGTACCGCTAAGAAGACAAGTACTGGGTAGACGATTTTGGTAGATGGAATCCAATGGAGGCAGAAAAGGCAAATATTTTTGAGTATCTGTTTAGTTGGGACTTGTTTTCTACAACATGCTTAAAAACTATCTGGGTGGGGTTGTTTGCATACCCCAAACATGCAGGAACTTGCATACTTATCTGAGGATCTTATAGGTTGCTTTCTCTAAATATTTAATGATGCCTCTTCTAATTTAGAAACTCCGTGGTTATCCATGTTCATCTGCTGAACTTGTTTTGATCTCACAAATAAGCCATTGGAAGTGGCCTTAAACTGTGGTCGCCAAGAATCTGCAAGGGAACCTCCAAATCTGCACCTGCTAAAGGTGTTTGTTATACGCATCTGCAACCATTCCAGCATGCGTTTTCAGATGGGTCCCCCTTTTCATGTGCTCTGGCCCCAGATTTTGCCTATGCTTGCAGGTTAGCTATGCTTAATCTTAATCATGGTGTTGTGGCCAACCCTTTTCAACAACAATCAATTAAAACTTGTGAGAATGTGAGAGTACTGAGGAGTGAAATGGCCTGATTAAAGGATATGATAGTGCAAACCATCTGATGAACAGTCTGGGTCTGGCCATTGACACATGTTGCTGATGGGCTAGGTAGGTGGTCTTTTTGTCCATGTGAATGCTTCACCATAGTTATGCCCAAACCAAGCATTTTGGGAGATGTTAGTGGGTTGCTTGACTTGTGAAAAGGCATGTTTTTGTTTTGTCGTGGAAAAGCTGAAATGGCATTTGGTTGTGCTAGTTTGTGGGCCCAGAGATTTATTTTTACTTGATGGTGTCCTCGGGAGCGGATTAGGATGTGGTGAGGCCCTTACTGTGGGGCCCACATAAAAAATGAAGCAGATCCAATTATCAGGAGGACTATACCATAGGAAACAGTGGTGATTTGCTTGATAAGGACACATAAGCCTGGATGGAAGGAAATAGCAAATATCAGCTTGATCCAAAACTTTTGTGGCCCATTTATCGTCAATCACCACTGTTTCCTATGGTATGGTCCACCTGATAATTAGATCTGCTTCATTTTTTGGATAATGCCCCAAAATGATCTGGAAAAATGGATGGAAAGCATGGATACAGAACATACGTCAAGGTGGGCCCTAGCGTCAGTGCTGCACCGTCTTGTGCTAGTCCGAGGTATTACCTATCCCTACTGTTTCGGGTGCTAAGGTCCTCCTGGAAATTTAGATCTGCCTAGCTCTTAGATACACGTCTTAAAGGAGCTGTTGGAACTAATGGCATGGAGTAGATGTGGCATAGGGCATCACATGGGGTCTCCACGGCTTTTTGTTGCACGGGGCTTCCTAAGAGGCTTCAAGAGAAGGAAGAAAAGGCTAAAAAAAGTTGTTTTCCACACCCATATTGACTTCTTGATGTCAAGAAAGAGTTTGGCCTTTCTGGCAACCCTCTAGATTGCAAAATGTTCCACATTCAACCTACATGTGAGCTCACTGGATGAAGGGGTTTGGTTGAATCCAAGACTATTGGTATAGCCAATTAGGTTGGTTGAATAGGCATCATCTTGATAGGGATTAGGAATAGAGCCCGGCTAACAAACTATGGGGTCATACTGGGCAGTGTGGATTTAAAATCCTGTGGAATCATATAGATTTTGAAACCGGTGAAATTGAGAGGATTTTGCAAATCAGACGAGTTGGGAATGCCAAAAGGGCTCTTTGGAGGTATTTTGAAGGAATCAAAATCTAAAAAAACCTTCAAAATTCTTGCTACCGAGGATCCCACATAATCCACGCTGCTGCCAAACAACTCTTACAAAGTGGCAATAGTCAAATGTTGAAATCTTTAATAGGGTGACATAGTCAAACTTCTCATCTCCATCTGATTCGGGTCCAACGGTGATAGGAAGTTGATTCCCCCAATACAGCCTACCATCAGACCATTTATTTATGGAAAGCTAACGGAACCAGGGGGATTGAACCCTGGATCACTTACACTAACTACATTGTCTCTACCCACAGTGAAGAGAACTGGCCCTTCATTATTGTGAGAAACTCACTCTCCACATAATTTCACCACTCTAGACAACTTCCATTTGTGCCAGGCATTCTCTATTTGCATTTGATTTGATCTGAGCACTAAGGACAACAATCCAAGTAGAAATCACCTTTGGTTACAAGAACAGTTCAATCCCTCCCATTTAAAACAGTCAGTTTAGAAACTGAGGCACAAATAAAAATAGAAACAAAAATAAACAACAATGTAGAGATAAAATGGAGAGCAGTGCAAGGAGAATTGCAATAGACTTGACAATCCAGGAAGATTACCTGGAAAAGGAACATGATATTTGGATCCTGTGTGTGGAGATGATTAAAAATTTAAGGCAACCGTGCAAGAGAAATGAGAAGGACATTCATGTGAAGGCAGATTAAGGGGAAGATTAGCACACACAAGTGCCAATAATGGCCATTCACTTAGACAGGGTCGCCAAAAATCACACTGGTACACTCAGGCGCGGTGCAAACCTGTATGAGGACAATGGGTTGCTCAGGAGGAGCAAAAGGCATGGTCCACCTGATGAGTGGACTGGCTTTATTTTTTTTTATTTTAGCCAGGGCATATTCAAGACAGTTCCCACCTGATGAATGGCTCCATTCTTGCATTTCTCAATCAGCATTCACTCTCAAATCTCATTGGCATTTCTCATCAAGCAAGCGTATTAACAGAAAGATAAAAAAAGGTTCTTTGTTATTGGACAAGCTTGTGTACATGATAAAGAAGCTTAGAAAGAGGTATGCCATGCCAGAAATAATTACAGCAGCAGCTACAATACCTCTCTCAGCTGCAAGCACAGATCATACAAGTGTTTGTACATGGAATTCAAGGCATATATGGGTAAAACCCTCTTTTGGGATTTAGAAGGTCAGCACGCTATTTGCAAGTCAAAAGTGCCTGCCACCGCACCTTCAGCTGTTGTTCACAGGACGTCTTTTTTACTTGCCTTGAACCAGGCTTAGGAGGAAGTCTGTAAATATGTGCTCGTATTCCGGCATCTTCCCATACTCTGAAATAGTTTAAGAAGGCTCTTTCAGAACCAAACAGAATGTGTGTATGAGTCCACACAATGCATGCGTACAAGTGAGACAGATGAGATAATGTGGACCCCAACTTTTCCTGCGAGAACAGTAAAAAATCAATGTAATGATAGTGCAGTAAAAAAGTGGGATTGTCTATACAGATGAGTGGATTATGTGAGCTGCTATTTACATTCATCACTCATCATCTTTTGTACACAAGTGTCCAGATATGAGATTGACAATCTCTATTCAATGAAATATTTCCAACCCATTCTTCTTCTTCTGGGATAAGTACTACAAGAATTACCATAACAGTTGGATAAGTTCAAATCAGCCACATCCTGGAGTATCAATTGGCGGTTGTGCACATGCTGTATAGCATCTGGTGGGTCAAAGACTGGACTGTAACTTACAGGATGCTTTAGCCTCTAATCTTTTGAAACATAAAAAGAAGAAAAAGAACATTACAGATGCACTGATATTTCAGTTTTAATAGGAAAATAAATAAATAAATTTAAGCGATAGATGATTAAGGGGAGGTGAAATTTCAGCTCCCTCAGGTTGGCCGATCTTGACCTAACCAACATCCAGTCAGCCCACGATTCACGCCAAAGATCGTGGAAACCAGCTCCAAATGGTTCTCCTCAATATCCTAGCTGAAGATCCAGGGGAATTTGTCGCGCGTAAACTCAGAATCCTGTTAGGATTCTATCCCCGCCAAAGTAGGGATGAACGCCCTATACGCCATTGCCTTTTCTTGCCTATAAATGAGAACATCTCCAAAAGTGAGAAGCACAATCTCTAGCCCTAAACCTTTGACACTCAACTAGACCCAAATTCCTGACTTAGGCATAAGAGGGTCCCCGACATGAGCCAAGGTCTTCTTTATTTGTTCTTTGTGCATGTTCATGAGCCAAGGAAGGCTAACCAGATTTCTGCATCAACAGAGCCCGAGAGTAAGAATGTTCTTGACACAGAAGAATAACTATAACATAAATATTAATAATCTAATACTTAGATCTTTGGGTGCCGGCAACATACGCTAGAGGAATCTAAACCATAAGATGTTCATTCAAGAAGACCCAGGCATGAAAGGAGCATGCTTGAATGGCTAGAGTGACAAAGGCTTGAGGACTTCTTGAAACTTCCCTGAGTTAATTCAAAGACATGAAATTTCAAGGTCTGCTAGAGATGACAACCACACTTGCTAACATCGATGCTTATAGACTTCCATTTTTCATTTTCTTTAATTGAAGCTACTTACTAGACTTTCTGAGATAAGCCTAAGAAGTTCAATGATCCTGAGAAGGAAATGAATTTCTTAAGTTGTCAAGAACCAATAACGCTACCGATGAATAATAAATGTCCTCTTGGACCCAATGGCATGCTGCAATTGAAGGCATGCATTCATACTCTCATGGAACTCTAGGGAATTATGATATAGCTTCATATGACCTCATGAGAAAAAGACAAACCGGGGTATGCACAGACAGAAAAAATGCTATTTTACAAGTCAATCGGCTTGTGAAATAGGATAGCACAGGTCATTAGAGGTTGCATTTGGTAGCATTTCTATGAGACACACTTGTAAGAATTCACATCACCACTTGAGTCTTGGATCCTTATCACTTTTGATCTCAAGTCCTAAAATGAGCTTAAAAAGCAGATGGACGGGGTGGATTTGTCAAAAACATCGCGGTGGGCCGAAGTGCAGGAACTTCGTGGGAAAGGCTTTCTCCTGCAAAAGCCACTCGTAGGAATTTCCTGCGCAAGTTTTTGGAAAATATTCTTCGTTCATTCGTTTGGCGAGATCATTATAAAAAAAACTTCGTTTGGCGAGGTGGATCGAAAGCTAAAGTAGGCCACACGAGAGGGAAAATTTTGAAAAGAAATACATACCGTTGAAACCTTCCCGGGATCCACCTTGATGTTTATATGCCATCCAAACCGTTTATAAGGTGATTAATGCAGGGATGAAGGGAAAATACAAAAAATTTAGCCTGAAACAAAGCTTTTATGGTCCTAAGAATGTTTCAACGGTTCTCACTGAATCCCTACTATTTCCTCTCGTGTGGCCCACTTGAGTCTTGGATCCACCTCGTTTTTTGTTTCTTGTCCTAAAATTAGCTTGCAAAACGGATGAAAGGAATATATTTCCCAAAAACATGGTGGTGGGCCCCACCCAGCATCCTTGTGGATGAACTTCCTGCGAAAGGCTTTCGCAGGAAGACCGCGTCAATCACCGTTCACGAGGTGCGACGTTCCCCGGACTAAAATGGAAACGGATTCACTGCTCCTCTGCCACCAGCCGGTCGGTGCTCTGTGGGCTCCACTATGATGTATGTGTTTCATCCATGCCGCCTATCTATTTTTATAGATCATTTTAGGCATGAGACAAAAAATTATATATATTCCAATCTCTAGTCGACCACATTACAGGAAAAAGTGTTGAATGAGTGTCGACCATTAAAAAATTTTTGAGGGCCAAAAAAGTTTTGGATCAAGCTTATATTTGGTTTTTTTCCCTTCATATGGGTCTGTATGACCTGATTGGATGTCAAATAGACAGTACATTGGGCCTTAGGATGATTTTAATGGTGGATATCCAATCGCTATTATTTTCCTATGGTGTGTTCCATCTGAGATTTATACCCATTAAAATTTGGGATCAAGCCTTAAAATGATCTGTAAAAATGAATGAACGGAATGGATGAAACACATAAATCATGGAGGGGCCACATAGAACCAACCACCAGCCACCGGGCTGATGGCAGGGGAGAAGCCAATCCATTTCCGACTAAAATACCCCTATGTCTGACTTAAATAACAAATATACCCTCATCCAAGGAACCCGGAAGCCGCTATAAAATAGGTCGGGATCAGGGCTCTTTCTCAGCAGCCGCACTTCCGAACCACGATTCCAAAACTAGGGTTTTTGAGGAGAGGAAGATGGGCCACACGAACGTCTGGAATTCTCATCCGAAGAACTACGGCCCTGGATCACGCACCTGGTAACTACCTCTTTCTCTTCCCAGTATTTTCGTCAAAACCCATCGATCTATTACTCTAAAAAACGAGAAACGATGACACACAGCCCTTTCTTTCCAGCCAACGTGTCATATCTGTAGGATATCTGGACCGTAAAAGGTGGCCCACACCACGATGATCGCCTGGTGCGAAAATCAGCACTATCCACCCATCTGGCAAGGCACGACGCCAAAATCAATGGACGGCCGATGGTATGACCCAAATCTATAAATGTGTCCCACCGAATGAATGGATGGCTGCGATGTTCATGGTGGTGCTCACCTAACGCAAGGATTGGATTTCCTTCAATGGATAGTTTACTTCTGGGCTTTTAGATTCATTGAAATTGGAAAGTGGAAAATTGATTTTCCTTGCCAATAATATTTCCAGGAGAATTAGTGGAAATGAAATATTATTTCTGCTGTTTGTTATTTAAAAGTTTTTTGGTGGAAATTCGTCTCAATTTTCATGAAGATTGGCCTCATCTACTCTCAAAGGGGATGTATACAATCATTTTCCAATGGGAATTTTTATTATTATCAGCTTTAATGGTTCATGTGCCCTGGTGGACCGCAGCATGAATTTTCTGAAGTTGAAAACTAATACTGATTTGACAGCACTGATCATCCTATCGCATTAACTTTTGGGTGGAAGAAAATGAGCATCTATGTGTGATTTGAAGGTTAGGATTGTTGATTGGCCAACTGAATAGACCCGGATTCTAGGACAGCCCTATCATATGTGCCAATCACCACAAGTGTCATCTTCCAATTGTACACGTGTCATGCATCTATGCCAATCAAGGCTGAGCATTATGTTGATTGAAAATCTTACTGATCGCCCGGGCATAATATTATACGAGTGGCTGTCAAATTGATGGATGGGTAGATATGTTTGGTGGTCTGGTATTAATGGCCCATATCAGATGGTTAGAATCCTTCGGTGTGATTTCAAGCCATGCACCACCGCATGTGACCCATGATTTGGATGGTCTTGATTGACTTGCATGCATTTCATGGATATGGTACATGAGTAGGCACTGTTAAGTGAGTCACAGTTATTTTTACACTATAGTCAGTCCCCTTTATGGGTACAAGAAAACTGAATTTACTAATTTCTTCATTGGATCAAGCGAATTTTCTAAGTTATTTCACATTTTTTACTACTTGCTTATTCATTTAAACCTGATTTTGTAAACTCCATTACTAAATTGTAAGGATTTGTGTTGTAAAACCTCGACCAAAACCACCCACCCAAATGGGTTGGGTCACTGGGTGACTCGATTTGCAAAAGGAAACATTTGAACTTGTGTTCAACAGGTCCATCTGTCTGGGTCATGTGGTTCGTCTGGTCTAACCATCTGGTCAACTGGTCCAATGTTTATTTATGCGTTTAATTCATTTATTGACATCATGGTGATGTCATATGTTAGGCTGGCAGTTGGACTAGTTTGTTTGGTGCCGCAGGAAAATTAGTTGGGGTCTGCCCGGGGCTTTAGACCATAAGTACTGAGGAATTATTTCTAAACCAACATAGTAAAACACCAAAAGCATTATCATCATGTCCTAGACTACTGAAATGAAAGAAAGTTATGAAACTACTTACATGGTATAAGGTCTTGGTTATTGAAATCTATGATTTAGGTAAAAGAAGCTGGCAGTAAGGTTTTTCTTCTCTTTTTTTGAATGGCAATGGAAACTTGATTGAAAGCCAAACAAAAGTGGAACAACAGAAAACAAAAATGGAAGTTGTCGATAAGCTTTTAACCACCTGCATAAGGGAATGTATAATCAACAGTGTATTGTCAGCAAATCACAAAATATCCTTTGGTCATGGTTTAATTGTTTAAATGGATCTCTTCTTTAAGTTGTCTGATGAAAGTAGACTCTATTGAATTCATCAGAAAAAAAAATAAATCAAAAGCTGCAATGTGACTCATATTAGCTAACTATTCTCTTACCGAATCATTAATTCCAAAGAGTGAATTCCTCAGGCTTCTTAGGCTGTAGCTTTCCAGTGTTCCTTATTCTCTCTGGACCTGTTTGGATTCGCGGAAAGCGTGGGAAAGGTAAAAATGTTTCTTGGGAAACCTTATTTGCAGGAAATTGCTGGAAAGGAAACCTTGTTTTCCCTGCTTGTTTTTAAATAAGATTTTCCTAGAATTTTGGGCCTGGTTCCAAACTTATTGTTCGGCAAAACAAACAATTTTGCAAGGAAATTTTTCTTGATAGTTACTGGCATGTGCTGGATTAACATGTGAGTCATATGGGATACTTGAAGATGAATGATGGCACATGCGGGTGCTTAAGCTTAATTGTGTCACACATATGGGGTGCTTGAAGTTGTGTGGTGTCACATGCGGCACAATTAACACATTAGCACATTGGACAGATGTTGGCACTTGAAGTTAAATAGCGGCACATGTGCACACAGGCACATTGGTGCATGTGGCACGTTATCACATATAGTGCATATGGAGCAGTTGAAGACGGACAATGGCACATGGCACAATCGCACCTGCAGGTGCAAGCGAAGATGGATGGTAGCATGTTTGGTATAAACTGCACATATGCAGTCACAATAGAAGATGGACAATGGAATGTTGGCACACGTGGCACATATCAGGTGCCGTGTACATGTGGAGCCCAAGTGAAGATGGTGACAGATGTGGCATGGTGGCATGTGTGTGGTACAATAGAAGATGGACTGCGTGACACATGTGAAACAATTACAGATGGATGATCGCATGTGTTTAACTCTTGAGAATTTCATTTTCCTTCGATTGTGTGAAAATGTCTTTCTTAAGGGGAAGGTGGGAAAATAAATTTGTTGATTTTTCAATAAAAAGAGGAAGTCAGAAATGGTGTTTCCGACAAAGAAAGGCCTCACAAACAATGAAAAATTAGTTTCCTAAGAAATTGTGTTTCCTTTCCTTTCCATGAATCCAAGTAGGCCCTTAAATTCCTTCCATTTTTCTTTTGCTTAATGTACATCAACAAATGGGGTTGATTTTGCTCTCTTGGTAAAATCACGCATGAAGTAGGAAGCTTGAGAAAATAGAATGATGGTTTGGGGCTTTTGCAAAAAGAAGGGAGAAAGATCCTCAAGCCTCAGCTTTGTTCCTTTCTTTGGCAGTTTCTTGAATAGTTGATAGTCCGCAATTTCATTTATCACTTTTTTATTATCATGTGAACAAGGTAAAGTTAATTCATGGTTTCTAGCTTTTCATTTTTTTCCTGAGACCTTTTCTTTGTTCCAGCCGAGTTTGTGGAAACCCACATGGGTTGATCAGGAAGTATGGGCTTATGTGCTGCAGGCAGTGTTTCCGCAGCAACGCCAAGGAGATTGGCTTCATCAAGGTAACTCACTATGCTTAAAGTTGATTAACAGTTTTGAACTTCATACGGTTTTCATTCACCGGCTGAACTTGTAGACAGGGTGGTGACAAGATATCTATTACTTATGGTTGTTATTGTTGAAATGGAGTATCATGTAGTAACGTATCAAGGACCAACCAATATATGCTTTGCTGTTTGAAATATTAATATAGGCTGATAGAACTAGGTGTGATGTATTGTTTCGGTGTTCAAATACCTTATAACCATTCAAAAGAAAAATGAAAAAAAAGAAAAAAAAGAAAAAAAAAAGACATCTTATACATAGGCAATTACAACAAATCTTTGTTTGTGGAAACAGGATTCAATTCATAGATCCAACCTCAAATGGCTGGGATAAGTCAATAATAGGGCTATGACAGTGAAATGTCATCCTATAGATATGTGGCTGCAGTAATCTCTTTGCAGGCCTGTATGATTCTCTTTCTTCTTTGAAACCTTCTTGTTTGGATTCATGACTACAAGACATCTCCAGGTGACAATGGAGGTTCCTCTGTGAATTAGGAAGCCCTCCTTAACCTCTCCAGTTTCTCTCATAATACTTTCTTTTTATCAACATTTCTCTTATAATACTGCCCAATTTCCTTCTCTACCCTCCCCCTATAGATGCTAAGTGCGCCTCAACATCTGATGGGATTTCCAGCACCAGTTGGCAGATTTTGATGGCTCTCAAATACATATTCAGTCTTGCAAATTCTGTTTGCCATATGTTCTCATCTTTACTGGTTTTTCTTATAACTGTCAAAATGGCATGAT
Organism: Magnolia sinica; assembly: GCF_029962835.1. Lineage (NCBI taxonomy): Eukaryota > Viridiplantae > Streptophyta > Magnoliopsida > Magnoliales > Magnoliaceae > Magnolia > Magnolia sinica. The sequence continues at coordinate 64,539,634 of NC_080588.1, forward strand.
GGGGAATGAGGAGACAGCCTTGGCTACATAGATTCATTGGACTCTCCCACCAGTGAATATTTTGTGTGATTGGATGTACCTCCAAATCTGAACTTGTGCTTTTTCAGTGGTACCAATCTGCTATGCGGTTGGGGTGGTAGCTGGAAAACAGGAACTGTATTAGGTTTGGTAAAGGCTTCTGTTTTTGCTCCACCAGAGGTCACATGTGACTGTTCTTCTCCCACCAAAGATTTGAGCAGATTGCATCTCATCTGTTCCCAAATGCGGCAGCGCAAAACTTACATCTCCAGCAACAGAGTGTCTAACAGCTGCTTTTTTGGCTTTTTGCAGTACCGCTGAGAAGACAAGTACTAGGTAGACGAGCATCCGATGGAGGCAGACAAGCAGATTTTGGTAGATGGCATCCAATGGAGGCAGAAAAGGCAAATATTATTATTTTTAGTGTCTGTTTAGTTGGGACTTGTTTTCTACAACATGCTTAAAAATCTCTGGGTGGGGTTGTTTGCTTACCCCATGCTTAAAAACTTGCATACTTATCTGAGGATCTTATAGGTTGCTTTCTCTAAATATTTTAATGATGCCTCTACTGATTTAGAAAGCCCGTGGTTATCCATGTTCATCTGCTGAACTTTTTTTGATCTGGTGAATAAGCCATTGGAAGTGGCCTTAAACTGTGGTTGCGATGGTACGGAGCTGAGAATCTGCAAGGGAACCTCCAAATCTGCACCTGCTAAAGGTGTTTGTTATACGCATCTGCCACCATTCCAGCATATGTTTTCAGATGGGTCCCACTTTTCATGTGCTCTGGCCCCAGATTTTGCCTATGCTTGCAGGTTGGCTATGCTTTATCTTAATCATGGTGTTGTGGCCAACCCTTTTCAACAACAATCAATTAAAACTTGTGAGCATGTGAGAGTACTGAGGGAGTGAAATGGTCCAATTAAATGATATGATAGTGCAAACCATCTGATGAACGGTCTGGGTCTGGCCATTGACACATGTTGCTGATGGGCTAGGTAGGCGGTCTTTTTGTTCATGTGAAATCTTCGCCATATGGTTATGCTCAAACCATGCATTTTGGGAGATGTTAGTAGGTTGCTTGGCTTGTGAAAAGTCATGGCGTTTTTGTTTTGTTTTGTTTTAGAAAAAGCTGAAATGGCATTTGGTTGTACAGCTTGTTTGTGGGCATGTACCTGGGGAGAGGGAAGAGAGTATGGTAGGCGGCCAACCTTCAACAGAATGTCCAGAGATTTTTATTTCCCCCAACTGGAGGGTGTCCCCATCGCCAGCAGATTAAGTGAGACTGTATTCTGTATCCACACTATCCACATTATTTTAAGGCATTAGGAGGCAGATTTCCTGTGAAGGCTAATGCTGGATTTCCTGCGAAAGCCTTCGTAGGAAGTTCCTGCACTGGAAGACTAGGTGGGGCACACTGTGATGTTTGTGAGAAATTCATTTTGTGACTCCATTTTAGGACTTGAGACCAAAAGTGAGGAGGATCCAAGACTCAATTGGGCTGCACTAAAGGAAAAGGTAGATAGGGAAATTTCCACTGTCGAAATCTCCCTGGGGTGAACAGTGATGTTTACATGCCACCCATACCGTTCATAATGTCATTCCTACTGGGATGAACTGAAAACACAGATATTAACCTGATTCAAAAGTTCTGTGGCCCCACGAATATTTCAACTGTGGACGTTCAATCCTCACATTTTGGGCCCACTTGAGTATTCAATCTGGCTTATTTTTTGCCAAAGCCCCACCTAGGTTCCCAGCGCAGGAACTTCCTGCGAAAGGCTTTTGCAGGAAATCAAACTCCTTACCATTAAAAACTTGTTAGTGGGCAGCTTAATGTTTCGGTGGTGTTTGTTTGCCCCCTCTGTTGATAAGGTCACATAAGCCTGGATGAAAGGAAATAATAAATATCAGCTTGATCCAAAACTTGTGGCCCATTAATGGTAGTCACCACTGTTTCCTAAGGTATGATCCACCTGATAATTAGATCTGCTTCATCTTGATAGGGATTAGGAATAGAGCCCCGGCTAACAAACTATGGGGTCATATTGGGCAGTGTGGATTTAAAATCCCGTGGAATCTTGTAGATCTTGAAACCGGTGAAATTGAGAGGATTTTGCAAATCAGACGAGTTGGGAATGCCAAAAGGGTTCTTTGGAGAGATTTTGAAGGAATCAAAATCTAAAAAATCTTCAAAATTCTTGCCACCGAGGATCCCACATAATCCATGTAGCATCTGATTCATGTCCAACAGTGATAGTGCCATTGCATGCACTGCATTGTCTCTACCCACTCATCTAACAAATGGGACACAACTGGAACTCTTGACTATTTACAATGGGATTTCATGTAATAGTGACATTGTAGAGGTATTTCATAACAATGGGATTTCATGTAATAGGGACATTGTAGAGGTATTTCATTACTTGAGGGCTGATATTTCTTACACTTTAACACACTCTCATTCCCCTACTCTATTATATACAAAGTGGAGAGAACTGTCCCTTCATTATTGTGAGAAACTCACCCTCCACATAATTTCACCACTCTAGACAACTTCCATTTGTGCCAGCCATTCTCTATTTGCATTTGATTTTGATCTGAGCACTAAGGGCAACAATCCAAGTAAAAATCACCTTTGGTTACAAGAATAACTAAGAACAGTTCAATCCCTATCATTTAAAATAGTCACTGTACAAACTGAGGCACAAATAAAAATAAACAACTATGTAGAGATAAAATGGCCAGCATTGCAATGAGAATTGCAATAGACTTAACAATATCCAGGAAGATTACCTGGAAAAGGAACATGAGATTGAGAATATGAAAATTTTTATGGTAACCGTGCAAGAGAAATGAGGAGGAGCTTCATGTGAAGGCAGATTAAGGGGAAGATTACCGCACACCAGTGCCAATAATGGCCATTCACTAGAAATCACACTGGTACACTCATGCGCGGTGCAAACCTGTATGAGGACAATGGGTGGTTCAGGAGGAGCAAAAGGCATGGTCCACCTGATGAGTGGACTGGCTTTATTTTTTTTAGCCAGGGCATGTTCAAGACAGTTCCCACCTGATGAATGGCTTCAATCTTGCATTCACGCTCAAATCTCCTTGGCATTTCTCATCAGGCAAGCATATGAAAAGAAAGATAAAAAGTTTCTTTGTTATTGGACAAGCTTGTGTACATGATAAAGAAGCTTAGAAAGAGTCATGCCATGCCAGAAATAATTACAGCAGCAGCTACATTACCTCTCTCAGCTGCAAGCACAGATCATACAAGTGTTTGTACATGGAATTCAAGGCATATATGGGTAAAACCCTCTTTTGGGATTTAGAAGGTCAGCACGCTATTTGCAAGTCAAAAGTGCCTGCCACCGCACCTTCAGCTGTTATTCACAGGACGTCTTTTATAATTGCCTTGAACCAGGCTTAGGAGGAAGTCTGTAAATATGTGCTCGTATTCCGGCATCTTCCCATACCCTGAAATAGTTTAAGAAGGCTCTTTCAGAACCAAACAGAATGTGTGCATGAGTCCACACAATGCATGCGTACAAGTGAGACAGATGAGATAATGTGGACATATCGAAAGCATATGAGTGTTGTGGTCTGATCATTTTTGAAAGGAGAACGTTTATTTATTTATTTATTTTTCCTAACACTGCAAATGTATATGCAATAGGGACCCCATACACAGATCACACGCTCTGTAACAAGCTCATAAACTCAATATGGTATCAAACAGGTTTTGATTGAAGCAACTAACCTATGAGATGGAAAAATTGCTTGGCTATTATCAAACATAGGGGTGTAGTTTCCACAAACAAAGGTGTATTGATAATATTATATAATTGAGAATATCTCTGTCATCCTCACGAAAAAAGGGCCCGTTTGGATGCACTTTCACGAAAAATGCCTACTTTTTTCTGTCGACTTGATAAAACCAATCGACGACTACATTTTCAGTCGACTTGATGATAACCAATCTGATTGGTTTTTGTTTAGTCCGCATTTTAGCACCTATTTTGCGGAGCAGTGGATGAAACAGGGTTTGTGAAAGTGCATCCAAATGCACAACACAAAGTGAAATGTGGCTAAAAACACTGTTTAGGTGTCAAATGCCCTTTTTGAAGGTGCCTCAAGCGAGCCCTAAAAGAGTCTTTCATTTGAATGTAAGCAAACATGGACTTTTGTTTCCAATACTTGGGGCATGATGAGAAATGGATATGCACCATCCACTTCCAACATTTGAGTTACAAGATAGACATTGCTGAAGAAGATGGTAGGAATTTAATATTCTCAAATAGGGTTTCACTCACCAGGGAAGTAGTTGATGTCAATGACATAAAAACGGTCTCTGGTACCAAGCTCTCGGATTATATCGAGGTTGAACAGTCGTAGTCCCTACATATATCAAATAAACAATAAAGAAATTTGATTACATGAATGCTACAAAGCGTGAGAGGAATCGACACACGAATGCACCACAATGATGTGAGAATTCTAATAAACTTACCAGTTTACGACGTAGCTCCTTTGCAAGCCTCTCGAGCAAAGGTCGTGGTGGAAGCTCTGTTGCATAAAGCTTCAAAATAAGAACATATGATTTGGAAGCTGAAAGGACCCTAAACAGTCTACAAGCTTATCACAGGAAAATCTAACTACAATATGCTGCAACACAGTAAGTCAATTTTCTAATGCATTAAGTGCCATTTTCACACCTGCAACACTTGGGTCAAGATCTGCACCATCGGCACAAGCTGCCGCACAAGAAACCCTTGGAAACTGATAGACACCTCCGTTATTCAAAAGTTCATGTTTATTGACATCAGGTAGGGAAAACCGTCGAACAACCTTTATAGCTTCGCCAACAATATAAACCTTAAACAGAAGACCACCTGAAATTGGACAAAATGAATCTTGATTATTAAAGATGCAAAGCACTGACATGATGAAATTGATGGCATATTTGGACTAGTCATAGTATACCATGATTAACAAACTCCTGTAGTACCAAGGGAGGATCGAGTTTTGATAGGGCGAACTGATCGTATGCAAGAGAGAGTTCATGTGATTTTGCACTTCCATCCACAACCAATGGTTTTGCAACTGAAACAGAAGGGAGCTGATAAATACACAAAAACTTCCTCGTAAAAAGCATCACAAGAAAAAAGAAAGAAGCCAATCAGGTTAGGATTCTGGACAGTGTTTGTGTTGCCAACTTATGTTCTTGGGCATTAAATTGGATTTGGAGGCTCCTGTAGTTACATTCAAAAGATTTCAGGGGATTTCAGGCTTTTAAGGAATTTCAGTGCTTGGGTTTGGCCTACAGGATTAACACACTATAATAGGAAGACCAGACTTGCTCCTGAGTTGTGATGTCGCCCAAAACAGTTATTTCTATACACATGAGCACACGTCTCCATGCATTTATCTTCAAATATAAAGCTTGTAGAATTCACTCTCTTAACAACAAGGTCACAAGAGCACACTGCAGCAACACAGAAAGTATGCTTGCAAAGAAAAGGGGTCATCAACAAGACTATGCAAGAATGTCCTTACCTTCTTCAAGGAATCATCAGTGTGCCAGATGAATTTTTATTTTTTTTTTCTTCTTCTTTCTTTCTTTCTTCTTCTTTTTTTCCTCGTTGCTTGGAAACTTCCAAGGTGGTGAGGTTTACAAGTAAGACAACCAGGGACCGAACCCTTGACCACGTGCAGACACTACTGTCTCTACCAATGTGCCAGATGATCTGCACACTGATGCTTTCAGATTAAAAGGGGTCTAGTCCTTTTCCTGGGATAAGATGCAAAGTGTTACAACCTCAACATTCCAGCAAGATGTGACAAAGATGGCCATCTTTTAGGTATAAAACAGGTGTCGGCAAAAGGCAACCCTCACCTTCCCATGTTTGAGAATCATTCATGGTATTCCAACTGACTTCATTCAAAATACACCTTTAAAAAAAAGAAAGATACGGGCAAACTTGGAACAAATGACAACATTTACTAGTAATATGAACAATAGATCCAACAGATAAGCTTAGGCTGTGTTTGTATTCTAGATCAAATTGAATTGCAATAACACAATTTAACAAAGTGGCAATAACCCTAGTAGGTTAGCCTCGCTCCATTGATTATGAGAGATTAGCTTCCAACTAGCAATCCAGATTGCTCCAAGTCTAACTTGAAATGCATAGAATTGCAACTGGGAGCATGGTTTTAAGGCTTGACCAGTCCAATTGATGCAGGGACATGTGATAACCTAACCCTAGATGCATGTATAATAAGGTTAAATAATATTCAAATAAATACAACAATTAACTAACTGTTTCCAAACAAAGGGATTAGGTAAATCTCAACCCAAAGATGAGGTTATTCCGTCAGGATCATGCACCTTACCATAAGATCACGTAAACAGTAAAAAGGGGGGAACTCGGGATATGAGGATATCCCAGATCTAGCATAAGTCAGTCCACTAGTAAGCTTGGATCTGATTCTACTGACTAATCATCCATTTTTTCTGTTCGAACTAGAAAGGGGTATCTCGAGAGAAACGAAATGGGTGAAGGATGAGGGGTTCGAGATGAAGAAAGTACAAGTCCTTTGTCGTCAAAAGAAAAGGAGGAGGATGATTTTTACCTTTTCCTGCACCTCGAAGATCTTAGAAAGAGGGAAACCTGAAATCGGGGTGGAATCCTCAACACCCAAGGGCCAATCCTGAAACCCTAATCTTTTTAATAAAGAGGAAGAAAATAAACGAATTCTTATTCATTCAATAATAACGAAAATAGGGTTCCTCACAACGTTTATATAAGCTATGGAAAAAGTAAAAGTGCACTAAAGCCCTTGAAAACAAGAAAAATAACAAAAAAAAAGAACAATAAAGAAAGTTGCAATAAAGCCCTTGAAACAAGAAAAATAACAAAAAAGTCCAAAACTAAAACACTCATATGATAGGGTGTGAAATCCGACCCGTGGATTTATGGTCGGGGTGAACACCTGTGTGGTAGGGTGTGAAATCCAACCCATGGATCTATGATCGGGGTGCGTTCATGCCGCTCCTGCAATCGTAGTGCGTCGAAAAGTGGGTCCGATAGACCCATCATCCATCCACATCAACTCCTCCGCTCCGGTACTCTGTCGGTGACGCCTCCTCCTTTGGTACACTCTAAAGGGCGCACCACTGATGTCCACATCACCAATACAACTTGTTTGAGTTGACTCATATTTGATAGTACCCGATTCGGTTTGGTACCATGAGTCACACCCCCTTGCGACTCGACTCGGGGCCAACAAGTTGATCAGTATCTAGGAATTGGTTGTCACAACTAATCAAAATGTCCCTCCCATTATTAATAGTTTCCCCATATTTGATTGAATTATTAGTCCAACTAAGCATCCAAAAGCACCTTACCTAAGGGTAGTGTTAGCCCCGCTTTAGTCACCGCATCAGGAATAGATGATGGGTCTTTGGTGATGACAAGTTGCCTAGGAACACCAACTTTTCCTGCAAGAACAGTCAATAATCAATGTAATGATAGTGCAGTCAAAAAGTGGGATTGTCCATACAGATGAGTGGAATAAGTGAGCCGCTATTTACATCCATCACTCATCACCTTTTGTACACAAGTGTCCAGATATGGGATTGACAATCTCTTCTCAGTGAAATATTTCCAACTCATTCTTTTTCTTCTGGGATAAGTACTACAAGAATTACCATAGCAGTCGGATAAGTTCAAATCAGCCACATCCTGGAGCATCGATTGGCGGTTGTGCACATGCTGTATAGCATCTGGTGGGTCAAGGACTGTAACTTCAGGATGCTTTAGCCGGTAATCCTTTGAAACATAAAAAGAAGAAAAAGAACATTACAGATGCACTGATATTTCAGTTTTAATAGGGGAAAAAAAAACATAAAGAAATAAATGATTGAGGGGAGGTGAAATTTCAGCTCCAAGTTAGGAGCCTGAGAGTAAGAATGTTCTTGACACAGAAGATTAGCTATAACAGAAATATTAATAATCTAATACTCGATCTTTGGGTGCCAGCAACATATGCTAGAGGAATCTAAACCATAAGATGTTCATTCAAGAAGACCCAGACATGAAAGAAGCATGCTTGGATACCTAGAGTGAGAAAGGCTTGAGGACTTCTTGAAACTTCCCTGAGTTAATTCAAAGACATGAAATTTCAAGGTCTGCTAGAGATGACAACCACACTTGCCAACACGATGCTTATAGACTTCCATTTTTCGTTTCCTTTAATTGAAGCTACTTACTAGACTTTCTGAGATAAGCCCAAGAAGTTCAATGTTCCTGAGAAGGAAATGAATTTCTTGAGTTGTCAAGAACCAATAGGGCTACCGGTGAATAATCAATGTCCTCCTGGACCCAATGGCATGTTGCAATTGAAGGCATGCATTCATGCTTCCATGGATCTCTAGGGAATTATAATCTAGCCTCATATGACCCCTTGAGAAAAAAAATACCGGAGTATGCATAGACTGAGAAAAAGGCATATTTTACTAGTCAGTCAGTTTGTGAAATAGGGTAGCACAAGCCATTGGAGGTTGCGTTTGGTAGCATTTTTAGTCGACGCAACATTTAACAAAAAACTCATCAAAAAACAAGGAACCTATGCTAATAAAAGAGGAGGAGGAGGAGGAGGAGGATCTACATGTGAGCAGAATATAGGACTCGAGATTCAAAGAGTCAGGAATACTATGGCTACTTCTCTGGTGCAAATTCATAAACTCAGACAAATTGAAAGTAAAGCACCAAAGCATTGCATAACTTCAGGGTTTGTTTGTAAAAGAAATCCCCCCAAAATCAGGATTACAACTTAATCTAATCTTGGCAGGCCCCATGTCTTGTTAAGAAGTGCTTTGCCCCAATTAATCACAACCTTGGAACATTTTACTTCTGTTAGAATGTACAGATGTTGTGATTAAGTGCTCCTATTAAAATGTTCGGAAGTCGTGACTATGTGGGTGAAAATGCCGTTTAACACACCTTAATCTGAAATCAAGGACATGAACACTTCCATAATTAGAATTTTAGGTGTTAATCCTGATATTGGGGGATTTCCTTTCCAATCAGAACCTTAACCAGAACCTAGAACTAGAAATAAGAACCATCATTAGAGCCTTAACCACAACATAGATCTAAAAATAAGAACCATCACTGGTCCATCTTGGCCATTCATATACCAGAAAACCAACTTAAATACTACATGCACATGAAAACTATCAAAAACAAATCCTCATCCCTGCATACGTCGTGAAAGACGAAAATTAATGTGAAGGTAAAACCTCAGTCTGATAAACTACCTACCAACAGTGTCAGAGCTACAGTAGCTCGTTACTGAAGGTAAAACCTCACTCATTGGAATTCTCAAGGCTTTGATCTAAAAAATCTGATCATGGTTCATAATGGAGGAAAGAGCAGCTCTCTGAAAATATGTTAAATGCAAATGAGTTTTGGGCTCTAAAAGATCAATATACAATGAGTGCTTACACTTCATATTTCGTAGTCTGCAAGAAATGATAACATTGTAGCAACACAACACAATATCTGCAGAACAGAGAATTTGAAATCAAGAGATGGGTCCTTACTCTTGCTCCGGTGGTAGCCTCTCAGGAGTTTCAACACCTGGTCAAGGGTTTGAGTACCCATAGGTGGTGAAATCCCACTATGGCGTGCGTTTGTGGGGGTGTGTGTGCGTGTGTAATAAAAAATAAAAATAAATAAATAAATAAATAAAAATAAAATCAAGAGATCTATGCGAAGCATGCATGGGACTTAATCTTCAAGGTGTTCAGACTGACTAACCTCGAGAATCTGGCGCCACTCCTTTCCTGACAACTGGAGAAGCCAAAAAAATATAAAAATTATCACATGAATTTTTTTTGGTAACCTATGGTTTCAATCGAGGTTATGGTCCTTGATAGAGTAGAATGGCAGAACAGGATTTGCCTAGCCAACCCCAAATAGTTGTGATAGGGCTTAGATGATGATATGGAATTTTAGAAAAGTTGATCAGTCAATTGCTCAACTGAGGTCTGAAACAACTTGCATTCTAGACCTCATCAAGTCCAAGTAAAGTTTCATAATATTGAATGTTGGAATTAAATAGAATAGGGAAAAAGCTGGGGTCTCTACTGACCTTATGTAAAACAATGTCGAAAGGACCTTGATCTGAAAGAGGCCTGTTGTGGTCGATCGCAACAAATAAGATCCCCTTCTTCCTACATGGATTTTTTGACAGTTGGTCAGTAGTAGCTAGTAGAATCATCAAGCAGGAGCAGGAGAGAGTGTGGGAATTTTGACCGAGAGTGGAATAATTTAGTGTTCCCAGTGCCAAGAAATTAAAAGGCAGGACAGTGGGAGCTCTGCCACATGTAGAAAAGACTTGACCACATTCATTGCAATGACTCCCCCACCCCCCCAAAGACAACGCAGTTCTTTTATCAGCAAACAGTATATTTTAGTAACCAAACCAGTGCAAAGTAATAAAAACTCAAAAGCCAAGACAATCAGAGCCCAATCAGTCATCAAGAACTCTGCTACAAAGGGTCGGGCAAAAACAACTATGCGGCATAGGACGGGACGTGCATCTAACACTACACATAGATGCCAACATTTTGACTTTAACAGTTACAGTTCAGAAATAAAAATAGTCAGGAACTAAAAATGCAATCTTCTTAAGAATAATATCCACATAGATGCAGAATCTTATTTTCTGGTGGACCTTCAGATGGTTGGCAGCGTTGGGGGTGTTTTTATGATAATGCACCCCAGTCAACTCTTGATATTTATGACTGACAATGAAATGTGAGGAATAAAGATATATCCCTGCTAAGGATATTCTGTGCCAAGAAGACAGTGAAGCATCTTCAAGGCACATGTGCAAGTGTTTCACATGTGTGCGAGATAAGGCACGCCCATTAAGCAGGCCTGCTGAACCTGATAGAGGAAAAAGGAAAGGCTGGTCCACTCATAAGGTGGACTACCAGTGTACAATAAAATGAACACCAATCATCCACAATCAGCATACATGGCCCACCTGCAGAGGGGAATGACTTTTTCTTTTCTTTTGCTATGGTAAACTAGGATTGAACTCAAGCCCTGAATGAACTGAATTTTCGAGCCAGAGCAGGTCCACAGTGGGGGCCTGCCTAACAAACAGCCTGATCTCATGTATGCGTACCACTCTCATCCGTGCATAAATATCCTTCATGTCTCAGTTCTCTCAAAAAGAGCAGAAAAAGTCATGTTTATGAAGACATTAGAAATCAAATCAATGTCCCTTTCAAGCGGACCCTTGTAAGCATACGCCAATAGTCCGTCTTCAAAGAACTACCACACATTCTTGATGTTGTCGACACAAAATTTAAGAAATTTACAATTGTATCAGACCAAGAAAAACGTAAAACAAGTGAATTTTAATCCGAAACCAGATCCCAATGTCAATGTATAACATTTTTTCTTTCCTCACGGAACAAGGACGTCAAAAATTGATTTTTTTTTTAATTTCATGTCCAAGCACGAGGAAGAATATTCCAATTTTTGAAACACAAAGATCAAAAGATTCTTGACACCAAAAATGATTCCATATACCAAAACAAGCATCTTGGAGAATTACATGAACTGCCATTCCACATAGGCTAGGTACAAGTTTGCCACTCCCATATAGTGGCAACTCATCCACCCATCATGTGGCACACATGCAAGCCAATCCAGACCATCCACATCAAGGGCCTTGTTGTGTATGGAGCATAGCCATAAAATATCACTGATTGGACCATCCTAATCATCCAACTCCTGATCATCAAATAGAATAGTTAAAAAAGAAAAGGGTCAACTATCCACATTCAACGGGTGAAATCAGATGATTATGATCATCAAATTGATGTTACTTGGGCTATATGCTCCATCCACAATTTGGCCCATTATTTGGATATTTTGGTTGAAATAAATACACGACACATGTTCGATGGACAATTTGCAAACTGCAAGCTTTTACATGATTAGTCTAGCTGTTTAGAAAGTCAATATGTAAAAATGAAATCGACTGTGAAAAAAAATAAAAAGAGCAGAGGATTCTTATTTCATGCCACAAGAAAATCTGAAAGACACCAAATTGAGCAGGACACGGCATATTTTGCCAAAATTTTGATTTTTCTTTCCACTAAAATTCCATTTTAACTGAAATTCCCATTTTCTGATGACTCTGTATGGTAAGCAAAAGAACAGGGAAAGACTGAGCTGGGCAGTTTGCACCATTTCTTAAACCATAGCAACTCAATCTACTGTACATGTGAATAAATGCAAGTCAATCCAGGCCATCCAAAACCATCAGCCCATTCTAGATGGAGCATATCTCCATAACCATCTGATCTCCAGCCATCAAATGGACATTAGAAAGAAAAACTGCCAGAGGTCCAAATCGGAGGAGTTCAAACCATCCGATCGGTCCAATTTTCAGGCTATGCTCCATCCAAGACAGGCCCAATAATCAGTCGCCTGATAAACAGAATCAGTTAGAGAAATTATGTTTAACCAGAAAATGCGGTCTTATCACTGCGATTTTCTACCCATAACTTATCCACAGGAACGTGCACTAGATCAACGGTCCTGATCACTAGAAATGCTTGCCACAGGCACCTTGAGGACCGAAACCCATGGATTTTCCATGCAGTGTCACATTCCACTGAAAATAATACCAATCAGCAGACAATTAAAGAGTTTCTACTCATAATTACAGAAAAAAATTACATATTTTAATTTTTTTAAAGAAAATTTTCTTTACATACATACATACATACTTATAAAGCTTGAAATTTTCTTTAAATACATGCATGCATACATCTAGAGCTTGAGATTTTTGGAAATTACCGAGCCAATCCCTCGAGCTTAGGTTGCAAGAAGCTCTTCGCCTTCTTCGACGTCAGAGCGTATCCCACAACGAGCTTCTGCTGTGGCGGAAATCCTGCAGCGGAGATCGCATACAGTTGCTGCTGCTGAGGATTCCGATCGTTTTCCTTCTCTTCCTCATTTCTGAGCGAGATTTCTCCCTTCAATCTCATCAAAAACATCTAGAAAATACAGAAAAAAATCGAAAATTTCGGTTTTGGATTGCAGTCGATTATGTGGCTTTTGCTGGTATGGGATCTTGAGATCGAGTCGAGGGAGGAGAAAATGCTGCGAATTTGATATTTTGAGGATGAGATTTTCAGAAAGGGAAGAAGGGAGAGAGAGAAAGAGAAAGGAAGGAATCAGTTAGAATCAGTGGCGAGAGAGAGAGAGCGAGCGGAAGAAGGAGATGAGCGTACAGAGGTCTGTATTTGTAAGAGGGAGTCTCAATTTCTCGCGATATTTTCATATGTGAAATTCGCCCTGGTTTTTAGAAGAATTACTAGAATACCTAAAAATCACCTTGTTTTGTAGCGAGATTGGATAGCTATCCGCATGTACGTGACAAATTAGCACGAGCGTGCGAGATCCAGGCCACTCGTTTGATGGATCTCTGTTAAACTACTGGATCATAATTAATTGGTCGTCTTTTTCTGATTGTCCATTTTTCATAGATACATGTGGCCCACCACCCAATGGTAGACCCACGTGCATATGTTCAGGGCGGGAGCTGTGGGGCCCACCTAATTACCCAACACCTGTGACAGATTGCGTTGTCGGTCTCTCTCAGGAATTTAGATAATATTTCTCATAAAAATGCTGGGCTGAGCTTGGCCGGGCTGACGGCCACCCATTTTCGGCTGTCAGTAGGGGCCCATGGGGTGGGACCCAGGGCTGGATGTAGATTGTATTTGCAAAAGACCCGACAAGTAGACCCGACAACTAGTGCGCTGGGCCTTGGAATTGGGTCATTAGATCTGGACTGGGATTGGACGGGCCCAGATGCAGGTGAGAGTTTGTTTTTAATGGTCGAGAGTTCAATCATCACTGTTTCCCATAGTATGGTCCACTTGAGATTTGGATCTACTTCAGTTTTGGGGTCATACCCTAAAAAGATCTTTAAAAAATGAATGGACGGCGTGGATATAGAATATATACATCAAGGTGGGCACAAGGTAAGGGTCCTTACTTTTGCTTGGGTGGTAGACTCTCAAGAGTTTCAACTCCCGATCAAGGGTTCAAGTATCCATAGGTCGCACAGTCTTAAGTAAGGCCGCGGCTGCACCTAATTGGCTCCCGGTAAGGGAAGCGGATTGCCTAGGGACCTCATACCAGCTTTACTGTATTGATGCCAGCAAGTTATGTGGGTCTAATCATGAAGTATATGTTATATCCAAATTGTTTATCCATTTGGCCGGCTTGTCTTAAGGCTTTTGATGAAAAATAAGATAGATTTACCTATCAAGTAAACTACACTTCAAAAGCAATGAGGAATTAAACTTATACCATTGAAAGCCTTTTTGGGGTCACATAAGTTTTGGATCAATATAAACTTTGTTTTTCCTTCCCATTCAGGTCTTTGTGAGCTTATGAACAGATTGGATGAAAAATAAATATTATGGCAGGCATTACAAATTGTTTAACAATGAAAATTATTATCTCCACTATCCATGGTGTGATCCAGATGATCCTTTGATATGATTCATTTTCTGAATAATACTTTAAATTAATCTCTAAAATATATAAAATATAGATATAATAAATACATGTAACTTTGATCCCTTCTGAACGGGTCGATACAACTCGGAGCTCGATGAGCGTCGGTGCTCGTCCTTGCACGAGCTTAGACTGACAGTGTTGTGTGTACGAACGAACTAATCGAAAAAAAATAAAAAAAGAAGGTATATAGCTGGTGTGTGTTACATCAGCTAATCCGCTTGCTTTCGTGTACCATACACCAGCGAAGTTGCTGGCGTAGATACATGTCGCGCGTAAGACAAACACCTTCGAGTTGTACGAACGGTTCAAAGGAGATTAAATTTACGTGGGCCTCAAAATCATATATTTATTATATCCACACTGTTCATCCAATTTTTGAGATAATTTTAGACAATGGGACATAAAATGAATCATATCCAAATCTCAACTGGATCATGCCACAAATAGCCGCAGGGAGAATGATTTTCACCGTTAAAACATTCATTGGCCCACCATAATGTTTATTTTCTGTTCAGGAGGTTACAAAGACCTTGACGGAGAGGAGAAAATTTTCATATTGATCCTAAAGGGTTTCAAAGGTAGACGTTTAATCCCTCACTACTTTTTTTCAGTGTACGGGACTTGATCTTTATATCTATCTTATTTTTCATCTCAAGCCTTACGACTAGCTCTCTAAATGAATGTACGGTCTGAATAAAATATATACCTCATAATGGGACCCACAGAACTTGCTGCAGTCAATACACAAGCTAGATAGCTGGTGTGTGGTACACCAGCCGATCCGCTTCCAAGATTTTGGGCTCGGTTGGTACGGACGTCTCTTGAGTTACGAGTGAGTCTACCATGATCGAGGGGAATGATCACATCCGTTGGAACCTGTGGTAATTAGGCACATCCGACCTGTGTGGAGCCCACCTGTACATGTGGAATCCAGACCGTGAATCCAGTGCACCTCTTCATATTCACCGTACATAGCAAAAATCGTTCTACCCCAAAGCACAGGCAGGACATACCAGAGGGAGCAACGTGAAAATCATGCCTAAAACACATACATTCATGTTTATAACATGACCCACATGATTTTGTAATAATGGATTTATTTTATTATTAAAAAAAAAAGAAAAAAGAAGAAGAAAATCTCACACCAATGAAACAAGGGAAAGAAAAAAAATCTCACACACCATGGTGGGCCTCACAAGCTCAAATGGCACCAATTGTCATTGATTACATGCTCCCCAACAATCCCTTAGCAATCATCCTTTTTAAAGGTGGTAAGTAGAGTTGGGCACGAAATGACTCGACTTGATTCGGATCCAGCTTAATCCAAGCCGAGTAGGCTCTATCCAATCCAAATTTAAACCGAATCGAGTCCGAGTTACTCAATAACCTTGTCCGACTCAACCTAAAACTCGATCCAATTAGACTCAACTCGATTTTAAACCCAACTCGACTCGGATTCGGATGTGTGCGTGTGTGTGTATATATATATATAAACCCTAGTTTTTAAATATTTTTAAACCTACTTGCCACATTCGACTTCAATCATAACCCAAACTTTCTCTCTCCCTCCCTCATCCTCCTCTTCCAAATCTGGCGGCCACCCACTACCACCACCATCCTCCTCCTCCTCCTCCTCCTCTCTCTCTCTCTCTCTCTCTCTCTCTCTCTCTCTCTCTCTCTCTCATCTCTTAATCTGACTCGGTGTCAACTCAACTCGGCTTGGTTCTTTTGACGGGTTCAGACTCGGTCTGGATCAGTCTAGGGCGTACCGGACTCGGAACGGTCAGGCATGCTGTATTCGGTACCTAGTTGGGTTGAGTTCGGGTCAGGTATATTTCGAAACCGGATCAAGTCGAGTCAGCCCTAACTCGGTCCCCTGGACACGATGCCCAACTTTAGTGGTAAGGTTTATGCTGGTTGAATTGTCTTATCATACTCCATCATTGATCCAATGGTGATAAGCTAGCTCATTTACGGCAATTCTTGATATCTACACTTCCATCCTACTGCCAACACTGATGTGTGGGTCCCACTTATACTGCTGATGATAAACGATGATGAGATTCTTGTATGAGTAGTTGACCATACATCACGCATGACTTAAAACAACCATATATGGACAATCAAGACCGTACAATCAAATCATTCAAAGTGGACCGAAGGGTACATTGGTCCAGCCCATTTAGTTGGATGTCCTTATTTGAATAGTTTTACGACCGTCCATTGAAGGGATGTGCAGAGGCCCACCAGAATAAAGAACCAAGAATGGGTGGACACTAATCATTTCTTAAGATTCATTAGTCGATATAAAATCATAAATCAATTGAGGATATTAATTTAATAATATGCAGAAGAACCAACGTACAAAATGACACTGCTAACGACATATAAAGGTGATGAAATGGTCCTTTCAAATGATGGAAATGTGGGCCCACACATCATTTTAGTCAACCAATAAAAACTGTGTCTGTCTATATCTTGTAAAACTAATGTTAAATGACCTTATAAAGGTAACCGGCAAACCTTTGATACTCTGGCAGAGCTGATGGATACGAAGGCACTCAGAAATTTCTTAGAAATTGCGTACTTTTTTAATATAAGAAGTTAAGCTGTCCAGCTAATGGGTCTATTTTGGATTTATCATAGACCAAAAGTTACACTTATCTGATTATTAGACAATTGAATTTGAAGATATTTAGGGTCCTTTAGCAACTTCAGAAATTTACTTATCTGATTATTAGACTATTGAATATGTAGATATTTAGGGTCGTTTAGCAACTTCGGAAATTTCGAAGTGAAATTCAGGATTTGTAGAAGTGAGGTCATTTGACAGATTTTTATTTTTATTTTATTATTATTATTTTTTTAACACGCACACACAACTTACACACTCACGACGTAGTGGAATTTCACCACCTATGGGTACTTGAACCCTTGACCTTGTGTTGAAACCCCTAAGAGTCTACCACCAGAGCAAGAGCAAGGACCCCATTTGACAGATTTCAAAATCTTGAATATCATCATTTCCAAAGTGGTTCAAAATTTTATTTTTATTTTTAAAAAAATTCACCCTTTCTCAATTCTAAGGCAGAACCCTAGTGAACAAAATCTAGAATTTGGGGGTTACCTTTAAATACCATAACTAGAGGTGGGCGGGATCTGACCCGACTCGACCAAACCGATCGGATCCGACTCGACTCGAACTAAAAGCCAGGGTCGGGTCGGATCGAGTAGACCCACTTGGATTTGATGCCCGATCGAGTCGAGTTCGAGTCACGTATTAACTCGATCTGATCTGATCCGGACTGGAATTGGGTAGTATAAAGTTAATTTTTTATTTTTTATTTTATTTTGACCTTTACCCTTTATCTACCTGAACCCTAACCCTACCGGAGCCAGCGCCGCACCGAACTCGATCAGAATCTATGTCACTCAGTAGCCCAACATGCTATCTTCACCGGTCATCATCGACCATTTATCAGGTAGGTTCCATTTATATATTTTTTCTGTGTATTTTTGAGCTCCTGCCCTAGCTTGGGACCTCGGGTGTAGCCGTGTAGGCCACTGGTGGCCCGCCCTAGCTGGGGACATCATTCGTGGCCCACCCTGGATCAGGACGGACACGAATTAGCTACTGAACACGACGGTGGGTCCCGCCCTGGCTCGTTGGTGGATCGCGCTTCATGGTGGGTCCCGCCCTATCTCGTTGGTGGTTCGACCAATTTCCAAGTGGTCTCTCCCCCCCCACAATTCCCTCTCTTGGAAGTTGAGAGATCAAGATTTAAGCACTTGTTATTTAATTCATTGTTTAATTGATTTTATTTCTTTCGAATGTATTTTAAATATGTAAAATTAGTTATTTATTAACTTAGGAAAGTTATTCTTAATTTCTTCTTCTTCTTCTTTTTTAAACAATGTTTCGGTATTTTTTCATATTTTTTGATTTTTTAAAAATTTTCAAAAATAAATCAATAAAACAACAGACTCGATCCGAATTGTACTCGACCGATTTCTTTGACCAGTTGGACTCGATTTAGGTCAAGCCAGCAAGGAATCGGTTCAGATCGGGTCGGCATTGCTGGACTCAATCCCAAATCGAATGAAGTTCGGGTCAAGTACTCGTAAAAACCGAATCCAGTCGAATTGGACCTAATCTGGTCCAACTCGACTTGATGCCCACCTCTAACCATAACTATCATTTTTTATTTTATTTTTT
Organism: Magnolia sinica; assembly: GCF_029962835.1. NCBI lineage: Eukaryota > Viridiplantae > Streptophyta > Magnoliopsida > Magnoliales > Magnoliaceae > Magnolia > Magnolia sinica. Next base: position 64,558,504 of record NC_080588.1, read on the forward strand.
CTTTAAGGCATTTGCATTCATTTGCACTGTTCTATTTTTTATTCCCCTACCATTCACACCATGAGAACAAGATGCTGTAAAAATTAATGTTACGAAATTATTATGTGACCCATGTCATATAAAAGTTGACGGTTACGAAAAAGCAAATGTAAGATTTAGTTTCAAGTGTGAAATTAATAGCCCTACATTTGCAGGCCAGCAAAAGTTTAGAATTGCCTTATTTTTAGGCCAAAGCTATAATATAATATGCTTAGTGTGATAATTGTCTTATGTTGCACATACATGTCATGTTCGAATATTTAAATGCTTGTTTGAAATTATTGAAATTTTGAAAAATAATGATAAATGCATCATCACGACCTTAATAAGGTGTTTGAAAAGATAGAGATGCCCTCTATATTTTTGAAACTTTTTCATTGACACCCTATTATCCATCTATGTAAGGCCTAAGATTAAGGATAGGATTCTTTTTATCTCAGAGATATCTAAACTGTGGTACATCCATGATGGGTCCAAATAGGCCAACCGTCTGAATTAAAAAAACCATGGAGCGCAGTTGTACAAATCGAAAAGCGGAGCATATTGTATTTTTGATCCACGGTCGAGGACTATATTATTCCTTTGAATGTGGTTAACTAGTAATGAAAATCAAAATGACTATGATTTTACTTCCCTTGTATTTCACTCCAATCAAACAAGCTCTAAGAGAATTGAATTCAACACATTTATTATAATGTGAATATAATACAAAATAATTTTAAAAATTCTAAAGTTAAAATACAACTTGCCAAACATAATTTTTTAAATCAACAAAAAATAATTAAAATCTAAGATTAAAAATCCAATATTTCAACACGATGCTCCCAAGCGAGCCTTCATGGGGACGATTAAACTAGAAATATTGGATGATTCTATTTTAGCAAACAAGCGTCCACAAATTTGAGGCCAGATTATTCAACCAATCTATTTTTTGTGACTGACTTTGCAACGAGAAGTTCTGCAATTTAGTGGACTTTAGGGTGGCCCAAATCCTCCGCAAACATAGTAGAATAAGCTTGTTTTACAACCATTGTTCAACTAGATATAAAGGTTATTCAATTACTTTTGTGGAGCTAGCTATGTTCTATATGCCATCCAAACCCCACCCATCAAGGGGTACCATGACATTCAGATGCACAAAAATCAGGCCTATTCAACAACTGGGTGGGCACACACCATAGAAAAAAATAATGGACAACTAACTAAAGACCTCAAAATTCAAGTGGTGACTTATATGATAATTGGATTGTTTCCATTTTTGGGATGTCCAACTTTCATAGTTAGATAACCCTTATAGATGAGTTAGATTATATGAACACACCATAATGGCTTCACTTGCAATGTTTTGAAAAATAAGCTTTTTCTACAAAAGTCTTAGATGATCCAACATTCACTTTAAAGTGTTACATTCCATTGTCTAAAAACACTCTATTTAGAAAGGGGAATAAAGGTAACACACCTTGTGGCACCGTGCCATCTTTCCTGCTAATATGCTACTTTTGCTGGACACTAGTACCACTGAAATGATAGGGATCACTTAGATGAAAAAATCAAAGTGTTCCACTCATTAGGTGTGCCATATCTTTGGAATAGATAGATAACCAATGGTCAGACTCCACATGCAGGTGTTGCCCACGTATTGAGAGGATCGACCCCATTTTTTGGAGCAGTAATCTTCAGTGGGGCCTACTACTTTTGCGGCACTGATATACTACACAAGTGGCATTTTGTATGAAAAGATTTACGGTACAAGTTGTCTACCCTTGCTTGTGTGCGATTACTAATATAATGCTTGTAATCATCATTGCTACTGGATTCAATGTAAGCACCATTTGTCCAATTTTATCCCTGCAATTAGTCATGGGATAAGTGTAAACTTTTAAAATTTTAAATGTGTGGTATTGCAACTAAGGGTATTTTTCATTTCAGTTCATTCCTGCAGTAGTTGACTCGTTATTTTCTCTTTGTACGTACTTTACACCGACTGTAATATTAGGGAAGCCTATGAAATAATATATATATTTTTTTTTTGCGTAGAGCCTGTTGAGTGCTGAAATCCCATAATGTGTGTAAAAGCAACCTCAAAACGAATCAAACAAGCAATAGAGAACGAAAATGAATAACCAAACATAAAGAACACATGAATTTTAATGTGGAAAACCATTGCGAGAAAAATTCACGATACAAAGCAATGATCAATCCACTATATCAAAAAAATTACAAGAGATGGAACAACTTACAAAATGAAAAACCCTAGGTCCCTTTGAAAACCCTTCTCTCCGTGCTTAGCTCTAATTGTTTTAACCTTAATTAAGATTATAAAGAATATTAATACACTTATATATACAATTATAAACAAAACCTGCACTTATACACCTCTGTCGATTGAATTGATAATGTCTAAAAACATCCAATGAACAAACTGAAATTTTTGAAAAATTTTCGATCTAGTTAACAACCTTGTCGATGGAATTGAAAACTTTGTTTTTGCACTAGGATTAAAGGCACTCAATCACATTATCTAATCTTCAATAGTAATACAATCACTACCGCTTGTCATGCACATTTTATCTTAATTTCTTCTTTGCCAACCCTAGAAAAGTCGAGCAAATCCTGAACTTCTTTATACGAACAACTTTCGTAAGTATGTCCACTAGATTCTCATTAATATGGATATTCTCAAGAGTAAATCACATTCTTCTAGCATTTACTAGATAAAATGATGACGAACATCAATGTATTTAGTTTGGAAATAATACGCTGATTTTTTTGCTAAATTGATTGTGTTCTCGCTGTCACATTGCACATGCACGACTTCCTACCGGAGCCTTACTCATTCATCATCCATTTTAACCAAACGACTTTTATGAATGCTTCCGTCACTGACATATATGCAACTTCAACTACAGAAAGTATAACCACAGACCAAAGCTTCGGCATCCAACTGATAGCACCACTCACTAAACAAATGAGTAACCAAAATTCGACCTTATATTGCCCATATTCTCTACATAATCCGCATTCACATATTATATAAATTTCTCCTCAGAATTTTCAAATGTTAAGACATGATTCATCATATCTCGTATGTAACAAAGTAACCATTTCACTGCTTCCAATGTTGGTTGCCGGGGTTTGATATGTATCTGTTAGCAACACCCACCCTGTGTGAAATATCTAGTCTAGTACAGATCATAGGATACATAAGACTGCTAACCATGCTTGAGTAGGACACATGGGACATATAACACTTTTTTTCACCTGATATAAAACATTACTTCAAATAAAGTAGAAATTGAGCAGCGTGGGGTGGGTTAACTAGTTTAGCCTTTTTTAGTTTAAAATTTACCAAAACCTTCTCAAGATACTCCTCCTTAGACAATTATAGCTTACTCCTTTCCTTATCTCTGTATATATAAATGCCAAGAATCCTCTTTTCAACCCCCAAATCTTTCATCTCAACTGTCTTGGATAACTAAGCCTTCAATATGTTGATTTTAAATATGTTACGGATATAAGCATATCATTAACATACAACACCATAATAATGAATGTTGGCGATTTGTGCTACGGAATCACACAGATCTAGATCTAGAATAGCAATCCAATGACACCAAGCATACAAGAGAACACACAGATTTAACATGAAAAACCCTTGCGGGAAAAAACTACGGTACAAAGCGATAGATCTTCACTATGAAAATAGAAATTACAAAGAGAGAGGACTTACTTGATTTGAACAACCTCGAAACTCACCCTTGTTACACCCTTTAAAAACCCTAAAACCCTTTTAGGAACCCTTGAAAAACTTTTAAAAACTCTTAAAAATTTTTAGAATAGCTCTAGAGACCCTTATTCATAGTTTAGGCAACTTCTCTTTCACACCGTTGCGAAACCACCTCAAATTTACGTAGTCCGTACCAAATCTGCACAAGAATCTATGTAACCTCGACTAATCGAGCCGAGGCCTCGACCGGTCGAGGAACCCCCTCGACCAGTCGAGTGGACCCTCGACTAGTCGAGCCAGCCTCTCGACCGATGGAGCAGCCCCAAACCATTGAAGACTTTAAAAGTCTGACAATAATCTCCACCAAGTCTTAAATCTTCAATCGTGTATCTTCCTGCCCTCTTCTCTTATTTCTGCATCATATCTTTTTGTGCACACTCCGTCTTTCTTTTCCGTCATCGCCAAGCCCAGAGAAGTTGCACAGAACTTGAACTTCTCTTTAGGAACATTCTAGGTGAGCATGTCTATTGGATCAGAATCCACGTGCCCAACTACCTTTTGCTCATGTCTTTTCAAAAGGAAAGACGTAGTCTTCTTACCATCTCACCGCTACCCAATATTGTTTACCGGGGTATTTGCTCACAACACCGATAGCCTGTGAAATAACCAGTCTAATCCAGACCATGACATATATTGTCGACCACATTCGAATATGACTCATAAGATATCCTGATTTTCCCCATCTGTTTTGGGACATGTCCTGAGGAAAATTTGAGGAGAGAAGTATAGGGAATGCTCTCCGACTTTACATGGTCCATCACCTCCTTGATTAATACATACCTAAGGTATTCTTCCTGAGATAAACAAAGCCTACTCCTCTTCCAGTCTCAATGCCGAGAACCCTCTTTGCAGTCCCCCAATCCTTCATCCTTAATGTCCCACTTAATTGAGTCTTCAGTATATTAATATCAGACATGTCATAATTGATGATTTATATGTCATCAACATACAATACCTTACCCACCATGAAGGAATTAAACCACTGCCTAGGCGACAGGTTGAACCACGACCTCCTGTAAACTTTTTTCTCAGCCCTTTTAACTTCAAACTGCTCTGGTTGCTTCATGTAGATCTGACTTCACTTTCCCTTACAGAAGTGCAGACTCCACATTCATCCTTCCAGCTCAAGATCACATTGGCCAACTACTGTCAATCACGGATCTAATAGACACTTGTTATACCGTCGGCGCGAATATCTCTAAGAGGTTGATCCCTTCTTTCTGAGCAGAACCCATCACCACCAACCTCACTCTGTATCTATGTTGAATCCTCCTAAAGATCCACCTGCATCAAATCGCTTCCCAGCCCACTGGAAGCTCCACCAGCTCCCATGTGTCGATCTGGTACAACGAGTCCATTACATCTCACATAGTCACCTTCCACTTCTCAACATCAGGCTCATCTAGAGTCATCTGAATAGAAGATGAATCCTCTGCGATATTAGAGTCGTCCATGTACCTCGCCGATATCCTGCGATTATGCCATGTGATTCTTCTCATAGGTGGCTGCTCCACCTGCTCTGTATCCTTTTCTGCACGTCTCAGCCTTCCTACCCTGCCCACTCATGTGACCATGCCCAACATGCCACACACGTGCAGAGGTGAAATCCGCTATAACTATTATAGCTCCACCTTTTGAAGTGCTCCCGATCAACCTATACATGTTACCGAGTTGTTGCACTTTCATGATTACCGGTGCCCCCTTAGATACCTTAAGAGTACCATCAATACCTGTGAACTTGCAGCCCATCGCCTCAAGTACACCAAGAGAAATCAGATTCTTCTTCAAGTCAAGAACGTGCCTGACATCAGTAAAGGTACACTTCACCCCATCAACCATCTTAATGCGCATCGAACCAACGACCACAACATTACAAGCAATGTCATTGCCTATAAATACATGTCCACCATCGTACTCCCTATAGCGGGTGAACCAACTCCGATGAGAAGTCATGTGAAAAGATGTCCCTATGTCTAGCATCCACTTGTCCTTACGAACATCGTATGGCCGTCTAAGCGAAGACACATACAAAATATCACCATCACATCTACTCAATCCATCTGATGTGACAGCATTGGCCTCCCTGTATGAAGCCTCAGAATCTTCTCTCTTCAATTTCACAATCCTTCTTCACATGTCCTTCCTTCCCACAGTTCTAACACTTTACATTTCCCTTGCCCTTGCCTTTAGATTTGGATATAGAACCTGAAAAACTTGTACCTTGTTTAGAATTTATACCCCTTGTAACCAGTGCATCAGAAGATATTCTCATGTCGACGTTAAGCTTTCTCATAGCCTTTCCTTAAAGGGTTGAGATAATGGTGTCGACACTAAGGGTTTTATTCGTTGAGCACATTGTTCCCTTGAATGACTCATAAGACGCCAGAAGAGAATTCAACAATATACATGTTTGTTCTTCATCTTTCATCACTTCCTCTATATCCAACAATTTGTAAACCAGTTTATTAAAGTTGCTGATGTGAGCCTTCAGATCTCCACCCTCTGCCATCTTGAAGTTAAACCACTACCGCTTCAAGTGTAGGCGATTTTTAGAGGATTTTTTTTTACATAAACATCCTCTAACTTCGCCCATAACTTAGCTGCAATTTTTTTCCTCATGACATTGTAAAGAACCTCATCTGTGAGACATAATGTAACACCCTGAAAATCGGGGGTCGTGCATACGCTCGACTCCCGAGTTCCCGGGGTCACTTGTAATTGGTTTTCATTAATATGCGATTAATCTATGTTTAAATGCGCAGCCTGGAGTTCCTGGAACATGAAGCACAAATGCACCTGCCGACTGAAATGAAAGAGAACTAGCATACATATATATATATATATATACACACATATACATGAGCAAGAAAAATATAAAGGGTCACACATGGTGTCACCTAACAAAATCACAAAAGAATAATATGTTAAAAAGGAATAAAGCTGAGCCCTCTGCGCAGCGATCCAACGACCCATCTACTGATCCGACGGGGTCCTGCTCATCAACTGGAAGTAAGGGAACTCGTCCTCCTCCTCGAGGTTCGCATCGCCAGGCTCCATGAAATCTGTATTACCTGCATCTATGAACGGGTCTGGTTGGTGTTTTAAAACACCGTCCCAGAGTGGGAGTGAGTGATCAACTCAGTGGGTGCTATTAGCCTTAAGTCACAACAGGCATCAATTATAATAAGAATTTAATGAAAAGCAATCAATCATAAACATCTATCTAGTCTTGTTAATGTGCATGGATGCAGGATGATATGATGTATGCCCTCACCACAACGCTCTCTCGTGCGACAACATCTAACGATCGCCAATGCAACACTCTCTCAGTGCGACCTCGACTGCCAAGTCGCCAACCTAGCTAATGCCATGTAATGATGATGTTAACCAGGTTCTTAGTTAAGTCCATTCATCCAGCAGATTTGAAAATCTGATACACCCCACGTATCAAATGCCCTGAACTAGTTGCGAGGCCAAGACCTCCCAATGTGTGAGGCCGAGACCCCGCGATCCTTGACCCCGTCGGGTTTCCCCCATCCCCGACTTCAAGCACATGGGGGTGCTGAATGTGGGGTCGCTCGCGGTCACTACGGGGAGGCGCGTCACCCCAGCATAGGCCGACAGCTCGGACATAGTGTCCCATTCCACCATGCCCGGCTCACGAGACTGTGGATCAATATTCCATCCGGTATCGATAGGCTACAATGGTGGTAGGGTGTTCCAGTTTCCATACATATGTGAGCAAACAAGGTTAACAAACTAGGTGGGTCAGCCAGTGGACTAAACCGCACGAGCTCAGGCAAGTATGTGGCGGAACGACATCGGGTACAAGCGACCCATGTAGCCTGACTACTGCCGCCCACACATACTCGTCCAAACCCATGTGTTTAGCCTCAAGGTGGTCCTACCAACGGAACCACCTTCGCTCTCCTCATGTTCCTGACCAACCCAAGGGTAGGAGTAGTGACTTATAGCATGCCAACTACCAATGCCGCATCAAGCATATTCAACACCGTGATCTCATGTTACTCAACATACAATTCAAATTCTTCTATAAGCAAATCATTAATATTATAAATAAAGTGTATGTGTGTGGTGTGGGTTATTGAGGAAGTTAACACTTCCTCCATGTTGAGAAATCATATACACAAGAGTAATGAAATCATACGAAATATGAAGCAACAACGTATAAAAAAAATCAACACGGCATGAGCATATGATCATCCATACATCGAATCATGTGAGAAACATAAACGACATCATGAGAGAGAGAGTCAAACATATAAATCCATACCATTTCAACCAACATACAATTCCTAGGATTTTCTAGGCTTTTAAAAATAACATCCAAGCAATCAAAATCATTAATCTCGTATTAAAATTGGTGCTAGGTCACCTAAGAGTAATAGTCCGCACCTATGGATCGTTGAGATCTTGGAAAATGACCTAGAAACGCCAAACTTGATGTTGATCGGCCGGAATCCTAAGACAATGCACTTGCATGTTAGGATTCACTACCAAAAAAAGGGGCAAAAGCTACAAACTACGTCAGTTTTTTGCTACGGATATAAACCGTAGCTAATGTTGCTACGGTTTTAATCCGTAGCTAAAATGTTGCTTCACCATTCCTAATTAACGGTGGTGTAAGGGGCCCTACAGGGCTTAAAAATATATATATGTTATATCTAAGCAGTCCATCTGTTTTGAAATATTATTTTAGGATAGGAAATAAAAACTCAGGTAGATCGAAGGCTCAAGTGGACCACACGGTAGGAAACATAGAGATTAAATCACATTTGCTTCCTATGGTGTGGTCCACTTGGGGGTTAAATCTACTTTAATTTTGGGATCATCAAATAAAATAGTTTATTAAAATTAATGATCGGAATGGATGACCCAAATACATCATGGTGGACCCCACAGAGCTCTTGATAGGACCGTCCAGGTCCGTCTCACGAAAGGACGCCCAAAATTGGGCGCGTGCTAAAAATTGGAGCCGCGCCCAATACTCTCTCTCTCTCTCTCTCTCTCTCTCTCTCTCTCTCTCCGTTCCCTAATCCTCTGTTCCTCCATTCCCCGATCTTCTCTCTCCCTCCCGGTCTCTCCTCCATCTTCTCATTCTCCTCGCTCTCTCTCCAACGCATCTCCGCCCTCTCTATCTCTCTCTCCCACTCTCCTTCTCAACCCAAACCCAAACCCTCCTCTCCCAACATCTATGTCCTGGGATGGCGCTCTCTCCTCTGTCCGATTGATAGTCCAAGGCAAAAATCATGTCCAGAGATCGGGAAAGGCCCGAAGCTCCGCAGGTGCGAGGTGCGTGTAGTGGTATTTTCGTAGTTCTTATTCTGGGTGTGTCGTTTTCCGATGGAAATTAGGGTTTCGAGGGAGTGATCGGCGGTAAAAAATCAGGTATATTGTTCTTCCTTCATTTCCTTTCTTATAATCTATGTTGAATTGAGATTTGATCGGAATTAGGTTTATCTTTGTTGAATTCCTTGTTCTGCTTTTTGAAATGTTGATTTATGGTTTTAGTGGAGAGATCATTGATTGTAGAAATGAGTCCTTTTTCGTTATGAGATCATTAAGGATAGAAGCTTCTTCAATGATCTGATTTGCATGATTTTTGGTTCTTATATTTACAATAATGATGCCAACTGTGGTAGCATTGATGATGCCTTGAGGCTGTTTGGTAAAATGCCTGAGAGAAGGTATTTATATCTTTTCCACAGCTTCTGAAGTACTGAAGCTCACGGGCTAATGCATAACTATGCATATTCTCTGAGAAATTTGTTTCTCTTTATACTCATGCACTTTCAATTTGTTTCTCTTTTCTTTGTTTTTTTAATCAATTCTCTGAGAAATTCTACTTCATGTTTCTCTAATGGATTTTGCAGGATTTCAGTTGTTTTGTGTTCTTCATTGTCCTATGATAGACTAACCATTTGTTCTCGTCAGTTGTTACTTTATCATATAGCCCTTGGATGTTATACTATCACAAGGTCATAACCTTGATTTTCTACCTCTAAGGTACCTTGAACTACCTCTGTTTGGACATTTATCATAGAAGTAGCTCATGATCTCAACTTACCTAATGTCTATTTGAGCATTTGTCTAAGGATGGCAAGCACTAAAGAACTTAAAAGCTTAGTTCCCATTTTGGCCCAAAGCCTATATTTTGAGAGTAGCTCGTGAACTTAAATGTATTGGTCAAATGGGGAGCTCTTACTTCTTGGAGAGAACACATGTATTAGTCAGGTCCTGGCCATGTTGGAAAACTGGCTGATTACAACGTACAGGACACAACAACATTGCTCAGAGTTGTTGATTGCAACAGATATTCAACCACGGCCTTGTTTCATCTAGGAAAGGGGGTCTTTTAGAGGTTACATCTGGATTTTTCTTTTCGTAGCTCAGTTTTTTGGTGAATCTATGTTGAGTGCCTCTATTGGTTTCTTTATTCCTCAGGGAAAGCAAGATTCATGGAGCTCGTATGGACAAGGGCTGAAAGACATGAATTCAAACCTAGATTTGATCTCAGAGTGTTTGTTCTCAATGATTGGTTTTTGTAATAGGCGTGGATTTTATGTCAATTTTATTCAATATTCTCATGAGAAGCATTTTGTTTCTACAGATTTCTCGATTGTTTCTACAAACACTCTTCAACTTTCACAACCAAGGAGGTGATTCACATTATTCATTATTAGTGTAAGTTATTTGTTATGAATGGCTTTACTACTTTGGATGTGGCATGGGCTAGAGATTGTCTATTTATCAATTTTGTTAGCAATCCTTTTTTGTTGGGAATTAGTTTGGACAGAGTTACAATGGACTGGCCATTGAAAGTTTTAGTTGTGCATGGCACTTTAATAGTTCCAGTCCCTGCATGCTGGAAGTAGATCAGGCCATCAAATCAAGTGGTTCTATGAGGTTCGTCTTTCTCCCAAACATGATACATGTTGTAGGGAACTGGACCAATGCACAAGGTGGGCTTCACCATGACGATCACCTGGAAATAAAATCAAGCCAGTCCGCTCTTTGAGTAGGCCCCACAACCAAAATCAACGGACGACACTACAACAAAAGGTAGCATTGCCAATGCATTTTTGTCGGTGGCCAACATTTACCACTGACACTATAAGAATCGGGTTTTGAGCAAGGAACTTCTTTTTACCTTTATGGTAAAATGAGTTTCTTTTGTATCTTTATTGGTGTTTTTATTAGTAAGGTTTTATTTTATTTTATTAATTTTTTGGTTGATTTAGGTAAAGGCTTGGATTACCAAAGCTTCAAAGAGTATATCATCATTTTGGAAGGTCCGTGAAAAGAACTTAGGTGAGCCCTTTTACCTTTTGGCATTGTTTTAACAACGGTTTGTTTCTGGACTCAAATCATTGTTTTTGGTTAGGTTACAATGCAGGTGATTCTGATTCGGATGAGTCAAAAGGCGATTTGAAATAAAGATCAATAAGATATGTTTTATTTAAACGGAAGAGTGTAGGTGAGTTAAATTTCTTTCGGATCTATCATGGTGTTGAAATTGCTTGACAAATCATGATTACAAATTTTCAAATTTTATATGTTTTAGTTTATGCAAACTCATGGTACAAGGAAGCCATCCCTCGAGTTCTTTGTTCCATCATTTTAATGCAATAATGTCATTTCTTGAGATCTTTGTTCATTTCATTATTTTAGAAGAAAAAGAAGGAATGAGGAGAGGAGTTATGTAATATACTCCTCTCAAATCCTTTATTTCTAATGATAATCAGTTACAATAGAAATTGTATTCAATGCTTGTTACAAGAAATAGTACAGTGCATTTGAGCTAATAACATGACACTCCTTGTGGATGGGCCCCATGGGGTCCATAAAATGTTTTTAGTCATGTAAATGGATCCAAGCTAGTAAGAGGGTCATTAGATTTTTTTTTAGATGTATGGATACAAAACTTTAAAAGCATCACTTTTTTTTTTCCATTTCTTCATTAAAACTAATATTCTCAACATTCTTCACTTTTATGTAAGAGATTTGGTCATCATCACCAAAATACAAGTTTCATGACATGGATGCCTCACACCTGAAAAATCTTCCATTAACAAAAAAAAATCAGTTTGTTTGACTATCAGGTAGGCCCCGTGTACAAAAAATAATAATAACCTAAACCAATAATAATAATTTTTTCATTATAGTGCATTCACAATAGTTATCATTGTGGTTATAGTTATTCATTATGTGACAGGTTTTCAGGTGAGATGAACGAGTTTCAAAACAAAACAGTCTGCGGTTTTGAGAAGCAATCGATTCCCAGGATGTATGTATCTTTCAGGGGTCATCTGTACCTTGGAAGCATACAATGAAAGGTAAGGAAAACCCTCGAGTTCTCTTCTTTGAATCATGATTGGAGTGGCCTAGCCATTTGGACAGGCCGTATTTATGAACCACTGCTCGAAATTGATGGAGCAGACATGGATGTGCGTCGGAGCTATCCGGAAGAGCGGGGGTCCCTGGAAGGTGGGAACCGCTGTTATGACCATGATGAAGCTGTCAATTTCCTATGGACAGCATTAGAGGGGCCTGGCCATTTGGACAGGCCATGTTTATGTATTTGATCGAAATTAATGGAGTAGACCCGGATGTGCGTCGGAGCTATTCGGAAGAGCGGGGTTCCCTGGAAAGAGGGAACCGCTATTATGACTATGATGAAGCTGTCCATTTTTTATGAACAGCATTGGAAGGGCCTGGCATTTATGTCGGATGGCCATATTTATATCTGTTTTTGCTTTGCAGGGACCATACCCTTAACCTAAACCAAAACCTAAACTTGAACCTACACCTAATCCTAATCTTAACTCCTTAACCTAAACCTATACCTAAACTTGAAAACCCAAACATAAACCCCATCCCGAACCCAAACCCGATATCATAAACCTAAACCTTAACCTATTCTCAATTCCCTAAACCTATGTCTTATAACCTAAACCTAAACCTAAATCTAAACCGAAACATTAACTTATACCTATAACCTATAACCTAAACCAAAACCCATGACCTAAAACCTTAACCTATAACCTAAACCTCAACCTTAACTTAAACCTATAACCTAAACCTGAACATATAACCTTAACCTAAAACCTAGAACCTAAACATAAACCTATAACCTAAATGTATTCTCAATTCCCTAAACTTAAACCTACACCTAATCCTAATCTTAACTCCCTAACCTAAACCTATACCTAAACTTGAAAACCCAAACATAAACCCCATCCTGAACCCAAACCCGATTTCCTAAACCGAAACCTTAACCTATTCTCAATTCCCTAAACCTATGTCTTATAACCTAAACCTAAACCTAAACCTAAACCTTAACTTATACCTATAACCTATAACCTAAACCAAAATCCATGACCTAAAACCTTAACCGATAACCCAAAACCTCAACCTTGACTTAAACCTATAACCTAAACCTATAGCCTAAACTCAATTCCCTAAACCTCAACCTAGACTTAAACCTAAACCTATAGCCTAAACTCAAATCCCTAAACCTTAACCTATAACCTAACCTAAACTTATACTTAAAACTTAAAACTATTCCTAAATCCCAAACCCTATAACCTCAACCTAAACCTATAACCTAAACTCAATTCCCTAAACCTCAACCTAGACCTAAACCTAAACCTATAACCTCAACTCAAATCCCTAAACCTTAACCTAGACCTAGACCTAAACCTAAACCTATAGCCTAAACTCAAATCCCTAAACCTTAACCTATAACCTAACCTAAACTTATACTTAAAACCTAAAACTATTCCCAAATCCCAAAACCTATAACCTAAACCAAAACCAAAACCTATAACCTAAACCCGAACCCATTCTCAAATCCCAAAACCCAAACATAAACCTAAACCTAAACATAAAACCTAAACCTAAACCTATAACATAAACTCAAATCCCTAAACCTAATCCTATAACCTAAACTGAAATCCCTAAACCTTAACCTATGACCTAACATAAACCTATACTTATAACCTAAAACTATTCCCAAATCCCAAAACCTATTACCTAAACCTATAACCTAAACTCAATTCCGTAAACCTCAACCTAGACCTAAACCTAAACCTAAACCTATAGCCTAAACTCAAATCCCTAAACCTTAACCTATAACCTAACCTAAACCTATACTTATAACCTAAAACTATTCCCAAATCCCAAAACCTATTACCTAAACCTAACCTTTCCCTAAACCATAACCCATTCTCAATTCCCTAAAGCTATAACCTATAACCTAAACCTAAACCTAAACATAAACTTAACCTAAACTTATAACCTTTCCTAAAACCTTTAACTTAAAACCTAAATGTATTCTCAAATTCTTAAACCCAAACCTACACCTAATCCTAATCTCAACTCCCTAACCTAAACCTAAACTTGAAAGCCCAAACCTAAACCCGATCCCGAACCCGAACCCGATTTCCTAAACCTAAACCTTAACCTATAATCAAGTTTTCAAAAGCTATAACCTATAACCTAAACCTAAACCAAAACCTATAACCTAAACCTTAACCTATAACCTAAACTTAATTATAACCTATAGCCTAACCTTAACCTAAACCTATAACCTAAACCTAAACCAAACCTAAACCTATAATCATATGGTGAGACCATTTCTTTTGTGTCAATTTCATTCCTCTTTGAGTTTTTTTTTTAATTCATTAAGAAAAAAAAGTGGTTATACGTGATGCACTTCTTTCACTGTCTTTCTTTTCTCTAATGGGCATTCTAATTTATGAATGACATGACTGTTTGTAGGATGATGGAATATACGAAGCTGCTGAAATTCGGTGAAGTCGAGCACATTTCTCTAATGAAGCCAAAGATTTGTATTTTCAGCATTATTGTATTTGTAACTGTAATTGATTGTAATTGTAATTGAATGAATGAAGGATTGTAATTGTAATTGAATGAATGAATGATTGTAATTGAATGAATGAATGATTGTACAGGTGGTATTTGAATGAACAAGTGGTAATTAAATGAACAGGTGGTATTTGAATAAACAGGTAATTTAATTTTTCAATGTACAAAATAGCTACGGATACTGACCGTAGCCACTAGTCAGACAGGTGTAGCCTTTTTAATTTTGGAATATTACTACGGACTTTCAGCTACAAATAATATCCGTAGCTGTTTAAAGTTTTTGCTGCAGATATAATTGCTATGGCATATAGCTACGGATTTAATCCGTAGCCAATAATCAGATAGGTGTAGCCTTTTAAATTTTGGCCTATTGCTACGGACTTTCAGCTACAAATAATATCTATAGCTGTTTAATTTTTTTGCTACAGGGGAAAAGGCTACGGATTTAATCCGTAGCCATAGATCTATAGCTACGGATTTAATCCGTAGCCATAGGTTCCAGACCTATCATTATGGCACCTACGACGACGGTCGTGTTACGGACTAGCTACGGACTTAATCCGTAGCCTTAGGTCTAAGGCTACGGATTTAATCCGTAGCCTTTGCCCATTTTTTTGGTAGTGATTTCATACAAATCCTATCTCATCACAAAGGATTACAAGAAGGATGGGTGCTTACCTCCCTAATCGGATGGAAATCACTTGCATTTGTGGATGTGGGGTTTCTTGAGAAAAGGGAAGAGGGGTTTCTAGATCTTACCTCCCTTTGGCCCACCTTTCTCTCCCTTCTTCCTTCTCTCCTTCTCTCTTTCTCCTCTTTTCTCTTCTTCCTCTCTTCCTTCTCCTTTTTCTCTCCTCTCTCCCTTTGCTCCTTAGGGCAAATTCGTATGGGGAGAGGGGTGCCCCAAAGGATGCCTTTATATAGTCTCAGGTTTGGTGTAAATGGCCCTAAGGGATGGGTTTTCACTATACTAGACCTATGAGAAGGTCTTTCTAGCCTCTAGGGCCCACAATGAGGCGTACAAGTCAATATACACCGTAGGATAGCTAGCCCTAATGATGATCTATGTATGGATATGATCGGCCCGCCATTTGGATGCGCCGATCGACAGATATGATAAGAAGCCTGTTCAACGGTCCCCGATGGTCGATCGGGGCCGCGGCTATACGGATATGAGCAAGGAAATATCCTTACTCCACGGGTAAAGTTTGGTCTCAAACCGACGGTCCGAAATCCTCAACTTTGCATAAGAGTGGACGACTCAATTCACTTAAGTTCCAACCCCTTCCTTTAGGGTATTTGCACTTCTCATGCACTCGTCCTTCAGTTCAAGTTAACCGGTTCTGGACCGTACCCAGGTCCGATTCCCGCGATAGACGTCAAGCCCAATGAGACAGACATTATTTTATAGTTTTGGAACTAGTGGTCTACCAACGAGCGGTCTAGAGCTTGTTTGGAGAATCGGGACAGTTCTGGTGGCCCTCTGACTATGAAATTTATAGGATAGGTGCTCCTTGACCCGATGAAAGGCCATGTAAAATTTGGGAATGATCAAATATGGAGTTTGGTCGCACGGGTCTGATTTGTGATCAACGGTCACCGTGTCACGATCGGGACCTAGATTTTGTGGGCGGGTGTAGAAAAATACATTAGACCCTCATCGTAGATTATGAAGAAATTTGATGGCCGAAATGTCTTACATTTCAGTTTTTATTTACACGTGCCAGATTCTAATTTTGGCATTGATGGGGCGCATCTGGCAAGTGCCAGATTACACTTCTGGGTGTCCACTGGGTCCGTGGTCTGTGATGGTCCCCAAGCCCAGTGAGATCTATGCTCCCCTCAATTTTTATAATTTTCTGACCTTCCTATGTCTCGGTATAGCCCGCACGAGCTGCTGCCAAGTGTAAATGGCCATTTGGCTTGACGGCCCGCACTTGGCCCAATCACGACCCGACTAGTCTACTTTAATGGGCTAATCCTAACTTAATTTAGTTATGGCACCAAACCATGAGTAGTTTAAATGAACGGTCCTGTGGCAAATCCTACGAGGACGCCTCAGTACACTGTTCTGGTTGGAGAGGACGTTACATGATTAACCGGACTTATGCGATTCTTCACTGGTACACCCTGTATAAACTGACATTGAGTGCTAATAGTCATTAAGTAATATTTAGATTAATTAAATAAAATAAAATTAAAATAAAAATTGATGGATTTTTGAAAATCCAAAACAGTGAAAATCAAGGATGTTACACATAAACAGATCGATGATAATGCCTTCTTATCAAGAGTATTTCATTCATCATCAATCATAGTAGATTTTTGCTCCTCAAGAGCACCATCTTCGCCTTGTTTAATTAAAGAACTCATCATATTAATCTTCCATAACTCAAAATTATTTTTCCCTGAGTACTTCTCAATATCATACCTAGTGCTTGCCATTATTACTAATCCCTCAGATTCAGATCTGTGCCCCAACGATTGCTCTGATACCACTTGTTAGGGATTTGTGCTGCGGAATCACACAGATCTAGATCTAGGATAACAATCCAATGACACCAAGCATATAAGAGAACACATAGATTTAACGTGAAAAATCCTTACGGGAAAAACCACGGCACAAAGCGACAGATCTTCACTATAAAAATAGAAATTACAAAGAGAGAGGACTTACCCAATTCGAACAACCTCGAATCGCAACCTTTTTACACCCTTTAAAAATCCTAAAATCCTTTTAGAAATCCTTGGAAAACTTTTAAAAAGCCTTAGAATTTTTTAGAATAGCTATAGGGACCCCTCTTTATAGTTTAGGTAACTTTCCTTTCGCACCCTTGCGAAACCGCCTCAAATTTACACATTCCGCACCAAATCCGCGCAAGAATCTGCGTAACCTCCACTAGTCGAGTCAAGGCCTCGACTGGTCAAGGGTCCCCCTCGACAGGTCGAGTGCCCCGGACACCCAAATAAGTAGCACGCTAGACTTTGAGCCGAGTGGTGCTCAACTAGTCGAGCCAGCCTCTCGACCGGTCGAGCAGCCTCAAACCATTGAAGACTTTAAAAGTCTGACAATAATGAATTCTCCATCATTCAGTGATTTAAAATATACATAATGATCTGATTCATTTATGATAAACCATTGACTCAACATGAAAGAATAAAATTTATTGTACTACTGCCTAGGTGACTATTTCAGACCGTACAACAACTTCTTTAACATACAAATCATATTCTCTTTTCTCTGCACCTCGAACTATTTAAGTTACTTTGTGTAGATTTGCTCTTTCAATTCTCCATGTATAAGCATAGTCTTCACATCTAACTGTTCTAGTTCTAGATTATATTAGGTAACCAATGCCAATATAAATTTAATAGATACTTGCTATACCATTGGAGTAAAAATCTTGCTAAAGTTGACATACTCATTTTGAGCATAACTCTTCACTACTAGCTTAGCCTTGTACCTATTTAGTTTCTTCCAATAAATCCACTTGTAACCGATCACTTTTTGCCCAACAGTCAACTCCACCAACTCTTAGATTTTATTATTATACAGAAAGTCCATCTCATCATGCATCGCTACCATCTACCTCTTTGCATCTCTGTCTTCTAGAGCTTCCTAAAAAGTAGACGAATCCCCCTCATTTGTAATGAAAGTAAATGCAATTTTGAGTCATCCTATATCTCACCAGTAACTTATGATCCCTTGGTGGATTTCTCCTAACAAGTGATACAACCACCTTTTCCTGCACCTCCATCTGCGACTTAGGTTCTTCAAGTCATTTATATTTGTCTGTTTCAATATCAATCGCGAATTTTTTAGTTTCCTTATGTTCATCCTTCCTAAACAATGAACCTTCATCAAACTTGTCATCCTAACTAAATATAATTTTTCATGAAACCCATCATACAATTTGTATCATTTCAACCCATCATCATATCCGACTAAAAAACACATCTTAGACCTTTGGTCTAGCCTATCTCTTTCAAGTGATGGTATAAGAGAGTAAACATCATAATCAAATATCTATAGTCCCAAGTAATCAGCCACATGACTACTCCTTACTTATTCTAAAATTTTATATTTAATAGTTGTAGATGAAGCGATTAACTAAATAACAAGTAGTAGAGATGGCCTCAACCCATAGCTTCTTGCCCAAATCAGCATTACTTAACATAATTCGGACCATTTCTAAAATAGTCTGATTTATACATTCAGTCACACCATTCTACTCTTGTGTATGCTTCACTATGTTGTGCCTCACTATCCCCTCACTCTTACAGTATTTGTTAAATTCTCTTGAAGTAAATCCTCTGCATTATTTTTCCTCAAAATTTTTACTTTTCGTATTGTCTGTTTTTCAACCATTGTTTTTTAGATCTTGAAAGTGACAAACACATCAAATTTATGTTTCAGAACATAAACTCAAACATTTATAGAGAAGTTATTAATGAATATAACCAGTGTTCGAGTTGTCGGTATCGCTACAAGTTTCGCTGACTGGAGATAAAGATATAATATCGTTATCGCCGATAACCGAAAATGCGAAAAAAAAATGGCGAATAATGGGAAAAATGATGGAATTTTTCAGTAAAACTTCAGGGCATGCCTAAATACACATATTTGCATATTTATGAATTAAAAAAATAACAAAAAATGCACTAAATAATAAGTTTTCATTTAATAGGGCCCAAAAAGCATACGCTGTCATAAGAAATCGCTCCAATTGTAATCAAAATGAGTTCATATAATACAAATGTAGCTTACATATAATAATTAGGACATGTAAAAGTTAATGAACTAAAAAAGTACACCTTTCTTGGGACATGGAATCTATATATTGGTATACTTGGTGATTGATGACTTGGATATGACACTTGTTTGACATATTGATGCATCCATCCAATTTTCCAGATCATTTTATGATATAAGCCCAAAAAATAGATAGATCCAAATCTCAAGTGGACTACATCATAGGACAGTGTTGATTGAATGCACACCATTAAAAACTTCTCAAGGGCCACAAATTTTATATCAAACTAGTTTGTATAACCTAATCAACAAGTTGGATGTCAAATAAACATTACACTGAACCCTGAGAGGTTTTTAATGGTGGACATTCAATTGCTACTATTTTTTGTGGTGTGGTCCACCTGAGAGTTATATATGCCTGATGTTTTGGATCAAGATCTAAAATGATCTGAAAAAATAGATGGACAACGTGGATTAAATAAATACATCATAATTACCCACATAACACCAACCACTAGCCATCTTGACAGTGGCAACTTCACTAGCCAAATCACGTCTTGCTGGTGTAAGGACTTTGTGGTACCCACTGTATGGCATGTGTTTTATCATTGTGAATAATGAGGTGGCTAGTAAACAGTGTTCCGTGGGCCCACCATGATATATGCGAGAAATCAACCCCATTAATCCATTTCAGCATATCATTTTAGTACATGGTCCCAAAAATAAGGTAGTTCCAAATCTCAAGTGGACCACACCAAAGGAAATAGCAACGATTAAATCCCACCATTAAACTGGAAGCAGATTCCATTTCCTTAAAACTGAAAGCGGATTGGCTAATGTACCACACACCAGCTATATAGTTGCTGCAGATACATGTCGTGCGAAGACGAGCACTGACGCTCGAGCTCCGAGTTGTATGAATGATTCAAAGGAGATCAAAGTTACATGGGCCCCACAGTGATGTATTTATTATATCTACACCGTTCATCTATTTTTAGAGATCATTTTAGAGCATTATCCAATAAATGAATCATGTCCAAAGATCATCTGGACCACACCACAAATAGCAGCGGAGATAATGATTTTCACTGTTAAAAAATTCGTAGGGCCCACCATAACGTTTATTTTCCATCAAATTTATTCATAAGGTCATAAAGGCCTGAATGAAGAGGAAAAACAAATTTCATATTGATCCAAAACTTCTGTGACCCCAAAAAGGGTTTCAATGGTAGACGTTCAATCCCCCACTACTTTTTGCAATGTGGTCCACTTGATAGTTAGATCTGTCTTATTTTTCGTCTCAAGCCTTAAGAGGAGCTCTCCAAATTGATGGACGGTTTTGATATAACAAATACCTCATGATCAAATCCACAGAACTTGCTAACATCAATACAGCAGCTATACAGCTGGTGTGAGAGGACGCGGATTAGATAGATACTGACAGGTTGAGTTGCGAGTCGGCTACTAATGTGACATCGCCAAGTTCTGTGGCCCACTATGATGTATGTGTTATATCCACACCGTTCATCCATTTTAGATATCATTTTAGGATATGAACTAAAGAATGAAGCAAATAAAAATCTGTAGTGGACCCTACCAAAGAAAACTGTGGGGAGAATGATTCCTACCGTTGAAACTATCCTAAGGTCCATCATAATGTTTAGTTGAATCCAACCTGTTCAAAAGTTAAAAAAAGACATGAAATAAAGGAAAACACAAATATTAGCTTGATCTAAAACTTTTGTGGCCTTTAGAAGTTTTTAACGGTGGGCGTCACTGTCCCACTGTTTTCTGTGCTAAGGTCCACTGGAGCTTTGGATTTAACTCGTTCTTTGGATATTGCCCTAAAATGATCTCTCCAAATGGATCGAAGGTGTGGATAGAGGTGGGCATCGAGTCAAGTCGGATGGATTGGGCCCAACTCAACTCGGCCCGAAGTTTTCACTGCCTGACCCAAACTCGATTCGATCTGGGACCGAGTCCGGGCCCTTTGACTCGATCTGATTAGTTGTATTGCTGGCTTGACTCGAACCGAGTCCGACTCGGTCAGGAAAATCGAGTCGAATCAAGTTAGGTACGGTTTGGATCGAATATTCTTGACCCTAAAAGAGTTTCAATGGTAGACGTTCAATCCCACTACTTTTTGCAGTGTGGTCCACTTGATCTTTAGATCTATCTTATTTTTCAGACCAAGCCTTAAGATGAGCCCGCCGAGTGGATGGACGGTTTAGATATAACACATACCTCATGATGGGACCCACAGAACTTGCTGATGGCAACATGCCAAACCAGCTGTGCTGGTGCATGGTACACCTGTCGATCAAAAACCTTGGGACGTGCATTTTATGCTATGTGAGCCCACAGTGATATTTGTAAGAAATCCATACCGTCCATCAGTTTTGAGGGCTCATTTTAGGACATGATACCAAAAAATAGGTGGATCTAAAGCTCAAGTGTGCTGGACAAGAGAGAAAACAAAGGAAGGTGGTCATTGAATCTACATTGTTTCCTCTCGTAAGGGCCACTTGAGTCTTGGATATACTTCTTTTTTGGCAACATGTACTAAAATGAGCTCCCAAAACGAATGGACGGTGTGGATTTATCACAAACATCATGGTGGGACCCACTTAACATTCCAAGCAATAACGTGAAACGGACGACTCGTCATAGAGCTCTGCTCGAGGCACCTCGAGCCATGTGAGAAGATGGTTTGGCTACTCCCCATCCCACCAGTCAAAGGATGGTAAGTCGGTGCTTTGTGGGCCCCAACATGATATATTTACTTCATCCATGCCGTCCATCTATTTTTCTAAATCATTTTATGGTTTTTTTTTTTAAAGGTATATCCCAATCTCAAGTGGACAACATTACATAAAACAATGGTGAATAAACATTATGTGGATCGAATCGGATCAGATCCAATCGGATCGAATTATGGATCGGGTCGGTCTGGGTTAACCATCGATCCGATTAACGGTCGGATCTTACTGGGCCAACTCGATCCGACCCGAACTTGGCATTCGGTTTGGATCTGTTCGGGTTGGATCGGGTCGGATCCGTCAGATCGGTCCCTTTCTGCCCCGCTCTAAGTGTGGATACAAAACATACATCATGGTGGGGCCCACGGAACTTGCCGACCTCACTTCCATAGCTAGTCTCGCTACTCAACCTAGCTAATCCCCGCCCACAGCAGACGCTAGAGAACTTTCATTTTTACGAAATTCTCTCTTCTTCTCGAAAATCTGCAATCAATCTCATCTTGAAATTATCTTTTTCTTTTTCTTTTTCAAATCCGAACCAAAATCTCCATAAATCTCGGTGAAATCAAGTTCTCTTTCACATCTCTTTCTTTGAAGAAAACAAAAGGTTTTTTAAAAGGGTTTTCTTATCTCGGAAAATTCAAAGCTATCAACAGCGATTGGCCCACTAAATCTAGCCGAAATCCACTTCCCCAGGTAGATCTGGAGAAAAAAAGGTAAGAGATCTTTTTTGTATATATTTTTTAGATTTATTTCAATTTTTTTTCAATAATAAGGAGATCGATAGCTATTTTTTCGATAAAATCGAAAATATCACTGATATTTCGTCAACATTTGGAAGAAAAATGAAAACTTGGGGTTTCGGTATCACCGGTTCAGCAACACCGATAATATTGCCGATATTATCGATTTCTCGTCGACAGTTCGAACACTGAATGTAACAAAGAATGATGACCCTCCTTCAGAAACAACAGGCAACGACCCCCACACATCTGAATGCACATAATTTAGTTAACATTTATTAACATACTTTTTAGTTTTAAAGCTTAACATTGATTGTTTTCTATATATGCAATGTTCACATATATATAAATTAAAACTTTTTAAATGAAGAATTAAACAGTGATCAAGAAGTACATTCATACCGCACTCAATCATATTGCCTAGGTGTATGTCACAAACGTGCAAATGTGGACTCCGCTATAGATATTGCAGCTCCACCTTTTATAGTATTCCCGATCAACTTGTTAAGATTTTTCTCATCTATACTTTCATAACTGTGAGTGTCCCTTTAAAAACTTCAGGACATCTTTATAACCAGCGAACTTGCACCCGAGTGCGTCTAGAGCTTCTAAAGTGATCAAATTCTTTTTCAAATTTGAAATGTGCCTCACATCGGTCAGAGTACGTTACACCCCATCAAATATATTGATGTAGACCGAACTAATTCATATCATCTTAGAGGCATAATTATTGCCCATAGGAACCAGGCCACCATCATAGTCAATATATGTGTTGAACCAACTCCGATGAAAACACATATGATATGATGCCCCCATATCCAAGACCCAATCTTGATAAAAACAACCAATTTTGTACACTGACAATATGGTACAATCATCCATTCCTTCACTCAATTTCGCTGAAGTAGCCTCATTCGATAAGTCATTTGATTTTTTTTTTCTTCTAGATTTTGGGATATGTGCAGTCATTCTTTATATATCCCACCATCTGACAATTACAATACTTCAACTCGTGTTTGCCTTTCTACTTGGATGTATATTGTGACTTCCCCTTCTCTCGCTTAGACGGTCTTCCTCGAGCAAACAATGCATCTATAGAAGTACCTACACCTCTGTTATTCCTTCTCATCCATTTTGACTGAAGGGTTGAGATAACGATATCGATGTTAAATGTATCCCTACCATAACATAGAGTATCAATTAGATACTCAAAAAACTTTGGATGAGACATTAAGAAAATTAGGATTTTGTCTTATTTATCGATCTTTACCTCCACACTTATTAACTTGTAAACTAATTTATTGAAGACATTATTGTTCTCAGAGAGATCTGACCCTTCCACCATCTTTAGAATATAAAACTGTCTCTTCAATTATAGACAATTGGTGAGCGACTTCGACATTTAGATGCTCTCCATCATCACCCATAAGCCTGTGGTAGTTTCATTAATGATATTATAAAGGACTTCATCAGCTAAGCACAATTGAATTGTGTTAATTACCCTCTGATTAAGTTCACCTCAATCCTCATCCTTCGTAAACTTCAAACGTTTTGCTTTCCCAATGAGTGCATGTTGCAACCCTTATTGAACTAGGAGAGCTTTCATCTTTAATATATATAGTTCAATATTATTTTTACCTGTGAACTTCTTTGTTTCAAACTTCACATTCGATCCCCTTGATGTCATGTTTCCATATTCAATCTGATAACCCAACCTACTCTCTGATACCATTTGTTGGGCGTTGAAACCCCTTAATGGGTGCGGAAGCAACCTTAAAAACAAATTAAACAAGTAATAGAGAACCTAAAAAATGCAAGGAAAAAACTTCACAGGAAAAAAATACAGCACAAAGTGACGATCAATCCACTATATTAGAAGAATTATAAGAGATTGAACAACTTACAAATGTAAAAACCCAAATCCCCTTCAAAACCCTTCTCTCTGTGCTTAGCTATAATCGTCTTAACCCTAATCATGATTACAAAGAGTACTTATATACTTCTGTACACAATTAAAAATAAAAACTACACTTACACAGAACTTACGTGCATTGTTGATCTGGCTGTCGATGGAGTTGACATGACTCAACAAACCATTGATCGAATCGACACCTATATTGATCGAATTGATAATGTCCAAAAACATCGAGCTAGAAAACTAAAAGTTATGGTAATGTTTTGATTGAATCGACAACCCTATTGATCAAATTGAAAAGTTTGCTTTTGCAGTAGGATTAAAGGCCGATAGCTACTTAATATTGCATATTTATCCTTATTTTTGTATAGTTTTTCCATGCATAATAAAGATAACTGATCCTCATTAGATGATTTTTTTCATTTTGTAGAAGAATGTAGAAGTCCAAGATAATTTGAGTCATTCATGAAGTTTAGAAGCCCAAAAGATACTAAGATGGAGTGTTTGAAGTCTTGAAGAATCTAAATCTGGAAGATCAAAAGACTCAACTACTTTCATATGAAAGAGCGTCAATCAAGCGCCTTCAATTTAAAAGAGGATAGAAAAATCAATTCGATTGTTAAGATATTCGATTTGATCAATAGACCTCCGATTGATGTCGATTGGATCAATTCGATCGAGAAAATATCAAAATTTTGAATTAAATTATTGGACGTATTTTAACACCATCGATTTGATCATAACATCTTTGATTCGATCAATTGTTCTTCAATTTCACTCGATTCAATCAAAAGTTCAATCGATGGTTTACGTATAATTGCGTAAGTGCGAGATTTCTTTCTAAGTTAGTTATAGAACTCTATTTAAAGGCGTTTTGGGCACGATTAGGCCTAGATTACAGATGAAGAGGGAGAGTGAGAGGCGGAGAATCTTCATCTTCTTCTTAGTTTTCTTCTTCATCTTCTTTTCTAGTTTTGATTTTTTATATTTTTCTTCTTTAAGATTAGTTCTAATTAGATATGTTTAGCTAATCTCTTGGCTAAAGATAAGGGGTGAACATTTTAATGAATTCTTAATGTTTAATTTATTTTTTTATTCACTATTAGAGACTTGATTGATGAATTCTAATTTATGTGATTGAATTACTAGTTTGGTGAATTTTTTATCTTTAAAATCCTTTAACCTATTGTTAAATACAGGTACAGTAGATGCTTGAAATTCTCTGCGATCAATTACTTAATTCTTTATGTGAGATTGATCAATTAAGATTTATATTATTGTTTGGGAATTATAAATTCAATTAATTGTTTCATCTTCCGAGTGGAACCAATCATTATTCGATTTCAATTGAGTTATAAGTTGAATCATTGGATTAGGCATTGAGGATTGATTAAAGGGAGATCTCTAGATCCTTAGTTGTTTCGTATTATTGTTTTTATGCACTTTAATTTGCTCATGCGAAAAAACTCAAATTTCTTCTTACTTTTTATTAGTGTTTTTATCCCTCTCGTTCATGTGGATCGACCTTGGATTCATCGAGTACTTTACTACTCACTATCTGTACTTGGGTATTCAATATCATGGTCGTAGGAAATGCACTTGACCAACAAAGCCTACAATGATGATCGTTGACATTCACTCCATATATTTCTTACATAGCTTTATGTTGGGATGTCAGTTAAAAAACGAGGTAGTATAAACCTTAAGTAGGCTAATAATAGAAAAAGTGAAACTGTGTTGTGAAATATGTTGGAAACACCAAAAAATAAAAACAATTAAAGAAAAATTATTTCTTTTTTATCATCAAGTTGAATCACGTAAAAATATATTGTCCTTAAAGCGTGATTCGCTCCCTTATCAATTGCTAATGGGTTATGGGCGAATTACTTACAGGATAAGACAAGTTTATCTAGATCGTTTGGAAAACACTTCGAACACTTATGCCCAAGCATGCGTGCACATGTGTGTGTGTGTTCCAGTGCGTAATGCAACCCGAGCATCTCAACCTTCAAGACTCCAAATAAGAATACTACACACACCTCTACATATAAAACACAAAAGTTGTTTTCTCATTTTTAATGTGGGACTAAAGAAAACCACACTTTTCTTTTGAAAATTTTCAACATCATTTTGATGGCAAAATGGAAATTTTGAATATTTGATTTTTCAAAACTAAAATTTTAACAAAATGAGTCACACACCATTAGAACCATAGTGGCACTCTTCTCTCCCTCTCTGCTCGTTAGTTGTAGCTCCCACACACTACTAGAACCATACTGGCACCCTTCTTCTCTCGTTGTTAGTTGTAGCTCTCTCTCATTGCACACTATTAAAACCACACGGGCTCCTCTCTCTCTCTCTCTCTCTCTCTCTCTCTCTCTCTCTCTCTCTCTCTCTCTCTCTCTCTCCCCCACATGACATGCCCACTAGTATTATATAATATCATTTACTTAAAAAACACAGACATCCAAACGTTTTTGTCACATAACACAACATAGAGGCTTGGTCATTAGGACATTCTTTAAAATAATACGTTCTACATATAAAAAATACAGTTCTATATTTTAGAGGTTCGATAACCCCACATGTTTGTACATCCATGCTCATGTAAGTGCCATTGCTCATAAGATCTTATCTTGCCATGAGATGGGCCACCTTTCTTAGATCACCTGGTCCGACACAGGGGTCCACTCCTCACGTTATGATGAAGTATTTGAAATAAACATATGTAAATGATTTTTCATCTAGCATCCATTTGTTTTGTACACTGCCCACATTTGAAGTGAACCTGCCTAATGTTTGTGCCAGATGATCTGGACGATAAGGCACGGATCATGGAAAGCTCTGATCTTTCACACATGCCATATTGGCACGTGTTGGTATCTACATGACCAAGGTTGTACACTTGTGTGGGCTTAGCAAATCTATGTATTTTGCGTTAGATTGTTAGGATTAAACTCAAAACACCATCACTCCCATTCACTGAAGGCTCTGATAAAAAGCTTGAGTAATGAGCCCTTAAGACCGTCCGTTTAAATGCTCTAACACAGCTAGCAATAAAAAAATTCAATCCATTTAGTCGGGATAAGGCTTAGATAATGATGAATATAGTCATGAGCCATCTTTCCATGCGGGACCATCCATTTAAATGTCCTTAGTTGGTATGGCAAACGATTCAAAATAAACATAGATTGGATGATCCAGGCCACTGGATAAGTAGATTTTGGATAAATGTCTTTATAAAGAGGTTAATGGAGGATGTTAATTGAAGAAAAGTGATGGTTAGGGTGGTCGCATAGGTGCAAATATTTTCCAAGTCCGATCTCCTTAGGGTACCACGCGCTAGGTACCGTCATAGGTTAACTTTCACTAATGTGGGAAAAACGATTTAAGGTGCATGAAATCCATGGTGTCTATTAGATATATACATCTCTTTACGGGCCTTGATCCCAAAAATCAAACTGATTGGACAATTCCTTACGCCACCAATATATATATATATATATATATATATATATATATATATATATATATGTGTGTGTGTGTGTGTGTGTGTGTGTGTGTGTGTGTGTGTGTGTGTGTGGGCCCCACCATGATGCGTGTTGAACATCAACCCCATCAGTCAGATGCAACAATCCATGGTGGGACTAGGGCTTAAAAATCAAGTCAATCCGTGACTTTTGTGGGCACACCACATACAAAAGTTGAGAGGGGTTACCCTCTATTACAACATTCATAATCATTTGTTGGACCCACCGATAAGTGGTTCACAAATCTAGCCCATCCATTATGTGTGTCCCACTTGGATGAGGGGTTAGACCAAGTTTCAAACGCATCCAAATTTCAGGTGGACCCCACCAAATGCTTTTATATGTTTTAGGCATATCTCCACATGATTTTAGATGGTATGGCCCACCTAAGTTCCGTATACAACTGATTTTGGGCTATCCCATAATTTAAAGGGGACCATCAAATGCACGGTGTTGATCTTCAACATACATCATAGTGGGGCGCACATACCTCGACCTCATGGGAAGTTCCCATGAGCTTGACTGCATAGAACTTTTTCCATATATATATATAACACATACACACCTAATACCTCTAAATTCATGTGTTATGGCACCCCACCTGAATTTTGGAATACCGTTAACATCAGATGAATGCATTGGATGGTGTATAAATTCCATGGTGGATGGCATTCAATCCCAATTGGTTCTTGTGGTATGGCCTAGATGAGTTTTGGATGATCATGATCTCTGGGTTCAAACCTAAGGCAGTGACTTGTTAGACGGGGCAGATCTCATGAAAATTCTACCTGCATAGCTCTCGGATGGACAGTTCAGATCTCATTCAAGTTCCACCCACGTAGCTATCTGTTCAAACTACTCCGCCAGTCTCCATGACGCGCATGAATCTACGCTAATAGTACTGATATGACAGCCTAACCTGACACAATTTACTTAAGGTTTTTCAATTGAGGTACTTAGGTACTGATAATAGACAAGGTGTCCATATTGGTCACTTAGGGGAGTGGAGCTATGTATTTTTCATTTTTCTAAGGTTTAGGGTTTAGATTTAACATTTATATATCCAGATTAGTTGACCACAGGAAAATTATAAGACGCATTTATAACTAATTTTTTAGTAATTAGACATACGATCCACATTGTTGTCATAAAATACATGACCTGGTCCCTTTCTAATAAATGGTGGTTGGGACGTTCCAAAGATATTTATCAAATGCATATTCAAGTGAGTTGGATTTGAGTCCATTCACGCATGTGTCTGACTAGAGGTGAGCATTGAGTCGAGCCGGACTAGATTGAGTCCAACTCAATTCGATGCAGTTTTTGTAAGTACTTGGCCTGAACTCGATCTAATTCGGGACCTAGTCCAGTAGGGCTGACTCGATCTGAACCGATTTCTTTCTTGTTTGATTTGAACCGAGTTCCGAGTCGGATCGAGTTGAGTCTGTTCAATCGATTCAAGCTGGACTAAGTCAAGCCGAGCTGGAGACTCTAGTGCCATGAAGAAAACGAGAGAAAAATCAAGAGAGGGATAGAAAGGGAAAAAAGAAAAAAAAAATTACCTTTGAGGCATGTGGGTTCAAACTGGGATCGAGGTGTAGGCTCAATGAATAAAGGGGCCCCACATAAAGGTGAAAAATGGGCCTAGATTGACTGATTTTAGCCATCAATGAAAAATCTGGACCTTTAAATGAATAGGGGTAGGTCACAACAAAAGGTTGCCTTTGGGTACTGAATCCTAAGTGTGTCTGGATTCCACCTTCTTTTTTTTACAGACATGCATATGTGCCATATTTCAGTGATCTGAACCATTCATCAAGCTTGGAATCATCGAAAAGCAAGTATGCTGAAATTTCAAGCCCACTGGATAGCTGAATAGGCCATAATCCTGTTATTTGTATGCTTCAGTCAGCAAGCGCTTGCTGGGAGAAAAACGTGTTAATACTCATTCTCAGTGGCACCCAAACACACGCAGGGACACCCACCCACGCATTTTTTAGGCTCAGACCCATCTATCAGACAGACAATCTTAGTAGATGGGTCTTCGAATTGGACGGCTGAGATGGTTTATACACTGAGTTTGCGATTATAGCTTATCCACATGATAGATGGTGGGTATTAAAATTATCTAATTTGTTTATGAAACACAACTTTCAGCTAATATACAAATCAAAGTACGGTTGTTTAACCCTTCCTGCAATACCCAACTGAACAAGTCTATCTAGACATTCTTTTATTCCAACAGAACATCTAGTAGTCCATGTGACCATACCAAATTTCTACTCCTTCAGGCTCCAACACTGTATATGGGTCCACATTTGTGATCAGAACCATTCATCTGGTGAAAATTCCAATGGATGGCCTACCATTAAAAATTTCTCATCGAATTGGGGCAATATGATGAGGATTTTTGCATGTAGAGAAAGAACCATTGATCTTTTAGTTTTAATTGTTTGTTTTCTAGAAACACCTGGACTCACTGGACCACCATCCTGTCCATGGGATTTTCCTGTACAATGGATTAATCTGTTCCAATCATAGAGTAGGGTCCACATGTACGGTGGAGGCCTTGAGAGTAGTGGTCCAATGGACCATCTATCCTTTTCTTGTAATGGGACTTCCCATGATAAAATATCATGCCATAAGGATTGCCTCTCACCTCATGTGGACCCCAGCATTGTCTCCTTCAACCATAAAAAGGTCTTCTTTTCATACCCACTCCCACAACAGCAAAAGAATCCATGTTTGATTCATTTAACAAATGGTACAGATAAAAAATAAAAAAGAATCCCTGCTTTTGGACAAGAATCAATCTCCCATCATAAAAAAGCATAGATTTTCAGGATATATATCACCGCGAAGTCTTTTATATATATATATATATATATATATATATATATATATATGGGAAATGGTACTGTGAGGGAAGTGGTCCAGCTGTGTGGGCCCCACCGTGATGCATGTCAAACATCTACCCCATCATTCAAATGCACCATTCCATGGTGGGCCACAGGATTAAAAATCAAGTCAATCCATAACTTGGGTGGGCCTCACCACATCAATAGTTGATAGTTGAGAGGGGTTACCCTCCCATTAAAATATTCATAATCATTTATTGGGCCCACCGAGATGTGATTCACAAATCTAGCCCATCCTTTATGTGTGTCCCACTTGGATGAGGGATCAGACCAAGTTTCAGCTGCATCCAAGACTCATGTAGACCCCACCAAATGCTTTTATATGTTTTAAGCACGTCTTCCCATGGTTTTAGATGATATGGCCCACCTGAGTTCTGTATATGGCTGATTTTTGGGGATATCCCATAACCTAAAGGGGACTCATATAATGCAAGGTATTGATGTTTGACACACATCACGGTGGGGCCACACAGCTCGACCTAACCGGAACTTGATATAATTTATATTTATATTACCATCTCCACACACATTCTACACACACCCGTGTGTGTATGTATGTGTGTATATACAACTTATATTTACATTTATATTTATATTTGCATGGTACTTGATATGCAGGCACTTAAAAATTGTACACGTGGCATATGCTAACTAAAATAAAACCAACTAAATTGTGCATCAAACTATTGTGAACCCGAGATTATATTGATTGAATAATCCTAACCTCTGATTTGAGGACACTTGTTTGTGGAAATAGGATATTTTGAGTAAATCTCCAACAATCCAATAGCTAGACAATCAAACAAGCTTCATGTCTGGTCCATGATATATCTATATTGATTAACTAATTTTTAAGGTTTAATTTGACTAATTTTATGCCACTTGTGCAATTGTTTAGTAATTTGTAAGCGCCTCCGTATCATCCATCGCACTCTGTCAGAGTAAAAAGTATTTCTTCATGTATTAATTAGGGGTGAGGCACGTGCAACGCACGTGGAGAGAGTAAGGGGGAGAGAAACAGAGCTTAGATTGCCTACGGCCAGCACTAAGCTCTATGGGCCCACCGTGATGTATGTGTCATATCCATGCCGTCTATCCATTCCACTAGCTCATTTTAGGCCATGACCCCAAACATGAGGCAAATCCAAAGCTCAAATGGATCACACCACAAGAAACAGTGAGGATAATGTCACCCAATGATAAAACCTTTCAAAGGTCCATAGTGATGGCTTTCTTTCACCTATAGATTTTGAGTCTTGGTGTTATCGACCCTGAAAAGCTAATGTTTACATTTGTAGACCTCACTTGTATTTATAAATTGCATCATTTGTTTTTTTTAATGTGTAGGACTTTAAATAGGTGTTGATATGCATAAGTGTTAAAGAGAGGGTTTTCTAAGGCTGTCCTTGGGGAATATGAGTCCAGACCCATGGTCATTTGCTAAGAAGAGGTGCATGCCATGGATCTCGTCCGCATAAAGTCTATGACAATCACCCAAGTGGCAGATGGAGTGAAGATACCTCGTTCAACACTAAGGTCTTGGTATTGGTTCCCTAGTGGTGGTGGCTAACAGTGAAGTGTGAACTGACAATGGGTGTACTAACAAACTAACTAAAAAAAAAAGTAAGATTAGATAATTTGTGATTATTCATTATGGTTATATTGTGTGAGAGATCTGATGATTAGTTGAGCGTTTTAATAGTTGAATTTTAGTTTTGACTATTAGCTTGTTTTTATCTTAATAGACATCAAATGGTTAAGATTTGTTAAACAATTTCTTAGTCTTATATGGAATATTTGGTTAAAGATGGTGACCATGTTTAGTAGAGAAATTTGATTAATTTGAATACATGAATAGGAAGGATTACAAAATTAAATGTAGTAGGGTATACTTAAGTTTGTAGGGAAGAGGTAAACCATATAAATATTTTCTTTAAACCTAACTTTTCTTTATAAATAAATCACATCTAAATGGTTTTGGAAGAAAAAGCTTAGATGTCCCACCCCTTGGACGTTTAGAGGGAGGGAGAGAGAAGAAGAATCAGCTCTGTCCCTTCTTCCATCCAGATGATCACGGGTGTAAGATCCACCCTTGAATAATTCTTAGGCGCACACACCCGTAGCCCATGGTGGGGTTCAAGCAAAAGCATCCCGTGTCATCTCTCTTTTAGGATAGATTAGAGATAGACCTTCTACTTTGTAACATTGTCCTTAGGCTTTTTCATTTAATTTCTCGAGCATTGATCAGAGGTAAATCCTAGCCATAAGATTTTTTTATCCAATTATATCTTGATGGGTATCCTTAAATATATTAAAATCTGAATTTTTCAAAAAATAATTTATGCTGACCCTGTCTTTTTAAAATTCCTTATAATTGGAAGTGATTTAAAGGGTGCCTCAAGAGGCATTTGTTTGTTGGCATAAAACACGTCTTTTCATTTGAATCAAGGGCATTATTGCAATTTAATTAATTACAAGCTATAACTAAATTAGTCAAGACCCTTCCACATCACCCTGCCTAACCGCCACCATGGAATTGTCATGTCATCCAACTTTACACATAACTGCCACATGGGCTTTATGGTATATGATGGTGACATAGAGCCAATCACTTGATTGAGCCCTCTTTCCTAATCATATTGAACCATAGGTAGACCATGGTTTGGACATGGCTAGACCTAAATTAATGTAAGATTAACAAGACCTTATGATTGATCAAATTCTAAGAGCATGTTTGATGCATTGTAATAATTGGGATTAGGTGGTATGGAATTGCATTTGGTCCCATACAAATTCTACCTAGCTTTTGAAAATGACGGAGAGTAGGGATTAATCCCAGCATTATCTCGTCCAAGCCAATAGTAAATACTGCAGAATTTATGATAGATTTTGAAATCCACTATATATGTGGGGTCCACATTAATGTATGTGTTTTATCCACATTGTCTTTACATATGTGTTCTTTATAAGTGACATTCAAGTTATATATGTGTACATGTGACTAGCATACGTTGTGAAATGTAGTCTGTTAATTACAATTTTATGGTCCACCAATTACAGGTTTCACTTAATATAATATATTTTCTAAAGGCAGAAGTCAATCCTAATATGGAATTGGATGGTCAAAATTGTCTAGTATTTCCAAACATGTAATCATTATACAATAATAATGTTAATTCCATCTAAAGCAATTCCATACCATTTAATCCCGCCATTGAATCAAGCCCTAAGGCTCTTCTCAACGACCCATTCATGCAAAGTGCTAAAGGTGCCGAAAGCAACCAACCCCTCCTGTGCACTTACCGCTCGAACATTTAATGTTGCAAAATTCAATTCCATCTCCTCCATCCATTATTTCTCGGTAGAAATAATATTTTCAAATCACAAAAGTAACTTTTTAGAGTTTCAAATTTTCCATAGAAAAATGAAAAAAAAAATTTGATAATTTTTCAAACTCAAAAAGTTATACCCATAACTTTGAAAAACAAGCAAAAATTATTTTTATTTTTTGAATAACAAACACTGGATAAGTTGTGATCCATAAGATTTAGATTAGTCAATCAATCCTCCCCTTAAACAGTTTTTCACTTCACTTAAACATGGGCGGTTGAAAATACCTTTCCTTTTGTTTTATGAGATTGCAATTGCCTATCCTTCGTTTTGGATTATTATGTATACTTTCCCTCCATTTCAAAGATTCATGTGCAGATTACCAAAGAAAAAGAAAAGGCATTAAAAAATTTAACAGTTTTAACCGTATCTATCTTACCCAATCCATTTAGCATGGTCACTCCGTAAAACTGTGACACCCTAAAAATCAAGCTGATCCAATTATTATATGACTCATCACATGAATTTGGAGGATTTTAAATTGTTGTCAATTATTTTCTATGGTGTAGCTTACTTGATTAATAGTTTAACTTAATTTTCTAGGCATCTAATTTATGGACACGGATTAAATGGTGCACCCGAAACTAATATAATCCAGTAGTGATGTGTGATGTACCGGGCATGGTGGGGCCCACCATAATTTATGTGTTTTATATCCAAGATGTTGATCTGTTTTGCGAGCTCATTTTAAGGCGTAAACCCAAAAATAAAGCAGGTATAAAGCTCATATACACCATACCATGGGAAATAGTGAGGACAATGACAACCACCGTTGAAACCTTTCCTAGGGCAACTGTAATGCTTATTTGACATCTAACCTAATGATAAGGCCGCACAGACATGAATGAAGGGAAATCGAGAATATATCTTTTTTTCTTTTTATTTTTTTTAACACCCCCCCATACTCACACTATAGTGGGATTTCACCACCTATGGGTACTTAAACCCTTGACCGTGTGTTGAAACTCCTGAGAAGCTGACACTGGAGCAAGAGTAACGATTCAAACTGAGAATATAGCTTCATCCAAAAGTTTTATATCCCTCCAACTTTTAATGGTGGGCATTCAATAGCCACTATTTTCAGTACTGCGGTCCACTTGAAATTTGGATATACTTCATTGTTGGGTTCATGCTTTGAAATTATCTCGTAATAGTGTAGATATAAAATGCATACATGAGTGTAGGCCCACAGCTAGCAGCCAGCTCATCACACACCATCCTATAGTGGTGATGTTCCAACACTACCTAATCCATCCGCTTCCCCAATTTCCACGGTGGAGAGACTATGTTGGACGGGTTTGATGTCATTGATACATAATGGTGGGTCCCACACGCATAAAAATCGAACTACTGAAATGAGAGTATTTCTGTCATCTAGTAAAGATTCCTCTAACGTCCACATGCAATGATCCAAAACAGAGCAGAGGCGTTATTCAGTATGTTGGTTTTATTGGAGAGCGGTTTCGATCGGTTTGATACCATTCGGTTCAGTCAGGTCGTGACCCTGGCCACTAACTTTTTCGTGTTTGTTATATATCTACGCAGTTCATAAGGAAATAGCGTTGATAGATCTGTTTCAATTTTTCTCCCTGACTTAAAATGAGCTGGCAAAACAGATGGACGGTGTGGATATACGGCACCTACATCAAGGTGAGCTCTACAGTCACAGCTGAACCGAACTCGGTGTTATAGGGACGGAAGCTGATGGGTACTACCTTGCCATGACCTAGCTGCCGATTTATATTTCAATACACTCCTTATTTTTTGTACATATGATTTTATTAATTATATATGTAGTTATTTATCATTTAAAAATTTTAATTTTTATAAACAAACAAACTAAAATATAGGACAATTATTTCTTTAAAAGTTGTGCTGTGTAGCACACAATCTATTTGGGAGAGAGAAATCAGATGTATCTTGTTAGCTTGTGTCATTGGAAATAACGTGGACACATAAGACCTTGCGGGGTGGAATTTGTTGTACCTTCAACACAAGCTTTGTTTTTTTTTTTGTTTGTTAGCTTGTTACCACATCGACTGTCAGATCAGGGATCGATACCAAGACCTTAGTGTTGAAAGGAGGTACCTTTCACTCAATCTACCACTTGAGCTATGGATTTGGGTGTCCTTCAACACAAGCTATCTACCCTCAATTATAATTTATAACTTGTTTATCAATCCAGCTTGGGTTAGGTCAGGCAACTCAAGACTTTAACCCGTACCTGACCCAAGTTTTATGTGTTTGTATAACCCAAGTCTGAAATTGAACCCAATACGTCCTGTTGGATCCCAACCTAGTGTTGGGTCAGTTGGGTTGAACCCACCCAACTCTCGGCTCTTATATCAGCTTGACCGAAAACTTTCGTGGCGTTTAGAAGCTTTCAATAGTAAGCTTTCAGTCTCCTCTGCTTCTTCTAGTGTCTGCTTTCTTTTTGAGCTTATGCCCTAAAATAATCTATTAATCTGGACGGATGGCATGGATAAAACATACGCATCTGTCCGTTTCTAGCTAGGTGGTGGGGTTTATACAGTGATTCGCGTCCTACACGACCTGACCGAATCTACCTGATTGGGGCTTTTCACCAGGCCATAAATGAAGGAGTGGGCCCGGCCTTTGGAAGAAATTAATTCATTTGGAGCCGTTCATTAGGAATTTCTAAAAATAGGATGACTCATTTATTTGGTGGGCCAGATTCAGGCCTAAACTATTTGATGGGATTGAGATCAGGCCCACAAAATTAACTCATTTGAGTGTCTACACATAAAAAGTTAGCCATGGTGCTAGGCTTTATGTTATAATGGTGGAAAATGAACCATGCATCTCGGGTGCAGATCATGATTTTACACTCCAGCAATTGGATTTTCATCTGAACCATCCAATTAGACAATCCAATCATCTGTATAAACGACTTTCGATCTGGACCATTGGTCTGTTGGGCCTCAGCATGGATGAATTATAACCCGAAATTGACCTCAATGGCACAATCTCAACCTTTCAATTTTGAATTAGTGGGTAGGATCTTTCAATCTTGGATAGTTTTTGGATCGTGATCCACACGCAGTGGGACACAACAGATTCATTGTACGGATGGCTGAACCGTGGACCCCACTTGTCAGAACACAAACCCGAGTAGTGTGCAAGTTCTCGGATGAGGATCGGATAATACCTCCTTTTTAAAATCTCCTCTAGGCCACTTACTTTTTTGGTGGACGTTCGTAATGTTACTTTTTTGGTGGACGTTCGTAATGTGGGGCCCACCACTTAAGTTCGTGTGGCCCAGCAGATAAAGATAAGTCGTTGCCAACCGTATGAGTGCCAGCTCGACATCACTCCACATTCTGCCACGTTTGCCCGATGATTCCTCCTTACAAGCACGTGCGTCTAAGGCAAGATTTTTCAAGAGGAAATATAAATCCGTGCTGCACCTTCAAGCGCAAGATACATTGCACCGCACGTGCCAAATTTTCACACTTGTGAGTGATCCGTTACGTTCATCAGAGTGGCCAACACATCACGTTAGCGACTTTTAACGGTCGATTTTAGAATCCTTGATTGTCATTTTCCTAACCGTCTATTTATACGTTAATGCGTGGCCAAAATAATGAATGCAACGGCCAGATTTTTAGGTTGAAGAACCATTAACGTGGAGACGACATAATCAACGTCCTGGATCCTGTACGTTTGGGCTAGCTTATCACGTGCGGAGGTGCATTTGTATTTAACGGTTTGAGATGTGGAATCTGCGATCAGCTTTCTCGGACGCGGATTTCCTGCGAAAGCCATTCGCAGGAAGTTCCTGCGCAAGGATGCTGGGTGGGGCCTTCTGAAATGTATGTGAGAAATCCACCTCGTCCATCCGTTTTTGAGAGCTCATTTTAGGATGGCAAACCAAAAATGAGGTGGATTCAAAACTCATGTGGGTCACGCGAGAGGGAAAATTGGAGAAAGAAATTTCTACCGTTGAAATCTTCCTGAGCTCCACCTTGATGTTTATATGCTATCCAAACCCTTTATAAGGTTATTACCAATGATATTAAGTGAAAAAATCAGCAATATAGCTTGATACAAAACTTTTATGGCCATAAGAATGCTTCAACGGTTATCAGCGAACTCCCACTCTTTCCTCTCACGTGGCCCACTTAAGTTTTGGATACAACCCATTTTTTTTCCTTCCGCCCAAAAATGATCTCGAAAAACGGATGGACGGGTGGATTTCTCAAAAATATCTTGGTGGGCCCCGCCCAGTATCCTTGCGCAGGAACCT
Organism: Magnolia sinica; assembly: GCF_029962835.1. Taxonomy (NCBI): domain Eukaryota; kingdom Viridiplantae; phylum Streptophyta; class Magnoliopsida; order Magnoliales; family Magnoliaceae; genus Magnolia; species Magnolia sinica. The sequence goes on from NC_080588.1 coordinate 64,597,516, forward strand.
CTTTAGCAGGAAATCCGCGTATAGCTTTCTCTTTAAAAAGTTCTACAGAAGGCCACGATACAAAAAGTAGCATGTCAACAACACACGTTGTTAAACGTGCTAAAAAAGTTCAAGCACGCGCTGTACATATGTCGGGAAGTACAGAGAAAGTGCCATAGATGGAATATAGGAGCTGCACGTGTCCTCCCTTGTTTCCATAAAATCAATCCTAGCCCTCAGATTGGATAAACGCGAGTAGGACGTAAATCCTTGATGAAAAGGGAATCGAAATTGCTGTACGATCAAGCAACCACCGTACACGTGTTCCGATTTGGACTTTTCTCAGACCCGATTTGGCATGGACCTAACATCAGATTACACAACTAATGGTCACGATGAATTTATTATAAGGTCCACCATAACAATTATAAGAAATTGACTCCCGCGTTAGATTCCACGAAAATAATAAATCACAAATGCGACTCACGTTTAACACTTACGCCTAACAGTAAATCAAACAGCAGCAAGGGAACAACTCGGATTTTAAAGAGTTTTTTCCCACTGTACGTCCTGCTTTTAAGCCATGTTCTTTATTAAGCCCTTCCGAACTTATCTCCCCCGACTAGTACCCTGCTGCATGAACGCACATCTACTAAACCAAAATGCCCTTGCTTTATTAGAAATGTCATTTCTAAATGAAAGTTGAGGTTCCCTATGGCCATGGATTATAACCGTAACCATTGAAATTGATCGCGAAGTAAATGGAATTGACCGTGAAGTAAATGGAATTTACTGTGAAATGAAGGAAATTCACCGTGAAGTGAACCAAATGAATGAAATTAGCCGCGAAGTGAAAGAAATTCACCATAAAGTGAAGAAAAATGACCACAAAGTGAATGAAATGAATGGAATTGATCATGAAGTAAAGGAAATTAACCACGAAGTGAAGAAAATTCACCGCAAAGTGAAGAAATTGACCGCAAAGTGAAGGAAATTCAACGCAAAGTGAATGGAATTAACTGCGAAGTAAAGAAAATTCACTGTAAAGTAGATGAATTGAATGGAAATCACTGCGAAGAGAAGGAAATTCACTACAAATTGAAGGGAATTGACCGCGAAGTGAAGTAAATTCATCGCGATGTGAAGGAATTTGACCGCGAAGTAAAGAAAATTCACCGCGAATTAAAGGGAATTAACTGCAAAGTAAAGTAAATTCACCGCAAAGTGAAGAAATTTGACCGCGAAGTGAATGTAAGTAAATGAATTGAATGGAATTCACCGTGAAATGAGTGAAATTCACCGCGAAGTAAAGAAAATTCACCGCGAAGTGAAATGTAATTGACTGCGAAGTGAAGGAAATTCACTGCAAAGTACATGGAATTAACCACGAAATGAATGAAATACACCCCGAAGTAGATGAATTGATTGGAATTCATCGCGAAGTGAAGGAAATTCACTGCGAAGTGAATGTAATTGACCACAAAGTGAATATAATTAACCACAAAGTGAAGGAAATTCATCGCGAAGTAAATAGAATTCACCGTGAAGTAAAGAAAATTCACCGCGAAGTGAATGAAATTACCCTCGAACTAATTGAAATTGACCGCTAAGTGAATAAAATTGACCGCGAAGTGAATAAAATTCACTGCAAACTGATTAAAATTGATGAGTAAAAATGTCCAATTACCAACTACTATCATTCAACTGATGCAACTTTTGGTATATGGGGCATCCATGATTGGACCCCACATACAAACATTCCAGATTTGTAGCTAGATGTATCACTTAGCATTGGCTCCTCGCCCTTCAATTAATCTGTAAAAAAAAACCATCCACGAAGGCACAATGATAAACAAGGCAAGTTATGTGGGGCTTTGGCTTTTATAATTTGTTTTGGATTGGAGCATAGTCTTAAATCTTAGACTTGTTTAGTAAATGATAGGGCTTGGGTTGCCAGCATAGTTCTAAAATCCGTTGACTCAACTTGAAACTTAGCTAAGCCCACTTGTTCAAATTTTGAAGCAAGACAATGAGAAAGATAAGACTTGATCCCGACTCGGTATGAATTAGGCCGAGTAACTTAGTGGAGCAACTTTTTAAATAAAAAGCAAGGTGTATTGCATTGACCTCTACTAAGGAAGTAAAGAGCTTAAGCAGCACACAACGCATTACCAATTTGCCTTTTAGTGTTATTTATAAGAAACCTGCGAAGTGAATGAAATTCAGCACGAAGTTAATGAAATTCACCACGAAGTAAATGAAGTTGACCGCGAAGTGAATGAAATTCACCATGAAGTGAATGAAATTGACCGTGAATTGAATGAGGTGAATGAAATTGACCGCCGCAAAGTGAATGAGGTGAATGAAATTGACCACGAAGTAAATGAAATTCACCAACTCTTATATGGCTTAATCACTTTATTCTTCTAATTTTTCTAAGCACTTTTAATGTTGGACACAACTCCTAAAGTTTAAAGGATGAAGAGTTATAATCAAGCTAAAACTTACTATAAATAGTAAAAACGGAAATAAAATGGACTTTCGACTATCGACTTGATGAAATCTTAGAAAACAACCGGATTGGTTGGCTAAAGTAGCTTCTCCTACCCCAAAATCATATAGAACGTCAAGTAACTCATTCTAATTTGGGAGATGCTAGTTAAATGAATAAAAAGAGAGAAAAATATTTTTATACGCTCATATATACATATTTACGTGAACATGCATTGGAGAAAAATGTTGGGAAAAAATCTCCTTAAAAATTTAAATAAATAAAAATCCGACAGCACAACCGCTGGACCGCGGCACTACTGCCCGCTGGACAGAGCACCGCGGCCAAGGTAGTGCCGCCCATGAAACAGGAAGTGGATTTGCTGGTGTACAAGTGTATTGACGTCAGCAAGTTCTGTGGGTCTTATCATGAGGTATGTGTTATATCCAAACCGTTCATCTATTTGACGAGCTCGTATTAAGGCTTGAGACTAAAAATAAGACAGATCTAACTATCAAGTGGACCACACTATAAAAAGCAGCATGGTATTACATGTCTACTGTTGAAACCCTTTTAGGGGTCACGGAAGTTTTGTATCAGTATGAAATTTGTTTTTCCTCTTCATCTGCGTCTTTGTGAGCTTATGAATAGACTGGATGGAAAATAAATGTTATGGTGGGCTCTAGGAAATTTTTTACAGTGAAAATCAATATCCCGCAGCTATTTGTGGTGTGGTCCAATTAATCTTTGGATATGATTCTTTTTTTGGATAATGCTCTAGAATGATCTCGAAATGTGGATGAACATTGTGGATATAATAAATACATAACTGTGGAGCCACTTAACTTTGATCTCTTTTGAACCGTTTATACGGAATTCGAGGAGCGTCAGCACTCGTCTTCGCACACCAGCCAATCCACTTCCGAAAGGAATGGCAGGTGTAATTTGGTCAAGAAAAGTCGCCTGTATACCAGGGCATAGTTTGGTATAGTAAGTTTAGACTGGTGTGATAGAGTTGCTGGCTTAAACGTGAGGTGTATGGTGGAAAAAACTCAATTTTAAAAAACAAAGCACGAGGTTTTTTTTTTTTTAACACAGGCACACACACTCACGCTGGTGGAATTTCACCACCTATAGGTACTCGAACCCTTGACCGGGAGTTGAACCTCCCGAGACTCTACCACCCGGACAAGAGTAAGGACCCCAGCACGGAGGATCTCATTCCATAAGAAAGCGTTTAATGAACATCGACCATTGAAAACTTGTTGGGGACTGCAAGAGTTTTGGAACAAGATGATCTTAGTTTCTTCTCATCATCTACGTCTATATAACCTAATCAACAGACTGGATTTATATCCCTCTCATTTTGGACTCCTTCGCTGTGGGCATTACCCCATCAAATAAACCGTACAATGGGCCTTAGGAGGATTTTAATGGTGGATATCCAATTACTATTGTTATCCTGTGGCGTGGTCCACCTGAGATTTATATCCCTCTCATTTTTGGGACTCCTTTGCTGTGGGCATTCCCCCCTATAAACCGTACAACGAGCCCTAGGAAGATTTTAATGGTGGATATCCCGTCACTATTGTTATCCTGTGGTGTGGTCCACCTGAGATTTATATCCCTCTCATTTTTGGGAGATTTATATCCCTCTCATTTTTGGGACTCCTTCGCCGTGGGCATTCCCCCCTATCAAATAAACCGTACAGTAAGCCTTTGGAGAATTTTAATGGTGGATATCCAATCACTATTGTTATCCTGTGGTGTGGTCCACCTGAGATTTATATCCCTCTCATTTTTGGGAGTCCCCACACCACGCGCACGCCATGGTGGGATTTCACCACCTATGGGTATCAAACCCTACACTTTGCTTTGAAATTCCTGGTGGAAATGGAAGGTGAGACAAGTGCTGGTAAAAGCCTTTCACAAGACTAAGTTGGGCCACCATGATGTCTATGAGAAATCCACACCATCCATCTGTTTCTTCGGGACATGCAACGAGTAGAGGTCAAAAATGAGGCAATTCCAAAACTCAAGACAGGAAACAACTATGAATAACTTCTACCATTGAAACACCAGTAGGGCCACACAAGTTTTGAATGGCATGAAAGGCATATAAACATCACGGTGGACCCTAGTGAGGCATCAACGGTAGGCATTTCCTTACCCAATTTTTATTATCATATGGCCCACTTGAGTTTTGAATCTGCCTCATTTTTTGAGACCACACCCTAACATTATATGAAAAAATGGATGGATAGGGTAGTTTCTTATAAACATCATGGTGGGCTCCGCCATTGAAAACTTCTCGAGGCCACAAAAGTTTTGGATCAAGTTGATATTTATGTTTTCCCTTCGTGCAAGTCTGTGTGACCTTATGAACAGGTTGGATTGTAAATAAACATCATGGTGGCTGAAAATTGTTTTCAATGGTAAGAGTCAAATCCCATCACTTAATGTGATGTGGTCCACTAGAGCTTTAAATATGCTTCTTTTTTAGGTTAATGCCCTAAAATGATCTATCAAAATAAATAGATGGCGTCAACCATATAAATCGCGATAGGCCCTGCAAAGATAGCTACAACAAAGATAACTGTATGTGGTAGCTACGTTGACGTCGTTGAGTGGGAAAGCGGATTGCCTCCTGCCCCTGGACACTAATCCGTCTGGGCAACGCTCTGTGGGGCTCACCATGATGTATGGATTTTATCCATGCCGCCCATCTATTTTGGAAGATCATTTTAGGGTGTGAACACAAAAAATGAGGTAGATCCAAGGCTCAAGTGGACCACAGAGTGAAGATTAAAGGCTCACCATTAAAATTTCCTTGGGAGCCATAAAAGTTTTGGATCAAGCTGATATTTATGATTTTCCTTCATCCAGGTCTATATGACTTTATCAACCGGTTGGATGACAAATAAACAATACGGTGGGCCATAAGATCTTTTTGTACTTATAGCGGTAGATAAAAAACTTATTGGAGATACCCAAGTTTGGTTTATGATCAATTATAAGTAGTTTTTTTATTTAAAATTAGTTACTCCCTTCAGTTTAATAAGTAGAAATTAAGATAAGCTACGTAAGGCATAAGTAGCTTATCATAAGTAACTTAAAGATCCAAACTCCCCCTTAGTGACTTGGCTCAAAATCTCTTTGAGTCAAGTTAGACTTGTATTACTCTCAAACCTGAATGGAGTTTTTACTAAAAGACCAAAATCAGACTAGCTTTACCAGAATGAGTTATTTATTTATTTATTTATTTTCCCATTCATCGGATGGTTTAGCATAATCCCAATCAATAGAAATTTAGGTTATTGGCAAATCGATGTTGAGGGTCCTAAGGATGAATAGCTTGGATAATCATAAACATGTGCACGGGGAGAAATGGCATTTCATGGTAGCCAAAAAGCACCAATTATACCTCAAGATGCCATTCCTTTTAGGAAGAACATACTTCCACATAATATCACAGTAAGCAGTTATGAGTCCAATGGGCCTGATTTTTAGGCCATGACCCTATATGATGAGGCCCGCCAGATGAATGCCTCACGCTTCTACGCTTCTGCCACTATTTCGATCAGAATTTTTGTGAAAAAGAAGAAGAAGAAGAATGCAAATTAGATGGGTGTTTCTTCAAAAATGAAGAAGAAACACCTCTTTTACAGTTTTGCTGGACACGGCCCACTAGATGACAACTCAGACAATGAGTTGTTGTTAGGGGGCCATATGTTTTCAAATGAGGAAGGAAAAAAAAAAAAACCCATTACAAATGGTTTCTCAACCAAAGCAAGCCCAAAAGCAACCATGGTGCACAGGATCAAATGATTTTATTTTTATTTTTTTCCTAAAGTTGAAAATCCTCCACAGAAATTCAAATTATCATAGCATTTTCTTTAGAAGCATTTGAAGTGTTGAAACCCAGAAAAAAAAAAAAATCCATTTTGATAAATAGCAAGTACACACTATTACACCTTAAAGATCAAACTGCTCTGTGGAGATTTCATGACAAAAATCAAACACAAGTCCATCTCACCCTAGCAAATAGCCTAGACACCGTACCCATACAGCTTGGGCACTGCTCTAATGCTAGAATCAAAATCTTGAACATGGATACATCAAGTACACGGTGAAATTAGACGATGGTCCGCACCTGAATTGATTGGAAAGCAGAAGGGGTTTCATGTGAAGAGGTGGTCATATCTGAGACCACCAAAACGACATCCCCGGTATTCACCATCCCTCTCGCCTTTATGAGGTCAAAGGTCTTCTCGATGTTATCTTCCATGTCATTTGATAACTCAACTCCCAAGGGAATAACCCCCCACTGCAAGTTCAGACCCTTTCTAGTGCTGCTTGTGTTGGTGAATGCAAATATGGGAGGATTTGGACGGTTGCGCGACAGAAGTGACGCCATTTTTCCATGCGTTGTGTACACAAAAATGGCATCGACGCCAAGGTTGTTAGCTGCAAAATCGAATGCATAATAAGGAAAAATAAAAACCTGCTTTCCATATGAATTACATTATCATGTGTGCCACACACCTGGCAGTTCATGTGCATGTGTGTGTCAAGAGGGTATATTCATCTTAAATGGAAATTTGGTTGTAGCTTTTTGAAAATTGTCATTCTGAGAAACAAGAGACAAATAGACAGTATACCTTTGTGTAGGTTGCATTCAGGAATACCTCCAAATGGATATTAGAGTGCACATAGTTTCATTTTGAACTTAAATGTTTTTGAAGTGCCACCAAAAACAAAACCCAACTATTCTTAGGTATTGGTTTTCTGCCCCGACATAATAACATCGCTTGCCTCAACAGCAAGTTGTAATGAGTGGAATGTAACTTTGTGCAAATTGATTCCATTCCATGATTCCAGGGTTACTTCCAAATGTATCCTTTATAAAGCAACCCCAGAGAATTAAAGGGAACACAGACAAGGATAACAGGAACTCAAGTTATTGGCCACAACTCTCTTAAAAGATTATGCCGTACCTACATCACGTAACATAACTCTTTTAAAAGATTATGCCGTACCTACATCATGTAACATACTACAGAATGGGTTCCCACCCATGGCTCGGTGGGAGACAGAGGGAGACTGAGTTTCAGCACTGAGGTCATGGGTTTGAGTGCCCATGTGGTGTGGGTGGGAGGGGGGGTGTGTGTGTACTGTGTAAGCGTGTGGATGTGTGTAAAAAAAATACTACGAGATGATTAAGCTTTCTTTTTTTTCACTAATGAAGCAAGCCAATTATGCAACGCTGAGGGCATGTTTGGTTGCCACTTACTTCTAAAATAAAATGTGTGGTTGCCACTTCAAAATGAGTTCATGTCATTTTAGTGGAAATCAATTACGTATTAGAGATCATAGTTTATATAAATTGTTGATTATATTTTTAATTCGTGCCAAAAAAAAAAAAAAAAAACTCTTAAGGCAATTATGCTTAAATAAAATGTCATTAACTTATTTTTTTAAGAGGCAACCAAAAAGGCTCTAATGGAATGTTTAGTAAACTTTGATATTTACTAACCTTTCCAGGTTAATGTATCACAAGGAATGCTAGTTGCAAAAGAGTTCTCATGGGGACACATGGCAGGTGTATAGAAGATCCAGACAAAACATCCAATGGGCCCTGCCATATATGTGCTGTGGAAATCAGGCTAGTTGTACTATCCCAAGTACTCCATTTGAGGTGGAGAAGATGATAATCACCCATTTTGGGCCTTGTAATAATCGAGCTGTTAGGATCATTCAATCCACCAAAGTTCTTGTCTCGGGACCATGTGCACTATCATGTTCAAATTCCTCATGGATCACATTGAACCGAATACCTATCATGTTCAAATTCCTCATGGATCACATTGAACCGAATATATTCTAGCATTCTTCTGGGGCATGTTAACTGAAATGTTCAGCGAATAGGAATATAAAAGAATTCTTCATGATATGCATCAGAATTTCAAGTAGGCTTATAAATTGCTGATGTAAGGATGGTATAGCACTATAAATTGCTGATGTGAGGATGGTATAGCACTATAAATTGCTGGTGTAAGGATGGTATAGCACTATAAATTGCTGATGTAAGGATGGTATAGCACCAATTGCTCTTTGTTACATGGTCCGATCGGTTGAATTTCACAACGGAACCTCCTACTTGAAAAGCAAGAAAATTGGGGAGAAAAAGAAGGCATACCCATTTCAACGGCGCTGTCACAAATCTGCTCAGCTATCCGTTCAGACAATGACACTGCAAGTTGACGCTGAGAGAGAAGACTTTGCCGGTTTTCCTCACGACTCCAAAGCTCCATCCGTCCACTAGCCATGCGCAAGACAGAAAGAGCCTTCTCTGCATATGATCCAATCGCGGACTCACCCGATAGCATCAAAGCATCAGCGTACTGGCGAACAGCCTCAGAAACATCTGCAACCTTATTACAATGAAAGCAAATAGCCATTAAAAGATGGACAAAAAGAAGAGCCAAGATTTCTACATTAAAAGGTAGGGATAACAACCACAAAGTAGGGAGATTATATTGAAATTTGGTTTTAGAGGTAAATACTGACACATTCATTCTTCCCCATTTCACAAAATAAAATATCAATATCATGAGTTTGACTTCTCCTTCTTCTTCTTGGTTTTTTGTTTTTTTTTTGGCAAAATGTTAAGAGGAATTTGCATGTTTTTCTGTGAAAGGGCTAGCACCACAGATACTGAAAAGAATTAGAACCACTTCCAAAAGGGAAAAGAACAACCTGTTTAAATCCCAAAGCCATTGTGTTGCTAAGTAACCTCCTAATACAAATATGCATGACTATGTAAAAATGTCTAATGACCTAATCTAATGGTATTTGAACAATTGGAAGTTCTCCTAGCTTCTTATCATTATCAGGAATTATTATAGAATTTAAAAAAAAGGCACATTGTGGAACGGACAGGCAAAATCACTGGTAGAAATCGGCAAAAAAGGGAGTCACCACTAGCCATGAATCTCAGAATCTACGGAAAGCTAGAATCTATTCACATAAACCCAAAGGTTAAGCTTGAATGATGTTGATTGAATAACCCAAATGGTCTAGTTTTCCAAAAGATTCCGAGCAAGGGTCATGTTTACAGAGAAAGGTGTTAGGTGCCTCCTCCCTTGGACATACTACAGTCTCTACTCAACGGGATTCAAGATTCTTCGTATTAGAGTTCTAGGTGAAAGACCCCTTCACTTGAATGATAAAAAAATAAGAAAATAAATGTGAGGAAGCAAGGGAGTGAAAGAGGGGAAATGTAGAAAGTGAAAAGGTAAAAGCTCCGTCTATAAGGATCCCATAGTGTTAATGAAGGGCTTCGGTTATAGAGTACTGAGAGGGAAACAAGAACTCTCTAATCCTACTAGCAATGGTTTAGGATCCATTCCTCAAAACCTAAAGGTTGAGGCGCACATCCTCTACTGATTGCTCAGGAAAATTAAAAGGGTCTTAAATCCCTATCTCTACTCTTTTCAAGATGTCTTGGTTGAAGAGAACCGAGAAGGAAGGAAGAACTCTCTAATCCTCAATCTAGAGATGGCTTGGGAACTGTACCTCAAAACCCAAATGTCAAGGCACACATCCCTCGCCAACTGCTTAGGAAGAATAAAGGGTTTCACAAGGTTGAATCTCTAGAAAAAGTGGTTTCCTAAGTTATACTCTAGGGGCAAGGGGAGGAGGAGAGAGAAAGGGAATGTAGGGAATGTGTAGAGAGGCGTTAACCAAAGGCCCTTTGCTGAGAGAGAGAGAGAGAGAGAGAGAGAGAGAGAGAGAGCGAGAGAGAGAGAGAGAGAGAGAGGGCTCATTTATAGATGGAAGGGGTGGCTATTGGTAATTTGAGATGACTTGGAGGGCAAAAGACGCATGGCACAACTTCATTTGTTTTTGGATGCATGGTGCCACGCATTTTTTCATAGGGTCTTCAAATAGGTTTGCATGGCAACTTTGGAGTCCTTTAAAAATAAAGGTATATGGGGATCACATTTCATTTTCTCATAAAAGGGACAGAAAAAATCAAATGGAAATTAACGGCTCAAAAAGGCAAAATAAACTTAGTTAAAGGAAAACACATAGGAAAAAAGTAAAAAATTTAGAAATTTTCACTCAGATTGGGTTGTAGATATGTCTAGCCCAATCTAATGATTATGGTTCCTTGTTAAGTAGGAGATGGGAAGTAGGCCCTCCCAATCCGGTTCAATCAAGTGGTCTAAGGACTTCTAGCATTAGGCGCGCGCAGCGTTTACACATATATATGTAAATAGGATTTGAGTTCTTAGGCATTATGGTGCATTTTCGTAACATAGTTTTTTGTAATACCTCAGCACGAGTTGGGGTTGGATATTCAACCATTGACTCAAGAAGCTGAGAAGCCACAATCACTGGCTTGTTCAATTGCCTACAGATATGTGTTATTTGCTCTTGCACAGCAGGGATTTGTTCGAGTGGAATTTGCACTCCAAGATCACCGCGTGCCACCATGACGCCATCAGAAGCCTCTATAATGTCTACCAAATTCTCAAGAGACTCCAAGCTTTCAATCTTTGCCAAAACTCTGATAGACCTGTGTCATGCAAAAATTTCTTGATTCAAATGTGTCCAAAAACATTCATAAGTAGAAAAGAAAACCATCTAAATAAGGTACGAAGTACGATATGATAAACCCCAATTCTTCTCAAAATTTACACATTTGTTTGTTAATCTTAGAGACCATACCATTCAACCTATCTAGAGTCTAGAGTATGATAAAAATAAAAATAAAAAGCTGGTGTTCACAACTGCGAGTAAATCTTTGTAAATTGAAAGAGAGAATTGCTCACCCTGTAAGTAAATGCATTACCATGTGCATGGATACTTCAGAAAGAATGATTAAGTGTATAATGATGTTGTTTGAAGAACACATTTAGAAGTTAAATAATAAAACTAGCTTAAAAAATTAACACACTAATCCACTGGACAAGAATTAATAACCAACCAAAGGGCAGAAAACAGTGTGAAAAGACACAGATGAGTATTGAAGGAGAAAGAAAAAGAATACCTGAGGAAGCACAAAGAAGAGAAAGTAGACAACCTAAGGACTACAAGTGCTAGTCTTTTCTCCATGTCCAGAATGAGTTCAGTCCAAAAAGGAGGCAAGCTCGTTTAAATGAGCTAGCCATGACAGCAACGCATATCATTTAAAAAAAAAAAAAAAATAGTTGGGTGTTGTTGGTGCAGCTACAATTTTCATGGTTCATTAAAGGCTAAATCACATGTCAAACACATTCATAGTTCATTTTCATGCTCTCAATGGCATGTTATGTTTTGCATCTTCAACAGTACCTTTCATCTTGATTATCTTGAAGATGAGTAAACTGCAATGGATAAACTGTTGACAAGCCTCATAAAAGAATAAGGGGCTGATGGAACACCTAATGTTGTAGACTCCCCATATGATCGGTAGAATTGCATACCAAATAAGGACTAACTTTTCTAACTGTTGACCCATCAAAAACATAATGCTAGGCAATCAAAACTTTCAAAATGCAAAAAAGATAACTATGCTGATCAGCAGCCTTTAAATTGGATACATGTCTTGCAAGAACTGTGCGTGAAAGTAATTGGATCAAAGAAATGCATGTAAAGAGATCCATATGAAAGACATAAACTAGAGAGTCAATGACTTCACTAGATTGAGTAACAGAGATGAATGAAAATTTGTCATGTGGTTAACATAAATAATATATGTTTAATATATGAATGAAAATTTGCAATTTGGAATGAGCTCCTTACTCAGATGATCTTGTGGACAGATAGTTCTTTAGGTCCTTAATATCATTAGCATCCTTAACAAGTGACACAGCAATAAAATCAACACCCTCTGATATTCCAAAGTCGATATCAGCCCAATCCTATATATATCAAACAAGATAAGTTCAAAAACTGGCCCTGGGAAAACAAGGATATATACATCTAAATATCAAACAAACAAACAATTGGTGAAGATTCAGATGAGCAACAGTAACACAGTAGAACTGATAAAAGTTTGCGACTTCCTACAAAAGATCATTGACTTCTCAATGGATTGCCAACTGCCAGTTAGAACTAAACACTAATCCAGAATTAGACAAAATACTATCTACATATAAATAAATAAATAAATATCTAAAAACATGGGTTTGGATGTGAGTACTTGGAATAAACAAGTAAAATGATTCTTGAAAGAGAATAAGTTGCTTAAAACAAATAAGTACCAGTGTGCTCCATCCATCTTCGAGAACTCAATTCTTGCACCACAACCCTTGACGAGGAAAGTAGTCATGCAATTTCATTCCAATTCTACCACTAACATGTATGCATCAGCATACTACACAATGGTCTTTGTTTGACAATGTTTTGAACTAGATATTAACAATAGTCTTTGTTTGTCAATGTTTTGAACTAGATATTAACAATGGTCTTTGTTTGTCAATGTTTTAAACTCTGGATACGGAAAAAACTTATCTTCCCTACAATTGCGCTGACAAAGGCTACAATTCAGAACACAAATACAAAATCTAGGGCCGAAAAAAGAAAATCCAGTGGGCCATCAGCTATTTGACAAGAAATGGGTACAAATTCAGTTTCTCTATACATTAGAATAGAATATAAACCAAGAAAGATTTTCCTTTTAATGGGTACCATGACTTTGAACGAACAATTTATTCTACAATCCAATGGCCTCAGGGGAAACTTTTGAGGACCCCATGGACCTGGAACCTATTAGAACCATGCCCTTTTAGAATCAAAATCAATATCATACTAGGATCTTTTGACACATTGAGTTTCATAAAGTCATGGAGTAGTAGAAAGAAACATCAAAAAAGAAAAAGAGGAAGAGAAAGAAAGCTACATAATCTCTCAAGAAACAAAAACGAAGAATCTAAACCCATACACAAGCACACAAAACTGACCTTTGTTGATAGGGTTGGGAGCCCGAAATTCTTCCCAACAAGCTTCCCATCCCTCCAAAAGGTCAATTTTGCTCGAGGCAGAAGTAGACCAGGGTCTGTGCACCTGCAACTCAAATCATTACCGATTTTTTCAACAACTTCAAAGCTAGCCATTCCACCATCAATAACAAGTTCATCTCCCACTGCAATACCTGCCATACAATCAATTGGGTTATCTTTCCCATACCCATAAAACAACCTATCTCGTCTCAACTCACATTAGTTCCCGTACCTTCAGCAAATCCTTCGTAGTTTGCTTGAACCGTAAATGGACGACGGCCCTCAAACTTTTGAGTTGTAAATAACCACATAGACCCATCCTAGGTTGTCGCAAGATAAAGATGATACCGATTAAAATTCAAGCATTTCATATAAAATCAATAGAAAGGGCATATAAAATATAATTGGGCAAGAAAAGAATCTCCTCTCTCTACAATTAGTTCTTCATACTTTGCTTTCATTATAACTGTTAAAGTGGTAAATAAACACACCTACCAATACAGGGCTGTCCATGGGCGAAGATAAGCTCTACGGTTTGAGTTTGCTACCATTAATTAAATGGTAGCAACTATGGTTTTAGGACTTGGCAACTCAGACCGACTCATCCGATCCCGAGTCAAGTTGTGACTCATCTGAGTTGCACCGAGTCACCCCCTGCCCCCCATTTTCAATTCTGACTCATGGTGTCAAACCAGATCGGCTCTGACTGATTCAAAATTGACTCTGCAAAGTCACATGGGACCCGTCCAAGACTTGGAACCTTCGTGGCAACCCATCACTGATACTTGCGGCATGCACAGACACCAATCCAGACCATCCAAATTGGGTCCCTTTCTTATGGATTAAGGCCAAATATCACACTGACTGGATGACCCCGACTGTCCAATTGGTGCCATCAAATGAAGGGTTAAAAACAAAATAGCAAAAAGCCCAAATTCACCAGCTGAAATCAGATGGCTGAGATTGGCGACTATTTCGATTTTAAGCATATGTTACAACCACAATGGGGCGCACTACTTGGACAGTCTGAATTGGTGTGGATGTACACAGTGTGCTGCGAGATGGGTTGCTACTGTTCTACAAATTGTAGCTAATTGATATGTTATCACACACCAACCATCAAATTTCAAACATTTTCTGTAGAATCTAACAGTAGAGGTCTAATGTATCTGGTAATAGTGGCAAGTCAAGTAACGAAAGAAAACTATCTATAATCCAGACAATTCTTAGAACAGTTCTTATTTTTTACCTCAGATTTAACAGACGAAGCATCCCCCAAATCGACCATATGCATCTGACTCCCTTCCGTATCAATCATCAGCGAAATGCAAAACCCATTTTCCTCATTCAACCTCTTGATGTTCCGGATCACATCCTTATGCCACTCTCTCGTGTTATGACACATGTTGAGCCTCGCAACGTTCATCCCTCCCGTTGCCAGCGCTTCCAACTCCTCCAAAGAACTGCAGGCAGGGCCCACCGTACAGACGAGCTTAGTCTTCCTCAGCCCCAGAAACCCCTTCTTCTTCAACTCTGCTTCCGAGACCACGTCGAATTCAAAAGGTGGCAGAATCCCCACAGCCTTCAGATCAGTCGGGACAGCAGAGGACTGAGCTCTGATCCTGACATTACATTTTTTGAAATTGGAGAATTTGTTAGAAGGAAGCGAAATTGCAGGGGAAATATGGTTCTTTGATGGAAAGATCTGGCTTCTTGCGACGATCTGAGAAGATGGAAGTGAGTCGATGGTGATGGAGGCCATTGATGATAAGCTTGAAGACTCTAGATCTGCGAGAGAGAGGTTTTAAGAAGAGGATATTTAGGGTTTTTTGAAGATCCTGACGTGTTCAAGGTTGGAATGTCCGTCGCCTTTTTACGTTTTTTTTCTTTTAAGAATCGGTGACGGTGTTTACAAGGAGAGGGTAACCCTAATTTCATCCCTCAACGACTCTCGCGGCATTTTAAATGTTTCAAACACGCTGTAGTTGGGAGCAGTTCCTTTTTTAACGGTCAACAGCTCATCGGTCGGGATACGATGCTCGGGCGGAGAGTGAGAGGAATTTCACAAAAAAGAATACATTCCGGTACCTCTTTGAAAGAAGTTTTCAAAAAACTACCCAATAATCAATATAATTAGTCCCAAAAATATCTTCATCCTCATTCAGGTGGACCGCACGAATGAAACATTGTATAAGGCAACGATCACCTTCTAAATTGTTTCCTTTAATGTGGCCCACTAGATTAATAGATGGCCCTTAATTTGTAGTCCTAGGGCATAAATTTTGCTACGGCATCTAATGGTTGGAGTGGATTTCATATCATATCATATATATATTTGGTGGGCCCTGTAAAAATCAACGGTGGCCTATCTCTGTTCCAACTATTTTCTTTAATGGGCCCACCTTGATCATGGGTCATCAGGATTTTTTGGCTTTGGATCTAAATTGGAATTACACATGTAATGTTCAGAGTGGATAGCATACACATCATAGTGGTCCCACCAAAAATAAAGTCATGGCATTAATTGCCAACTGTACGAAGAGATTACTTAGAAAAAAAAAATGTCACTTTGATTTTGACAGGCCACTGGTATATTTATGTAAAATCCACTCTGACCATTGTATATTTAGTTTTATATTGGGCCCAACCACAAAAATAAATCATGATAACTCTAGGGCCCACATTAAAGGACGGGAGATGAACGTGCACCTTTAATTTCTACGAGGCTCACTATGATGATTATATGATTTCATTCTAGTCATTTGATTCCACACAAAAATTTCAGTTTTATGAAGTAAAAATCATATTCAATTATAAGCCACTTGAACCACACTAATAGAAAACAATTTGAAAGATGAGAGTTACCTTGAACACTATTTCTGATCACGTGATTCATTTGAATCACATATGTAGCTGATTTTTAGCCCATTTCCCAACATGGGTGGCACAACTAGTGATTGCAGTGGATTTTATAGTAATGGATATAGTTGTACACATGATAGCTCAATCTAGCTCGATTTAACTTAGCTTGTGTCATGCCCCAAACTTGGAAATCGAGCTCACAAAATTCCTGACTGCCGAATCCGGTGCCGACAGCCTCCGTAGTACCCCATTCTCGGCTCTCGGCTCCCAACTCACATGCATCAGGTTTCAATCCTTGGATCCTATAAGGAGAATTTTCAAGATGAATTTTTTTTTTTTTTTTTTAAGGAGCATAGTCACAAATGTACCCAAGTCATCAAAACATCACCACCACATATCCACTAATATAATATTTGAGTACAGTGCTAAAAGGGAAATACATCATATAACAAAATTCCAAAAGATCGGGCACATGCTCTTGCCTCAATACTGCTGCGGTCTAGCATAACCTGCACGTAACGAATATGCATAAGCTTACTACGAAGCTTAGAGAGTACGCGCGCGTGTGTGCAATGCATGTGTCAAGCATACAAATGCCAGAGTAAGCGAAAATGATGGAAGGCTAAACTGGTAAGTCCATAAATAATGTTAGTCATACCAAGGCTATGCAATACAAGGCCTATATGGCCAAATGTCATATGTTATAAATGCAATACAAGCATGTCAATCCTCAACTAGTCTACGTATCAGTACGGTTCGTTACTGAAAACATCACAGGTGTCTAGTACACTCCAACACTAGCTACATCACGCGCATGATCAAGTGAATGGAAGAGACCTCACTATCCGCCTGGCCAGTGGTGCGCTAATGCCCACCCGACTCGTTGATAGCGGACTCATTTACGAGCTGGTCAAACTCAACTTAGTTTACAGCCCCCTACCCTCAGGTGGATAAGGTCACACCCCTTTTAAACCAACCACTACACAGTGGGAGACGTGGCCTACTAGTGTTAGGCACTCGGGCGCTCATATTATCCACTCCGTCTCAACGTTGAAATATCCTACTGGTACCACAAAGGTTTAGAGACTTTCACCCAAGGACATTCATAGCGCTCTAATGCTAGAATTGATATTTTCGGTATTCAATCTAGTCATTCATGATATGCCTGTGGAGGCTATAACCCTGATGTCGTTAGGGCGTAAAGTAATCATAGCATACAAGACGAGAAATGAATGAGTCATACCATCCAAGTCATGTATCACACCTGCATGTACCGCACGATCATGTGGGACAACCCTATCTCATATGGGGTCCCCTACGTATCTCAGCAAAATGGTGTATGATATGATCAATTACCACCCACAACATGCATACAAATGATGCGTATGGG
The DNA here is from genome assembly GCF_029962835.1 of Magnolia sinica. Lineage (NCBI taxonomy): Eukaryota > Viridiplantae > Streptophyta > Magnoliopsida > Magnoliales > Magnoliaceae > Magnolia > Magnolia sinica. Next base: position 64,615,229 of record NC_080588.1, read on the forward strand.
CATATGTTCGAGCATGATGTCATTATACTAAGCATGTTCTTAGTGTGTCCTATCAAGCCAAGTGCACTAGCATGTTATCAAACATATCAGACAATAATCGGCCTTAATCGGCACATCATATATAGAGTGTGAGAACTGAACAACATGCCCTACTAGAAATATAGAAGTATATATGGTATGACCCACATTAGACTAACATTAGCTTCTCATGTTGCCTACAAGGTATGAATAGAATATATATAACAAGGCAGGGTCTACTGTGTGAGACCTGTATCATAGCACATACCGTTCCGTAGGCTTCCGCGGTTCCCTCGGTCGAATTCGGGCAACCTTCGACCTTTATCCGACATTTGTGCACGATCCTGAATCGTGTCCCATATTCCAGAGTCGGCTCGACCCGAGACTTGTACCCTTGGGCCGCGCCGTCGCCGCGATGTGATACCCAAGTAAAGAGATGTGGGCCCGCGATCAGTTCGAGAAAACGCCGCACGTTTGTAATCCCAAGAGAATCTCTACCAAATGTCAAATCAATCCCATCAATCAATAAAAGTACATAACCCATCAAGTCAAGTATCCTATCTCATCCCAAGTACACAACACAATCCCCAAAGTCAACCTTTCCATCCCATCTCTTACATACCCCATCACTCTCTCTCTTTTAATCTCTCTCTCATTTTCAAAATCCCTCTCCTAAGCAACCATGGGAGAGGTAGACGTCCATAGGAGAGAGGTCATATATGGCCCACCTCCCTACCACCATATCCAACCATCCAATCTCCATCATCCACCGTCAAAGCCGAAGCCAAGAAGTTGGGCGTTCCATTGGACCAAGAAGGCGGCCAATAGGTGGGTGATATTAGGTTTTTTTTAAACCATTGATTTGTATGTGAGGTCTCACTTGTGGTGGGACCCATTTTGATGTGTGTTTTGTATATAATGGGGGCCCATAGTGGTGGGGCCCCTCCCATAGCCGAACACACACACACACTCTCTCTCTCTCTCTGTATGATAGATTGTGGCCCACCTTGATGTTTGATCTTATCCATGCCGTCCATCCAACCCACAGCAGCAAGGTAATTGCTGTATTGACACCACCCAAGTCGTGAACCCCACCATGAGATATGTGTTTTATTTAACCATTCATCCATTTGCGTGGAACCTACCCCACACGTGTGATACATGTGAGGGTGGGGCCACTAGATGTACGTGGCTTATTCTCGGCCGTCCGTCCAGTAGGGCCGGGACAGTAGGCCACATGATGTATGTGTTGTGTCCAGTCATCCATCTGGACGCTGGACGTTTCTGTCCTACTCAGGTGTATTGTATTATATAATATAAAATGTATATATTATGTTTTATATATATATATATATATATATATATATATATATATATATATATATATAATATAAATACATACATATGTGTATTGTATGTGTGGGCCACACCACGTGAACCACCATGGTATATATATGTTATATACTCACCGTCCAAATTTGGACGGTGGGATTTTTCATGATGAATGTGTTTTATACCTGCCATTCAAGGCGGTGGGGCCCTGGCACTCACGTGTGGCATCCACACCATCCATCTGAGGACGTGGGATTCACCGTGATCTAAGTATTTTATCCATGCTTCTGGACCCACCACAATGCATGTGTTGTACCCATAACGCCCATTTGTTTATGGATGTGAGACCCACCGTGATGTATGCCACCATCCACAGTGCACGGTGTGTGCGACCCACTGTGATACGTGTCTCGCTGGACGGTGGTACCAACCTGATGCAATGCTGCATCCAGCACGTGGACCCCACCGACATGTATGTATTACATCTACACCGTCCATCTATCTTTCTAGATCGTTTTATGGCCAGCCGCTATGGGGCCCACATGCCACGTACATGATATCCAGATCGTCCGTCCTACCTGGACGTCGGATGGGAAACAAAAAAAAAAAACAGCTTTATTTAGCAGGTGGCCACACGCGTGGACTCACCTGACGAATGGGTTTCGTCCAGTCGTCCAGGTAGGACGGTGGACCCACCGTGATATTTTCATCCACACCGTCTGGACCCGTTTGGACGGTGCAGGGCGCTCCACCATGATGTACGTACCTTGTGCTCGGCCGTCCATCTGCTGGACAGCCAGCAGCTTCAGCTATTGCAGATGATGCCAACAAGCTCTGTTGGGTTTGATCATGGGGCGTGTGTTATATCCAAAACGTCCATTCGTTTTGCCAAATCACGGGCCCACCCTGAATTATATGTGAATTTTATACACTGTCCATGGTGTATGGGTTTTATTCTGACCATCCATCTGTGTGGACCACGCATGAGGTATGTGCTATATCCACACCGTCCAGACAGTGTTGGACGGTGCTGGAATTGTTTGGACAATGCTGTGGGGCCCTGCCTTTATGTATGTATTTTGACCCATATCGTCCATGTGTTTGGTCGGTGTTGAGCAATGTTTGGGTAGTGCTATGAGCCTCACAATGTTGTATGTATTTAGTCTACGCCGTCCAGCAGCTTAGGACGGCATTGGACAATGTTTGCACGGTGCTGATCTTCACGGGCAATGTTTGGGCCTGATGTGATAAATTTAAGGCTCATTTGCTTAGTATATGGGGCCCACTTGCTATGTATATTAGGCCCATGTAATGGGGCCCACCCAATGTGTATTAGGACTATATTGTGCGGTCCATTGTGGTATGTATTAGGCCCATGTCGCGTGGCCCATTCGATGCATATGAGGCACATGTGCAAGGCCCACCTGTGATGTATTTGAGGCCCAGGTGCATGTTCCACCTGTTATATATTCAAGGCCTGTTGAGATATGTGATTTTATCATGATGTATGTAATGATGTTTATGTGAGTCACTCCTTAGGAGCAATGTTGGTTAAATGTCCACATTGATGGCCAATGATGGTTGAAGGTTCTCACTGTGACCTTCCCTTAGGCCCTTTGTTAGGCTGATTCTGATTGTCGTAGCCGATTACCAATTTCGATTGACGTGACCGATTTGCCAACTCTGATTATCGATCGATCCCATTTGTCATGACCGATTTGTTGATTCTGATTATCGATCGATCCGATTGTCGTGACCGATTTGCCGATTCTGATTATTGATCGATCCCGATTGTCGTGACCGATTTGTCGATTCTGATTATCAATCGATCCGATTGTCGTGACCGATCTGCCGATTCTGATTATCGATCGATCTGATTGTCGTGATCGATTTGTCAATTCTGATTATCGATTAATCCAATTGTCGTGACCGATTTGCCGATTCTGATTATCGATCGATCCCGATTGTCGTGACCGACTTGCTGATTCTCATTATCGACCGATCCCAAATGTCGTGACCAATTTGTTGATTCTGATTATCGATCGATCCGATTGTTGTGACCGATTTACCAATTCTAATTATCGATCGATCTGATTGTCGTGATCGATTTGCCGATTCTAATTATCGATCGATCTGATTGTCGTGGCCAATTTGTCGATTCTGATTATTGATCGATCCCGATTGTCATAACCAATTTGTCAATTTTGATTATCGATCGATCCGATTGTCGTGATCGATTTGCCGATTCTGATCATCGATCGATCTGATTGTTGTGACTGATTTGCCAATTTTGATTATCGATCGATCCGATTGTCGTGACCGATTTGCCGATTCTGATTATCGATCGATCCGATTGTTGTGACCGATTTGTCGATTTTGATTATCGATTGATCCCGATTGTCGTGATCGATTTGCTGATTCTGATTATCGATCGATACGATTGTCGTGACTGATTTGTCCATTCTGATTATCGATTGATCCGATTGTCGTGACCGATTTGCCGATTATGATTATCGATCGATCCCGATTGTCGTGGCCGATTGCCGATTCCGATTGACATGACCGAGTTGCCAACTCTGATTATCGATCGATCCCAATTGTCGTGACTGATTTGCCGATTTTGATTATCGATCAATCCGATTGTCATGACCGAATTGTCGATTCTGATTATCATTCGATTCCGATTATCATAGCCGATTGCCGATTCAAATTGACGTGACCGATTTGTCGACTCTGATTATCGATCGATCTCGATTGTCGTGACCAATTTGCCGATTCTGATTCTCGATCGATCCCGATTGTCGCGGCCGATTATCGATCCCGATTATCGTGACCGATTTGCCGACTCTGATTATCGATCAATCCCGATTGTCGTGACCGATTTGTCGATTCTGATTATCGATGGATCCCGATTGTCAAGTCTGAGTGTCGATTTCGATTGTCGAGGCCGATTGTCGAGACCTATATGGTGTATATGCGACTCGTAGTTGAGGCCCATTGTGATGTATGTTAGGTCCATGTGAAAGGCCCATCGTGATGTGTATTAAGCTCTTAAGTGAGACCCATGGTGTTGTATATTCGGCCCTTCTATGAGGTCATGAGTCTACTATATGTTAGGATCTATGAGGGCCATTCCTCGGGGGCAATGTTGGTTAAATGTCCACATTGCCAAGGTCGATTGTCGATGCCAGTTATTGATACCGATTATGAGTATGTGACAGCATAGCATCATGAGACAAGCCCATACGCATCATCTGCATGTTTGTTATGAGATGTGGTTGATCATTGCATATGTCATTGAGCATGTTGTTCTGAGACTCCCTGATAGGCGGAGGTTATCTCACATGAGCGCACGGTATGCGCAGAATTGATGCATGACTGGATTGTATAACTCATGCATCTTGTATTATGATTACTATAAGTCATAGCGACATCAGGGCCGTAGCCTCCATAGGCATATCGTGGATGGCCAGACGGAGCATCGAAAATTTGTTCTATCATTGGGCTGCCATAGATGGCCCTGGGTGAAAATCCATAAACCCTTTTGGTACCAGAGGACTCCCCAATGTCGATATCGAGTGGATACATGAGCGTCCGAGTGCCAAATACCAGGAGGCCACGTCTCCCATTGTGTCGTAGTCGGTGCTAAATTTAAAGATTTAATAGAACCATAGTTTAAGAATTTAATAGAACCATAATTTCAACATTCACACACCAACTAATTTAAGGATTTGGATTCAAAATGCTAAATATAACCAAAGACCTAAGGGGTTTCGATTCCAAGGATTCCTAAGTCCAAGGTATCCCAAAAAGTAGGGATTCCCAAGCCCAATGGATCCCAAAACCAATAAATCTCAAGTCTAAGAGGTTTCTATCCCCACATTACCTTATAGTACGACCCACCTGAGATTTGGATCAACCTGAGTTTTGGGCCCATGGCCTAACATGATATGATAAGACAGATGAACGAAGTGGATATGATACATACATCATGAAGAGTCCCACGTGTGGGGGCAGTAACCTAAGGTGACTTCCACCCTCATTTTTCTTTGTTTCTCTTTTTTTGATGCACCATCAGTGCGAAGCCCACGTGGATTTTCTACTCCGTTCACCACGTAGTTCATCTCGAGCGAGTCTAATGGACTCTAATTTGGGTTGATTTGGACGAACAGATACTCCATAGTGGGCCTTGGAAGATTTCAACAGCAATGGTTCATGTCTCTCATTACAGCCCACTTGAGACTTGAATATGTCTCGTCTTTTGGCCCAAGGCCTGAAATGATCTTGCAAAGACGGTGGATGGTGTGGATTTAATATAAACATAAGAACAGGATCCCACTTGTGAGACCCAAAATTGGCCAGGTTAACTCCCACGTTGCATGACATTCATGTATTTTTTATGTTATTATTATATTTGTTGTATGTTTTGCATACATTATTAATGTAGGCCCCAAGTGGATGATATAATTCGTTCACCGTCTTAACCACCTCGAATGAGGTCAAATAGACTCTGACTAGGACTGGTTTGGATGATCAGGGATTCCAAAGTGGGCCCTAGAAGGTTTCGCCAGATGGGCATTGTTCCCTTTAGTATGGCCCACTCGAGACTCAGATTTCCCTCAAATTTTAGCACATGGCCTAAAATTATATGGAGAAGATGGTGAACAATGTGGATTAAACAAATTCATCATGTTAGGGTCCACGTGTGGTGGCAGCCAAAATGGTCTTTCGCCCTTTTTTGTTGTTTTTCTTTCTTCCTTATATATATATATATATATATATTGTTTTCTACTATGTGGGGTCCACTAGTGGATAATCCATTTCGTCCATTATATCGGCCAACTCTCTATGTATCAAAGGAGTCCAATGATGGGTAGGTCCACCACCTACACACATAATAGTTGGCCTTAAAAAGTTCCAACAGTGGAACTTTGTTTCCCTCGGTACGATCCACTAAGAACTTAGATTTATCTCATTTTTAGTCGCATAACCTAAAACGACATGGGGAAGGTGTTGGACGGTGTGGATTAAACAAATACATCAAGGTGGGGTCCATGGTTGGGACGTCCGCATGGTTGAGGGGTGCTCCCACTCCCACCATTGGTTGTGGTGTGGTCCACCTGATGGTTGAATCGGTTAGATTTTTGGGCTCCACGACTAAAATGAGCCAGCATATGGATGGATGGTGTAGATCTAAGAAATACATCAATATGGGTCCCACGAGTGAACACTCACTCCAAACCTCCCATGAAAAAAGTAAGAAATGAAGTGGGTAACCCAACCCCTTAGCATTTGTGGTATGGCCCACCTGGGATTCGGAATATGTTCATTTTTTAGCTCAACGCCTAAAATGAGAAGGGAAATCGGATGTATGGTGTGGATGATATATATACATCATGATGGGGCCCACTAGAGAAGCCCACATGATGGCTTTATAAGGTAAATAATGACAAATACCTCTAGACATTATTGTGTCCGGGGACACGGTGCCACTACCCCTCTCCCTTTTTTGTGTTTTAAGGGTGAGGTAGGGCCCACCTGGGAAATTCACTACATCCATTTGAATGTCCAACTCATGGTGGGGTCAAGAAGCTTTGGATCACATCCATTTTTGGTGTATTTTTACCATCCAAGTGTGCTTACACAATCAATTGGTTTAAATAGAAAATAAATATCACAATTGGCCACACAAGGTGGTCCACGCTATGATAGCATGCGGGACATGGTCTCCAAAAGCGTGGCCCACTTGTGGGTCCCATAAAACCATGAGAATAAGAAAAAAAAGGGAGAGGAATGGAAATAGATCCGGCCATTGGGGTGGTCCCCCGCCACTATGGGGTCTATCACATACTTAATACATGATCAAGGTGGGTCTCACCCTTATGGGCCCACCAAAATAGAGAAATCATAAAGAATGGGAGGGTTTTAACCCTCCCATGCACTTACTTAGAAGGATGGACGGTTAGATCATCTCAGATTGGCGATCGGATGGCCCACCAAGCTCCTCTTCACCCCTAATTTTTTTAAATCTTACTTTTTTCTATTATCTTACTCTTACTCTCTTGATCTTTCCTAATACTCTCACAAGCTTTCTTTCTTTTATCTTAATATCTCCCTAATCTTTCTTTCTTCTCTCTTTCTCTCTTAATTTCTCCCTAATCTTTCTAATATTTCTCTCTCTCTCTCTAAATCCCTTTCTACTCTTGCTAGGAAATGGTAAAAATGAGAGGGAGTTAGGGAGTTATTATGGTAGAGATTTTAGGATAGAGAGGGAATAAGGGAAAGATAGAAGGGTACAATGGGGAGAAAAAGAATAAGAGAATGATGGCTAGTATAGGTAAGGGTATGAGTTGCATAAGAATGGCATAGGTTTGTTTGACTAATGAGGAGAGAGTGACATAAGTAATGGATGACTTGATTGATGGATGGGTTGATGGATTGATAGATTGATTAATTTAACAATATGAGGATTTGTGCCCGCGTGCATCGTGCGGCCTATCTTGGATCGTGCTAGAATTGTAACTTCAAATCTAAGGGTCAAAATGGGGCGTGCCGCGTTGCGTTAGAATCGTAACGCCCGTACGGTCACTAGGGTATAAGTCTTAGAGTATCGCAGTATAAAAGTAGGGTAACGATCAAAACTCGCTGATCTGGTCCACTAGGAACATGTTGTTGTTTAAGTAGAAGTGTACGGAATGTCTCATGAGGTTACGAGTCTTATAGCTTAAACATCGACTCGATGCGAGCCAAGCTTCTCATGACGTAACTTGTTTGAAAACAAGCCAAGGTCGAGCAGAATGAGGCTCAACTTGAAGCTCAAAGCTCGAGTCCAAGCTCAGCTCGCTTGAACTCAGCTCACTCGAGATCGGATTAACTTGAGTATAATTTCAAATAATATATATTAAGACCCTTAGAGCAACCCGTGCATCCATTTTTTCGTTACAAGCCCTAACCGCCCAGTCACGCCTGCCCTCTCTCTCTCTCTCTCTCTCTCTCTGTGCCGTACCCACCCGGCACGACTAAGAGTGGAGGGTTTGCTTGCCTCAGTCACACCCACCCGACACACACACACCACACATACTCTCTCTCTCCCTCTCTCTCTCTATCCCCCCCCCCCCCAGTCGCACCTACCCAACACGACCAAGAGTAGAGACTTTGATTAACTCAATCACACTTGCCCGACTCTCTCTCTCTCTCTCCATTTCTGAGATTGACTCGACCAAGTTGCTCAACTCAACCTACCCAACTCGAAACTCATTCGTTTAGCCGTTCAAAGTTTATCATCTTTCTTTCTCTCAACTCAACAACAAGGTATACCTCTTTTTTTTTCTTTTTAATTTATATAATTGTTTAAAAATAAGAAAACCCCAAATCTAAAATCGAAATTTAGAATTTTGATTTGTAAATTAAAAAGTTTGGGGTTGAGGCTGGGATTGTGTTGTGCTTCCTTCGACTAGTATGTCACGGGTTGTATCTAAGCTAACTAGGTCATAGTGTTGTTAGGTCACCTTTTAGGAAACATAGACCCTAATCTAATTGGTTCGAGTATGCATAGGGAATCAAACTTTTTAGCTGGTTTGGGCAAAACACGGTACTCTACATGCAATGTGAATCACATACTGACAATTGTGGTAGGAACGTCGTTATTGGACCGGATTGATGTTAAAACGATTTTTTTAACGGAAACTTAAAAGAGAAAATATATGTGGAGCAACCTGAGGATTATAGAGAAAATATATGTGGAGCGACCTAAGGATTATACAATATCAGGTAAAGAAAATAAAGTGTGTAGATTAATTAAGTCTTTATATGGTCTAAAATAAACTCTTAAACAATGATACAAAAATTTTGATAGTATTTTAAAATTTAATTATTATTGTATAAATGATGGAGATAGATGTGTATATAGTAATTTTTTTTTAGAAATGACAGTGTTATTCTCTGTTTTTATATATGTTGATGACATGTTTTTTTTGAGAACTATAATATTAGTTATGCGACTAATAAATTCTTGTCATCTAAGTTTGATATGAAAGACTTGAAAGACGCTAGTATAATCTTAGATATTAAGGTAACCAAGAAATATGCTAGTCTTATATTATCATAATTTCATTATGTTGAAAAATTATTAAGCAAAATTTGACCATTTTGATTGTTTATCTGTTAGTACAACCTATGATTACCGTGTGACTCTCATGAAGAATACAGGTAATAGTATATATCAATTGAAATATTTTAGGATAATTAGTAGCCCATATATCTGATAAAATGCACTGGACTAGACATAGCTTTTGGAATAAGAAGGCTAGGTAGTTATACATATAACATGGAAAAATAGTTTTAGAATGCCTTATCTAGGATTATGAGATACTTGAAAAGCATTATAGCTTGTCATTTACATTATAGTGCCTATCTTGCTATATTAAAAAGATACAATGATACTACCTGAATATCTGATTTAAATTAAACAAAATTTACTAGCGTCATTGTTTTACTTTACTTACATTAATTATATATGGGTGTTTTTTCACAATATTTTTTTGTATAATATTTTTCTTTCTTGTTTTCTATTAGAACTTTTAATTTTTTGATAACTTGTCATTATCTTCGAATTCATTATGTTGATAAATGATACACCTAAAAGCTTTTTCAAGAGCTCTCAGGGAATCTCTTGATCTCTCTGTTGACCAAGTGCCTTTGATCTTAGTGTAGAGGAGACCCTTTTTGGTTTGACTGGTTTTCCATTGGATCAACTGAATTAGAGGGTGAATTCTCAGATTGCACATTGTGAACTTTTGCACGTATTCGGTCTGACCGATGTGTATGAGTCAGTTCACGTCGATCTGATCGACGGAACACATAAGTGTAGATTTTATTTCCTAATTCTGTATGGGAGTGTATAAATACCCTTCTAGTTGTGATTAGGGTTGATGATAGAGCCTAGCATGGATACTCAAGGGTTTTAAGGGAAAAGTTAGGGTTTTCTATTTTAGTTGTTCTATCTCTTGTAACCTTCTTCTAATTATAATGGATTGATCGTTGCTTTGTGTTGTGGTTTTTTCCTACAAAGGTTTTTCACGTTAAATCTTTTTTTTTTGCTTGAATTTGTTGTTTTCTATTTCTTGTTTGATTCAATATGAGATTGATTCCATCCCCAAGAAGTAGTATCAAAGAGTAGATTGGAGGATAAGTTTGAATATGAAAACATAGCATCAAGGGGATCGAATGTGACAAAGAAGTTCGTAGGTAAAAATAACTTTGAACTATGGAGGTTGAAGATGAAAGCCCTCCTAGTTCAATAAGGGTTACAGCATGCACTCATTGGAAAAGCGCATCTCCTGAAATCTATAGAGTAAGAGGATTGGGATGAACTTGATCAGAGTGTGATTAGCACAATTTAATTATGCTTAGCCGATGAAGTCCTTTACAATGTCATTGATGAAACAACTATCGCAGCTTATGGGTGAAGTTGGAGAGCATCTATACAATGAAGTCACTCACTAATTGTTTATATCCAAAGAGACAGTTTTACACTTCGAAAATGACGGAAGGGTCAAAGCTCTTAACACATTAAAATTTTAAAAAAGCTGGTTGGTAAGTTGACAAGCATGGAGGTGAAGATCAATGAAGAGAATAAACCCTTATTTTATTAACATATTTCCTAAAGTCCTATGAGTATCTGGTTGATCTTCTCTATTATGGTAGGGATACCTTAGATGTCGAGACTGTTATCTCAACCTTTCGGTTGAAGTGGTTGGGAAAGAAGAGTAGAGGGGAATATATTTTTATGAATGTATTGTTTACTCGAGGAAGACCGTTTGAGCGAGAGAAGGGGAAGTAGTGATCTAGATTCAAGTCGAAAGGTGAAGACAAGTTGAAGTGTTGCAATTATCAGAGGATGTAACAGATGAAAAATAACTGTTAATATTCCAAAACCCTGAAGGAGAAGATATCTGATGATTCACAAAAGGAAGCTAATTCAACAAAATCTAGTGAGAGATTGGATGGTTGTGACATGTTATTAATGTCCAAGATTGATCACTTCTATTATGAGTGAATTTTGGATACAGGGGCATTGTACTGTACGTGTCCCCATCGGTGTTGATTCGCCACTTATAGTGAGTATGATAGTGGCTTAGTTCTTATGGGCAATGATCATGCTTGTACGATGGTCGAAATTGGTTTAGTTTACATCAGGACATTTTATGGGATGGAGCATACTCTTACCGATGTGAGGCACATTCCGGGTTTGAAGAAAAATCTGATATCTCTGGAAAGTTTAGATGCGTTTAGGTGTAAGTTCGCTAGTAATGAAGGTATCTTGAAGGTTTCAAAGTGGGCACTTACAGTTATGAAAGCACAAAGAAGCGAAAATCTTTATAAGTTGATCGAGAATACTATATCGGCTGGAGCTGCAATGTTTGTAGTAGAATCCACGTCAACATATTTATGGCATGCATACCCATGTTATATGAGCGAGCGAGGTGTGAATGTACTTCTTGATCATCATTTATTTTATAGTTTAAAAAGTTTTGATTTAGCTATATGTTAGCACTACATATATGAGAAATAATCGAGATTAAGCTTTAAAATCGGGGAGCATATTAGTAAAGGTCAACTAGAATATATGTATTTTAATGTGTGGGGGTCGTCACTTATGATTTATGGAGGAGGGTCATCATTCTTTATTATATTCATTGACAACTTTTATTGGAATGTTTGGGTTAACTTTCCGAAGTATAAATCCAACGTTTTCTTCACTTTCAAATTTAAAAAGCAATGATTAAAAACCATACAAAAGGGAAGTGAAAATTTTGAGGATAGATAATGGCGATGAATTTACTTTAAATAAATTTAACCAATACTGTAAGAGTGAGTGGATAATATGACACAACACATTGATGCATACATCAAAGCATAATGAGGTGGTTGAATAGATGAACTAAACTCTTTTGGAAAGGGCCCAGAGTATGTTGAGTAATTATGGGTTGGGTACGGAGCTATGAGTTGAAGTCATCTCTACAACTTGCTATTTGGTAAATCGATCTCCCTCTACAGCTATTGATTGCAAAATTTCATAAGAATTATAAAATAGTCAGATAGTTAATTACTTAGGGATGTGGATATTTGGTTGCGATGCTTACTCTTATACACTATCAATTAAGAGAGATAAGATAGACCAATGAGTTAAGCAATGTACTTTTGTCAGTTAGTAATAGGGTGAAATGTTACATATTGTATGATCAGAAGAACGAGCACAAGGAAACGAAAAGAAAATCAATTATTAATGCATATAATAGTGGAATACTTAAAAGGACTTGAGCCATAGATAGAGGTAAAAAAAAAAAAAAGAGGTAGAATAACCACATGTCAGGAGAAATCCACCAAGGGATCGTAGGTTATTGTTGAGACACAATGATGACTCAAATGTTGCATTTATTTTCATTACAAATAGGAAAAATCCATCCACTTTTTAGGAAGCACTATAAAACGGATATGCAGAGAAGATACCGATTCATGATGAGAAGGACCCTTTGTACAAAAATCAAACATGGGAGCCAGTGGAGCTGCTCACTGAGTGAAAAGCGATCGGTTGCAGGTGAATTTACTACAAAAAAATTAGATAGGTACATGACTAGATTGATAGCGACTGGTTATGCTCAGAAAGAGGGTGTCGACTTCGATGAGATATTCACGCCAGTGGTAAAGCGAGTATCCTATGAGATTTGCATTCTCCTTAGTTGTCCAATATAATCTGAAACAACAATAATTAGATATGAAGACTGCGTTTCTAAATGAGGAACTAGAAGAACAGATCTAGATGAAGCAATCAGAATGATTTGATGTGCAATGAAAGGAGAAATCAGTTTGCAGGTTAAAGAAGTCATTGTACAACCTGAAATAGTCGCCTAGGCAATGTTATAAGAAATTTAATTTTTTCATGTTGAGTTGGTGGTTATCATAAGTGAATTTAATCATTATGTTTATTTTAAGGTATTAATTGATAATGAATTCATTATTTTGTTGTGTATGTTGATGATATGCTTATCGCCAGTCATAACATATATGAAATTAATATATTAAAGGCTTGGTTATCTAGGACATTTGAGATAAAAAAAACTGAAGGCTGCAAAGAGGATTTTTGACATTAATATACACAGAGACAAAGAAAGGAGTTAGCTATGGTTGTCTCAAAAGGAATATCTTGAAAATGTCTTAGTCAAGTTTGGACTGAAAAAGGCTAAACCGGTTAACACTCCCCACACTGCTCACTTTCAGCTTTATTCAAACTCATGTCCTACGTCAGATGAAGAAAAACAGTATATGTCTCGTGTGCCCTACTTAAGCACGAATGATAGTTTTATGTATGCCATGGTTGATACTAGACCGGATATTTCACATGCAGATGACATTGTGAGCAGATATATGTCAATCTCGACAAGTAATATTGGGAAGTAATGAATTGGTTACTTTACTACATACGGAGTACCATGGACTACGCCTTTGTAACACCCCAACTTTTCAGGACTCGAATATGTGACCCGTGCCCCAAAAACCCGGGTGTTAACCTTAAAGGATGGTCAAATTCGAGTATATATATTTTTCAATTACCAGAGTAAGCAGATGAGCGTAAAATGAACAAATCAACATAAGAAAAAATTTCAATTACATTTAGCGTATACAAGAGAGTACCCATAATGACTTATACAAACCAATGTCTTTACATTAATAATTACAAGATCTACATACATGAGAAATATAAAAGAAATATATAACGAAAGCTGCATTCTTGACAGGTACAATCACGCATCCTTGACCATCATAACGGCTCCTCATCAATCAGAACCTGCATATCACTTAAGCCATCCGTACTGCCTGTACGGTTGTATATTTGATGGATGAGTGGCTAACTCAGTGTGAATTTTTCTCAAGATTACACACCGCCGCATTAAGTAAGTATAGTTATGAAAACAAACAAGACATACAAAACAATACATAACGTAGTCTTATTGAATGCATGGATGTATGAGTGCACATCAACTGGGGATGCTCATCCAGTTGGCTTTTGGGCAAAACCCATGCAATGTGGCCGGTCACCAGCGAAAGTACATAGTACATACGTAGTGTCAAACTCACCAAAAGTAGGTTGATAGTCGATGGTCTGGGAGCTAGTGAAATGATACCTCAACTAAATTTTATTAGGCACGTGCTACAACATCCAGAATTAGCTACCCGTCATCGCTCGAATGTTATGAATGCATGATTAGTGATGAGTATCGAATATTGCATATCAGACCCAGTAATTTCCTGATTTTACATACATGATAATGTTTAATGCCAGATTTTACTCGTGTTTTTATTACATGATGAAATCAGGAGTGTGTATTGAAAGATGATGTTAAAAATATGGATTTAGCACTCCAAAATTACCAGAGCACGGGATAGATTCCAGAAAACCAATAGTGAAGATTTTACACGCCTGAGATTTGAGGAAAGCAAGCCAAAGGGGCCCGAAGGACGTCCAGAATACAAGATCACATGGTTTCCATCATCCGATCAACTTGAAACTTCATACATGTGATGGAGGCCATAAATTAACCGTACATATTAAATTGCAGCCATTGAGGATCTCGGGAAGTGGTCCAACGGACAGATCAGCCCATTAATCTTCACTTTGGGGCCCACCTGATATTTGGAACTGCCTCAAACTTGGTTTTGGCGGTTGGAATTATATGAAGGAAAGGATGGACGGTGCAGATTTCCCACAAACATTACACTGGGCCCCACATGCGTGAGCACGTGCATAAAGTGCACGTGCGCTGGCGCTACACCGGACGGTTGAAGGGTCAGCGCAAGCGCTGACCCGAGGCGTCTTTGTCGAAAACGGCACAGCCGTTTCCAGCGTTAACGCTGCCGACGGCTGTCCTCAGTTGTGGGCCCCACACATTACCCAAATGCATGATCTGGGCCGTTCATCAGGTTTACATGAAGACTATTAGCATTGCTTAGGTGGCAAAAACTTCAAATGATAGCATAGATCGGTTTTTAACCGTACAAACGTAAGATGGACGGCAAGACAAAAAGCCACGTGGGCTGCACCGAATCCACCCTAAAACCAGTCAATTCCTACTGATTTTTCGAGCTGAAACCAATGGACGGCGTGGATTCCTGTGAAAAGTTCAATAATGGACCCAACCATCATCGCAGCGTCGGTTTGGCGTCCGCGAAACGCACGGACGCTGCCAGTTTTTGCGAAGGATTGTGGGCCCCGTACGTCACCCGTACGGCCTATCTGATCCGTCCATCGTGTAGAGGGCTTCGAGAGCTTCAAAACCATATTGATATTCCTCGCCCATGCGTTCACACGTGTGCGGTATAGAGGCCAAAAGTAGACTGCCCCGGGACGTTCAAAACTAAGTTTTTTGAGATTTCTTCTGTGGGCCGCGTTAATGGACCTTCCAAACCACTCATTCTTGACTGAAATTTCGTTCTGAATCCAATGGACGGGGTGGATTTTTCAGAAAATACCTCTGTGGGGCCCACCGATCACGGCTGCGAAAATTTGTACTCCGAGTCCTTCTACGACTCTGCCACCGACCCCAGCCATCCAGCAGCTATAAAAGGGGAGTTTTGGATGTGGGAAAGGCATTTAGAACCAGGAAATTTCATATTTGGAGCAAGGGAGAGAAGAAAGAGAAGAAAGAGAAGAAAGAAGAGAGAGAGAGATTGTTTGGTTTGACGTTTTTTTATGAATTTTATTTAATATTTTTTATGGATTTTATGGGTCACTAATCTCTCAGCTAGGGCTGAGATGAAGCCCCTAATTTGATTAGCTCTTGTATTGGTTGATTTACTTTGAATTTCAATTAATTTGTTTCTTTCTTTAAGTGGGCTTTATGGGTTTAAATTCTATACTTCTCCATCTATTAACTTGACCAAAGTATATATATGGATGTTGTTTGGATGCTTATTATAGGTGCTTGTGTCTGATCAAGAACAGGTTTCCTATAGAGGAAGAAACAGGATGCTTTAATGAATTGTACATCCCTTATGCCCGACCAAGGATATGGGATATGTCATTCATGGCATTGCTTAAAGGAATTAGACAGTCTGTATGCCCGATTAAGGACACAGATTGTGCTTTCTCTATTTAAGTGGTATTAATCTAGATCAAGGTGAATCAACAGACAAAACAAGGGTTAGGATAATTAGGGGTGGATTCGAAAGTCCTAGTGCTCTCTTTCTGATTGAATTTTCTTCCCTGTTCTTAATTGTTTTGTTTCCCTAAAATTGTGCTTAGTAGTTCATTCCATTATCTGTTGGATTAGTTAAGGAGAGTCATAGATTTGAATTGTGACGACCAGTCCTCGTGGGAACGATCTCGTAATACGTACCGTATCTGCATCTGATTCGTATACTTGCAAGTTTAAATATCATTTAAATCGTGTTGGTTTAAACAAAACATCAATTAGCCCAATCGTTATTAATCCGTTTACAACCAACAGGTTTAATAAGGTTAAAGGTCACTATGGGGAGCTTATAGCCCAGTATAGGCCAACAGTTCAGGCATAGTGTCCCATTCCACCATCCCTGGCTCATGAGGCTGTCATCTTAAGATGTTTAATGGAGCCCAATCGACTAGTGGCCAATCATTTCAGTATACGGGACTTACCATCGTATGGTTGCACAAAATAAAACATCGAACCCATATAGGGAGAATACTAGAACAAAGCCACATAGGGCGATATCAAAACAAGCCATAGAGGGCAAAATTTCAAAATAGGACATATAGTGTAAGTATCGAAACCATGCGATAAAAGACCATCCTTGAAAACCATTGGACATAGGCCCACATCAATGGTTAATTTAAACTACTATTCAATAACCACTAAGCCGAAGGTCCATTACAATCACAACCAATCGGGTTACATCCTAAGTATGGGTATATATTTATAGGTGGTGGGTTTCCCACTGATGTACTGGTTTAAGTTTCATAAGAAATCTATAAATAATACACAAGCATGAATAAATATGCAGGATAAACATTAAGCATGTAATGTAGCAATTTAATCCCAACACTTAGCACATATGACTATAAGATAAAAGATATCAATTATTAACTAAAATGTAAATAAAAACTATCACTTAAGTTAATAAAAAAATGGAAAGCTCAAGGAGAAGAATCATCACCTCAAACTTTGAACTGCCTACCAGTGTTGCTAGAGAATGCATGTTTTCTTAGAATCAATCTCTATCATAAATCATGAACTTGTACAATTAAATCCAAGTTCTACACACTACATAGGGTTTAAGATCATAGCCTAGAGTTTTAATTACTTATATTTCAGTTTTTAGTGTAGAATTAGGGTTTTATCCTAAAGTTTAGTTATAGGCTCTAGATTCCAGGATTTGAATCCTAGATGGCGTACCATCAATTAGAACGTAAATTAATAATTAAAAAATAACTATCAGTATTAGTGTTATAATTCATATTAACTAATCATAGTAATAGTAGTCATTATGATGATAATTAATATCATGATTTACTATCAATGATAATATTTAAGGGTGACAAAACAAAACACCAGTGTCTAATAATGATATTATTTTATTTTATTTTATTTTTATCTAACCTAACTAACATTAATATAGATAATTTGCTAGTGGCTATTCTTAGCTAATATTCATAGTAGAAGTATTAATTTGTCAATACTAATAATGATAATTCACAAGTTCATATTTAAATATATCCACATTATCTAATATCCTTATAATGACTACAAATCCATTAAGTAATACAAGTAATAATGATAATAATTTAATATAATAAGGACTAATACTAATAACCATATTAACAAGAGCTATACTAATCCCATGATAATATTTAAGGTTAGTAGATAAAATGTAAGTGTCTAATAATTATAGTTTTGTTTATTATATTTAATATTAATATACGTAACATACTAATGGCTCTTCATGCTCAATATTCATGTTAGTTAGGGTCTTAACTATCTTATCTAATGGACTTCAACCTACAATCTATACTATAGTTAAGGTTTTGATAAATACAAGTTTCATAGTTACAATTTCTAATTCAGTAATCAAATTTAAATTACACTTAAGAGGGTAGAGAGTTTATACCTTAGCAGTAGTTGAGTGTGGCCCAACACCTATTCCAGCAAGTTAACTTGGTCCTGAGTCAACTCCTCGACTCGGTCAAGTTGAGCTAGTGCAGCTACACTCCTACTCACTCTCTCTCTTCTTTCTTTCTTTCTTTCTTTCTTTTCTCTCACTTTCCCTTTTTTTTTTTCTTTTCTTTCTCCCTAGGCTAACCCAAATCAGACTAGGTCCAACTTGACCTAGCTAGAGTCGGCCACAACTGAGTTGATTCAGTTACAACTGAGTCAACTCGGTCCAATACCTTCACTCTCCCTATTCGCACTCTCCTTTTCTCTCTCTTTCTTCTTCTCCTTTTCTCCTTCTTTTCTCCTTTGCTGGGATGTCCAGCAATACTCGAACCAGGCCCAACCTGACCGGAACAGGCCCAATCCAGACCTGGCTCGGCAGACCACATCTCACTTATCTCCTCTCTCTCTCTACTTGATTCTTCTCCTTCTATCTTCTCTTTCATTTTTCTTCTTCCTGCTACCACCACCGGGAATGCCTAGCAATAGCCTAGACCAGAACCAGATGATTTGGTCCAACCAAACCGATGCAACAACAGCCCTTTTGGCTGACGGCTTGGGTGGTCCAAGATTCGTGCAACACGCACCATCTCCCCATCTCTCTCTCTCTCTCTCTCTCTCTCTTTGATTTCATTTCTTTCTTCTTTTTCTACTTTCCCTATCTTCTCTAGAGACGTCCAGCGGTGGGATTGGTTGCAATAAAGTTCAGCAACAGTCTCCCTTGACGAAGATGGTGATGGCCATTGATGGCGAATTTTGAATGAGAGCTTTTCCTTCTAATAGGCTTCTTCCAAATGGTCCGTAGGGACCCTGGGGAGCTTGTAGACGAGCTTTTTCAAAGCTTGGGGAACGCCTGGGTGGTGGGTTCAAGTGGAGCAGATTTCGGTTGATTTTCTCTCGAACTACTGTAGGAGGTGCAGAGCGACCGCATCTACTAGCTCCCTATTTATGGAGAACCCTAGCTCTCTAAGGCCGTCAAATGAGAATAAACGGCCCGGATGCGTCTCATGGATGGAAGGTATTTGCAAATTGCGGCACAACAAATCTGGCTATGATTCGTGGTTTCTGATTTGCTAAGAAAACCTTAGGTAAGGTAAGATGCACAGCTGAGATGCTCCACATCCAAGGGTCGAGGTTGCAAGTGTACAGCTTGCCAGCGAGGCAAATAAGAGAAGAATGGAAACTTTCCATTTCGAGGAGATGCTGCACACACACCGGATTTGGCTGGGGGCTCGTGCACACGTGCATTCTTTCTATCACGTGAAAGCAGTTAGGTTATGGTTAGCTCGACTTCCTTGATTAGATGAACGGCTTGGATCGTGTCGATGAGTGTTGATGGTGGGCCACGGTCGTCGCAAACAGACACCGTCCGTTTAAACTGGACTCGGACAAGAGTCTCGTGAAGAGAAAGGAAAGAGGAAGTTTTCCTCTTCAGGACAACGGGTTAAATGCCGCTTAACCGGCATGGTGCATTGCAGGTGTGCACCCACTGTGCTACACACATAGCGAAAATGTGGGGCCTATAGTGATGATCGAGGAAATTCACTCCGTCCATTTGGTTCTAGGGGGTCTAAATGGGTCCCCTGATTAAAAATTAAGCATGTCCAAGGTCTCGGTGGGCCGTACGAGCTGATTCCTAGCTTTAACAGTGACTTCCCATTGATTTAACGGTCGAATCATCCCGAGATTGAACGTCAATGATTAAAAGATCCTACTAGGCCATTTGTAAGGCTTTCATTATTTATTACTAACCAATACTAATATTAATATAGACTTTATTTCTTCTGTAAATTGCTTGTAATTAAAATAATTAAAATCACACACACACACACAATTTTAATAGTAGCTTACTACTAATTACATGCTGTTGTTCACACATTCATTAATATATATAATTCATAATATACAATATCATATTTAATTAAAATTATATTTGTATTTAATAATATTGTTAAATAATATACAATTATATTAAAGTATCTAATGATTTTTTTATATATACTTATAAAAGATATTCAATGCTACATTATTATTTATAATTTGATTTTATGTTGTGAATTTATTACTCATTGTATTTATTTAATATAACATTATTTTTATAATATCTTATTACATACAAAAATTTTAAATATTTACGAAGTATATACATTTCATAGTGTATATATTTAGGTTGCACTATATATATATATATTTGTTTATATTAAATTAATTTACATGGTAACACTCGAGTACTAGAAAGTACGGGATGTTACAGCCTTGACTTTTAGAAATTCTATAGAAAAACTCGTATGT
Source organism: Magnolia sinica (assembly GCF_029962835.1). Taxonomy (NCBI): domain Eukaryota; kingdom Viridiplantae; phylum Streptophyta; class Magnoliopsida; order Magnoliales; family Magnoliaceae; genus Magnolia; species Magnolia sinica. The sequence continues at coordinate 64,636,057 of NC_080588.1, forward strand.
TATATGGATGCAGATTATGTAAAGAATGTGGATAATAGAAGGTTGACTTCCGATTACTTGTTTGTATTAGCGGGTGGAGCTATCTATTAGTTGGACGTCGAAGCTTCAATTTGTAGTTGCACTTTCCACAATTGAAGTTGAATACATGCATTGATGGAAGCGTTCAAAGAGGTTATTTGGTTTAAAATGATGATGGATGAATTAGAGTCTCAGTAGGAAGTCGTGCCTGTACATTGTGACAGTAAGACTGCAGCCAATTTGACGGAGAACTCGGTGTATCACTCCTAGACTAAGTATATTGATGTTCGCCATCATTTTATTCGACAATGCTAAAGGAAAGAGATGCCACTCTTAAGAAGATTCATACTATCGAAAATCCGACAGACATGCTTACGAATATTATTCCTATAGAGAAGTTTAAGTTTTGCTTGACTTCTTTGAGCTTGACAAAGAAGAAATGAAGATGGAGTGAGAATGAAGCAATGATGATATTATTTTAAAGATAATTATAAATGGTGGTAGTAACTTGGAGCAGTGGAGCTGGAGGATTGAAGTCACGTTGGAGATTGTTGATTAAGTGCCTTTAATCCTAGTGCAAAGAAGACATTTTTTGGTTCGATTGGTTTCTCATTAGTTAACCAAATTAGAGGGTGAATTCTTATATTGCACGCCATGATATTTTGTACTTATTTGTTTAACTGATGTGTGTGAGTTGGTTCCTATCGGTTCGACCAGCGGAATGCATAAGTGTGGGTTTTATTTCTTAATTTTGTACAAGAGTGTATAAATACCATTCTAATTATTTTAATTGTGATTAGGGTTAACGAGGAAAGCCTATCACAGATATTCAAGGGTTTTGAGGGGAAAGATAGGATTTCTACCGTAAGCTGTTCCATTTCTTGTAACTTTCTTCTAATTATAGTTGATTGATAGTTTCTCTGCGATATGATTTTTTTCCTCATTAGGGTTTTTCACGTTAAATCTTTAAAATTTAGGTGTCATTTTTGTCCATGTGGATTTTTTGTTATTTATTGTTTGTTGGATTCAATCTTAGATTACTTTCATGCCCAACACTCTTGGCTTCAAGTGAAGTTTTTGAGTTTTTTTTTTTTTTTTTTAACAATGCCACCGGCTATACCATGTAGATCAATGTGAGTTGTGGACTATTAAAATAGGGTCAAGTGTGAACTTTTGTTAATCATACTTTCATCACGAGAATAAGCAATATCTACAAATTTTTTCTTTTCAAGACAAGCCACACGGGCACTTGAACCCACAACGTCAATGTTGAACTCACTCAGTGTACTATTGAATCATGGGTTGTAACTTGAGAACATGTAAAGATTATATTACATTTACTTTTGAAGGTTTGTAAATCATATATCAGAGATAGGATGTACAAGGAACCAAGATGGCAATACGAAAACATTACCAAATTATTTCACTATTATCTTTGATTATTAATTAATATTTTTTATTTTTTGAATATGAGAAATTTTAAATATACTTTGGTGTGCTACTAATATTCTAATTATTCACAAGATAACAATAATTATTACACATGTGTGCCACTTTGACACCGAACCTGACTAACCCATTATTAATGTGTCCTGAATGGTGGACCTGATCCCGACTCTATAAGGGTCTGAGAAACTGGACCCTGGTCTGAGAATCTTGTAGACAATCCTACGTGACATCCAATCCGATTGTTGGCCTATGTCTGTAGATGCCTCAGGTAAAAGCTTGCCAAACCAACAAAACTTAAACCTGGACCTGACATGAACTAAAGTGAAGTCACGGTACCAAGACCCAAAGGGTACTTGAACTCATTGGATCCCCGTGTAGGAACCTAATACGGTAACTAGGAGTGTCAGCGGGCTGGGCCAAGTTTTGTCCAAGCCATTGTCAACATAAATTCAAAGCCAACCTAGGCCCATTAGGCCCATGATGGGCCTTAATAGTCCAGCCCTGGGCTGAGCCCGAGCTTTAATAGAGAGAGAGAGAGAGGGGTGTAGGTTGGTGGATAGATGCAGATTTGAGTGAAATCGCATCAGCTCGTCCACCGTATGAAATGCGCCAACAAGCCGGACAAACGCCTCATTCTCATTGGTAATCTTCTGAAACCTGCCTTATCTCTCTCTCTCTCTCTCTCAAATTTTCATTTTCTCTGAACTCCTCTTTAGTATTTTATTGGTGAAAGTTAGGGTCTCTTTATAAATTTTAAAATGCGGCTGCAATGATTTTATTTTCTTAAAAAAATCGTAAAAGGCTCTTCAGACATATACATACAAGCTCAGCTTGTTTTAGAATGGACTTGATTTTTAAACCCAAGGCTAACCATCTAGCTTGATTCTCCAGCCCAAGCCCATTACAAGGTGGGCCAAGCTCGGAGCCCGTGGCCCAATCCATCCCATTGACACTGATAATTAGGGGTGTACACCGAGTTGAACCGAGTCAAGCTGGCCTCAGCTTGACTCGGCTTGGCCACTAGCTGACCCCAGCTCAAACTCAGCCCAACTCGGCTCGGTTCGGTCAGCAGCTCGGGCCAGTTTAAGCCGAGTTCCAGCCAAAATCGAGTCTTTGTGGCATTTTCACAAACACATGCAATGCAGTTTCAATTTCTCAATGTATGTAAAACAATAACAGCTGTTTAAAGTATTTCATCAAACACCTTATAAGCAACATCAAAATCAATGAAAAATGGTATTTGTTTTATATACATACCTTCTTTGCCGCTAGTTGATACTTCGTCGAGTCATTTCATCAAACACTTGGTGAGCAACATCAATATCAAAGTAACCGAGTCACCGAACTAGTTCGATCTGAGTTCGATTCTGAGTTGGGGTTCGATTTGAGTCGAGTCGAGTCGAGCTTAGGCAAACTCGAACTTGGTTCGAAATTTTTTCGAGCTCAAAAAATCAGCTAGACTCAGCTTGAACTCAGCTTCAAACCAAGTCGAATTGAGCTTTTTCAAGTTGAGTCGAGCGAGCTAATTCGGTTCATATACACCCCTACTGATAATGGTACTTGGTAGGGCTGGCAATTGGTTGGGTTAGACATGGCCAAGCAAAATGAGTAATAGGTTAGGCTTGGGTTAGACATAGTCTGTATAAATAATGGGTTGGACTTGGATTGAACTCTGCCGAACCTGACCTACCGACGTAGCTTGTTGATGTTCTAGACCATATGATAGAACCAGCTAAACCTTGGAAGAATTCGTAGACGATGAGTCATAGATGCATCCATATGGTGTATGTATGCACATATCCACTAATTAGGCTGGCGTGGACATACCTTTAGCCCATGATCTGTTCTTAAATCCATGTTTTTGTATGGGGATCGGTCGGGTCCATCAAGCTGATCACAAGGTAGGGTCTATCAAGCCCGACCCGGTTTCAATTAAATGATTCGGGTCCGTTTAAGCATGGCCAAAAGGAAATGGGTTGTGGGTCGGGTTCAGACTAGAATTATTTCTCCGTTTAATAAAGAAGTCGGATTGGGCCGACCCGATTAGACCCGAACCCGACCCGAAATTTAAATTCCTTGTGCACTGCCGGAGACATGTTACCCGACCCAAACACGACCCGATGGTAGCCCTAGGCACATCCGCCTGCCAGCACGTGTGCCGCGAAAATCGCCTCTAACTACCATATAAGACTAATTGCCCCACAGTCGCAGCAGCTGGATTTTTCACTTGGCGCTCTCCCTCGCGAAAACCCTACTCTCTGCCCTTTTCCTTTTCCAACAACCCTTCCATCTCAGCAAATCCCTCCTTCTCAAAGCCATTTCCTCTACAATCCCATTTTCTTGATTTACGAGTTTCATCATCAACGCATCTCCTTTCGATCTAGGTATGTACTTCTCTTCAGATTTTATTGTGGTTCGATTTAGGGCCCACCTTTTGGTGGTCGGTAGCCGTTGATCTCTCAGCCCTCAATCTACCCTAGGTGCTGAATGCCACAAAACCTCACAGATTCGAAGATGTTTAGCTTTTAAACTTCTTTCAGCCTCTTTCTTCTAATTATCTTCATATGAATGATTAGTGCATTCTATTACTACCCATTCATGTGTTACCCACCGATTAGAGAGTAATATTTTCCAATCTGTAAGTTTTTATTGCGCAACCCCGCCTGTCGTGTGGCCCGTCGAATCGACAGTTCGTATTGCCAAACCATGGTCTCGATCTGTACATGACTAGTCATCTCAGAAAACTGCATTTTGCAATGTTCAGGACCCAAAAGTTCCTTGGACATTAGCTATCCCATTTCGTCAGTTTCACCTATGGTGAGAGGCCACTGCAGGGGCTTGTGTCTAGATTGCTACTGTTTTCATTGTGCAGGATTTTCTTGAAGAAGGAAAGTCTTTTCTTGCAGCAATGCGTGGAGTATTAGTTTGCATTTTTCGTGTTTGTTTCTGATAATGCCATTTTCTTTTTCCTTATTTCTTTTCTTCTCTGTTTTATTTTTATTTTTATTTTTATTTTTATCTTATCTGAGAAAAAGGCTTAATTGTGTAATTATAATTTAGTAGGCTATATCTTTTTTCTTTCCTTGTTTCCAATCTTTGTCAAAGGTGAAAAATGTCGAATATATTTAGTGCAGTAGAGCCTTCTTTATGTAGCTTTTATCGATCTAATTCCGATATGATCATCCTTCTTCAGTACCATTGTCTCAGTCTGATTTTTTTTTTTTTTCCTACCCTTTCGGATCGTGTCATCATTTGGGCGATAGTTTTATTGCTTCGTCAGTTGTTATCTCAACACCTGTCTCTAGATTTTTGTGTGATAACTTGATCTGGTCCATCTATTTTTGAACATGCGTACTCCACTGTCATTTACAGTTACACGGGCATGTTGCAATGTGTGCTGTAAGCCGATATCATTCAACATTCAGAACCTGTGTCTAGATTTTATGTGGGTCATGACTTGCTTGGAGCCTAGAGGTGCATATTCGTAGATTTTTGAACAGGCACTAACTGGCATAGACCACCATCATTTATGGTTACATGAGTATGTTGCAACGTGCTTGATAAGCTATCGTACATTCACACTCAACACCTGCAGGCATTGCATCAACTGACTGTGGTAAATGGTCCAGTGTAAATTTCCTAGATGACGAACTAGGCTGTGCCAGTATGCTTATTTGACAGATGCTGTCTTGATTTGAATTGATCGTTGTGGTGGTGCAGATGAGCCCTGGAACCCATCCATCTCCCTTTTTGTTGTGGTACATGTTATCAGTAACTTCTGTTTCATTGATAAGAATCTAAAAAACAGTTGATGACTTTAGCGTTGATTATTATTTCACAAGATACATTCCATCATATAGAGACTCTATGTGCGATGGGACAATTCTCTTTATTCATCCCGTGGCCATCCTTCATGGTTTAGCTGATTGGTATTTGGTCTGAAATAAGTGATGCTTAATGTGAATGAGTAACATCGGCCAAGTTATGCTGGTCTATGTTAGAAAACCACCTTTATGACACATCTCTCTAGATGCCAAGCAAGCAATGAAATTGAAGTATCGTTCATATGGGGGACTGAAGAAACTGCAGATTGTTTGTTTGAATACTTTGTTGCTAACTTTCTATGTTACTTGAGAATGGCTATGGGGATCAAATGCCGTGAGGATTGGGTATGGTGGGTCCCCTAAGCCTGAATTCTCAGGAATCGGGATACAGGTATGACTAGGATTGGTTACAAGGTCATGTTATTTAACTAACAATATGGCAGGTTGGGTTCATATTGCAATTTGTACGATTCGATAAAACTTCTTAATAACTGTCATGTCTAGAGTTCAAGACACCAGTTGATCTGGAGTCTAGTTCTCGTGGAATGGGGTCCCCTTATCCTTGTCCTTATCTGTGTATTCAAGTAAAGTACTTCAATTTTCAGAAGATCCGAGTATCGCCGCTTTGTAAAACCTGATGAGGTTGACTCTTCAGTGGTGCATATATCCATTAACACATCATACATTGTTGTTTTATATTGATTAATGCCCTTGATTGTCCTATAACATTTCATTATGTTTGTCTCTAGCCTTCTAATTGCCTCTTTATTTTTTCTGTGCAGAGTCAAACTGCAAAGGTTCACTATAATCTTCTTGTGGACATGTCTTTTCCAATAACACCTTCTAAGAGACCCTATGATAGGAATCCTTTAGAGCTGAATGGAAGGGCAAAGTGGCAAAAGACTGCAGCTTTCAATCCACAGCTTCAACCACTGAAAATACCCCCTGGTTCCACTGCTTTTCGGGTACTTTGTCCTGCTTTGAAGTCGGGCAGTGTTATCGGTAAAGGTGGCACCGTTGTAAATAAGATACGCAAAGAAACTGGCGCAAAGATCAGAATTGAGGAAACTATCCCTGGGTGTGCTGAAAGAATTATTGTTATAGTGGGTTCTGATAAAGATGCAGAAACTAGCAATGACCAGAAGAAATCAGATGATGAATCTGATGATATTGCTAATGACTCTGATGATGCTGGGGAACAAGATGAGAGCAAGGATGATAAGGAAGTTGCTCCTATAGAGAGTCCACAATCTGAAAAGGCAAGTTCATCTGCACAAAAGGCTTTGTTGCGTGTTTTTGAGAGAATGGTCGAAGTAGATCCCGAGGTGGATGGGGAAGATGAAGCGAGTAAGAAGTCTTCCGCAGTTTATGTGAGATTGCTTGTGCTTTCTAGCCAAGTTGGTTGCATTCTGGGGAAGGGTGGAAGCGTAATTAAGCATATATCTGCAGAAAGTGGGGCGCAGATCCGGATCCTTCCTAGGGACAAGCTTCCTTCATGTGCTTCGCCCTTTGATGAACTGGTCCAGGTAACATAAAAGCCATTGGATCATGATATTTCTTCTTTTTTGTTAGCGAAGAAACAGACTTTGAATGCCAACTGAGAAAAAAAGTTAATTGAATCAGCTCTGGATGGCAATGGGCAAAGTAACTAGCTCACTTGCCATTTGGGGCAATGGTCATTCTGTTCAATCTGAATGTAGCAATTACCAGACCATCCTGAATCGAAGCAGTTCGCAGCCCTGTTTCATTTATTACATCGGTTGTGCTTTATTTTTTTCTTATCTTTAGTGTCATCTGCAATAACAATCTTGTGTGGTTTAGGGTTCAAGCTTCAAAAAATTTTAACATTTAAGTTATTCTGTGGCCGTCACATTATGATTGCAGATAACAGGAGGGTTAGATGCAGTTAGGAAAGCTCTTCAACTGGTTTCTCAACAGCTTCTTGAGAACCCACCTCGTGACCGTGATTCATTTCCTGCAAGCAAGACTGCCGGGCCATCATCTCATCCGTTTACGCCTCTTCCTCAGCCAGAAATTTACCCACCTGCAATTCATCATTTCCCTGTTCAAGGGGCACCATATGCTGTCAGGCCTCATTCTAGCTCTGATTTTCATCCAAGCATCACCCCATCTATTCCTAAATTTCATGAAACTGAAAGTGTTATCTTGGGTCGAATGAGGACTTCTCAGGAAATACTCACATTCAGGTTGTTGTGTATGGATGATAAGATCGGAGGTGTGATAGGGAAAGGAGGGAGCATAATAAAAGCGCTCCAACACGAAACAGGTTGTGATATCAAAATTCCTGATGCTGTTGCTGACTCAGATGACCGTGTCATAATTATATCCGGCCCTGCAGTAATGTTTCTTTTGTCCTGCCTTTTCTTTTCTGACGAGTCAACTGTTAATATCTGCTGGATTTCTGAAGTTACTTGTCGAACTTTAGGTTTTCCTCTTGATATTAATTAATGGCTACGATGCGCTGTGCATGAATATTGTCCTGATCTGCTCAGTTCATAGAGGTGGGATCAATGCGTCAATGATTGAATCATTGAATTGATGCATCCTATCTTATATATGGGGGTTGCCTGATTGGAAGATCCTAAACTGTCGATCAGTGAACTACAAATAGAGGTTAAAAAAAAGAAGAAGGTGAAAGGCTAGATGGCTAGGATTTTCCAGTTTGGGAAAACTTCTGGGCAAGCCTATCCATGGTAGGTCCCATCAGATTGGTGGTTTGGTTCATGGAAAAAATGGATCCCACTTGTACAGTCTGGGAGCATCAGGATGCTGTTCAAATGTGACACATCTTCTTCTTATGCATAATATTTCATTATAGTCCATCTCCTTCCTGTAACTTTCTTGTTTCTTTTTAATGATTACTTCCATTGCTTTATGAGCACAACTTAAGATGACTCCATTAATCGAATAATTTAAATGGTGCAGCATCTGGATGATAGGATCTCTGCTGCACAGGATGCAGTCCTTCGAGTTCAGAGCAGGGTTTTGAGACCTGTATCTGACGGTAAAGAGAAAAGTATGTCGTCTAGGCTTCTTGTTCCTTCTAATCAGATTGGTTGCCTTCTTGGCAAGGGCGGTGCCATAATAGCTGAAATGAGAAAGGCATCTGGTGCGTACATACGTATTTTGGGGAAGGATCAGATCCCAAAATGTGCCTCGGAAAATGAAGAAGTAGTTCAGGTGCGTGTGTTTTACCTATTGAAATGTTGAAAGATACTAGGGATGCATCCCCATGAGCCGCACCTCATCTAGGTCATTCATCGAAGGTCCACCGTAGATGGCCGGATGGGAAAAGATCTCACTAGCCTGTTCAGAGATCCTCAGATTATTGCCACATAGGCCATTGACAGTTGGACCTACTGGATGAATGGTCTGATTAACACATGGTGGGACAGAAAGGCGATCCAATGTAGCAAACGTCTTGATCATAGTCTCAGTGCCAACCTGATGTTTGAATCTCTCCTCTCCAGATAAATGGGGAATTTGAGGCAGTTCAGGAAGCGGTGTTGCAAATAACTTCAAGGTTGCGGCATCATCAATTCCGTGATAAGTTTCCTTCCATGAACCATCCACCACGTTCTGCTTTTCCCGATCAAGGACCTCCTTTTGTTCCCTACATGGGAAGGAGGGATCTTTCACCACCTGGAATGTATTCTAATTTGGGCCTCCCCTTTCACAAGTTTGATGGTGTTGGGGGCCTTCCTCATCATGATGAACGATCTGCTTTTGCTCATGGCATTCACAGACATGGCTTCCCCCCACATAGTTCTGAAAGACTACCATCCTCAGTGCCATGGGCAGCTCAGGTATTTGTCTGTTTTATCGTCCGTGACAATCTTCATTTTGTTTTTATCAGTCATTCTACATTTAGTTCTGCCCCATTGCCATGAATATTGTCAGCACATCCTTTCAATCGATCTGCTCTGGTGTAGAAGGCTAAGGATAAGGGATTTCTTTTTGGGAAAAAGCTATGACTGGAGTCTTGACATCCCTTGATGGGTGCTTTTTCATTACTCCTATGTGGATTGCAAACAAATGTTCCACAGAAACAATTGGGACCGGAACTTCAGCTGTCAATTGCTTTTTCTTTCCTGCTTGGCAGGTGTAAGTCATATACCAAAAATTACAAGGAGACCATTTTCCCACTTGATTCCCTTCCCTTTCAGTTATGTTCTTTACGACTTCTGTTATCACGTCTCTATGAAACCTTTGCATAAGTTATTGGATGTAAATTTTTACATGCTTTGTTCCACACCATCATATACCATTACTTAATCAGTGATATCGTAAAGATCGCAGAAATTTTTTGATTTTTTTTATATGCTTCCTTCTCAATTTGGTTTTATTCTGAATATAGGGCACACGGGATGGTGGTGGTCCAATTGGAATTTCAGATTACACAGGAGCTCCCCAGCGAAGAATGGGTGGAGCTGGAGGGTTTGTGCATTTTTACTCTTTCAGTATTAATTTTTTTCAGTAGTATTTTGAGGTGCTGAATTGTGTACGTTAGTGACATTGCCATGGATATCTGTTTGTCTATGCAGTGGAAGCCAGCCATCTTTTATCACAAGCACGACTGTAGAAGTTGTTGTTCCTCGATCACTTGTTGCTTCTATCTATGGAGAGGATGGAGGCTGTTTAAAACAGATACGCGAGGTTTATTCTGAGACATGATGGCTGTTGATGTTCCTGCATCCTTGATGCTTTGTTACTGACCAATAAATGCATTTTCAGATTTCTGGTGCTAAAATTACCATCACTGATACTGCACCTGGGGCAACTGAGACTGTCATTATAATATCGGGAACACCCGAACAGACCCATGCTGCACAGAGCCTGCTTCAAGCATTTGTAATGAGCGGGACAGCTTCCCCCTGATTTGCCGTAGTAGACAGGTAACCTTCCTTACATTCTTCCTGTTGTATCAGAACTTTGTCCATGTGTGTAATGAGTGGGACAGCCTCCCTCTGCTTTGCCACAGCAAACAGGTAACCTCGTTTGTGCTGTTGTATCTGGCCTTTGTCATTGAGCTTATTCAGCTAGTAAGAGGCACTCTGCTGCATTCCTCTGTTAACCATGGCTAGAAATTCTAGTGCTGCACTCACTTGCTATTTTAGGGCTAGACTGTGGTGTGCATTTCCCACCATGTTTTAAATGGCGATGACCCATTTCCTGGACAGGCATACATGCCTGCAAATCTAAACTGCGTGCATGACCCAAGATTCTTAACAATCTAATGATCTGACTATCCTATTTATGGCCTTAAATTGGATGGTAAAATAAAGTTATCCGCGGTTGAGATTCAATGGGGAAATCAGATGGTTGAGATCATCTGGGCAGTGTCATTTTCACGCCATGCTCCATCTTCAATAGGGCCCACAATTTGGATGGCTTGGATTGCCAAAATGTAGGGCATGTTTACAGTGAAGAGGTCACCACCATGTAAAGAATGGTGGCAGGTGCACATCATAGGGTAGCCCATTATTTTGTTGTTCTTCATTTAAAAAGGCAAGAGTGTCTCTAATGCTTCTTTATTTCACTTGTGTTGTTTGAATCTCAACATTGCTCGTCGGCGGACATAGAAGCTTGAAGAATGCAAAAATTAATTTTGCAGTTTTGAGACAATCATGTTCAAACCTCTGTGGAACATTACTAGGGACACACTTCATAATTTTCAGAGCCAGCAGATCTTTCATGGAAAGCTTACCCATCCAATATCAACTGAAGATTTGTTTGGAGAAGTAAAAAATGTACCTTTGACACTCAAAGAATGAGAGAAACAAAGAACCATTGAAATTCTCATGTATGGGAAAATGATAGGAACACAATGCTATTGAACTTTTACCTTGAGCACTACTTTGCACATGCTTCTTGCCTCTTTGAATAATATTTCTTTGAGACTAAACATTCTTTTATAGCAGGTTTTATTTCATAATGAATTATGTTGCGGATAGAGATCAGTTGAGATCAGTTGGGCAGGTTTTATAATAACTAATGCATTTGATGCAAAATAAACATATAGAGATCAGTTTGGCATATTACCCACTTGGAACTTTTAAGAGAATCCCTTGGGTGGAGTTGTTAATTTACTCTCAGAAGCTTGTATTATTGACAGTTACTTTGGAAATGATTCTTTTCATCATGTTAGGGTGTCACAATATTGTTTTGATTCGGTCTCTTGCACTACTTGGTTACTTGAAAGGTGTAGACACCCCCACCTAGCATTAGAAGTTCCTAAAAACCATTCGATTGGACCTGATTAGGACTTAGGAGGGGCTGCCCCTTAACTTCTACCTCACAATGAATTGTATCCATTAAATTAGGCCAGGCCTCCTAAGCCCAATTCGATCCAAAAGCCCAAAAATCTTTGACTTTTCCTTGTGCGCTCCCATTAACTTTTTGACCCTTTCTCCCTCGACTCGTTTACCTTGTCTTTTGTATCTCACTTTGACTTTTGACTTTTTGATCCCTTTGACTCTTTGACTTTTATGTCTCGCTTTTACTTTTGACTTTTTTGTCATGTGTCACCCTTTGTTTTGTTGAGACGCGTCACCCTTTTGTCTTTTTGTGCCATCTCCTCCTTTTTATCTTTTTGTGTACCAGGTCTCCCTTTTCTTTTGTGCTGTTAAGTCTTTTTTCTCTTTTTGTTTCCTCATGAGAAAATGACATTGGGGATCCATATACCTTTGCCCTAAAGATCTCCAAAAGTACCATACAAAACTTGCCTCGAGATCCTATGAGAGGGTGTCATGTGTCCCTACACCTAAAGTCAAATGGATTTGTGTCATGTGTCCCCTGCCCTGAAATCATTCTAAAAAAATACCAAAATGTCACCCACCTCATCTACAAATAAGCCATCTCTCTACAAGCAAATGGCCTTTGGTTCAAGTTCCCCCTACACATTCTCTACATTTTCTCCCTCTCTCCTCCCCCAATGTTCCTAGAGTTGAACTGAGGAAACCCCTTTTTTCCTGGAGATTTAACATTGTGAAGTAGGAGTGTGTGAGCTTCCAAGTATTCGAGAAAGAGAAAGGAGTCGGGTATTTAAGACCCTTTGAAACTTATTTTTTCAATAGAAAAGGGTGTGCTCCTTGACCTCTTGGGTTTTTGAGAAATGGCTCCCAAAACATTGCCAAGTAGGAGGATTTGAGCCTTCTTTCTTCCTTGGTTCTCTGCCACCAAGGCCTTTAGATTTTCTTCCCTTCTCTACACTCCTCCCTCTCTTCTCATCCTTCTAAGGAAACCTATTCGTCCTTGAACTCAACCTTGCGAAGGAGAAGAAGAGGAACTACATACAACTAGAAAAGAGAAAGTGGTTAGGAATTTAAGACTCAAATCTTCGGTTAGTGCAATTGGCAAGTGTGTACAGGGTGCACCTTAACCTCCGGGTTTCGGGAAGCTGCTCCCAAACCATTGCTAGGAAAAAAAAGGATTTGAGAGTTCTTTAACACTCAGCTCTCTAACAACCAAAGCTCTCCATTAAATTTACAGAATACTTGTAGATGGAGTTTTTATATTTTACACTTGCTACATTTCCTTTATCTTACACCTTGCTCGCTCGCGTTTTATTTTCTTATGTCTATTGTTCAAGCAGAGGATCTTTCCCTGGAGCTCTAATCCTAAAAATCTTAGATCTTGTTAAATAGAGATGGTACATCATATGACCAGAGAAGGTGACTAATACCCTCCTCCATAATTGAGGCCATTGCTCAGAAACTTTTGGAAAGCTACACCATTGGAGTTATTCAATCAGCTCCCTTTGAGCTTATTAACCTTTGGGGTTATGTGGTCCTACAGATTATAGCCTTTTGTAGATTTGGGGAGTTTTAGATAGTGGCGACTCCTTATTTTTTGCTGAGTCCCTTCCACAGAAGGGCAACCTTTTTTGCATGTCATTTGGTTCTGTAGCAACTAAAAAGCTGTGGTCATACATTGCTTTTTGTGATTTCAATTAATAATAAGTTATTGTATTAGTTATGCTCCTGCATTTTAGATAGCTTATGCTATGTAGTGTGTAGCTTATGCTACATACCATAGCTTAGTCTTAATGCTACGTAGCTCATGAAAATAGCTTAAATCGTGTGTAGCGTATGCTACATGATAATTTGCATACACTACATGCTGCATAGACCACATTACATGCTACATAGCTGATAGCTCATGTTGCTAGTTATTTTTCACTACAACATTCAATTAATGTTTTCAATAATTGATTACATATATTATTTTCAATAAAAACTAGTTAATCTTTTCAATGCTTTTAGTAAAATAATATAAGTAACAGTGTTAAATCAGTTTCGGTACTCTTTCTTTACTTTTATACTTAATCATTGCCCTTTTCCTATTACTTTAGGCTGCGTTTCATTATTAATCAATCTAATTTTGTGCAAAATATCATGAAATTGGTGCAACCAAGCAACCTTGATTAAAAATCTAGAACTAGTGTGTAGTTTACGCCTCACGCTTTAGAGGAGTGAATGCTATGCTACACACTATGCACACATATAGTTCAGGTTTTCTAGTCTAGTTTTTATAAACTCCAATTGTGATGATCTAGTTGGTTGACATTGCATTATGCAATTGTCTAACAGCTTATTAAGTTGTCAACATATTGGAATCGTCTCGTATTAGATGGTCAACAATTTAGGAATGGATGTCTACTGCATCCATAATTTATGTGCATGCGCCCAACGCAAAAATGTAGGTAATTCATTCCCCAAAATGGAAAATGGGTATTGTGCAAATCAAAATTAATTACAAAAGCAACAAAATGGAATCATGTTTTTTTGGATATTTATATTATTAAATTATCGAATATCTTTTATTTGATTGAAAATTTCTTCAAACACATTGACTAGATGTGAATTTATATCATTAAACAAGGGTAGCTTGTGGATGTCGGCATGTGCACTAGAGCCACGATGCGAGTGGAAATGTTATACCCTATTTGGCTTACGAAAGCACATTCCCTTGGTATTTTTGAAGCCTTCTAACTTGGGCAGCATCATGTTAATTTGTAGTAAGATTTGAATATCCAATAAAGTTCAACTTTGTTGTCATAAAAAACAAAAAAAATAAATATTCCAACTAATTTCATCATCATCATAGCCTTGTCCCATCTATTCGGGTTGGCTTGATGATGATGATTGTTTTGCAAAATTTTGATGACCGGCTGCCGACCTAGCATCTCCAGCCTGCACAACTAGCGGAGTTTGAACTAATTTGTAATGTTAACATTGCACCTGTTATTTGCAACATCTTCTCTTTTTGCACTGTTGGCTAGTTGGCATTGTTGCAGACTTGCAGTGCATTTTGTTGATGCTTCCATTTCTATTTGGTTTTCATTTCTTAGCGTATTCTTTGCTGGTCGAAAATGTTGCAGTTTAGCTTCCAAAAATTTATCTTTCAATGCATGTTTCTGTATCTGGCAGATACTCTGGCTTTTCACGCTGCCGTTGAATAGCCTCAAAGGTGTACCTTCAGGTTTGTTTTGTGCTCAAAAGTACTAAATGAAATCTGAGGTGGAATTCTTCATATAATATTTTGATTTTCGCTTGATGGTGCATTGATATGGTTAATTAAATTGATTTGCAATAGTTAAATTCAATAATGCGTAAATGGGGGCCACTCTATCCCTGACATTCATAATGAAAGATTAGCCCCCACTTGAAGTCCAACTTGAAATGCATAGAATTCTGATAGGGGTTGAGTTGTCATTATGAATTCAAATGGCCCCCCTCCACCTTATCTTCTATAATGAATTGGTTGAGTTGCAATTCAATTCAATTAAATATCCAAACTCAAGCAATTATTCCATCGTCATATTGGTGGATTGATCTATTGAAGTCTTTCTGTAGATTTGTGCCAATCAAGAAGACTGAATGGATGAATTTTAAAAAAATGATTGGAAGAATTCAACAGTGATGAGGAATCCACCTTTCCGGCAAGTAATATTGAGCAGCTCCCAGAGAAAGTATTGAGGGAGGTGATCCATCAGATACAACTGTTGTATGTATGTTGTCATGATGGATCTCAGTTGGTTTGTGATACTGATGGCGATCATGGGCACTTTTAGATCAATGGTACTTGCACCAATCAGCTGGAAAAACGTGGGGAGACCCTTCTATTTTGCATCTTGGTGCTTCTTTTAGCGTCAATTTTGTGGAGTGTATAATGGTTGCAAGAGGGAGATTAAACTTGGATCACCTAACTTTTGTAAAATAACCAACTTACCTTTTTATTCTAATTTTTTATTTTTATGATGAAAGCGTCCTCTTTATGATGAAAGCGTCCTCTTTATATCCTCATCGAATCATTTTTGGCTTAAAAAAGAAGTTTGGTAAGTGCAGCTAATCTTTGGCAGCCCAGAAAAGTATTTGGTTGATTTTTTAATGATATTTTGTGATGGGTGGCTTATTTCTTCTCTTTATTTTATTTAGCTCTTGGATTAGCTGCATAACCCCGGCAGCATCCCTACTCTGGAATCCGTGGATGACTTAATAGCAACATTTACAAAAAAATATTTGTTATAATGCCTACTTATGATGGTGCCATCGTAACAGGAACGGTCACCCTGCCTTAAAAAATAAAATAAAAATCCACGAATCAAATTTATTCAACAAAAACAAAGGTAAAAAGCAAAAAAACAACACCACGAGCTACAAAAATACAAGCCAAATAACCTCTCAGCAAGCCCCAAAAGGGACCACAAGCACTACCCACCGATTTCAAACAAGATACAGGTGGCTCTTTGGCCTCTACGCAGAGCGCTGCCTAAATTGTCAGCTTTGGAATTTGTGGAAGGTTGCATGGTCAGCCTACTATGTAGTGGGAGAAAAAAATAAAAAAATCTGTTGACAGTGGCTGGTGCAGGGTGGAGATGCTGGGGACACTTGATTCTATGCCTGTTTGTTTGAAGATATTATATTTCTCCCGATTTTGTTTTAACCCCCGAGGCCCTGTTCTCAGATGCCTGAAAATGAGTTCATGTCATTTTAGTTGCCAGTAATTACGTATTAGAGATATTGATCTGTGATACATTATTATTGCTAAGATGATCCCATTATGCATTAGAGATGAAACTAAAATGAGATCCAACTCATTTTTAGGCATCTACCAAACAGGGCCAAGTATTAAGCGCTGTGGAGACGGTCATTTTTGAGTTCTAATTTGAAGCCTGCATCTAGGACAAACGTTTGATTTTCATGTAGGTAGAGAAGCAATCGAGATTGCCGGCATGCTGACTGTAGTTGAAAAAAAGGCTTGTTGGTAATGAATGTGTAGGGGATTCCTATTTTCATCCCTCTCACGATGCATTACCTTTGTTTTGATGTATCACAGAAGATAAAAAGGGGGAATGAGAAATGTTTAAATAGGCAAGGATTGGTTCCTGTAAACTTTGAGAGGTGGGTTTTGCATCCCAAAATTGGATTGAATTAGTTGAAAAACGTCCCCTTTTAAAGCAGGCATGCCTGTGTGAGAGATGCTTTTCATCAGGTATGGCCATGGTCCATAAGTCATAAGTCAGGCTTGTTTGATTATCACATGCGGCCATATGCATAAAGAAAGGGCAGTTGAAAAGATGAAAGGAACGGTTGCGTTTAGATGCAACCCCAGATCATGATTTGGGTGAATAAAAGGTGGGGAACAGGGCCTGTAAACATCATCAGGCAGGCTCCTGCTTTTCTGAGTGGGCAAAAATCATTTTCAGATGCTCTTCTTGATCCCCTACACTAACAGTTCTTAGGGGAGCATTTTTTAGTATTTCCAAGTGCCTACGAGTCATCTATCACGCCTCCAGAATATCACCGTTTCTCTGTTGGGAGATGGCATGCTTGCACTGCACCTTTAGCTAATGAATGGCCTGGATCTGTCACACGTGCTTTCACATGGATCTCTGACATCGATTATGGCTGCTCATAAATATCAGGTAACCTCAGTCCTGAAATCCACCAAACCGGGTAAGTCGCCAATTTGGATGCTCTTGTGCAAGTGCCATTGAATGAAATGGCCATTAAAGTGTAGATGGGAACCACATTTCGCCTCTCCGTTTCAAGCGGGCCTCCAACAGATGGGCCTAAGTTATTATGGTTTTTCATCTGCCGAAATGGATAAACTGTACAGAGAATATAAACAAATAATTATTAGTGGTAAAAAAAGAAGAGAGAGTAAACCATGACTACTGCTGGAACTTGATCAGTAAGCAGGCGTACGAATCCTTTGTCAAATGACCACATAATGCCGATTACTAGTTATGGGGTGCTAAATCAAAATTTGGGAAACGTCAGTCAATGAAACTGACACAATTACAGAACTAAGAAAATTGTATCAGTGATAAGTCAGATGTCCCTAAATCAAAATCGATGAACCATTGATCCCAAAATACGACACCAGCGTTCTATTTGGTAGAGGCCTAAAAATGATTCACCTCATTCTACTTAAACGTAATTCCATATTAGAGATCTTGATTGTTGGTTATCAATAACGATTTTAATCCTTCCCAAAATGAAGTATGATCTCTAATACATAATTATGATTAACTAAAATGAAATGAACTCATTTTTAAGCGTATGCCAAATGGGCCCTAAATGTTTCACAATCAGTCTGAATTCAGATTGGTTAACCACCATCAACCAATATGAACAATCACTTGTTTTCAATTCAGTGCCTCATCATTCATACTGTCCTGAAATCAAATCTACTCATCGACATCATTAAAAAAAAAATGGAGAACGCATTCTTCTCAATCTCAACGACATCAATATGAAAACAAAATCTGAAAACTAGATTCGCATTGATCACCATTTCCACACTAGTCTCTTTTTATCTGTAATTTCAGTTTAAGTGTCAGTGTAACAAGTCTGCAGCTTACAAAATCCCAGGCTAACTTCCTTCTCGTTAGAAAAGAAAGCTAACCCAAGCAAGCAGACGATTTCCTAAGTAGATGTAATTGATATATGACAATCGCTAACCTGCCAAGAAAAAAAATGCTAACCTGCCTATTTAGTAGAGTATTATATTGCGTTACCACCTATTGGAGGTGACAGCTGAAGGATCCATTCCAAAGCCACCCTCGGCTTTGGCCTGACTCATTTCATCCGCTGCCGAACTAACATCCTCTTCCATCTCATCATCGTCTTTCCCTGACCCCACCACATCCTCAGGCTCCTCCGAAGCATCCTGATTCACGAAGCTCCATCCACTGAACAACTTCCCTCCTTGTCTTATGATATTGGCACCATCGTAGAAAGCATGCGACCTGATATCCTCGGATAAGATATTCGATTGCCACGCATGGTTCCCATTACTTGTCCCCGCCGCATCAGCTCCCTTGATATGCTGAGATGGGATGGAGAAGGCAGTCTTCCGGCATTCTTCCTTGTCGTCCTGTCCTTTCATTTCCACAGCGGGAGTGAGACTGACCGGACTGATTTGGACTCTGGGACTGTAATGCACTTGATTTTGAAATGTTGGTATGGTTTGGACATCCGGAGAGAGCTTAAGCTTGCTTCCACAGAGCTCGGAGGGGCAGCCATTCACAAAAGTGTTTGAGATCTTTCCATCAGTTTCCCCTTGAAAAGATGCCGGGCCAATACCAAGCACTGGCTGACAGGCTTTTGCTCTATCTTCTTCCTTGTTTAAGCTTTCTTTCTCAGGAATCAACCCCTTAATCTCAGTTTCAACTTTACATGATGCGGGCTTTCTTCCGCGAGTTTTGGGTTGTAAATCATCAGTAAAGGGTAATGAACTGACTGAAGCAATGGGTCTCTTTGGTCTCCCTCTCTTTGATGTTTGTACAGCAGGAATGGCACCAGCCCTGGCGGATCCCTCTGCTGCAGAATCCCGCTGTGTTTTCAAGGATGAAACCTCAGCCTCCAGCTTTAGTAGCTTACTCCGGTGTGTAGCCAGTTCTGCTTCCACGCGGCAAAGAGCAGTTCGAAGATGAACATTTTCAGCTGACTGCATCATCAACATCAGAGACTCCAATTTACTAAACATTGATGACCACATGATTCAAACATGGTCAATTCTACAGTGTGTTGCCCCATTTTTTTAAGGGGCTGTGACTCACCATTGTAGCATGCATGTACATCAATCAAGATCGTCTAAACACATGAGTCTGATTCTAGAGAAGGAACATCCTAAAAATTACACTAATCGATCATAACCATCCAATTTGTAGCCATAAAATGGATGTATAAGAATAAATTGGTATGTGGTCAAATACGACAGGCAAAATCAGGTAGTCTCAAGATCGTCCTGTTAGTGCGATTTCTGGGTTGTTCTCCATCCACAATGTGGCCCATGATTTAGATGATCTCGATGACTCTATGCATGCCATGTGTATAAATTTTGGATGAATTGCTGCTGTTTTGAGAATGGTATCAAACACAGACCATATTCTGTTCTTTCAAACGAAAGGCCCATGACAACAGAAAAGGAAATAGCTTGATAAGAGCGTACTTGTGCTTCCCATATCCGCTGGTGTTTCTGAGAAAGTTTCGCTTGAAGCTGCATAATTCCTCTCTGATGTGGTTGTCCAAATGACAAACTTTCTGATGCTGGCGGTGGTACTGCAAAGTGATCATATCCTCCAGTGCAAGCTGGATAATGCAGAGAATATGGAGGCTGTGGTTGCTGTGGTTGCCCCCACAAAGATGGAGGATACCAAGGACCTGAAAACAAGCTATGAGTATTGATTCAAAGATATCAATCATCCCAAGACCAAGAACATATAACACTTGCAGAAGTCCTGTTCTAGTATTTTACTTTACCTGGAAATCCCATTGGATAATAACCACCTTGATAGCCATATGTGGAAATAGATTCGCTTCCTGATGAAGCCCCAACTACTACCGGAGCTTGCCAACTAGAATCTGTGGTTCCTGCAGGAGCCAAGGGCTGATAAGGAGTTAAGGCTGCTTGGAATCCAGGCCGTGGAGGCAGCCAATAGGCCCCAAGCGATGGAGTTACTTGCAATTGCCCGTGTTGGTGATGATGGTTGATGGAATTCGGTTGCTGCTGTTGGGGGTTGAGCAACGGGGCTTGTCTTTGGTTTAAGATTGCTGGAGAGTTTTGTTGGGTGTTAAGCAACTGTCTACTAAGTGTGTGTTCTACAGTGGATGGCTGAGGCGTATATGGCCATTGAAGAGTCGGTATGTATTGCTGAGCTTGCGAAGATACAGCGTCATGTGGAGGGCTACCAACTTTGGAGTTCTTTCTAAGACGATCCACACCGGTTTGTTTCTGGCATTCAGCGGTCTGTTTTATCATTTATGACGATCATCACCGCTAACAAATAAACAGAAAAGAAACAAACAAAAAAAGAAATCCAAGAACTTACTTTCCTATATCTAAAAAGAGCCACTAATAGAAATGAGATTTAAAAAAAAAAAAAACAAGCACTTTCAGTGGCTCTCTAAAACAATAGCAAAACAGTAAATGATGCCGAAAGGTTTAATGTGCCATTCAGGTTTCCAGCTTGGACAAGAGGGTGAAGTGGGGCCACATTTCCACAATCCAAACTTTTGACACCATGGACCCTGTTATGGATAGCCTAATGCCCAAAAAAAGCCCCAGATTGGAATAATCCTAACCCTTTAATAGGTGGTCAATAGGTAGTGTCCAAGGCTCATGGCCCATGGTTCAGCAATCCAAATAATTGGTCTTATGGACCCTGCTGTGTAAGGTCCATGCACCAGAAATACCTCAGATTGGAAAAAATCCCAACACTTCAATAAGGTGGTCAAAAAATAGATATTCAGAGAGAAGATAAGCCAGAGTTTGCACTCAACCAAGAAAAGGGCCAAATGTTACATAGCTAGGATATTCCTATCTGGGGGATTTATGTGCATGGGCCATCCATGGCTAGGCTCTCTATATCAATGGTTTGGATCATTGAATCAGGTACCCAGTTATACAAACTGAAAACATGAACGAAGCCATATAGCTCTCAGGCTCGAGCAATGTTAAAAACCTCAAACCAAAAAAAACCAGCTCTTTGTAAATTACCGATCATTTGAGTAGAGGCAGCAGGAAATAGAAACAGACCCAAATACCATATTTGATTATCTTTTTATGTGCATCCATAAGCAACAAGACCCATCTGCAAAACTCAGCAATATAGTCCAAGAAATGCTTCTATAATTTTTCCAAAAACCTCAAACACCACTTTCAAAAGCTTCTTTTCACGCATAATAAAGAAAACTCGTTTCCATAAATCATCAACAGATTACAGGAAATGATTCTAAAACTCTCATGAGAAACCTCAACTATCACTTTCCATCACTTGCTGGTTTTTTCATGCATCCATAAACAAAACTGCATTTTGCATGAATCAGCATTACAGTCCAAGAACAGCTTCTGTCGCCCTCTAAAAATACCATTAAATGCAACTTTCCATTGCTAAAGAAAACAAAAGAAGCTACTGATTTCAGGCTCTTTCATGCATTTCTAAATCAAACATAGTTGCAGAAATCCACTATGCATCATATATATATATATATATATATATATATATATATATATATATATATATATATATATATATATAGTTGAATGGGAAATTGCAGAACAAATTACCAAATTGGTTGCTATTCCATGAGAAGGCTCTATATAATGCTTGATCGCCGATGGTAGGGATGGCGCCCACCTTTTGATAATACAAGCCGTTGATCTGGTGGGACTTTCATCATCAGATGGGACATGCACAACGCCTCCATAATCCTATCCCTCTGATGAAAATGAGAAATAACAACCAATGTATGAAATTTAACAAGGTTCCACTTAAACGGTTAGGAGGGTCCCAGCAGGACATATTTGAGATACCTCCCATCCATCATAGGACACACCATATGAACGGTTTGGATCAGCAAAAAATCAACCCCATTTACAGAAATGTTCAACCAAACAATGTAAGTAAAAAAACAAAGAAAGATAAAAACAACCCAAATGTAATCTTATTTGATTCTTTTTTACTTTTTTAACTTATTTTTCTTTTTGTATTTAGTTTTTCATTTAAAAAAAAAAACAAATAACTAACTAAACCCAAGAAAACAACTCAAACAAAATCTCTCTAACTGCAAATGCTTTGAACACAAAATAACAAGCAACAACAATAACCAAACACCCAACAAAAATTTCAATGAGAAAGACCCAAAAGAGAATCAAAATATCAAAAAACCAACTTTCCATTCTTTCAAAAAAGAAAAAAAACCAACAAGAGTAAAAAAAAAACCCATTTCAATAAAAGGTAGAAAATATCAAAACTCACCAAATATTCATGTGATTCTATTTCCTGATTCTTCTGAGTGAGTTTCTCTTCCTTCTTCTTTTCCATGGCCCTTCCCTTTCCTTTTCAGAAAAAAGACAAAAATGTAATTCTGGGATTGATTAATGGAAAAAAGGGGAAGTGGGTCGCTGCCATTAAAGTCAGTAAAAATAGCTTCAATGATCTCCTGCTACTGCTGACTCGAGAGAATGTGAGGAATTTGCAGCACTAGTTCCTGTTCTTATTTTCTCTCTGGTCGTTGGAGAATGAAATCAATTAAAATAGAGTGGTAAAATGCAGGTAGTCCTCGGACTACTGAAGTAAGCTCGTAGCGCGAACCACGTGGGACACATTAGGAACTATGGTCCATGTTCCGTCTTTCCTTTTAAGGTGATCCTAACCTTCGAAAAATGGTCTTTTAATGTAAATCGTTGATCTATGTATGGCTTGTATCTTATTATATTGAATGGACAGGATCATTTATGGAAACGTATTTTTTATTTTTGGTTTATACATTGTGAGACCTAACATTTGAGCGGTTCCGTTGATCCATGGCATTCTATGGATTCACTTCAGTACTCCGCGGTCTACAACACCAGGACTCAAAATATAAACAAAAGGGCGCGGCTTCCGTGGATCCCCGGATCCACAGAGATCGGTGGATCCCTGACTGTGTGACCCACGGTGATGTATATATATATATATTATATCCACGCCGTCCATATGATTTTCCATATCATTTTAGTACATCATTGGAAAAATGGGGCAGATCCAAATCTCAGGTGGACCATACCACAGGAAACAGTAGT
Source organism: Magnolia sinica (assembly GCF_029962835.1). Taxonomy (NCBI): domain Eukaryota; kingdom Viridiplantae; phylum Streptophyta; class Magnoliopsida; order Magnoliales; family Magnoliaceae; genus Magnolia; species Magnolia sinica. The sequence continues at coordinate 64,659,447 of NC_080588.1, forward strand.
GATTGAACGCCCACCATTAAAAACTTCTGAAATGTTTATTTGCCATCCATGCTATTGATAAGGTCACACAGATCTGGATGAAGGGACCATAAAAAAAAATATCAACTCGGTCCAAAAGTTTTGTAGCCCACGGAATGTTTTTAATGGTCAATCACCACTATTTCCTGTGGTGTGGTCCACCTGAGATTTGGTGGTGGCCCCACAGGGATCCACCAAAGCCCCGTCCTGATGTTTCTCTTCTGAGAAATCCACCCGGTTCATACGTTTTGCCGGCTCGTGTTTGGACGTGGCTCTAAAAATGTGGCAGATCCAAAATTAAGTGGGCCGCACGATGGGGGAAATGTGGGTAAGGAATTACCTACCGTTGAAACCTTCCCAGGATCTACCGTGATGTTTATTTGCCATCCATTCCCATTGGGATGAACTGAAAAAAAATATATATTAACCATCCAAAGCTTCTGTCACCCCACGAATGTTTCGACGGTGGAAATTCAATCCTCATTTTTTCTTGTGGTGCGGTCCACTTGAGTTTTGGACGTGCCTTATTTCTGGAGCCGTGGTCTAACATGAGCAGGCAAAACGTATGGACGGAGTGGATTTCTCACAAACATCACGGTGGGCCCCAGCAATCCGGAAAATCGGGAGGAGAAAATTTTAAGTGCAGTCGCTGACGTATGAGATATTGGGGCAGCTCATCCGGCAGTCTAATTTGTGGACTTTATTCAAAAAAAAATAGGAGGAAACGATCATCAGTTGGATCACAGGCGCACAAAATAAATGAACGGTTAAGAACGCTGGCAAAACATTACTCGGGCCATGCTTCTGTGTACGATCAGATGCCTGATTTTTAACAGAGAGCATCCAGAAATCGAGGATGGGCTGATGAGCGGGTCCGATATCAAAGCTTGGCCTGGCTTCTAGTTGCAAGTGGAAATAAGGCCAATCCATTCACAGGGAACGATTGTGATGGGACACCCACCATTGAAAATCTTCGAATTTTATGTGGGCTAGGTGTTTTTTATATCCCATCCAATAAATTCATAAGACGAACCCAACTAGGATGAATGAATAACCTAAAAATCAGACCATTTCAAAATTCAGGTGGGCCACACCACGTGATCTTAGAGGTTTTAGGCACCATTTTACATCGTGTGGCCCACGTGAGTTTTGGATCGGCCTGATTTTTGGATTCCGACAAGAACACTAAGGTTTGCACGTAAAGAACGGATGGGATGTCATGCCTACATCACGGTGGTCCCCATATATCCCGTTGTATCTTAATCTTAACCTGCAAAGCATGGCATTATAGTGTGTGACCCATCTCGATGGAGGGAAAAGTAGAGTAAAAAGGTGTTTTAAAGTGTATGTTTGTAGCTGTTTTGGGAGGATCGGACGGTCATGAAATTGCCAAGAATGATTCTGAAATAAAGAAATTATGGCGCGCGGGACGAGGATTTCCTGCGAAAGACCTTCGCAGGAAGCTCCTGCGCTGGGATGCAAGGTGGGGGCCACCGTGATGTTTATGAGAAATCTAACCCGTCCATCCGTTTTTAGAGCTCGTTTTAGTGCATACTATTAAAAATGAGGAGGATAAAATGTTCAAGTGGGCCATACGAGATGAAACAGTAGGGAAAGGAATTCCCACCGTTGAAACCTTCCTAGGCTCCACTTTGATGTTTATATTCCATCCAAGCCGTTTACAAGGTCATTTTCACTGGGATGAAGTGAAAATACTAAAAATTAGACCGACACAAAACCGCGTCCGGGCGCGAGTACCATTATCTCACGGGCAAAAGTATTGTTACTCTTGCAGAGTAGGATACTCCATACGCATGCACATAGCCACATCCCAAAATTCAGGTAGATTGGATCACTGGCCCCATTGGAAATGCGCCACATCCCAAAATTCAGGTAGATTAGATGATATGAAAATCCGATTAATGGAAATCTGTACGTTTAAATCGGACACTGGAAATTTTTTTAACTGTCTTTTTGATGGACAGAAATCCGACGGTTAAGATCACCCATTCGGTATATTTCCTGGGTTATTTTACAGTTTGAAATTGGCCCTATCACCTGAAAAGTAGGATTTATGTGCTTCCACGTGTAAATTATTTGCATGCATGAGTATGGATTGTCATAGTCGACTAGCATAAATAACTTTTCTTATATACGAGAACATGCGGAGAAATTTACGACTGTACGACCCATTTATGGCCCATTTAGGAGACTAGGCCCACCTTATTTTCCCTTGCGAGAGTAGGCCCCAGCTGTACGGATGGCTTGCCAAAGGTCGAAAAAGCCCCTGCTTGTTCCGTCAAGCAGATCGGTGGTACTCGAAGACGAGCGCTGGCACTCCTCGAACTCCGAGTTGTACGATCGGTTCAAAAGATATCAAAGTTACATGGGCCCCACAGTTACGTATTTATTATATCCACAACGTTCATCCATATTTCGAGATCATTTGGGAGCATTTTCGAAAAAAAAATAATCATATCCACAGATCAACTGGACCACACTACAAAGAGCAACGGGAAAATTGATTTTCACCGTTAAAAATTTTGTACGGCCCACCGTAACATTTATTTTCCATCCAATCCATTCACAAGGTCACTAAAGCCTAGATGAAGAGGGAAAAGAAATTTCATAATGATCCAAAACTTCTGTGACCCTTCAAAGGTTTTCAATGGTAGACGATCAATCCTCCACAGCCTTTTACAGTGTGGTCCACTTGATAGCTAGATCTGTCTTATTTTTTGTCTCAAGCTTTAATACGAGTTTGTCCAATATATTGACGGTTTGGATATAACACATACCTCATCATAGGACTCACAAAAAGCGGTGGGAATTACAAAAGTAAAAAATAAAATAATAATAAATAAATGACCAGGAACTTATGGCTACGGTGTTTTCTATAGCTACGGATTATAACCGTAGCCATAGCCATAGCCCTTGCTGCTTCGATATGTCCTTTTATATGTATCGAAGGTCTTTCGATTAATCGAAAAAGGTCCAGAATTGTCCAACGAGTTTGCCTCAAAAATCCTGCAATTTTCGATACATATTGAAGAGTATTCGATATGTATCAAAGATGATATGACCAATAGCTACGGATTATAACCGTAGCCATAACTGTAGTCTATGCCGGTTTATGAATTTTTTTTATTTTTTATTTTTTTACATAGATAAATTTATTCAACCTACAATTTTCTCTAATACATATTTATATAAATATGAGCATATAAAAAAAAATTTCTCTCTTTTTTTCATTTATTTCTTTATTCATTTAACAAGAATATCTCCTAAACTAAAATTAGTTACTTGACGAACCTTATATGATTTTGGGGTAGGAGAAGCTACTTTAGCCAACCAACCTAGTTATTTTTCAAGATTCCATTAGATCTATGGTCGAAAATCCATTTCATTCACTTCGCGGTCAATTTCAATCAGTTCGCGGTTAATTTCATTCATTTCATTTACTTCGCAATCAATTCCATGCATTTCACGGTCAATCCCAGCGATTCTGTTTTGATTCACGGTCATTTCCATGCATTTCACAGTCAATTCCCTTCACTTCACGGTCATTTGCATGCATTTCGCGGTCAAATCGCTTCAAACCATGATCATTCCCATGCATTTCACGGTCGTCCCAAACAATTTCGTGTTGATTCACGATCGTTTCGAGGCATTTCACGGTCAATTCCCTTCACTTCACGGTCAATTGCATGCATTTCGCAGTCAAATTGCTTGAAACCATGTCATTCCCATGCATTTCACGGTCATCCCAAACAATTCCGTGTTGATTCACGGTCGTTTTGAGGCGTTTCGTGGTCAATTCCCCTCACTTCACGGTTAGTTGCATGCATTTTGCGGTCAAATCGCTTCAAACCATGATCATTCCCATGCATTTCACGGTCATCCCATACAATTCCATGTTGATTCAGGGTCGTTTCGAGGCATTTCGCGGTCAATTCCCTTCACTTCACGGTCATTTGCATACATTTCGCGGTTAAATCGCTTCAAACCATGATCATTCCGATGCATTTCGCGGTCATCCCAAACAATTCCGTGTTGATTCACGGTTGTTTCGAGGCATTTTGCGGTCAATTCCCTTCACTTCACGGTTATTTGCATATATTTCGCGGTCAAATCGCTTCAAACCATGATCATTCGCATGCATTTCACGGTCATCCCAAACAATTTCGTGTTGATTCACGGTCGTTTCGAGGCATTTCACGGTCAATTCCCTTCACTTCATGGTCAGTTGCATGCATTTCGCTGTCAAATCGCTTCAAACCATGATCATTCCCATGCATTTCACGATCATCCCAAACAATTCCGTGTTGATTCACGGTCGTTTCGAGGCATTTCGCGGTCAATTCCCCTCACTTCACGGTCATTTGTATGCATTTCGCAATCAATTCCCTTCAAACCATGATCATTCCCATGCATTTCACGATCATCCCAAACAATTCCGTGTTGATTCACGGTCATTTCGAGGCATTTCGCAGTCAATTCCCTTTACTTCACGGTCATTTGCATCCATTTTGCGATCAAATCACTTCAAACCATGATCATTCCCATGCATTTCACGGTCATCCTAAACAATTCCATGTTGATTCACGGTCGTTTCGAGGCATTTCGCGGTCAATTTTCCTCACTTCACGGTCATTTGCATGCATTTTGCGATCAATTCCCTTCAAACCATGATCATTCCCATGCATTTCACGGTCATCCCAAACAATTCCGTGTTGATTCACGTTCGTTTTGAGGCATTTCGCGTTCAATTCCCCTCACTTCACAGTCATTTGCATGCATTTCGCGATCAATTCCCTTCAAATCATGATCATTGCCATGCATTTCACGGTCATCCCAAACAATTCCGTGTTGATTCACGGTCGTTTCGAGGCATTTCGCGGTCAATTCCCTTAACTTCACGGTCATTTGCATGCATTTCGCGGTTAAGTCGCTTCAATTCATGATCATTCTCATGCATTTCACGGTCATCCCAAACTATTCTGTGTTGATTCACGGTCATTTCGAGGCATTTCACGGTCAATTCCCTTCACTTCACGATCATTTGCATGCATTTCACGGTCAATTTGCTTCAATTCATGATCATTCCCATGCATTTCACGGTCATCCCAAACTATTCCGTGTTGATTCACGGTCATTTCGAGGCATTTCGCGGTCAATTCCCTTCACTTCACGGTCATTTGCATGCATTTCACGGTCAATTCGCTTCAATTCATGATCATTCCCATGCATTTCACGGTCATCCCAAAATATTTCGTGTTGATTCATGGTCATTTCGAGGTATTTCACGGTTAATTCCCTTCACTTCATGATCATTTGCATGCATTTCATGGTCAATTCACTTCAATTCATGATCATTCCCATACATTTCACGGTCATCCTAAACTATTCCGTGTTGATTCAGGTCATTTCGAGGTATTTTACGGTCAATTCCCTTCACTTCATGATCATTTGCATGCATTTCATGGTCAATTCGCTTCAATTCATGATCATTACCATGCATTTCACGGTCATCCCAAACTATTCCGTGTTGATTCACGGTCATTTCGAGGCATTTCACGGTCAATTCCCTTTACTTCACGATCATTTGCATGCATTTCATGGTCAATTCGATGCATTTCACAATCAATTCCCTTCACTTCACGGTCATTTTCATGCATGGAACGGTCAATGAAGGTGATTCCGCTTCACTTCACGGTCATTTCCATGCATTTCACGGTCAATTCCCTTCACTTCACGGTCAATTCCCTTCACTTCACGGTCATTTTCTTGCATTCATGGTCATTCCCGGTGATTCCGCTTCACTTCATGGTCATTTCCATGCATTTCACGGTCAATTCCCTTCACTTCACGGTCATTTCCGTACATTTCACCGTCAATTCTCTTCACTTCACGGTCATTTCCATGCATTTCACCGTCAATTCCCTCCACTTCACGGACAATTCCATGCATTTCACGGTCAATTCCCTTCACTTCATGGACAATTCCATGCATTTCACGGTCAATTTCGACAATTCTGTGCATTCGAGTGTTCAACCTTCCCACACTTGAAAGAAATCAAAATTGTTTGTGATCGACTACCTCCTGTCATCCAATGCCTTTGTTGGTCAGACTGGGAACATTTCCTTGGCTGTGCTACCACACCGTTTGCGGTTGCTAAATGTGACCCAAGTTCTTCGATCTGCTGATGATGGCCCACCTTGTCGACTTCACTTCCTGTACTAGGCAACGGTTGGGATCCTTTCCCATTTGATGTATTAAATGATGCACTCTCTCGCCCATTAACATCTCTTGTACTCCAATCTGTATGTAAACCGGGTTCCTTGCTAGGCAGATGGTAGGGAACCTCCGCCACTTGGAATCCTTCACCAGAAGATGATGGCGGCCCTTTATCTATGAATTCATGGAGTAACATACCCTCCAGTGCATTACCATTTCCTTTTGCCCCTTCATGTAAATTAAGACCCTTGATTGGTGGATGGTGGCTTCCCTCTGCTTCAAATACTTTTTGAGATGATGATAGTAGTTCGTTCTCTATCGACCCATGGAATAACACACCCTCTAAATCACTACCATCTCCTTCTCCCCCTTCATGCAAATAGATATCCTCAATTTTAAGATGGTGGCCCACTTCCTTCACTTCAGATCCTCCACCAGATGATGAAACTGGCCCTCTCTTTATTGACTCATCAAATGATATATCCTCGCGTTTGTCATCATCTCATACCCCTTGTTCATGTAAATTAATCCTTTCGATCGTGGATGGTGGTCCACTTCTACTTCAAATCCTTTACCTGATGATTTCTCTATTGACCGATGCAATATCACATCCTCCAGTCCATTATCATATCTTTCTTTGAGCACTTCGATCAATAGAGATTCTTTACCAGATGATGATAGACAATCATTCTCAATTGACCCATACAACAACATACCCTCGATTCTATCACCATCTCCTCCCCCCTCTTCATTTAAATTGAGCTTCTCGATCAGCGAATGGTGGCCCACCTCCTCCACTTGAAACCCTTCCCCAGTCAATAAGATTCTGGTTGCTGGACCATTGAGGTACACTTTCGATATATCGATATTTACTCGATATATACTTACTTTGATATATCGAAATATCGGAGATATAATCGATAATTGCACTAAAAAAGCAGTTCGACATTGGACATTTTCTGACAATTTTTGATATATCGAAATCTACTCGATATATCGATACCCCGATATATCGACATCTACTCGATTATATTGATAATACAATTTAAAAAGCATTTTGTCGCTGGACAGTGTGTGACCATTTTTGATCAATCGAATAATAGTCGATATATCGGTCGGTTGTAAGGATGACTTACTACTATTATATCGACTAGATTTCGATATAATCGACAACTTACTCTACCATTAATCGATTAGGTTTCGATTATATCGAAGAGTTTCGATATATCGTGTTCTATTCGATATATCGAAGTGTAATTTTTTCATTTTTTTTTCTAATGTGTTTATATATATATTTGTTTTGCTTTTTTAAGTTAGCTTGTTAGTACACACCCATGTCGGTACACACTCCATGTTATCCAAGTTGTGTTCATAGTGTGCTTCTTCTAGTCTCTTAAGTTGCACGGTCATTTGCATGCATTTCGTGGTCAAATTGCTTCAAATCATGATCATTCCCATGCATTTCACGGTCATCCCAAACAATTTCGTGTTGATTCACGGTCGTTTCGAGGCATTTTGCGGTCAATTCCCTTCACTTCACGGTCAGTTGCATGCATTTCGCGGTCAAATCGCTTCAAACCATGATCATTCCCATGCATTTCACGGCCATCCCAAACAATTCCGTGTTGATTCACGGTCGTTTCGAGGCATTTCACGGTCAATTCCCCTCACTTCACGGTCATTTGCATGCATTTCGCGATCAATTCCCTTCAAACCATGATCATTCCCATGCATTTCACGGTCATCCCAAACAATTCTGTGTTGATTCACGGTCGTTTCGAGGCATTTCGCGGTCAATTCCCTTCACTTCACGGTCATTTGCATGCATTTTGCGGTCAAATCGCTTCAAACCATGATCATTCCCATGCATTTCACGGTCATCCCAAACAATTCCGTGTTGATTCACGGTCATTTCGAGGCATTTCCTGGTCAATTCCCCTCACTTCACGGTCATTTGCATGCATTTCGCGATCAATTCCCTTTATTTTTGGAGGACTGATCACCTGCAACCGAGATACATATGTACATACAAATTTATGAAGGCAGAAACTAGGCTGTGGCTTACCACTGGTTGTAGGTGGTGATCGTTCCCCCTATTCTCTTAAGATTATAGAATAATTGTATAGATATCGATATTAGTTTCAACGGCATCACCCTAGCAAACGCTTAGTCTGACCTGAGAGAATATACACTGGGCACTTCTCTTTTAAGTATTTCAATCAATTACTATAGGAATTTGGAACTACAAAAGGAGATTATTTCCATACCTTAGCTTTTGCTTGAATAAAATCGTCCAAATTCAGAGGCCTCAATACTCACGGTGCATTATTTGTACCTCCCTAAACCAAAAGGCAATGGCAATTTAGCATATGTGAAAAAGTGAAAGAGAGAGTAACGAGTAATCAGATGAATTGTAAAAATGCACAAGTGGACACATCAATGCCTGTTCACAAAGCCCAATGCCCATGCACTGGTCCATACATTTTCAGAAATGAAGTTATTCCTTAAAGCATACATAAATCTGGTTCGACTCTAACTGCATCCAAGGAAATAAACAGACATCAACAGTAACCTACAAGTCAAGGAAAATAGCCGCTTTTCTTCTTCTAGAAGTTCTTGCACTGGCCTATATGTCGCTACGATACAAATGTTCTGCACAAAAAGAAAGTAAGAAATTGAGGAATATATGGCCAAGAAAGACAACAGGTGTAGGTACTTCACCTTCAAATCACTCCCTGAATATCCTTCAGTTGCATTGACAAGTTCGTCAAATCGGAATACAAAATCTAGGTTTTCTTGGGCCAGAAATATTCTTAGAATTTTCATCCGATTCTCAGCATCTAGGAGGTCCACATATATCTTACATACCAAAATTTTTGGTAAACACTCTGGATTACCAAACAGTGGGAAAAGGCCTATGGTCAATATCTGAATTTTTGGTGAACAGTCCATCCAATGTGGGTCCCTTAGATCAACACTCTGGATTACAAAATAGTGGGTCTCATATGCTTTTTCTGAAATGCCTTTTGGAAGGTTGTCCACCATGAGGACTCTGGATTACCAAACAGTGGGTCTCATATGTGGGTCCCTTGAAAAAACACTACCTAATTGAAGGCATATTCGTGTCGGTACCCCTAACAAATCACTCTACACATATTCGTGTCGATACCCTTAATAAACCACTCCACACATAATATTAGTGCTAACTTCACGACATCTTCGTGCTTATTGCTATAAACTATCCTATTGAACACCTCCTGTACATGTTTCTTTAGGATAGGAAATTTATGAAAGTATTTGTCTCTTAATGACTTCTTTGAACGATGGATATTGGGTATATAGAGATCACTAGTCTTCAGCCCTGTTATTAGGGTGAAGTCCATCTTGGTAAATTTTATATGGTTCCCCTGTATCTTGAATACAAGGTTGCCTATATATCTGTGAATCAACATGGAATAAGTGAGAATGACCATGATATGCATGGAAATGACCGTGAAGTGAAGCGATTGGACCGTGAAATGCATGGAAATGACCGTGAAGTGAAGGGGCATGACCGTGAAATGCCTTGAAATGACCGTGAATCAACACGAAATAGTTTGGGATGACCATGAAGTGAAGGAAATTGATTGTGAAATGCATCGAATTGACCGTGGAATGCATGCAAATGATCATGAAGTGAAGGAAATTGACCGCGAAATGCCTCGAAACGACCGTGAATCAACACGGAATTGTTTGGGACGATCGTGAAATGCATGGGAATGATCATGGTTTGAAGTGAATTGACCGCGAAATGCATGCAAATGACCGTGAAGTGAAGAGAATTGACCGCGAAATGCCTCGAAACGACCGTGAATCAACACGGAATTGTTTGGGACGACCGTGAAATGCATGGGAATGATCATGGTTTGAAGCGAATTGACCGCGAAATGCATGCAACTGACCATGAAGGGAAGGGAATTGACCGCGAAATGCCTCGAAACGACCGTGAATCAACACGAAATTGTTTGGGACGACCGTGAAATGCATGAGAATGATCATGGTTTGAAGCGAATTGACCACGAAATGCATGCAACTGACCATGAAATGCATGTAAATGATCATGAAGTGAAGGGAATTGACCGCGAAATGCCTCGAAACGACCATGAATCAACATGGAATTGTTTGGGACGACCGTGAAATGCATGGGAATGATCATGGTTTGAAGCGAATTGACCGCGAAATGCATGCAAATGACCGTGAAGTGAAGGGAATTGACCGCGAAATGCCTTGAAACGACCGTGAATCAACACGGAATTGTTTGGGACGACCGTGAAATGCATGGGAATGATCATGGTTGAAGTGAATTGACCGCGAAATGCATGCAACTGACCATGAAGGGAAGGGAATTGATCGCGAAATGCCTCAAAACGACCGTGAATCAACACGGAATTGTTTGGGACGACCGTGAAATATATGGGAATGCTCATGGTTTGAAGTGAATTGACCGCAAAATGCATGTAACTGACCATGAAGTGAAGGGAATTGATCGCGAAATGCCTCAAAATGACCGTGAATCAACACGGAATTGTTTAGGATGACCGTGAAATGCATGAGAATGATCATGGTTTGAAGTGAATTGACCGCGAAATGTATGCAACTAACAGTGAAGTGAGGGGAATTGACCATGAAATGCCTCGAAATGACCGTGAATCAACACGGAATAGTTTGGGATGATTGTGAAATGCATGGGAATGATCATGAATTGAAGCGAATTGACCGTGAAATGCATGCAAATGATCGTGAAGTGAAGGGAATTGACTGTGAAATGCATGGAAATGACCGTGAATCAAAACAGAATCGCTGGGATTGACCATGAAATGCATGGAACTGATCGCGAAGTAAATGAAATGAATGAAATTGACCGCGAACTGATTGAAATTGACCGCAAAGTGAATGAAATGGATTTTCGACCATAGATCTAATGGAATCTTGAAAAATAACCAGGTTGGTTGGCTAAAGTAGCTTCTCCTACCCCAAAATCATATAGGGTACGTCAAGTAACTAATTTTGGTTTAGGAGATATTCTCGTTAAATGAATAAAGAAATAAATGAAAAAAAAGAGAGAAATTTTTTTTTATATGCTTATATATACATATTTATATAAATATGTATTAGAGAAAATTGTAGGTAGAATAAATTTATCCATGTAAAAAAATAAAAAAATAAAAAACAATTTCATAAAGTGGCACAGACTACAGTTATGGCTACGGTTATAATCCGTAGCTATTGGTCATATCACCCATATCGAAAATTGCAGGATTTTTGAGGCAAATTCGTCGGACAGTTCTGGACCTTTTTCGATTAATCGAAAGACCTTCTATACATATAAAAGGATATATCGAAACGGCAGGGGCTATGGCTATGGCTACGGTTATAATCCGTAGTTATAGAAAACACCGTAGCCATAAGCTCCTGGCCTAATTATTTATTATTATTTTATTTTTTTTACTATTGTAATCCCCACAGCTTTTTGTGGGTCCTACTATAAGGTATGTGTTATATCTAAACCGTTCATATATTCGATGAACTTGTATTAAGGCTTGAGGTGAAAAATAAGACAGATCTAGCTATCAAGTGGACCACACTGTAAAAGGCTGTGGAGGATTGAATGTCTACCATTGAAACCTTTTTAGGGGTCACAGAAGTTTTGGATCATTATGAATTTTTTTTCCCTCTTCATCCAGGCTTTTGTGACCTCATGAATGTATTGGATGGAAAATAAATGTAATGGTGGGCCCTACAAAATTTTTAACGGTGAAAATCAATTTTCCCGTTGCTCTTTGTGGTGTGGTCCAGTTGATCTTTGGATATGATTTTTTTTTTTTTTGATAATGCTCCCAAATGATCTCGAAATATGGATGAACGTTGTGGATATAATAAATACGTAACTGTGGGGCCCATGTAACTTTGATATCTTTTGAACCGTTCGTATAACTCGGAGTTCGAGGAGTGTCAGCGCTCGTCTTCGAGCACCACCTATCCGCTTGAAGGAACAAGCAGGGGCATTTTCGACCTTTGGCAAGCCATCCGTACAGCTGGGGCGTGTTCTCGCAAGGGAAAATAAGGTGGGCTTGATCTCGTAAATCGGGCTATAAATGGGTCGTACAGTCGCAAATTTCCCGAACATACCCACGGGAAGCCGACTCCGTACTGAGTAACCCAGTACGCTATACAGTACTGAGTAAACTCTATGGAGCCCACCGTGGATGTAGGTGTCTTATCCACGCCGTCCATCCATTTTTTCAGCTCACTTTAGGGGATGAAGCCAAAAATGAAGGATATCCAAAACTCAAGTGGACCACACTACAGGAAACAGTGGGGATAATGACCTCTACCGTTGAAACCTTCTTAAGGCCCACAGTGATGTTTATTTGTCATCCAACCTATAAATAAGGTCACACAGACATGGATGAATGGAAAACTCAAATAATATCAGTTTGATCGAAAACTTCTGTGACTCCAAGAAGTTTTCAACGGTAGACATTCAATTTTCATTGATTCCTATGACGTGGTTCACTTGAGCTTTGTATATGCTTAAATTTTGGTCCCACTTCTTAAAATGAGCTGATAAAACGGATGGACCGTGTCGATGAGACACATAAATCATGATGGACCCCACAGAGTACCCTACTCAGTACACTTCCATATCCATGCACGTATCCTTCATACACGTGGCATATATTCAATCCAACCATGCAGCCTTGACTTTACCTTTGATGGTACGAGGTACTATCCTATTTTGTTACGGGTAAGCTGTGCTACCAAAAAATTATTTTCCTCAAAAAAAAATAAAAAATAAAAATAAATAAATAAAAATCTTTTAGTAGTCATTGATTTCTAAGCCCGTTTAGGTAAAGCTATTTTACAGATGGCATACAAGTAATTCAATCCAAACAGTAGATTTGGTGGGAACAACGTTAGATTGAGGATGCACCAATATCAGACGGATTGGAAGAGCCTGACATCCTACCATTAGACATTTGTAGCCTCCTAATGAGATACATTTGTTTTCTGCATATACAGTCGTCCATCTTACCTAGCGCATCAAGTATCTCTTTGTTGCTGTGGTGGTGGTGGTGCTGCTCGTATGATCGACTTAATTCATGAACATTTCGTCTTGTCATTCAATCATCTTAATATCATCATTTCAACTACTGTCATCTTGTGAACATGTTGCTCTTTAACTGCCAAACAATCAATCCCATGAAGCATATCTTGTCTTTCAGGTATATATAAATTTTTTATTTAGTTTTAGTACATAACATTTTTCATTTAATTTTAATACATAGTTATTATATAAAACTCTAGTGGCACATCTCCATTTCTTCCAATAAAATTTTATGAGCAATATATTTTTTCCATCTCTCCACTCTCATAAATTATTAGCTTAATGAATTCCTTCAATTATGGAAATTAAAGCAATTGACTAAAATGTAAAATCTTGCTAAAGAATGCTCTTAGAGAAAATTTATGTTAAATGAGAATTAGATTTAGACATCTCAATTTAGATGTAAGGGGTTGGAATCTTGACCGGTTATTAAATGATTCGAGTCTGGAGCTCTCTCCTTAACTTGACCTGACCTGACTCCAAATTATTAAGCCTATGAGCCACAAGAGCAGCATGGGTGATCGCCCTAGAAATTTTCATACAGAACGATTTTGACCCTTTGAATTTTTTGCTTCATCTAATGTGGATTGTGGCTATAATTATCCCTCTTCCAATGGGTTATTTGTTGTAGCACTTGGCACAATATGATCAAGGAGAGTTTAGAGCATCCATATCATCATCAAGGACTATTAGATCAATGAGTTGATCACAGAAACAAGTGCCGGAATGTGCAATGTTTTTACAAGTCAAAGAAGTGTACATTTTTTTATATTAATAGGACCCTAATGTAGGGCCAAAAATGAATTTTTTCAATAATAGTCCATTTCCATTTATTTGGCATTATCAAGATAGTAACAACATTATAGGGAGTTTGTTTTTCTTAATTTCTTGACTATATATATATATATATATATATGTAACAAAAGCAACGTTTGTCTAATTTTACCTTGGCAATTAATCATGGGAGGGGCATCAACTTTTTGAAAAGTGGGATATGTGCAGCCATCAAACTATGGTCTTTTTGTTATTTCAATTCTTTTATATCACCCCACTCTTAGTGTTTCTTTCTCTTTGCATCTAGCCCACACTCACGATAATATTAAGGTGTCACGTATGGGGCTCAGCCGTAATGAATGTGTTACATGCACTCTACAATGTCAGGAGGTTAGCACAAACCAAGGTAAATTTAAAACTTTAATAGTAATAACATCGGAAAAGCAGTGAAATGGTTGCCCACCATTGAAAATATTTTGGTACCCTTCTCTCTCTCTCTCTTCGACATTTAGCTAACAACTGCATTTAGCCATGCTCTCTCTCTCTCTCTCTCTCTCCTACTTTCTACACATATATTGCATGTTCTATTTTGAAATAATATATTGGAAAGAATACAAATATATTTGTGCATGTAGATGAGGGCTGACCACCCTTTACAACGATCTTATCAAAATCACATATCAGTAGCATTGCTCCTCAAGATGACATGTAATATTACCAATCATCTTATCTTTTAAATTTTAAAACGGAGACTGGATGACATAAAATAATATATTTCCAATAGAATTGAATTTCTATGCATCCAGGTAAGTACACACTTCTCTTTTATAGCTAATTTATATATTATAAAGACACGGATAGGAACGCCTATGGTTACAACTACCAGGGTGCGGATTAGGCGTGCCCTGGCCTCACAGGAGACGTGGCCCTTAGTGTGGGTCCCACATTAATGTATGTATTTTGCATCCACATCATCCATCCATTTTTCCATATCATTTTAGGACAGCCCAAAAATGAAGCAAATCCAAATCTTGAGTGGAACATATTTTAGGAAACAATGGTGATTGAACACCCCACCATTAGAATCTTCCTAAGCTAACTGTAATGTTTCCATAATGTTTATTTGCCATCCAACCTCTTGGTAAGGTGACACAAACATGGATGAAGGAAAAAAGAAGCAAATATTAGATTGATCCAAAACTTTTATAGCCCACAAAAAGTTTTTAATATATGGTCAATCACCATTGTTTCCCATGGCATGTTCTACCTGAGATTTGGATCTATTTCATTTTTTTTTTTTTTCTGAAATATGCCTTAAAATGATTTAGAGAACCAGATGGACGGCATAGATATAGAATATATACATCAAGATCGGCCCCACGGTGAGGGTCACATCGTCTTGGGTGAGGCCAGGCTACACCTAATCTCCTCCCAATTATCAACCATTTACAGTAATTCTTTGAATGAAATATTTTTCTTTGAATTCAATATCTCGTATCATTATCACATACCCCTAGTTAGTATATAAGGGGCCGACTTTTCTAAGAAATAAGGAACGTCTATTTTGTACATCAAATCTGCACATGTAAGGCCCATGTTTGTTTTATCTACACCGTTGATTTAATGGCACTCATCTTGGATGGACCCTGCTTAAAAACTCCCAAATGGTAAGATTATATTTTTGGTCTTTTCACCGTTGAATATGGATTGTTGGTGCATTTCTTCTTAACTACTTATTTGTGTGCTAACACTGGAAGGGGCATGGTCCATCTACAATGGAGGCAATTATACTTGTTGTTGCTCGAATTTGAATGGACAAGGACAATCCCTGTGGAGGTATGAGTACTTACAACACTAACATGGAAAGGACAACAAGGGTGCCTGTTATGGCAGGAGACCCTCCAATGCTTAAGTCAAGTGGATTGAATAATAGAAATGGGATGTGTTGAAATTTTTATGCTTACTTCCTTTCAATGACCGTGGGTATAATTATAGGGTGTTTAGGCAGCTGCGTATCTAGCGTACTTTGGTAGGATACGCTGGACTTGTATATCATAGATATGCCTAAGGATCCTTATTTGACTAGGGATCTTGTTTTCAAAAGTATTGTTGAGCTCACCTTAGTCAGCATGATCTTTGTCTAAAATCTTGTCGACTGATTCCTTTATTGGCATGAGGTGAGATTCTCTTCAGATATCTTGTATCCTAAGTTATGGTTAATTGATCAGCTCGGTACATGTGTTATGTTGCTGAGCTTTGCTCCTAAGTAGCTCATCTCGGTGTCAATTCTTCAAGGTCAACTCAGTGTTGATGCCTTGTCAACTTAAAGAATTCTTCGTATAATTCTAAGTCATTCTGGGATATTCTTTATATTGGTCGCATGTCTTGTATAGCTGGCCAGTTCAGTATTTCTCATAACAATATTGTTAGCACATATGCCTACTTATCATATCCGTACAATAAAATCGTAGCCATTGCTTAAAGTTTCAGTAGTAACATACAAAGGATGAGAATTTTAGTATATGGCCAATCCAAGAAGTGGTGATTTGGTTAGATGGGGTCAGGATCGATGAGCTTGTGCCCTAATTGGACGGTTGAGATGGCTTATGCACCCATAATTTTTATAACAATATTGAAATCTAATTTCGTATGTTCAAAATAATATAAATTATAACCATTTAAAAACCCTTAAGGTAGTGTTTCCGGATCAAGTCCCGGTGTGTTGCTTTGTACCAGTTCTGGTGTGCTTCAACAAAAAAGAGAAGCAACGCACCAGTTTTGTCTGCTTCAACTAAAAAAGAAAAATAAAAAAAAAAGGCTAGTGGCCCGCTTAGAGTAAAATGACTATTTTGACCCTTTAGTTTTCTCAATGCTGGTGAGTATCTTGCCCATCTAGACTGACAGGAGCCCAAAAATCTCAGTGAATGGATGAGCCTGAGCACACAATCTGTGGTCATTTTTTATTTTTTAAAAAATCAACGGTTCATATAATTTTCCTATGGATTTGGATCACACACGGATCTCGTCTTTGGAAGGTGGCCATATTAGAGGCGTGAAATATGTTGAATGGTCTGGATTGATGCACATGCAGGAATCGTGCGGTGCACATGGGTTTATTATATACTTTTACATCTTGCTATTAGTCATCCTAAAGGGTGAATAAATATAAAATCCGAACCGTTGGATCAATAGGCTGCCCCTCTATTGAATTACAGCTCAAAAATTACACCGATCAGATATTCCAAACAGTTCAATCAATTGCCTAACATTCGACACTCACCAAGAGCCCACAAAAAAACCTATTGATGTGAACATAGAAACATCTAATTAGTTCTGATTTTGGATGAGCTCTAATCCAATAGGCGATATTTGTGTTGGACGGTCCAGATGGACGAAAAGGCAATGTTTGTGAAACTTACCACATTAATGCAAAAAATACCTATTTAGGCATGGGCAAATCTGTCATTTCATGGCGATCCAATGGGACATTCTTGAATTACAATAAGATTGCAAGTGAAACGATGAAAAAATACAGTATTATTTTTAATCTTGGATAGATAAAAAATAATTAAATAATTAATTAAAACAATAAAAATGTATTAATATAATAAAAGAGAGGAGAAGGTTGGAGGGGAGTGAGGGGGGCAACACTATAGAAAGGGATGTAGCTACATTGAAGACCACGCCCCTTAGTCAAATTCCTTTTTTTTTTTACTAATCACATTCCAAAACAATTCATAAATCCATGCTTACATCCACACGTGTATGTGCGTGTACACGTGTATCTATAACAAACATGCAATGGTGTCAATGGGCTAGGAGAGCCCATTGGTCTCTCATGGGCCTGTGGTCGTGCCGGGCTCCTGCGCTGTGAACCTAGGTGGGGTCCACCGTGATGTTTGTGAGAAATCCACACCGTCCATCCATTTTTTGAACTCATTTTAGGTCATTTGGAAGAAAATGAGCTATATTTAATACTCAAGTCGGCCTCAAACGTGAGAATTGAATGTACAGAGTTGAAAAATTCGTGGGCCTACAGAAGTTTTAAAACAGGCTAATATTTGTGTTTTCAGTTCATCCCAGTAGGAATGACGTTATTAACTGCATGGATGGCATGTAAACATCACTTTCTACCCCAGAGAGGTTTCAACGGCAGGAATTTCTCTACCCACCTTTTCCTTTAGTTCGGCCCACTTGAGTCTTGGATCCTGCTCAATTTTGGTCTCAAATCCTAAAATGAGCTCATAAAACGGATGGACGGAGTAGATTTCTCAAAAACATCAATTCGGGCCCCACCTAGGTTTCCAGGGCAGGAACTTCATAGGAAAGGCCTTTGAATACCCCAGATCTTACTTGATAGAGGGTGAGCTGACCAATCTTGGGATAGGCTTGGGCCTTTTTGTCTTGGCAGGCCAAGGGCCCAGGAAAAGGACAGGCTAGATTTTACTTTGTGGGCTGGACATGGACTGACCTAAACAAAACATTGGTCCGGCCTCTCAACGGTCCTGATTTTGGTTCGTCTGATTTTTAACTGGTTCTAAAGCTTTGGAATGTGTGGGCCCATCATTCTCACTAATCTGGCCTAAGATTTCACGCCCAGGTTGGCCCATCTAAAGCCAGGCTGGGCATGCTGGCTTGTTTCCATCCCTGTAGGCTTAATATTAAACACTTTAGGGTTACCCACCATCCATGGTGGGGTCCACAATACCATGGGCCCCAAATATGCAAAATGGACGGATAAGAACACTATTCATATTTCTAACACATTAGGACCCCTTATTTTCTCTTGGGCTGGATTTCTCTATATCTGGACTATTCTTCTGGCCATCCATTATTTCACATGTTGTGGTCCACCCAAGGTGTAAAATGCTTGTGCTTTGAGGTAGAAAATATTATGTGGCCCATTGAATGGAGAGCTCAAATTTCACTCCATTATTTTGGTTTTAGCATGATATGCTAGCTTGTAAGACCCCTACATGCCACGTGGCAGCATACACGGAGTTATTTCTTTAGTATATTGTGGCTTTTTGATTTAACGGTGTCATTTTAAAAAAAATATTTAAATTATAAATGGTACCAAATACCTAATGGATACAACACCTTAAAGGGTACTCATATAATTTCCTATTTAAGGCCCAACATAGTATAGCCATGGGTGCAGTTGACCTAGATTGGGTATTTAACCCATCAAGACATAGCTAGAGACGGAAGATCTATGGAGCCCATCGTGACATACGCCCATCCATTTTGATAGGTCATTTTAAGAAACGAGCCTAAAAAGGAGGTAGATCAAACGCTAGAGTAGACAACACTATAAGAAGCCCAGTGATAATGTCCTTTATTGTTAAAACCTTCCTAGGGCTTACTGGATGTTTATTTGCCATCCAACCTGTTCATAAAGTCACATAAAGCACAAATGAAGGGAAAACATAAATACTGCATGATACAAAACTTCTTTAGCCCCCAAGAGATTTTCAGCAAGCATTCGATCTACCTCTTTAGCCCATGGCTTAAAATGATATGTTAAAATAGATGGACAACATGTATAAAACATATACGTCTTGGTGGGCCTCATGGAGCCCCCGACAACAGCACTTAACTTGAATATTGGTGCAATACCTATTAGTGGGTTTCGACATAGACACATCCTAAGTCCATTACACCTACATCCATAGCTTAAGTGGTACACTCGGTGAAAGACACCTCGTTTCAACCATGAGGTCTTGGTATCAATTCCCCAGTGGGGGTGACTAACAGTGAAGTGTGAACTAACGGTGGGTGCACTAACAAGCTAAGAGAAAAGGAAAAATAAAATAAAATAAAATAAAAAAATCCTACGTCCATTCAAGCATGTGGTCTTATCTTTTCAGTCTTATAAACTCATAAATTATGGTGTGATTAAGCTAGACACTACGGATTCGAGTGCTCATCCAGTGTCTGGTAGATACTTAGGTATAAACACTATGGTCATAAGTTCAAGTTGGTGTGTGTGGGTGTGTATAAAATTTAAAAAAATCATACAATGACATGTCATGTGGACAACCCAAAAGGGGAAAAAAAAGGAAGAATAACAACAATGGAATTATTTCCATTTCACAAAAAACAAACTTATTTCTCCATTTCACGTAGCCACTACCAGCAATATACTAAAAGAAGAGGAATGCTACTTGTGCACTTCTTATCACACACTTGCTGTAAACACCTGGCACATACGTGCAAGATCCGGACCGTTGTCTGGCTATCCCCACCGTTTGGGTCATAGCCCATAAATAAGGTCAGTCGAATGATCCTAATGGATCCATCTGAAAATGGCCCAAAATGAGTTTTTATTCCTTTTTCTCACAAAAGAAGCCATTAGGATCATCCGATCAGCATGATTTTTTGGGCCATGGTCCATTAATGGCCAGATTGCCGGATGAACGATCTGGATCGTGTACACGTAATCCAAGTGTCTCCTTGGGAGTAGGGTGTGTATCATGAGCTGTGTTCAACTAGCATTCCTCCCATGATAATATAACTACCTACGTCCAATGGCACAGATGTAAATTACTCCAATCTAATGTGGGGTTTGGAAAGGCTTGTAGGCCACCACATGTTTCGCCAGCCCTTGAATAGAACCTGCGGCAGCAGCAACGGACACGATCAAGCAAACCCCACTCAAGACCTTCAACCACGTCCACGTGGCAGAAAACCTTTTGATCCTGTGGTGGGCCAGGTACATTTCAGTTGGGAAATACACCGTTAACGGCCAGAACCCGCACGCTCCAAGCAGGGCTACAAAGTCGTTGAAGAAAGGGAATATCATCGCTATAACGGCCGTTAAGATCACGAATCCCGTTCGCCAAACAAGACGGAAGAAGTTAACGGAGACGCTGCGAAGTAAAGGAAAATTGACGGCGTGTTCAGCCGTCAGGAATCTGCTTTCGGGCCAACGATGGTGGGCCCTCATTTCGACGAATTGGAAAATGGGCTGGCAGAAAACCTACGGTCAGAGATTTTTGTGTCAGAGTACTTAAATTTGTAGGGTGGTGATCAAAATCGATCATTAGGTGGGCCAAGGTGGGCCCGGTTTTGAAAATAGCCCGCCTCATAATTCAGATCAATTCACTCATCATGTGGGCCAGGATCCTATGATGAAATTCAACGGTTTGAATGGGGCGTGGCTTTGGTGGATCCTGGACTGTGGGGCCACTATGTTACTTACATCCATGCCGTCCATTCGTTTTGACATATCATTTTAGGGAATGATCCAAAAAATGAATAAGATCTAAATCTCTGTTGGACCACACCATAGGAAACGGTGGTTATTGACAATTAAAAACTTATTGGATCAAGATGATATTTGTGTGGTACCTTCATGCAGGTCTCTGTGACTGGATCAACAGGATGGATGGTAAATAAAAATTCCGGTGGCCCCCATGAAGTTTTTAATGGTTGGTATTCAATCATGGCTGTTTCCTGTGGTGTGGTCCAACTGAGATTTTGATTTGCTTCAATTTTGTGCTTGTGGCTTAAAATGAGCTTTCAAAACGGATGGACGGAGTGGATGTAAGGCACATACATCACGTGGTCCACCTGAACTCAGCATGCGCGCACATAGACCCATCTATGTATGAGCACGAATATCTCGCAAGCGTGCCACTTTTGGCACCTGTGGGAGCAGTTCAACCGTTCAAATTCATGTTAGCGCGCGAATCGCTTCAGCTTTTCTCCTTGAGTGGGGTCCACCATACCTGGTATGCGCCGATTAGATGGATAGCTATGCACACGTTTGCCAAGTCCACGAGCCAGAAGGGTTCATAAAACCCGAACCCGGTTAGGAAATTGCCAGGAGCGTCGTTGCCGAAGGCTGCGTATCCCGCGCACCCACATAGCATGTAGAATATGGTTGTGGTGGTCACGCCGATGAAGGTAGCCTTCTTCATCACTTTATTCTCCGGGGGAGTAGATTTTAGAGTGTCCTGCAATCCACGTTTCACGTCAACAGTCATAGACCTTGAATCGGGTAGCAATGGGGATGGGCCGTACTATTTCTGGACCCGACCCATGAACTATGAACCACAGTCCAAGCTAAGCTAAACCCAGCCAAAGATGTAAGTAAGCGGGCCAACCTATGCTAAACAAGACCCGGGGTCATCGGGCCCACCCGTTTAGTTCGTAATCTGGGTCAGAGTCTACCCTAGGCCCGCCTGTTTTTGCATTGTAGCCGTTGTTATGAGCCCATCCAACAAAGATTGTGTGGGGCCCTCTCTATGAAGACGGCTTAAAATCCATCCGTACAACTATTTCGTTGGCTTATGTTAAGACGTCGACCCAAACAACTCAAGTGGGCCACATTTTTCTCCTCTCTCCTGGATCCATCAAGGTGCGTGGGACCCCTGACTGTGGGGCCCACCTTGATGTATGTTACTACATCCACTCCATCCATCTATATTGAAAAGTCGTTATAGGGCATGATCCAGAAAATGAAGTAGATCCAAATTTCAGATGGACCATAGTATAGGAAACAGTAGTAATTGACCAATAAAAACTTCTTGTGGGCCACAAAGCTTTGGATCAAGATGATATTTGTGTGGTCTCTTCATATAGGTCTTTGTGACCTTATCAACAGGTTGGATGGCAAATAAACATTCCAGTGGGCTCCTACGAAGTTTTTAATGGTGGAGATTCAATCATGACTGTTTACCCACCTAAAAGATTTTGTGCATGCTTCATTTTTGGTATCATGCCCTAAATGAGTTTTGAAAATGGTTGGACGGTGTGGATTTAAGGAAAATATATTAATGTGAATCCCACAGTCAGTGTCCACCCACCTCGGTTGATCCGGGGTCTCACCTAGTCCGCTTCCCTTTCGGTCTCCTCTGCTTTCCTCTCTCCACGAGAGCTACATACGTACCAATTCTCATGCATACAGGTACCCGACTCGCTTGGTGGTTCATCACTAGTGTGAAAAGTGGTCATGATTCTGGCCTCTTACATATGGTACACGTTTTGTGAAATCAAAACCGTCCAAATTGAGGATCACATTGTAGATGGATCATTGCTGGAAAATCACACTCATTGGACAATTTTAACCATGCAATTGGCTACTACCAAATGGACGGTTGAAATCACATTGAGTCGTCAAAAGTAAAATTATAAGTGTAATTTTTTACTTATGCTCCATCCACAACTAGGTCAGCGATTTGGATGGTCCAGATTGCAGTACAACTGTACAAGTATGCCTTGTCTATGGTTGTGAGTCACCACAAAATTTTAAATGGTGGTGAACCTTCGTAGAGTCTCGCCCTGCATGCATATGCATATAATCTTAGAGGTGTATGGGAAGATCCTAGCCCTTTGATCAGTGGCCTACGAATGAATGGCAAGGAAGAGAAATACAAGAATGGTCCACTCTAAACGGAGAATCAGCCAATGATCGAAGGGTTATTATGATCTTACGTGGGACACTTCTGAGGCATTCACATTCACCGTGGCGTCCTTTGCATACAAACAATGGCCGTACCGACGCGGATTTCCTGCTAAATCCTTTCACACGAGGTTCCTGCGATGGAAACTTAGGTGGGGCCCACCGTGATGTTTATGATAAATCCATCCCGTACATCCATTTTGTGAGCTCATTTAAGGACATGAGTCCAAAAAGAAGCTGGATCCAGTACTAAGTGGGCCGAAAACGTGAGAATTGAACGTCCACAGTTGAAATATTCAGAAGTCCAATAGAAGCTTTCGGCCCACTTCAGTATTGGATCCAGATTATTTTTGGCCTCATGTCCTAAAATGAGCTCACAAAACTGATGGACGGGACGGATTTATCACAGACATCACGGTGAGCCCACCTACTTCCCAGGAACTTCCTACGGAAGGCTTTCGCAGGAATCCGCGCCCGTACCTTAGCAAGCTACACGTGGGTGCAGAGAACTTCGTGGAGTACAGAAGAGCCGACTCGCGTCTAACGGGGTACACCAGTCCCTTGTAACCCAAAGGTCTGTGCGCCCACCATGATGTTTGTTTTGTATCCACTCCGTTCAACCGTTTCTTCGGATCATTTTACGACAGGATACCAGACATGAGGGAGATTGAAGACTCAAGTGACCCACAGCAATGAGGATCGAAAGATCACCGTTGAAACCTTAGTGGGGTTACAGGATTAATCAGGGTTGTATTCGTGTTTTCCTTCATTTTGGTGGGAATCAGCTTATGAACGGGCTGGATGGTATCGAAACTTCACGGTGGGGCCAAGAAGGTTTCAACGGTAACTTTCCTCATGCTCACTGTTTCCTTTGGCGTGGCCCAATTGAGTATTGTATCTCTCTGGTTTTTGGATCATGTCTTAAAATGAGCTTGAAGAAACAGATGGACGGAGTGGACATAACACAAACATCGTGGTGGACCCCACAGAGCTTTGGGTTACAGGGGACCGTGTAACCTCTGGTTAAAGGCAAGTCTCGTCCGGTGACAGATGGATGCATGCATGCGCCTTTTTGGCCGGAACCGTTCGAATGAACGGGGATTGCGTCCTGCCCCCGCCTAGACGGATTACTGTCCATCAGATCTGTGGAGGGGCCCACCGTGATGTATCTATTCATCCACACCGTCCATACACTTTTTCGGATCATTTGAAGTATACATATGGAGTGAAGAAGACCAAAATCTCAAATGGACCACACAAAATTGGGCACTTGGGTTACATTAATTCACCAGTCATTAAATGCAAGAGTCATCTTTGGTGTGGTCTAAGTGAGCGTTTTATCTGCTTCACTCTTCGATCTTCTCTTAAAATAATCCTAGAAAAGGGATGGACGGCGTGGATAAACAGATACATCATGTTGGGACCCTCCACAGATCTGCTGGACGGTAATCCGTCCATGCGACCGTCGATGCATGGGCAGGACGCAATCCGCGCTCGGTTCGAATTGCGATAGGTTCCACGTGTGTGGCATGACCTTATGTGCCATCCAACCCATCCATCAATCGCGCCCCCACGAGTTAGTCCCATACACACGAAAAAAAAATTAAAAACCCAGCCTAATCAAGAACTCAGGCGGGCCACAACAAAAGATCAACGGGTAGCAATGGGGAGGGAGTCGCCCACCACAGAAACTTGCAGATTATGTATGGATCTCAACTCGCTGTATATATGCAAAATTGCTCCCCACTCCCCATACTTGTTCACCCTGGCATGGTCCACCCAAGTAATGGATCTTACTGATTTTTGTTATGTACAATGAACATGAGGCGGCACACCTGATGAACGGTTTGGATTCAAAGAACAAATCACGATGGGCCCCATATAAGCTACATCATATGGTAACTGACCTATCTGTTCGTCCCCAAAATTACTACGGTAAAAAATATTTTACTCAAAATACCCCAGAATCCCTTTATCCCAAGCTCCGTCGTGCCGACATGAAATTTATATCATATCCACCCCGTCTTCATATCCTAAAACTAGCTGTAGAAACAGACGAACGGAGTGGATATGGCACAAAAATCACGGTGGACCCCACAGAGCTTTAAGTCGAGTCACTTCGGAAAAAGCGTTTTATTAAAAAAAAAAAGAAGCAAGAGTAAAAAGACAGTGCCTGTATTTCGATGAGGACCGTAGAGAAAGCATAGGCGAACGCAATATCTCCAAGCGCTTGGAAAGTCCTCCACACCTTCTCAGTACCCGACACATCTACGCCTGCTGTCACGCCTGTTAGGCTCGTCCTCACGTGGCCTCCTCCTGCGGTTTACAGGCCACCCACCCATTCTCATCCAATGCATGCAAAGATAGGAATACCATGTACGTTTTCCATAATTTCTTACACATCGTGGTCACCCATCCGCCGTACACGTGGCATCATGTATAGAAATCTGGACCGGCTAAATTGTTGTCCTCATCGTGGAAGGATACATCCCAAAAATTACACTAATAATATTATCATGACCATCTAAATGGTGGCCATTAAATTGAAAGCTGAAAATAAAAAAGGTCACTCGTCCATTCAATGACCTGTATGGCACGGTAAAAAAAATCATTTGATCAATATGATTGGGACGAGTTCGATGATGACTCCAATATCAGGTCTCATGATTTGGGCGGTCTAGATTGATGTACATGTACCTCAATCCAACGGTAGATGAATCACCACCATTTAAGAAACGGTGAAAACACACATTAGTACTCCTACCCTGAAAAGAGAAAAGGGCCAGAATATCAATCTTGTCTTTGTATGACTAACCTGCGACCTTCGCAATGGAAAGGCCGAGGCCAATGGAAGAATAAGCAAAAGACATGAGAGCTGCAATGATGGAAAGAAACCATATCTCGTGGAAGTTGGGTATTTGAGAAAGAACGATTTGGATGCTTGCAAAGATCATCATAAAGGCATTGTTGGAGGCATAGCACTTTGCATCGTGACCGTTCCTATGGAAACAGTTGGACCGTTGAATAGCCCTGCATATATTATAAGTAAATTAGAGAAAAACCCTGAAGTCATTATTTTATTTTATTTTTTAATTTTAATTTTTATTTTTGCACACGCACACACACCCCACACACTCACGCAAGTGGAATTTCACCACCTATGGGTACTCGATCCCTCGACCGGGTCGATCCCTCGACCGGGTGTTGAAACTCCCGGTAGACTCTCAGGAGTTTCGACACCGGGTCAAGGGTTCGAGTACCCATAGGTGGTAAAATTCCACCACGCATAAGTGTGTGGTGCTGTGTGTGCGTGCGTTAAAAAAAAAAAAAAAAAAAGAGCAAGGACCCAATCATTATAATACATATCTAAGGCCATTGAAAAGAATCATGTGATCTTGTAGCATATGAAGCTTTGATAACTCACGCCATACTTATAGATGCTGTGATGGTGTAACCTATGGTAACACCTATGAGATTTCCATACTGAGCTATTCCACAAAGTTGGATTTTGATCCCTCCTGCAAAGAAAATGGGGGGTTTTAAGAAGAAAAAGTTGAATTAGGGAGGTTTTTGTAATAACCCACTAAAGTTTGGGGTTTCTCTAGAAGAGGAATATTGCCATACAGCCTGGTCTTTCATGTCATCTGAGCCATTCAAAAGATGGGCCAGATCATCACCTTGTGCAAAAATCAGTCTGCCCTACTAATAGTATTGACTCGACCATCCAAATTAATGAATGAACAGCCGATGGTCCACCTCCAGAGGAATATTCCCATACAACCTGGTCTTTCCCATCATCCGAGCCATTCAAAAGATGGGACAGATCATGAAGATCACCTTATACGAAAATCAGACTGACCCACTTACAGGATTGGCTGAACCATGGAAAATCAACAAACAGCCGGTGGCCCATCGAAGGAGTGGATGGGTATGATTTTACTAGCAAGTAATCTTCATAGTCTTTCCCATCCTTTTCACGGATCAGATGTCCTACACACGATACATTAGCAGGAAAAGATGGAACTACATGTAAAACTTTTAAGTAATTTTAGCTACAATAATGATGATGATGATGTTCCATTTTAGATAGATTATATAAATATTAAAAGTAGAATAATCTAATACCCAAAAAAAGAAGAAGAAGCTATTCCTCATTAAAGAAGTGCTACATAAGTATCATATTCCTTTGTAAATACACTATATATATATATATATATATATATATATATATATATATATATATATATATATATTTCATTACCTAAGTTAGCTCTCACAACCTCCATGTAAGTATAGTTCCTCTTTCCAGTAACTGGGTCAGGAGATCTATAACAATCTGCTAGTAGTGTGGACATAAACCAAGTGATTGTAGAGAAGATCATGAGAGCTATTGGGCCAGCTATCCACCCCAACTGAGCTATTGCCCATGCAAGCGAAAGCACGCCGGATCCGATCACAGCCGTTATGATATGAGCACTTGCAGTCAGCAACGTACCTATACGAAAACAACCCAATTCAAACCAATCCAAACCATTCACAACTCTATCTAAAGATCAAGAAAGAGAAATGAAACGTACCAGTCCGTTTTTCACGTCCATCGTCATCAAAGTTCTTACGACTATCGTTGCCGGATTCGATGGCATCCATGTTCCTGAAGATGGTAGCATTGCTTTGCAACTCTAGTGCCATCTCTCTCTCTCTCTCTCTCTCTCTCTCTCTCTCTCTCTCTCTCTCTCTCTCTCTCTCTCTCTCTCTCTGTTTTTCTCTCCCTCTCACTATCTATTATATTAGTGTGGAAGGACCGGATGGGGTGTTTTTCTCTCCCTCTCACTCTCTATTATATTAGTGTGGAAGGACCAGATGGGGAGAGAAAGATATGAAAGATAGTGAAAGATAGGAAAGAAGATTGCGCTTTAAAGAGGGGGGGAAAAGTAGTGTAAACTTGGTGATTTTGAAGGGAATATTGCTCTAAACGTGGACAGTTGAATTCAATGCAAGATAGTGTATAAAGTGATACTTCATTAAAGTGGGCCTTTTTGTAACGGAAGAGAAAAACTCTATCCTTGGTTTGGTTTGTATTTAATGATTGAAAGTGCCTCGGCCCACATTTCATAAACTTCTCTTTGAAGACAGAGAGATAGAGAGTATATTTAGACGTGGAAAGCACTTGGTTGACTCTCATCCACACCGTCTACCAGGTATACCACCTCTTGTAGGGCGTCGATTCCAAAATCAGGCTGATTCAGCACTTCGTTGGAACACATATAAAACCCTCTAAATTCATGAGGTATGGCCCACCTGAATTTTTGAATAGTGTTATTTTTGGGTAGTTCTTTCGTCCTGATGAGAGATGTTAGATGAATAGATTGGATGGAATATAAAAACGAGTTACCAACAAACTAATGGTTGGGGTTCCATCTCATCTGTTTCCTGTGGTGTGGCCTGCCTGAGATTTGGGTGATCATGATTTTTGGTTTTAATGGATAATATGAGGTAGCCTACCTGATCGATGAAGTGGATCTCATGAAAGTTCAGTCTACGTGACTCTCGGTTTCCGAACGTAACCATGGTAGGTACGGGAGCGGATTAGGTGAGACGCCGGATCCACCCAGGTGGGTAGGACCCCTGACTGTGGACTCTATGTTCCTTAAATACACACCGTCCAACCGTTTTGAAAGATTATTTTAGAGCATGATTCCAAAAATGAAGATATGGAAATCCTGTGTGCACCATCCCACAGGAAACAATAGTGATTGAATCCTCACCATTAAAAATTTCAGGGTGGTCACCGGAATGTTTATTTGCCATCCAAACTTTTGATAAGGTGAAAAATCTCTGGATGAAGAGACAATACAAATATCAGCTTGATTCAATTTTTTTTTCGCCCACGAAAAGTTTTTAATGGTCTATTACCACTGTTTTCTGTATTATGGTCCACCTGAAATTTTGATCTGCTTCATTTTTTTTTTATCATGCCCTAATATGAGCTTTCAATACGGATGAACGGCGTCGATTTAGTCACATACATCACAGTGGACCCCACAGTCGGGGTCCCACGTACCTTGGTGGATCCGGGGTCTCACATAATCCGCTCGCGGTAGGTGCCTACCGGCTACCGCGGCTCTGTATACGGACGCGGATTAGCTACCGACAGGTTAAGTAGCGAGACTCCCTGCTGAAGTGACGTCACCGAGTTATGTAGGCCCTGACATGATGTATGTGTTGTATCCACACCCTCCATCCATTTGTAGATATCATTTTAGTACATGAGCAAAATAATGAGGTAGATCCAAAGCTTGAATGGACCCCACCACAGAAAACAGTGAGGAGAGTGTTCCCCACAGTTGAAACCTTCCTAGTGTCCACCATGATGTTTATTTGAGATCCAAACTGTTCATAAGTTAAAACAGACATGAACGAATGGAAAATACAAATATCAGCATGATTGAAAACTTCTGTGGCCTCTAGAAGTTTTTAATGGTAGGTGTTTAATCTCCACTGTTTTCTATGGTGGGGTCCAATAGAGCTTTGGATCTCACTCAATCTTTTTCTCATGCCCTAAAATGATCTCTCCAAATGGATGGACAATGTGGATACAACACATACATCATGGTGGGGCTCACAGGACTTGGTGAAGTCACTTTAGCAGGGAGTCTCGCTGCTCCACCTTCAGTAGGGTGCAATGGCAGGTGGGAATCACCTCATGCATTTCAAAATTTGAATTTCAGAACCCATTCCAAACGTGTGCCAGGGTTCCAACCCACCATGGTGTGGCCCACCTCTGTTGCAGATCAGGCCTGGCACATCTGATGTATGGGGTTGGATGGCACTTACACATCAGGTTGGGCCCCACATAGCTGGACCATATGTTATGATCATTTCTAATTTATACTCCAGAAATATTGTTTTGTAACGTAACATTTGTGGAAAGTGTGTTTTCTTAATCTTAGGAATTAAGAGTTATAATGGTGATAATTATACCAACTTATTTAGTGGATTTAATAGTAATTTAGGATACTTTGGAGAGTATGGTAGACATACTCATGTATAAATCCACCGAACATCCAATCAGGACCGTCTGAATTGTCAGCCCCAACGATCTAAGGGGCCTAGCTCGAAAAGTAGTGTGATCAATGTACATTTGTCAGGGATTTGGGTCACAAGACATTTTTTCTAAGCCATCCATTTAATGCCCACTACTTGAATGGTTGTGATTGTATGGTAAATCTGATCCTTGGGATTTGAAACTTGGGTTAGGAATTTTCACAAATTAGTACCTCACTGACCGTGAATTTGCATCATGGCACTTTCTTTTTTTTTTAAATATTATTTATAATGTTATTATTTTTTTTTTTCCTTTTACGTGCCGATACCTACCATCACAAATTTTGGATATCTATTAGGCTTCTCTTGATTCATGGGAGGGAAAGGAAATATTATCCACGAATTAGCTTTCCATTTTTTGTGAATCACTTGTGGGAAATCACAATTTCTCATTTATATTTTTTATTAGAAAGTTAATAAATCCAATTTTCTACCTCCATTTTGAAGAAATGCACTTTTGTAGACGGCAACTTGGTTATTGTAATATGAACACGAACCCCAAGTTGAAGAGCAGAGAGCAAAGCCGAAGCACCTCACTAGTTTCATGACCCGTGACTCTTTACTCAACCTAAGAGTAAGCAATGATGGACTATTTCATACTCTTTCAAAATATGAGGCTGTAAAAGAACAAAAACTTCATAGTAGAATGTTTATCAACAGGAGACTCAACATAATCAACATCGAAATAGGCTCCTATGTTGAGATGGTCGCGAGTAGAGTGAGTAGGAACATGATAATTAAGGTTATTAATTTGTCATTTTATGGAATATCCGCCCTAACTTAGTTTGAACCTAGCCTAGGAAGACCGCTACCCTGTAAAGTACAATATTCCTTTGCCAATGAGGAATACGTGTAGTGCCGTCTATGGACGACATATTTGAAAAATAGTGTGCATCCTTGGTGATTGAAACCATTGATTTAATGGGTCACTAATTACCAAAATTTCAAACCATCCAATTCTTTATGCAAATAAACCTTCTTGTATCTTTCAACCAAATATTTTCCAACATATGATTTATTTAGGAACTTTTGTAGACAATATAATGTTGGTTAATAAACGTGAAGAGTAGTGAATTTTAAATAAAAAGTTTGAAAGAAAATTTCAAAGTCTAAGACTCTAATTGGCGGATACCTAAAATTGAATTGATCTCATTTTAGTTAATAGTAATTATATATTAAAAATCTTAATCTTTAACAAGTTGATGCTAACAATGATTATATAATAAATAATGGTAATGTATTAGAGATCAAGATCTTTAATACATAATTACTATAAACTTAAATGAGATGAAGTCATTATTAGATGTATGCCAAATAAGGATTAAGGTTTTTTTTTTTTTTTTTTTTAAATAAAATTATATTACACCCTGATCCATATTCAAGTGATAGGCTAAATGAAAGATACCTCGTTTCAACACTGAGGTCTTGGCATCTATCCCTAGTGGGGGTGGCTAACAATTCACTTAGGTCTTGGTATGGTTCCCTAGTGGCGGGGTGTACTAACAAGTTGACAGAAAAAAAAGAAAAGAAAAGGTTTTTATTTTTTAAAAATAAAATAAAAATGAATGCATACGAGGAAAGATAAAAAACACTCCCATCCAACTATAACTAAATCCAAAATGATCCTAGCTAATTGGGATGGTTCAAGCATATACTGCCAGAACGGAAGGCTGCCATAGCACAAAATAGAGATACTTTTAAGGTTGAAGTGCCAAAGAGTACATGGAGAAACAAAAGGTAGGGCTTCGTAATTCTTAAAGCTGACCCATAAAGGGAAGGACAGGACTATAATAATTATGATGATCCATTTATTTTCAGGCCATTCATTAAAGGGTAGGACCATCAATATATCTCATACTCTAGCATAGTGTGAGACAAGCATTCGTAGATGTGGCACATATCTAACTCAATAGGTTATAAAACTATAGAATAATATTAATTGGATCACTATGATCATATCTTATCTTATTAAGAGTTGAGACTATTCATTAAACTCCAATGTTTGATTATTTTTTATGTTGACTATCCATTAAATATCAACCAATCAGAGAGTTTAATGCATTATATGTTCATTATCTTCTAATTAATATAAACTGGCCTACTATATGAACGGTTTATTTTGAGTTATATTTATGCCACATGTACAATTTTTTAGTGCTTGAGCATCATCCTGCATGCTCTGCCAGAGTCTCAAAGTTTTTCTCAGGAAAAATTATAATATTTAAATCAAAATCTTATCTAGAAATTTGGAAAAACCGACGGACTACCGACATATCTACTCCTGCCGTCCTGCGGATACACTGAAATAAAAGAGATACATCTCTATCAACATGCGAATGAGACATGGAAACGATGCGCCTATGTCTTTTCCTTTTATTATTATATGCATGTATAGTATCTAAGCTTTTCAAACAGGATTGCCCGGCATCTTTCTAGATATTTGGATAGAAGGGATGATTTAGTGGACCAGTGTCCACTGGCTTTCCATGCGAGATTACCTGCCACCGTACGTGTGGCAAGTGAGATGGTGGATTGAAACCGTCTATATAGTGGACCATGCCATGGATGGACCGTAGGAAAGAAATGGCATAGGTCAGATGATCCTGTACATTGATTTAACCAAGTCTCCTCTGTTGAATATTGGGCCTTGAGAAACTTTGATCTTACACCATTGACTTATGGATAGTGATGGGATGAATAGATGTCATTTCAGTATGGCTTTTTTCCAACCATCTACAAATGCATGGCCCACTGTCTGGATGTTTCTGATTCATCATCCAGAGAAGGATTTGCATAGAAGCTCAATGGAGATGGGTCCACTGAATTATTAACATTTTGGTACATGGGCATGAAATTGACACCGTCGGTGGCAAGTCTCCTCATGTGATACATCGTGTGGTCCTGTGCATAGGTTGCACCGAAACAACGGTGTATAACCTATGGGAGATACTTTCACTAACACAGGAGAAAATATTTAACGTGTGTAAAATCCACACCGTCCATCACTTGTATCACTACTTTTTGAGCCTTGATCCATAAAATCAGGTTTATATTTAACGTGTGCAATATCCACACCGTCCATCACCTGCAGCACCACTTGTTGGGCCTTGATCCATAAAATCGGGTTAATATTTAACTTGTGTAAAATCCACACCCTACGTGCATCAACACTTGTTGGGCCTTGATCCATACAATCAGGTTGATTTAACATTCACGTAGGCCACCCCAAAAGTGTTATACCTAAGATTCTAAATTCACGTGGTTTGGCCCACCTAAGTTTTATATAAAGCTATGTTACTTTTAACTAATTCTTTCAACCTGATGAGGAGCGTCAGATGAATGGATGGGATGTCATATAAATACCACAGCAGCTTCCATGCAAACGTAACGGTGGGAGTTTCATCCCAAACTATTTCATGTGGTGGGGCCTACCTAAGTTTTGCATAATCGTGATTTCTGTGTTTAATGGTTAGAATGAGACAACACATTACATCAGGACGAATCTCATGAAAGTTCCATCCACTATACGTTCATGAAAGTAACCTCGGTGCACTTAGTGCAAGTTGCCCTAAGTATAGCTTTATACAGATCATTTCCACAGCGGAAACGGATTGGCTACTCGCCCTGCCATCAGCCATTGGCTGATGGTCGGTGTTCTGTGGGCCCCACCATAATGTATGTGTTTCATCCATGCAGTCCATCTATTTTTATAGATCATTTTATGGTACAAAATAAAAAAAATTAGATGTTTCTCAATCTCAAGTGGACCATATTACAGGAAACAGTGTTGAATGAACGTTAACCATTAAAAACGTTTTGGGGGCCATAAAAGTTTTGGATCAAGCTGATATTTATTTTTTCCCTTTATCTGTGTCTTTATGACCTAATCAACAGATTGAATGTCAAATAAACAGTACAGTGGGCCTTAGGAGGATTTTAACCGTGGATATCCAATCATTATTGTTTTCTGTGGTGTGGTCCACCTAAGATTTATATCCCTATAAATTTTATTTCAATCACTAAAGTGATCTGTAAAAATGGATGAACGGAATGGATGAAACACCTACATCATGGTGGGTCCCACAGAACATCGACCACCAGCCA
Source organism: Magnolia sinica (assembly GCF_029962835.1). Classification (NCBI taxonomy): domain Eukaryota; kingdom Viridiplantae; phylum Streptophyta; class Magnoliopsida; order Magnoliales; family Magnoliaceae; genus Magnolia; species Magnolia sinica. Next base: position 64,694,240 of record NC_080588.1, read on the forward strand.
CGGGGCTGGTGTCAGGGGAGTAGCGAATCCGTCTCCTTCTACAGCGAGTCAGCACTTGCTCCTTGATCTAGACAGTCCAACTAGCAAATGGATCACCTTTTAGATGGGCCACATGATAGTCAGTGGATTTGACTGCATTGACAGGCATATGTTTTAGAAGCGGATTGGCTGATGTACCACACACCAGCTATATAGCTGGTGTACTGACGTAAGTAAGTTCTGTGGTGTATTGATGTAAGTAAGTTCTGTGGGTCCCATCATAAGGTATGTGTTATATCCAAACCACCCATCCATTTTACGAGATCGTTGTAATGCTTGAGATGAAAAATTATATAGATCTAACAATCAAGTGGACCACAATGCAAAAAACAGTGGGGGATTGAACGTCTGCCATCAAAACCCTTTTGGGGTTCACAGAAGTTTTGGATCAATATGAAATTTGTTTTTCCTCTTTATCAAGATCTTTGTGACCTTATGAACAGATTAGATGGAAAATAAACGTTATGGTGGGCCCCATGAAATTTTTAACGGTGAAAATCATTATCTACGCTGCTATTTTGGTGTGGTCCATTTGTTGTATATGATTCATTTTTTGGATATATGCTAAAATTATCTCTAAAAATGGATGAACGGTGTGGATATAATAAATACATCATTTTTGGGGCCATGTAACTCTGACCTACTTTGCATCGTTCGTACAACTCGTAGCACGAGGAGCGTCAGCGCTCGTCTTCGCACGACACGTACCTGCACCAGCTATATAGCTGGTGTGTGGTACACCAGCCATCAGCAAGTTCTGTGGGTCCCATCATGAGGTATGTGTTATATCCAAACCGTCCATCCATTTTGCTAGATCGTCTTAAGGCTTGAGACGAAAAATAAGACAAATCTAGAGATCAATTGGACCACACTGCAAAAAGCAATGGTGGATTGGACGCCTACAATTGAAACCCTTTTGGGGGTCATAGAAGTTTAGGATCAATATGAAATTTGTTTTTCCTCTTCATCAATGTATTTGTGAGATGGAAAATAAATGTTTTGGTGGGCCCTACGATTTTTTTTATTGTGAAAATCATTATCCTCGCAATTTTTGGTGTGGCCCTTTTGAGATTGGATATGATTCATTTTTTTTATTATCTAATTCTCTAAAATTATCTCTAAAAATGGATGAATGGTGTGGATATAATAAATGCATCATTGTGGGGGCCATTTAACTTTCATGTCCTTTCAACAGTTCATACAACCCGGAGCTCGAGGAGCACCGGTGCTCGTCTTGGCATGACACGTATCTACACTACCTATATAGCTGGTGTGTAGTACACCTACGGCTGTACATGAATAGAGTTAGCTTAGTTAGCTCGCTCTACTCAGCTTAAGAAAGCACGATTTGACTCAGTCTGAAACTAAGTTCAAGCTAAGTTGAGCTAATTTTTTCAGCTTGAAAAAATTTCAAATTGAGTTAGAGCTTGCTCGAGCTCAACTCAACTCGGATTGAACCCAACTCGAATCGACCTCAGATCGAACCAGTTTGATTACTCGGTTACTTTAATATTGCTGTTGCTCACCAAGTGTTTGATGAAATGACTCAATGAAGTATGGCTGGTAGCAAAGAAGGTACATATAGGAAAAATTACATTTTTTTTCTTGATTTTTATGTTGCTTATAAGGTATTTGATAAAATACCTATAAAACCACTGCTGTTGTTTTACATACAGTGAGGTTTTGAAGATGTAGACCATGTGTTTGTGAAAATGTTACACAGGCGAACTTGGCTCAATCTTGTCTCGAACTGGCCCGAGCTATTGATCGAACCGAGCTAAGCTGGCCAGTCAGGCTCAAGGACTGAGCCAAGCCGAGTTCGAGCTGGGGTCAATAAGTGCTCGAGCCGAGTCGAGTTGTACCAAGCTCAACTCGGTTCGACTAATGTACTCCTTTAGGTACACCAGTCAATCCACTTCTATTTTGTTTTATTCATGTTATCTTGTTGTCATTTTTATTTTATTTATTTATTTATTTATTAAAATCAGGTATGAGCCCAAAATTAAAGCAGAGCCAAATCTCAAGACACCACATCACGTGAAATAGAAAGGCAAAGCCAAATCTCAAGAGACCACATCATGTGAAATAGCTGTATTTTGAATGCCCATTGTTAGAAACTTTCTATGACTTATTGTAATGTTTATTTGCCATCTAAGCCATTGGTTAGTATACACGAACCTAGATGAAGAGAAAACATACATATAAGTTTGATGTAAAACTTTTGTTGCCCTAATAAGTTTTTAATGGTGGGTGTTTAATCGTTGGTGTTTCCTGTGGTCCACCTAAGGTTTGAATTATAACTCTCCAGTTTTCACCAACCGAATACACTGCCTTTATAGTAGAAATACGAGTGTCACAAATAAGGAATGATCACACGTGGGCAGGTTTTCCTAGGCATCCACATAGTTAAATTAAGTTTACTAATTAGAGTAGCACAGATCAATATACAAATCCAAAATATACAATTCAAATACCCCCATTTGGGTACTTTACAAACCACGATATAAAAAAGTGTGCGAGATGTAACGCGGACACAAATGAAGAGCTGACCAACTACTGGTTGAGCTCATGGAGCTCAGCCACGTTATGAAGGGGTTGGCCATCTCTGAACTCCTCATTGGCGTCATATGAGTATCCTTGAGAGGACTGACATCCAAAGGTACTTATGAGACATCTGCATATGCCAAATGGAAGGCATCAGTAACTAACATAATGAAGAAATATCCTCAAGATTATGCACACTAAATTTTAGTAAAGTATTTAGGTAGAAGCAAGGTTTCACCTAATTCATATATGCCAACAATGATAATTACAAGAACTTACAAACATTCATACAAACTATTATTGTTTATTTTGTTTAGATGCATGAAATGCATTCGGTCTAGGGATGGACATCCAGCTGAAAAAAGAACAGTCCATAGTTGACAAGCCAACCGGTAAAATACACTAAGGCACGACCTATACTGAATAACCATCTGGTAAAATCTATGTAGAAAAGGCAACCCATAGTAAATTGGTTTCCTGATAAAATATTATATTATACGACCATAATAACCCACCACCCGATAAAATCCATGTGAAAGGACGACCCATAGTGGTCAATGACATGTTTTAATAACTTAGAGTCACCTGGTAAAATACACTATAATACGACCCATAGTGACTTGAGAAACCCCATGAATTGTGTCGGTCAACCGATAAAGTTCGCATGGGATGTATGTATGATTAGCCCAACTGATGTAGGGATGAACGTGATGAGGTCGATCACCGCCTTCTTCAAGGATAACTACTTCGAATCCATGGAGCTTCTCTGAACTCCTCATAGAGACTTCTCAAATCTACAAGAGAAAAAGAAGGAAAAATAGAAATAAATTCTATAAAATTCGTAATTTGATTGATGAATGAAATAAACAAGTTCACAACCTTTAAATAGGGATACTAAGCCATGGAAGAAGTTTCGGAATCAAATTACAACTAAAACTCCTAGAATTCGCAACTTACTATTTATAGATGGCCATGGAGATGTCTACTAGTGCGCAAGGTTTTCGGCCAAAAATAGTAAGCGTCCTATTTCACCGAACCACGACGTTCTCATAATTATTTTAAGCACCTTTTATGTTGGGCGCAATTCCTAAAGCCCAACAGATGAAGAGTTATACTGAAACTAAAATTACTATAAACAGTAAAAATGAAAATAAAACGGGAATTCGACTATCGATCTGGCGGTATTTCGCAAATTCGATGTGTGCAACCTAGTGTAGCGAAGTTGGTGGCTAGCTCGTCCTACCCCAAAATCATATATGATATGTCGAATAATTTATTCTGAATTGCGAGATACACCCGATTTAAGGTCTGACGGTTCAAATCACTTTTGTCGTTGACCGAGCCTTTTCTGATCCATCTTGGCTGTGAAATTGTCCATGACTTGCTCTATATCACTAACCAATAAAGTCTACATACCATTTATGTATGATTAACCCATCCAATATTATTAATCTGGTTTATAAGCAATCTAATTCACAAACAAATTTACAAGCAATCCATTCATGATAAAACCTATCAATTGGTGGCCCTTCCAAATTTATGGCTACATAATAACCCAACGATCTTTTCCATCAAAAGTCTAATTATAGACATACAAAATGGTTCAACCCAAGAAAAGTCACTTAGAAAAGTCCAAATAAAGGACAAAAGAAAGGGTTCTTCCCAAAATCCTCATTTGGCACAATTATAGTAAAAGATGGAATTCATTAAACATACTTTTGTAACCTTCATAAGGAGAGGCCATTAGTCCAAGCACCAATTCATAAAAGTGAAAACCAACCTTCATAGATGATTCATAAAAGAAGCAATCAAGATTCATAGATAATAATTCACAGCCTTAAGCAAATTTCTACAATTCTAGGCATGCTGACAACCTTGCGCATGAATTTGTAAGATAACATGTTAGAATTCATAAAAGAGCAATTTATATATGAATTTCGCAGGTAATGGGGGTTTAGAGCTACATGCAACTACCACATATTCAAAGGCAACAATACAATTGCATTTATGGAAATTAATCCTGGACTAAAATGTCAGTGAAAGCTTAAAGGGTAAATCTTCACTTAAAAGTTGAAAATCCATCATTCAACCACGCACTAAGGGGAATGATTTGAAGGGAAACTTGAAATTGCGGTATACATCTCTATAGTAGAAGTATGAAATACATCAAAGTGTCCTAGAGGGGGGTGAATATGACTTTATAAGATTTATGCCAATTTAAAATCCTACTTTCCTAATATTGATCTAACTTGCAATTAATCAAGATATAATCAATTTAACTCTAAAGGCTTCCAATCAAAGTAGAAGATCCAACAATAGACTATTCAAGTTGAACAAGTTAAACAACTAGTCTATGACATATCGTGTATATGAGTGTGTGTGGGATGTGATTCCTATCAGTTCTAATCATTCAAATAATCATGCATTATTGTAAGTGTAACGTCCTGAATTTTCACTGTTTTGGATTTTCAAATTTTTTTTTTTGTAATTAACTTATACTATCACTTATTGACCATTAGCACTCAATGTTAGTTTATACATGGGTGATACCAGTAAAGAATCGCACAAGTCCGATTAATCAACTGTAGGAAGCTAACAAATCCGCCCGATCACTTGAACATCAAGTTTAGCCCCATGATTTACTCACGTAGGGCCCAAAATCTAACCGACCCATCGCTAACTAATCAAGACAATCATAACTAAATTAAAGATCTAACCGAAGCCGAGTCAGATAAGGCCCGGATCTTGACTAATAGACCAAATCAACTCCGTTACTCTTTTAGCCTAAAACCGGCAGTTTAGAGTAAATATGACCAAATCTCCACTTTCATTACTTATAAATAAGCCACGCTATGAATATAGTTAATTCAAACCCTAATCATTGCCCACGAGAAATCTTAATACCTGATTTATTTCAGAAATACTCCGATTTTCTGAACAAGTTCTAGACCGCTCGTTAGTGGGTCACTAGTTCCAAAACCATAGAATAATGTTCGTCTTACTAGGCTTGACGTTCATCGTGGGAGTTAGACCTGGGTACTATCCAGAACCACTCAACTTGAGCTAAAGGACGAGTGCATAAGAAGTGCAAATACCCTAAAGGAAGAAGCTAAAACTTAAGTGAATTGGTTTGTTCACTCTTATGCAAAGTTGAGGATTTCGAACCGTCAGTTTATGACCAAACTTCATACGTGGAGTAAGGATATTTTCCTGCTTATATCTGTATAGCTATGGCCTCGATCGATCATTGGTGACCGTTGAACAGACTTCTAATCATATTTGTCGATCGACGCATCCAAATGGCGGGCCGAACATGTCCATATGTAGATCATCATTAGGGTTAACTATCGTATGGTGTATATCAATATGTACACCCCACAGTGAGTCCTAGAGGCTAGAAAAACCCTCTCATAGAGCTAACATAGCAAAAACCCAACCCTTGGGGCCATTTACACCAAATCTAGCATTATAAAAGGGCCTCATTTGGGCACCCCCTCTCTCCATATGAATTTGTCCTAGAAGAAAGAAAGGGAGAAAGAGAGAAAGAGAGAAAGAGGAGAAAAGAGGAGAAAGAGAGAGGAAAGCTTGGAAGCATGAGGGTTTGTGCACCTTCACCCTCTCATCTCCTCTATAGCAACCTTGTTCCTCATTGGTGTCGATTCGGCGATGATTGAAGGTAATTATTGAGTTATGTTTGTATGTTTATATCTTGTGTTTAATTCCTTCCAATTCTTATAAGCTTGTATGCTTAATTAAGCATTTCAACGATAATTTTCTAACACCATAACCCTACAGGTGCCGTGAATCGAGCGGTTCGTCACAAGGTGTAAACTATTATCCTTAGGTGGCCTAGCACCAATTTTACTATGAGTTTAATGATTATGAATGCTAAGATGAGGTGCTCGAGTAATCTAGAGAGAATTTAGCCAAGACCCTACATGATAGGTCCCCATAAATTCCATGAAATGAATAAGAGTTATTTATTTATTCTTCAACATGATTGGGTTTGATTTTGGTGTGGCATGTTCATCCCATATATGATTTTACTAAATTCTATGACATGATTGAGTGTTGTTTATTTGCTCTTCAACATGATTAAGCTTGACTTGGTATGGTATATTCATCTCGTATACGATCTTAGTATAACCTTTCTTGTGGCATGCATGATTGCATTAATCATTGTTGTATGTTTGTCCTATGAATGATGTGTAGCTCTTATTCTCTTCGTTAACCCCACACAACACACACACATTTACTTCATATCATTGTTAGTAATTGCAATTGTAGAAAATCTAAGTTTTTGTTTGATGTATGAGTGCATAACATTACTTATGTTAAATGATGAATTCTGATTCATTGAAGTGTTATTGAATACCATCAAATCCCTAAGTTGGTCAGGAAACTGAGGTGGGAGAAGATGGTCCCGTTGTTAGGACCATCCTGCGGCTAAACCAACGGATTTGGGCAACTACGAATGGGCGACAGTAGTTGGACTACATGAGTCACTTGTACTCGATGTCATCCGTTACGTACTCGCCTGAACCGGCACGGTCTAATTCCCTTATTGACCTACCATGCTTGTTAGCCATGTCTTCTCACGCCTGTATAGAACCTGGAACACCCTTCAACCACTGAAGCCTATTGATAACTATTTGAAACTGATCCATTGACTCGAGAGCTGGGCATGGTGGAATGGGACACTGTGTCCGAGTTGTCGGCCTACACTGGGGTGACGAGCCTCCCCGTAGTGACCGCGAGCGATCCCTCTTCTCAGCACTCCCCATGTGCTTGAAATCGAGGATGGGGAACCTGATGGGATCAAGGATCGCAGGGTCCTGACCTCATGCATTGAAGGGCTTTGGCCTCGCAACCAGTTGAGGGCAATGATACGTGGGGTGTACCAGTTTTCCCAATCTGCTGGATGAACGGAATTAATTAAAAACTCGGTTAACATGATCACGATCGCATCGCACTAGTTAGGTTGACGACTCGGCAGTCGAGGTCACAATGAAGGAGTGTTGGTCATGCACGATCGTTAAACGAAGTCGCTCGAGAGAGTGTTGTTGCGAGGTCGTGCATCATATCATAATCCATGTATATGCATTAACAAGACTATTTAGGGATCTGTGAATGTATGTCTTTCATTAAATTTATTATATAATTGATGCTTTTGTAACTTAAGGCTAATAGTAACCACTGAGTTAGCTACTCACTCCCACTCTGGGACGGTGTTTTAAAACACCAACTAGACCCTTTACTAGATGCAGGTGAGATAGAGCTCAATGAGCGAAGCCAGGTGAGCATGGATAGGGAAGATGAGCTTTCCTACGTCCAGCTTATACGTGGATCACCGTAGACTGTGTGAGTTGATTATGGGTTGTTGAGTAGGGATTTAGTGCACCATTTCTTATATAAAATTTTGTCGGGTGACGCCCTGTGCGACCCATTTGATATTCCTGTAGACTTGTATTTCGTAGTCGCATTTATTTCAGTAGATTAGTTGTGGTTGTGGTTTATGTTCCAGCCGATTCCTTTATTGTTCATTTAAACTGATTTATGTACAAATCACTATAATTAGGATATAAGCGACACCCGGGAATTTGGAGGCCGAGTTCTTACATGGCCCCTGAAAACCCGGGGTGTTACAGTAAGCATTTAAGATAAACATAATTAAAAGAATGTGCAAACAGCAATCCCAAACACAATAATATATAGTGGTTTGGTTATGTGCCTACTCCACTCCTAGAGGACACACTCAACCCTTGAGTATACCGAATTTCACTGACGGAGGTTTCAAATCAAGTTTACCTCAAATCTTTACAACCTACACAAGGTTGACACTAGGACCTACATAAGGTTCCTAAGGATGCCTACATAAGGCAAATGGTCCTACATAAGGACTCAATAGTTTGTGCCCTACATAAGAGCAAAGGCACAAAACACCTAGGTTTAGGCCACACAGGCCAAGGTCCCTCACAAGGGCCTAAGTTTAGGCCACACAGGCCAAGGTTCTACACAAAGAACCTAGTTTTAGGCTACAAAGGCTAAGGTCCCACATAAGGGCCTAAGTTTAGGCCCTACAGGCCAAGGTTCTACAAAAAGAACCTAGTTTTAGGCCACACAGGCCAAGGTCCTATACAAGGGCCTAAGTTGAGGCCACACAGGCTAAGGTTCTACACAAAGAACCTAGTTTTAGGCCATATAGGCCAAGGTTCTACACAAAGAACCTAAATGTACTCTTTTATTAGAGACCTCCACTAATGGCTTAGTAAGTTTGAGATACAACTTGCGACCCAATTCTACACTAGGAATGATCAACAAGATCTCTGGACTCTAATGACTTACTTGCAAGTAGATGAGCCTTATTCTGCACTCGATGAAGATGCTCTCCCTTGATGGCGGAGATTCTTCAGCTCCCTTGAACCACAACACTTGATGATGCTCCGATATAAGTCACCGGGGTTGGGTCGAGGTATATGTTGAAATCTACTCTAATGAATGTTAATCATTTAAGAGACGGAGAGATTCCAGAGTTTATGCATTCAAGGGATTCCAACTTAATGATATGTCATTAAGAAGGTAGCTGAAGTATCCTTAAATAGAGAAGTTCATTCATCAATCCGCTCAATTAAATATCAATGATTAAGAGAAGATTGAAGGATGAACTCCCATGAGAAAAAGGCAAAGGATGTTAGGTAAGCAACAACTCTCTCAGAGCTCTCTCTTTTTCTCAATGCAGCAACCAGAACTAAGCTTCTCATTATAAAGGCAAAAAGTCCAATGGTAACATAATAATCAGAATCTGACTACGTTCGATGTCATCAAGTGTAGACTTCGATGACATCAAGTGTCAGTTCGATGACACCGACTTTACTGATAAGGTTTAATTGCTAGACACTTTTTATTGATAAGGTTTATCATCGAAATTTGAATTATGATGTCATCAAATCTAGTTCGATTCCTCAAATTTATGCGTGATTTTTCACCAGAGCTTGCTAGACGATTTTATGTCCTTCTTCGATGTTATCGAGATTTGAATCTCGATGTTATCGAATCCAATTTGATTCCTCGAACTTTTTAGAAGATTTTCCTTGAAAGTTCGCTAGACATTTTCTTGTCCTTTTTCGTCATTGAATCTGGTTCGATGTCATCGAAGTTTGAATTCCGATGATATCGAGTCTAGTTCGATTCCTCGAATTTTCATAAGGTTTTCCTTTGCAAGCTCTCTAAACATTTTCTAGTCATTTTTTGATGTCATCGAACCTATTTCGATGTCATCGAAGTTTGAAGCTCGATAACATCGAGTCTAGCTCGATTCCTTGAATTTTTAGAGGATTTTCCTTTGGAGCTTGCTGGACACAAACTTGTCCATTTTCGATGTCATCAAAACTAGTTCGATGTCATTGGAGTTTGAATCTCGATGACATTGAGTCTAGCTCGATTCATCGAATTTTCAGAAGATTTTCCTTTGAAGCTTGCTCGACAAAAACTCTAAGTTCTTTGATGTCATCGAATCACCCTCGATATCGTCAAATACACATGTTCAATGTCATCGAAGGTACGTTCGATGAATCAAATTTTCCGTCCAAATATATATGTGGTTGCTGGACATATGAGGGTCACTTTTCGATGTCATTGAACCATGTTCGATGTCATTGAACAGGAGTGTTCGATGTCATCGAACATGACTTGAAGTGACATGCAGAAAACTTAAAAAGTTTACCTATTTGTACCAAGTTTTCAAACATTGAATTCCTTTGTTGTTCTAAGATTTTTAAAGGGAATTATATAGTTGGGGTATTTTGGACATGGGGATGTGAGGCTTAATTTACCTTTGACGTTCCTGAATCACTCATCCGGTTGAGGCAGCAGCTTGAATGTTCTTCATATGGGGCTCACTTGACTTGCCGACTCAACCGTCATGCTAATTGACAAATAATGGCACTTTCAAAATTGACACATATAACCAATTCCCATCTAATTTCATTCACCCTAGATTAATTTTTAATTTAGTCTCAATTAACAAGAGATTTGGGGATGAGCTCGCCTAGACAATCGATTTGCAACTATACTCGGTGCAACTCCGAGTTCTCACACAATTACACCCCTCACCTGGCTCTGAATGAAACTGGGTTGCTTCCGATGACCGGTAGAGCCCCCAAACCTAACATGCATGAACATCATCATGTTAGAATTCCAGAACATGAAGAATCGAAGAAGATTCCTTACCTAAATAACCTCAAATTTGGGAGAAAATGAGGAATACATGCATGCAAGGGCTAGAGAATCCCTTACCTAGCAAATCAGGGATTTCCACACAAGGTTTGGTTGGAGAAGCCCAGGACAACTTCTCATGGCGGGATTTGGTGAAGATCAGGTCCCAGAATGGTAAGGTGAGCCCCCCACGATTTGTGACTAAATGCTCCCTGTTGGTCAGACTAATGGCTTTTGTCGGTTGGACTGACAAAACACAATTTCTTCCCGTTTTCTTCCTACATAAGTCTGTCAAATCCACTGAACATTGATTTTGCTCAAAAATGGGATTTTTCGTGTATTAAGGTCCTAGGGTCTAGTCAAATGAGTTTCATTGGCTAGCCTTTGACTTAAGGGTTTTACTTAATATGTTTTGGCATACATTCTTTCTATCTTAACATTAGGGGCTTAATGGACCAAGGATCCAGCAATCTAGGTTCCACAAACATTGCGACATGAATAATTTAGTGGTGTAGGAAGTTTACTTGAGTTACAAGTCTCTGGAATTAAAGTTATCATTTACAATTTATACGTTCTCGAGCACAATACATATGCATGCGCATGAGAAAATTTAATTGATTTTTTTTTTTATTTTTTTTTTATAATAATGATTGATGACATTCGATACCCGAATATTGGAGGGCCAATGTGTTATATAAATCTACCTTGTTTTTAGGCTAATGGCCTAAAATGAGCTAGTAAAATGGATGGACGACATGGATAAAACGCACCTCATCGTGGGTCCCTTATATTGTAGGTTCCCCACTAAATTCGATTCCGTAATCTCTACTATTGCAAATACCATTGTTTTTCTAATTATATAAATTTTCTAATCTCTAATACCATTTTTTTTTCCTAATTTGCGAATACAAGTTGGCAGGTTTTCAGTTCTGCCATCTATGGCCTATGCATGCCAGTAACATGCACGATTGGTTTTTTTGCATCTTACCATGGATGGATGGATCATGCCCCAGGAATATCCATGTGCTAAGAATATGCTCTAAAGAGAAAGTTAACCACTTGATTTGTGGCCTATAGGTAGAAAATCAAGAAAGATGCAACAACTGCAGTCCATTCAACCCAAACAAAGTTCCAAGATTGGTCGTTGCAATCTTCCATTCATGGACATTTTTCACAAATGGCCCATTGAAAATTGGACCCAACAGATCAATGGTCTGGATTGTTGAACCATGGTCCCTACTTATCAGAATTAAAATCCACGTGTACTTTGCAAAAACCTCATATAACCTATCCTATCATTCATCTCTAAACACGAGCCGGGTGGGCTTTGGTATGCCACCGGTGAGATTGATAGTGAGGTCTCTTCCACTTTCTTAGTTATACGCGTGATGGGGCGGCAGCCAGTGTTGGAGTGTACTAGACCCTAGTAATATTTTCAGCGACGAACTGTTCTAATATGTGGATTAATAGAGGATCATCATGTTTGCGTTACATATCGAGCATATGACATTCGACCATGTAGGCTTTGCATTACATAACCTTGGTATGGCTAGCATCATTTATGTACTTGCCAGTTTAGCCTTCCATCATTTCCGTTTACTCTAACATTTACATGTTTGACACATGCATTATGCACACACGCACGCACTCTCTAAGGATCTAGCATGTGCCGCCACTCATTGGGGCCCAAATGATGAGACGATCCGATGATTCCAACCGTCCATATCCTCTCTACTACCATAATCAAGTTATTTTCACAAAATAATTCTTCAGCAATGATCCTAACCTTTGATTTTTCTAGTTGAACATGGAATCATCAAAATATCATATAATCCAAAACACTGTCGGTTCAGATCATCCCACTACTCAACACGTGGTGCTGGATCCTGAGTCATGACAGGGGCAAAACGAACTCATCAATAAAATCCATTGCATGAGTAGGAAATGACACTGATGAATGATACAGCGTGTGACAGTTACCCCACCATCTTCTAAAGACATTTGGTGACCACCCAAGAAGGTACGTATTCCAACCAAGTAGTGGGCCCCACCCATCACCACCATCTGATGGTGATAGCATAAGGCATGCGCGTAAAGGTTTGCTCTTGAGTCACATTAATAAATATCGAAGCTGTGAAGGTGGCTTTGTCGTTAGGAACATGATGCCATGAAATGGGCTGATGGGAGAGAGGGGACCTTATCGTCCCATCTAGCCACTAGATCAAGAAGAAAACAAAAATGGTGGGGCCCACCATCATGTATTACTGGCTAGAAATGCGAGCCGGCCCACCCACGAGAATCAAATCAGATGAGATTTTTTTTTTCTTTTCAGTCTTATGAGGTCCCGCTTAGTGGTCCACCACCTCCAGAGTAAAAATCCAGATGCTTGCTAGCTAGTGTACAAATGACTACAAGTGGGGCCTACCTTTTAGATTCCTTGAGGCTGAAGAACCAAAGCCAATCCACTTATTGGGTGGGCCACAAAAATTTCCTGATTTGGTAGTGGGGTTCGCCTGATGAACGGATTGGATCTGGAATATTGCCACATCAGGGCAATTTCAGATCACTTAAAGTTAGTAATAAGAGAGTAAGATCTTTCTTGCTTTCCAACAAAAAGGAAAAACAAATCACACTTGTTTTCATGTGGGGTCCACATGATTCGTGGGACGATCATGTTGCTTGCTCCATGTGGAGTTGAGGGGGACTACTGAATTATTTATCTAGCGGGCCGCCAATCTTTTTTTTCTTTCTCAGTGTGGTATCAACAGGAGGTGGATTTTCTGCGGAGAAAATGATGACTGTAGACGCCACTTTTATCCAGCTTCTTTTCTCAACAGCCCAAAACTTACCTTCCCAACTTAGACCTTTTACGTACGGATAGAGCTTTTGAAGACGAAAATACCCCTGCTTTTCCCGGCAGATTTCGTAAGTTCCTGCCTGGGAATCTAGATGGGGTGAGAAATCCTCCCCTTCCATTAGTTTCATGAGCTCATTTCAGGACACGATGCCAAAAATGAACCGTATCTAAAGCTCAAGTGAGCCACGCTAAAGGAAAATATGGTTAGGGAAATTCCTACCGTTGAAACCTACCTGTGTTCGACAGTGATGTTTACATACCATCCATACCATTAATAACTTCATTACTAATGGGATGAACTGAAATCACAAATATTAGCATGATTCAAAACTTCTGTGGCCCACGAATATTTCAGCTGTGGACATTCAATTACCACATTTTCGGCCCATTTGAGCTTTGGAAACGGTTCATTTTTGGCATCATGTCTTAAAATAAACTCAAAAAACAGATGGATGGGTAAGATTTCTCACAAACATCATAGTGGGCCCCACCTAGTTTCCCAGCGCAGGAGCTTTAGTGTACCTCATACCAACCATATTGTTGTTGTATTGACGTCAGCATGTTCTGTGGGTCTAATCACAAGGTATCTGTTATATCCAAACCGTCCATCCATTTGGCGAGCTCGTCTTAAGGCTTGAGACGAAAAATAAGACAGATCTAATTATAAAGTGGGCCACGCTGCAAAAAGTAGTGGGGGGAGTGAACGTCTACCATTGAAACCCTTTTTGGGGTCACAGAAGTTTTGGATCATTATGAAATTTGTTTTTCCTCTTCATTCAGGTATTTGTGACCTTATGAACAGATTGGATGGAAAATAAACATTATGGCGGGCCCTACAAATGTTTTAACTGTGAAAATCATTATCTTCGCTTCTATTTATGGTGTGGTCCAGATGATCTTTGGATATGATTTGTTTTTTGGATAATATTCTAAAATTATCTCTAAAAATAGATGAACGATGTAGATATAATACATACATCACCATGGGGCCCATAAAACTTTGATCCCCTTTGAACTGTTCGTACAACTCGGAGCTCGAGGAGCGTAAGTGCTCGTCTTCGCACGACACGTACATACATAGCTATATAGCCAGTGTGAGGTAAACAAGTCAATCCGCTTCCGCTTTTCACTGCTGTTTAGGGGTATTTTCGTCCTCAAATGTTCTGTCTGTACATGAAAGGTCTAAGTTAAGTAGGTAAGTTTTGGACTGTAAATGAAAAGAAGCTAGATAAAAGGTGGCGTTTACAGTGATAATTTTCTCTTTTCTGCAAAAGGGTTTGCAGGAAGTCCTGCACTAGGATGCCAGGTGGGGCCCACTATGATGTTTGTTAGAAATCCACCCTATCCATCCATTTTACGGATCATTTTAAGATATTATACTAGAATTAGGTGGATGCAAAACTTTAGTAGTCAACACGAGAGAAAACAGCGGACATTCAGTGACCACTGTTGAAACAATTTTATAGCCACAAAAGTTACCAATAAGGATAAATTTTTCATGTTTTCACTTCATCTAAGTGGAGATGAACTCATAAACGGTTTGGATGGCATATTAACATCAAGGTGGAGCCCAGGAAGGTTTCAACGGTGGGAAACTATTTCCTTAGTTTTACCTCTCGCATAGCCCACTTGAGTTTCGGATCCGCCTCATTTTCGGTAGAATGTGCTAAAATGACCTTTCAAAACGCATGGACGGGGTGGATTTCTAACAAACATCACGGTGGGTCCCCCCTAGCATCCCGGCACAGGAACTTGCTGTGAAAGACTGTCCAAGAAATCCGCGTCCGTATCAACATGGGGGCGCACGCGTTCCTGTGTTAAGCCTGCGCCTCAAGTAGAGCTGGGCATCGGTTCGCATCGGATCGGATTGGGTCCAAGTCGACCCGATCTGAAATCTCAATGGCCTAACCCGAACTCGATCCGATCAGTCGTCACCTGACTCGAACCGATCCAAAATGTCCATGGCCTGATCTGATTCGAGTCCGACTCGGTTAGGAAAACCGAGTCGGATTGGATTGGGCACTGTTCGGATCGATCCAGATTTTCTTACAAAAAAATTCTTAAAAAAATAAAAATAAATAAAAAAATTAAATTACGAGGACATCTTGGTACATGCAATCCTTCTCTGTTGTGACATTCGCCTTGATCAATGCATGATACGTCTCTCTATTCATTAGAATCACGGCACTTAACAAACGCACGAAAGCTTCCGTCCCTTCAACATCACCTTCGTCACCCAACCAACCCAACACACTGGAAGTGGAAACCACCCTATTGTTTGGCCTCTATCCTTCATTCCCTGGAAATATTGAAATCGCCCTCTTCATATTCTCTACCGCCTTCCTCATCTCACCCTTCTCTACATACGCTGAGGCGATGATCCCAAAACCATTTAGTATCAGGGTCTACTCCTCTTTTACCAACCATTCGATCATAGCTTCCGTCGGACGTAATCAGCCAGGTTTACATCACCGAAGCAAAATATCAGACCTAGCTACTGATCATAAGTTATGGTATAACTTTTTCCTCCATTCTATCCCATATATAGTAAATCCTATCCGTACAAAATGTGTCCCACACAATGATAATAATTTATTAAGAAAATCTAGCCGTTCTACTCACAGAAAGCTCCACACATGTAACTTATGTCACACCAACGGTTGTCCATTGATATTTGACGTTATTTCCCCGATCTATGTTTGGATTCACCTGATTTCATATCAGATGACCACCATGGTGTGGCCCACATTTATTTTACCTATTTGACAGGTTGATGGAAAAGAAGATGCTATTTCATAACTTCGATAGAGCTGGTGTATCAAATCATTTCTCTACTTCTTGACCTATAATAGCAATTGAGAAAATGCTCCGGTGCTCTTATAGCATGATTTACAGTGCTCTACAGTGCTCCTAGTTGTATTAGGAAATTTGTGAGTACAATCCATTGATCTAGATTGTTTATTAGGTCCAACTCATATTTCATAGGCTACCATGAATAAATCATACTGATCTAACCAAAAAAAAAGAAAAAAAGATTTGATCAATGGTCTTAAAAATGGACGGTCAAGATCATTTATAATAAAGTAGGTCCGATCAACAATTTGATTCATCAAATTTTTAGGGACCATCATGGATTGCTTATGAGTCTAAAGAATCACTTTTGTTAGCCAATTGAAAGCATCTTATCCATGGCTTGGAAAAAGGATGGTTAAAGAAAAAGGCTAAATTAATCATAGATTATATCACTCGTTCAGTTTAAATATTTTTCAAGGTAGCCCAGAAAATGTGTTCTGAACTTAATAGACGGTTGAGATCAATCGATTAGACCTTCTAAGTCCCTGAATACAACTAGAAGCACTATAAGTTATAGTGCTCTGATAGTACTACCGCACTTCTCATGATTTTTTTTTTTAAAATAAAAAATAAAAAAGGACGGCGATTTGTAATGATTCTCGAACCAGAGAAAAAAAAATCCTCGCTTTGGGTTTCTAAAACCCGAAGGCAATTTGCCTCTGGATCTAGGAAAACACTCTACGTGGACACAGTGAATATGAGCCATCCAAATATGTATCGGGACATATGAGCGGCTAAGGCGTCCCCACGCCACGTGCCCGATCAATCACACGTGGTCAACTTGGGTCACCATCTGGTGACGTCGGTTGCTTCTTCTACCATTCGAGATACGCCACGTTGGATATGCACGTGGGGAGGCGAAATCTTCTTTGTTGCATCTAGATTGCAACAGAGGCTAAACCAATGTCTGAAATTCGTCCACGTCTTGTATAAAAGGTCATCGAGATCTTTTCACTTCCTTGCGCGAGAAATTTATGACTGTGGATCCCACCTTTTATCCAGTGGTTTTTACGAAGCAATACAAACTTAACATATGCACTTAGACCTCCTCGTACGGACACCAAATTTGAGGAGGAAAATACCCCTGCTTTCGTCGTGCTGGCGTGCAGAGACTAGCACTGACGGACGGTCTGGCGATGGGAACTTAGGTGGGGCTCACTGTGATATTTGTGAGAAATCCTCCCCGTCTAAGTTCATTCATAGGGTCACGAAGACCTGGATGAAGAGGAAAAACAAATTTCATAATGATCCAAAACTTTTGTAACACCAGGTTTCAACGATAGACGTTCAATTCCCCACTGCCTTTTTCAGTGTGGTCCTCTTGATAGTTAGATCTATCTTATTTTTTGTCTCAAGCCTTAATATGAGCTTACCAAATAGATGGACGGTTTGGATATAATACAAACCTCATGATGGGACCCATGAAAGCAACCTAGCAAAAAAAAAAAAAAAGGCACAGTTGGCGGCAGTGCCACGGCTGTCTGGCAGATTTTTTTTATTTTTATTTTTATTTTAACAAAGAGAACTTTTTCTCTCTTACATTTTTCTCTAATACATAATTATGTAAATATGTATATATAAGTATATAAAAATAATTTTCTATCTTTTAATTCATTTCTTTGTCTATTTATTAAACAAGCATATCTCTTAAATTAGAATTTTTCTTTTCTTTTTTTTACACACCCCCATGCACTCACACTAGTGGAATTTCATCATGTATGGATACTTACTCGAACGCTTGACCGGGTGTTGAAACTCCTAAGAGTCTACTACCCGAGCAAGAGTAAGAATCCTAAACTAGCGGGGCAAGCATGAAAATTAGCGGGGCAAACATGTAAATGAGCGGGGCAAACATGAAAATGAGAGGGGTAAGCATGAAAATGAGCGGGGGAAACTAGAAAATCAGCAAGGTAAACTGAAATATGAGTGGGACAAACTAGAAAAACAGCGGGGCAAACTGAAATATGAGCGGGGCAAACTGAAGTATGAGCGGGGCAAACTAGAAAAACAGCGGGACAAACTAAAATATGAGTGGGGCAAACTAGAAAAATAGTGGGGCAAACTGAAGTATGAGTGGGGCAAACTAGAAAAATAGCAGGGCAAACTGAAATATGAGCGGGGCTGTAACTGTAAGTGTCATAGTTTATATCCCTTTGTGTTGTCAAATTTGTGGTGCCAAAGACAATGTTATGAAGCTTGCATCTATGAAGAACAATGCTCTACTCAAGATCAACTTAGGGTGACAAGCACTGTTCACAAGTCAAGACTTGAGAAAGTGAGTTTGTTATCAAGATCTCAAGATGCATTCAAGTTCTACCTCAAGATCTTAAGAAGCTTTCAAGATTGAGCTCCATCAAGACTTCAAACTCCATTACTTTCAAAGGTCACTCGTCTCTAAAGTTTCAATGTCCTTACTTCACTATTGAGGTATGACTGACCTTAGGTTGACCTTTAGAGTAGGTCATTTTGGATACATAATTCATATATTTTCTATAAGTGAGTTTGGTCTGTTTTAAGACTAATCTTGAACTTTGTTCGACTAGTCCTAGCACTGCTTCGACCTGTCTAAGAAATTCTTGGATCAGCCGTAAGTTTGTTACAAAAATTAGAAATTTTCTATTAGGCTTCGACTAGTCCTGGGGACTGTTCGATCAGTCGTAGGAACAGTGTCGACTGCATCTTCGACCAGTCGTAGACCTACGACTCAATGTACAGCGCTGAAAAGCGACCTGCTTCGACCAGTCGTGAATCACGTGGATTCACTTAAAATTTGGGAAAAACATCTTCTTCTTCATTTCAACTTCTCTCTCCAACGAGCCGACACACGACTAGTCGAACCCATCTACTAAAATCTTTGAGGTTAGTGCTCCATTTGCATTTTACTTGTAGATTTGTGCCTAGATTGTTTCTATTTCTCCTCAGCCATCTATTTTGTGCTTCATTTGTCCGATTGTGACAAAAAAGGGGGAGTATATGGATATGTTATATATAGATGTTGTCATGAGGAGGGAGTAGCATTGTTTTGTATGATGTTTTATGAGTATGTTACTCAGGGGGAGTATGTGCAGTGGTGTGCAGAGGTGGACTGAATATTGATTTACAAGTCTGCAGGATGCTAGTTGATAATAACTGGTTTACAAGTCTGCAGGATGCTGGTTGATAATAACTGGTCCCTGATTCTTTAATCAGATATTCTGTGTTATGAAACATATCTTGAAAGTGTGTTTTGTCACTAATTTGACAAAGGGGGAGATTGTAAATGTCATAGTTTATATCCCTTTGTGTTGTCAAATTTGTGGTGTCAAAGACAATGTTATGAAGCTTGCATCTGTGAAGCACAATGCTCTACTCAAGATCAACTTAGAGTGACAAGTACTGTTCACAAGTTAAGACTCGAGAAAGTGAGTTTATTATCAAGATCTCAAGATGCATTCAAATTCTACTTCAAGATCTTAAGAATCTTTCAAGATTGAGCTCCATCAAGACTTCAAACTCTATTATTTTCAAAGGTCACTCGTCTCTAAAGTTTCGATGTCCTTACTTCACTATTGAGGTATGACTGACCTTAGGTTAACCTTTAGAGTAGGTCATTTTGGATACATAATTCATATGTTTTTTTATAAGTGAGTTTGGTCTGTTCTAAGACTAGTCTTGGACTTTGTTCGACTAGTCCTAGTACTGCTTCGACCTGTCTAAGAAATTCTTGGATCAGTCGTAAGTTTGTTATAAAAATTGAAAATTTTTTATTAGGCTTCGACTAGTCGTGGGGACTGTTTAACCAGTCGTAGGAACAGTGTCGACTGCATCTTTGACCAGTCGTAGACCTACGACTCAATGTACAACACTAAAAAGTGACCTGCTTCGACTAGTCGTGAGAGCCTATGACCAGTCGTAGGAGACCCACGACCAGTCGTAGACCACCTACGACCAGTCGTAAAACTGTCAAATCTTATCACGCCTGAATTTTTTCAAATCTGTTGGTTCTACGATCAGTCGTAGAGGTCCTTAGACCAGTCGAAGGTGTGATTTGCTCACCTATAAATAGAGCATGAATCTTAGAATAAAACAAGAACTTCAAGCTAAATTAATTCGGTCTTCTGAGAGATAAGTCGGTGCTCTATTTAAATTAAGTGTGCATATTTAATATTCTCTTTCTTTAGCTTTGTTAATTGATTTTGTTTCTTGCATTATAATCTAATCTGAAAAGAGGAATTGTTGTTTTCCTTTTTCTGGAATTAAAATTAATTAGAGCTAGCCCTTTTGTTTTAATTTAAAATCTATTAGAACCTAGAACCATTATAAAGTGGTATTGGACATTGAACTTTGACATTCAAATCTCTACTCCGACTTGGTTCTTCTGGGCTGCTACAACGAAGGAGAAAATCAGGTATTTTACAATTTGTGTAATTTACATTATTTGGTTTTGTTTGAGGTTAAGCCAGAAAAATCTCAAAGTTGTTGGTTATCTGAGGAGAGCCAGAAAACTCAGAAGTGAGGGTTTTTGAATTGTGTAAGCCCTTTGAAAAAGACACAATTGTGAAGGTTTTGGGTGAACCTGTGAAAACCTATTTGATAGTGAATGCTAATATCCCCTGTGTGAGGATATTAGGAGTGGAGTAGCATTCTGTGTGGCTGTTGTTTAACAGTTGGTGAACACATAGGCGAACCACTATAATTCTTTGTGTTGTGGATGTGTGATTTATATTTCCTATCTTTTATCATTCAGAATTGTAGAATGTATTTGTGGATATGAATGTTGTAAATTTTACATTTCAAGCATAGTGGGGAATATTATAATAACTTAGATTTACATTTCAGTATTATATTTTTGCTATCTCTTTATTATTACGTTGAGCTTCAGTTTCTCTATTTGTTCTAGAAATAAGGTTGTCCTACCATAAACTTTGATTTTTTGTGTAAGGTTGTCTTTAGAACAATTTGTGTTTCCATTTCTCTATTTTAATTTGCTTTCCATTCATATTCTGTGATTGCTATCTATTCTTTATTCATATCCCGCTGTATTTATTTTTAAATTTGGCATAGTCGTATTCACCCCCCCTTTAGGACATATAGCTTGGCCATTTCAGTAACACATATACATTTTCTTTAATGGTGGATACTTGATCCCACTGTTCCCTATGATGTGACCTACTTGAGCATTTGATTGCCCTCATTTTTGGGCCCTCGCCCTAACTTGACCCGACAAGACTGATGAACGGTGTGGATTTGTCACATCATTCCTGTAGGGCCCATTCGCTAAAATAAATAAATAAATAAAAGGAAAAACTTCTTTTGCAGTGACATGCAAAAGCACATCACCTCTCCCCACTCTCTGTTGGACTCTCTCTCTTCCTTTTCCTTTGACAAACGTGGTGGGTCCTACACCCACCTCGATTCAAACTGCCCGCTTCTTTCTCCATCATTCTCACATTACAACATCCGGACTATTCAAAATTCATTGGGATTATCCTCAACACCATAAAATACTCCAAGAATATCATGTCGACAGCTTGAGTTATTAATTGATTTCAATTAATTATTGTTATGTGCTCAAATTGTAATTAATTCCTTATTATTACATGATGAATAATGTATTTGAATTTATGGGTGCTCTGCCCTAAAAGGATCATTATATTTTTATGGGTGCTCTGCCCAGGGTCATTCTCAAAAGGATCGGCACAGTACGGGTGCTTTGCTCAGGGTCATACCCGAAAGGATCGGCACGGGTGCTCTGCCTTGGGTAATTCCCTAAAAAGATCAACACACACGGGTGCTCTGCCCTGGGTATTTACCCTAAAAGTCTATTCACCAGGTGCTCTATCGAGGGTTATTCCCTAAAAGGATCAACACTGGTGCTCTGCCGACGGTCATTCCTTAAAAGAATCAACACACAGGGTGTGGATTTGTCACATCATTCCTGTAGGGCCCATTCGCTAAAATAAATAAATAAATAAAAGGAAAAACTTCTTTTGCAGTGACGTGCAAAAGCACATCACCTCTCCCCACTCTCTGTTGGACTCTCTCTCTTCCTTCTCCTTCTGCAAACGTGGTGCGTCCTACACCCACCTCGATTTAAACTGCCCGCTTCTTTCTCCATCATTCTCACATTACAACATTCGGATTGTTCAAAATTCATTGGGATTATCCTCAACACCATAAAATACTCCAAGAATATCATGTCGACAGCTTGAGTTATTAATTAATTTCAATTAATTATCGTTATATGCTCAAATTGCAATTAATTCCTTATTATTATATGATGAATAATGTATTTGAATTTATGGGTGCTTTGCCTTAAAAGGATCATTATATTTTTATGGGTGCTCTGCCTAGGGTCATTCCCAAAAGGATCGGCACGATATGAGTACTTTGCTTAGGGTCATACTCGAAAGGATCGGCACGGGTGCTCTGCCCTGGGTGATTCTCTAAAAAGATCAACACACACAGGTGCTCCACCATGGGTATTTACCCTAAAAGTCTATTCACCAGGTGTTCTGTCGAGGGTTATTCCCTAAAAGGATCAACACTGGTGCTCTGCCAAGGGTCATTCCCTAAAAGGATCAACACACATGGGTGTTCTGCAGTGGATTGAACCAAAAAGGATTTTAAATGATTGTATTATCTTATTTTGTTATTATGAAATATAAATTATTATTATTATTATGTAAAATGCCAATTTAATACTTGTAATTGATCCTATTTATTTTATTGAGTTGTATTGGTGTTAACATAAAGTTTTCAATTTTGGGAATGATTTGACCCTACGAGCTGTCGCGCTCACACCCATATAGACTGTTTTGCAGGGTTTGTATATGAAGAACCAGTTGGGCAAGATTGAAGACTTTTATAGTTGTTTATTTAGAAATTAATTAAAAATCAATGTATGTTGTTGTTAATTATTTTTGAATGTCAATGTAATTAAAGATTTAAGGATTGATTAGTGGACAATATTTAATAACAATGATTAGTATCCTTTTAGTTGCTCTGATTGCCTTGAAAATGCATGAAATAATGTGGGTTGCGATATATATTTTATTTAAATACAACTCATAGTCCTAAAATTCGGGTTCGGGCCTGGCCAACTCGATTCCAATTTTCGGGGCATGATAGGGGCAAACTAGAAAAACAGCAGGGTAAACTAAAATATGAGTGGGGCAAACTGAAGTATGAGCCCACCTGAAAATGTTCCTTGTACATCGTCTGTTCATTTATCAAAAGTTTTAGGGGCATCACCCTCCTTTTAGAAAAAAATTAGCGGGGGAAACATGAAAATGAGCGGGGGAAACTAGAAAATCAGCAGGGGAAACATGAAAATGAGCGGGGAAAACTAGAAAATCAGCAGGGAAAACATGAAAATGAGCGGGGCAAGCATGAAAAATGAGCAGGGCAATCATGAAAATGAGCGGGGCAAGCATGAAAATGAGCGGGACAAACTAGAAAATGAGCGGGGCAAATATGAAAATGAGCGGATCAAGCATGAAAATGAGCGGGTTAAGCATATGAATCGTCATTTTTGCAAACACAATTTTTCTATTTGCCTGTGTCATATATAATTGCTACACCTGCATATGATCGCCATGTTGACAGTGTGTAACAATAAAGCCCATTTTCTCTTCTTTTTTAGTGCGACACTGACTAAACAATGAAGGGAATTCTTCCACCGTACACGGCATAGCTGCACGACAATCCAAGCCATCAAAATTTGATTGAAATTGACAGCAAACTGATTAAAATCGACCGCGAAGTGAATGAATGGATTTTCGACCATTGACCTGATGAAATCCTGGAAAATAATCAGGTTAGTTGGCTAAAGTTGCTTCTCCTACCCCAAAATCATATATGATACATCAAGTAAATAATTTTGGTTTAGAACATATTCTTGTTAAATGAATAAAGAAAGAAATTATAAAAAGAGAGAAATTTTTTTTTATATGCTTATATATACATATTTATATAAATATGTATTAGAGAAAAATGTAAGTAGGTAGAATAAAGTTTTCCGTGTTATAAAAAGATTAAAAAAAAAAAAGACTGGCGCGGCACTACCACCGAACCGGCGGTAGTGCCGCTGTAGTTTGTGCAGTCTGTGCACCCTCTATGCCTATGGATTATAACCGTAGCCATTGTACCATGGCAGTACTGCTGTATCGGTGGTAGTGCCGCACCGGTCTTTTTTTTTTTTAACACGGAGAACTTTATTCTACCTACCGCGGCAGTACGCTCCCGTTGTACTAAGTAAACTAAATTGGGCCCACATTGAATGCATGTACTATATCCACGCCGTCCATCCGTTTTTCCATATAATTTTAGCAGTTTAGCCCCAAATTGAAGCATATCAAAAGATCAAGTGGATCATACCACGGGAAACAGTGGGCATAATGATTTCCACCATTGAAACCATAGTGGGCCCAACAATGATGTTTGTTTGTTATCAAACCTATTCATAAGATCGTATAGACATGGATTAATAGAAAACACAATTATAAGCTTGATCCAAAACTTCTGTGGCCCCTAAGAAATGATCAATATTAGAAGTTCAATTCAAAATTTCATTTGGTGTGGTCCATTTGAACATTGGATACGTTTAGATTTATCGGCTCAAGCCATGAAATTATCTATTAAGTTTTCTTTATTGATTGTCTAGTTTGCCCCGTTTAATTTCATGTTTGCCCCGCTGATTTCCTAGTTTGCTCCGTTTATTTTCTAGTTTGCCCCGCTGATTTTCTAGTTTCCCCTGCTCAATTTCATGTTTGCCTCGCTGATTTCCTAGTTTGCCCTACTGATTTTCTAGTTTGCCCTGCTGATTTTCTAGTTTCCCCCGCTCAATTTCATGTTTGCCCCGCTGATTTTCTAGTTTGCCCCGCTGATTTTCTAGTTTCCCCCGCTCAATTTCATGTTTGCCCCGCTGATTTCCTAGTTTGCCCCGCTGATTTTCTAGTTTCCCCCGCTCAATTTCATGTTTGCCTCGCTGATTTCCTAGTTTGCCCCGCTGATTTTCTAGTTTGCCCTACTGATTTTCTAGTTTCCCCCGCTCAATTTCATGTTTACCCCGCTGATTTCAGTCCCATTTCTTTCACCCCTTTCCACTGCATTGCTTTCACTATTGCTGTTTTCACCCCCTTTCTTCACTCCGTTCCAATAAAGGCCTGTTTGGCGGGGCGAATCCCATGGGATTAGGAGGGATGAGATGGATTTTAAGGTAATGATGGTGGTGTTAGTGGATTGGAAAAAGATCCATGGGATTGCTATATCCCGGGACAAGTTCACTGGGTCTGTTTGGCATGCTCGGCATATCCCGGGATTTTACCTTCCAATCCGTCCAACCAAGGGATGGGATCAATTTTAAGGTAATAATGGCGATGTTAGTGGATTGCTTTAAGATCCATGGGATTGCTAATACATGTCCTTTTAAACGTAGACCTATGGCTACGGATTTTAAGTAAATCATTCTAGTTTAGGAGATATGCTTATTAAATAAATAGAAAAAGAAATGAATTAAAGGATAGAAAAATATTTTTATATACTTATATATACATATTTACATAATTATGTATTATAGAAAAATGTAAGGGGGAAAATGTTCTCCATGTAAAAAATAAAAAATAAAAAAGAGAAAAAAGTGTATAGCACTACAGTTATGACTACGGTTATAATCTGTAGCCATAGGCCAAGCTTTGACCCCAACTCGCTGGCTTCTTTTTTTTTTTCCTTCCCTGTTGTAATCCCCACCGATTTTTGTGGGTCCCATTATGAGGTATGTGTTATATCTAAACCATCCATCTATTTGGCAAACTCGTATTAAGGCTTGAGATGAAAAATAAGACAAATCTAGCTATCAAGTGGACCACACAGTAAAAGGCAGTGGGGAATTGAACGTCTACCGTGGAAACCCTTTTAGGGGTTACAGAAGTTTTGGATCATTATGAAATTTGTTTTTCCTCTTCATCCAGGTCTTTGTAACGCTATGAATGAACTTAGATGGGGAGGATTTCTGACAAACATTACAGTAGGCCCCAACTTAGACGGGGGTGGATTTCTAATGGTTGATGCTCATTCAACACTTTTTCCTGTAATGTGGTACACTTAAGATTTGGATATACCTCATTTTTTGTCTCATACCATAAAATGATTCGGAAAAATATATGGACAGCATGGATGAAAAGCATAAATCATGGTGGGGCCCACAGACCACCGACGATCTGCCATTGGCGGTTGGTAGGCGGAGTAGCCAATCCTTTTTTTGAAAAGGAGGGGTATTTTCGTCCTGGAATTTGTCGTCCGTACGAGGAGGTCTAAGTGCGTATGTTAAGTTTGTAATGCTTCAAGAATATCCAATGGATAAAAGGTGGGGTCCATAGTCGTAAATTTCTCTCCTTGTGCCAACTCTCTCAGTGGTGGTAGGTTATCAAGACCGATATTTCTTGGGTTCTAAGGAGTTGGGTCTTCGAAAAATCGATTTTTCTGAAATCAGTTTGGAATTCGAAGATTTGGGTTTTGTAATTCCTGGAAAACCTAATCTTCTGAAACCCTTTTTGGGTTATCAAGATCTGGGTTTTTTGGGCCTTTGGATTGTGGAATTCTTCTAAAAATATCTCATCTTTGAACCTCGTTGTAGGATTTGCATTTCAAAGTGCTTCTCCGAAGCTCTTCGACTCCGATCTTGAACAGTAACCGATAAGGAGCAAAATGGGGACACAGAAATCACAACCATTTCCAGACATCTCCCATTCTTTCAGCAATGACTTGGTCTCTTTTAGCTCGCCAAACTTCACCAAAACTCGAGAATCGTACTGGACAAGGTAAGAAAACAATGCTAAATATATATAGTAATAAAAATACTAGACACGGATTGAATCGGGCCGGATTTCGGATCGGATCCAATCAGATTGGATTCCGGATTGAATCGGTTTGGAACGGTATTGATTTAAACCCGACCCGAAAAGGTTTTGGATCTGGATTGCTCTACCTGATTCGCTCCGAACTAGGGCATCGGATCGGCTCGGGTCGGATCTGGTCGGATTGGGTTAGATCCACCGGATCGGGTTAGGATTGCCTAGCTTTAGCCCCAAGGCAATGGCCGTTTCATGCGGAAACAGATCGGCTACTCCCCCTGCCACCAGCCATTAGCTGATGGTCGATGATCTGTGAGCCCACCATGATGTATGTGTTACATCCATACCGTCCATCTATTTTTCTAGATCATTTTATGGTATGAGACAAAAAATGAGGTATATCCCAATCTCAAGTGGACCACATTATAGAAAACAATGTTGAATGAATGTTGACCATTAAAAACTTTTTAGGGGCCATAAAAGTTTTGGATCAAGCTGATATTTGTTTTTTCCCTTCATTTGGGTTTTTATTACCTAATCAACATATTGGATGTCAAATAAAAGGTACAGTGGGCCTTAGGAGCATTTAAATGGTGAATATCTAATCACTATTGTTTTCCTGTGGTGTGGTCTACCTGAGGTTTATATCCCTCTCATTTTTGGGATAAAGCCCTAAAATGATCTGTAAAAATGGAAGAACGAAATGGATGAAATACATACATCATGGTGGGGCCTACATAGCACCGAACACCAGCCACAGGGATGATGGCAAGGGGAGTAGCCAATCCGTTTCTGTTTCATGCCATTTGCTAGCGTATGTGGATGAAATATCAAGTACATGTAGGACTTAGTGTGATACATGCATGAAATAGAGCCAAGCACTCTCTTAAAGCTGGACCCGGCCACACCAGTTTTCATGGACCGCTCGGTCTACTTCTCGGACCATGTTGGCCCATTTGGGCCTGAGAAGGGCATGTTTGAATTCATTAAAATATAAATTAAAGAAATGTTATTTTCATAAAAATGACATTTTCGTTAATTTATTGAAAACGCTACTCGCATATTAAAAAGATTTTTCTTTTTATCTTCCATGTGGACTTAAAATAATGTTTCTAAATATTAAGAGAAATGAAAGGAAATGACTCTTCTTTTTGCAAAGTGACGCACGTCATATTTATATATGTCACTGCTTATTTTCTTAATGCTTAACAAGTGCAATTGATTATCTTCAAGTGCCCAGCAGGTTCTTCCTCATGTAATGATGGTAGGCTGACAAGAGTTTCAACAAAAGGTCATGGATTCAAGTACTCATTGCAGTGAAATCCTATTGCGGAGTGTGTGTGCTTGTGTTTAAAAAAGGTACCCCACATATGCAACATATGCAGCATGTAACTTGAGTCACAGTCTTTTGGTGACTCATGTTTCAATGTGCCATGTGTAACATGTATCACTCTCATATTCAAATACCTTATATGTACCACATGACCACCATTCATCTTTAAGTACTTTACATGCAAGATATGTGGAGATAAGCAACTTGTGCCACCAACTACCTTCAAGTTCTCCACGTGCAAACATCCATTCAAAAAGCTTTTGTTTAAAAAAATAAAAAAAAATCAAAGAAAACAGCTTTTCACTTCCCAACATCTCCTGGAAATGACATTTTCTGAAAAACAACACTTTTCTTATCCCTTTTTTTTTTCTTTTTTTTTTTTTAAATTTTTTTTTTTTTCACAAATTCAAACGAGCTCTAAAGATATATTAAGAAATTCATTTCTACCTAATGTTACCTCGATCATCAACCTCTACGTTTGCTGTTCCAAATCACGTTGTTGGAATTATGAGGCCCTCCACTTGCATTTAATTGGGACAATGTCATTAGCATACCATCTTTGCCGTTGAATTAGGGAGTTCTTTGTTCTATCTTCTCATATGTAGTTGATTTGAGCCAGGCATTAGATTCCATGTTTGAGCTCTTCAACTTGGTCATGTAATTGCATAGCTCGATCCATACCAATAATCATAAAAATATATATTGCATCATGCTGTACACCCAACAAAATAAGATATGATCAGAATGTTGATTTGAATCTTTATAAAATGCCAAAAAAATAAATAAAGAATATTTGTTTTTATACATAGTTACATAGAAAATGCTTGATATATATATATATATATATATATATATATATATATAGAGAGAGAGAGAGAGAGAGAGAGAGAGAGAGAGAGAGAGAGAGAGAGAGAGAGAGCTCACCTCCACACCTTCTTCCTCAGCACCCGTGCGCACCTTTGCACATGTGTCTTGGATAGAATCTGAGCGGTCAACGTGATGCGGCACCCCTCGAAACCTCATGAACCCAACTTTCAGCCCCATACAAAACTTTGGTGGGCGGTGGCAAAAGGAAACAATTTCCTCCCTTAATTTTCTTTTCTCTTTGCTATGACCCACTAGAGTTTTGGATCAGGATGAAAATTTGGCCCATAGAATTTCAAGGGGTGCCACATCGTGTGGACTGTTCAAATTTTGTGCCCATGACACGTGTGCAAAGGTGCGCATGGTTGCTCACATAAGAAGGTGCCTAGGTGAGCATTCCTCTCTCTCTATATATATTTTAAATTATTTATCGAGACAATAATGTACGGTGTGTCCATTCTCATGCTACATACGTAGTTCACCTTCAGAAAACAGTGGCCCGCCTGTTTGACTAAGATGATCTCACCCATTTTGATGGCGAATTACATTACCGTGGGGTGGTTCATTATTCTTCTTCTTTTATATCATCTTGAAAGAAAATTCCTAACCATCTAGGGTAAAGTATCATTGAGGTAGTAGACAAGTACCTAACTTTTATTGTTTTTATGTGGCCATGAGGCCCACCTTAAGTCACCATGCAGATGACCGTGCCACGGATCCTAAGACAAGCCTACCACTAGCCGGCCTGACCTTGCAAATTATTCAACGTACCTTGCAATTATTCTGCAAATTGTCTTGTCCTGCCTTGGACTGTCGACCCACCAGGCCTATTTAAAATTTTGATTTTGTCGTGCCAGGGTCATGCTTGTCCTTTTCCTGCTTTGATTTTGTCGTGACTCAGTTATTTTGATATTAGCGCTGCTCATCAAGTGCTTGATGAAATAAGTCAACCAAATGTTGTTAGGGGTGTACACATTCTCCGTGGGGTTAGTTGGTGGCAAGGAAAGTATGGATATAAAACAAATCACTACGAAAATAAATAAATAAATAAAACTTTACATGATAAAACTACATCTTGATTTTGATGCTGCTCGCCGAGTGTTTGATGAAATAGTTGTAAATTGTTGCTGTTGTTTTGCAACCCGTGATAAAATGAAGGTGCATTCAATTTGTTTGAGAAGATGTTGTACATGTTCCAACTCAGCTTGAACTGGCCTATGCTGCTGACTGAACTGAGTCGAGCTGGCCAATCAGACTCGAGGACTGAGCCAAGTTGAGTTCAAGCTAGGGTTAGCTACTGCCTAAGCCGAGTCGAGCTGTGCCAAGCTCGACTTGGTTTGACTCGTGTAAAGTTCTGGTAAATATATGGTCATATGAGGCCACGACTATTCATTGACATGGATGGAGGACTTCATGATGATGAGAACCACCCGGTCCATCGGATGCACCAACCTGTGTTAGGGCCAGCAATATCAAACCAATTGAAAACATAGGTGGGCTACACCATGAGGAACAATTGAGATGAGAAATCTCACCATTAAATCATCCAAATATGCAACACTAGAATTAGGGGTCTCAATGGGTTGAATTGGCCTGTTGGGCTTTTGAGCAGGCTTGGACTAGAGAATCAGGCCCAATGGTCGACAATCAAGCCCATTTCAAAATGGGCTGGGCTTGGTATATATGTCCGAAAGCTTATAAGCCTGGCCCGGCCCATTAGGATTTGCAAAATTTTTTTTTTTTTAAAAATATATATAGAAATCTCCTTCCCTCTCTTCCTCTCTCTCCATACTTCCCTTTCCCGTGATGGCCGATTTGAAAATTGAGTAAAGACAATTTGAAATCCTTCTCTCTTCATACATCCCTCTATGGACGATTTGAAAATCGAGTAGGAAAAAGGCAATCTAAAATCCTTAGCTCTTTTTGTCTTAACAATCTCGCATCACGAGGAAAAATCACTTCTTTTCTCGCCACTCTCCACCGAAAAGCTGGTTATCAACTCCTACCCGAACGGTTTGGATGGCATATAAACGTCACAGTCAACTCCAGGAGAGTTTCAACGGTGGACGTTTCTTTTCCCACATTTTCGTTTGTGGTGGCCCAACTGAGTTTTGGATATGTCTAATTTTTAGAATCCCATTCTATTTTAGTCTTTATAAATAGATGGACGGAGTGGATTTGTCACAGACATCTCAGTGGGACCCACACAGCCCCGGCACAGGTATATCTCTCTGCCCGCGGGTACATGCAATCCGCTCTCCCACTTACATGGCCCACGTACCCGATAAAAATGGACGGTCATAAGAAAAAGGACCAGTCGTCCATATTCAGCGTACATGTCTGGCAGCCTGATCTTCGGGTCAGGGCACATCGACGGCTGGCGCAGTTGGCACGTTTGTCCCGTCCTCTTCGATATGTGTGAGGTGTTTTATCTTACTCGTGGCCACGAATCTCGACGGTCAACAATGTCAGATCTCTTGGAACTGTCCGCGGCTCATCTGTCGGTCTGCTCTTTGCTGCAAGGGCAGCAAATGGCAGTCTGGACCTGGACGCAGATTGCATACTGAGCTGTCAGTAGCGACTGGTGCCCTTCGCATGGAAAGAAAAAAAAAAAGCAAGATCAAAAACTCATTTTCTCAATGATTGAGTATTTCCTAACTTGTGGCCATGTCACACATGCTAAAGGTAAAGACAAATATGATAGGTATTCAATCACTGTTGTTACTCATGGTGTTGTGTTGATGCAGTTCTATGGCTGCATAGAGGGCAAAATAAGGAATACTCTGGTTAATGAAGGAGACCTTTCAATGCCAAAGTTAAGAATCTGGGTCTTATAGAAGTGGTATAAAAGTAGAGATAGTATATGAGTATGTACCTTTCACCGTTAGAGATGCTTCTATTTATAGTTATGGAGAGGTAATAGCGTAGGGGGGACTTCTCCATTTAGTAGGTGCCTATTGTACGTGGATTAGGATCCATATCTTATGGGGAGTTTCTTCAGATCGTCAACGGAGATCTCGAGACCCCGAGCTTATCGTGGATTAGATTCCGCTATCCTTGGAGAGGACAATGGGCCGTTCCCTTGGATAAGATCGGACTGTAAACATGGATAAGGTAGGATGGGCTCCTCCACAACTGTCGACTTGTTCTTCCAATTAAAAAGAACATCCTTACAGAAAGTCTCTGTGATATTTAATTTCTGTAACCTTCAGTTTTTTCATTAGTCTTGATAGTCTCCTCAAGTCATTCCTCGAAGTATCCATTCTAGGTCCGACCATTAGGTCAACCTTGGTTGAGCCGGCCTGGATCATATCGACCATTAGGCTGACCTTAGTCATACCAACCATTAGGCATCGGGCGTGCTGGGTCTCAACTTGACTTGCCTCCATGGGTGGATCCATTTTTCCTATAAGAGTGTGGTTTACCTTGGATTGTATCTGCCTCATTTTTAACCTCATGCCTAGGTAAAAGGGACAAACAATGTTGATAAAATACATATGAAAGGCTAATGGAGTGTTAATATTAGCCAGGTTAATGTGCAATCGGTTCCCCAAATCCTCTACAAAAGGAAGCTGATTGCATATAGAGTAATTAGTATGTTAAGCATAGAGTAAATTTTGTAAACTTTACCATGATTTATGTATTTTATTGACTTTATCCATCCATTTTAATAGATAATTTTAAGACTTAAGTTAAAAAATGAAGCCTACACAAAGCTTAAGCAAGCCACACCATGGAAAATAATGAATGTTTATTATTGAAAATTTCTCATGACCCATAGAAGCTTTGGATAAACTGATATTTGTGTTTTCTCTTCATGATCTTACAAACTATTATATGACAAATAAACATTACTATGACCTAATAAAAGTTTCAACTATGGAAATCAATATTTACACTCTATATTGTGGTGCGGTTAACTTGATCTTTGGATATATTTGATTTTGATCTCTAACTCTTGAATAAAATGCATATGGAAGAGTGGAGTAGATAAAGCACATGCATTCACTGGGAGACGGAGTTTACAGGCTTCCATAAGAGTGTGACGAGTTGCTCAGTATGCAATACGATGTCTCTACGATACTTGTTTTGTACAGCATGAAAGTGGGGAACACACAGTGGTGGGCTCCACCCAGGTTTTAATGGTGAGCATTTCATCCCAACTATTCCCACTGGTGTGGCCCACTTGTATTTTAAATCGGATAATTTTTGGGAAACCCACATAAAATAGGTGTTTTTACATGATGGAAGGATTGGATCTAGGATCTACAACTCTGGGAGGCCATCAACGCAAAGTTTGCAGAGAAAGCTTATCCTCGAACGTTGCAGGGGAACCGTCCGAACATTATTGATAGTTTAGCACCATTTTATGGTGGTGACGGATTATACTCACAGGTGGCACTGTTTAAAGCTATCACGACCATCCAAATTCTGGGTCCCACAGTGATGGATACCTCTAAAATCAAACTGATCAAGAAATCCTACAAGCTTGAGATTCACCAACATGCTTGACCCTCTAGATGTTTGAATAATCGGAACCGTCCACCGTTTGGGCCTTAGTTTCAATGGGTCATGATACAATAATCACAGTGAAAGAACAATCTCAACCTTTGAATTTATTGTGTTGAATGTGAGCTAGCTATTCTAACTTATTTGTCAGTAATCCACATTCGGCTATAAATATCAATTTTCAAATTCATCCGTTCGATATAAATTGTAGAATTATGGACCATCAATGGCAGCTTCCATTGAATGAACGGCTTAGATCACTGGCCCATCTGTATATTCGAGTCCCAATGGCGCGAAAGATGACCGTTAGGTGAGGCCGGGGTAACGGCTCAGTGGGTGCGGCCCTGACCGTTGGGCCCACCTCGATGTATCTGTTGTATATCCACTCCGTGCATCTATTTTTTCAGATCATTTTAGTATGTGGTTAAAAAAAAATTGACGGATAAAATTTCAGGTGGACCACACCACAGGAAAATATTAGTGATTGAACGCCCACCATTAAAAACTTCCTAGGCCCACTGCAATGTTTATTTCCCGTCCAATCTGTTTATAAGCTTACACAGACCCGGATGAACGGAAAACACAAATAGAATCTTGACCTAAAACTTTTGTGGCCCTCACGAAAGTTTTAATGGTGGGAATTCAATTTATACTGTGTGGTCCACCAGATAGTTGGATATGCCTCATTTTTGGAAATGTTGTCTTAAATTATCTGTAAAAACGGATGGACGGCGTGGATATACAACACATACATCTATATGGGCCCCATGGTCAGTTCTCACCCGCTAAACTGTTACACCTGCCTCACGTAATCCTTGGAATGAAGGCTGCGTCCAAATGAGCTTTACCCGTCGTCCATCAGTTCACAGAGAAAAATATAATACTCTGCCAGAGTGCAAAGACTGATACACACGCATGAAGCAACTATACACGTCAAAGAAATCTAAACCATAGAAATACTGGGACCTACTATTCGTGGTGATAATCCAAAATAACTTATCATAACAAAGCATTTGTGGACATACAAAGAACGGTGGTAGAGAGAATTGAATGACAGTCGGAACAAAACAATCGCAAAAAATAAAAATAAAAATCCACTAAATTAATCCATTAATCTAATTACAGTGAATCCCAATAACCGGACAATTTGGATTCTGATGAATCTATGACACGTGTACAATAGTTGAATGCATGTGTATGGATCTTCATACTCTGCCAGAGTATCAAATAACTCATCCCTCCAAAACTCCTGGCCTGAACTCTCTCTCTGTAGAGAAGTATTAGTGATGGATTACTCTCTTCCAGACGATTCTCTTTTCCTTGGATTTGACTGTTCTACTCAGTAAGTTCTTTACATATCTCATATCTGTTGCCTTTTTATTTGATTGTATGTTTGAAACTTTGTGAAAATGACAGGTACCAAGATTTCTGTTTTGGATGTTTGGTTTATTGAGAATTTTGAATTATTGGGGTTTTTTCGTTTTTGTTTGTTGAAGTGGAATTGGTTTTCTTTTGATTTATTGCTTGTTATTTCCACGTTTTTTTTTTTTTCGATATTTCTCTTTTTTATATTGAAAAATAGATACCCAATTTGAATATTTGGATCCTTATATAAGAATTTGGTTGTATGGGTCTTAATTAAATTGCATGATTTCATGAATGTCTGTAATTCAGTTTAGATGGAATTATAGGACCCTCCTAGGGCTGTACATAGAGCCGAGTCGAGGTGGGCCAAGCTTGGCTTGATTCGTCCGTGCTCTCCTCGAGCTCGCCTTCGAGCTTACCATTGGAGCTTGACCTGACTCGTCCGTACTCCCCTTGGGCTCGAGCTCGCTCTCGAACTTACCATTCGAGCTCACCATTCTAGCTCCCAGCCTCAACCTAACCCAACAAACCTTTTAATTTGCAGATCATAAATTCAAAACCCCAAATTTTAATTTTGGGATTTTGGGTTTTCCTATTTTCAAACAATTACATAAAAAAAATAAAATCAAAGATTAGATTTAAAGGTACCTTGCTGTTGAGAGAGAGAGAGGGAGCAGCTCCCAGCCTCAACTTGACCTAGCAAACCTTTCAATTTGCAAATCATAAATTCAAAACCCCAAATCTCTATTTTGGGTTTTCCTATTTTCAAACAACTACATAAATCTTTTTTTAAAAAAAATAAAAAAATAAAAATCAATGATTAGATTTATTGGTGCCTACTCTGCTCGACCTCGGCCCGTTTTCAAACAAGTTGGGTCATATGAAGCTTGGCTCGCCTTGAATCGTTGTTCAAGCCTAGATAGATCAAGCCAAGCTGAACTAGCTTGGCTCGTGTACAGCTCTAGACCCTCCATTTGTAGATGTGCACATGTACTCAAATTTTCAGTTTTGACAAGTGGGGCCCATGGTTCAGTGATCAGGACTGTTGGTCTGCTGGGTTGCAGTCTCGATGGACCATTCCTATGAGTGAGTGAATCCTCTTGTATTTGGGTGAGTGAAGACATAAGTCATCTTTAGTGTATTGTTACCACCATTTTCAATCAAATCAATCAATCTTCATTTTTACTCTCTATTTCTTGTTCTATTTTTTGTTTCCATTTCTTGTGTATTGGATCGGCATCAATATGCAGCCTTGGTACCCCAAGAAACACTATATCATACTCAAGTTTTCCCTTATATAGGTAGTAGTCATTCCATACAAGCACATTCTAAAGTTATATTCTACAAGCTTTGTATTTGTGAGTTGAATGATTCCTCTCTTATTGGGTGAGTGATTCCTCAACCCTTAGGTGAGTAAATCCCCAAACTATCTTTTGTTGGGTGAGTGATTTCCCAACCCCTTGGGTGATTGAGTACCCAAGCTATCTTTGTTGGTTGAGGATTCCCTAAACTCTTGGGTGAGTAAGTCTCTAAGCTATCTCATTTTCTTATTCTCATTAGGCCTATGTACTCTTAATCTAAATTATAGCGACAAAGTTCTTCTTTTCTTTTCTTTATTGCATTTCTTTAGATTCTATATCGAGTAGTATCAAAGCAAGTTCGGTTCTTGGATTGGGCTTGATTTTCTGTTGTAAGAGGAAGAGGAAATCGGGCCGAATGAAAACCTTCAATTCAAGATTCCATCTCCCCGAAGAAATTAAAGAATTGAGGCATGCTAACAACAATCTACAACGGATAATGGAGGAGGTTTTTTCAAGACTTCTCGCACGAGCCTTCACAAGCATTTCGATTTATGATGGAGATGCCAATGAAGTGTTTGATGAAATGATCGAACCGATTGAATGCAATGAAGATCATATGGAATTAGATGATGATGAGTCCATTTTTGACAAAGATACCTATGGAGTGTTTGATGAAATGACCAAACCGAATAAATGTGGAGTGAGCGAAGGCGACATGGAATTTGATGATAATTAGCCGATTTATAATGAAGATGCCCATGAAGTGTTTGATGAAATGACCAAACCAAATGAAGGTGGAGTGAACAAGGCCATATGGAATTTAATGATGACGAGCCGACTTATGATAAACATGAAATGCTTGATGAAATGACTGGATTGAATGAAGGTGAAAGTCTTATTATTTATAAAGTTTTTCCTGTTCCTCAAGCACTCGAAGACCATTTGCTATGTGTTTTGTGTGAAGAGAAGCTATTTGTCAACCTAAAAAGATATTCATGGTTGACAATGTAGTCCTTTTGGAATATGTTGTCTCATCCCACGTCATCAAAGTAGATGAGAGACTCAAAGCAAGTGTTGAATGGCCAACCCCAAAATCAGTTATCGAAGTATGATGCTTCCATAGCCTAGCAACATTCTACTGACTGCCTGTGAGTATAAGGCAAGATACCTATACTAAATATCTCACTTGGTGGAAGAACAAACCCTGATATGAAGATACTTGCTTAGATCAATGATGAGGAGTTACGGAATCTTGACAGAAGAATGTGGGAAAAAAAATTACCAAGCTGAACTCGAGGACGAGTTCTTTTAATGAGAAGGAGATTGATGCAACCCTTGGTACACCAAGAAGCACTATATCATACTCAAGTTTTCCCCTTACATAGGTACTAGTCATTTCATAAGAGGGCATTCTACAAAGCTTTGTATTTGTGAGTTGAATGATTCCTCTCTTGTTGGGTGAGTGATTCCCCAACCCTGGGGTGACTCTTGTTGGGTGAGTTCCCAAGCTATCCCTTGTTGGGTGAGTGATTCCCCAACTTCTTGGGTGAGTGAGTCCCCAAGCTATCTCAATTTCTTATACTCAGCCGGCCTATGTTCTCTTGATCCAAATTATAGCAACAAAGTTCTTTCCTTTTCTTTATTGCATTTCTTTGGGTTCTACATCATTTCTTTGGGTTCTACGATCCGATAAAGAACCAAACTTATTCAAATGTTCCTGTTATTCTATATTTCATTGAAAAAGGCGCTCAACCTACAGGAACTGTTCATGATATTTCAAAGAAGGTGGAAGTATTTAAGGAACTTCGAATTAATCAAACGAAATAAAATTTATGAAATAGTAAAAAAGATTGAGTGGAATAACTGGCAATTGAGGGGATTTCCATCAATCAGATGGTTTTTGTTGGGACTCTACAAATAAATAAGGGATCAATCTTGCTATTGTTTGTACTTCTGTTGAAAACCAGAGATTTTTTTCCTACTTCTTTATTTATTCCCCCCCCCCCCCCCCACACACACACACACACTTCATTTCTTATCTATGTAGTGCCAATCCAACACAAGTCTTTATTTTCTTTATTTTTATTATTTTTTTTTTTTCTCAAAATTCAATTTATATTGACAATGGTGTATCGATCTCTTGTACCCAACAGTGAAGCATGGCCTAACCGCAATCTTGGGCCATCTTTTTGTCAAATGTGGACTATTGATGTATTTCTTTGCTTGGCTGTTATTTGGAGGTCACAAATTTGAAAGGCGGGGATTGTCATATTGCAGTATTTTTAATGTGTAGTCCATCCACTCCTGGACCCAACACTAAACCATGGGCCCCACTTTTACAGGCCGAAGACCTCATATGGTAGTGCTCATTGTCAGGTTGAGGATCATATACTTCCTCTTCTGTCTGGATTATGCAAAAGAACTGAGAATTCAGGGGTTTTCTAAACTTTTTGTTTGGTCAAAGATAACAAGGGAATTTCTGATTTGTAATAACCTAATTATGGCCTGAAGAGAGTTCGATTAATATTATGCGAATTGTATTTGGTTTTGAGAAGTCCATTGTTTGCTTAGATCAATGAGGAATTGTCTGATCCATCTATATATCCACGCCTTAACCAGTCTGTGAAAGTGGGCCACGTTTCAGTGATCGAGACCATTGACCTGATTGTCTCACTATTTTTTTAAAAAAGCGACTGGATTATATTAAAAAAGAAGAGGAAACAACAGGGGCTGCCGAGATGGCAGAAAACAAAAAGGAAAAACTATAAGCCTAAGAACAGGAAATCAAAATCCTTGAGAGAAGACACCTGATTGTCTCACTATGGATGGACCATGCCCCAAAAGTCTTCCTGATAGGACAATAGTAACCGTCAAGTTTCCTGGAAATAGATGGTTAACAAAAGATACAACTGTGGTCCAAGTTAGTGGGAACAAGGCTATAGATTGGATGCCAAGGATCTTCCAGTTTAGTATAAAAGCTGGGGTCACAGTTCATACATGGGTCCATCAGATCAACTGTATGAATCACCAAACATGGTCTTTACTTCTATGAACTGGGTGTGGTGGACACTGTATATGTATCCTTTGGTGTGAGTATAGGTAATTCCTCCGGAAATGACTTAGTAAGATTTTGAAACCCAATCTTTTCATTCTTAATGGAAAAAACTGTCACCGATGGAAATATTTCGTGATTCCATTTTCATTTTATTACTTCACACCATCTCTCATAGGCTAGTAATTTGCATCGATAGGTACTTTTTGGTTTATCTTAAGTGTGCATTTTTTAAGAACTGTATAAATTGGGTATCAATTTTTTTTTTATGATGAGTTAGAATCTGAAGAGCAGGTTTGCTAAATTTCAGGTCCCTAAAGGCAACAATTTTAGATGCCAACCTCAGCATTCTTGCTTCTGAGATAGTTCATTTCGATTCTGAATTGCCACATTATAAGACTAAGGATGGAGTCCACAGAGATCCATCAGGAAACGGTAGAATTGTCTCCCCGACTTTAATGTGGGTGGAGGCTTTGGACCTCTTACTTGAAAAATTCGTGAAAGAAAAATTGGATTTTGGAAGGATCGCAGCTGTTTCTGGTAGCGGACAGCAGCATAGTAGCGTCTATTGGAAGAAAGGAAGTTGCAACATGTTGGCGTCTTTGGATCCTGAGAAGCATTTAGTAGCCCAGCTCAGTGATGCTTTTTCTACGAAGGAATCACCAATTTGGATGGATAGTAGCACTACAGTACAGTGTAGAGAGATAGAGAGAGCGGTTGGAGGTGCATTGGAGTTATCCCAACTCACTGGGTCCCGTGCGCATGAGAGGTTTACAGGACCACAAATCCGAAAGATATATGAGATGCAGCCGGATGTATACCATGATACTGAGAGGATCTCCCTTGTAAGCTCCTTCATGGCATCCCTTCTTATTGGAGGTTATGCTAGTTTAGACGAAACGGATGGGTCGGGAATGAACTTGATGGATATCAAGCGGCGTGTCTGGTCTAAGATTGCTTTGGAGGTTCGTTAAAACTTTAAGTGAATGATTTCTATATTTTGAATTTCATCTTGATGGTTGTAACTTTGTATTTAGGCTACAGCGCCAGGTTTAGAAGGAAAGCTTGGAAAACTAGCACCAGCCCATGATGTTGCTGGTTTAATAGCTCCCTATTTTGTTAAGAGGTCAGTTCTACATTCCTCATGCTTGTGCTTTTGAAATTGTTATGCTTCTTAGTCTAGATATTCTTATTAAAATTTAAATGACTTCATTTGAAGTTGAGGCTTTTGGGTAGCTTTTAGAACTACCCTCAAATAGCTCCTTTGATGCGGACACAAGTGCATTCAAGGTGTACCAACGAAGAAAGCGCCAACCACAAGTGCCGTCCTTGTGGATAGGCGACTATTGAGGAGCTGAAGACCTTTCACATGTGATTGGACATATAGAAGACCCCACTTAGGGAAGACACATGTGAAGGAAGATTGGAGAAAGAAGACCGAGCGCCCAAACTTTCCCATACTTATGTTATTTGCGCGTTTTTGACTTAGTTAGGGGTCTTTTAGTAATTTTATATCTTTATTTGCTTATCCTAGGGGTATTTTAGTAATTTTATGTCTTTATTTGCTTATTTAAGTGGGGTAAAACCCTAAACTCGAATTTCAACTATTGATTAATGAAAAGCAAACCCTTTGGTTGTCTCCTTCCTCTCTTATCTCTAATGGTGCTTCTTCTCTCCCCTTGATCTTCTTCTTCTAATTTCTTCTTGTGCTCCTCCAACTTCTTCAAGGTAATAATTTTCTTCCTTTTATTTTTCAGTTTTTGCTAATCCTTCTTCGATCAAAATCTTGAGAACCGATCTAAACCCTAAATCCCCAAATTCTCAAATCCCTAATCCGAGAAACTTCTTGGTTCTTCGGACTAGTGATCTTCATTGATCGATTGGGTGTGACCATGCAAGATCGGGAGGTCTCATCCCTCGCCGGATCCAACCTAAGTAGTAATTGAATTCCATAACCCATGGTTGTAGTGATGGCCCGATCCATTGCATGTTTCCTTTATGATTTTCTCAGTTATGATGATTACTGTTAGAATTTTAGATCATTTATTCCTTTTATTTCCGCTGTTTAATTATCTCCATGAGCATGCATCATATTAGGGCTGTCCTGCGTCATCCTTTTTTTTGTTGGGTAAGCTGGACTTGAACTTGAGATGTCAATGTTGGAATGCAGGCTGTCTAGCATTGAGCTACAGGAACGAACCCTATTCAGAATAGGTCTTCTTGATTGTTTGCTCTATCGATTGGAACCTGACATGAGTCTTTATCCATTTCCATTACAAATTACAATACATACAATGGTGCAAGTTGTTATGGATTTCTATAAATGTTATTGTTTTTATACTGGCTATTTATGGATTTCTATATATGGTGTTGGCTATGTACCAGCTAGGTTTTTAGAAGAACTCTGTTATGGTATGAAACTCAGATATGGAGTAACTATAAGTCCAACACTGTTGGATTTGAGAGATCAAACTCATAAAAAAAACCAACAAAATCAGTTGTTCTAACTGAACTTTTTTGAAGAGTTGTATCTCTTCAAATCCAATGGTGTTGGATTAGCAAACATGTTTAATCTGTGTTTGTGTTTCATACCATAACAGGCTCCTCTTTAGAAACATGTCTCTTTTGGTTCTTGAATTTCATATGGTCAATGGAGAACTGAAGCGTGGACATTCTTCTCTGTGTGAAATATCAACAGTATATGCATACATGCAAGAAATGATTTTGGCTTCAATGCATGGAAGTGAATTTATATAACAATCAATGATTGAGTAATAAGGGTTACGTATTACTGAAACTTTATAGGGCCCAAATGTCTCTTGAAGAATGGGAGATACCAGACCTCCGTATCATTGCTGTATACATGGCATACATGGACTAATTGAAACTGTTCATTTGACATGGCATACGTGGACTAATTGAAACTGTTCATTTGACATGTCAAATAGTGGGTATGCAATAGTGCAAAACTCAAACTGTTTGGACAATCTGAACCCCTTAATCCGTGGCATAGAAATGGACTCAAAAACACAAAAAACAATGGTTTACATTACTAGAAAAATCCATCTATTAGATTAGATGGCTAGGATGGTCCAATCAAAGCAACCTTTTATTAGTGGCCAATAAATGGTGGAGGTTGCTGGAGGCCCGATTTGGATCATCAATCATCAATCATCAAACACAAGTGCCATGTGTATGTATGTGATCTAGAGGCATGGAATTGACTTGCCTCCAAAGGACTTAGATCAAGTTGGTGAACAAGGATACGAAGGCTTGTTCACTGATTGAGGATAGAGCCTCAGATAAGATGATTGGTCAGAATAGATTCATAAAACCCACCCCAAATAACTTTTACAAGGCTATGAGGATGATGATCGGTTGTTAAAAGTTCAATTCTACATTTCCCTTTAAATTAGTCCATTCAAGAAATGTGAGCTGTTCCAAAATGCCTTCGAGGCATGGGAGCTATCATATCTC
This sequence comes from Magnolia sinica, assembly GCF_029962835.1. Taxonomy (NCBI): domain Eukaryota; kingdom Viridiplantae; phylum Streptophyta; class Magnoliopsida; order Magnoliales; family Magnoliaceae; genus Magnolia; species Magnolia sinica. The sequence continues at coordinate 64,737,480 of NC_080588.1, forward strand.
CACATCGTTGACCGTCCACATGGTATATTTGGATGAGATTGGGACTTCTCATCCTGTGGGCTCCAACATTGATTGGCCACTATACAAAATTCCCTTTCTAATCGTTCAACATCAGCCATTGGAACTTTCTATCTTCATAATCCCACGAGTGAATGATTAGTGTCGTCTGATCAATGTAATCATTTATGCCCCATCACCATTGAACCTTCAAAATGAATGGTTCGCATCTCATCCATGCATGCCACTGTGCTTCCAAGGGATTGGATCGGCTCCGAAAAGACTGAATATGATTCAGCTGCACAACAGCTGAAAGAACTCATATTGCTGAGACAATGAGCTTAGCAAATCCCACTAGAGTGCAACTGTGTCCATTTGCTGCCTCAACTGTAGTGTTGAAATTCCAGTTATTCAATCTTCTGTCTTTCAACCTCCACTTATCACAAAAGGTCTATGTGACTCGGGGACATGTAGGCTAATGTCTAATATATAATCAAGGCGTTGGATACCATGGTTTTATATCAGGGCTTGTTTCAGGACCCACCCTTTCGCCGGGTTCAGTCGACCTGATACTTAGTGGGTTTACTAAGCAAGTGAAGAAAGAGAGTCAAATAAAAATATTTTGTATCTCTTGATTTTGTGCATGTGGTCTTGTGTCTTCTTGCATGTGGATGTCCCTGGTTTGTGTGTAAGATCTTTGCAGCAATCTGTTGTGTTGATCTTCTCTCTTGCAACTAGTTTCTTTCTTCTTCTTCTTCTTCTTCTTCTTTTTTCCCTTTTTCCTTTTTCTCTTTTAAAACCTAGTTTGCTTTAATACAAATGCTTGACTGAGGAATATGGATGATTATTTCTGCTTTTCAGTTTGTAAAGTGAGGCCCCTTGGTTCAGAGATTCTGTGAAATTTTCTTGTTTTTTTAGTTTTTTAGTTTTTTGGTTTTTTTGTTTTTGTTTTTCTTTAAACAATATATAACTCTTGATGCATTGTTTGGTAATCTGTTAGTGCTATCCAGGCATACTCTAGTAAAGATATAACGAGGGAATATACGATATGTAGCATATTCAGGTTTTCAGTTTCTACAAGTGGGCCCCACATTTTAGTTATCAAGACCAATGGCACCTTCAGCCCCATCATGGATGGACCATTGCCTGAGAATCTTCTCCATATGGGAGATCCTAGGCATCAATCTTGGGTTCTTTTGGTTGAATGTAGGCTATTGCTGCATTTCTCTTTTTAACCCTCTATTCGCAGGCCACAAATTCAAAGGTTCTGATTCTCCTGACGGAGGAGAGTTCAAGGCATTGTCCATCAGGATGGGGCCTAACTGACCAATGGTCTAGATCATTGAACCATGGGTCCATATTGAACAAACCTAAAACCTGAGTATATTGTGCATATCCTCCAGTTGAGGATCTTGTATTCCTCGAGTGTTGCAAAGCATTCTCTCTACTATATTGAATTATAAGACTGATGAATGTAGCCTCCTTGAGCTGCTTCCAGGTTCCACTTTAGAAAGAGTTGTTTGGTTATTCAGTGGTCTGGAGACAACCCAAATAGCTTGGCAGGTAATAGTCATTCTCATCCAAACTTCTAATAATCATCATCATCATCATCATTGCTTAGACCCTGGCTCCTTGTCTAGGCTATCCAAACTTCTAATCCTACTTGATAAATATACATGATCCAATGCTATCAAGATTATTTAAGTTAGCTATCAAGTATTCAATATCCTTTCATGCAGTAAATGTGTGCATGAGATCCAAAGCTTTTCTAGAGTGCATTATGGTGGATATTCTAGTGAATGCTATGGTCTGTTTGGATTATTAGCATTTTCCCTTAAAGGTGGGCCATGTGGCACCTGTGTCTAGAAGGGCTTGGATGGTTTGGATCCACATTACTAGTGGTCAGGGTCCACATAGATGTGCTTGTAAAGGAGATTTCTTAGTTCCCAACTCTGCACACAAGATCCACCAAGCAGTGCTTAAGGGTATGGAGGAGGAGGAGGAAGATCCACAGATCATCAAGTCATCTTTTCCCCAAGCTTCAAGGTCCATCAATGGTGGAACACAAAAGTATGTGGGATTTTCAATTTCCCTGTGATCGGTGCACAGGCGATCTTGGAAAACTATGGTTTACATGGATGTACCTAAGAAAGAGTGGAATGGAATGCAGCTTCTTTGATGCACACCTTGTGGAGGCAGAGCCATTTTGCCACATCATGAACAATGCAGATGGCATGATGAATGTGAATGTATAATGATAACAGATGGTGCCCGTTGCCATCCCATTTGTGTTTGGGACACTGGTGCATGCTCACATCTGCATTTGGAAGAGATTCCAAATGAACCCTTTATGTCTGAGGTGGGAATCAAAATAGTTTTAGCATATCACTAGTTTCCTGCGTTTTTAATTAAGACAGTAACAATAGATCTCTCATCTTTTGTTCCTTTCCTGCTGAAGATGTACATGTTGGAATTTTTTGCGCCCATCAAACTAATATTGACACATGTACATATTTATTCATTAAATTACGTTGAGATTTTCCGTGTTTGTGTTTATATGTGTGGATATAATTTTTTCCGTGATAATGTATACACAGATATTCGGATTGGTCATCATGACAACATTGACCAACATTCATTGATTAAAAGGTTTGGTCTACTTCTGGCACGAATAAACCTTTGTGCTAGTATATGCAATAGGAGTGATGCATATTGAGATGCATGTAGATATGAGATGTACGTACCGCCTGATTTATGAGATGATCATGATGAGATCTCACCAAGATTTGCATAATGGATTCCTTGCTTAGTCAAATCATGCAATTTTGTGCATTATAGCGATGATAGATCATTGAATGATCAGATGGATCCCGTTATGATTGCATAGACGATGAACCCTTGATCATTTATGATATGTGAGTTGAGCCACACGTGTTGCAAGACCAATTATGACACAATGAATTGATTCCAATTGAATATGAATAGTTAATAAAGTTTTCCACATTGAATATGACATTAATACATGGTATGATATGAATAGTTATAAAGTTTTCCACGTTGAATATGACATTAATAACATGTTCCAAACAAGATTCATGATCATGATAATCATTGGCTTTTCAGGGCACACAAGTCCAACAAAAAGCTCGTGTACAAAATGGAACACTCCTCTTGAATGATTTATATATAATTCTTGTTGCCTTTTCTCATTGTCATTTTACTAACTGGATGTTGAACTTGTACAGGTTTGACCCTCAATACTCTTGGGGATCTTGCCATCAGTTTGGGCACTAGTGACACCGTAAGTGAATAAACCATGGTTGTAACTGTTTGTTTAGCAAAATTCCATGCATGCAGACCATGGTTCAGATATCCAACTTGCTCATTTGATGGGCTTTGTTGTGGAAGGGGGATGCTGGCAAAGATCTCCCAGATTGGAATATATATCCCAACTCTTCAATCAATTGCTGGCAAGTATGCAGTTAAGGAGAATCCAACAGTTCCATATGTTCAATAGCAGATGGTCCACCAATCAAAAGGATAGGATCATCCAATCTGGAATAATTTTTTAGGTATCCTCAATTCATGTTGCAACCATTAGATCAACCGTTTGGATCTATGTGCGGTGGTTCCACGTGTATGGAACCTTGCACATTACAAACTATAAAGGTTTGCTGATGAGGAGGAATAATTCCTCTAATAGAGTACTCCTTGTCTTATTCTCATTTCAGGTCTTTGGGGTCGCCATTGAGCCTCAACCGAGCCTAGAAGGACATGTTTTACCAAATCCTGTTGACCCAACATGCTACATGGTAATGTTGGTATATAAAAATGGGTCTCTAACTCGAGAAGGTAGTTCCTTAATTTTACTTTACTCAAGGATTTTATGTATTTCCGTGAAGGTTTTTTGCAAGTGCCTCATGCTGAGTTTGTCGTTATAATGTGGTGGTAGATATACGCAATCGGTGTGCAGAGAAATCTTGGGATGTTTTTAACAAGTTTCTGGAGAAAACGCCTCCCTTAAATGGTTTGATTTTTATTTTTTTCCTTTTATTTATTTATTTTGGGACTGTTTGGGTGCTCAATTGAACTAAACTGCAACTGTCCAATTCAAATATTGCAGAAACAACCTAAGTGGGGATGGCAGCATTTCATTCATAATGACAACCAAACCTCTAACTGCAATTCCATTTGCTTCAAGCTAGACTTGAAACCATCATAACTTCAATTTGAGTTGTGCCCCTCAATGTGAATGGAATTCGTCACTTGCACTTTTTTGAATTGGATTGTTACAATTTAATTCAAACGACCACCAAACACACCATTTGTGTTATATGCCCTGATTCGAATAATTCTATGGTGATATAATCTACATTATCAATTACTTTTCCTTGTGATTTCTTTGTTATCATATTATTCTCAGGCGAGCAGTGTAAGCAAAGAGCAAACGATGTAGGCTAAGAGAAACGATTCCCTTTTTGATTTTCTGTGTATTTGAGACAACCCTAAAGGGTTGAATATATAGATCTTTACAATGTCAATATAAGGTAAATATTAAATACAAAATCATCTAAGGAAATTAGCTATACATCATCTATCTATAAAAATGAGCTATACAAGGCATGTGGCCTGTCTAACATCCCCCCTCAAACTAATGCTGGTCATCAACAAGTAATAGTTTGCCAACTAGAAATGAGTGACGTGCAGAAGTGAGGGATTTCGTGAGAATGTCAGCAATCTGATCATGGGATGCGACATGTGGAAGAGAAATGAGCCCAGACTGAAACTTCTCTTGGATGAAGTGACAATCAACTTCAATATGCTTTGTCCGTTCATGAAAAACTGGGTTAGAGGCAATTTGAATGACACTCAGATTATCGATATGTAGTGGAGTAGGATTCTGTAGATGAATGCCCAAGTCAGAAAGAAGTTCACTTAACCAGACAAGTTCACTACAAACAGTTGACATCGCTCGATACTCAGCTTCCGTGTTTGATTTGGAAACAGTGGTCTGCTTCTTACACTTCCAAGAGATGAGAGAAGTGCCGAGAAAAACACAGTAGCCCGTGGTAGATCTACGTGTGAGCGTACAACCGGCCCAGTCAGCATCTGAATAAGCACGAAGGTCCAGAGTGGCCGTGGAGGAGAAGAATAGTGATCGATCCAGAGTTCCACGTAGGTATCGTAGGATGCACAACACCGTAGTCATATGAAGAGTTCGAGTAACAGAAACAAACTAGCTGACAACTTGGACAGCGTAGGCAATATCAGGGCGGGTCATTGTTAAGTAAACCAGACTCCCAACCAAACGACGGTATAATGTGGGTTCCTGAAGGAGATCACCATCGTCACGACCATATTGAGCGTTAAGTTCTAAGGGAGTCTGAATTGTCTTCTGATCAGTCAATGAGGCCAAGGCAAGAAGATCCTTAGTATATTTACACTGGCTGACCAGGATTTCACATTTAGAATGTGAAAATTTAAGTCCAAGAAAATATGTCAGATGTCCAAGGTCCTTCATCTTGAAGGATAATTTTAGAACTTCCTTTAATGCCAAGATACCAGTAGCATTGCTACCAGTCAGAAGTAGGTCGTAAACATATACGAGAACAATGACAATTCCACGATCAGTGGTGCGTAAGAATAAGGATGGATCATGACCACTTTGAGTAAAGCCAGCACCTGTAACAACATCATGAAAGCGTTGGAACCATGCTCGAGGGGCCTGTTTGAGGCCGTATAGAGCTTTCTTGAGGCGACAAACCTTATCGGCAGGGATTAAAGACCCAGGAGGAGGTTTCAAATAAACTGTTTCTTGGAGGTCGCCATGAAGAAAAGCATTTTTCACATCCATCTAAGTGAGAGGCCAAGAACGAACAGATGATATTGGCAGAAGGGTGCGAACAGTTTTCATCTTGGCCACAGGAGTGAATATCTTGTCATAATCAATTCTGTGTTCTTGTTTATATCCCTAAGCGACAAGTCGAGCTTTGTATCGATCCAATGATTCGTCAGACTTGAGCTTTACAGAATAAATCCATTTACTCCTAATCAATTGGTGGTCAGTGGATCGAGTGACAATGTCCCACGTATGGTTATCATCCAATGCTTCCAGTTCTTCTACCATAGCCTTCTTCCAACAATCATGAGTGACTGCCTGATGGTATGAAGTAGTAATAGAGATAGTATCCAGAGTAGCATTCATGACAGACATAGAATATATCAAGCGATCAGGCTGTCGATGTACACGAGTGGAACGATGAACCAAGGTAGGATCCGAATCGGTAACAAGTACAGTAGAGAGAGGAGTAGGTGGTGGATTTGTACGTGGTCGTCGTGAGTAAACCTGCAACGGACAAGGGAGTGTACTCGGGTTAACAGGAATGTCAGGAAAAACAGTAAGACCAGGAGAGTGTGGTGTGGGCGAAGGAGGAACAGAGGAATGGAAGGCAATACGCTCAAGAAAAACAACACGTCGGGACACCCGAACACGACAAGAGACAAAACCCTTCTGAGTTTCTCCAAATCCTAAGTACATACATTTGACTGATTTTGGTGAAAGTTTGTTACGTTCATGTGATACCAGAGGAACATAACATACACGACCAAAAACACGAAATGTAGAATACGTAGGAAGTGAACCGGTGAGAATAAAGTAGGGAGATTTACCATTCAGAACTGTGGTTGGCATCCGGTTTATCAAGTAAACTGAATGCATCATAGCTTCCACCCAGAATGAACGAGGAACACTCATAGCTGTCATCAGGGTATTGGCAGTTTCAACATTATGGCGATTTTTTCTTTCAGCCACCCCATTCTGTTAGGGAGTATCAAAATAGGTGGTCTGGTGAATAATCCCATGACCCTGAAGATATGCACGAAAAGTTGTGGAGAGATACTCTCCCCCTGAGTTAGAGCGGAGAGTTTGAATTTTTAGTCGAAATTGAGTGTCCACCATAGAGTGGAATATCTTGAATTTTTCAAAAACCTGTGATTCAAAGTGCAAAAAGTAAATCCGGGTGTAGCGTGTGAAATCATCAATGAATATAACATAGTATCGTAGTCCAGAGAGTGACATAACTGGTGAAGGACCCCAGACATCTGTATGCACTAGCTCAAACATGGATGATGATTTCGTAGTACTTAGAGGAAAATGAATACACTTACTTTTTGAAAGGCAACAGGAAGAACAAAAATAATCCAAATTACTTTTATTAAGAGAAATATTCCCTAACATGCGAGAATAAAAGAGTTGAATCAAACGATTAGAATGTGGATGACCCGGGCGATAGTGCCAGAGTTTCCACATTTTATTTGCCGAACAAATATTCGAGGAAGCTGGAGAGAAGAAGCAACGAACTGGGGTGACGGATGGGTCAAAGTCCAGCATGTACAGACATCCATGCCGCCTACCCTTCCCAAGTACCTTCCCCGTTGCCAGATCCTGTACAAAACAAGAATTTGGAAAAAATATGACTAAGCAGTTATTGGATGTAAGTTGACCAACAGAAAGTAAAGTTGAGGAGAGTTTAGGGACATGAAACACATCACAAAGGGAAACTGGCGATGGACAAAAGGTGAGAAAGTCAAGGAATCAGCAGACTGAATGGGTGGTTTAGTGTCATCCGTAGTAGAAATAGCCCGATTTCCAGTGTAAGGATGAATGTCGCGAAGATGAGAGACGACACCAGTCATATGATTGGAAGCACCCGAATCGAAGAACTATGGAGAAGATGAGGATATACCTGATATACCAGCAACAGAAAGGGCCTGCATGATTTGCTGTAGCATGACAGGAATCAAAGGTGAGGAAAAACCTTTAGTAGAAACAATAGATGCAGTATCACCAACAGACGACTCGGAAGAACCGGTCGTAAAAGTAGCAGAAAGAGCACGACCACGGGCATGACCTCAGTCACCACGTCCACGGCCGAATGAGGATGCAGAGGCACGTGAACGGCAGTCCTGAATACTATGACCAGTCCGTCGACAGTAAGCGCACCAATCTTTGCACTGAACGACAACATGTCCCACTTTGTTACATCCATGATAAGTTAAAGGAGTGGAACCACGATTTGGGGCAGAGGTGGATACAACGAATGCCAGATCAGATGGTTCCAGAGATGGTCCCTGAGAGAGGACTTGCAGCCATTGCTCCTCAGCTAATAGATCATTAATAACCGAATTCATTGAAGGAGTTGGGCTACGGTTCAGGAGAGCAGCCTTACAATGTTCAAATTCCGGACGCAGCTTCATAAGAAATTATCGAACTCGCGCAATATAGCGCATTGTTTGGAAAATCTTAAAGTCATTAGGGAATTCGGGATCCATCATAGCCATCTCTGTCCAAATTGTAACCATTGTAGAGTAAAATGTTTGAATACTTTTGTCACCCCGAGTAAGGTGAACCAAATCTTGTTCCAGGCGGTATAACCTAGTCGCATTACTCTGTTGGTAAATAGTCTGGAGATGCTCCCACATTGCCTTAGCAGTGCGATGTGGCGTGAGACCAACAACAATTGACCGATTGACCGAATTGAGAATCCAGGTAATAATCTGTCTATTTTTCATTTCCTACTCAGCCACTTTGTTGGCATCTGTGGAAGTGGGGACAGGAACAGACCCATCAATCAATCCCCACAAACCACGACCCTTGAGAAAACTCTGAAAGTGGATGGCCCAGAGATTATAGTTGGTACTATCGAAACTACATCGTGGGGCCTCTGTACGGGATTCTTTGTCCATAGTTAGGAAGCGATATAAACCACACCAAGGAAGAAGGTACCTCGCAGCAAGATATCCAGTTGTAGTGATAGGCAATAGAACAGAGATGTGCGTAGATCAACAGGGATGGAGCAGGGACGTGCACAGCAGCAGGGATGGAGCATCAGAGACGTAGCAGGAACGCAACAAAGACGTGCGTCGCAGCAGGGAGGGGGCGTGCGCAGCAGGGAGGCAGCTGGGGTGTGCGATCGGACAAGCCTGGGGAGATCGGATGGGGGTTGAGAATGGTTGGACGGATCTGTTGACGCAGCAAGGACGCAGAAGGAGTGCAGGGGTGGTCCGGAGCAGGGTTTTCTGACGCGGGAGGGGCCGGATCTGGCAGGAGGTGGTGCCGGATCGGGATCGATATGGCTCTAATACCATGTAAGCAAAAAGCAAACGATGTAGGCTAAGAGAAACGATTCCCTTTTTGATTTTCTGTGCATTTGAGACAACCCTAAAGGGTTGAATATATAGATCTTTACAACGTCAATACAAGGTAAATATTAAATACAGAATCATCTATCTAAGGAAATTAGCTATACATCATCTATCTATAAAAATGAGCTATACAAGCCATGTGGCTTGTCTAACAAGCAGAATATATTTTGAGTGAAATCTGTTACTTTTCACAATGCATATTTTTTGCATTTTCAAGGTTTCTGGTGCAACAGGTGGGAAGTTAGGATTCTATTATAAAGAGAATGAAATCCTGCCTCCCCTACCAAGTAAAAAATCTTACTTCCAAGTTTTTTTTTTTCAATTTTATTTCAATGACCTTTGAAACTTGCTTTACAAATTTTCAAAAATACTACCAGAATTAATGCATCTATGCAGTTGGATTCCATAGATATATTCTTGACAACTTAACAAATGGCTCTTTGGATGAGTTGAGAGAGCATGAAGTGGAGGAGTTTGATGCCCCTTCAGAGGTTGGTCAACATAGATTATGTTATGTTTGGAAATAGCCAATATATTAGCACTAAATATCTCATTGCTGATTCGGTAGGGCTGTCAACGTGCTGGTCTTGGTTGGTTTATGCCAGAAATTTGTGCTGGTTGGCTAATTGTCAAGATGTATCTATTCAAAATTTTGGTTTTTCTTGGCCTGGGCTTGGCTCATTGACAGCATTATGATTTGGAGTGGAAAAAAAGCAGGAAAATGGAAGCTCTATTACTCCCTTGCCCTAAACACCAAGCCTACTTTCTTTGAAATCCTGCCAACTGCATTTCAGCAATATTATATCCAAACCTCAGTTTAGTCATGCACCGCACCACATGGGATCAGCAAGCAAACCATTTTCTTAACACCCCCTTGTCACAAGGCATATGAAGTGTCGCTAATGGCCAATATGACTTTGAATGAAGGTACGTGCAATAATTGAAGGCCAACTTCTCTCCATGCGAGCTCATGCAGAAAGGTCTGGAATGCCAACACCTCCCAAACGGATAATAGTAACTGGTGGAGCATCGACAAATAAAAGCATTCTCAATGCAATTACTTCCATTTTTGGTTGTGCTGTCTATACAGTACAGCGACCTGGTATGTAACTGATATCATTCTATATCATCTTTTATTTTTGGCACATTCATCGCTGTTTCTACCCCAACCTTATGTCAAGAATTTGAAGGCCGCATGAATTTTAGTTCTTCCATCAGACATAACTATGGAACTTCAATCAAACACAATAGTGGAAGATCTTAAAACAAATGTCCCTAATTGGAAGATCCTAAAGCCTACGAACACGGTCAAGGAAAAAATTATAGCATCCACATTTATTGGGAACTAGGTCAAAGATTGAAATGTTGGGATCTTCCCATCTTATTGTGGATCACCGACCCAAAGGTCCCACATGTAATAATCCTATACCTCAGGGAAGCATACATTTTTAGGCCCAGGACTCTGTAATTCCTTCCCTTCTTCATAGTATGTGACTTTTTAATGCATCCGACATACCGTCACAACAGACAACTATAGACCATCTCTCTACTAGGTGGACAGATAGAAAATCCCGTCCTTTTCAACAACCAAATGGTGTTGAAATCATGATGCTGAATGCCGTATGCCCCTATTTTACACAGTTACTTTAAGATCAATAATACGTATCAATCATATCTGCATCCAATGCATCATTACTGACTGTAGGAGCCATAATCACACTTATAAGCCTTGGGTGAGTCACCTATGCCACTGAGTGTAATGGCTTCCAAGTCTATATCTGAATTTTGTTTTGGTATCATTTGTTCTGCACGCATTCATTTACTAGATGTTGATAAACGGTTACTCAAGGGGTCTTATATAAATTGTCTGACTCACTTGATGCAGTTCATCATATCAAGCAACCAAAATTTAGTTCAGATTGTAGGGATGGCAATGGATGGGACTGACACGTCGGACTTACGGTTGTAGCCCATCACTATCTAGGATCAGGCCTCACATATGCCACTGGGTTGGGGCAGGGCCTACTTTTAGTCCCGATAAATAAATGAACAGGTTCCATGTCTAGGTTGCTACAACTTTTCTATAGAAGCCTGATCGAGCCTGAGTCCATTGGCTAGGACTGGGTCTGAGTTTCAGCCCGATCAATAAACAGGTGGACTTTCACTTACTATTACCACCTAATGCAGGGGCATTTTCACACTGAGCTCGAGTGGGGTTGCCTGTGGGATGCAGGGGCACACTCGGGGTGGGCGGGGCCCACAGGGGAGGTCTCGTGTTCGAGACTCCTCACTGGGAGTGGCGCATTTCACAACGGGCTCAAGTGGGGTAGCCAGTGGGATGCAGGGACACACTCGGGGTGGGCGGCCCGTGTGAGGTGTTACCCATGTGATTTGGGGCCCACAAGGGGGGTTCGGCCAAGGTCCTAACCCATGAGATGTGGGGCCTAGGCTATGAGATAAAGGGATCAATTCGCCATGCTCTAACGGTTCGAGCTTTTAGAGCAAGTGGTTAATTGTCCTGCATCACCACCCCTAGCTAATTGTACATGGAGCTCATACCGGGAGGATTATGGTTAAACGTACGCTATCCCTTTCATTGTTCGCTAGAATCACATCACACCTGTATGCACAATCCCATGTACAAGGTCTTTGGTCGCAGTTTTCAATGTTATGTAATTGGGATCGCACTATGCATCATCCCCTTGGGATGCAGAAACATTGTGGGAAACATCGGGAAATATTGCATGTATGTGTAATACATTGCAACGTTTTCTGTTTTTTCCCACATGATTTTCATGTTTATCACTAGGTATTGGTCAGTATACAACCTATTTATTTGACTGTCTTCTCGCCAATATATTGTGATATTTTCAATATCGCGATGTATCAACATGTGTTGACATTACATTGAATTTTTGAGAATATAAGTGGATATCATATCGCCCTGGTGCAATATCAATATATTGGCTGATACCATCGTAGATTAAACTTGGCAGTTTTCATGAAAAACAAAGTACAGAAGGATGCAACGAATGAACCACAAAGAACATAATAAGTGTAGCTGCAAATATACCACTCATGTTTTCTACCCTGATGAGTGGCTTTTTGTTGTTTATTTCTTTAAATTCCCACTTGTGTCAGTTGGAAAGTCTTGGTTCTCTTCCTTATTGCAGATTCGGCTTCATTGGGTGCGGCCTTAAGGGCAGCTCATGGGTGGTTATGCAACAGGGAACACTGCTTTGTACCCATCTCATGCATGTATGAAGACAAGATAGAGAAAACGTCTCTTGGTTGTAAGCTTTCAGTACCTGCAGGAGATACAGAACTCCTCTCCAAGTACACTTCATTCATGAAAAGGAGGATGGAAATTGAGGATCGTCTTGTTTGGAAGTTGGGGAGAAGATAAAAACATCACTTGAAGGATCTCATCAGTGCATCTCATCAGAAACTCTACTGGTACACGATTATGGAGGTTTGTTAGCACATGCCCAGATGGAATGCATGTAGGACATTTCACATTGTATCAGGTGGGACCAACAATATAGATCATGGGACCAAAACTCACCAACTATCAGGTAGGGAAAACACATTTGGAGATATGATTGGTGCTTGCATTTTTTTTTTCTGATTACTCGCTGTTACCGAAAATGTGTATCCTACATGACAGTTGACCTGCCTGACTTATTACATGGCATGTCCCATCTGATACATTGGTTGGATTTCCTACATTCATGCCAGGTTGTCATGCAAATCCACACACAGAGCTGCATGTGGCTCTGGAAAACATCTGCCACATTTATTAAGAATTTTTAGTAAATCATATCAATTGGGCCACTAACCATATTGATGATATCGTGAGAGACTTAGTGCAAGTCGTTACATGATCATACTAATGATTCATACCATTCCTTGAGGTACTTGAATCCTGGGAATTTGAACTTAGAGGAGCCGCGCTACCCAATCCTCGTTGTGCTCAATACAAGCATTTGGTAACATGGAGACAGAATGCAGCCTATGTAGTGTATAAGTTTATCAAGCATTCAATATACATAGATGTTGCACTTGTTTATGAGATAAAGACCTTCCATCTGTTTGTCCCTACCGCTGATAGGAGATATCACACAAAACATAGTGGACAGGTGATCCTAGCCACTGATTGAAGGACTTTTTAAGATGATTGGAGGACACTAAAGGATTGCAAATGGGAGGACGGGTGTTAGGAAAAAGTCCAACTAAGAGTTCATGTTCAATGGGCAAGCGTCCTCCAATCAATGGCGAGGATCGTCTGACTGTTTGGTCTTGTTCGATGGCTATCCAGTATCCACTATAGCGTACAATGAATACTGGCAGATCTCGTAAACATGTTGCCACATGTACAGATATTGAATGCTTGATAACTGAGATATTAGCATCCACCGTTGGATGATTTCTCTTCTATAATCTCAATTTTTTATGAAAAAAAAAAGTCTACCATGTTATATAATTTCTATGTATTGAGGCTTTTGCTTTTTTGGATTACATATCAGTTCAGGCAGACCAAGATAGGTGCACCAATGGGACTTGAGCCAGGATCTCCCTTCAACAAAAGAGATGCAAGACTTTATTGTTATTGTTGTTGTTGTTTTCATAATTTAAAAACACAACATTACTTGACTCAAAACTCAGTGAGTGTCAACTTGAAAACTCCGGTGAGTTTCTTGATTATCTCTTGAAATCTCGCATGAGTTTCTTTTAGTATTTTCAATCATATTTAATGTTTGAAAATTGTAAATAATATATAAATAATGTTGAGTTGTACTGCATTGAGTTGACCATTTATCTGAAGGAACCCAAAGTGGATGGGTGATGTTACTAATCAGAACCCCCTGATCAACCGATTCTAACTGTTGGATAGGTGGCCAGTGAATGAACAGTTAGAGAGAACACTAGCAGTCTGAAATAGCAGGCATAGAAGGGCAGGGCAAGACCATACAACCTGAAAGGTTTGGGGCATTATACATCCATGATGGGGCCCATCATATCATTGGTCTGGATGACTAAAAGGTGGTCTTCACTTGTACCAAACAGATGATGAATCAAGCGGCCACCTTATCATTCATCATGTAGCTCTATTTTACTGAAACATCATTACATGTATGTGTAGTGTATGCCAACCTGAACCAGACCCTATGTAGCATATTACATGTGGACGCTGATTCAGTGGATCTGGGGAACCACCAAGGTCGGTGGATACGTGACTTTGGGGCCCACTGTGATGTATGTGTTTTACATTGATGTTGTCCATCTGTTTTTCCAGCTCAATGTTATGGTGTGAGCCCAAAAATGAGGGACATCCAAATCTCAGGTGGACCACACCACTTGAAACAGTGGTGATTGAATGCCCATCATTTTTTTAATGGTGGGTGTTCAATCACCATTGTTTCCTGTTGTGTTGTCCACCTGAGATTTGTATCTTCTTCATTTTTGAGCTGATGCGCTAAAATGAGCTGGCAAAACACATACAGTGGACCCACGGTCACAGATCCACCGACCTTGGTGGTTCCTCAGATCCACTGAATCCAGGTCCATTACATGTATGGTAAAAATGCAGTAGATCGGATGGTTTAATTTTAGTTATAGTTACCAAATATGCACATGGCACGTAAGCATCTCAATCCAAACCGTTCGAATCTTTGGCCACGTGGGTGGGGTTGTCAAGAACCTAACCAATACACCAAAAGCCCTATAGGACTGATGGAACGCGTCAAGCTAGGCTAAACCATTAGGATTGTAACATTCAACCATATTCTGCAATCGACGTCCATGGTATCCCACTCCGTGGTGGTAGTCACTTTGGCCTCTTTTTCGGGTAACCCTTTTCCACTAGGAGTGAACATGGCAGCTGCACTGGTTATCTATGTAACACCCTCCACCCTAACACCGCATGGCGGCTGCACTTTGGTTGTCCAGATTGCTTTCACCCCATTGTTAAGAACCTAACCAATCCACCAAAAGCCCTAGGAATTGTTTCATGGCTGTTCTGGAAGTACTCAAAACTAGAGAAAGAAAAACAACATAGTGAAGCCCAGTATTACCATTTGGGCTCTGTTCTTAGCAGTCAAGGTTAGACTCTGGATGAAAAGAAAGGTCCATTTGGGCACTGTTCTTAGTAGTCAAGGTTAGACTCTGGTGTAAAAGAGAAGGTCCAGAAGTGTGCTGTAGAGATTGAGATCTGGTTTGGTACTCTGCCAGAGTACCAAATCAGTAATTCTGAGTTTCCTTACTGTTCAATTGGGTCCCATCTTCAGGTGGCTCTTTACTCCTACCAATGGCATCTCCACAGTGCAACTAATTCAGTGCTCCAGCAGTCGTTTTTTATTGTTAATCATGAATTTGCAGTCCATACACGGCTCGCATAAAGTGGGATGGACCGAGCGGACAGTCCAGATCGATGATCGAAATGTCTAGATTTCCAAGTCAGTTGCACTATATTCTGGTGCAACTTGGTTGCACTGGATCGTTTTCTGTATACATCCAAGCAAAAAAGGCTGGCATGCTCTCCGGTAGTGAAATGGCTTGTTATTATTTCTAGTGGAATGGCTGGTTATTCTGAGGTAGAATGTGATCATGGCGAAGAGTGGTGGATCCATTTGAGCTATTTTTCTATCGTTTTGGATCTTGTTTCTTTCTAAGACCATCCAATTCAGTATCTGCAATGGAAAATCCAACATGGGTTGTTTGGAAATGGAGAAAAAGGAGCTTGGAACCTGCAAGAAGGCTCTCGTCTTGGTGGGATGGAGATTGTTACACATGAGGAGTACATTGCCACAACGAGACAGGGCATGTTATCAGGATTGACCTCCAGAATAATTACAACAGCAGTATAGGGAGTTTGCGTGGCAACATTAGTCGCTCTTTGGTTCAATTAGGCCATGTTGTTTACTTGGATCTCAGTTTGAATGATTTCCAAGGCATCCGTGTGCTGGATTTCATAGGCTCCATGAAGAGATTGAGTCATCTGAACTTGGGTAGAGCTTGGCATGTGGGAACCGTCCCTTGGCAGCTTGGAGACCTCTTGAACTTTCTTTATCTTAGACTTCCTTCTACGGTATCGTCGAATGGGCAGCACAAATTGAAAGTGGATGATATTCAGTGGCTTACTCGTCTCTTCTTTGGAACATCTCGAATTGGATAACGTCAACATGTCGAGTGTGGGCGAGACTTGGGTCAGAGTGCTCAATGAGCTCTGCTGTCTTTTGTACGTGTCTCTCTCCTCCTGTTCCCTTGAAAACATCCCTCCATATCTTCCTTCTCTAAAATTTCCATCTCATTCTTTACCGCAACTCGCTTAGTGGACCCATCCCCGTATCTCTAACACATTTGGTTTCATTGTGAGCATTGTATCTTGATGATAATCAACTCAATGGGATTGTTCCCAGTAGTTTAGGACAGTTTTCAAAGCTTGTCAAGTTGATCATGGCAGACAATTTCTTACAAGGCACCTTGTCCGAAACTCACTTCTCAAATATAAGATGCATGAAGCTACTGTCGACCCGCCATGATTCTTTGGCTTTGAAGGTGGATTTTGATTGGGTTCCTCCCTTTCAATTGGCATACCTTGCCATGGATGACTGCTATCTGGATCCTCAATCTCCTACATGGAATCAGACTCAAAAGAATCTCATGTACTTGAATTCAAGGAATGCAGGTATCTCTGATGTTATACCTGAATGGTTTGAAGAGGTTACATCACATCTTGATGCACTGAAACTCTTCGTAATTGAATTTCTGGCCGATTCCGAAGTCAATGAAGTTCCCCATGCATGCTATAGTCAATTTGAAATATAATCAGTTGGAGGGAACTTTTCTGTTCTCATGTTTCAATTTCGGTTTACTAGATCTTTCCAACAATCAGTTTTCTGGTCCCATCCCGCGAAGCATTGGAAAAGCTGCCCCTTATGTACAATTCTTGTCTCGCTTAGACAATCTTTTCAACTGTAGCATTCCTTTGTCTATTGGAAGATTGCAACAGTTGATAGTTCTTGATCTTTCGAGAAACCAATTCACCAGTAATATTCCAGTAAGCTCGGGGAATTGTTTGGAATTGAAGGCTCTTGATCTAGAAAGCAATCATCTATCTGGAGAAATTCCAACACCATTAGGCCATTTAACCATTCTTCTGACAATGCACTTGGGCGACAACAGTTTGTCAGGAGAATTCCCTTCTTTGATAAGTTGCCACAATCTGGAGATACTTAATCTTGGTGAGAATCAATAATCAAGGAATATCCCCACATGGGTAGGAGAGAGCTTATCATCTCTTATAGTCCTCGGCCTATGATCAAACAACTTTAACGGGAGCATACCTCCACAGCTACCTTATCTAACTTCTCTTCAAATCTTGGACCTCACAGATAACAACTTGTCAGGGCCCATTCCTCCAACGTTTGATAATTTCACCAGCATGGCTGAAATTCATAAAACGAATTGCGACCTTAGGCTCCAAACGGAAGTGTCTACTGCGAGGAGATTGTATCAGTGGTAACTGAAGGGAGGGAACTCAAATACACCAGCACGCTTTCGCTTGCAACTGCCATCTACATTTCGGGCAATAATTTATCTGAAGAAATACCTGAATCATTGATGACACTCTTGGGCTCACGAGTCCTAAGCTTATCAGGAAACCATCTGATCGGTAACATACCAAAGAACATTGAAAGTTTGCATATTTTGGAATCTTTGGATGTCTCAAATAATAGGCTATTCGGTGAAATCCCTCTTAAGCACAGCAGACTTGTACTATTTAGTTGGATTGAATGTCTCTGACAACAATCTTTCAGGGATGATACCTTTTGGAAAGCAATTGCAGACACTTACCAACCCTTCCATATACGGTGGTAATCTGTTCCTCTGTGGGTATCCACTTCAAAAGAGCTATGAAGAAGGAACTCTGATCGCTCAGCCTGACATCAATGAAGGTGAAGGTGGAGAGGTATTTTTGGTTTTATGCTAACATTGGTTGTGGGTTTGTAGCAGGGATTTTGGGCCTCTTTGCTGTTTTATCGATCAAGAAGCGTTGGATGAATGTCTACCTCCAATTTCTTGATGAAATCATAGACAAAGTCACTGGCATTTTGCAAGTCAATATATGTGGAAGGTATTCGGCAGCCGTTGAAACAGGTTTGCCATTGGATGCATGATTGAGCTGAATTGCAAAAATAAATAAATTAGTCCATTAAAGCAGAAATGACCAAATTGCAATTACCTTATCTGGTATTTGTGTTGAGGCTAGCTGGAAATTGCAAATACATCACTTCCTAGTTGAACTAGAAAGGAATGTGGCTACATGGCCGCTATTTCCTCATTAAAGATAAACAAGGTAATCACAATTTGGTCATTTCCTCTGATGAACTAATTATTGCAATCAAATTCAATATGCTATCCAAACAAATCCTATTGTAAGGCAGACTTGTGTTAGGTTTTCTTTGTTTCTAGGATTTCAGATAAGAGGATGAAGCATGGTGGGCCGCAGTAGTGTTTCTTATGTAATAAGTGCTTGATCTTCTACCAGAATGTATGCAAGTTGTATTGATCTGATTTAGTGGAATGAATCTAGAGTCAGCGTGTTCTTAAATTAGTGGTTGGGCTACTAACAAAATCATTCATTAGAGAAAGGAGAAGAATAAACGCCATCGTGCACTTGGAGAAAGCAAGTGGAGTTTTCCCATTGAAAAGTTGGTAACCCCATTTTAGGATTTTCTCATGGAAGTAGTTTAGCCTACTTTCAACCTTGTAAGTAGTACACTAGGAAGATCCAGCAGTTAGAGGCAGAGTTCTGTTGTTTTGTTTTTTCCTCTTTTCAGTTGTTTGAAGCAGTGCATGTGAACTGATGTTTTAACTAGTGAATGTGACATGAGTTGCAAAAGAAGATGAATGACAAATAATCTCAATGTTTTCATGCACAAGTCCAGGCAAGTGGGTCCCATAGTCAGGTCAGGTGATCCGAACCATTGATTGATCTCATGGGTGCAGCTGTGGATCCGTGATTGTGGGGGCCCACGGTGATGTATGTGTTTTATATCCACACTGTCCGTTCGTTTTGCCAACTTGTTTATGGAATGAGCCAAAAAATGAAGCATATCTAAATCTGAGGTGGACCACACCACAGGAAGCAGTGGTGATCAAATGCCTATCATTAAAAACTTCTTGGCAGATGCAAAAGTTTTTGATCGGGCTGATATTTGGGTTTTCCCTTCATCCAGGTCTATGTTACCTTATCAATAAGTTGGATGGCGAATAAACATTACACTGGGCCCTAGAAAGTTTTTGATGGTGGGCATTCAATCAGCCTTGTTTCCTGTGGTGTGGTCCATCTGAGATTTGAATGTGCTTCATTTTTGGGATCATGACATTAACCGCATGGATATAAAACACATACATAACAGTGGGCCCCATAGTCACGGATCCACTGACCACGGTGGTTCCGTGGATCCACTGAATCCATTACTTGTACGGTGAAAATGAAATAAATAGTAGATTGGACGGTTTAATTTTAATTACTAAATATGCACATGGCATGTAAGCATCTCAATCTAGACCATTCAAATCTTTGGGCACATGTAGGTGGGGCAGTCAAGAATCTAACCAATGTGCCAAAAGCCTAAGCACTGATGGAATGTGTCAATTTAGGCTCTTTAAATCATTGGGATTATAACGCTACACCTCCACCGCACTCTTCAGATGACACCTGTGGTGACCCATTCTTTAGTGGGAATTACTCCTAATAGCCCTTGTATTTGGAATACCTTGGATTTGGAATTCTCCGGTTGTGTTTGGCACCCTGGATTGAGAATCCCTTATTACACAAAAAAATTGTCATGCACTTAAATTATATAGTATATTCATAGAAGTATGGATTTAATTACCGAATCAACCTTAATATCCTTAACTAATGTACATTTGTGATGTATGACACATTAATTGTAATAAGCCCATTGAAATATACATGCTTTGGCCAAAAATGATGAAATTCCAAGCCTCAAATGGGCCACGAGCATATGATCATGACCGAGCGACTAACTAACATTTTTTTAACCATTGATTTACATGGCCAATGTTTAGACAGCTCAAATCATTATATTGATGTAATTTTAGTGATGTAGTTGATGATCTAATTGTTTTGAGATATCATCAGTGGACCACGTGTATAATAAATTGGTAACCTAGTGACACATATGTAACACATGCAGCTCTCTTGCCTTTAAAATTGAGAGAGAGAGAGAGAGAGAGAGAGAGAGAGAGAGAGAGAAAGGGGATTGGTAATCCCGATAAAAGGGTGGGATTACAAAACTCACCAAAAGTGATGATTTGAAATCCCTTAATACCCTCTAATCCACCCTGCCAAATGACTGATGGGTTGGAAATACCTGCAAATCCCCCAAATCTACAGTGCCAAATGATCCCTAAGTAGCACTTTTTACCCTATTGTGGCAACTCTCTCTATTATTAAGCACCTAACCAACATGCCAGAAGCCCCTTGACTCATTCATGACTATTCTGTAAGCACCCAAAACTGGAGAAAGAAAAACAATTCAAGTAAAAGCCTAGTACTGCCATTTGGGCTCTGTTCTTAGTAGTCAACGTTAGACTTCCAGACAAAAATAAAAGGTCCTGAATTATATTATAGAAATTGAGATTTGAATTGGTACTCTGCCAGAGTACCAAATCAAGTAACTCTCTTAGTTTCATTATTGTTCAAGTAGGTTCCATCTTCAGGTAGCACTTCATTTCCACCAATGGCATCTCTACAGTGCAACTAATTCAGTGCTCCAGCAGACAATTTTTGTTGTCAATCATGAAATTGCAAGACATGAACGGCCCACATGAAGTGAGATGGACAGAATGGACAGTCCAGATTGATTGGCAAAATGTCCACATGTCCAAGTCAGTTGCACTTGTTCATTTTCAGTATACATCCAAGCAAACAAGCCTGCCGGCCTTGCAGTAGTGAAATTGCTTATTATTTATGGTAGAATGGCTGGTTATTCTGCAGTAGAATGTGATCATGGCAACAAGTGGTGGATCCATTCAAGCTATTCTGCTATCATTTTGGATCCTGTTTCTTTCTAACACCATTCAATTCAATATCTGCAATGGAAAACCCAACATGGGTTGCTTGGAAATGGAGAAAAAAGCGCTGCTTGAATTCAAGAATGGCCTTGTAGATCCTGCAAGAAGGTTCTCCTCTTGGTTCGATGGTGACTGTTGCGCGTGGGAAGGAGTACGTTGCAACAACAAAACGGGGCATGTTATTGTGATCGCTCTCCAGAATACTAACAACAGCCGTCAAGGGAGTTTGGGCGGCAACATTAGTCACTCTTTGGTTCAATTAGGCCATGTTGTTTACTTGGATCTCAGTTTGAATGATTTCCAAGGCATCTGTGTGCCGGGTTTCATAGGCTCCATGAAGAGATTGAGCCATCTGAACTTGGGTAGAGCTGGGTTTGCGGGAACTGTCCCTTGGCAGCTTGGAGAACTCACGAACTTGCGTTATCTTAGTCTTTCTTCTACGGTCTCGTCGAATGGGCAGGATTCATTGAAAGTGGATGATCTTCAGTGGCTTTCTCGTCTCTCTTCTTTGGAACATCTCGAATTGGATAACGTCAACATGCCGAGCGTGGGCGAGACTTGGGTCAAAGTGCTCAATGAGTTCCGCTCTCTTTCATATGTGTCTCTCTCCTCCTGTTCCCTTGAAAACATTCCTCCATATCTTCCTTCTCTAAAATTTCCATCTCTTGTTTCTCTCGACATTAGTAACAATTACTTCAGTTCTACAATACCCAAATGGCTTTTCAATGTTACTAGCCTTGTCCATCTCATGCTTGGTGGAAATTGGTTCCACGGCACTGTGCCTGAGGTTGTAGGCCAGCTTACAAATCTAAGTACTCTCAGTCTTTCTAACAACTCGCTTGGCGGACCGGTCCCTGTATCTCTAATGCATTTGGTTTCATTGCAAACATTGTATCTTAATGATAACCAATTCAATGGGTCCGTCCCAAGTAGTTTAGGACAGCTTTCAAAGCTTGTCCTTTTGGACATAGAAACCAATTTCTTACAAGGCGACTTGTCCGAAATTCACTTCTCAAACCTAAGACACATGAAGCGACTGATGTCTCGCCAGAATTCTTTGGTTTTGAAGGTGAGTTCTGATTAGGTTCTTCCCTTTCAATTGTCACACCTTGGTTTGGGTGATTGCTATCTGGGTCCTCAGTTTCCTACATGGATTCGAACTCAAAAGAATCTCGTGTACTTGAATTTAACGAATGCAGGTATCTCTGATGTTATACCTGATTGGTTTGGAGAGGTTACATCAAATCTTGGTGGACTCAGGCTCGCTCATAATCTAATTTATGGCCGAGTCCCGAAGTCAATGAAGCTCCCCATGCGTGCCAAAGTCGATTTGAAATCTAATCAGTTGGAGGGAACTTTTCCATTCTCATCTTTCAATTTTGGTTTACTAGATCTTTCCGACAATCGGTTTTCTGGTCCCATCCCACAAAGCATTGGAAAAGCTGCC
This sequence comes from Magnolia sinica, assembly GCF_029962835.1. NCBI lineage: Eukaryota > Viridiplantae > Streptophyta > Magnoliopsida > Magnoliales > Magnoliaceae > Magnolia > Magnolia sinica. Next base: position 64,760,236 of record NC_080588.1, read on the forward strand.
CGGTATCTACAATACTTGTCTCTCTCAGGCAATTTTTTCAATGGTAGCATTCCTGTGTCTATTGGAAGACTGCAAAGGTTGATGGTTCTTGATCTTTCGAGAAACCAATTAACCGGTAATATTCCAACAAGCTTGGGGAATTGTTCGAACTTGAAGGTTCTTGATCTAGATAGCAATGATCTATCTGGAGAAATTCCAATGTCATTCAGCCATTTAACCAATCTTCAGACAATGCACTTGAGCAACAACAGCTTGTCTGGAGAAGTCCCTTCTCTGATAAGTTGCCGCAATCTGCTAATGCTTAATCTCGGTGAAAATGAATTGTCAGGGAATATCCCCACATGGTTAGGAGAGAGCTTATCATCTCTTATAGTCCTCCGCCTACGATCAAACAACTTCAGTGGGAGCATACCTCCACAGTTATCATATCTAACTTCTCTTCAAATCTTGGACCTCGCAGATAACAACTTGTCAGGGCCCATTCCTCCAAGTTTCAATAATTTCACCAGCATGGCAGAAATTGATAAAATAAATCGCGACCTTCATTTCCACGCAGTAGTGTATGGTGCAGGAAACTACTACGAGGAGAATGTGTTGTTGGTAACTAAAGGGATGGGACTCAAATACACCAGGACGCTTTCGCTTGTAACTGCTATGGACATTTCAGGCAATAATTTATCTGGAGAAGTACCCGAATCATTGATGACACTCTCAGGCTTACGAGTCCTAAACTTATCAGGAAACTATCTGGCCGGTAACATACCAAAGAACATTGGAAGCTTGAGTACTATGGAATCTTTGGACATCTCTAATAATAGGCTATTCGGCGATATCCCTCCTAGCATAGCCGACTTGTATCATTTGGTCGGATTGAATGTCTCCAACAACAATCTTTCCGGGATGATACCTCTTGTAAGGCAATTGCAGACGCTTACTGACCCTTCCATATACACTGGTAATCCATTCCTCTGTGGTTTTCCACTTCAAAAGAGCTGTGAAGAAGAAACTCCAACAATTCAGCCTGATGTTGATGAAGATGAAGGTGGAGAGGAATTTTGGTTTTATGCTAATATTGGTTGTGGGTTTGTAACAGGGATTATGGGCCTCTTTACTGTTTTATCAATCAGGAAGCGTTGGATGGATGTCTACCTCCAATTTCTTGATGAAATCATAGACGAAGTCACTGCCATTGGCAAGTTGATATATGTGAAGGTATTCGGCGGCCGTTGAAACTAAGGGTTGTGATTGGATGCATGATTGAGCTGAATTGCAAAATTTGAGTTCAATAAAGTGGAAATGGCAAAATTGCAATTACCTTCTCTGGTATTTGAGGCTAGCTTGAAATTACAAATACATTGCTTCCTAGTTGAACTAGAAAGGAATGTGGCTGCAATTTGATTGCTACTTGTTACAAATAAACAAGGTAATCACAATTTGGTCATCTCCTCTGACGAACTAATTATTGCAATCAAATTCAATAGGCTATCCAAACACATCCTATGGTTTGGCAGACTTGTGTAAGGTTTTCTTTGTTTCTAGATTTCAGATAGAGGATGAAGCATGGTGGGCCGCAGTAGTGTTTCTTATGTAATAAGTGCTTGATCTTCTACCAGAATGTATGCAAATTGTATTGATCTGATTTAGTGGAATGAATCTAGAACCTGTGTTCTTAGATTATTGGCTGGATGGCTGGTTGGCCAGTGACACACTCATTCATTAGAGAAAAAGTGGCAGAATAATCCCCGTCGCGCAATTGGTAAAAGCAAGTGGGGTTTTGCTACTGGTTAACCTGTTCAAGCGGTAGTCCAGTTGGAAGGCAGGCCAGTGCAAGCACGAGAACTTGAGGTCAATCGGATTCTATTCCTTCTGCGAAGGGAAGCTGCGAGGGAAGGTCAAATAATAAACCTTCTCTTGCAGTTGTGTTTGGAGGGCGTTCCGGCATCATAGTCAAAACTCCTGCTTTTGGCTTTCTCTTGCATTGCCAATTCAAGAAGAGTGAAACAAGGCGTTTCCTTTTTTGTGAAGTTCTCAATTATGGAACACTTTATATGGCCAATGGCTTGCTTTAGTAGCTTTAGCGGTTGGCCATAGTAGGATTCTGTTAGTGGCATTCCCCTGCCAGGGGTTAGGATGCGTGCTACTCTCATCTCCCTTCTTGCTTCACAAACAAGAATGAAAATATAACAAGTCCTTCAAACTAAAAGATGGGGAATAGTTCAGTTATGAAATTCAAAGCCAGGAAGGATTCAAAGGTGGCTTCATCCTTCCTTTTTTGTGAGAATGATGAATAAATAAATGCAGCTTGAGAATTCCTTAGGTACTATTAAGCTAGTGAAGAAAAGGGACTCTTCCCACATTCCTATCCTTCTTAAGTGGCGCTTAAGCAGAACTACATATAGTTTTGGTTGTCCACCACAATCTGAGACAAAATTCATGCTGCAGCATCAATGATCAAACTTCCATCACCATTGAAAAGATGATGACCTTCAGCAGCCATCAAACCCAAGGTTTGTGATTGGATGCACAATTGAGATGAATTGCAATGTTCAGTTCAATAAAGCAGGTATGACCAAATTGCAATTACCTTCTGTTATTCATATTGGGGCTAGATTTTGAATCAGAAATGCAATTACATCACTTCCAATTTGAACGAGAAATGAATTTGACTGGAATTTTAGCGCTGCTTGCTTGTCATGTAAACAAGGTAATCACAAATTGGTTCATTCTCCTAACTTGTGCTGTGTCCAACAGGACTATGTGGCTCAATAATCTAACACACAGTGAGACAAGTCCTCCAAACATTTTCAATCTTCTATGTTTTAATCTGGGAATATTTCCCAATGCCATTCCAATGGGTGGTGGTGCTTAACAACCTTCTCATAATGTTCACTGGACATCCCTCCTATCACACATGGCACATATTAGAACAGACCATTGCAAAATAAGACACCACCCCTCCAAATTGATAACCTCTGAGCTGAGCCAGCCCCAGTTTGTGAAACATTCAGTAACTTAGTTCTCATTTTGCCCATTGATGCAGACAGGATTGTTCCAATCTAGAGAGAGTGGCAAGTATCACACTCTAAATTTAGGTCATTTTTGCCCGTCCAAATACCAATCATATACACAGGGGAAAACCTCCACTGAATGGTACTACCAGATTTGGGCCATTTGCCCATCCAGGGTCATCCCAACCACTGAATTGTGGCATGGTACCAACTACCATCACTCAGAAATGTAAAAACATGTTTTTTACTAGATCCATCCTAACCATCCAAGGGCCTGTTAGATGAACAGATAATATAACAAAACAACATATAGAACAATTAACAGCAAGAGCATTCACATAAGAGGGTGTGGATATAAAACCATAGAGGATAGCATATATCACCAGTAACAGAAGCATCAATAGGGATGATGCACAACTGAAAGTCTCCAAATTCGAAAGCACTACATACCAACCAACATAAACCCTAATATAAAGAAAAATAACAAGCAACAGAGAAGAAAGACAGCATCAAGATAAGAACCCCTTCTTCACTCTTCTCAGTACTCATCTCCCTCATCACCATCCTCACCTTCAGCAGACTCTGCCCCAACCTCCTCATAATCCTTCTCAAGCGCAGCCAGATCCTCACGCGCCTCCGAGAACTCTCCCTCCTCCATGCCCTCACCCACATACCAATGCACAAAGGCACGCTTTGCATACATGAGATCAAACTTATGATCAATGCGAGAGAACACCTCTGCAACACTCGTGGAGTTGGAGATCATGCAAACTGCCCTCTGCACCTTGGCCAGATCTCCACCTGGAACAACTGTTGGTGGCTGGTAGTTGATACCACACTTGAATCCAGTTGGGCACCAATCAACGAACTGGATTGTTCGCTTCGTCTTGATGGTGGCCACAGCAGCATTGACATCCTTTGGCACAACATCACCGCGATACATCAGGCAGCAAGCCATGTACTTGCCATGGCGTGGGTCACACTTCGCCATCATGGACGATGGCTCAAATGCACTGTTGGTGATCTCAGCCACTGAGAGCTGCTCATGGTAAGCCTTCTCAGCCGAGATGACTGGGGCATACGATGACAACATGAAGTGGATTCTTGGGTATGGGACAAGGTTGGTCTGGAATTCTGTAACATCAACGTTCAATGCACCATCAAACCTCAGGGAGGCGGTCAGTGATGAGATCACCTGAGAGACAAGGCGGTTCAGATTGGTGTAGGTGGGCCGCTCAATGTCAAGTGATCGCCTGCAGATATCGTAGATGGCCTCATTGTCAAGAAGCACAGCAACATCTGTGTGCTCAAGGAGGGAGTGGGTGGAGAGGACACTGTTGTAGGGCTCAACAACGGATGTTGAGACCTGTGGAGAGGGGTAGACGGTGAAGCCGAGCTTTGACTTCTTTCCATAATCAACAGAGAGGCGCTCAAGGAGGAGTGAGCCAAGACCGGAACCAGTGCCGCCACCAACAGCATTGAAAACAAGGAATCCCTGAAGACCAGTGCAGTTGTCGGCAAGTTTCCGGATGCGATCAAGGCAGAGATCGACAATCTCCTTCCCAATGGTGTAGTGACCACGGGCAAAGTTGTTGGCAGCATCTTCCTTGCCGCTGATTAGCTGCTCAGGGTGGAAGAGCTGTCGGTAGGTCCCGGTCCTAACTTCATCAATGACAGTGGGTTCAAGATCGACAAAGACAGCACGAGGAACATGCTTTCCAGCTCCGGTTTCACTGAAGAAGGTGTTGAATGCATCATCACCTCCTCCAACGGTCTTGTCACTTGGCATTTGGCCATCAGGCTGCAAAAGAAGAAACCTTAAGATATCAAAAAACAGAAGCCAGAGGTTACAATGATCTAGGAAAATCCATTAAATATTTTGGACGAGATCAGATCCGAGATTTCAAGAACCAAAGACATCAGATCTTAACAAAAATGCAGAAAATCTCCATGCATTCATAGATCACATATAAAATCGCCGGATCTAGTAAAAAACGAAAGAAAATGCTGAAAAAACTCAAAACAGCGACAAATCGCTTAGGAAATCATCAGATCTGTATGAAAATCCATAAATCTGATAAAAATCAGATGAAATGCATAAGCAGATATAAATGCTAGCAGATCGATCCAAATCAGGCAAAGAAAACAACAGAAACGAACAGATCTAATGGCTTCTGATGTGAAAACCCTAGATCTATCAATTGCAACAACGCACACAGCATCATTGAAAACGTAAAAGCATTATTCAAACAAAACCCTAGATCTGGCCAGAGATCAATAAAAAAACACAGAAAAACAAGCAGATCTAAAGAAAAATTCCAAAAAATCGAAAGGAAAGGCAGATATTGAAAGGAAAAGCATCAGATCTGAGGAAGATGACTGACCTGAATGCCGTGCTCGAGGCAGTAAAGTTCCCAGCAGGCATTGCCGACCTGAATACCGGCCTGACCGATGTGGATGGAAATGCACTCTCTCATTTTCGCAGGAAGGATAGAAACGGAACTGATGAAAGAAAAGAAAGAGAAGAAAAGCAAATAGAGATTGGGCGTGTATGAAGACGCCTTCGAATGCTCTCCGACGGCAATTTCGGTCTGGTATTTATAGGAGGGTTGGGGAAAGATCTGGTCTTAACCGTGGTTAGTTAACTAGGGTTGGGGACGGCCATGCCAGCGAAGAACCCTAACCACCTCTGGTTAGGTAATGTGATTTTGCCGCCCGATTTCGATTTGATTTGGTAACGGGTCTCTCCTATTTTTGAAAATGACGAAAATGCCATTCGGCGACGGAGCGGAATTTTGTACAACACGTTGCACGGAGCTTCGCAACTAAAAAAGCTCTGTGGGGCCCACCTTGATATCTTTATGAAATCCAACCGTCCATTAGTTTCTCCGGTTTATTTTGTGTAGTTTATAGATAAATCATTAAGATCCAATACTCATGTGAGCCGCAACACAGAAAAATTGGATATGGGAATCCTCACCGTTGAAACATTTTTGGGATCACCTAATTTTGGATCAAGCTGATATTTGTATTTTCCATTCATCCACGTGGGAATAACCTTATGAACGTGTCGGATGGCATCTAAACATGAAGGTAGGCCCCATGAGGGTTTTGATGGTGTGAGTCTCGATTTCCACTTTTTTTCCTGTCTTTAACCCTGCTTGAGTTCTAGATCTACCTGATCTTGAGGATCATACATTAACATGACCTCACTCAACTGATGGACGGAGTGGATGCAATATAGACATCGATTGGTGGGCCTCATATATCTTTTTGTCGCATGCGTTTCATACAATCGTGTCATAGGAAATTCAAATTCGAGCAACGGTCTCTATCCGCGGACGAGGGAGTGGTAGGGTTTTGCACTACGTGCGTTGGCTACGTGCCTGGGATGCCAGGCTAGCACATCGGTATTGTGGGCCCAATCAATAAACGGCAGGATCTGTCCAGTTGAAGTAGAATCTGGCCCATCCACCACCCTTGATTGTGCACTACGTTTGAATGAATGAATCCAGTGAATTATATTTCTCGGCTAGAGGATATGTATGGTGTCCCCCCGCTTTGATTTCGGACAGGTGAGCTGCTGATTCGGTAATAGAGCGGATTAGCTGTTACCCGAGTAACTAACCGTGGGGCCCACATTAATGTATTTTTTGTATATCGACGCGGTCCATCTGTTTTTCGATATCATTTTAGGACTCGATCCAAAACCTTAAGAAGATCCAAATCTCAGGTGGACCATACCACTATAAACAGTGATGAATAACCATTAAAAACCTTTTATAGCCCACAAAAGTTTTGGATCAAGCTGATTTTTGAAATTTTCCTTCATCGAGATATTCTTGACATTATCAACAGGTTGGATTGAAAATAAACATTATGAAAGCCACTAGAAATAGTGATGAATAACCATTAAAAACCTTTTATAGCCCACAAAAGTTTTGGATCAAGCTGATTTTTGAAATTTTCCTTCATCGAGATATTCTTGACATTATCAACAGGTTGGATTGAAAATAAACATTATGAAAGCCTTACGATGGGCCCTTTGGAATTTTTAACGGTAAGGCACTCAATCAACACTGTTTCCTGTGGTGTGGTCCACCTGATATTTGGATCTCATAATTTTTGGATCAAGACCCTAAAATGGGCTGTAGAAACGTACAGACGGCATGGATATACAACAAATCATCAAGGTGGGCCCCACGATAAGGGTAACACCCACCCGGGTAACAGCTACTCCGCTCCCATAAATTGCATGTCTAGGATATTCCAACATTACAGAACTTTGATTAGGCCCAGTTCTACGGTTCAAAATCAGCCAAAGCCAGTTATCGACGGATGTAGGCCATGTGGCTGATGTTTCGATGGTCTGGATCGTTGATCTGATAATCCCATCATGGATCGGGTTGCCCCAGATTTTTCCCACTTTGGAAAAATGCTAGCAATTGGATCTTTATCCCACCTTCCACTCAAAATGTGGACCACTTCCATCTGTTGGGATCAAAGAATCACAATCTTTCAATCTGGGAGACTTTAGTGGGACATCTATCCATACCTGACCACTAGATCACTGAAAAAAATGGGTCCCACATGCACATAATCTGGTGCTAAACCGATTGTAGAAAGAGTCTATCAATGGCTTAGATCTAGTTTGCCACGGCTCGGATTTTGACATGGCTGGGCTTTTTGCGTAATTACCAGCCCTGGCCCACACCCAGCCCATTGACAACCTTGTCTGCATATGAAGTGACCATACACCTCAGATGCTTTGGATAGAAGGGACCCTAACATCCCAAATACCTCGCGACCAAGGAGCTTTGGTGCACTATACACTTCCCATTGCCACGTGTATCATGATCTAAACCACGCATCCTGTCGGAACTATCGTTGATGAGGACTATCTGGGCCATCTAATGAATGAAACTTGTCTCCCTAAATATGAGCCGTTGGGAACGTTGTCTTGTATTGTCCATCTGTATGCCACCGATTAAAAAGTTAAGATTGTTAAAACATTGTGATTTCTGGACTGAGGCACATCTACTACTTCAGTTATCAAATGAATGGTTTAGATCTAGTCTAAGCATGTGGCATGTCCAGATGCACTGGGTACGTTCGGTGCCTCGTGATGCACTACTTCTTCACTCATCATAAAATATCTGCCTTTATTTGTGAAGCCCATGTGTCATGTTTTCATATGACCCTTATCATCTGACGCCATTATCGGTTTGGCTTCACACGGCAGGATTCTACTCAAAAGGTGGGCCCAATACAAATTATTATTTTTCATGGGGCGCGGTTTTGGATGGATATCTGAACGTGGGGCCACGTTCATGTACGTGCATTACATCCACGCCGTCCATCCGTTTTCACGGATCATTTTAGGGCGTGATAAAAAATAAAGCATTTTCAAATCTCAGGTGTACCATATCACATGTAGCCATGGTAATTTATCGTTAAAAACTTCTTGAATAAAATGGAAACTTCTGAAAAATTAAAGTTGCGGTCGTTTTATTCTTTCTACTGCCAATGAAGATGGTAGAAGCTAAACTTGTGGCTTATCCTAACGGACTCTGTTTGAGAACTCAACTAGCTGCTCTGCCTCATGTGCACCGGCATGGAAAATTGGAGAATGTCTTTTAAGCACTTTGAGTTTCCAAGATATATCTCAGCATTTCTCTCTCATTTTTTTTAATCGTGACTCGGCATATCTAGTTACCTATTGCATAAACTTCGTGATTTGATAAAGGAATGCAACAAAGTCGTATAGGTGTACTGGGAGGATGTTCTTGCATTAACGTCGACCACGTGCTCATGATGCTGAGGCGGCTCTTATTGCTCCTCAACAACATCGATCATGAGACTAGTCTTCTTCGATTTTTGGTAGCATCTTTGAAGAAAACTCTGTAGTGAATTCTAAGACTTTTACTATCATCAATACAGGGAGTTTGACTGTGTTTTGAATGCATACCTTGATCAGCCATCGCACCGTCTGTCAGGGTGATTGAATATGGTGGCGTGCCTATTAGTCTTATGCCTCTACCATACCTACATTTGGTAGCACACTCCAATGGGAAGAGATTGTGCAATGTAAAGCTGTATAGATTCGGAGACCAGACACATCTTTATATAAATTAGGCTGGGAGGAAATCCCCCAATTGAAGGATTATTCCAAGCCCATGTCTCCTCAATCTGACCACTGGAGAAGCCATATCCCCACACAATTTTATTGAAAGTTGTCCATTAATGTACTTCACACCCATGAAACTTGTATACACCCAACAAGTATGCATGTCCCATCCCAATGTTAACACAATTGATCTAATCTGATCATTGCATCGCCATATGGAATTATGCCATGTGTGGCCCATAATTCCAATAATCTTATCTTGATTGAAAAATACACATGCTATTGGATCTCATCGGACATGCCAAAAAAGAAGTGTTGCTATCAATTCAGTCAGTTAAGGCCACTTGTGTCTCTAAGGGCCCGGATCGAAAGTGTGTGTGTGTGTGTGTGTAGGATTGTGTTGGAGTGCCAGAGTTTGCTTGACTAAAGGATATTGAATGAATTGGTCAATACCCCTACACCGACATAGACAAATTAGAGATTGGATCTGGACTTAGAGTCCTTTCAATCACTTATTGATTAATTTAATGCACGTCGTACTCTGGCGACTTGAGCAAGGGAAGGGGTTAGCCCTCATGAATGAGTTCTTTTTTTCCTTGTTCCAGTCATTACGAGATCGGTTGGTTTAAGGACTTTCTATTTCACCAGTGCAATTTGCATATAACAGAATGAAGGTTAGCATAGACACCATCGATTTTTATTAATACATTGGACATGACCATCAATTGAGGAAGATGGTCAACGGGATATGACCGAAGTATGAATAACTGAATTAGAATTCAACGGAACTTAAGGATCTGACAACTTAAGTTTGCAGATATTTAATAGACTCATAAAATAAATGTACTGCATTGGACATAAGTGAACTATACTAGGAAAAGTAAAATATGTATGAATGTAAAGTATATATGTAGTAGATAGATGTATTTGGTATGGGGCCATGAGCTCTTCTTCGGGTGTTCCTTTTATAGCTTTCTCAAGGTGGTGAAAGCCCCCCTCTGGGGCTTCTGAATCCTTTATGAAGACTTTCCGGATACGTAATTTCTTCCATAGTAAACCGGGGCTTATTTTGGAAAGAAATGATTGTAGACTTGCTAGCTTTTCGGATCTTATTTTCGTAGCCGATCATTTGTAGAGATCTTTGTGGCCCACTAAAGATCTAGCTTGGGACCGCCAAAGTTCCTCTGATAAAGATAACTAGGCCAAGTTGCGGGGACCTCAAGGGTTGATCTTTATCGAACATGGCCACTCAACATTTTTTGATGGCCTACCTTGTCAACTTCTAGGAGTTGGACAATCTGGATCAAATTACCTCCTTCATTTAATCACCTAAAACGGTGATGTTTAGAGTGTTGGCGAGATTTGACCCATGATATTGATATATCATTTGGACATACCAGATCTCTTATTCTCTTTATTTTGATCATCATGTAGAACATGACCTGATATATGTTTGACCACCCCTTTATGATTTGGGCCTGGGACTATGTCCAGGTTGACTGGGATGTTAATTCATCCCATTAGTCTTCAAAATCTTTTGGATCGTTACTGGTTCTTTGAACGTCTTTAGGAAAATCTTCCATTTTAAAATGATTGTAAGAGACGGTCTCGCGGATGAGATCACATATAATTGTGAGATTATATATGCTCGTCCAATGAGGCTTTTACAGTCGTGTCAGGTACGTCCCTCATTTAAAGGTTGCATTAATCTTAGTCACATGGCATGTAGTAGTTCGTCCCTTTAGATAACTTGATAAGAGTCTGTACCGTCATAAAAATGATATAATGTGTAACGCCGAAAGAAGATTAGATGCATATCTTCTCTAGGGTACAAGTACGATTCTAATTGTCCCAAACACGTAATGTCCCTACATGGCATCCTCCTGTTTGTTCACGTTAAGGAGTCGAAAATGGTTGTAAACAGTTTTGATGTGAATTTATTTAGTTTGGTATGAAATGCCTTTGTTGGCTCCCTTTTAAAAGTAAAAGAGTCCCATAAATAACAAAAGCGTCATTAGGTTACCAATCTTCCATATATATAGTACGCTGATGATACCTCGAAATACTCATTGGTTGTGTCACGCCCCGAAATTCAAGTATAGAGTGTGCACCCTCAGACCTGAGTTTCGAGTTGTAACTCGTACACAAAGTATACTAATTTCATTCTATTATACGATTATTCATCTACCTACTATCTCTACCGTATATCTAAGTTCCATCTATACTCAGCAATATCTCATAAATAAGACACGATCATTCAATCCAATAATCGATTATGAACATAGTTAAGAATCCTCCCATTTGGAATCTTTATTGTTTAAAATAAAATAATCGATTATGAACATATATTAAATTTGTTTCTATCACATTTTCTTATACTTCAAAATTTCATATTAGATTCTAAATTTTTCTGAAAATTTTATTATAAGTTTAATATAGCTCTGTGAAATGTTTGCTAAAAATTTCAACCACAAAATTTTTTAAAATTCCTGCAGTCAGACCTATCCAGAATTTGATGAATTTTAACCAACCTATACTAACTCACCGAATCAGTATAGTGACTTTGAGATTCAAATTTTATATTAATTCACACTTTTCTAACTTTGATCAGGTTTTTAAATTGCCTCAATCGGAATAATACTTTTATAGTTATGAATTTTACAAGTTGGGTAATTCTTGCTGCCCATTGCTGTCCAACAGAATTTTGTGGATAAAATATCTTTAAAATTAATTTTGGTTTACATTAATCCATATTAATTTAAATTATATTTAAATAGGAGTGTAGGGAATCTAATCTTTTTATTTGTACGTTTAAAAATGAATAGAAACTTAGTTTTGGATCTCTATATACCTTATTTTATAGATAAATCAAGAGGAAAATTCTGATGAAATGTTTTTAATTTTAAGGGTCTATAATTTATGAAATTTAGTGGGGTACATAACCTAAAGGTCACTCTAGGTTTTAGAAAGACTAATCTTTGATACCATTCTTTCACGCCCTGAAATTCGAATACAAAGTGTGCACTCTAGACCCGAGTTTCGAGTCGTAACTCTACACAAAATGTACTAATTTCATTCTATTATATGATTATTCATTTACTTATTATATCTACCATAGATCTAAGTTTCATTCATACTCAACAATATCTCATAAATAAGAAATGATCATTCAATCTAATAATCGATTATGAACATAGATTAAATTTGTTTCTATCACATTTTCTTATACTTCAAATTTCAGATTAGATTCTAAATTTTTCTAAAGATCTTATTATAAGTTTAATATGTCTCTGTGAAATATTAGCTAAAAATTCTAATTACATTTTTTTTTTTAAATTCCTGCAATTAGACTTGTCCAGAATTTGATGAATTCTAACCAATCTACACTAACTCACTGAATCAGTATAGTGACTCTGAGATTCGAATTTTTTTTTTTTAAATTTTACACTAATTTAGACTTTTCTTTCAATCAAGTTTTTGGATCGGCTAAATTAGAATAATACTTTTATAGTTACAAATTTTACAAGTTGAGTAATTCTTACTACCCATTGCTGTCCAGCAGAATTTTGTGGATTAAATATCTTTAAAATTAATTTTAGTCCACACTAACCCATATTAATTTAAATTATATTCAAATAGGAGTGCAGGAAATCTAATCTTTTTATTTGTACGTTAAAAAATGAATAGAAACTTAATTTCGAGTCTCTATATACCTCATTTCATATATCAATCAAGAGAGAAATTCTGATGAAATGTTTCTAATTTTAAGGGTTTACAATTTATGAAATCTAGTGGGGTACATAACCTACAAGTCACTCTAAGTTTTAAAAAAAACTAATCTCTGATATCATTCTGTCACGCCCTGAAATTCGAGTGCAGAGTATGCACCCTTAGACCCGAATTTCAAGTCGTAACTCGTACACAAAGTGTACTAATTTTATTCCATTATACGATTATTTATCTACTTACTATCTCTACCATATATCTAAGTTTCATCCATACTCAGCAATATCTTATAAAGGAGAAACGATCATTCAATCCAATAATCGATTATAAACATAGTTAAGGATCCTCCCATTCATGATCTTCTGAATGAAATAAGTATGTCCAACAACTTAAAAGAATTGATTAACAATCTAAGAAAATCAAATATAATTAAAGTAAAAAAAAATCATAACTACTCTAAGGTAGCAACTTCTTCCTCTGCCAAGTAGGGCCATGTGTCTCTTAAATCCTCTTCCGACTCGGCCACGTATTCTTGTTCTTGAGCCACCGGCTCACCCTCATTCACATTTGTATGGTTTTACATCAATAAATGATAAAGTAACCGGGTCTAGTGAGAATTCCTGACATGGTTCTTTACATTAAATTATAATAGAATCCTATTAATCATACACAATATAATTTTTTTTTAAAATGCAAATGCAATGTATCAATGCATCAAGTGAAAATTCATCCACTTGTTTGATTTGGAAACTCGTTAACCCACATTTATCTCTTGGCAGGCTTCCATCATCTGGTAGGCATAGGCAAGACTCGCATCTACTCCTTGAGTAGGCTTCCACTAGTATAATGGGCTTTTGGTAACGATTCCACCATGATATACCATCCAGAGAGGTCCCCCAAGAATCCAGCACATGTTGTGCATGCAATTGATAGATGCACCAAGTAATAATAAATCATGTATTGCAAAAATTATTTCGATTATAACATTTGAATCAATATAATATAACACATTAGTCAATTCATATCATTATTATTATATTAATACAAAAATCGCACAGTCTTCTAAATCAATTAAGAGTACATGTCAACTAAATCATGACGATTAAATCATGATAATAATAAAACACATCAAACAATCCATCTATTTTAACTTAATGGATGAGAAACACATCGATCGGGATCACTCATCTCGATGTGGTGGAGATGATTCCGTGAATTAACGATTTGAATTGAATTAAGACTTCTTAAAATCACATAAATAAGAATTTTCTTTAATCTTATGATTACACATAATGAATAAAACGTATGATTTATTACTTATCATTTATTTAGATCAATGTTGTTCATCCAATGGTCTAATCTGTTTAGAATTTAAGATTTTGATTTATTTTAATCTTAAGGAATTAATGAATGGTGATGATCTAATCATACATTTCAAATTATATCATATAATTCTCTACGCCAAGTTGTATCTTGTGCAGAGAATTACTCTTCCAGTGTTTATTCAATTTCGTTAGATTAAAGAAAAAATTGGTAGATTTATGATCAGTATGGTCCATTGAGGTGTCAAATTGATCTGATTCTTAAAAATATTACATAATTAAGTCTTATAACACCCATGAATAATACAGATTATACTGATCACTGTCTATCATAAAATAACCTCACATTCTACACATTAGCCTTAAAGCCATGTGCATACCTTAAAATCTCACGTTCTATACTTTTAGCCTTAAAGTCATGCGCATACCTTTTTATATGAATGAATTAAACCTATACAATGGATGTTTGATTGATACAATCCATCCAATGTATAGATTATGTCAAATTAATTATTGCTTAAATAAAATAAAGAAAAATAAAATAAATACTTACATGAATAAGTGAATTCCAAAAATCCTCATTCCCACTTCTTTCCGTTTTTTTTTTCTACGAGTTTTTTTTTTTTAGTTCTTTCAGTTTTGATAGGCTCTCCTACATTCCTTTTTTAAGAAAGAATGTTCGTTGGAAAACTACGAGATATGAGAAAATTTTTGTATAAAAAGAGATAAGAGGAAGGATGATGAGATCGATGGATCTCTTTCCCACCTAAAATTTAAAACTTAAAATTTTAAAATTTAAATTTTATTAACAAAAACTGGGGGCGTTAAAGGTTG
This sequence comes from Magnolia sinica, assembly GCF_029962835.1. Lineage (NCBI taxonomy): Eukaryota > Viridiplantae > Streptophyta > Magnoliopsida > Magnoliales > Magnoliaceae > Magnolia > Magnolia sinica. The sequence continues at coordinate 64,775,253 of NC_080588.1, forward strand.
CATCACCAAAATCGCATTAATAGACTAATCCAAACTATCCAAATGTTGGCCATTTATCATGAGTAAGAATTTAATACTTTGATTTTCTTTGGGACTGATTTGTACGTCCCTTTCTAAATAAGACGCAGAACACACAATTAAAAAGTACTGGTAAGTTGCTTTGTTTAGGATCTTTATATTTGTGTCCCACTTGAGGCTTCTTAATTTTTTTAATTTTTAAACCAAAGCATATATTTCAATAGGTATTACAATCGTTATGGCAAATTACTTTGTTTGAGATCCTTATGTTTGTGTCCCGCTTAAGACTTGAAATTTTCTCTTTTATTATTAATATTTTTATTTTTATTATTTTAATTTTACGGAAGCATATATTTCAATGTGTATTACAATCGTTATGTCAAATATACTCTTATTTAAAGTATTAAATTTTATTTACTTAATTAAATTTAAATTCCTGTATAAATATATTATAGAATTCCAATACATTTCAATTATAAAATACTAAACATAGTTTTTTCTTTTTTACCATGAATTTCAACTACCAGCTATTGCACAACTGAAGATTTCAATTCACATCCATCTTAAAGTAATTGTGATTTGAACTGCAATTCATGCTAAATACAAGAACGAGTCCTAAGTAGGCCACTCTTTAGATTTAGTTGAAAAGTTGCAGCGTTCACTTATGAAGTGGACCACACCATGAAAAAATGACACAGTAATAAAATATAAATCATCACAATAGTTTTTTTTTTCTGGCCAACCTGGAAAATATCGGATGTCAGAATCATATTGATGCTATCAGATCACCATCGGATTTGAAATGTCTACTCAAAGCAAGCCGCAGGCCAAATAGACTAAAAGGGCCATAGGTGTAGTCACATATAAAGCATGTATTAGTCGACATGCTATCAGATCATAATCAATTCCAGTTGACACTTGAATGGTACTAGTACCGCTGAGCTTATGGTGGTATTAGGCAGATGTAAGGTCCAGATGACGTATGAAGGCCATCCAACCTGTACATCAGATGCATCACCTCATATTAATCCTAGGTGAGAAATATCAGCCCGATCCAACACTCAAGTGGGCCACAACAAAGGGAACAATATGAGAGGGGATACCCACCCTTGATTTACATAGGGGTCATCTGAATTTGAAAACAGGGTCTGAATGGCCTGGATTTCATATATACAATCCTCCATGCAAATCCAGGATGGACATTCCCTTCTGAATTATTCTCATGGGGTTTGGCCCACCTGATTCAGGGGTCATCAGCCTGATGTTGGGCCCTTGGGGGCAACATTCACTGATACATATTATTAGAGGCGGCACTAGACAACTCGACTAGGCAAACTTGACTTGTACGAGTCGTTTAGACTTGACTCAATTCAAGCCGAGTGGGTGAGTCGAAACCAATAGAGTAAAATTCGTCTATTCCGAACTCAAATTGAGCTGACTTCGGGTCACCCAGTTCACCCAGTAACTCGATTCGACTCAACCCAAAATTCAACTCAGTACTGACTCAACTCAATCCGAAATTCGACTCCTCTCTCTCTCTCTCTCTCTCTCTCTCTCTCTCTCTCTCTATATATATATATATATATATATATATATATATATATGGGAAAAGGTACTATGCGCTCGACCTCATGAGTCCGTCCCATGAGGTCGAGTTGTGTGGGCCCCACCGTGATGCGTTTCGAACATCTACCCCATCAGTCAGATGCACCATTCCATCGTGGGCCTAGGTCTCAAAAATCAAGTCAATCCGTGACTTGTGCGGGCCACACCACATACAGAAGTGTAGAGGGCCGTGCACCATTAAAACATTCCTAACCATTTTTTGGGCCCACCGAGATGTGGTTTGCAAATCTAGCCCATCCATTATGTGGCCCACTTGGATGAGGGTTCATACCAAGTTTCAGACGCATTAAAATTTCAGGTGGGCCCCACCAAGTGCTTTTATATGTTTTAACGGTGTCTTGACATGATTTTAGATGGTATGGCCCACCTGAGTTCCGTATACAGCTGATTTTTGGGATATCCCATCAATTTAAAGGGGACCCATCAAATGCACGGTGTTGATGGTTGACACGCATCACGGTGGGGCCCACACAGCTCAACCTCATGGGAGCTTATCGTGAGGTCAAGCGCATAGTACCTTTTCCTTATATATATATATATATATATATATATATATAGACACACACTGACTCACATTTCAGATATGAGACACCGTGTAGCGGATGGAAAGGTTGCAATTCTGACAAGTGCACCTAGGTTTTGAGTTGTGATTTTAGCATATGAATACCTATTGTATCCAACTGACTCAATGCTAATTCGGCCCAACTCAGAACTTGTGATTGGGTTGGACTCGGTCTAGATTAGTCCAGGCCAAACTTGGACTTGGATTAGGTTAGGCATGTTGGACTCGGTACCGAGTCGGGTCAAGTTCGGGTTAGGTCTAATTCAAAACTGGATCGAGTTGGGTCAACCCTAACTCGGTCTGACTCAATGCCCCGCTCTACATATGATAAATGGGTTGAATATTTTGCATGCATCAGGTGGGCCCCACATTAGCCCAGTACGAGTACCACTTGAGATCGCCTCAATCAGTTCAGTCCTATCTATCTAATTAGTAGATTTTTGTTTTCATAGGATAGCTGTTAGCTTAACTTCAATATTAAGCCAAGGAAAATAATATTGGACCATTAAGGGATGGTCCGTTGGGTCTTTTGGCCTGGCCCATCACAGGTCTGGCTCAAGCCTGTCAGATTGGATCGGACTTCGGCCCAACAATAACTGGTCTGGGCTCAGTCAACCTGCTTGATCTATCAGGTCGGGTTGGGCCAGGCCTAACCTTGAACATGATATAAATGCTAATTAACCGTATATCGATGTAATCCATACCATTAAAATACATGTAGGGTGGGCCCGTTTCAGGATTGGATCGGCCTTGGCCCAATGCCTTCAACTCTTCAGTTTAGGTTAGAATGACATGGACTTAAATCCAGCCCTCGGACATCCTAGTGGGGCCACTAGGGGTATAAATGAGTAGGTAGGATCCTCTGCAAGGTCTATGGAATGAGCTTATTCTACAGCTAGAGCTATAAATGGGTCGGGCCTGGATTATGATTATGCGGGCCGGGCCTAGTCTACTATGGATTAAGGCCCATTTACAGTCTTGCTTGTGGCCCCCACTGTGATGTTTTCAAGGAATCCAACCATCCATGGGGTAGTGATGCCACACATACACTGTGGTGGCCCCACCTTCGAACGTTTGTAGAATATGCTTATGCTACAAACGTTGTAGAGGACTACGGCTGATCCAGGAAGGATTTCCTGCCAAAGCCTTTCTTCCTGCTCAAGGATGCTGGGTGGGGCCCATCGACATGTTTGTAGGAAATCTACCCCGTTAATCCGTTTTTAGAGCTCATTTTAGGACACGCAACCAAAAATTAGGTCGATCCAAAACTCAAGTGGGCCCCACAAGATGGAAAATTAGGGAAAGAAATACCCACCGTTGAAACTTTTTTGGGATCCACCTTGATGTTTATATGCCATCCAAACCGTTTATAAGGTCATTGCCACTGGGAATGGGATGAAGTGAAAATATAAAAAATTTATCCTGACAAAAAGCTTTTATGGCCACAAGAATGCTTCAACGGTTTTCACTGAATCCCCACTGTTTCCTCTTGTGTGGCCCACTTTAGTTTTGGATCCATCTGATTTTTGGTCAAATGTCCTAAAATGAGCTCTCAAAACGGATGAACGGGGTAGATTTCCCATAAACATGACGGTGGGCCCCACCCAGCATCCTTGCGCCGGAACTTCCTGCAATGGCTTTTGCAGGAAATCCGCGTCCGCTGATCCAGTGGTTTTGGAGGTATGACATATTTCCATGACGCTGCCAAAAAAAAAAAAAGGTGGAAAATGACTAGAAGAGCGAAAAAAGGTGGCAGGTCTGGACCTTTTGGGATCGAGTTTAGAATATGGACGGTTCTGATCATTGGACCATCTCTAGATGTAGGTCCAATGGGGCAACACGTGCTGGGGATCGAAAACGAACTCATTGCACGCGAGGATAACCTGCAGTTGTACTGCCTACCACAAAACAAATGATGTACCGTGAGTTTGTTCTAATTAAAGGGTTAGGATCGTTTAAACAATGGAAAATTTTTAATTATCGACCACTCATTATGGATCTAATGAATGAACGGTTCTGATCTCATCTACGGTGGAATGCTATTTCTTATACTACCTGGACGTACACGTTGGTGAGAAAACCACATGGTAAGCCCGACCCTGGTTTTAAAACACGGACGAGTCCTTTACGACTTTTCTGAGTCGACTCAGGTACCTGATCCGGTTCAGTATTACGTGTCGATCCGAATCACGAGTCTTTTAAATGAGACCGACTTCGACCCACCGGATCCACTACAGAGCTCTGTAAATTACGCTGAAACTACAATGTGATGTGTTGGCCCACCATGATGAGTGACTGACATCCAATCCGTCCATCACATGCGGGCTTCATGCTCTCTTAGGCGATAAATTATCATGTGGATTTAAAATTCAGGTGGGTCACACTACACTACAGAGAACAGTTGGGATTGGAACACCCTCCCTAGAAAATCTTTCATGTTTTGCGTGGGGTTTGGTAGATTTTTCTTTTTCTTTTACCGTATGAATGTACAATCCATGTGAGTTTTGGATTGGCCTAATATATGAGCAAAAGGAGAACGTGGGACCACACTGTTGTTAAAAAGGTGTCTTAAATCTTGGATGTCTAAGATTCTCGAACAGTTGAGGGACTGGCTCGACTAGTCGAGGGTTACGCAGATGGTGTGCGGTTTGTGCATGGACTGCATAAATTCGAGGCGGTTTCTAGGAATGTGCGTAAGTGGGAGTTCTCAATCTATAAATAGGAGTTCCTAGGGTCATTCTAAGATATGCTAAGGCATTCTAAGAGTATTCTAAGAGTTTCTAAAATGGTTATAGGGTTATCAAAGGGTGTAACAAGGGTGAGATTTGAGGTTGTTCGAATCGGGTAAGTCCTTTCCCTTTGTAATGTATGCTTTCATAGTGAAATTATGTCGCTTTGTGCTGGTTTTTTTCCGAAAAGGGTTTTTTACGTTAAATCTTTTTGTTCTCTTGTATGTGCTTGGTGCTCTTGGATTGCTATCTTAGATCCATCTCTGTGTGATTCCGCATAACAAATCCCAACAATCTAATGAGTCTAGACAACCAAACACAAGGAAGATCCAAAACTATAAGGGAGTTTAATGTTAGCATACCAATCACTGAATGATTTTTGGGTGTAGCTAAATAGCGTGGACTACACAAGTTGTCAATGACATTGATTAAATGAGAAAATGGGCGAGGACCTCACCACTTAAGAAGTAACCATAAAAATGAAGGAATCCACTATTTATTTGTTTATCTATTTACATTTACTACTTATTTGTTTTATACCAATTATCAGTACTGTTATGGGGAAATATAATCTGACCATCCTCAGGGTCGGCTCGTACTAACGAGCATGTACTCCTGCGCCATCTCACCCAGAGAAGTTAGAGTTCACTTCCCCAAGCGCAGCCTTCGGCAGCGCACGTCCCCGAGCTTCCACCTATATATGTACCTCACAAGGATTGTCTTGAAGTGCACTAGTCAGTCCAGCTCAGCTCAAGATAGGCCCAAGGGGTTGATCGGCTCAGTGAAGTTGAGAAAGAGCTCATCAAGGAAAGATGAGATTGATGAGAAGATAGGTCCAACCTTCAGCCCGAAAAAACCAATAGTCTGGACTACCAATGCAAAATTTTCGAGCTCCTCAGTGTAGCGCTCGGCCCATTCCTGGTCGATCGACTGGTTCAGCTTGGCTTTAGTGTAGATCTGCTTCATCCGGTAAACCGATTGGATCAGCTTGGCCCTGACACAAATAAACGAAGATTCAGCTCGAATCTTTATAATGACCAATTTCTGTAGCATTTAAATTCTTCATGAGTCCTGATAATCTCATTGGATTATTCATATACGAATCCACATCGGACGAGATAAGGGATCCATATCGTGTCGACTTACCTTCTCAGTTGGGCGGATGATCTTCCTCAACTATGCACGACTCCAGGTAACCATTGACACCCATCACTTATGTAACTATCCACCGTGTGATTCCAGGGTAACTACCCACACTCACCACTCGCACACATCTCGCCCTACGGCTAAGATCGTGCTTAAGATTATGGACTACCCCATCTTACGAACACTATAAATAAGGGGCCCATCTACATGAAAGGGTACACAAAATCTCTCGCCCAAAACCCTTCTACACAACCAGATCTTGATTCCTAGCCTGACTTTGGCATCGGAGGGTCCCTTGCTCTAGTCAGGGCCTCTTTGGTTCTTCTCCTTCGCAGGTGCTCAGAGGTCTAAAGAGGGCAGTCTAGATTCCTGCATCAACAGGTACAATTTTACATTTTGAGGTGGAATAAATATATGAAAGAAATAAAATATCATGGTTAAGACGGTTATAGTTGCAAAAGTTATTGGAAATTTTATTTTATACACTGAAAGAATCTATTTTGCTATTAATAAACTAGGAGAGGGTAAAAGAATAACTAAAAGAAAAGAAATTGATTAATTATTCATTAAAGCTTAATTTAATTTAGTGACATGATTTAGATGAGGATATATAGCTGGGAGATGTCGAACAAAAATTTATTTATTTACATCAACTTTTTAAGGAGCTCATTCTAAACTTGCTCGGGCTACTACCACAGAATAGAAAGGAGTGAAGTCACCCACTGTTGAAACATTCCTAAGGCCCGTTGAGATGTTTAGATTCCATCCAACCCGTTCATAAGGTGATTCCCACTGGGATGAAGGGAAAATACAAACATAACCTTGATCCAAACTTGTTGTGGTCCTCACTAAGGTTTCAACTGTGATTGTTTAATCCTCACTCATGTGGCCCACTTAAGTTGTTAATTTTCCTCACGTTTGTCCTCATGTCCTAAAATGAGCCCGAAAAAATTGATGGATGGAGTGGATATAACACAAACATCATGGTGGGCCCATAAAGATTTGGGTCAAGGGAGCCACCTAACCCTGAGTTAGGTCCTAGTACAAGCTAATGATTAGATGCATATAGACAAATGCTTATTTTATTTATTTTTTCCTTTCTATTATTTTATTAATCAAAGAAAGCTTTGTAACACCCTAATCTCCTTTAATAAACAAAGCCTTTTTATCCACCAAAACCTATAAAACTAAGGTTTCCTACTTCTAAGTGGATTCCATGGCACTATCTGTGGTGAATGAAGCTAGTGCTTACCCCTCCTTCCCTTCTCCTCTTTCAACAAAATCATCACACTCATAAAGAATTAGAAAGAGATGAAATTGGGGTTATGATGATACATCAAAGTGTGAATGGTGTCCTGATGTTTAGCTATTTACCATAGTTTAAAAACTTATCACAGCTGACTCGAAAAGCAGTCGAGTCGACTAAACTCGATTAGATTTCTAATCCATTCAATGTGAAGCCTGTTACCATTGATTTCTTTTCATATAAAGGAAAAAATAAAATTTAAAAAATTGAACCAGTTGGGTTTTTGTGAGGGTTCATATTTCATTATGGGGAGGTTTTGAGTCCAACTGGTTGGACCATCATTTACGGTCCACTTAGAAAGTAACTTCCAACCTAACATGTTAGCTCAAAATCCAACCCTTCCAATATGTTTTTTCCACCATGAGTATCACCTTGTGGAAAAATCAGCCCCATCCACTCATTAGGTAGGACACACTATCGAAAATAACTTTTAACTATTGATAAATTAAAAAATATAAGTGTGGCCGACTGGGAAAGTGGATATGGCTGATTTTTACCAAAAATAATCCAAATAACTGGGGCAACTTATTCTATGAGTTGGATGTGTTATGCACATGAAAGATTGGCAATTATTTGTTGGGTAGACTGTAAATTATGGTCTGACTAGTTGGACTTGAGACCTCTTTTATTAATCAATGCATTATATACTAGGCTTTTGTACTTAAAATCAGGAGTAGCTGTATGCTCCTCCCCTTATTTTTTTGACAATGATAAAAACCTTTCCTAGGTTTTCATTTTTGGGTTATTGCAAAAACCACCCTCCATTTGGATCCATTAGAGGCACTGGAGTAATTTATACCAAATGATGAAGTGGAGTCATTTGATGAGCTCATTTTGCCCACATATGGAGTGGAATAATACAATCATCAAATGGGCCACACCATAAACAACAATAGATAACCATCCAAAAATCTCCAAATTTATGGGTGGGAACCCTTGTGATTGGATCAGTTTGATTTTTGAGTGTCCCATTTTCATAAGGTAGTGACCATGCTTAACAGATTCGATGACATATATGCAATAAGTGGCCCACACACATCTACAACTAGTTGTGTATGAGATAAGGGTAAAATGGTCAATTGCTCGAGGCGAACTTAATTGGCCCAATCTAAAATTTTAGTTGGGTCGAGTTGGGTTGCATTGAGGCTAAGTTGGGCAAGGTTAGAGATCCTAACCCAACCTTAGTCGAGGCCACGGTCAACCCTAACCATCTCGAACCCAACCGTATATTACCTATATAGTATCATAATCATCTAATCCCTATCCTAACTAATTAGGGTTGGCTATATTACATATGTAGTATAAATGATTATAATTAATGTACATGCAATATAACATACCAAAATTCTAATTTAGAGTGTTTTGCGTAGCTCAACCCGATCTGGCGCATTGGGTTGGGTCAGGCCATGGGCTGACCCAATGTCATGCGAAGTTGGGTTTGGGCTAACCCTGAACCAAACCCGACCCACCAAGTTGCATTATCCTTGTTTCCTTGCACCCTCAAATCTACGACAATCTTTGAAATAGAGGGAAGGTATTTGTAACGGTCTCAATGGAAGGAATGTATAATTATCATATAAGTGAGGGGAGGTAGGTGTGAAACCTTACCAAAAAAAGTTATTTACTATAAAATTCCTCAAAAATTAAGATTTTACAAATTCATGCCTGGAGGAATCAAAATTACTAGATAGAGAATTATAAGGGAGGAATTACAAAAATGCCTTCATTATTTTTTCTTCTAAAAGTGGTAAAGAATTGTAGGGCCATGTGGTATGTGCATGACTTCAGCCCATCCAAGATATAAAACCCAATAATAATAATAATAATAATAATAATCTAACTAAGAATTATAGGGCCCATGTGGTATGTGCATGACTTCAGCCCATCCAAGATATAAAACCCATAAAAAATCTAACTGATCAAAAGATTAGATTGGTGTTAGAGTTGTACACGAGTTAAGTTAGCTCGGTTAGCTCGCTCCATTCGACTCAGAAAAGCTCAACTTGCCTTGGCTCGAAATTAGATTCGGATTGAGTCGAGCTGGTTTCTGAGTTCGAGCTTGCCCAAGCTCGACTCACTCGGATCGAACCTAAACTCAAACCGACTCGGATCGAATTAGCTGGTGACTCAGTTATTTTGATATGAATGTTGCTCACCGAGTGTTTGATAAAATGACTCAACGAAGTGTTGGCGAGAAAGGAATGGATAGGTCGGCTATTTGATTTTGATGTTGCTCGCCCGGGTGTTTGATTTTGATACTGCTCTCTAGGTGTTTGATGAAATACTTGTAAAATATTGTTACTGTTTTACCTTACGCGAGAATTCGAGCATATATTATACCTGTTTGAGAAAATGCCGAATAGGCTCAAACTCGACCCGAACTGCTGACAGAACCGAGTCGAGCTAGCAAGACAGGCTTGAGGACTGAGCCGAGTTGAGTTTGAGATAGGGTTAGCTTCTAGCCAAGCCGAGCTAAGCTGTGCCAAGCTCGACTCGTTCAACTCGTGTACAACTCTAAGTGGTGTATATTCCTTTTTTTATGGTGTGTCCTACCTTATGATTAGATGGAATAGATTTTTAGTTGGTCTGATCATCATGTTGTAATGCAGTTGTTCAATGGATTGGATGCCATATACATACCACATGGACTCTACAATTCTTTACCTCACTACATTTTAAAAAAGAAAATAAACTAAGGTATTTGCTGAAAGTATTATTTGGCAAAATCTAAATTCTTATGAAATTCTCCAAATATAATCACTATCATGTTTTCTTTTGAGTTTTTAGATGAGTGATAGAGTACACCTGATATGATGGACTTCAAATCTGGCCATACATGGTTTTAGAACCATGGTTTGTACAAGTAGGGCCCATGATCTGATTTACGCAACAATTCTATGGCCTGCATTAGTGTGCTTTTAGGAGAGGTTCTTTGGGATCCTCTGTGATGTATGGGTTTTATCTATGTTGTCCCTCCATTATTTATTTATTTATTTTTCATTCATTTTAGGGTATGAGTCCAAAAATGAGTCAGATCCAAGGCTCAAGTGAGCCACTTCAAAAAGAGGAGCAGTTATAATGACACCAACTATTGAAACCTTTCATGAGCCCACCAACTTCCCATATGCACTTTGCCCACTAAGATCATTTCTCTTTATGGGACCCATTATATCAACAGTTTGAATGGCCAAAACATAAGTACAATAGTACAATTCTACATCATGGCTTCTAATGCAATAGGCTCTCGTTAATCTTCAAAAAGCGACATCAATTGTATTTGACCATTGATTTCTGCGTTAGTTTTATCTAAAATTATAATGATGACATTTTTACATTATTTTATGTGAAATCATCATTAAAATATTTTGAGATTGTTACTAATGCTGTTGTTTAATTTAAAATTTTCACAATAATTATATGAAAAAGTATAAAGATTACAAGTTTCTTTAGTAGGACGTGAAATGATATGGCAATAATAAAATCACTACTCTCATAAGAGTCATGAGAAACTCTAGTAGATTATGAAAATCCCATATGCATGCACTAATCCTCACCTGCTTTTGTCATGGATGCACCTCAATACAAACCGTTCAAATGATCAGATCCTACTATGGGTGGGACATAGTCTAACAAACAGATCGATTGATGATCTTATTTCGTAATCTGTGATTAACATGCATTTGCTTGTCCAACTTGGTCTGATGACTTTTGGCCATATCCCATCTACCACGGATCCCATGGTTTGGACGGCTTGGATCAAGGTGTATGGATAAATCATCATACTCTACCAAAATATCAAGCAGCTGGAATGGAGACAAGAACACTACAGGAACCCCACTTAGGGTGGGCCCACCAGAATCCCACCGAACTTTTAAATTCAAAAATCAGGTATCCACCTCAATGCAAAAGAAACCCATTGCAAATCACAGCCCTCCATCCGTCTATTCTATCACTCTCATGAAAAAAAAAGACTAGAAAAGAAGAAAAAAATAGAGCCAGAGATAGAATTCCCAAAAGAAAGTAGTACATATGCTGTGCGTGAGTCCAAAGCAGCTACATATATTCAGAGCAGAGTTCTAAAAAATAATGGAAAAGAAAAGGATCGAATGGAGAGCTAGCATCTTTCAACTACTTTTCAAAAAAGAGCTAGACTAAGGTGTGTGTCTATGTCAATCAAGATCATTCGATCCATGGGCCCCATTCTCAGATCATAGTGCGTAAATCAAGCTGATAGGATGATTTAACTGGTCGTTTGATGGCCACCGATGTTACAATTTCAATCCCCGGATCACTGCATTTTCTGGGCCACCTTCCATCCACGTTGGTTCCTGCAATTTGGACTGTCTGTATTGATATATTCATATGCTAGATGACCTGTTCAACAGTTTCCCAGTACTAAATGCAGAGACATACTGTTCATATGTTACTTATCCTAAAACCCCACAAAAACCTCATCATCTTACCACAGATCAGATGGGTTTTTGGCCTTAATGGTAGGTGATAATTCTTTGATTGTGTCCCACGATTTGAACGCGTCGAACCTGCTGGGGTCTGCCTCAATCATCAGCTGGATAACTTCATGGTTGGGCGGAGAGTGGGCACTTGGATCATCTCGTCCTTGAAGAGGGCGGATAATCGCTTGTCTAAGATGTCCATTGCCCCTTCTTTGGTCACAACCTTCTGCAATATCCAGAAAATGATGTGCTGGTTCTCGCCAAATTCTGCCTCGACCAGTTTTTTCCTGGTTATAATCTCCATTAGCATGACTCTGTAGCTGTAGACATTGCATTAGGTTGTCGCATTGGATGAATATGAGCATTCTGTTGTGAAAAATTGGATGAAATCAATCGAATTTTAAATTGGTTAGATGGATTATACAACAATCCAATGAAATTTCGTCAACTGCAGAAATTTTACAAGTATTACTCTGTCATAAGCATTGAACTTTCATTGACATCACTATCATAAACAAACTAAATCAACATTCAATAGAAAATGGCTGAAACTACGAAAGATCGATGTCAACCACTCTTGGATTTGAAAAAGAATTCAGATGGGCGAGATGCTTTTCCACCCAAATCGATATCCTTGTTTCACCAGGAACTAAAATATCTGTTCTGCTTGCGATTTGGGTCGCACCGAAACGTGCCTCAAATTTTGGACTGAGATCAATTGGGATTTGAAATGAACGATACAGCATATAAAAGAATTTCAATTTGGTTATAACTTGGGAACTCTGAAACTAAAATCTGTTAAGCTCACCATTTGGGTCATGCCCAAACACGCCCCAAATTTGGGACTGATATTAAGTGGGATTTGAAATGAAAGATACAACATTTAAATAATATCAATTTGGTTGAATCATGGAAGGCCTGAAACTAAAATATCTATTCCTTTCACGGTTTGGGTCATGTCCAAAAACACCCAAATTGAGGACTGCGATTAAGGTTAGTCAGGAACTTAAACGAAAGATTCATCATTTAAAGAATATCAATTTGGTTGAATATTAGAAACTTTGAAATGAGAACTCAGTCCAAAGACAATCAAGATTACCTACATGATATAGGAGATTGCACAAAAACTTCAACAAAACCAAATCCAAAAGAATGGTAATTTAAATTCAAATTCAATCGGGTCGAGATTTTAATTACCAGGTGCCAAGTAGCCATATGTCCCAGCAATGGCAGTGGTTTTAGAATCCATTGGTCATGTTGCTTGCAAGACCTTAGCATCTCCAAATTCTGCAACCTTGGGCTGAAAATTCTCATCACGGAGTATGTTAGTCAGCGGCAACAGATCATGGTGTAGGTAAGCTAGGCCTTGTGCAATCCCGAGCGTGATCCTATGCCGAATGGGCCAATCAGGAAATCTCTCCCAATGATGAAGCGCATCCCATGGATTCCCATTTGGCATGTACTCATAAACCAACATATTCGAGTTTGAATTCGAGAAGTAACAGTAGAGCTTGAAAATGTTCCTGTGCTGGATAATCCCCAGCGTCTCTTCCTCTGCCTTCAGTTCCCTTTCTACAGACAGATGATCTGGTGACTAGTCCTTTGTCTTTCTGGTTTCGAGCTTCTTCACGGAAATGACTTGACCATTGCTCAATTGAATCTTGTAGATGGTCCCTGATCTTCCATGCCCCACCATGTTGTTCTCATTGAGGGCCTCGACAATCTTGCTCTGGTCAAAGCTCTGCTTGTGGAAGCTTTGGACTTCGTAGAAGGAAGGCAAAGCAGAGGACAGTTCCTGCTTCATCACCTCTTTCCCTCTCTCTCTCTCTCTCTCTCTCTCTCTCTCTCTACTGAATCAGCATTTTAAGAACATGAAAAACCCAAGAATCACGGCCACAGCAGAAACCACGACTACCCAAATGTTGTTCTGTTCTGTTTTTTTTTTTTCCAGGTCGTTGGGCGGTTGACAGAGAGGGAGAGAAGGGATTGGAGAGTTCAGAAAGATCGGGACGCAGAGTCCCTGTTCGTCCGAGATGCTTTCTACTAATTGTTCTTTAATCAGCTTTATGTGGGGCCCAAAACGATGTTTCTGTTATATCCACTCCGTCCATCAGTTTAATTAGCTCATTTTAGGACATGATCCCAAACATGATGGAGACCCAAAACTCAAGTGGGCCATACCACAGGAAACAGTGGGGATGGAGTTATCCACCGTTGAAAACTTCTGGGGCCCCACAGTGATGCTCAGGTTCCGTCCAACCCTGTCATAAGGTGACCCACCTGGGTGAAGGGAAAATACAAATATAACCCTTTGTGATCCCCACTAATGTTTCACAACGTTCAATCTTCACTCATGTGGCCCACTCAAGTTTTGAAATTCCCTCATGTTTGTGCTAATGTGCTAAAATAAGCAGACAAAACGGATGGACGGAGTGGATATAGTACAAACATAATGGTGAGCCCACAAGAGTTTTGGGTTAAGGAGAGCCGTCTAACCATCCGGTCCAAGTGCAAGCTAATGATGAGATGATGCATGCAGACAAATGCTTATTTATTTTTATTTTTTTATGTTTTCTTTCCATTCTTTTATCAATCATAGAAACCTTTATCATATCCTAATCCCCTTCAATAAACAAAGCTTTTCTATCCACCAAAACCTATAAAACTAAGGTTTCCTTTTTCCAAGTGGATTCAATGGCACCTTATGTGGTGAATGAAGCTAGTGCTTACCCCTCCTTCCCCTCTCTTCTCTTTCAACAAAATCATCACACTCATAAAGAATTAGAAAGAGGTGAAATTGAGGCTGTTATGATACATTAGAATGTGAATGGTGTCATGATGTCTAGCTGTTTTACCATAGTTTAAAAACTTGTCGCGTTGACTTGCAAAGCAATTGAGTGAACTAAGATTACATTTCTTAGTCCATTCATTGGGAAGCATGTTACCATTGATTTCTTTTTGAATTTTCAAAAAAGAAAAAGTAAAAACACCAAATTGGGTTTTAATGAGTGTTTATATTTTATTAATTAATGCATTTTGTACTAAGCTCTTATATTTGATTAATTAATGCATTTTGTACTAAGGTTTTATATTTTATTAATTAATGCATTTTGTACTAAGGTTTTATATTTAAAATTAGGGGTAATTGTATTCTCCTCTCTTATTTTTTGTGACAATTTTAATTGCCTCTCCTCCATTCAAGCTCTCAAACAGCAAGGCACTTAGAAGCTAGCTTCTCTCCTCGAGGGATGTTATACTGTGGGTTTACACCATCAATACAACCATGATGAAACGAAACTATTGATCGACACAAAGTATGCTTGTTTAGTTATGAAAGGCTTCACATAACGATCATGAATTGATTATCATGATACATTCTTCCCTATTGTCAAGATTAACTCCATTGGAATTATTCTCTTTATTGTTGATCATTGATATCGACCGCTTCACCAGGTAGATGTCAATAATGCAACTCTATAAAAACCTTCATGAAGATATCCGTAGGTATCTCTCTCGAATTTCACCTTCGGAGAGCTCTACGTCGGGAGGATTTGCGAATTCCTCCTTATATCAAAACCTTCCAAGGCTCGTCGTAGAAGCCCCATTCTATTTTGATAATAGATAGGCTTGCCTTGTGTAAGACCCGTATCCAAGCCCGTACCGTCCCGTAGGCTTCCGCTGTCCTTCCGGTAGAATTCTGGCGACCCGCGATCTTTTATCGGTGGTTGCGCGCGACTCCGAGTCGTATCCCGTATTCCCGATTCGACTCAAACCGAGACTTGTACCCTAGCGACCGCGCCGTCGCCGCGGTTCCGATGCCGCGTCTCGTGTATCGAGGCGATACTCTGGCAAGAGATGTGGGCCAGTGTTCGGTGCGAGGAAAACGCCGCGCGTGCAAATTCTGAGAGAATCTCTACGAGATGTCACCTCAATCAATCCCATCATGTCAAGTACATGTCAAGTACACATCACCTCTCACCCATCCCCAAGCAATCCCCAAAGTCAAAAAGTTTCTTACAAACCCATGCTTTTCTTACAACATTTATCCCATAAAGTCAAAAAGCTCTTACACACCCATCACCACCACATCCATCACCCATCCCTCTCTCTTTACAACCCTCTCTCCCTTTTTTTTTTCTTCAACTCATTCCAAGCAACCAAGCATCATACATCTAAGCCTATCCAAGCTCTCCCAAGCAACAAATGTGGCCCACCTTTCCTACCCTTTCATCTCCCATCTCAACCATCCAAACCTCATCTCCTCCGTTGGAACCAAAGTTAAGGAGCTAAGGAGGCTTAAGGTGCAAGAAGAAGCCGGTGGGTGATCTTGGATGTTTGTCTTTTATCCTTTTTTTATTTAATAGTCCACATATGTGGGACCGATCTTGATGTAGGCTTTGTATCAAAGAGGGGCCCATAGTGGCGGGCCCCCTCCACCCTCTCCGCTCTCTCTCTCTCTCTCTCTCTCTCTCTCTCTTTCCATTGTTTTTTTTTTTGTATGATGGCCTATGGGCCACTTGATGCATGCTCCACGCCATCCATTGATGTGGACCCCACTGTTTTCATGGCTGGTATGTGCCATGGGCACAACACCAAAAATCAGGCTAATCCAAAACAGGTGGGCCATGTGGGACCCACCTTGATGAAGTATTCATCCACACCATCCGTCCAGGGGTGCTGGACGCAAATGAAGGAGGGTGAGGCTGACATTGAAGTGTCAACTGTCAGGGGACGTGCTAACAGTGGTAGTGTGGAATGACAGTGGGTGCACTGACATTGGGTGTGTTCTGACGTGAAGTGTGTGCAGGCGGTGGGGTCCATGGGACCCACCCACATCATCCATCCATTTTGGTAGGCCACACCCTCACACACGTGTGGTGCATCCACCGTCCAAGGACGGTGGGACCCATCCATAGCTCACGTGGTAGACTGAGTGAGAGATACCCCGTTTTAATGCTGGGACCCACCCAGTCCATAGCTCAGGTGGCAGACCGAGTGAAAGATGCCTCGTTTCAACACTTGAGGTCTTGGTATCGATCCTGTGGAGGTGGCTGACATGGGTGTACGGGCATGGGCGCCCATCCATTCCGGTGGGCCACACCACTGTATGTGTTGTATCCATGCCGTCCATTCGTATAAGATGGTCCTACCATGATGCATGTGCTGTGACCACCGTCCATCAGACGGTGGGACACACCCCACGTGTGGTGCCCCCCTTGATCCACGTGACTGTCCAGGCCATGGATGGCCTGGACGTGGTTGTTTTATATCATATAAAAATATATAGGATATAGTATATATATTATATATTTTATATTATATATGATTATCTGTAGGTATTTCTCTCGAATTTTGCCTTCGGAGAGCTTTGCGTCGGGAGGATTTGCGAATTCCTCCTCCTTATATCAAAACCTTCCAAGGCTGGTTGTAAAAGCCCCGTTCTATTTTGATAATAGATAGGCTTGCCTTGCCAAAGGAAAGTGACTCTCCTAGCCCTCACATCGGGGCTGCTGGCCCGATGTTATATGATAGAGATGTTCGCCCCTTGCCTCTCCTCACTAACTCCGCTTGGGGTGGGGGTACCTATTATTTGTGGCCAGTCCGGCGCATGTAGGGCCTCAGTTTGCTGTGTGGACTCCCTATGCATTTCCATCTGAGTGGAACCCGGCTCAGCTCCATCGAGCCAAAATGGAAGAATCGTTGGAGGCGGACAGTACAGTGTAGCCAAGAGGCTTTCTTGTCAGTTTGCTTGAGTTGCTCAACCGCCTTGAGAAAAATGTTTGTCAAGTAAAGAAAGCATTCTATAGCCTCTGACAACCTCCACGTGCTTGATTAGAGTGCTTTAGTGCATCTATCCTTCAACTTAGATTTTAGCGATGTTCGATGATCATTCTGTATTCATCGCGAAAAGGGAGATGTGGTGGTTATTAGTTTCCTAACTTGGACGTGATGTGTTTCATAGTATTTTAGTAAAATTTAGCCTCGTTGCTCAGCCTAATTTGAGCGGAAGTAATAAAGAAATTCTCCCAAACACTTCTAGGGATGTGATGGTTAGTAGTTTTCTAGCTATTGACATTTTTCTAATGTGGCCAAACAATACTGTACACGTGTAATATGTGACAATACGGTAGTCACAGTTTCATAATTGATGATAGTTTTTCTAATGTGGTTGAACGTGTTGTACTTAATGTTGTTGATGTCTTAAATTTGTCTGTAATAGGGTCTGTCATTGTCATTGATAGACCACTCGATCCCATCAAGTAGATGTCGATGCCATCAATAGTTTGCTCTATCTCATCGAGAAAATTTGAAAAAAAAACCTATTTGTTTGCTGGACTATTTTAGAGTTGTTACTCGATGGCATTGAAGGAGCTTCAATGTCATCGATATCTATCGATGCAATCGAAGGTCCCATTGAGCGCATGCGCAAAATTGCATAAGTGGTTGGGTAGTATATATACCGAGTGTAATTGGGATTAGGGCATTCCTAACGTGTATTAGGACTTTCGAAAACATTCCTAAGGTTCAAGGGCATAGATGGGGTTTGAAGGAGATTCGATGCTTATTTGAATCAGTAAAATCATTTATCTCTTGTAATTCTGCTTCAATAGTGGATTACTCATCGCTTTGTGCTGTGGTTTTTTTCCACGATGATTTTTATTTTTATTTTTTTTACAAAAAAATCAAATTGTTCTTGTTTGAGTTTGTTCATGTGATTGTGTGTACTTTGCTTGATTCCGCTCTATATAATTCCATGGTTTCTAACACTTAAATGCATAATATTGTTTTTTTACTGTAATCTCTCTCTTCCTCTCTCCTCATTATATCAACAGTTTGGATGGCCAAAACATGGGCACAATTGGAACCAACACAATTATGCATTCCAACTTCTAATGCAACGGAAGCTCATAAATCATTAGGAACTGATTTTTGGGATGTATGGAAATAAGGAGTCTCACCTAATTAAAGAAAGGGATGCCACCCCTTAAGAACAAAGTTGGGCCCATATAACCCAAGTATTCCACGGTGACTTAGTGTGTTTGGTTTTCCAATTACCATTTATGGATTACTTACACTAATAATTTCGTGATGACATTATGCAATGATGAGTTTGCTATCATTATTTGTTTCTCCTAAACATCAATGGCAAAATAATGGTTTTATAATGTAAAAATATAATGATTATGAATTTTAGATTTAGCTCTTTGAGCTCTTTAAATAACCACCTTAAAATTGTACTTTAAAATCGTAATGACGGCACATTTACTTTGCATTACATAGGAAATTATCCAACCCGTCCAAATGATTGGATCCTGCTGGCGGTATGACAGGGTCTAAATAACAGAGATTGGATAGTGTTATTTCCTATTCTCACATTAACATGCACTTGTTTATCAAACTTGCCTGATCACTCAGTCCAATCTTAACCCCAAAATCTCATGGCCATCTATCAGACAAAATCATCAGTCCAGTATGAAATTTCGGTTAGGACCAATCTACCATGGATCCCATGGTTTGGACGGCTTGAATTGATGTGTATAGCTAAATCATCAACTCTGCCAAAATATCAAGCAGCTGGAATGGAGACAAAAGGCTCATAAGAACACTCCACGAAAACCCACTTGTGGTGGGCCCACCAGAATCCCACCTAACTTTAAAATTCAAAAATCAGGTATC
Organism: Magnolia sinica; assembly: GCF_029962835.1. Taxonomy (NCBI): domain Eukaryota; kingdom Viridiplantae; phylum Streptophyta; class Magnoliopsida; order Magnoliales; family Magnoliaceae; genus Magnolia; species Magnolia sinica. The sequence goes on from NC_080588.1 coordinate 64,794,771, forward strand.
CACCTCAATGCAAAAGATACCCGTTGCAAATCACACCGTCACACCCATCTTTTTATCACTCTCATGAAAAAAGACAGAAAAAAAGGCAGAAATATAATTCCCAAAAGCATGTGAATGATATGTTGGTGGGCCTCAGAAGTATATATGCTGCGCGTGAGTACAAAGCAGCTACAGCCATATTCTATCAAATTCAGACAAGAGTTCTTTAAAAAGAAAAAAAGAAAAAAAAAAGAAAGAAAAGGATCGAATAGATAGCTAGCATCTTTCAACTACTTTTCAACGTTTATGTCAATCCAGATCGTCCGAACCATGGGCCCCATTCTCTGATCATAGTGAGTAAATCAGACCGATAATACAATTGATTTTACGGTTTAGATCGCCCTATTAGTGCATTTTCCAGGCCACATTGGTTCCCACAGTCTGGACAGTCTAGATTGATATATTCATATGCTAGAGGAGCTGTTTAACAGAATTTCCCAGTACTTAGTGTAGAAACATACTGTTTATATGTTACTTATCCTAAAACCCCACAAAAACCTCATCATCTGATCAAAGATCAGATGGGTTCTTGGCCTTAATGGTGGGTGATGATTCTTGGACCATGTCCCACGATTTGAACGCGTCGAACCTGCTGGGGTCCGCCTCGATCAGTAGCTGGACTACTTCCTTCATTGTTGGGCGGTGAGCGGGCGTGCTGCAAGTGCAACGGTTTGCAATCCGGAGCACTTGGATCATCTCATCCTTGAACAGGGCCGATAATCGCTTGTCTAAGACTTCCATTGCCCCTTCTTTGGTCAGAACCTTCTTAGATATCCAGAAAATGATGTTCTTGTTCTCGCCGAATTCTGCCTCGATGGGTTTTTTCCCGGTTATTAGCTCCATTAGCACGACTCCGTAGCTGTAGACATCGCATTTGGTTGTCGCCTTGGATGAATATGCATATTCTGTTGTGAAAATTTGCATGAAACCGATCCAATTTTAAATTGGTTAGATGGATTATACAACAATACAATGAAATTTCGTCAATTGCAGTGAAATTACAAGTATTACTCTGTCATAAGTATTGGACTTTCATTGACATCGCTGTCATAAGTGAACTAAATCAACATTCAAATGAAAATGGCTAAACTTAAGAAAGATCGATATCAACTGCTCTTGGAATCGAAAAGAATTTAGACAGGAGAGATGTTTTTCTGCCCAAATCAATATCCTAATTGGACCTGAACGCGCCCCAAATCAAAGACGCAAAGAATATCAAATATCTGTTCTGCTTGGGATTTGGGTCGGCCCGACACGCACCCCAAATTTCAGACGACTCAGATCAATTGGAATTTGAAATGAAAGATACAGCATATGAAGAATATTAATTTGGATATATCTCAGGAACTCTGAAACTAAAATATTTGTTCAGCTCACGATTTGCGTCACGGCCAAATGATTTGAACTGAGATCAATCAAGATTTGAAATGAAAGATGTAAAGAATATCAATTTGATTGAACCATGGAAGCCATGAAACTAAAATCTGTTAGGCTCACCATTTGGGTCATGCCCAAACGCGCCCCAAATTTCGGATTGAGATTAAGTGGGATTTGAAGTAAAAGTTAATACAGTATGTAAGGAATATCACTTTGGTTGAATCATGGAAGGCCTGAAACTAAAATATCTGTTTCACTCACGATTTGGGTCACGTCCAAACGCACCCGAAATTTAGTACCGAGATTGAGATTATTTGGGAATTTAAATGAAAGATTCAGCATTTAAAGAATATCAATTTGGTTGAATCTTAGAAGCTTTGAAATGAGAATTCAGTCCAAAGATGATCAATATTACCTAAATGATATAGGAGATTTGCACAAAAACTTCAACCAAATCCAACCCAAATGAATTGCAATTTAAATTAAAATTTGATCGAGTCAAGATTTTAATTACCAGGTGCCAAGTAGCCGTATGTCCCAGCGATGACAGTGGTTGTAGAATCCATTCTTCCTCTTCCTTGTAAGACCTTAGCAACTCCGAAATCTGCAACTTTGGGATGAAAATCCTCATCGAGGAGTATGTTGGTCGACTTGATATCCCGATGAATGATCGGCGGCAACAGATCGTGGTGTAGGTAAGCTAGGCCTTGTGCAATCCCAAGCGCGATCCTATGCCGAGTGGGCCAATCGAGAAATCCCTTCGCTTGATGAAGCGCATCCCATAGATTTCCATTTGGCATGTACTCATAAACCAACAGATTCGAGTCTGAATTCGAGAAGCAACAATAGAGCTTGACAATGTTCCTGTGACGGATATTCCCCAGCGTCTCGACCTCTGCCTTCAGCTCCCTGTCTACGGACAGGTGATCTGGTGACTGGTCCTTTGTCTTTCTAGTCCACAGCTTCTTCACAGCAACGGCTTGCCGATTGCTCAATTCAATCTTGTAGACGGTCCCTGATCCACCATGGCCCACCACGTTGTTCTCATCCAAGGCCTCAATAATCTCATGCTGGTTGAAGCTCAGCTTGTGGAAGCTTTGGACATCATAGAAGAAGGACGGCGAAGCAGAGGACAGTTTCTGCTCCATCCCCACTCTCTCCCTACCAAACCAGCGTTTTAAGAATAAGAGAAACCCAAGAATCACGACTGCAGCTGAAACAGCGACCGCCCAAATGCTGTTATGCTTTTTCTGGGTATTGGGCAGTCGACATGGGGGGAGAGATGGGAGTGAAGAGTTCAAATCAACGAGGGTGCAGAGTCCTGGATTGCCCGAGATGCTTTCTGCTAATCCTTCTTTAATCAGCTGAATTGGGACGGGACCCGAAAGCTGATTGTTTGAGAAATCAAGCGAACTTGGAAGCAAGTTACAGATGCTTTCAGGGATTTTCCCAGTAAGGAGATTGTTTGAGAGATTGAGAACATTGAGAGATTTCAATGAAGAAAGAGATTCTGGAATGGAAGAAACTAGTCCATTACCTTGCAACAGTAATAGATTCAGCTTCCTTAAATTGCCAATTTCAGATGGAATTGGACCCGACAAAAGATTGTTACTGAGATCAACTTTCACCAGATTGCTAGCCCACGAGATTTCAGGTGGTAAAGAACCCGTAAGCCAATTACTCTGTATATAAAGCTCCGATAAGTTCGTAGCATTTGCGATCGATTTTGGAACCGGTCCCACGAAACGATTGTAGCCCAGATCGATAATCGAAGCATGTGGTAGCCCCAAAATCCCATCTGGAATTGGACCGTCCAAACGGTTAGAACTAACTCGAAACCGAACCACAGAATTGCAATTTGTGTAATTCTCTGGCAGCCCACCAGAGAACTGATTGTCCAATAGAAGAAGATACTGCAATTTCCCACCCTTGCAAATCTCAGGTGGCAATCCACCCGAGAGACGGTTTTCTGATAAATCCAACCCAATAAAATCTGAGAATTTCCCAAGATTGGGTGGAACTATGCCAGTTAGTGAATTCTCATACAGCGATAGCAGATACAACGAAGTGGAATTACCGATCACTGGCGGAATTCCTCCGGTGAGACTGTTGTTGTACATCTGCAATGTTCCGAGTCTCGGAAGTGTACAAAGATTCTCCGGTATAGTACCAGTTAACCGATTGACGGAAATATCAACATCCTTCAGCTGTGTCAGATTTCCAAGCTCAATGGGGATTTCTCCAGAGAGACGGTTGTAGTAAAGCTCCAGAAATTGCAAGCTCTTCAGCTTCCCTATTTCCACTGGAATCTGACCTGTGAGAGAATTCCCACACAGTTCAAGATCAATGAGAGAGGTCATGTTTCCGATCGAAGCTGGAATCGGGCCGTTCAGCGAGGAGGTGGATAGTATCAACTGCGTCAGCTTGGTCAGGTGATCAATCTCAGCCGGGAGCTGCCATAGCGAAAGCCCGACGTTCTCGTTTAAATTCAGCACCTCTAGGCGACTGAGGTTAGTTATGGACAACGGGAATTCTCCGTGGAAGAGATTGTATGACAGATCAAGGAGTCGAAGATACTTCAACGGCGAGAAATCGGGGAGAGTTCCGATGAGATTGGAAGTGGTCATGTTGAGCTCTTCAAGTAGAGAGCAGTTGAGTAGGCTGGGCGGGAGCGGACCGTGGAAGTTGTTGTAGCCTAGACGGAGAATGCGGAGATTGGGAAGGTATGAGAAGATGTTGGAAGGGAGGCGGCCTACTAGCCGCCATGCTGAGATGTCGATTTCAACAACGTTGCTGCTTCCATCGCAGGTGATGCCAGTGTAACCACAGTAACGAGTTTGGGTGTGGGAGATTGAGTTCCAGTGGGATAAGGAAGGACCAGAGAGGGAGGTTTTGATGAGAGTGAAGAAATGGGATTGGTTTTGGAGTGTGGGTGTTTGGAAAGAGAGAGTGAGGAGGGAGAGAAATGAGAGGAGGATTGCAAGGAGAGCCATGATAGAGAGAGAGAGAGAGAGAGAGAGAGAGAGAGATATGAAGAGAAGATGTGTGAGGGAGAGGAGTGTGGAGGTGCATGGAGGGATCGCATTATATATTTGGGAAAAGGAGCATTTTTTTTTTTTACGTGAGGATGTCAATGGACCCGGTTAGAGTTCATCGACCCGGATCTGATTAGGTTAAGGTACTCATCGGGTACCCACCGGGTCTTCAGACACAATTAGGGCATTTACATGATCAGTCCAAGCTATTGATCACACATACAGTTCAAGCTATTGATCTAGACTGTTCATTAGGTCCAACGATATTTCATGGGTTGCCATTAAAAGATCACACTAATCTGACAATTATTAACCGTTTAATCAATAATGTTAAATATTGACGGTTAGGATTATTTACAAATAAATAAGTCCAATCAACAATTTGATCCAGCTATTTGCTAGGGGCAATCATGGATTGCTTTTGATTCTATAGAGTTACTTTTGTTAGGCAATCCAAACCATCCCATCTGTGGCTTAGAAAAGGGACGGCTACGGAAAATAAGGCCAAATTAAGTATGGATTAGATCATCTGATCAGTGATATTTTTTGGGATAGTGTATGAAATGTGTTCTGAACCTAATGGATGGTTCAGATCAATTGATTGGACTGTTCTAAGTGAACTGGTGCAACAAGGAGCACCATAACTTCTACCATCCATGGGTCCTGGTACGTCGAGCCTGATGTTACATAGGTTAGAAATGTACACTGCTGTTGTGTGACTGTGATGAGTGTGCATACTTCATCCGACTTTGATCAGAGCTGAGGCTAATTAATAATCGGGTCTGAACATTAGGATCCAACAGGACCCAACGGGACTTGCGGTGGGGGCCCCACCTCAGCTCGTGATGGACCGGGCCCAAAGACCAGATGGCCTCCTTTGAGGTCACCCTATGATGAAACGAGGATTGGAACTGGTCCATGGGTTCGGGTCCAGTTGGATATTGACAATACCCATATGCCAACCCGAATAAAAGAACTCAGTTTCAGTCCCTCGAGCAAAGGACAAGAGTCCTATCCAGGAGGAGGTACTGGATTCGAATATGATTTGATTCGTATATGCAATCATTCAAGGGTAAGCTGTGAATGTGAAGCGGCACTTGGAACGATAGGTATACGATGGACTCCACTTTTATTTAATAGAATAACCGAAACTTTGTGATGAAAAAAATTGATGTTCTTTTAACCTACAGTGTGGATAATATACTTACTATACGCTATCTTACTTATTACTGGTGTAGAAATCTAGGCGTCCTCCTTAGACCACTTGAGACCTGCAAGAGGAGACGAAAATGAAAACTCTAATTGCAACAGGGGACCTTTCAATATTAAAGTCAGACAGACAAGCTACGTCTGGTAGAATGTGGGGTTTTTTGGTGTAATGTATGCGTACTTTTTACCATTGAAAATACTCTTATTTATAGTTGAAAGGGGCGGTGACATAGATGGCAATATCCTTATTTAGTAAGTGCGCGCGTTTTGTAGAGGAAATCGTATCCCGAGTGTGTCGTGGTGATCTTTCGAGATCTCCGGTTGAGATCTCGTACAGATCTCTTTAATAAGAGGTCGAAATCAAAAGAAACGTGTAGTAGGATGCTGAGGTCGAGCATTCGAGGTGGCCTATATAGCTATCCCAAGGATTAGTTTGCCGACCTGAATCCTCTAGTGAGTCGTGGTTAAGTTTTTCCTTATCGTTGAGCATATCACCGACCTGTTGACTTGCCATTGGGCGTCATATCCGAGCATTGAGGTCGAGCTTTCTTCCTTAGTAGAATATATACGAAGTCAGGAATGACCATCCTTGATGTAGGGCTTCCCCGAGTGTAGCAGCTCAACGTCTTGCCTCGTACTGAGTCATACCTCGAAGGCTCTTATTGATGGATGATCAGAGCAACAACTCGAAATTGGATAAGACCGTGGAAGAGTTCGGTGTTCGATAAAAGCAGAGACATTTCATCTTCTGATGGTCGAGCTCGAGGAATAGGCGGGTTTTCTAACAGTGGATTACTGCTTTTTGATCGTTTAAAAGATCCTTGGTCATGACTGGCGCTAACTGATCATGCGACGAGCATAGACATCTGAGCCGGCCTCTTCTCCTTGGTCAATCTATTTTTATACATAACACTTATTTTATATATATATATATATATATATATATATATATATATATATATAATATATATAATTCTCTAACAAGTATATATCATATCAATTTTATAAGATTTGTTTATTCGTCACAATCCACATGTGAAGCATATTGAAAACAATGTGATTAAAAAACTTCATTACAACAGTCATTAATACAAAGTATAAAACTAAATATGGTCGTAAAGTCCACATATATCTGAAAGAAATGAAGTTAAAGAGACAATTGTGGCTGGATGATAGAAGCGGTACTGAAGTTTTACACAAAACTCTTTATAAATTGTCTTAACCGGAAAAGGAAATGGTTTGTAAAACCTTGCATAATTTAAAAGTTTCTATCCGGTATAGTTCAAACTAAAAACATAATTTGAGCTTACATGAACTTCAATTGAAAAACTTAAAGTCACATGATTATTACATACTAATGTAACAACTACTACTGTATTGCTAATACATGCTTTTAACTTAAGCAGAAGTCATTGCATCTTGCTATTCGACCGACAACTTTTGATATTTCTCATTATGTATTAAGAAGTCACCAGCAAGGCCATGGAGGGTTTATGGATGCCGATAGTGAACTTACAAACCCTTTCGATAAAAATGAAAAACCATACGTTCTTATTCTAGTGTAGTACCCGACAAGTGCGCAAATGTGTACTCAGACAGTCTCTTTCCAATTCCAATTGAGAGAAGTATGTTATCATGTAATCTTTCCAATTTATATTTAATTTACACTTACACATATGTATGCTTAAGTCTCTAAACTACATTCACATTATGATTCACAAGAAGTATCAAGAATACGTTCAAAGTCATGTGTTTCAAAGCTACACATCAAGAGGTTATAATCGGAAGGCCACTTCACGATTGGAGAAGCTAATGAATTATGTTCTATGGGTTAGACAATCATTCGAAAATGAATCCAGTACTTTGATTATAAAATGGCTTACCTATGACCCCAATATTAATGTCATTTCATATAACGCTTATGCGGTTAATAAATATGTTTTCTATAAATCGGAATTTGAGATGAATCCGTTAACACAAAACTCTAGGGTCTTTATGAAGGTTGTAATTAGTTTCAAGGCAAATGTTAGTGTAACGCCCTAGAAATTGGGGGTTGTGTATATACTCGACTCCAGAGTTCCCGGGGTCACTTATGCCGGTTTTCATTAATATGCGATCTAGTCTAAATGCGCAGCCTGGAATCTCCTGGAACATGAAGTACATCCACACAAGTCCACTTAAATGAAAGAGACCAAATACAAATATATATATATATATATATACATGTCCAAAAGAATGAATGGGTCGCACATGACGCTACCTAATAAAATCGCAAAAGAATAGTAAGTCCAAAAAAAATAGAATTGAGCCCCCTGCTCAGCGATCCAATCCCGCCTCTCAAGCTGGTGGAGAACCGTCCATCAACTGGAAGTAAGACAGCTCGTCCTCCTCCTCGAAGCTCGCCTTACCAGGCTCCTCAAGCCCTAAGCCACTTGCATCTGTGAACGGGTCTGGTTGGTGTTTTAAAACACCGTCCCAGAGTGGGAGTGAGTCATCAACTTAGTAGGTGCTATTAGTCTCAAGTTATAACTGGCATCAATTATAATATGAACTTAATGAAAAGCAATCAATCATCAACACTTAGCAATACTTATTAAAATGCATGCATGCAGGGTGATATGATGCATGCCCTCGCCACAACGCTCCCTCGAGTGACTCCATCTAACGATCGCGTATGACCACACTCCCTCAAAGCGACCTCGACTTTCGAGTTGCCACCCTAACTAATGCGATGCAATGCGATCGTGTTAGCCGAGTTATTAGTTAAGTCCATTCATCCAGCAAGTTGAGAAATCTGATACACCCCACGTATCAATGCCCTAAACTGGTTGTGAGGCCAAGACCCCCCAATGTGTAGGGCCGAGACCCCGCGGTCCATGATCCCGTTGGATTCCTCATCCCCAACTTCAAGCACATGAGGAGTGCCGAGGAAAGGGATCGCTCACGGTCACTACGGAGAAGCGCGGCACCCCAGCGCAGGCCGATAGCCCGGACACAGTGTCTCATTCCACCATGCCCGGCTCACGAGGCTGTAGACCAGTTGCAATCGGTTATTGGTGGGCCACTTACGGGTGTAGGGTGTTTCAGGTTCCATACAGGTGTGAGCAAACAGGGTTGACAAATAAGGTTGGGCAGACAGTAGGCTAGACCGCACGGGTCAGGCGAGCGTGAGAAGAGTGACATCAGACACAAGGGACCCATGTAGTCGAACTACAGTCACCCGATCACACCCGCCCAAACCCATGGATCTAACCCTAGCATAGTCCTACTGATGGGACTACCGTCTCTCCTCATGTTCCTGACCAACCCAAGAGTGTGAGGATAATCCATAACCTGCCAACTGTCCAGGTTATCAACTAACATATCAATGTCATGTCCTCATGCATCTCAACCATACAAAATGAATATTCCTACCAAGTAAGCAACATTATCAAGAAACAAGGTGCGTGTGAGTATGTGGGTTCGTAAGGAAGATAAGCACTTCCTCCATCTTAAGAAATCACGAGCACAAGGGTAATAAATCATAAACGCAATGAAGTACCACATATGAGGGAAATGAATTAAGCAAACATGAGCATACTATCATCCATACTCAATATCATGTGAGAGGCAAGATCAACACCAAATTTGAGAGCTAAGCATGCACATCCATACAATTCCAACAAACATATGATTCCTAGGGTCTCTCTAGAATTTCAAATATATCATCCAAGCAATCAAAATCATTAAGCTCATACTAAAATTGGTACTAGGCCACCTAAGAACAATAGTCTACACCTATGGATCGTTGGACGTTTGGAAAACGACCAAGGAATGAGAGCCTTTGAGTCGACCGGTCGGAATCCCTAGAACAAGCCTTTGCATGTTAGAATTCCATGACAATCTCTTTTTAATACATGAACTTTCAAGAAGAAGGGGTAAAGGATCTTACCTAGACAACTCACGGATGATTGTTGAGGTTATGGTGTAGAGTTTCCCTTGGGGAAAGGATAGGGAGTTGAAAGGGTTGATTTCCCTGGGTCCCACCTCGATCTAAGGTCCACCTTAGCTCTCCTTCACTCTCTCTTTCTCCTCTTTGCTCTCCCTTTAATCCCTTGACAATGGTAGTTGTGATGGGAGTTATGAGATAAGGGTTAGGGATTTATTTCCTAGACTTGGGCCCCTTGGCCTTAAGTTTCCACAATTTTCCAAAATAGTCCTCTAGGACTCCCTATTGGTGTTGGGGTGGCCCTAACACTCCCTTGGCCACCAAATTTAGTGTGTAGGTGCCTTATAACCCAATAAGGGGCCACATAAATTTGGGAACAAACGGACGAACGGTTATGGGGTTTGAGTAAACGGTTTGATCTTTAAATGGCCTTATGGGGTCCATTCTGGGGATTGGAGCAGTCCTGGTGGCCCTCTGGCCATGAAATTTATAGGATAGGTGCTCCATGGCTTGATGAAGGGCCATGCAAAATTTGGGAACGATCGAATATGGGGTTTGGTCGCACAGGTCTGATTTGTAATCAACGGTCACCGTACCACGATCGGGTCCCAGATTTTGTGGATGGGCGAAGGACAGTACATTAGGCCTTCACCAAAAATTTAAAAGAAAACTGATGGCTGAAAAGCTTGGAGTCTCAGTTTCATTTACCAGTGCCAGATTTCAACTCTGGCCTTGGGTGGGTTGACAAGTGCTGATGGAACCGCATGAATAATTAACTTCTGGGTGTCTGATGAGTTTGTGGTCCGCGATGGACCACAAGCCCTGTGAGATATATGGTTCCCTAAACTTTTATAATTTTTCGACCTTCCTGCGTCGCGGTATAGCCCATATGGGCTGATGCTAAGTGTATCCGGCCATCTGGCTTGGTGGCCTGCACTAGGCCCTATCATGACCTGTCTGGTCTACTCTAATGGGATAATCCTAGATTAATTTAACTCATGGTACCCCACCGCGAGTGGTTTAAACGAATGGTCATGCGAAAAATCCTACGTGGACGCTCCAGGATACTATGCTGGTTGGATGGGATGTTACAGTTAGGGATACCAATATGGTGAATGAAAAAGTCACTTATTATGGAATTGTCAAATAAATACTTGAGTTGGACTACATTTACTTCAAAGGGATGGTCATGTATTGTGATTGGGTACGTATAGAAGACTTGAATTGGTGTTTTGTTGATCCAACCATGAATCTAATACATGTTAACATAGAGAGGTTAATGAGAAACAATAAAAAAGATGACAAACCTTTTATTCTTGCATCGCAAGCAACTCAAATCTTCTATTGCAAAGATCATAGTAAGCCTGCAATTGGTTGGCATGTAGTTTAGAAGCTCTAAAAAAATTGAACTGGGATGTCGATGCTTAAAAAGATCCGTTAGTTTTTGTGGTAATGGTGACTGCAAACCCTTTAATATCAGCATTATGAGAAGATATCATATAAGACAATAATGAAATGTAGTGTATTGCATCAAAAGAGTTATAGAATTTAGATAAAAGAGGGATAGAGGAATGAAGATGAAATACAATAACCTAATCTTATCACGGTTATAAGTATGTTGGTAGCTCTCTTATTGGTTACGAAGAGTCCCATTAAAAAAAAAAAAAAAAAACTTAGACCATTACTACTTGAATCATTATATTAATTCATATATTATTGATATGAATACATGTCTTATCTACTTATTTTTATTGTTTATACATAAAACGATTCTAAAGATTTTTTCTTTTTTTTTAAAGAAAATTATTTGGAATGAGTGGCATTAGAAAAAATAAACTCGAAAAAGCTGATGTTATTATTTTCTGTTCACTTTTGTTGCAACAACAATCTTGGAGAGTAAGTTCAATTGTACTTTATTAGATCTTTTGATGCAGAACATGAAATGTAAATATGATATGAAAGAATTTAGGCTTAGATCAAACTAATGCAGAACAATCATATAATAATTCCACATCCCATACAAAAGTTCAAACATTCAAGTAAAGAGAAATCTGCACAAGTCTAGGCCTACATAGGCTAGGACTATATCATTAAAAATTATGGACCAAACAATACTCAAAGGGAAATAGAAATTAACCACACAAACAAAACAATCAGCCCTAACCCAAGGAATTCACTAATTCCAATTCAGAAAACCCTAGAGTGAGAAAAGAGATAGAAATTGGGGATTTAAGACAACATAGGGTTAGGGTTTATGAAAAATAAGTATAAGAGAGTAAAAGAAGAAGAGAACCTGAACCAGAGGCAGCTTCTGCGTGCGGACAGCAGGCCAGGGCCTCGCTCACGTGTACTGGTGGCCGGCTACACGTGTGTGGGGCCTATGTTCCCAAAAATTGCCTTCTTAGAATTATTCAGTCAAGCCTAGGCTGCAAAACCCCAAAGTGGCGCGTCGATCAGAACTACAGGCTGTGCGTGGTGCTCCTCCGAAGTTTCAGCCCTCCTGCAGGGCCGGATTTTTGAAACTGATTGTAGAGAGATGAACAACTGCAAAACAAACAAATTTGAAGCGAAGATAATCGTAGGATAGATGAAATAAGATGGAGGGGCGAGTTGGGATAAATGTAGCTTCGCATTACGGTAGTTAGCCCTTCAAAAAGGGAGGGCTTCTCACCCACTTTAATTTTTCCACAACTCAGAACTCAGAGAGCAAAAAAACATGCATGAATTTTTATTCAACTTCAATGAATCAAAAGAACTACAAGGGGTGCCTATTTATAGGAACACCATATACCCCTAAAACTCATGCCTTGTGCACAACCTATTACTTGGCGATGAAGTAAACCAAAATAAAAACTAATAAAAGAAATCTAAAGCGTTCATAATGTTCTAAATAACATAAATAAGCAAAATCTAAAATATGACCTTAATGCGATTAGTTGGTCACGATCATGAGATCCCATGATGGGCATTTCTTGACTATCGGGCCCTCTCTTTTAAATCAAAACTTTGTCTTCTAAATAAGAGGTCCTCCCTGGACATCGTCATGGAGCCAGATCGATGGTGGGGCCCTCCTTCTTCATATGTTTGTGCATAGGGGGGGTGGTGTGCGTGCACTTTTGGGTTTTACAGCCCAGGCCTAGCTGACCAACCCCAAGAAGGCGATTTTTGGGAACTGGGCCCCACACACGTGCGGCCGGCCACCAGCGCATGTGCACCAGGCCCTGGCTTGCTATCCGTATGCAAAAGCTGCCTCTGGTTCAAGTTCTCTTCTTTTATTACTCTCTCATACTTGTTTTTCGTAAACCCTAACCTTATGTTGTCCTAAATCTCTAATTTCTATCCCTTTTCTCACTCTAGGGTTCTCTGAATTGGAATTAGTGAATTCATTGGGTTTGGGCTGATTATTATGCTTGTGTGGTTGATTTCTATTTCCCTTTGAGCATTGTTTGGTCCATAATTTTTATTGATCCAGTCCTAGCCTGTGTAGGCCTAGACCCGTGAAAATTTTCCTTTACTTGAATATTTGAACTTTTGTGTGGGATGTGAAATTATTATGTGATTGTTCTGCATTAGTTTGATCTAAGCCTGAATTCTTGCATATCATATTTAAATTTCATGTCCTGCATCACCTTGATTATATGAAATTTTATATATTTGTGTTTAATGTTATGATAATTCAAGCCATTAATAACATAATATGGTTGTTCATTGTCAGGGCTAGGAAGATCGGAAAACAATATATATAATTCGTTGCTGATTTTGCTCAATCAGTCACTGAAGGATTACTTCACGGCATCTTCGAGTCTATTGGACCTTGTCCAATGAATATTGACCTATATGAATGGACCAAAGATGGTTCAGAAAGAACACCATACACATGCACCTTTAAGTCCGTTGAAGAAAAAAAAAAGCCTATCATAATTTTGATATGCTTTAATTATATTGTATTTTATTTGATTTGAAAAAGAAAAAAAATAATGAATTATGGTGATTTTAGATTATATAAAATGTGTTTATCAACTATATAATAGATTATAGATTAATGATTTTCTGATTAGATACTTTTTCAATTTTTACTTTTTCTTTTACCAAATGTGTCTTTGAGTTTTAAGCCATCATTTCGAAGTCGGGTATAATGTATTTTGTTAATAAATGTATGGTTAATGATATTGATCATCTTCCACTAACGGCCTGCATGATAATAGTGCTTATCATTACTAGAAGGTGACCAACGTCGCCACAAACTAAATCCGTCTTTAAAACGGTAATAAAAAAATCTGTAGGAACATCCGAAAAAGGAAAAAATGAACTACAATAACCTAATTTTATCACGATGATAAGTATGTAGGAAACTCTCTTGTCGGTTACAGAGAGTTCGGTCAAAATAAAAAACAAAAACTTAAAAGCCTCATTATGAACTAGTTACAGTGAAACCGTCAATCTTTTCAGTTGCATTTGGATGCATTATTTGGATTGAATTGCATTAATTAATTTATGAAATTGGCTAAACTATAATTCTTTAAGCATTCTCATTATTGGACTCTTTACATTTAGGGCTTGTATGATTTTCTAATTACAATCGTAAACAGTTGTAAATGGGTCATAATTATTTACTTTTGTAATTTGGTTCTCATATCACATGTAATTTGTATCATATTTTATTTAATTTGAAAAGAAAAAACAGTGAATTTAGATTGTATAAAATGTGTTTATTAAGTGTATGGTGAATTATTGTGATTATAGATAATATAAAATGTGTTTATCGAGTGTACGGGCATAATTATAGACTAAAGCTCCAAATTTTAGCTATTTTTTTCTATATCAAAATCAAATTAACCGCATTTGTCATTGAATGCATAAAAATCTGAGGCCAAAATGACAATTCCGTGTTGCCAAATAATTTTCCAAAACGATGGCTTAGAACCATCAAAAACAATTGGCGTGTTGGTCAACGGTTCATATGCACCAAATTTATTCTTCGTCAAAATTCGTATTTGACTGCTCTACTGAACCGATGAAAAATAGAAGGCAATTTAGAACCATTAAATTTCATTTTCGACGGTTGTTTTCGACCCCAATGTCCGTCGATTTTTGATAAAATCGATGGTCTTGGTCATTTTTCACATAATACCCTACCGTTAGTTGATAAAAAAAATTTCAAATTAAAAGAAAATTGATGTCAAGTGATTTTCAACAAAGGGTATTTCGCTTTAATACCATGTCAAACAACTACTTGCTCTAAAAGCTCGAGCCTTTAGAAGATAGTGTATCAATATATATCAAGGGACTTAACAATAGTGCCCTTTGCTTTTTCTCTCAGCACATAGCTCACACTTGCATTCGATTGCACCCTTAATGCAGGGAGTGACATGATGAGGTCGATCACTGTCTTCCTTAGTGAATAACTACTCTGAATTTATGGAGCTCTCTGGACTTCTCATAGAGCTTTCTTGAATCCACGAGGAATAAAAGCAGAAATAATTCTTAATAAATTCGAAATAATTTGATTGATAATAAAATAAATAAATAAATAAATAAATACAACTCTTTAAATAATGAGCTCAAACCTATGACAAAATTTTAAACTTAAACTCCAACTCAAACACCCTAAAAGCATGACTTACTATAAATAGTAAACTTACTATTTATAAACAACCTCCATTCCTACTAAACTTCATGGTTTTCGGCCAAAAATAGTAAGTCTCCAATTTGGCCTAATCATGTTATTCTCCTAACTTTTCTAAGCCCTTTTCATGTCCGGCACCACTCCTACAACTTAAATGATCAAAAGTTATAATCAAACTAAAACTTATTAGTTATAGAAAAAATAAAATCAAATGGGACATTTGACCGTCAATACAAATCCGGCACGGGCAACTCGGTGTAGCAGGGTTGGTAGCTTATTTCAGTTTGCAAGATACGACTAATTTAAAGTCCGTACCATCCTTGCCACGAAAGTGTTATCTAAAGACAATTATTATTATTATTTTTTTCTTACACATGCACACACATGCCGAAGTGGGATTTCACCACCTATGGATACTCGACCCCTTGACCGGGTGTTGAAACCTGAAACCCCTGAGAGTCTACCACCGGAGCAAGAGGAAGGTTCCAACCTAAAGACAATTTAAGAGTTATAAACTGAGCCCAAAAAAGCCTAGGCTCAAGTCTATTGGAGCCCTGTCTATCCAGAGCATGGCAAACCAAGCCAAAAAAGACATGTTAGCCAAAAAAGACATCCTAGGGCTGGACTCGACCTCACTCAAACCAAAAATAGGTCAAGACACTCTATTTGCCAGCAAGAGCATTCCAAAGCCATTCCTTCGTTACATGGGCATGAAAAAAATAAAACGACATTTTTAGAATATTGAAAATATAAAACCCAAAGGTCTATCAGCAAGATGCTGTGACTGTGATGAGTTGCCAATTGATGATTGAATTGCCATATATGTAAAATAGAACATGTATGTGCTTGCCGGCACACAGCATCTGTTCCCAAACTGTCCAAATGGTGGGCCCCACTATTGATTATAAAGACAAATTTTGATTGATTGGACCCATCTGATCTCTGAATAATGGAAAATTTTGTTGAATCCCTACCGTTCACTACTTTTCATTTTAACGATCAGTTTCATGACTGTAATTCAGACAATTAGGGCCATATTTACATTGTGAATTCTGCAGTATAGCCCATCTACATTAGATTGCACGATTCGAACGGTTTGGATTGAGCTACTTCTACGAAGTGTATATTTTTCTGGGTGTATGATGTGGACATTCCATCCCCCACCGGTGTATGAATGTTTTGTTCGTTCCGTAGCCAATCAGGGCAGTTGGTACTCCGCGAGTACGAAATTCGAAATGGCACGTGACCATGGCTAGCTTTGCAGAGCACGGTTAATTGCACTCTCCTCACACGCGGAGACTGAAGCACACGTGTGATCTCAGATCCACCATCAGTAAATTCCCGTTATTTACTTACCTCATCTACAAAATCAGGAGAGCAGAATCATCAGGCAGGAAACGTGCACAACAATTAAACGGTCAATAGAAATTGACCAACGGTCCAAATTTGATGCACATGGTGGCCCACCTGATAATCGAAACCCGCCCAATATTTAACTTACAGTAGGAATCGCCTGATAAGCGGACCCGATGATACACACGTTTGCATTTCCTACACGTGTGAGGTGAGTGCACTTGAGCGAGTACACACGCCATTCCACTTCAAGGTTCGAATACCGTATCCTTGTTATGCAAAGCAAGATGCCGAATAAAGTAACGGTGCTGATGGGGGTATTTTGGGAATTGGAAACTCGATGTGGTCGCTCCATCATCTTAGTGCCTTTTCTTTTTGATGGCCCACTTCCATTGATCATTAGATGCTAACAACGGTGGAAATCTTGTCATCAAGGACAAATCATCGTTACATAGGAAGGATCCTGATATAGTACTGCCATCTCTTGACACGTGTCAGGCTGATGCATTGGACAGATCAGAGCCATCCATATGTATCATGGATGGCCTATCTTTCAGTACTCCTATGCATCATTTTCCTTTTCAATTTCCGAACTATACGTTGACTGTAAGCTATTTTTTGTTTTCCACCGTTGATTTCAATGTCACTGATCAGATTGATGTGATTGTCTGATGGAAGTTTGTTTTAAACCACTTTCCATCCACAGCATGGGAAACTAGATGAACGGTCCTGATTGATATGTTACTCTGCAACTTTTGCTGTGGAGAGATGGTTCTAACATATTCTGGTGCTGTTCTTTTATTGATTAATCATATTTTATGATGAGGAAATATTATTAAAGAAAAACTTTGATGCTCTGGTAAAGTGGGGCGATGATATGCAGGCACTTATAAAATAAGTAATTCAAATTAAACTGTCCAGATTACAAGTCCCAGCTTAGATGGATCATTAACGAAACCTAATTTCTATTTGATGATCTGATTATCAGATTGGTGGGCAAACAAGTGTAGTCAATCAGTGATTAGGATTGTTCCACAATTAAGTTAGAGCATGCCATGTGTTCAATTTCTAAGTGCCTGTGTATTAAGCGTTGTGTTCTGCCAGAGTATCAAATAATTCCTTGTATGATAAATAGGTTGCCTTATGTGGGCTCTACTGACGTGGAAATGGCGTATGCCAATTTTCTAAATCTTTTTTAATTATTCAAAAAAGGGATTCGGTGGGCCCCTAGCTGAGGATCTGCTCATCAGCACAAGCATTTGTCCCAAAAAGGGAAACGGATTGGCTACTTCCCCTGCCACCAGCCAATGGCTGGTGGTCGGTGCTCTGTGGGCCCCACCATGATGTATGTTTTTCATCCATGCCGTCGATATATTTTTATAGATCATTTTATGATATGAGACAAAAAATGAGGTATATCCTAATCTTAAGCGGACCAGATTACAGGAAACAGTGTTGAATGCACGTCGACCATTAAAAATTTTTTGGGGGACATAAAAGTTTTGGATCAAGCTTATATTTATTTTTTCCCTTCATCTGGGTCTGTATGACCTAATCAACAGATTGGATGTCAAAAAAACATTACAGTGGGCCTTAGGAAGATTTTAATGGTGGATATCCAATCACTATTGGTTTCCTATGGTATGGTCCGCCTGAGATTTATATCTCTCTCTTTTTTGGGATTAAGCACGAAAATGATATGTAAAAATGGATGAACGGAATGGATGAAACACATACATCATGGTGAGGCCCACAGATCACCGACTGGCTGGTGGCAGGGGGAGTAGCCAATCCGTTCTCCCAAAAGCGGGTCGCATGTTCGATAATCCAAACCATTCATTTGATATGCCAGACCATGGATGACGGCTGCCCTTGACATATCCCACATTGGAAGTTTCTAACCTTTATCAATTTCTCACCGAATGTGGACGGTTGGGACTTTCGGATCTGTGGGCGATATCACTTATCCTTGCCGTCAGATCGACGGTTCGGATCAACAAACGATGGGCATTATATATCTTGGGCTATATACCGAAGAACGCAGGATTCCGTACATTTAGGGATATGATTCAGTAATCCAAACCGTTTAGATGATGGGCACTCGTCTCAAATTGGCTTATCTGGCCCAAGACAGTCTCAGGTGGGACCCGAACTTGATTTTAGACCCGAAAGATAAACTAAGCCGGACAAGTAGCCCCTGCTCCGGCTCTGACCCAGCTTTGGACAGAGCTTGGTCAATGTGCTTGGCTTGGGCTTGGCATGCATGGCTCGATCAACATCTAGGCCAGGCTTAGGCTCTAGTCATTTTAGCCTGACAGGGTCTGGCTAACCCGTCTTAGCCTGTCCTACAAATATGTCATTTAATCCCTAATTAAGTAATCCATTCATTTTGAATGTGTTGAATTTGTTACTCTAAAAGTCCCTATTTCTTTCTGCATGTGTTACCCACTTGATAGATTGTGAGACTTTAAAGGTGAGAAATGGAAATTTTATCTATTTTTGAGCCTTATTAAGCCCAACTAATTTTTGGGCTTGGTCTGGGCCTGATGTGCTAGGACCTGTATCAGTCCTTGGGCCTTCTGTATGGGTTGAGTTAGAACGACTGCCACCCCCACAGGTTGACCAGTGGGTCAACAAGCCCGACCCAGTTCTAAAGAAGGCCTACGCCAAACTAAATGTGTAGCAGTTCGGGCTAGAAAACCTGTCTCATTTAACCAAATGTGTACGGCTTGGGTTCAACCCGACCATCTAGGTTATCAATGGCCCAAGACATGAATTAAACGGACCTAGCCTAAAAATCGAAACAAACTAATGGAAAACAATTGCAATGTTGTTGGATGTCTTAAATCAATTCAGCAACAGTGTCTGTCGATGCCATGAATGCACAAGTCATATCATCAAGCGATGGTCGATGCCATCGAATAATTGCTCAATCGAACGGCTGTTCCATACCATCAAGCGCTGCTCGATGCCATCCAACAGCTGCTCAATCCCATTGAAGATTCCCCCCCATCACGGATGAGCTAGCTTGATTAGCTCATGGGCTGGGGTGAACATAGACTCAGGTCATTGGTTATGGATTGGACTAGAAAATTCTTTGGTCCTTCAGATCGGCCACATGAACAATTAAGGCTAGAATCTCCTTTAATTCTGACTTTTATGTGTACCTCAGAGCCTTTATTACACGAATCCGAGATTGCGATTGCTTAAAGGCTCACCACTTGCACTATTTTGATTCTTCATCCAGGCCCATTGAAATTCGATCTGTACTGTACATTAGATAAATGGTCCCGATGTCACTTTAATGATATGGAAACGTGTAAATCAAAGGTGGTTCTGATTCCATCTTTTTTGGCCCCATTAATTCCATAGCATCTCCTCATTGAGATTCTGCTGAAACCATCACATTCGGAGTCCTACCCATACAAGGAACCGGAGTAACTGGTGATGTATGTGTTTTATCCACGCCGTTCATTTGTTTTTCCACCTCGTCTTAGGGCATGAGATAAAAAATAAAATAAAATGACGCAGATCAAAAGGTCAAGTGGATCACACCATAGGAAAGTGGAGATTGATTAAAAACTTCTGAGAACCACAAAAGTTTTGAATCAAGCTAATATTTGTCTTCCCTTCTTCCCTTTTTGTCTATCCTTAGGACCATGGGAGTTTTGGATCAATTTCATATTTGTGTTTTCCCTTTGTCCAGATTTTTTTGTGACCTTGCCAACAGTTTAGATGACAAAATAAACATTATGGTGGGCCTAGGAAGGTTTTAATGGTGGATGTCATTACCTCCACCGTTTCCTATGGTGTGATACACTTGAGCTTTGGATTTGCTTTATTTTTTAGCATACCGTGAAAATGAGTTAGAAAAATAGATTGGCGGTGTGGATATAAAATACATACATGGATATGGAAACGGATTGGCTACTCCCCATGCCACCAGCTCTATGGCTGGTTGTCGTGCTCTACGGGCCCCACCATGATGTATGTGTTTCATCCATTCCATTCATCCATTTTTACATATCATTTTATGTTTGATCTAAAAGATGATAGGGATATAAATCTCAGATGAGCCACACCACATGAAAACAATAGTGATTAGATATCCATCATTAAAATCCTCCTAAGGCCCGCTATATTGTTTATTTGACATCCAATCTGTTGATTAGGTCATACAGGCCTAGATGAAGAGAAAAATCAAAGATCATCTTGAACCAAAACTTTTATGGCCCCCAAAAGGTTTTTAATGGTTGAAATTCATTCAATGCTGTTTCCCGTAATGTGGTTCACTTGAGATTAGCATATACCTCATTTTTGTTTTTATACCTTAAAATGATCTAGAAAAATAGACAAACAGCACGGATTAAACACATATATCATAATGGAGCTCACCTAGCACCGACCACCAGCCATTAGCTGGTGCAGGGGGAGTAGCCGATCTGTTTCCCGTTGCCCGTTAGCCCCAAAATTCGAAAAGTCAACGAGCTTCTTTGGTTGTAATTTTATTGGGTCACATCATCTCTCGGAGGCAGTGCTACCAATATCGGTAATGGCGTGGACCAATCATAACTTAAGAAAACAGCCACAAACGGAAACGGATTGGCTACTTCCCCTTACACCACCTCCGTCGTGGTCGGTGCTCTATGGGCCCCACTATGATGTATGTGTTTCATCCAATCCGTTCATCCATTTTTACAGATCATTTTATTGCTTCATCCCAAAAATTATGGGGATATAAATCTCATATGGACCACACCACATGATAACAATAGTGATTGGATATCAACCATTAAAATCCTCCTAAGGCCCACTATTCTGTTTATTTGACATCCAATCTGTTGATTAGGTCATACAGGCCCAGATGAAGAGAAAAAACAAATATCAGCTTGATCCAAAACTTTTATGCCTCCAAAATGTTTTTAATGGTCAACCCTAGTTGAACACTGTTTCCTGAATGGTCCACTTGAGATTTGGATATGTTTCCTGAACCATAATATGGCCCACTTGAGATTTGGATATAACTTATTTTTGGACTCATACTGTAAAATGATATGTAAAAAAAGATGGATGGCATGGATGAAACACATACATCATGGTGGGGCCCACATAACACCGACGACCAGCCATGTGCTGGTGTCAGGGGGAGTAGCCCATCCGTTACAAATAGAGGATCTGGATTCTGCTCAGAATGTACGTGGGCCTGGGACTCTTTTTTTTTTTTTTTTTTTTTAACACACGCGCGCACACACCCACACACTCACGCTAGTGAAATTTCACCACCTTGGGTATTCGAACCCTTGACCGGGAGTTGAAACTCCCGAGAGTCTACCAACATGACAACATGTTCATGATGTCCCACTTGATGAATGGCTCAGTTTTAGTACATACATGGACTTCTGAGGTTACCTAATCTCAAACGTGTGCATAAGGCAGTCCATTTGCACCCAGCCACACGTACCAATGTTGCACGTGGGAGCAGGAACTATGCCGTCCATCAGGTGCATCTGGTTCTCACGATGCCTTTGCCAAAAACACCGTTGAACTCGATGTTTTAAAACCTGGGCCATGCTGTTCCGACCAGGCAGTTTATGGCATGTTAGCTGTCCCCACAGTGAAATAGACGGTTTGAATCGTTTAAAGTGGCATTAGGTGGGGTCCACAAAAGGGTGGCGAGTATAGTCACCATTCATTCCAGAGTACTGTATCTCCCTCATAAGCAGTTGGGTAAGGAGTCTGTGCTGGGTGGGACTTCTCCACCGCCCATCCGAAAATAGAAATAGAGCTTTGGTCCCTTTTCACTCACCCAACTCAGGCTACTGAAAAACCCCATCGAATGGACAGTGAGATGGAGCAGAAGACACGTTGATTATCTTCATCATCGCAGGCCCACTCAGGTACTTTATCTGACCCTTAGATCTTGCCCTTTGAATAGAGCATATAGAGATTTGAAAAGAAAAACCTCATTACATGGCACATGTTGGCCTTCTGGTGCATTGTTTTACAAATCTGACAGTCGAATCATTCGAGCTAACCCAGCTGGACTAGTTGAAACCAAAGCCCAGCTCAACCTCAATCTTTCGAGTTGAGTTCGAGTTCAACCCTATTAGCGAGATTATGTTTTATAGTTTTTAATATATATAAAAATATAATATATATTGTAATATAAATTATATATATTGAGTTGCAATTAGACTCAAGACCCAACGAGTCAAACCCGAGTAACCAAGTCTTAAATCGATGGGTCCAAGCCCAACATGGCCCAAAAGTGCATTACATCATCTGGACTCTCCGCGCCATCTCCAACTTTTTATTTTTCGGCTAGCTACTTGGTCCGCATTAGGGTGGGCCGTCCATGATGTATGTAGTTTGGTTGGGTTGAGTAAAGGCCGGGTCAGCTTAGGCTCAATCCATTTACTAATTGGTTTCATTTTGAGGCTAAGCTATAGACATGGTTTATGAATGTTGGAGTTAGTTCCTAGGAAAATTAGTGTGCACCTTGATCCATTGGCCATATGGACGTGATAGGTTAATCTCAGCTGTTTATCTAGATGACCATGAGTCGTTTGCGGATGTGTTATAAGTCTTAAATATGTTTAGTGTACAGTTATGAGGGTGTATGAGTAGTAATAACTATATCCTCTGGTATAGGGAATTCAAGATTAAGTACAATAGTCACTCACCTAGAAGAGTTGTGTTCCATGGATGATAGTATACAAATGAGTCATGATCAGCATAGATGCTTAGGATACATCTGTAAACATATGTTAGGATACCACACCTAGAATCACAACAGCCTTGAGGTACCATGGTGCAAGTGCGGCCTCAACCCAGAGTGGCATGGAGGCAGTGGCCTGGCATCGGCCAGCTACCCCTAAGTTAGACGGGAGAAATTTCCACTCAGTTGTAAGGAGCACTCAAAGTGTCTAGCCAGTTATATTATATTTGAGTCCAGTGTCGCTTAGCGACGGCTTGATGATTGCTTAATAGCGGTTTAGTCGCACCTCGGCAACGACAGTCTAGCGACGGCTCAACAGCGATCCACTGGCATTACCTCGACGTCACCACCCCCGGTGGTAGAACAACATCGCCATTGTGGCACCATAGTAGCTTAAAGTCTCCCCGTGGCGGTCTAATGGCAACCTTGTCGCTGCTCGACAATGGCGCTCCACCACCAGTGGTGATCTAGGCACAGCCTCATGGTACTGCAGAATCATCTGACGACTATCAGATGATGGTCGCCTATAATAGTGCAACGCTACCTAACGACGGTATGGCCACAACATCCCACATTAGTACAACACCACTCAATGGCAGTCTAGTGGCAGTTCGATGGCAGCCTAATGGTGGTTTGATGGTGGTTCAAGGTCGGCTACTTCAACTTCTACAAATACTCTTCACTCTCATCTCCATATGACCCTGTGCTAATTCAAGTTTAGTCATGCATTCGATACCCTGATACTAGTTAGTCATAAGGGAAGTCGTATGAACTTACCCTTCTACTTATTCAGATGATAGTTTGACTCTTGTATGCTCTTAGGAGACCCTATGCTTGTCGTCGAGGCAACATGCATGCCTGTTATCTAACTAGAAGGGGAAAATGCTAAGGCTAGTCGTTCATTGATGCTATGATGCCTGGACTAGTGATCCGGACACTCTGAATTTGAAGGGTTCACTGTTAAGGCACATATATCCAATGCATTACTCTGTTTTCTTTATGTTATGCAAGAAGTCCTTGCCTTAGAATTAAATGGTATTTCCTTATGGAATGTAATTAAATGGTATTTCCTTATGGAATGTATTTAAATGGTATATCCAATGAATTAAATGGTATTTCCTTACGGAATGTAATTAAATGGTATTTCCTCTTGCAAGCCCACCACCACCCTCCTCTCTCTCTCTCTCTCTCTCTCTCTGTCTCTGTCTCTCTCTCTCTCTCTGGATCGGGTCAGGGTAGGGTCGAGTGCAGCATATAGGGTTAGAGATACTTAAAAATTAGAATTTTTTTATTATATATATACCCAAATCCGAGTCGAGTCAGTTTCAGATCAAGTCGACTCTAACCGGATCGAGTTACTAGGTAACTCGACTCGGTTTGAGTTCAGTTAGGCGAAGCCTACTCGGTTCGTACCGATTCACCCATTCAGTTCGAATCGAGTTGGATAAGTCGAGTTATTCGAGTCGAGTCATCCCGTTCCCAGCGCTAGGTAAACGCTTTTTGATTGACACATAACTCCTCAACGCCTTGGACAATCGGTCGATATCTGATTTAAACAAGTTCTGGACCCATCAATCCAATCCATTGATCATCTCTAGTTTGCACTAAGTATCCTTTTGAGCCGTCCATCTAGAGTTTTAAAGCCTTTTGAAGCAGCTAAAGGTAGACTCATTAGAATGATAAATGTTTCAAGTTCTCAGAGGATCTTAGTGATTTGGTCGGAATCGAATTGGTTGGTCATTTGATCTGTTGATCTGGTCTGACAACTATTCCTGGGACCTACCTGAAGCGTATAATGCCCAACTCGCATAGTCATTTGATGGGTGTCGACTTCTACGGAGGCATTTTTATCAAAGCTTAACTGAAGTCGAAAAGCAGTGATAATATTTTTATTATCATTATTTTTTTGGTGAAGTATCTACAATGGAAAAAAGAGAGAGAAACGAGTCTAAAGCTAAAGTATATCAAAGCACTGAAAACAGTAGGAGGGGGATGCCTAGTATTTAAACCACTCCTATATCATTCTCTCTTCATGTAGCCTAGCTACACCCTCTCTCTCTCTCTCTCTCTCTCTCTCTCTCTCACAGCATGCTATACTCCATAGTGTTTATGTGCCTAGTTAAATTATTATTATTATTTTTTTTTTTTTTAAAAAGTACACATACACAAAATATACATATAGATTTTACTTGGGACAATAACAAGCCATGGTACAAGAATTATGGGACAATAGCAACATCCCCAAATCATTTGAATGACATGTGGGAAGCCCAGTCATCGATGGGATGGTTATTCAATAGTATTATTGGGAGTAAGCTATGGTAAAAGAATCAACCTGCTCAGATGACCCTAACCCTTTAACTGAGGCTCAACTTGTTACTTCCACCCGTTTGTTTATGAACCATAAATGGAATTAGAATTACCAAACCAAAGTATCACTTATGAATCATAAGCAATATAAAGTGAGATGTATCAAAATATGTTTCAAGACGACAATTGGACCTATTTTATTTCTCGTTGGAAATCTTAATCACCCATAACTGTTCTATTGGTCGGAAGTTTAAGATCATATGATTGGTGTAATTTTTGCACCATCGCTTGCCCCTAGCTGTACGGATGAAGGAATGCTTTGGATCGATGATAGATCATCCCAAGTATCATTTAATAGATTTGGAGACGTTGCTAATGTCCCATGAAGGTGGGGACATTGGCAAAATCTCTCTGCATAAAGTTGGGTTTAGGTCGCCTAAGCCTTAACCCAAACCCAACCTGTGAAGTTGGGTTTAGATCACTGATGTAGAGTGGGTCGCTGACAGTTTCATGGCTATGATGGATAAAAAAGGCCCAGTCAATGACAGAATTGATCCGGCCCATCAAAACTTAAAACGGATGTATCTCGCAAATCAAAATGAGCTATTGGACGTACCATTTATGATTTTGGGGTAGGACGAGCTACTTTAGCCACCCAACCCCTCCGCCGGGTTGCCCACGCCGAATTTGCAAAATGTCATCAGACAGTTGAAATCCTTTTTACTATTTATAACAAGTTTTAGTTTGAGTATAACTCTTCATCTGTTGAACTTTAGGAGTTGCACCCAATATGAAAATTGCTTAAAATAATTAGGAGAACTTAAAACGGATATATCTCGCAAATCAAAATGAGCTATCGGACGTACCATTTATGATTTTAGGATAGGACGAGCTACTTTAGCCACCCAACTCCTCCGCCGGGTTGCCAACGCCGAATTGCAAAATACCGTCAGACAGTTGGAATCCTGTTTTAATTTCATTTTTACTATTTATAACAAGTTTTAGTTTGAGTATAACTCTTCATCCGTTGAACTTTAGGAGTTGCATCCAATATGAAAAATGCTTAAAATAATTAGGAGAACAACATGGTGAAGCCAAATAGGACACTTAGTGTTTTTGGCCGAAAACCATGTGCACTAGTAGTTTACTATTTATAGTAAGTCGCAAATTCTAAGAGTTTTATTTGTAGCTTAGCTCCGAAACTTCTTCAATGGCTTAGTACTCTTATTTAAATGGGTGTAAACTCGTTTATTCAAATATCAATCAAATAACGAATTTTTTAGAATTTATTTCTATTTTATTGTTTCTTTTCTCATGGATATGAGAAATCTCTATGAGGAGTTCATAGAAACTCCATGGATTCGGAGTGGTTATCCTAGAGGAAGGCGGTGCTTGATCTCTACATGTCCTTCCCAGCGTCAATCACCTAGGCCTTAACACAAACCCAACCCAAATTCAAGGCAACATAACCTAAAGTCTAGGTTGGGCCAATCAGGCTCTAGTTGAGCCCAACCCAACCCAACCCATCTTAAAGTTTATGTTGGGTCTATCGAAACCCACGTTTCCCGTAGACTTCCGCCATCCACTTCCCCATTTATAGCAAATTAGACATCAGAAGCAACCGATGTTGCAAGGAGATCCTGAGGCCCATAGACCTGCACGCAGCTTTACAATAGCCATAAGCAATGTGACAAATATCAGCGGGACTTTAAAAATCTCAAAATAATATCAGAAACTTCAAGATCTTGGCAGATTTTGAGATATCACGGTATTAATCAATGAAAAATACTTTTAAAATATTTTAAAAAAATAAAACATTCCACATAGGCATATGTAAATTTTATTAGAATATACGGAATGTATATATAACTTTTACATATTATAAATATCTATAAGGTTTGTCAAATAACTAATTTCTCTAAAAGCTCTCGCAGTTAGAGGATAGTGTGTATCAATGTACATTGAGGGACTTTTAACAGTCTCCTTACATGCAGAGTGGGCTTGATTTCTGGGGTTCACAGATTGGACTGGGAGAATATATTATTGAGGCATATTTGCTGCTCGAGTAATTAGAAGAAGGTGTATCAATGTTTGTTGAGGGACTTTAACAGGGATAGATTGATTTATATGAGTTATAATCTATAAATCTAAATAATAAATTTTAAATATTTTTATTAATTTTACTATAAATATTTTTATTTCAGCCAGCTTTCCCTAATAATATCCTCAAAAGAAACCTCAAAACTTTTCAACTTCCAAGAAATTTCCGGGTTGAGTAATTACTCGAAAGGCCATTTGTGGACGTGGATTAGCACAGGTTGAGTAGCAAGACTCGACCTGCTGAAGTCACTAAGTTCGGTGAACTCACCATAATGCATGTGTTGTATCCACACCGTTCATCCATTTGGAGATATCATTTTAGGCTATGATACAAAGAATGAGGTGGATCCAAATTTGGAGTGGACACCAGGAGATATCATTTTAGGCTATGATACAAAGAATGAGGTGGATCCAAATCTGGAGTGGACACCACCATAGAAAACAGTGGGAAGAGTGATGTGCACCATTTAAATCCACCCAAGCTCTACTATGATGTTTATTTGAAATCCAACCTATTCATATGTTAACGAAGACATAAAAGAAGGGAAAACACAAATATCAGCTTGATAAAAAAACTTCGGTGGCCTTTCAAAGTTTTTAACGATGAGTGTCACTCTGCCCACTGTTTTGTGTAGTGGGTCCTCTCGAGCTTTGGATCTTACTCATTCTTACCCTGATATGAACTCCCTAATTGAATGAACGAGGTGAATACAAAACATACATCATGATAGGGCCACGGAGGTTGTTGGCATCACTTCAGCAGCCAGTCTGGCTACTCAACCTTTCAGTAGCTAATCCGCGTCCAAGATTTGTCTGTAGCCATGCATAGCTTTGGGCGCAGATTGGCTACCGACAAGTTAGAGTAGCAGGACTGCTCAGCTCTGTGCGTCTACTAAAGCTAGGATCTGCCTAGTTCTCCGAGTCATGCCTTAAAATAATATATCCAAATGAATGGACGCTGTTGATACACCGCATACATGACGAGGGTCACAGAACTTGGTGACGCCACTTCAGCAGTATCTCTCGCTACTCAACCTGTCGGTATCTAATCTGCGTCCTGTAGCTTTACTTTTCAACTTTCAAGAAATTTCTAGATTGAGTAATTAGTATGATGGAGATTTGTCACTGTAGCCATGCATGAGGAAAATGACAAAATTCAAACAATCAAATGGGTCATTTTAAGAGAGTTCCGTGCAAGAGACATCTTATTAATGAACTCATTTTGGGATTGTTCTTGAAAGTGATACTATTGGATCTAGAGTTATTTAAGTGATCCTGGCCAGCCATTTTTGTGCAATATCTAGTCTGTCCATTAAGTGTGCCCCATCAAGACTGATATGTGGGGAAGATGATCTTAAAACCCTAAACGGGCTGGTATGGACCAACGGGCTCTCTTAGACATGGCCGACCCCATTTCGCTTTAAACTTACTTAATTTTAGACCCAGGCCCAGAAGCTTGCTGGGCCATCCCGGCCATTGACGACCCTAAGGATGGCTTTGCAATTATTTCTATCTCTAACCATAGGCCTGTGATGCAAGGATGAACGTGATGATGTTGACTACCGGCTTCCTCAGGAACAATTAGTTTTCTGGACTCCTCAGATAGATCCCTTTTATATATATATATATATATATATAGGGAAAAGGTACTATGCACTTGACCTCACGATTAGCTCCCATGAGATCGAGCTGTGTGGGCCCCACCGTGATGCATGTCTACCATCAATACCGTGCATTTGATGCGTACCCTCTAAATTATGGGATATCTCAAAAATCGGCCGTATACGGAACTCAGGTGGGCCATACCATCTAAAATCATGTGAAACATTGTTAAAACATATAAAAGCACTTGGTAGGGCCCACCTAAGTTTTGAATGCTGCTAAAACTTGGTCTAAACCCTCATGCAAGTGTAACACACATAATGGATGGGCTGGATTTGCAAATCACATCTCGTTGGGCCCAAAAAATTGATTATGAATGTTTTAATGGTGCACAGCCCCTCCCCGCTTCTGTATGTGGTGTGGCCCACACAAGTCACGAATTGACTTGATTTTTGAGACCTAGGCCCACGATGGAATGGTGCATCTGACTGATGGGTTAGATGTTCAAACCGCATCACGGTGGGGCCCACATAGCTCGACCTCATGGGACGGACTCGTGAGGTGAGCACATAGTACCTTTTCCTATATATATATATATATATATATATATTGTTGGGGAAAAAACACCAAGTCCGGAGACCCGGTTATGGAATGGACCAACCCTATCGGCACTGTCCGAGAGTTCGAGGTAACGTATGAGACAAAGCCTAGAGGAGAGACTTAGCTCGGATTCTTGGGAAACGAATCCCGACCGAGACCTTAAGAGTTAGGAGCGATAGCCAAAGTAAGACACATAAAGTTGGCTTGGTTAACGAGGCAGCAATGTCTAAAGGGGCCAACTGATCCCTTGAAGCTAAAAGCAACCCGACCGACCATAAAACCGACCCATACAAGGCCGGTTAAGTGTCAGTTATCCAATTGAGGAAGAACGTCGGCCGTAAACCGATCCTGTTCCTTCTGATAGGAGGCAAAAAGCTTTATCCTTATAGCCGGCCGAGACTCGTCTGTTACTTGAGTCGGTCAAGACCGAGCTGAGCGAGGAAGAGATGGTGTAAGCTTAAATACCGTTCCAAAAATCATGGGAAAGGATTCTCGATCCCGAGGATCTCGGGATCGAGAAGCGTCCGTAAGTAGATTACGGTTAAATCAAATTTCCTAGAAATCGAGGAGAGAATCCCCGTACAGCGGGATCCTCCCTCTCCTACAAATGAGAGACACTTCAAGGGTGAAAGGTACGCAAAAACTCTCTCCCAAACCCCCTCAATACTATAAGACCCAAATTCCTAGCCTGACTTTGGCATCGGAGGGTCCCCTGTTCTAGCCAAGGTCTCCTTTGTCCTCTTCTTGTGCAGGTATTCAAAGGTCTAAGGAAAGTGGACCAGATTTTTGCATCAACGTGTGTGTGTGTGTGTGTGTGTGTGTATGCGAAATTTAATTGATAGATTATAAAAATGAATTTACAACCTTTAAACAGTGATACCAAAACTAGGAAGAATTTACAACCTTTAAATAGTGATACCAAACCTAGGAATAAGTTTCATAATCAAACTCCAACTCAAACTCCTTAAGCGTGTGTTTGATTTTCTAAACCAATTGTAAATATACTGCAAATAGGAATAATGATTATTTCTTTTCGTAATTGCGGCATTGTTACCTATGTTTGATTTGGCGGTTATTTTTTGAGCTAAAAACCGAGGACACTACGAAATATATTTGGGGCCTACCTTGATGTATGTGGCCTATCCACACCGTCCATTTGTTATGCCAGCTAAATTTATGCTTGACCAAAAAAATGAGGTTGATACAAAGCTCAAGTGGACCACATCACAGGATTTAGGGAATCGAACATCTACCGTTAAAAACTTATCAGTGCCACTATTTCCTTTAGTGTGGGCCACTTGAGTGTTGGATCAGCCTCATTTTTTAGCTCATGCCTCAAAATGTTACGCTAAAATGGATGGATAGCGCAGATATATCTTATATAATAGGGTGGAGCCCAAAAATTTTAACTAATCTTTTTTATTCGGTTTTCAAAACTAAAATGTAATTGCATTTTCAAACGGGGTGGAGAAGTAAGGATTTGGAAAATCAAACAGGCCCTAAAATTTGTAACCTAATATAAATAGTAAATTTAATTATTTATAGTGTCTGTTCTATTTCGCTTAACCACGTTATTCTCCTAATTTTTCTAAGCACTTTTCATGTTGGACACAACTCCTAAAGCTCAAATGACGAAGAAATATAATCAAACTAAAACTTACCATAAATAGTAAAAACAGATGCAAAAGGATTTTTGACTATCGAAATGATGGAATCTCGCAAATTCGATGTGGGCAACCCGGCATAGCTGAGTTGGTTGGCTAAAGTAGCTTCTCCTACCCAAAATCATATATGGTACATTGAGTAACTCGTTTTGGTTTGCGAGATACGCCCATTGTAAGGTTTTGCCGGTCCGAATCACCTCCGCCTCCAATCAGACCTTCTCTCCATCCTCGACATGAAAGTGTCCACGACCCGCTCTACATCAGTCTGGCGTGGGCCTGGATTTTGAACTGGTTGGACTGTTCAAAATTCTAATTTTGCTAGGCCAGCAGGCCCATTGTCAGCCTTAGATATTTTGGTTTACTCTATAATACGTGAAGATTTTTTACTGTTTGTTGGTGGCCCACTTGCAATCTTCTAATCATAGTTTGTGCAATGTTTTATGAGAAGCAATGGATGGACTGATGGATCTCAATAGCAAAGAAGAAATATCAAAAAGGAAAATTAAACCCACGAAACATAGACCGTCTGATTTCGCTACATTGTCCATGCTACATGATACAGCTTGGAGGACGTTTTAAAACTAGAAAACTGTGTTTTATTTCCGAATCTATACTACTTTCTCACACTTGGATCTGTTGAACACATTTCAGGTCTATCCATGGCCCACTAAAGTGGCCCGGTCTGCTTCATGAACCTTGGATCTTCATCCCTACCAACATTATTCAGTATCGCCTAACTGATATATATACACGATACATGCTAAGGCTACTTGCCAGAGTAGGATTTTGAATCGAATCTTCTCTCCCCCACGTGTGAGCTACTCAGGCCGTTCTTGAGGCTGGCCCAGTGTGTATATGACTAGCCTAGAAATTAGTCTAGTCCAGTCATCAGATGGACCACTTGGGTTCAGAGAAAATGGGCAGTTAATAAGGCTCGACCACATTCATGACAGGGCCTTATTTTTGGGCCGTCGAGCATTCCTAATGGGGCCCATCAAATGAACAGCCCAGGTCGTCCTGCGTGGGATTCAAAATAAAACTCCCGCCATTAGCCTTAGCAGGCCTATGTTTACATACAAGCTACGGTTAAAGACACCAAAACCAACACATGAAAGGGGCCTATTGAGCTAATGGTACCAGCGGCCCATCGATGATCAAACGTGACATCGCCCCACCAATGAACTTTAGATTGATTAAAGGCTGGGATTGAGCTTCTCTGTTTTGAACCCATCATTCCCTCCCTTCTTCTCATCCTTAATACCAATGGCAATATACCTGCAAGGCTCTACATCCTCCAACAACTGCACCACAGTTCTCATCGTTGGCCTCAATGCCGGAAGGCGGGCAGTGCAGAGAATGGCAATCCGCAGCACCCGAATGACGTCTTCCTTCGACGCTTCCGGTATCCTCGCATCGACCAAGCCAATCACACTCTCCCTGCTCATCATCTGTGATGAAACCCAGTACACAATGTCCTTGTTGTTGCCGAATTCGGGCTCGATGGGCCGCTTTCCGGTCACTAGTTCCATTAGAACGACACCGAAGCTGTATACATCACTCTTCTCAGTCACTTTGCAAGTGTACGCGTATTCTTCAGCACAAAAAATTACAAGAAAAACATATCAGTTGATGCAGATATCATATCAATCAATCTAAAATGTTCAATTGGTGGACCATACATAGCCCAAAACTGCAAGGATTGTATTTCCAATGATAATCTGGCTTTGGGTAGTCCGCAGAAGTTATCAGGACTGTGGTTAAATGGTTATGATATAGTTTGATTGTTGCAGTTTGTGCGTTTTGGTCCATTCAAGAAGTGAAATCTGTAACTGAATTCTCACCTGGGGCAATGTATCCGTGAGTCCCGGCGATCACATGCGTCGAATCCTTGGCCCCACTCACCTGCATGATCTTTGCAAGCCCAAAATCAGCAATCCGGGGCTTGAAGAACTCATCCAAGAGAATGTTGCTCGACTTCACATCGCGGTGTATGATCGGCCGGTCGCATCCATGGTGGAGATACTCTAGCCCCTTGGCGGACCCCACCGCGATCTCGTACCGGGTCCCCCAATCAAGCTCCATCTTCTGGCATGTGTGGAGCCGGTCCCACAAGCTCCCATTAGGCAAGTACTCATACACCAAGAGGTTTGAATCCTCACTGGTGATGCTGCAATACAGCTTCACCACATTCACATGCCGGATCGAGCTCAGCGTCGCCACCTCAGCATCAAATTCTGGCGAAATTTCCAATCGTTTCATCAGCATCGCCGAGCTGCTCCTCCGGCCGCTGCTGCCGGAATCTAAATTCCATATGTGCTTCACAGCAAGCTCTTTCCCATTATCTAAAGGGACCCGATACACGTTCCCCGACCCACCCTTCCCAATCAGATTATCCTGCTTGATCGAATCCAAGATCTCTTGCTCAGTGAAGCTGACAATCCGAAACGACTTCATGTCCCACGATTCTTTGATTGGACGGTCACGATCTCTTCTCCCTTTCTTCACAAAGAGATAACAGCCCAGAGCGACAATCAGGACAGACGCTCCGGCAAGGAAGCATGAAATCAGTGTTTTGAGTTTGCTGCTCTTATCATAATCAGACGAACATCGCCGGAAATTCTGAATGTTCTGACTACACAGGCCGGGATTTCCGATGAAGCTGCTGTTATAGGCCGCGATGGAAAGAGTGTCCGGTATGCGGCCTGTTAGTCTGTTTTCTGATAGGTCTAGAAGGCTAAGCTTCAAAGACGAGAAGCTCGCCGGAATCTGACCCACAAGTCTGTTTTCTGAGAGATTCAATGAATTGAGGGATTGCATGGACCCCAAGCTCGCTGGAATCTGACCCGAGAGTGAGTTTCCGGCGAAGTTGATTACGTGGAGCGAATCACAAGAAGCTAATGAGTCCGGAATGTCCCCGGAAAATGCATTCCCCTGTAACAACAAGTTGTTTAGCTTCTTTAATTCCCCGATGCCGGACGGAATCTCGCCGGAGAATTCGTTGTAGCTAGCTTCAATTGAAACCAATGACGTGGCTTTCGAGATCTCCTGTGGCAATCCACCGGAGAATTTATTGTTCGAGATGAACAGCTGCCCGAGATTCCCAGCACTCGCGATGTCAGAGGTCACGGGGCCATCGAAGCTGTTGAATTCGAGATCGATGATCTCTGCATTCGGTAGGCCCCACAATCCAGAAGGTACTCTCCCTGAAAGCGAATTGTTGGTGACCCGGAAACGGATCATTGTCTTGCAGGCTGCATAGCTTGCCGGAATCTCGCCGGAGAGTCGGTTGTTTAAGATGAGGAGCTTCTTCATCTTGCCCTGCTTGCACATATCGGGTGGGATGGGGCCTTCCAAGATGTTATCAGTGACGTCAATGAAATTGAATTCAGCCCAGCTTCCAAGCTCCGGTGGAAGCGGCCCCGATAGCTTATTCGAATACAGAGAAAGGTTAACGAGGCGCTTGAAATTCCCAAATTCTGCTGGAATTCCACCCTCAAATCCATTATCGAAGAGTTGTAGCGAGATGAGATTCGTCAGGAACTTCAATTCTCTGAGATCACCTTCGAGTTTGTTGTCGGATACATCAAAATATTCCAATTTGGAGAGATTTCGGAACCCGTCGGGAATCTTTCCGACGAGATTATTCCTCCACAATTGCAGCTGCCAGAGGTTGTTGAGTTTCACAATCTCTGACGGGATCACGCCGGTAAGATGATTGCAAGAGAGTTCAAGGTTGATGAGGCCCGTCAGGTTGCCGATCGACCGTGGGATTTCGCCTTCGATGCTGCAATTCGACAGGTACAGCCATGAAAGCTTGCCAAGACTTAGAACTTCGGTCGGAAACGGACTGATATCGAATGTTGGATTGTCGCCGAGGAGGAGCGAGATGAGATTCGAAAGATTCCGGAGCGAATTGGACGGAAGCGGGCCGGAGAATTTGTTAGAAGAGAGATTCAAGACCTGTAATTGGATGAGATTGGAGAAATCGGGTAGCGGCCCGGAGAAGTGATTAGAGGCCAGATCCAAGTACTGTAACTTGGCGCAGTTACGGAGATCGGGTTTTATGGGACCCGATAGGGAATTCGACCCGATTGCGAGCTTTCGAAGCGATGGAAGGGTGCAGATCGAATCGAGGGGGAGCGGTCCGAAGAGATTTTGGCTGGTGAGGTCGATCTCGGCGACGGATCCGGTTGGATCGCAGGAGATGCCGGTGAAGTTGCAGAGGGGGAGGTTTGATTGCCAGGATTGGAGAGATGGAGGGTTGGAGAGCTGGGATTTGATGTTGAGGAGGATCTGGAGGTCGGTGTCGGATCGGACGGTGGAGATGGAGGCGAAGAGGAGAAGGAGATAGAGGAGGGTAGTAACGTGTCGGGGAGTATCGGGAGCCGACATTTCGAATGTGAAATGTCGGAACGGAGTCGAGCGGATTTGCTTTGGATGGGTGATATTCGAAGTATAAGAAGAAGGCTGGCGTTATAAGGCGGTTGTGGGGCCCACCGTTTTGCCTTCGTGCTGAGTGGGATTTCTGGCCCTTCGTACGCAGTGGGAGTTTCTGGCCGACTTCGTTGACTCTTTTTAAGTTTTTTTTGTTCTTTTGAAGCGACAATAACGGGCCAGATGGAGAGGACCCGGATTTTCTGCCGAAGCCCTTCGCAGGAAGCTCCTGCACAAGGATTCTGGCTGGGGCCACTGTGATGTTTGTGATAAATCCCACCCGTTCATCCGTTTTTCGAGATCATTTTAGGCCATGATACAAAAAATAATGTGGATCTAAAACTCAAATGGGCCACACGAGAGGAAACAGTTGGGATTTAGTGACCACCGTTGAAATATTTATATGGCCACAAAAGTTTTGCATCGGTCTAAGTTTCTGGGTCACTTCATCCCAGTGAAAATGACATTATAAACGGTTTGGATGGCATATAAACATCAAGGTGGAGTCTAGGAAGGTTTCAACTATAGGAATTCTTTTCCCCACTGTTTCCTCTCGTGTGGCCCATTTCATTATTGGATCCTCATTATTTTTTGTCTCATGATCTAAAATGATATCGAAAGACAGATGGACGGGTTAGATTTATCATAAACATCACGGTAGGCCCAACCAGAATCCTTACACAACCAGAGAGGCTTTGGCAGGAAATCCGACCAGATGGAGAGCTGTTAGAGATGGGAACGTGGAAACGTGTTCTTATTGGAGCCCTTCATCGGGGGAAGTCCCACCGTTGAAATGACCTTCCCAAGAATCCGGACCATTCAGGTCATGAGGTGGGCCGCACTTGAGCAAAAAGAACGGATGCGGATTGCCTGGAGACCAGATTAGCATGGATATCCCTGATGACCCGAATCTGTGGGTCCACTGTGATTTATGTGTTTTATCCAGGCTGTCCGTACACTTTTGCAAATGATTTTTGGGCATGAGCCCAGAAACGAGGCATATCCAAAGCTCAAGTGGACCATGGCACAGGAAACAGTGGGAATTGAATGGCTACCGTTGAAAACTTCCTGAGCCACATAAGTTTTGGATCAAGCTGATATTTGTGTTTTCCCTTCTTCCGGTTCAACGTGACCTTACGAACATGTTGGAACATCACTGTCTGCCCCAGCAAGATTTCAACGGACGTCATTATCCCCACTGTTTTGGTGTGGTGTGGCCCACTTGAACTTTGAATCTGTCTCATTTTTTAGATCATAGACCAAAGTGATCTCAAAAAACCGATGGATGGCATGGATAAAACACATACATTATGGTGAGCCCTACACACAATCTGCGTCCAAAAGGAACGGCTTGTTCCTGGCGATGAGAGGACGGGCTTGGCTCCTGGTAGAGGTGTACATGAGTAGACCCCTTGGCGACACCAGTTCGAACTCGGCTTGGTTCGGTCCTTAAGCCTGACTGGCCAGCTTGGCTCAGTTCGATGATGGACTGCATCTCAAGTTCTCACTATTTGTAAAACAGCAGCAAACACCTTGTTGGTAACATGAAAATCAAGAAAAAGAGGTATTTGTTTCACATACATACCTTCCTTGCCACTAGCCAACTCCTGGTTGGGTCATTTCATCACACTGTTTGTGAGCAACATCAATATCAAAGTAACTGAGTCACTAAACTGGTTCGATTCGAGCCGGGTTCAATTCGAGTCGAGTCGAGCTCGGCCAAGCTCAAACTCGGTTCAAAAAATTTTCGAGCTCAAAAAATCAGCTTGACTTGGCTTGAACTCAATTTCGAACCGAGTCGAATTTAGCTTGTTCAAGTCAAGTCAAGCGAGCTAACCGAGCTAACTCTGCTCGTGTACAGCCCTAGTCCTTGGTCGTAGGGTGAGGCCCTCCCCGGACTATGCCACTTCATATACAACACTCTGAAATGGATTGAAATCGTCTGCAACACTTGCTTCACACAGGGCGTAAAACACCTAAGATTGTGGGGCCCATCATGCAATCCACTCGGTCTATCAAGTGTTATCTTCACTTTTAGATTCAAATGCCAAAAATCAATTAGAGCAACAACTCAGATGGGCCACAATGCCAACCATAGGCTTGTGTGGTGAGGCCACCATGGTATCTTCATCAAACTATTAATTAGGTGTAAGATACTAGGGGTGCACACGGGTCGGTTCGGTCCGATTTTTGGGGTGAAATCGGAACCGAACTGTTCATAACGGTTCTAGGATTTTGGGAACCGAAACCGGACCGTTAAAACCGGTTCGGTTCCGAATCAGTTCCATGGTTCGGAGAGAGAGAGAGAGAGAGAGAGAGAGAGAGAGAGAGAGAGAGAGGACCGGCGGCGACGAGAGAGAGGAGCAGAGAGAGAGAGAGAGGACTAGCGACAGAGAGAGGGCAACCGCAACAAGGGTCAAGTCAGCGTGAACAGGGGTTAGGGACTTAGGGTTTAAGTTTTTTTTTTTTTTTTTAAATATAGGTTCAGTTTCGTAGTTCGAATCCATGGTTCGGTTCTATGGATCGATTCATGGTTCAGTTCAGTTATACATACCCCCAAACCGAGAACTGAACCAAACTAAACTGTTCTTTAACTTTTGGAACCAGAACCGAAACCAGTGCACTTTAGAACCGGACCGTTTGGTCGGTTCCGGTCCAATTCCACGATTCTACCAGTTCGATGTGCACCCTTATAAGATACCATGACGAAGATAAGATACAGAAATCAACCTAATACAAAACTCATGCGGGCCCCACGGTGTGAACTTAGCTGTTTTCATAGAAACTTTACATTATTCCCATTGGTTTAGCCCATCCGATCTTGAGTGTTTTACGCATTGCTTAGCACAACTCTGTAAACGGCTAGGTTCCCTACCAAATTGTACATGTGGCATATATCAATGTTCCATTTTTTCATAAGAGATACTTTTAAACCGACTAAATTGAATAATATATAGTTAGTAGATCGCGTCCCAAGAGTCAGATTGGTTTACCAATCCAAACATGTGATTTATAAATACTTCTTTGTGGTGTATAGAGTCACTAATGTATATTTTCTTAACCGTCCAATAAATTTCCACCAATTTAATAATTAAATTTTAATGTGCATGAATTATGTTGAATTTTTTCACTAAGCTTGTAATGTAGAACGTGTCACAGATACATTCCTAGCATGGTTAGACCAAAAGAAGGTGGACCATAAATTGAGCATAACTTTTGATCTGGGTATTATTACGGCGCACCAGACGAAGTATCATGAACCGAAGCAACACGAGAACTCGAGAATGAGTTCTTTTGAAGTAGAGGGGACTGATATAGAACGGGTCACAGACACTTTCATGTCCAAGATGGACTAGAGAAGGCCCGATCAAAGTCAAAAGTCATCAAGACCATCAGAACCTTAAAACAAACATATCTCGCAAACCGGAATGAATTACGCTGAATTTGCGGGATTCCATCCTATCGACGGCCAAATTCCATGTTTAGTTCCATTTTTACGTTAAGCCACGTGAGACACTAATTATAAAAGTAAATTTACTATTTATAGTAAGTTACAAAATTTAGAGAGTTTTAGTTATAATTTACTTCTGATTTTTATTTTCTTGGGATCAATCAATTAAATTTCGAATTTATAAGAATTTATTTCTATTTTCTTACTTTCTTTTCTCGTGGATTCGAGAAGTCTACGTGAAAAGTCTAGAGAAACTCCGTGAATTTAGAGTAGTTATCCTTGAGGAAGACGGTGATCAATTTCATCACGTTCATCCCCTGTGTCAGCTTGCCTAGCTTACTATTTCATTAATAGTAAAACCCTAGAGATGAAAGGTTAGCTGATGAGTCGGCCCAAGAATTAGAGAGTGATGCCGAGCCCGAGAACAATTCAGTTGAGACGTGATCCTATTTGTCAGAAGACGAATTGGCCACTTTGGGCTGTTCCTAGTTATCCACTTTCGTTGGAATTATTTCAATTGATTTAAGTTGCGTGTTGGTGTTGATTTCGCTTTTGTTTCTAAACATTGGAATTGGTTATCTTACTTGAATTTGACGTATGAGTAGGACCCAAGATGAGTGGGCTAAATTGATTGATGGATGGTAATTATGAATGAAGTTGAGTAGCCTATGACTATTAAAAATGCATGAACGGTGTATTTAATTATTTTGTGTGATTGATAATAATTGTACTTATATGGAATTTAGAATGAAGGTAACCCTT
The DNA here is from genome assembly GCF_029962835.1 of Magnolia sinica. Classification (NCBI taxonomy): domain Eukaryota; kingdom Viridiplantae; phylum Streptophyta; class Magnoliopsida; order Magnoliales; family Magnoliaceae; genus Magnolia; species Magnolia sinica. The sequence continues at coordinate 64,834,979 of NC_080588.1, forward strand.
GTTTCTTAATGAGTTGTACCATTGATTATATTAAATACACTACTTTTCTTCTTATTTTTTTCGCACACGCACACTGGCACACACACTCACGCTAGTGGAATTTCACCACCTATGGTACTCGAACCCTTGACCGGATGTTGAGACTCTGTGTATGAGTGTTAGTAACTTAAATACGATGGTCCACACTCAGTACTCAGAATTTTGGGACCTGATTGTGGGGCCCACCAAAATGTTACGCCCTTTGGTATTTGTGTTTTCTTTTCGTAGTGGCCTCCGAGACGGAAGCAGATTGCGTAGTGAGCAATTTATCAGATAATTTTAGATCTCTATATATGAAATTAAGCATATCCAAAGCTCAAGTGGACCACACCACATGAAATGGTGTGAATTCAATGTTTACCGTTGAAAAGTTCTCAAGGGTTACAGAAGTTTTACATCAAGCTGATATTTCTATTTCCACTTTATCCACGTCTTTTTTATCCTATGAACATATTGGATGACAAATACACATTATTGAATGCCTCGGAAAGGTTTCAACAGTGGAAATCAATATTTCCACTGTTTCGTGTGGTATGATACATTTGAGCTTTGGATATGCTTCAATTTTGGGCTCAACCCTTAAAATGATTTGGAAAAACGGATGGACGGTGTGGATAAAATACATGCATTCAAGGTGGGCCCAACAGAGTTTACTCAGTACGATAAGAGCGTACTGAGCAATCCGATTTCCTCCGGGACTTGCTCAATGGGCATAGATTGCCTTTTGCCCCCTGAGCACCAGGAAGTTCATGTAGTCGAAAGCTATGTAGGCTCATAGAGATGGATGTGATAAATCCACTCCGTCCATCAATTTTGCAAGATCGCAATAGGACAAGAATAAAAACATCAGGCAGATCTAAAACTCACGTGGACCACACCACACGAAAACGAACAAAAATTTTCACCATTAAAACCTTCCTGGAGACTACCATGATGTTTATATGCTATCTAAACCGTTCATAGGGTTACTACCAATCAGATAAACAGTAGACACAAATATCATCCTGAAAAAAAACTTATATGGCTCCACAAAGTTTCCAAGGGCAGGCGTTCAATCCCCAATATTTCATGTGGTGTGGTCCAATGAGTTTTATATCTACTTGATATTTATAAATCTAACCTATTTTGGTATTCCAAAACTGATGGACAGAATGGATTTGTCACAGGCATCTCCGTGGACCCCATATCTTCCAACGCCCATAGGCACCGTATGAGATTTGGATCCGCCTACTTTTTAGGCTCATGTCCTAAAATGAGTTGAGAAATGGAAGGTCGGCGTGGATAAAACAAATACATCAGTGGGGTCCGCGAAGCTTTTCTGGCACGAGTCCATATCCCTGCTAAAGATAAAATAAAGCTAGAGCTGTACACGAGTCAAATTGAGTCGAGCCAGGCATACGGACGCTGATTGCGTCCTACCCCCGCCCGGACGGCAATCCATCCGGGCAGGGCTACGTGGGGCCCACTGTGATGTAAGTGTTTTATCCAGGCCATTAATCGCTTTTCTCATATCATCTTAAGGTATAAGCTAAACAATGAGCAAAATACATGGCTTAAGTGGACCACAAACTGAAGATTTAATGTCCACCATTAAAAACTTCTTGAGAGCCGGAGAAGTTTCGGATCAAGCTAATATTTGTTTTTTCACTTCATCCACGTCTATATGACCTTATTAATAGGTTGGATGATAAAAAAAAACATCAGGGTGACCCTTAGAAAGGTTTCAACGGTGGGTGTCATTATCACTGCAGCTTCCTCCGATGTGATCCGCTGGAGCTATGGACCTGCTTCAATTTTACATACATACCTTAAAATGATATGAGAAAAGCAATAAATAGCGTGGATAAAACACTTACATCACGGTGGGCCCCACAGAGCCCTGCTCGGACGGATTACTGTCCGGGCGGGGGGTAGGACGCAATCCGCATCCTTGGCATACTGGCCGCTAGCTGACCTCAGCTCGAACTCGGCTCAGCTCATTCCTTGAGCCTGACTGACCGGCTCAACTTGGTTCGATCAGCAGCTCGAGCCAATTCGAGCCGAGTTCGAGCCGAGATTGAGCCTCTGCGGTATTTTCTCAAATACATGAAGTGCACCTTCAATTTCTCACGGTATGTATATAAAAGTAGCAGCAGCAGTTTACAGGTATTTAATCAAACGCTCAATAGTCAACATCATAATCAAGATACAAAGGTATTCGTTTCATATTCATACTTTTTTTGCCACCAGCCGGCACTTCGCTGAGTCATTTCATCAAACACTTGGTGAGCACCATCAATATCAAAATAACTGAGTCACCGAACTAATTCGATTCGAGTTGGGGTTCAATCCAAGTCAAATCAAGGTCGAGCAATCTTGAACTCAACTCAAAAATTTTTCGAGATAAAAAATTCAGCTCAACTCGACTCGAACTCATCATGGAACTAAGCAGAATCAAGATTTTTCGAGTTGAGTCGAGTGAGCTAACCGAGCTAACTTGGTTCATGTACAACTCCAACTAAGGGGATGTTTGGAGCATGGGATTATATGGGTTTAATTGGGATGGAATTGCCAAAATATAATGATTACACTGTGTCTGGGATTGTCGTCCAATCGCATGGCTTGAAGGCTATCCCACTTCATGTTTGGGAAATGAATTGGCTACTCATCTTGCCACCACCAGTCGGTGCTCTGTAAGCCCCACCATGATGTATGTGTTTCATCCATGCCTCCCACCCATTCTTCCATGTCATTTTATGGTATGAGCCCAAAAATGAGTTTGATCCAAATCTCAAGTGGACTGCACAGTTGGCCCTGGAAGGTTTTTAATGGTGTAATTCAATCACTACTATTTTCCCATGGTGCGGTTATCTACCTCATTTTTGGGATCAAGCCCTAACATTATATTTCAAAATGGATGGACTGCATAGATAAAACACATATATCATAGTGGGATCCATATAACACCGATCACTAGCCACATGAAACTCACATAACTCACAGTAAAATTGCAGAAACCCTTGCTGCTGGCTTCACTACCCGGGCGTGGATTATATACTGAAAAGTTCAGTGTCCAAATTGCTACTGAAGTGACGGCACCAAGCTTCATGGCCCCCACCATGATGTTTGTGTTATATCCATATCGTCCATCCATTTGAAGAGATCGTTTTATGGCATGATAAAAATAATGAGATAGATCTAAAGTCCAAGCGGACCCCACCATAAAAAACAGTGGGGACAGTGACATCTACCGTTCAAAATTTATTAGGGGCCACAAAAGTTTCCGATCAAGCTTATATTTTTGTTTTCACTTCATCTATCTCTATGTTAATTTATGAATAGATTGGATCTAAAAAAAACACATCATGGTGGGCCCTATAAATATTTCAACGGTGGGTGTGACTGATCCCATGGTTTTCTGTGGCGGGTCCACTTGAACTTTAAATCTATATCATTCTTTTTCTAATGCCATAAAACGATCTCTACAAATGGTTGGACGGTATGGATACAACACATGCATCATGGCGGGGTCCACAGAACTTGGTGACGTTACTTCGGCAGCGACTTGGCCACTGACCTTGTCAGTATCTAATCCGCGCCCTACGGAGAGGACACGGCAACCATCCATGAGTTATTAAAAACCCACTCCCACCCAATCTCATTTAAACCCATGCGCCCAACGCCCCCTGAAGCTATTACCCGGGCCCACCTAGTCCGCTCCCGACGTCGGCAGGATCACCACGCAAGATGCGTTTCACGGGCTTTGATCCGATCGAGACTGTCGTGTGCCTGAGGGATCCAGGTTCTCCTTACACGTGTGGGAATGTCTGTATCAGTTAATATCTTTTAATTAATGAAATCTAAATATTTATCCTTATAATAATAGAAATGCTCTGGTGCTCTCAGAGTACATAAAAGTTATAGTACTGGTAGTTGTTTTGGAACACTTAAACTGTCTAGTCCATTGATCTAGACTGTTCATTTCGTCCAAAACATATTACATCTTACCATGAAAACAACAGATTGATCTTTCAAGTATAACCATGCGATCAATAGACTTTAATTTAATATGGATGGTCAAGATCATTTACGAAAAAATAGGTCCACTAATAAATTGGATCCGTCTATTTGTTAGGACTTATCATGGAGTGCTTATAATTCTAAAGAATAACTTTTTTAGTTAATTGTAACCGTTCAATCACTGGCTTGGAAAATGGATGGTTATAAAAATAAGGCCAAATCAAGGATGGATTGGATCATCTGATCAGAACTATTTTTGCATCATTAAGCATGGTGTATTTTCTGGACTTAATGAACAGTTCAGATCGATCGATTTACAGTCCAAGTCAACCGACGCAACTAGAAGCACTATAAGTGATACTGCCATGAGAGCCGTTTCTAGATTAATAACCCAGGCAAAATTTTTAAGGCGTTCCCAAGAAGAGGAGATTTTTTCCCACTGTACGAGTCATTTTTAAGCCACGTGTTTTATTACGCCTGTCCAAATTTATCTTACCCAATTAATCCTCTGATATACGACGCACTTTTAGCGGACGCCATTTCTTTTAGAAGTGGATGGGCTGGCGTGCGAAGATAAGCGCTGGAGCTCGGAGTTGTACGAATGGCCCCACAGTTACGTATTTATTATATCCACAACGTTCATCCATATTTCAAGATCATTTTGGAGCATCATCCAAAAAAAATCATATCCAAAGATCAATTGGACCACAGCACATAGCAGCGGGGATATTGATTTTCACCGTTAAAAATTTCATAGGGCCCACCATAACATTTATATTCCATCCAATCTATTCATAAAGTCACAAAGACCTAGATGAAGAGGAAAAACAAATTTTATATTGATCCAAAACTTCTGTGACCCCTAAAATGGTTTCAATGGTAGACGTTTAATCCCCACTGTTTTTTTACAGTGTGGTCCACTTGATAGTTAGATCCATCTTATTTTTTGACTCAAGCCTTAATATGAGCTCGCCAAATGGATGGACAATTTGGATATAACACATACCTCATGATTGGATCCACAGAACTTGCTGACTTCAATACACTAGCTATATCGTTGGTGTGTGGTACACCAACCAATTCACTTCCTCCTTCCACGGACGCGGCACTACCGCCAACCCAGCGGCTCCAACGGGCGGCGGTAGTACCTCCGCATTGCCACCCGAAAATGGATTGGCTACTCCCCTAACACTAGCCAATGGCTGGTGGTTAGTGCTCTGCGAACCCTACCATTATGTATTTGTTTCATCTATGCCGTCCATATATTTTTAAAGATCATTTTAAGATATGAGACCAAATATGAGGTTTATCTCAATCTCAAGTGGACCACATTACAGGAAACAATTTTAAATGAGTATCGAACATTAAAAACATTTTGGGGGCCATAAAAGTTTTGAATTAAGCTAAAATTTGTTTTTTCCCTTCATCTGGGCCTATATGACCTAATCAATAGATTGGATGTCAAATAAATAGTACAGTAGACCTTAGGAGGATTTTAATGGTGGATATCCAATAACTATTGTTTTCATGTGGTGTGGTCCACTTGAGATTTATATCTCTCTCATGTTTTGGATCAAGCACTAAAATGATATTTAAAAATGGATGAAACACATACATCATGGTGGGGCCCATAGAGCACCGACCACTAGCCATGGGGCCGGTGGCAGGGGGAGTAGCCAATCCGTTTCCCTGTTGCCCCGTCATTGTAGGCCCATAGAGCATGGATAAAACGCATGCATCATTGTAGGCCCATAGAGCTTTGACACCATCTAGCTGGGTGGCATTGGGGTCATTAGCCAAATCACGTTTGGGCAAGTGGTATGGATTATGCAATGCTCATTGTTTTGGCAGGTGGTCCCTTGGCCAGGATTGATAACTTGTCCAAGTTGGATGTGACTCATTTGAGTTGGCTCAGATTGTGTCGTGTCAGATCTGAATCGGCAGTTAAATTGGATTGGCAAAGAGGGTGACTGGGTCTAACTCAGCAGAGTCACCTCAACTCAACTCAGGACTGAATGTCTGTGACACCCTATCAACATGGAATTGACTGTGAAGTGAAGGGGATTGACCGCAAAATGCATGGAATTGACTGTGAAGTGAAGGGAATTCACCGTGAAATGTATGGAATTGACTGTGAAGTGAAGGGAATTGATCGTGAAGTAAAGAGAATTCGTTAGACTTTACCGTGAAATGAATGGAATTAACCGCGAAGTGAAGGGGATTGACCACGAAATGCATGTAATTGACCGTGAAGTGAATGGAATTTGCCAGAACTCACCGTGAAATGCATGGAATTGACTGTGAAATGAAGGGAATTGACTGCAAATGCATGGAATTGACCGTGAAGTGAAGGGAATTCGCTGGAATTCACCGTGAAATGCATGGAATTGACCGTGAAGTGGAGGGAATTGACCGCGAAATGAATGAAATTGACCGTGAAATAAAGGGAATTCGTCGAACTTCACCGTGAAATGAATGGAATTGACCGCGAAGTGAAGGAGATTGACCACGAAATGCATGTAATTGATCGTGAAGTGAAGGGAATTTGCTAGAATTCACTGTGAAATGCATGGAATTGACCGTGAAATGAAAGGAATTGATTGCGAATGCATGGAATTGACCGTGAAGTGAAGGGAATTCGCTGGAATTCACCGTGAAATGCATGGAATTGATAGTAAAGTGAAGAGAATTGACCGCAAAATGAATGGAATTGACCGTAAAGTGAAGAGAATTCACTGGATTCACCATGAAATGAATGGAATGGACCACGAAGTGAAGGGGATTGACCGCAAAATGTATGGAATTGACCGTGAAGTGAATGAAATTGACCGCACACTGAATGAAATTCACCGCGAAGTGAATAAAATGAATGAAATTGACTGTAAAGTGAATGAAATTGATTTTCAATCATCAACCTGATGGAATGTTTGAAAATAATAAAGTTGGTTGGCTAAAGTAGCTTCTCCTATCCTAAAATCACATATGGTACGTCAAGTAACTCATTCTAGTTTAGGATATATACTTGTTAGATAAATAAATAAAGAAATGAATAAAAAGAGAGAAATTTTTTTTTATATGCTTATATATACATATTTATATAAATATGTAATAGAGAAAAATGTAGGTAGAATAAAATTCTCTATGTAAATTTTTTTTTTTTTTTAAGTGTGCTGTGGAAGTCTGTGTGTTTATCTATTCGATAGCTACTGAAATGGCTACGGTTATAATCCATAGCATTACAGAATCTCAGCTCTCAAAAAGCACATTCTGATCAAGCAAGGCCATTTCCAATGGCTACGGGCATTTCGGTCCGTTGGAAAATTATTCATGGAAACTAAGTGTGGGAGGGCTATGTAAGGTGGCTGGCTGACAAGTGACAAATGAGACGTACAACAGGAAAAATCTCCAGGAAGGCATCTCGTCTCGATTCTCGTGTTTATCACATGGAGTTCAGAACTGATTAAGTACAACCGGGAGGAGGCCAACCTTTTTGTCCAATCAGAATTTGTGGTCCAATATACCATTTTTAAAGGAAATCTGAACCATTAAAACAATAGAAACGAAGATGAAGATCATTTCATAGGTTCAAATTTTCAGTTTACTCTATTCATTGACATGTATATGCTGTTTCATACCACTGGTTGTTTATTGATTTACGGTGTATCTCACACGATGAATAGATACAAAGAAGTTTCATTTCTAATGATCTTTATGCTGGGGCCTAGTTTTTACATGGTATGGATTTTCTATAGAGATGGTGTGTGGAAGGACTGATTGGGGGACAAGTTAGCTTCCTTCCGGCCGTATTGGATCAGTTCTCTTTAAAGTCATGCTAAGTCCACACGCGTGTGTAAGAAGGGCCATCTACAGGGGATCAGATTAGGTGCGGCCCTGACCGTGGGCCCACCACGCAGTCCATGGGTTTTTCTAGATCATTTTAGTGCATGGTACCAAAAATGAAGGAGATGAACGGTGGAGCCCTCAATCAACACTGTTTCCTATAGTATGGTCCACCTGAGATTTTGATCTACTTCAATTTTTGGTCTCATGCCATAAAATGATCTGGAAAAACGAATGGACGGAGTGGATGTAGAATTCATACATCAAGGTGGGCCCCACTGAAAGGACTGAACCATCTTGGGTGAGGCCGGGGCCGCAACTAATCCTCTCCCTATCTACAAGGCACCACGTGTGGTGGGAATGAAATCCAACGCAACCACCACGTGGGTCCCACGCATTACACAGAGATTCATAAGGTGGAGGGATAAGAAAGCTGGGCCAAGCTTTTGTAAGCCGTCTGCCTTTTTCTAACAATGTCACCTTTCTAATGAGCGGAATGTTCCGATTTTTGCACGAGGGCATCCAAAACAATGGGGAACTTAGGTGGGACCCAACATGATGTTTGTGAGAAATCCACCCCGTCCATCCATTTTTTAAGCTCATTTTAGTATATGAGGCAAGAAATGAGCCGTATCCAATACTCAAGCGGGCCGAAAACAAATACGATTGATTGTCCACGGTTGAAATATTCATGGGACTACAGAAGTTTTGAATTAGGCTAATTTTTTATTTTTTTTATTTTTATCAATTCATCCCAGTACGAATGACGTTATAAATGGTATAGATGGCATGTAAATATCATTATGGGCCCGGGGAGGTTTCAACGGTAGAAATTTTCCTACCCACCTTTTCCTTTAATAAGTCCCAGCTGAGTCTTGGATCCTAATTTATTTTCGTTTCAAGTACTAAAATAATATTATAAAATGGATGGACGAGGTGAATTTCTGGGACCCACCAAGGTTTCCATCGCTCTGAACTTCCCGGGAGAGGATCATGCGGAAATCCGCCTCCGATGCCTAAGACGCGCGTGGGCTTACGAAAGGACGTGGATATCATGCGACAGCCTTTCCCATTAAGTTCCTGCGCAAGGATGTTGGGTGGGGCCACCATCATGTTTGTGGGAAATATACTTTGTTCATCCATTTCACGGACACATTTTAGAAAAAGCAACCAAAATTAAATTACGGTGGATCCAAAATTCAAGTAAGCCATACGAGAGGAAACAGCAGCAAGGATTCAGTGACAATAAAAGCAGGTTAATTTTTGAAACTTCCTGCGAAAGGCTTTAGCAAGAGGATTTCACCACCAATGATGCTCGAACCCGTGACCAAGTGTTGAAACTCAGAGTCTACCACCGGAGCAAGAGTAAGGATAATAAATCCACATCCCTCGTCCCTCGTCGTATTAATACTACGTGAAGGAAGCTTCTATCCCTACTTCAATAACTGGCAGTAACTCTGGGGGTTGAAACTATTGGCATCCATTGGTCCAAATGTTGTAAATTATTTCTATATAATGTGGAAACCGAAAAATTGTAAAATAATCTGAAATCAGGACAGGCTGAAGCACATCTGAAACGCTGTCCTTAAAGCGCTATTTGCCCCTACTCATGTGAATTGAGTATGCTGATAGGTTACAGACAAACTGCTTCTAGGATACGACTAGCCTGGTGTGGGTCTGCGTTCAACAAACACGAAGGTCTATCAAATGGAATTCTTATACACTCTATCTGGCAGAATTACAATATAGAAAAAATTCCAAAAAAGAAAGAAAGAGAAGAAATTCCTTTTGATTTAGACCACTGCACTGGTCAGTTTTTCAGCCACTAGTTCAGATGAACCGTTCTAGACCACACCGTTGGTCTGTTCTTCTAGCAAAGGTTCAACCCTTGCTGTCTTGCTGGAACTACTGAAGTATCGGAGAGAAGTAGTGAGCTGTGTCTCAATTCGTATGGGTCTGCTGGAATGGGTTGAGAGATGATTTGGAAACCCATCCAGACCCTCCTTTTATAAGCGATGGTGGCTAGGGGGTTATGGTCCAGAGATATAAATTTCATTAAGCCATTTTTGGTTGTTGAAAAACTAGCCGTTTTATGGCTGTTTTTTACTGTTGTGCATGGCCATTAATTTGCTGCATGTTGATTGTTGTGAGACAGCAGCTAGCCATTTTCTAGCTGTTGGGCTAGCCATGCAGCAGTTACGGCTGGTCTCTGCATTAATGGCACAGTTGTTACAGTTTTTGCTGCAACAGCTCTTTTCAGTCCCTCTATATATACTGAGGAATATCTCTTCCAGTCCTCTAGTCTCTCTGCCAACCAGTCACCCATTTTAGCCACTTAGTCGCACCGCGACTCACACACGTCTCGCTTCGGTTCACTCAAGGTCGCGAAGGAGCGACCCTCTGCGACACGATGCGGACGTGCGAAGTGCAAAGTGCGCCACTAGCGCCTCTACAGCCACACTGCCTCCCATGCCCACGCCCTCGCACCGAGCCCGAGCTCGAGCTAGTGCCCGTGCCAGAGCGCGAGCGCGCGCGCGGGTGTTCCAGTGCGTAAGGTCCATAGTCCTTGGACTAAGTGAGTAAATATTATAATACTTTACTATTTTCATTTAAACCATTTTTTCTTCTCTTCCCTTTCCTGTGTGAGACTATTCCTAAAAACCCACAAAACGGTGTTTTTTCAAAATAACTTTTTATATATCATATATTATTTTTATTATTGAAATATATTTTATAAAAATCAATATTTTTGCAACACCAAATTGTATGAACACTGTTTACTTATTCAACGGATATGATCACCCAATCAATCTGTTTTTGTTTATTTATTCAATGTGGGGGTGATTGGATACCACCTCCACAGGACCTAGATAGAGACGGAGGGTCCTATCAGGGGAACTGTGGGCCCCACCATGATGTATATGTTTTATCCACTTTGTCCATCCATTTTACAAATTATTGTAGGTGATGAACTCAAAGATGATTAAATGCAAGTGGACCACATCATAGAAAATAGTGGGGATTGAATGCCTACCACTAAAAACCTCTTGAAGGCTGCAATTGGATTAGGCTGATATTTATGTTTTCCTTTCATTTAAGTCTATGTTACCTTATGAATAGGATGGACAACAAATAAACATAATGGTGGACACTAGAAAGGTTTCAAGGGCACGGGTCACTGTCACCACTGCTTCCTCCTATACCGTAGCCCATTCGAGGCATCAATGTGCCTTTTTTTTGGGTTCATGCCTTAAAATGATCTCAAAATGAATGGATGGCTTAGATAAAACATATATACCATGGTAGGCCTCATGGATACTTGATAGGATTGTTCATCTCTAACTAGGTCTTGGTGGGGGTAGTATCCAATGTATACCCTATTATATGTTATCTACTATGGGTCCCATGATTTGGACGGTGTAGACACCCCATACATGTGGCATAAATTTTGAAGTGAATGTATGTGGTGGTAACATCACCGCATTTATGCAGAGACTATGGTAGCTCCATCATCTTCACACAAATGTGATGGATGCACCACCATTTTCACTCAAAACTTACACACGGTCCATCGAAGGTGTTGTTTCATGTGCCTAACTCGCTTGTCCACTCGCTAGTCGACCTTTCATGTTGGCTTGGCTCACAAAAGACTTACGCAAGCCTTACTTCTGCCCATTCATGACCCATCCATAACTCATGCGATGGCACGGTACTCACACATATGAACCTATCTTTTAAACCAAAACCTATGGTTAGTGAAGCCTGAACCAACTCTTCCAAATGCCTATAAAAAAAGGGGGCTCGCCTTCAGAAAAGGGGAGACCTTCATATGGAAAAGCAAAGTTTAGAGGTTGAGAGCAAGTAAGCCAAGGGGAGCTGGAGGGAATTCTAAGACAGATATGGAGACCTTGACTCTCTGTTCTCTCAATCTCTTCCAGCCTTTGATATTTTCTATTCTATTCTAACTTCAAACTAGAAAAGTTCGATCCAAAGGCCTCTGCCATTCTTGAAAATTTTCAAAACCACGAACCCTAGGGCATTCGAAATCCCTAGGGAATTGGGTATTGAAAAATTCCTACACCTGAGAATAAGTAAAGGAAGAATGAGTTCTCTGAACCGCGATTGTCCAAAATTTGCCTTTCCTCATGCGTGAAGTTGATCAGCACACAACTTTCTGCCTACAAGTTAAGTTGTCACATGATAACCACCGTCAATACGCAAACATTAAGCCATATACAAAAGCTCAAATGCACCATAAAGATAATACACAAAGATCATCGCCTGTCAGACCAACTCATGTTTCGCGACGACATTCTGTACGAGCAAATCTCTCAAACAGATCTTGTTATTATATGCGTCCATAAAGAAGTATGCGATCTGCACATAATGGGCACATGATGACTAAAGAAGATCTTATGAAAATGATACCAGCAAACATCTATGGAGTCAGATTACTGCCAGCATGTCATGAATGCTTCAAATGCTAGGAGTGTGTGAATCACATCCATACACTCACTTCTAAGCTTTACAACCTATCAATATCCTGGCCATTCTCAAAATGAGGTATTGACATCATAGGCTAAAGTAAGCCCAAAAGCATTCAACGATCACAAATGCATCATCACGGTAGTCTATTACTTCACTAAAGGGGTGGGAGCAACATCTCACACCACCACAACAACATATCTGAAAAGCAACGTCACCAACCCTCACAAAACGTTGCAAGTCATCACCTCAAAAAAATAGGACACCCCTTATACACCAAAAGTAAAAGGACTTCTTTGAAGAAAAGTGCCTACTTACTACAATCGACTATATCAAGCATATGAAAGTACGTACAAGTATCATGTCACTCTTTAAGCTGCCAAAAAAGAATCATGGGGGAAGCTTTAGAATAGGGAGCATGGTACAAAAAAAGAGTCATGTCCCCTCACCTACTCAATCTTGTGGATAAATCCAAACATTTAGAACATTGTGAAAATCTAAAAAGCTGCCAAACGCAAAAATAATGGACAGATTGGATATGGTGAAAACTTAAAATGGCGCTACAAGTAAAAATGGTAAGAAAAAGAAAAAGAAAATCTCAAATCCAGGAAGGTATAGTTCAAGGCAAGGCAAACATGACAGTCATGATATTTCAAGATCCTTTAACCATGCTCAGACTTAGGGTAGAGATTCCTTTAAACACTTTCTAAAGGCATCTCAAGTCCCTAGGAATCAACTCGAAAAAAATCATCAAGTAATGCATGGCCGACTCAATATACCTAATCCCTAAAATACAGAGCACAAAAGTCCAAACCCCAAATCGTATCTACAGGTTGGCACAAGAGCTTGGTCAGTTCATTTTTTCCATTGATAGTTTTATGTGTTTTTTTTTTTTTTAAAAAGGGAGAAAAAAAAGAGAAAAAAAAAAACAAAAAACAAAATGGGGTGCACATACATGTCTATAATTAAACACCCAACAAAAAAAAAATCCATCTCTGCAGGTTGCATTACTTAAACCAAGTATGTTTCTCTGAAGTGTCCAATCAACAATAACCTCAACCCACTACCCTAGTAAGCATCTATCCATTCCATTTCTATTTGCATGCATCAATCACACACATAATTCGATCTTGACTGTCAAATGCTCTGATCAAGGCATGTTAACGTTGTATGATGGATTAAACTCACACCTTGATCACACCTTATTCGATCTTAACCGTCAAAGGCTCTGATCAAGGCATTTTGATGTTGTATGATGGATCAGATTTGTATATCGATCACACATCACGCATTCACACACATGACAAATATCATGCATTCATAAATATCATGCATTTTTTTCGTTCCTATGTTGATTGTTGTTCTTGATTGTCCCACATACACTTGGAGCCCACTAGAGATCTGATCAATTCCACTTCATGCATTTTTCTTTTATTTCCCCACTAGAGATCTGATCTTAATCGTCCCGCATCCACTTGGAGCACTTTGGATGTCGGATGACAGATTTTAGATCCATTCAATTTCACTATATACATTTTATTTTACTCTTATTTTCCCAATGGATATTTGGTCTTGACCATCCAACATCCACTTAGAGCCTTTTAGACATCGGATGATGGATCATATCCATTCCATTTTATCATTTCATACATTGCATTTCATCATATTACACATTTGCATCCATCTCATTTCCACGCACCATTCAATAAGGGAACCTTGATTTAAACTGTCCAAATTTATAAAAAGACATTTTAGACGTCGAGTGACAAATCAAGTCCATCCCATTTCATCAAACATATCCAATCTTGACGGTCTAAAGCGTTGATCGAGGCCATTAAACATCGTATGATGGATCAGATCCGCATCATCCACATCGATCAAACCCTGATTTCGATCGTCCAAATTTTCCAAAAAAGACCTTTTGGACGCTAAGTGACAAATCAGGTCCATTCCATTTTCATCCAGCATCTCCGACCTTGACTGTCTAATGTTATGATCGAGGCCATTAGATACAGTATGATGGATCAAAGCTACATATATTGATCACTCCAGATTCTGATCACCTAAAGTTCTAATTGTAACCTATTGGACGTTGTATGATGGATCAAATCTATCACGAGCCATACCACAAGACCAAAACTCTGTACATGCAACATCCATGTGAACGCCAGAAGGCAAATATATTTGTTCAACACATTTTAAAAATAAATTTAAAAAAAAGTAGACATAAGATGGCTAACTTGAACTCACAGCTTCAAGTCGGTCATCCCAAGAAAATGATAGATCTATAACACATTTGTTTTAATATCCGAATTAATGTAACCACACCACCACTTGCGAAAAGATGTTTTATGAACCACAGTGACAACATCCAAAACTCAAATAGGTAAAAGCATAATCCAGACAACTGTAGTCCAGGACACCTGCAAAACTATTGCATTGTGATGTGGGAGGTCTGTAAAGCTGCAAAAATGGACAAGCAACTACCCATTACAAACAATACACTTGCAAGCGATCTTAAGGGATTGTGCATCATCGAAAAAACTATTCTTCCATATCCAACATGTGTTATCCTCATAAGGCCGTGTGCGCATAGGGGCTCTAACCACTCAAACATCCAACCAAGCATGTTTCTTCAATGCATATGTCAATCAATGACATGAGAGAGTTGCAATCATATATTGCAACGTTCTCCCCACCCTCGTGAATTGTCTATGTTAAACTTATAACCAAGTAAGCTTCTCGATCACGATACTCTAACAAGTGAAAGTTTCAATCACTTCTCCATCTAATCTAGGTGGGGTATCTACTCGCTTTGGCATTCGATTGTATCCCAACTTCTACCAAAGAGGGTCATCTGTAGACACTCCATACACGTGGCACAAGTTTTGAGCGAATGTGGTAGTAACACCACCGTATTTGCCCAAAACTAGCGAACGGTCCACCGGAGCATTGTTTTATGTGCCTGACTGGCTCATTTGCTCGATGGCCAACCAATCGATCGCTTACACATTGTCTTGGCTCACATGAGCCTCACTTTCACCAATCCATGACCCATGTGATGGCACAGTTCACACGAACCTATTTTTTAAACCAAACTTGTGGTTCATGAAGCCCGGACCTCCCCTTCTAAATGCCTATAAAAAGGGAGGACTCGCCCTTTGGGTTTTTTTTTTTTAGGGAATGCAGAAACAAAGTCTAAAGGCTGAGAGCCAGTAAGCCATGGGGAGCTGGAGAGAATTTTGAGATAAAGACAGAAACCTGACTCTTTGTTCTCTCGATCTTTTTTATTTTATTTCAACTTCAAAGCCAACGTTGTATTCTCGATCTATCCTTTTGCAGCGTGTATATTCCAACCCCTTTGCTTTGAATACTAGGGTAGTGGACTCTGCTCTAACATCATGAAAAATATGTTCTACAATCGCTTCTCTTGAGGATCTTCTGTATTATAAAAACGTGACTTAAAAGAGTAACCAAAAGCTCTATGTTCTTTTTCTTTTCCGTATTCCCATTGAAAAATCCTTTATATTGTTACTATTTTGTTTTCAGTTTGTCTTTTATAGTTAGACATTTAAAAATCAATATTTTACTGGAAGTTTTTTGAATCCCATTTGAAAGCATACATTCTGGTAAAGTAGAGGTTGTGTTTAACACGGGTAGTAAAAGGATGTCTAACTTCTTCATTTTCCATTATCGAAGACCTTACCTAGAATCCACGATGGAAACCTATCCAGGAGTAATCTGAGTCGGGAATTCTTCAATTTTCTCGATCTTAGGATGATTTCATGGATTTTAGCCAACCATAGATTCTCAAGCCTTCAATTTGGCTAGCGGTGGCTTCGATGAATATATGGACACCAATATGTTACATGATGTATTATAGATAGTGTATATATATATATATATATATATATATATATATATATAATATATATATATATATATATATATATATATATATATATATATATATATATGGGAAAAGGTACTATGCGCTCGACCTCACGAGTCCGTCCCATGAGGTCGAGCTGTGTGGGCCCCACCGTGATGCGTTTCGAACATCTACCCCATCAGTCAGATGCACCATTCCATCGTGGGCCTAGGTCTCAAAAATCAAGTCAATCCATGACTTGTGTGGGCCACACCACATATAGAAGTGAGGAGGGGCCGTGCACCATTAAAACATTCATAATCATTTTTTGGGCCCACTGAGATGTGGTTTGCAAATCCATCCCATCCATTATGTGTGTCCCACTTGTATGAGGGTTTAGACCAAGTTTAGCAACATTCAAAACTCAGGTGGGCCCCACCAAGTGCTTTTATATGTTTTAACGGTGTCTTCACATGATTTTAGATGGTATGGCCCACCTAAGTTTCGTATACGGGTGATTTTTGGGATATTCCATAATTTAGAGGGGACCCATCAAATGCACGGTGTTGATGGTCAACACGCATCATGGTGGGGCCCACACAGCTCGACCTCACGGGAGCTTATCATGAGGTCGAGCTCATAGTACCTTTTCCATATATATATAAAGTTTTTTTTCTCAACCCCTCTGCGAGGTTCAAGCCTAAGCTATGGGTTTTATTGATGTCAAAATCTGGACCACCCTCCACTCAATGCCATGAACCTTCGACGAACCCTGGTCCTGCACAAAGGAGTGAGCAAAGGAGACCCTGGCTCAGTCGGGGGACCTTCCGATGCCTAAGTCAAGCTAAGGAATCTAGGTCTAAGTTGAATGTAGAGAGAGGGTGCGAGATCTTGCGTGCATTGGAGAATTCCTCGACGTTAGTATACTTCTGAGCTCTGGTGACGAGCTCGGCTAACGTCTTTGGCGGATTCTTTCCAATGGAGAAGGTGAACTTCCCCTCTTTCAGACCACTGAATATGGTAGAAAGTGACATCTTGTCATCATAGTCTTCCACCTATAACACTTCTTCATTGAAACAGGCAATGTAATCCTTCAACGACTCATTAGGCCCTTGCTTGATGGTGAACAAATGAGTATTCGGTTTTCGACTCTTCTTACCACTTATGAATTGGGTAAGGAATAATTGGCTGAGCTCTGCAAAGGAACCAATGGAGTTGGGTTTGAGCTGACGGTACCAACTTCGAGCAGATCCTGTGAGTGTGATCGAAAATCTTATGCACATCATAACGTCCGTCGATGTCTGGATTCGCATCTACGAGCGATGAGCCTCCACATGCTCGGATGGATCACCAGACCCAGAGTATTGGATGACAGGAGGTATTCGGAACCTCTGTGGCATCACTTCACTCATGATTACAGAAGTGAAAAGAGGTTCGGTCTCTTCCATCATCGCTTGGACATTGGCGGGAACTGATGACGGCTGCTGATTCTTTCCTAACATCAGAATCTTATCATTGAGTTCTGCAAACCGTGTCTCTCATGGGTCCTTGTTTTCAGCCACTATCTCTTGTATGACTTCCACTTCAAGGGTTCTTCTTCCCCTCCTCCTTTTTATCTCGTGACGGAGATCCGTCGGTGGCAGAGCTGAAGTGACCGAGACATTCGTTGGAACTCTGGTCATAGTGTTGTGAATCGGAACTCGGTCTTGGGTCGGAGGAGGGTTCTGGATCAAGGATGAAACCCGAGCGGATTGATATTGAGACCCCTCAGGTCTCATACTCCGTGGTGTGGACTGGACTTCGACCACCGGTCTGATTATTTCCTGGACAGGATGCGGCTATGGCTGCTGCTCCTGTCATTGTTTCATCTAGTTGATTTCGTCCCACAGAGCTTGTATCTCACTTTGTATAGCTCGATACTTGCTTACACGATTACAGGAGCGCTGAGATGGCCCTGGAGGAGACTCAGCATGAAATAACGAGGAAGACCGAGTCTGCTCATTCAGTTCAGGATCCACGGCTGTAGATTTCTTCTTTCCTCTCGCCATTGTACTTGAGAATAGGGAATTAACTTTTCGTATCAGATTCCCACAGACAGTGCCAAAAAATGTTGATGTCAAAATCTGGACCACCTTCCACTCAATGTCATGAACCTTCGACGAACCCTGGTCCTGCACAAAGGAGTGA
Organism: Magnolia sinica; assembly: GCF_029962835.1. Classification (NCBI taxonomy): domain Eukaryota; kingdom Viridiplantae; phylum Streptophyta; class Magnoliopsida; order Magnoliales; family Magnoliaceae; genus Magnolia; species Magnolia sinica. The sequence continues at coordinate 64,853,400 of NC_080588.1, forward strand.
GCAAAGGAGACCCTGGCTCAGCCGGGGGACCCTCTGATGCCTAAGTCAAGTTAGGGAATCTGGGTCTAAGTTGAATGTAGAGAGAGGGTGCGAGATCTTGCGTATCTGTAGCAATGAGGTCCTCGTGTATTTATACCTACGTACTGGATGGTCTGTGTCCGTTAATCTCGGCACGATTCACTCAATTAATAGGATACTGTGATCGTGGAGATTTTATCCGTAATTCAGGGATTGTGCAGCGCATCGTGTCTTAGAGGAGCGTATCTGCGAGCGAGATATCCGGTCGTACCCGCATAAGGCAGTTTCTTAGTTCGGCGTTCGGAATATATAGCCTCGGCCTCGGCTTTGGTTCTCGAACTTAGGTACTCCCGACCCCAAGCCTCAGACCTTGACTAGTGTACAGATATGACTTCGTCGAGTTATCGAACATGGATCGCAACTAGGAGCCGAGACTGGCTTCGACCCGGGCCGAGGGTGGACTCGGCCCCACTTGTCAGTCATACACCTCCGAGGTCTCCCCTCTGAGCTCCGAGGTAGGTAGCTGTAATGACTCGAAAAATTTCGTGCAAAGACCCGAGTACTACCTCTATTTTTCCTTAGAAGTTATGTGTGGGTTATTTAGCGTTAAACTTAATTGCTTGTGAAATTAGTATCAATCACTTTAAATTCGATCTGCAGGACTTAAAACCTGTAGAATCGTTAACGCTATGTTACCCTGAAATCTAGGATTTAACGCTAAATCCAGTTGCTCTTGGGAGTACTTGGAAACTTTGTATCGGACCTGGACCGCGCGTCGAAAGTCCAATAGCGTCGATCTTAGACAATTTTAGTCATCTTGTTGGGCTTGACCATCACCTTAAAAATCAAGTCCAGATGATGTCCTAGGTCGATTTGCTTGAGTCCGGAGTAAAGAGTGTGAGAAACCTGAGAAATTAAATATAATTTATGAAATCTGAGTCGTGTCGCTTGCGCGCCGATTCTAAGCTTTCTGACCGTTGGATTCTGACCCAATTTCACCCTCGGATCAGGGAAGATGACCTTGGCATGTCCTAGTGCTGGTAGACCTGATCGAGTTTCGGTGACCATTGAATTGAGAGTGTCGTCACGGCTTATCTGTAAATCCGATCGGTACGAAAACTCAGCCTGACCTAGATCTATGGTCAGTGAGCTTAAGTCCGACCGCACGTGGAGAAAGGACCACCAGAAGTGTTCCGTTGGATCGGAATAGGCCTGATTTGGTTATAACCTAAGTATACCTTGGCCCTGAGGCTATTTTCATCTCTTTTAGGCCTATATAAAGACCTTAAATCCCTCACTCTCTATTCCATACGAATTTTCTAACCCTAGCTAAAAAAAGGGAGAGAAAGTGAGAGAGAAGCTGGTGAATCATCTTGAGATTCTTTTCTGTTACTCTATATCCCGAAACCATCACTTGTGAATCGTTATTCCGGCGATTCTAAGTTCATTCTTGTGTAAGTTAATCAAACCCTAGCCTGTGTTAGAGCTTAGACTTGTCTAAGTGTTGATGTAGCTCATTTCTATTCTTACTTTAGGTTTTCTAGTCGCCGTTGACGAAGACTTATCGTCTGGATCAGATCTATCGTGTTTTTCTGGTTTAAGGTGCGGACTATATTTGTATAGGTTATGATTTTCAATGCTTTCAATGTTGGGTAATGGTTTATTATTGTTGTGGATGCAATTTCACATGCCAACTGTGATGTTTATTTTGCGTTCCTGATATATATGAGTTATATTGAGATTTGTGTATTCTATGTTTATGTAGGAAGTATCGTATACGTATAAAATATGAACATGTGCTTGCCATGATTAATTGTCGTGTACTTGTGCTAGTTGTATGTGTGTCAACTCCTTGGCGAAAGGAATTGTCCAAATGTGTGTTATCACCAACATACGTTATGCATGTTGAACCATGTAGTCTAGGTGTTTGTAGAAATGTCTGAATGATCTAGTGAGTAATATATTAACCTATTTATGGACGTTGAGAAGAGATTCTCAACTATCTTATTGGTGTATATGATTTTCTACATGCTATTTACATTCCTTGTTGTTTAACTTCAAGTACTACTTATGTGTAAATCTATGTTGAGTTGATATTCATCAAATGCTTTCATATTGTATGATTAGAATTGTTGTTCCTTTACTGTTCGAAATTGTTAATATGAATATCTATTCTAATTGAAGATGTTTGGGACTATGGAATAGTCCAGGAAATCGGTAACAAACCTTGAGTTCGTGACCGAAGTTGTTTTCGCCACGTAGGACGTGTTTAACGAACCCGAGTCGTATTAGGGTTGTCGGCAGTGGTTTGGCCACACGGGGTGTTTGCGCACTCTATGTCGTTCAACTCAACGTGCGCTCGTGCTAGTCGAGTTTGTTTAGTAACCCGATTATCCCGGTGGATGTACACCATGTATGGACACTATTGCTTGAATCTAGGGTACCAAACTTACCAATGTAATTCCGCAACCGTTGTACATTGATCCGCTAAGATTGATGAGCCGGACATGGTGGTATGGGACACCGTGGTCGAGCTGTCGGCCTACGCTGGGGTGACGAGCCTCCCCGTAGTGACCAGTGAGCATACCAGACTGGTGAGCCGATTATGGTGGTATGTGACACTATATTCGTGCTGTCGGCCTACATTGATTGGTGACGAGCCCTTTGTAGTGACCTCGGGCATACCTTGTTACTGCATTGAGGCGACGAGCCTTAGGGTAGTAACTAGGGTATGATAGACATGTATTGATTGGTGACGAGCCCTTTGCATCGACCTAAAACCATATGATCGTATGAGATTGTCTAGGACTGAAGACCCTAGAATGGATCACTGTTTGGAAAGTGATATGAGGAAGGTATTTTAGTTTCCCAATCCTGCTGTATGAAAATGACTAATAACAACTTGGTAATCGTGGTCATGCACCGTATTGCATGTGCGTAGGAGTTGTTGGCACTGCGGGAGGTTGTCATGCGTACCGTAAGATGAAGACGCTGGGAGTGTAGGCGAGGGTATGCAACATTCTTATATACATCCTTGCATTAACAAGAGTAATTAGGACGTGTTTGATTCTATTGCCTTATCATTATTGCTTGATTGATTTGATAACATGTTAACTTTTACTGTACAGTTCCACTGAGTTGATCACTCACTCCCACATCCTGGGATGGTGTTTCAACACCAACCAGACTCTGTCTTAGATGCAGATGATGACGCGACCCCTGAGGCAGAGCCGGAGTATGAGGATGATGAGGACGCATTTTCTTTTATGCAGTTCTCAGGCGGGTTCATGTGAGCCATGTCCTGATATGCGGGGATTCTGGGTTTTCTTTGTAATTGTAATAGATGATGTCATTTTGATACATATGTTTTGAAAGCAACACCTGTAATTATGACCTGGCAGAGTATACGTATTTCAAGGACTTGCACATGTACACGTATGTTTCTTTAAGTCTTCCGCTTACGCCTTTCACTTATCCCTGAATTATGTTTGCAGTTTGGCTTAATCTATTCTATGTTTATGCACTCATACAGACAACATACATCCATCATTCAATATGTTGTATAAGTGATGTTTTGAAACTCGGAAGCTGAGTTATGTTCGACCCCCGAATTTCAGGGCGTTATAGTAGTGGACTTAACTCGTTGAGTTGGATTTCCCCATAACGGGTTTCAATAAATTTAGAAAGACTTTTAATATGGGCATTCACATGCTATTACATATATCAACCAAGCACTTAAAACAATCATATCTTCTTTTCTCAATCCCTCTTTAAGTTTCGAGTATGGAGATCTTAACTATGGTTTTTCACTGGATATGGATAAACTTAGGATTGAAGTATTTACATGCTATTGCCTATATCAACTGAGCATACAATACGTTCTACATTTACGAAAGACGTATGTTCTGTGACTTTTCAAATATCTGAATCCTATCACATTAAAAATATAAGCAGACGGTCGATTATGGATCCCTAGAGGGCATCCCCAGGAGAAAACCTCCCCGTCAGCATTCACAAATGTCATAATTAATTTGAGTTACAAGTCAAACGCTAAAAATTAATGAGTGCATGTAACCATCAAAATTCTCGAGTTCAATTATTTTCAATTTAAATAAGGTTATATTATATTTAAAAAAAAAAAAAAAAAACCTAAACAGTTGGACGACTGACCTGTCAAAGGTCTCTTATTTATATTAATTAAACATATATAGTCATGAAAAGGACACTATATATATGAGGAGGTTCCGCGTGCAACTAGTTGGACCACTATTTTACAGTGCAGCAGATAATTGCCGGTATATCATATGCATATGAAATCCACTCTTCCAACCGGTTGGATCCACTCATCGGGTGGGCCACATGTGTACTTTAGATCAAATCAATGGCTGTTTAAATGGATGAATGGCTTACCTTCACCTTTCGTTTTCTTTGTGACATGCCAACCTTTTCAATGGGTTTGACGTCATACATACATGACACTTTGACTCTCATTCCCTCGTTAGACCGAAACTTATGGTCCAACTAGTTGGACGTAAGGCCTGCTCATCCTTGAAAGAGTAAAACTTTTACCTTCTCGAAGAGGTGGACCGGACCATCGGTAGGCACTTTGAAATTACTTAAAAAGTGCAAGGGTTTTACAAATCACTGCTTAAAAATAAAGTATTTGTAAGCTTGCAAATTGCCACGTGTTTAATTCATTATTATTTTAAATATCATATTTTATTTTATTTTTTTTAACGGATGTTAATCCTTCAGGGCCATCTTGGTTTCATGTAATTATTGATAGATTAAGGTAAATAAATAATAAGTATTTACTTTTGTATTTTCTACACTAAGATTTTATAAGTACCACAAACTTTAATTGTGTGACGTCTTAGCAAAACTCTATGGCCTACTATGATTTATGTGTTTTATCCACACCCTTCATTCATTTTATTAGATTATTTTAGGACATGAGCCTAAAATGGGACAGGTCCACATCTCAAGTGGACCACACTAAAGGATGCTGTGGGAATAATGAGGCCTATGGTTGAAGTCACTATTTTCTATGGTGTTGTCCACTTAAGCTGTGAAGTTATCTCATTTTTTGACTCATACCCTAGGATAATATAAAATAAATGAACGAAACTTATACAAGTTTTCTCTTTCGAAAGGTTAAGTATTGCTCATAAAATTCAGCCAATATTGCAACATTTATTATTATACTTTTATCACAGTTTGCTTGTACTTTATGCCTAACCAAACAAGCTTTTAACATATTTTGAAGAAAAGATGAAACTATATCTTAAAACTTCCATTTCTTTCTATAAATAGAAGAAAAATAAAATTAATTTTGTAATATGTTTCATAGGGTGAAAAATAAAAATATTTATATTCTTACCGCGAAGAATTTTATAGTATATTTCATATGGGTATTTTCATTATTTTTAATTGTTGCGATTAAAATTATATTTAAAAATAAACTAAATATGAGCATTTGTAATAAAGATGAATTAACCATGTAGCTATTTTCATACTATATGTTTTCATATGGTTATTTGCAAACATCATATGATTGATGTAGGAATCTATAAAAACTCCAAAATTTATATTAATTATGTATCATGAACAAAAGACAACAATTATTTGATCATTAGAATGTTGGATTGATGGACGGGTAAAAATGAAAAATATCCCAATGACACTATACAAACAAACAAGCATCCAAGAATCAACGGTTAGGATTATTTGATTAATCCAATTTTCAAAGGGTGACTTAGTGATAGCAGGTTCTAGAATTTAAGCAGTTTAATTTAACTTATCATGACTGCCTGTGTATGAAGCATCTTATTCTCCCAGAGTATTAAATGATTGCCCTTATCTGAAAGGGGTGAATTGGACGGTACGATCATGCCTTACAAGGATTTAACGTTGTCTGCACGTATAGCATGGAATCTACGGAAAAGACAGCTAGCGTATATCTAAGGTAATAAGCCAGATTATATTTCTAATGAAAAATGCTAATTACACCCGCCTCACACGTGGAAATGAGTGACACGTGTGAGGTCGACCTACTCGTCAGTCAATCCTCACCATGTAAATTCCATGCATTGAAAATCAGGTAAATATGATCATCAGGTGGGCCACACGTGCACACAAAAGTTCGACTAATGGCCAATTGATCCTGACCATTAATTTGTTATGTACGGGTAAGGCCATCTGATGATTGTGTTGGACTGGTTTTTTAGACATGGCATGTACATTTTCAGGATTATCTGACGGCCGGCTTTGATCGCCCACACGTGACTTGTTCCACGTGTGAGACGAGTGCGATTAGCATTCCTCGTTTCAAAATTGTTACTAATTCCTCAATAAATTTCATTAGTTAATGTAGATTTACATGCATGGGACCCAACATGATATGTGAGTGCCATCCAAACCGTTCAACAGATGCAGCCCCACTTTGGACCTAGATCCGAACATTGATCCTAGTCCATAATTCATTGGGCCCCACCAAAGGGAACAATCGAGTACATTGGTGGGGACGCTCACCATAGAAACTTCCATATGGAATTTGGGGTCCAGCTAGTTGTGTATGTAGCATGCAATCCAGTCACCAGGCAATTCCCATCAGGATGAAATTCATTACACACCAAAACTCAAGCCACAACAAAAGTCTTAGGTGGGCTGAGTGATCTGACAGTGGGTGTACTAACAAGCTATCAAAAAAAACATAAGTCTTAGGTGGGCCACAACAAATGAATATGTATATGTTAGACGCGTGATTCTACAGTTCTCTAGTTCTCTGTGTGTTATGCCTATCCTTGAGCTTTTGATAGGGGAAGCCGATTGCGTGCTGCCCCACTTGGACTTAATCCGTCCAGGGAGGGCTCTTTAGAGCTCACTGTGATGTATGGGCTTCATCTACGCCGTCCATCTATTTTTTTCACAGATTATTTTAGGATGTGAAACAAAAAATGAAGTAGATCCAATGCTCAAGTGGACCACACAGTGAGGATTGAATTTCCACCGCTAAAAACTTCTTATGAGTGGGCAGGAGTTTTGGATCAGTCTGACGTTGTCGAGTCCGGTGTCTATGTTTTCCCTTCATCCAAGTCTATATGCAGGTTATATGGCAAATAAACATCGCAATGGCCCGTAGGAATGGAATGGTGAGTTTCTCTCTCACGGTTGTTTTTTGGTGCAGCTTATTTGAGCATTGGATTTGCCTAATTTTTAGACTCGTGCTTTGAAAATGTTGGGAGATTGAAAAAGCATACAAAAATGAATTAAGTAGAGTAATCCAATCACACTGAGTAAGTATAATGCAAATACTCCAAAATTTAATGTGAAAAAACTCTTACTAGAAAAAACCACGGCATAAGTAACATTTAATATTCAAAAAAGTACAAGAGTAGGGAGATTACTTGATCCGAACAACCTCAAATCAACAAGAACTACACCCTTGAAACCCTAGAAGGAATTAGAAAGTCTTGGATACCTCCCAATGTCGATTATACCCAAATATAAGGATCACAGTTGAAATACTAAACAAATTCCATAAAATCACAACTCTGCAAAAATCTACGTAAAATTGTGTATCGAAGTAAGACTAAAACAATCCAGAGACAACATGTAAATTGAATTTTCTTTAATTGCATCGAACCATCCTCAATGGCATTAAACTGATCTTCGATGGCATCGAAAAAACACCAAATTAATCCAGCAACCAACCGGAGAAAATTTAAACAATTTTGATGTCATCAATTTGATTTTGGTGGCATCGGAAGTCTGCTAAATAATATCAAACATGTCATCGATATAAAAGCTAAATTTACATATTTAAGACATTTATACAACAAAAATGATATGAAAAACATGGGTAGAATGGGTAGATAAAACCCATACATGGGGCTGGCAGGAGGTAGTCCCCTTTGTTGATGGGATGATACTTTGATGTACGGTGCCATGCCGTGATTCACCAGATGTACGGCTTAGATTCCCCATAAGGGCCTGTTTAGGCGGTGGGATTAGAAGGGATTAGGTGGGATTGGATTCAAAAAATATAATTATTAACCATGGCAAGGGACTTGCTGCCATGGGATAAGATTAATGTCTTGCTTTGTTGATAATACGGTGGTTCATTGAATGGATATACCCACCGTCATTTGAAATTACTAAGAATAATATACATGTGTTATATCTAAACCGTTCATTTGTTTTGTAACCTCATTTTATGGCATGGGCTTAAAAATGAGGTAAATCCAAAGCCCATGTGGCCCCAAAGAAGCTTTCAACGGCAAGTATTCAATCCCCGTTGCTTTCTATGGTGGGGTCCACTTGAGCTTTAGATTCACCTGATTTTTTCACCTATGCTCTAAAATAATATCGATAAATGGGTAGATGGTGTGGATATAGCCCACATATCATAATGATACCTACAGAACTTGCTAACATTGAGTGAAATTGGCACAGGACCCAATGCAATTTCATTTAATGTAATTCCAAGCTTTTCCTTTCTTCCCAAGCGTGGAGTGAAATTGGCACAGGACCACGTGAGTCCCATCCCCCTGATCCCTTCTAATCCCAAGGCCTGTTTGGCCGGACCGATCCCACGGCATTAGGTGGGAAGAGATTCAAAAAACATCGTTATTACCCGTGACAGGGACCTGTTACCATGGTATAAGCATAATTCCCCTTTCTGTTTGTAATACGGTGGTACATTGAAAAGGATATACCAACCATCATTTGAAACTATTGACAATAACACGTGTTATATCTAAACCGTTCATTTGTTTTGTAACCTCATTTTATGGTATGGGCTTAAAAATGAAGCAGATTCAAAACTTATGTGGCCCCAAAGAAGTTTTCAATGGTAAGTATTCAATCCCTATTGCTTTCTATGGTGGGGTCCACTTGAGCTTTAGATCTACCTGCTTTTTTGGCCCATGCTCTAAAATGATCTTAAAAAATAGGTGGACGGTGTGGATATAGCCCACACATCATGGTGGGACCTACACAACTTGCTAACATTGAGTGACATTAGCACTGGACCGATACTATTCCATCTAGCCTACTTCCAAGCTTTTTCACTCTTCCCAAACATGGAGTCCCATCCCACCTGATCCCTTCTAATCCCACCGCCCAAACAGGCCCTAAACGTTTATAGCCTGACCAGGTGTGAAACACGCCTTGCGAGGTTCACGATGAATGAGCCTCGTCCTATCCAATTCATAAATGGACGGTGATGGGATGTGGGCCCCACATCTCTTTAACATCCAGTCATGACAAGATCTGATATGGGTGTCTCCCATCATCAGTCATTCCACAGACAACTCTAATATCGCGTGGGCGCACAAGCTACATATGATTGTGACGTGTTTGTTTCCATGGGTATAGATAAATCAAGGGGCAGAACTGTGGGCCATTCTTCTTCTAGAAACCGTAGACTTTTAAGTGTTAGTTTGACCGTATAAACAAATAATGCAACTAATCTCTGATAATTGCCACTAAAAATTGGAACTTATATTGGAGAACTGATCAGACACAATGGTTGTATCAGAAGTTCTTTTCCTGCCAATTTATCACATTTTCAGAATATCCAAGCCGTGCAAAAGGTGGGCCACACCATGATGATATCCTGATTTGAAAATCAGGTTGATCCAATATTTCATTGGATGGGCCAGAAAAGCACAATCATACCATCGGCTATCCATTGATTTTGATGTTGTGCCTGCCATTTGGATTGAAAATGAAGCATTTCAGAAATAATCTTACAGAGGCACTGTATGTGAACTTTTACATACATATGGTTCTATCCTGCCAATATTCCACGTGTGTAGATAATCCGATCCGTCCATAAGATGGGCCCCATGGTGGGGATCCACCGGAATGAAAGTTCAGCTGGTTCATTCATGAAATGGACTACAGCCATACATTTGAGTCCAGCCATCCATAGGCTGTCGGTTGATTTCGTCCGTTCATTAGGTGCATTACAGCTGTAAATCTGAGCCCGGTCAGTAGCTTTCAATTGATCCCAACCATTCATTAGGTGCATCATCACTGTACATTAGTCCATCCATCAGCTGTGAATTGATTTTGATATTATGGCCTGCCCCATAAGTGGGGCAGTCTGATTTTCACGCCATGTGATTTTCATCATGTTGCCCGACTTTTGCACGGTTCAGATTTTCCGCACATGTGACCTTTAAGAGATGATGCATTATGCCTATGAAAGCATGAAAAGAGATAACATTGATGTCCCTATCGTCTCTCTTCTAGAAAAGTTGGATACATCCTCCCAAAGAAAATGCTTTAAAAAGTACCAACCTTGATTAAATGTCAAAAAACAGATTAAAAGAATCCCCATCATATTCATCTAGAGGAGTCGTATTTAAGTTAGCAGAGCATGAAAATCCATAGTTATGCACACAACCACCGTACACATACTACACATGTACCACAATCGAAACCGTCGAAATTGTCAGGCCCAGTCTAGATGGGGCATGGACCCAAAATCAGATTAGTCAGAAAATCATAATCCTAATTAATGAGCATTTGTTAATTGAACTTGATCTGGTAACTAGTCCATTTGATGCTGCCCCACCAATCCGCTGGACCTGATTTTCAGTTACTGACCCATTGACGGTGGAGTCAACAATTCCAATGGTTTGGATTGCCACCAGAGAATCAAATGATTTTATCATTGATTACTGGGCTAGGAGATTATGCACCCAAATAAAACATAACCCAAGGTGGTAAATGACAAGGAGAGAAGGAGCAAAGACTACTTTATATGTATTGAAATAATAATAATAATAATAACAGCCCATGCTTACTTCATTTGTGGTCCATTATTTTTAATGTGCCAGCTTTGGGCCCACGTAGAATAGACCCAATCTCGGATAGGTTGAGATCCGCCCAATTCTATATATATTTATATTCATAAAATTATATGGTTTTAAGCACATACAAGTTAAGCCTTACCACGATAATAATTCATAACATGATGGTAATAATTCATAAACATGAAAAATCAACTTGACTCAGGTGGGTTGGTGGCACAGGAATGGACATGATGAGGTCGAGCACCATCTTCCTCAGGGAATAAATACTCTAAATTCACAAATCTTCTCCGAACTCCTTACATATATGTCTCAAATCCATGAGGAAATATAAAAAATAAAAATAAATTCTAATAAAATTCAAAATAATTTAATTGATTTTTTAAAAATGAATTTATAATCCCTTAAATAATGAGATAAATTGTAAGAAGAAGTTTCAGAATCAAACTACAACTCAAACTCCTTGAAATCGTGACTTACTATAAATAGTAAACTTACTATTTATAGATGACCATGATTGTTACTGGACTTCATGGTTTTCGACTAAAAATAATAAGCATTCTATATGGCCTAACAACTTTATTCTCCTAATTTTTCCAAGCCCTTTTCATGTTGGACACAACTCCTAAAACTTATTGGATCAAAAGTTATGATCAACCTAAAACTTACTCTAAATAGTAAAAACAGAAACAAAATAAAATTTCGATCAACGATATGATGGAATCTCGCAAATTCGATGTGGGAAACCGGCATATCAGGTTGGTTAGCTAAAGTAGCTTCTCCTATCCCAAAATCATATACGGTATGTCAAGTAACATTTCACTTTATAAGATATGCATGTTTTAAAGTTGAGTCCGAATCACTTCCACTTCTAATTGGGTCTTCTCTGTTCCATCTTAGCCATGAAATTGTTGGCAACCCGCTCTACATCAGTTGGGTCAGCTTAAAAAGTTAACTGAGACTTTGCGTGGCTTAACTCACTATTCAATACCACAAGCCATGCCGAATCAACCAAGTTAGCTGATTTAATGAATCTTATTGACTCGTGACCGAGTTAGACTTTTATAAGTGATGGTCCTAATAACTCGACTTGAGATCTGGTTGAGTTGACTTGGCTGTGAGTTAAGATTGGCTAAGTTGACCTGACCCGACCCTGCACGGCAATCAAGCTGGACCTCACACAAACCTGACCATCTACTAAATGGGTCGAGTCCCGAACCTTTTATACAAAACCCAACTAATTAAATAAATGAAGTGGTTTATCTAACTTTGACCCGACTCAGGAGTTAACTAGTTGGGCTCGACCGATAATTAAATGGTTCGGGTATGAAATTCCATTGGACCCGCCTAGACCGAACCACTTGGGACCACTAACCCAACGTCCCTTTCTTCGAAAGCTCTTCCAATCGACTTTAATAAAGATAAGTGGAAAAAGTGAAAGCTTGTGACAGCAGTTGGTTGGACTCACGAGTTTGAAATCTTCTAGAATGATATATTCCTGGACCCGATAATAAGACTTGCATACGTAAGTTTTGGGTTTGCACAAGTGGGGTCCATGATTCAATGATCCATACCATTGATCTTTCAATCTGATGGAAATTGACCGTTTTGATCATTTAATTGTGGGGTCCACCTATGCAAACTCAAAACCAGAGTTCAATGTGCACATCCTGTGGTAGAAGAGCATGCAGAGTACTTGTTGATCAACGGTTCAACAGTCAGTCAACTTCTTAAAGAGGAGGGCATTTGTGTCATTTGGAAAAAGTTGAAATCATTGGAGATGGTCTCTTTTCAAATGGAATGGACCCGGACTGGAATCCTCCACAGCATCCCTCTATGCAGCAAAACACCCCAAGCTCTGTGGGCCCACCATGTTATCCATGTGACATCCAATCCGTCCATCAGTTGAGGTCCCAAAATTCTAGGTCCTATGAAAAAAATCATCGAAAAATTCTGCTCATGTGTGTCACACCTCAGGGAACAATGGGAATGGGATGCTAACCATAGGTTTGTGTGTGGTCCACCTTGGTGTTTATATTTCATCAAAACCTTTCATCATGTTTGAATCATAGGGATAAATTTAATTAATAAAAACTTATTCTTGCTCCAAGACTCAAGCGGCCCACACCGCATGAACTTAGTGATTTCATGCACGGTTTTACATTGTTAACATTGGTGTGGCCCATTTGAGTGTTTTTTCTATATAAAATATAGTAATTATGGTGAAAGTAAATATTTTCATCTGATGGACGGAGTGGATGTAATATATACAATATATGGACCCCAGGTGTTGTGGACAATTCAGGTCCTGTTAAGCATTCAACTCGATAATTGAGTCAACACCAGCCCAAGTCCATTGTAATGCAGTGTCCCAACTAGCCGTTTATTTTCTTGTCTCTTTGTTGAGTGGCCCATGGCCCATGGCCCATGTAGCTTTCATGGGATTCCCACAGATCTCTTCCTTTGTGACTTCCATGGGGATAATTTTACAGTAGAATATATATATATATTTTAATTTATTTGATTGTGAAGGGCCCAAGTACATTGTCTACATTGAAATTGAAAATGTGGACGACTATGGACTACCATCTAATCACTACAAGATGGTGCGCTGAGTGGGGCCCTCAGCTTACTAAAGAAGGGTGCTAAGGTTCGCTATGGACCGAGTAGGGCCGGCAGGAGAACATGAGCTATGTTTAGGTGTCGCTGAATGGGCATGAGTCTATGATTTGATATTAATTTCAACCCGATTAATAATTCAATCGGGTGGAGGTATACCTGTTAAGGCGGCGACACTTTTTTTATTGTTTATTTTACACGCACACACACCCCCAAACACTCACACTGGTAGAATTTCACCACCTATGAATACTTGAACCCTTGACCGAGTGTTGAAACTCTTGAGAGTCTACCACCCAAGCAAGAGCAAAGATCGGGATGCATCCACAACAACTTTTTTTTTTTTTCAAGTTCTCTGTCTTCCTTATGTTTGTGTAAACATTACTTTTATATATATATATATATATATATATATATATATATATATATATATATAGGAAAAGGTACTATGCGCTCGACCTCATGATAAGCTCCCGTGAGGTCGAGCTGTGTGGGCCCCACCGTGATGTGTGTCGACCATCAACACCGTGCATTTGATGGGTCCCCTCTAAATTATGGGATATCCCAAAAATCAGCAATATACGGAACTCAGGTGGGCCATACCATCTACAATCATGTGAAGACACCGTTAAAACATATAAAAGCACTTGGTGGGGCCCACATGAGTTTTGAATGCTACTGAAACTTGGTTTGAACCCTCATCCAAGTGGGACACACATAATGGATGGGCTGGATTTGCAAACCACATCTTGGTGGGCCCAAAAAATGATTATGAATGTTTTAATGGTGCACGGCCCCTCCCCACTTCTGTATGTGGTGTGGCCCACACAAGTCATGGATTGACTTGATTTTTGAGACCTAGGCCCACGATGGAATGGTGCATCTGACTGATGGGGTAGATGTTCAAAACACATCACGGTGGGGCCCACATAGCTCGACCTCATGGGACGGACTCGTGAGGCCGAGCACATAGTACCTTTTCCATATATATATATATATATATATATATATATATATATATATATATATATATATATATATATATAGAGAGAGAGGGAGAGAGAGAGAGAGAGAGAGAGAGAGAGAGAGATGTGTATTTTCATGTTTTTTTTTTTAAAAAAAATTAATGTTGGAATAGCGGAGGAGAATATATCTTGAAAGATTTTAAGAATTTTCACAGTGAGTATAGCATTGAGATTCACTACACAGTCCCTGTACTCAGACTTACTGGTCATAGACTAGTTACAAGAGTCATTCATATAAAGAGATTTCACGATCCTCCAACCTTGAGGCAAATATACAGACTCTAGTTGATTGCGGATAGCTGGACACACATTGGCCTGATTGGTTATCAGCGACTCTAGAGATTTAAACGTGCCATTTCTGGCCACCTTTTAGAGGTATGGTAAAATTGAGGAACAATGGGTAGCCAAATTGAATCATAAGCACCTCGAACTATACCAAACAGTGGCGTGAGCGCGAACTTCCTCCCTCTCTCCTCATAATGGACTATTTGGGATAAGGGTCGAACCCTTAGGCGGCATTCACAATATTTATATACTTTAATTAGTTTTTAACCGATAATTATTAATTACTAATAATGATAGATGTTGGATCCTCTACTTCGTTTATAGAATACGTTTAGAGCTCTTCTCATGGAGCCCACCATATTTATTTATATCATTCAACTCGTCTAAAAGGATCATCTCATAATGAAAGTTTGATGTCCCAAAAATAATAATGATCAAACATCAAGTGAGCCGCCATGATAACCTAAAAGTTTTTAGGTGAATGTTCTTTGTTTTCTATATTGTGGTCTACTTAGGGCCTGCTTGGATTGAGAATTACGATGGTAGTGTAAAGTAAAAGCATAAAAATTGTAAATTATATTATTTATCTCTTAAATGAATGTGAATTCAGACTTTTATAAAAACATATTTGTTTAGCCTTAGTAATTGGTGGACTACATCCTTAATGTCTAAAATACATCAATTGGATAGATTTGTCTGAGTATATGTTTCATTAATGAGAAATACATGTAAAAGTAATTAACATGCTTGATACATATATAGACAATTACACACAAGTGAATAAGTATCTAATTACTTTTACATGCGTTAATAACCTCTTACACACAGGTGAATGAGAGTTGTAAAGAGCTTGATTATGGAGGATCTAACTTCATAGTGCTATGTACATTTTAATTCTCAAATTGGGAAAGGACAAGGCTCATCCATAACATATAGGAAGAGCTTATGCTACAACATTTTGCATGTGCGGCTGTATGTAGTGTGTATGTTGTCTGCAACGCTTGCTCCACACATCTCATTTTAACAAAATCGCCCCATCATGAAAGTAGGATGCTCGAATGTAAATTACCATTGTTTTTTAGGTTTATTAAATTAAAAAAATATATTACCATACATTTTCTTCTTGTTTTTTAAACATAATAATACCTCTTTTTATTTTTTATTTTATCAATGCTATAAAATCTGATCATTTTAATTAATTATTAGGGTGTTTTTATATTGCCATCAATATTTCATTTTTTTCATTGGGTTCTATTTGGCGGGCCATGCCTTCCGTGTAAGATTTGCCACAATAATGCAGCACTCTTAGGCATAGATGCAATGAAGACAATTTTAGAAAAGATAATATTTATGGAGGAAAGTGCTACTTTAGTGCGGTGAATTTCATGATTAAGGCATGGGGCCCGCCAAATTAAATTAGACTTGATCTTTTCTTTTTTCAAAGATCCTTTGAATAAGCCGACCCTAAATCTACAACTAAGGCAAGTAGTATTCTTTTTGTTTTTTTAAGATGAGGTTAGTGAGGTAGAGATATATACTCTTAGGGCTTATTGGGATCATAATTTACTTAAGATAAATTACTTATACTGTAAGTAGCTAATCTTAATTTCTCCTCTCTTTTATCTCTCCTATTTCTCTTTTCAATAACTTCTGAAAAGTAGTAAAGTTTTAAAAAAATTAATTAAAGTGATTAAGTACTTTTAAGTAAAAAATTATTTATAACTAATCATAAACCAAACTTACTTATCTACTGCTGTAAGTTTAAGAAAAAAAAAAACTTATTTGGTGGTATCCAGATGGGCCCTTACACTACATGCACATGCGCCATGCATTCTAAAATCCAAACCAACGCATTTTATTAAAATTCCAGGCCCACAAGGAAATTTAGTAAGCCACAATCTTAAACTCAAAATCAGCCGTTGGTAATTTGATATGATTTCGATAGGTGATAACACTGTTGTTAGTGCTTTTCAAGAGAAAATGTGTTGAAAATCATTCTCAATGGCAGCCAAACAGGCCACTACATTTTTTTTTCTTAATTTTTAAATCATAAATGGGTAATCCATATCCGAATGGAAGCCTATCACTCTAATGAGTAGACCATGAGTGCCCCATTTCAAACCCAACATGAGACGGGTATGATTATGGTACGGGTGCATGCATGTCCTTGCCTTGAGAAAATAAGTGGTTGGTGGGTCCCAATATCACCACCGTTTGATCTTTGGGTGGGCCCAATCATCGTCCCTGGTATATAGAAGTTATACTGGCTGGATGGTAAAACTGCCTGATTTTTATTGCTGGATGTGAACTTTTGACCGTTGCTTCTTCCTAAGGACCGTTGAGTCGTTGATCAGAGGATAAGATTATCCAGCCAATGTGATATTTATGCAACTGTGAGAACAATCAGATGGACGGTATAGATCATCTGTCTGTTCAAGTGAGTGGGCCCGATCATTGATTACCCAAGAATGGCCAAGCAACGGATCATCCAGCATGGCATCTGAGTTGTATGCAATGTATGCACCTGAGACCACAGTGACAAATCTGTTTTTCGGCAATTTCTCAGCACGGAATTTTCTCGTGAGATTTTGAAATTTTGATGTTTTCTCGAGATATTATCAAGAAAATCTCACCTAAAATAATAGTATTTAAAATTTTTATATTAAATTATTAAATAATTTAAAACATAAATATATAGTAACATCATGAATTTCTTAATTTTTATTAGTTTTTGAGTTAATATAGGGATAATTTTAATGAGATTGCATAATGTATTTCTCGCGATGGTATTTTGAGATTTTTAAAATATCGGCGATATTTATGACCCTGGGTGTGGCATGACAATGGTTTCTTCCCTATTTGATTGGATCTTTGACCATTGATCAAGAAATTGATAATGAGCCATTCCTATTAGATGAACCGCTGGGCTTGGGCTTCACCCGGCTCATTGTGTGAGACTCTGGCTCTACCTTACCAGCCACTAGATAGATGGAGTAGGCTCAGGGATGGCAATGGGCCGAGCCGCTGGGTTCGACCATGCAACCCAACCTTGCAGATCCAAGGCCTGGGTCCCTAAACTTCACCCAAGGGCAGGGACTGGTCTTGAAATCTAAGCCCCGTCTCCAGGCCAGACTGGGCCTTCACCAATGATGAATGGCCCATCTTGGTTTGTGGGCCCAGTAAAATCGTTAGTAGGCCCCATTATATAAAGGAATGGACTGTTTAAAGACACTTGTTAATGGTTTCATTCAATTTGTATGTAGTTTAAATTGAATACAATCCACACCCTTCATATATGGGACTTGTTATCGATGGAGGAATAATTTCAAACCTTTGATCATTTAACTCTTTTTCTTATAGCCCCTGCTCTAGCCCAACCCTCCACAACCAATTCCTTTTCGACCCAATTGCAGCCGGAGGGCCAACTCTCAATGGACAACCCCAACTCAAACCTAGCCCACCCCCCTTAGATGGGCCTGAAATTAGCACCAACAAGTGAGCTATTAAGGCCTGGCTCAGGCCCATTTTATATTAAGGTTTGGCTCAGTATGGACATGGACCGCATTTTAAGGCCCACATTTGAGGTTTCTAATTTTATAACTAAGGATATAAATGTTCCATTGAAATTGGATTGAGATAAATTAATGAAATGATGTAGAAATGGTCAAACTTCAAAGCGGTCCAGCCCCCAAACTGCAATTACTACTGTTTCAAGCTCAACTTAAAATAGGCAGAATTTCAACTACGATTTTGATTGTCTTCATTGAATAAATGTTGCACCCCACCTTGGCTCATTCTTGCATAACGAATTGAATTGATTTGCATTCATTTGAATTGACTATTCATACTTGCCCTTACATGTAATTGATTGTGATAGATCCTCACTACGGGTCTGTTTGGATACCACCAAATAAGTTACTTTTTCTACTTACAGCAGTAGATAAGTAACTTATTTGAAATAAGTAAATTTAATTTATAATTAATTATAACTAACTTTTTTTTACTTAAAATTACTTAATCACTATAGCTTGATAAGTAGAAATTAAGATAAATTACTTTAGGCATAAGTAACTTAAGTAACTTGTGATTCAAACGCTTCTAAGAGCCGCCTGCCCAACAACCCTTACCTAACTTTGGACCAACTATGGACTTATTATTTCCTTGGCTGGTGGGTCCAACTAGGTCCTAGAATGCATGGCCTAATCAATTTTTGGACCCATCATGTCTTCTAGCCTTTTAGAATTTGATTTCTTTGTTTGTTATACGTAGGGATTTCCTTTAGCCAGTAATGATGTGGTCCAATCACATTACAACAAATAAAAAATTTCTACTTGTAGCAAGTAGAGGCCCTGGACTCGCCATTTTAATCCCCACAAGACAACTCAACCTCACATATATATGTGGAATATCTCGTAGATATGTTATGTTTATTCTAATCCAATCTTTGATCAGGCAACCCATCCATCTTAAATGTAGACCATTGATTTCATTCATCTTAAGTGTCCAATTTTTTGTGTATGTGTGGCCCACTTGATCAACGGACAGAATAGGAAACATTCAAGTGGAAGTAGGGATTTCATCAAATTTTGGGCTGGACTGGGTCGGGCCAGTGTCCAACTAAATACTAGGCTTGGGCTGTGTTAGGGTATGCCGGGCCAGGTTAGGTCCTGGCCCATTGCCATTCCTAATCCTAGCCATTCATTGGTTACTGTGGGTGGACCGTACCAATCAAATCCATTTTTTGGACGATCCTAATTGCCGATTGCGGACATTCGCCCATTTTGATCATCGATCGTTTCCTCTCTCTCTCTGGACAATCCATTAGGAACGTTGATCTTAAGATGCCCTCCTATCCATGGCTTGGATCGTTCAGCCAGTACGGTTTATTGTTAACAGTGTGAATGTTGTACATGGGTGACATACTGGCATGTGATCAAATGATTTAATTCAAATCCAAGCCGTTCATCCACAGCGGCCCACCATACGGACGGTTCGGTCATCAGCAAAAATTTTAGATGAAAATGATCAGATTGATCAAGGGATGAGGATTGACTGATGGAAGTGATTCTTATAGACCGACGAAAGATCTAAATTTTTATTTGGGCCTTTTCCATTATGATTGATCTGGACCATTAAGTTGGCCATTGATCAGACGGTTAAGATCAAAGACCATTGAGAGATATGGCAATCAAAAGTGGGTCCATAGATAATTGATAAAACTTTCTTATAATCAATATGAACCATTCGTTTTTTCTGATCATCGATTCAGTCATTTGGATCGCTAGAGCCATGTGATCTTGAGAGACAAAATCTAAGGTGCGGTCCACAAAATGGACAGTCCAGATTAAGGATGGAAACTAATCAAGGGTTCATATCCACTAAACAAATTTCCTTTAATTAATTCGGGCGGTCTGATTTGATTTACCATTTGCCACGTGTACCGCATCAATGTGCATGACTATGGACTGTCATACTCTGCCAGCCTACCAAATAAGTACTCATCTTCACGTCAGAGGCTGTTAATCTGGGCCGTTCACATGGCGTCATCATGAAATGAACCTTAACTGCCCTCGAAATTCGGAATAGATAATGGAGCAGATGAGAAAAAAATCAGTACTCCTGCATAGCAGGAGCAACCATACGCGTGCTATCGATGTAGCATGATATGTCTCAATCCAAACCGTCCAAATCATAGGCCCCACCTTATATGGGTGTATGTCCAAAATTGGATTGGTTGGATGATAATGAAAAAAAATCTTATTCATTGAAATTATATTTGTAGAATTTGGAGACCTTTGACTATTTTTAATTGTGACCGTCCACTTTATGGTCACCAATGGACGGGACGATCATCATCCAGTGTAATTTTTTGGGACCTAAATAGTTTGGATTGGGGTAGATATGCAGATGTAAGGTCGTTTAGGACCGCTGACACCGTGGACATGTAACGTGTGTGTACCGTTATTCGAAAAGAAAATAATTTAAAAAAGAAAAAAAGAAAGGAAAAAAAAAGAAGAGAGGGAGAGAGAGATTAGTTATGTATATTGGTTCTTTTTATTTCTTACCAAGATTAGATATTGTCTATCATGTGGGCCACCTTCAATATCCACCACTCATATGTGGAGCCCACTTTTGACGTGGATTATCTATCATGTGGACTCCATCTTCAATACTAGTTGTCCATCACTTATGGATCTTGGTTTTAATACTGCATGAATCATGGTTGTAACATTGTATGGATAATGGTTGTAACACTCAATAAAGAGTGATTATAATACTTTAATTTATACATAATGGTTTTAACATTGCATGAGAGGTGGCTGTAAGATTGCATGTGTTGTAATTCTAATATTGCATGGATCATGGTTGTAGCACTACATGGATTATGGTTCTAAGGGGGTGTTTGGTGCATGGGATTATATGGTTTAAGTGGGATGGAATTAGGAAAATGCAAAAATTATTTAGTGCCAGGAATTGTCACTTAATCTCGTTGCTTGACGTCTAGAATGAAAATGGATTGGTAAATCACCCTACCACTATTGGTTGGTGCTCGGTGGGCCCCACCATGATGTGTGTGGATCATCCATGCCGTCCACCCATTCTTCCAGAGCATTTTATGGTAAGAGCCCAAAAATGAGTTTGATCCAAATCTCAAGTGGACCACACAGTGTTGATTGAACGACCACCATTAAAAACTTTTTAGGGCCACAAAAGTTTTCGATCAAGCTGATATATATATTTTCCCTTCATCCAAGTCTTTATGACCTAATCAACCGGTTAGATGTCAAATAACCATTACAGTTGGCTTAGGAGGTTTGTAATGGTGGAATTCAATCACTACTGTTTTCTTATGGTGTGGTCCACCTAAGATTTATGTCTACCTTATTTTTGGGATCAAGCCCTAAAGTTATATTTCAAAATGGATGAACGGCGTGGATAAAACACATACATTATGGTGGGGTCCACATAACACCAACCAAAGTAGGAATACAAAAATCCCTTGCCCAGGCATGGATTTCAAGAAGAGGCTTCACATGCTAGTCCCAAACACAACATTGGGATGATCCATGGGATATTAAAACCCACTCCCACCTAATCCCCTTTAAACCCATGCCCCAAACACCCCCTAACATTGTAGGGATCCTGAGCTCGCTGTAAAGATACATTCACTTTCGTTTCCAAAAGCATGTAGTGTTTTTATTTCTTTACAAAAGACTTCTCTAAGCTAAATTTTTTGATGAAAGAATAACAACATTTTTAAAGTGAAATTTTTGTAATATGTTTACATCTCATCATCTCTCAGATTATTCTTGAACAAACTCAAAACCTAATTTTCTAATTTGAGAGTCTTTATTAATGAGAGTAGGCAGAAAGCATGAAATATTGTCAAAGAGTAAGAAGTAGATAGAGAATAGTGATAAAAGAAGAAGGTATAGAGAAAATATTAAAGAGAATTTTCAACAAAAAATATTAAAAAATGTGTTGTAACTCTAAAAAAGTAAGTATTTGAAAAGGAGTGTTATCTGGGGTCTTTTAGCATACATGGTATCTACTTGGGAAAAAGCTCTAATTTAACAATAGATAAAATATAAAGATGAGTTATTTGAAACTCTAACCAGTGTACACCACTTGATACTTGGCACTAAAAAATAGTTGGTATAATCTCTTCTTTCACTACACCCCGGGCCTGTTGCTTGTGCATGTAATATAACATGAGAGAGCCATCCTTCCACATAACACTTAGCATTAGAGGTGGGCATGGGATGACTCGATCCAGCTAACTCAACTCAACCCAAACCGAATGGGTGAGTCGGTCTGAACCGAGTAGTCTTTGCCCAATTCGAACTCAAAACGAGTCGAGTTTGAGTTACCTAGTAACTTAACCCGACTTGACCTGAAACTTGATCCGGTTAGACTCGACTCGATCCGAAACCCAACTCAACCTGACTTTATAACCCTACCTGCCGCACCCTACCCTGTCCCGATCCCAAACTCTCTCTCTCTCCTTCTCTCATTCTCCTCCTCTTCCAAGCCCGACAACCACCCACCACCATCAGCCTCCTCCTCCTCCTCTCTCTCTCCTCTCCACTCCCTCCTTCCCTCATCCTCCTCCTCTTCCAAGCCCGGCAACCATCCACCACCATCACCCTCCTCCTTCTCTCTCTTCTCTCCACTCCCTCCCTCCTTCATCTCTCAATCCGACTAGGTGCCAACTCGACCTGACTCGGTACTTCTAACTGGATCTGACTCGATCCGGATCAGTCTAAGCCAAACTAAACTCGGATTGAGTCAAGAATGCTTGACTCGGTATCAAGTCAGATTGAGTTCGGGTCAGGCCTATTTCAAAAACGGATCGAGTTGAGTCAGCCCTAACTCAGTCCGACTCAACTCTATGCCCAACTCTACTTGGCATGCTACTAATGTTGATTGCGATGGTGTGTATGGTAGGTTCCATAATGGAGGCCCATATTTCATAAATTCATATCTATCAGATAAATTCTATCCATTAATTTCCTTCACTTTCTCACCTCGAATTTTGACCACCAAAAGTTTTATTCTTGCCGTTGGCTTTGAGTTCTTTGATTAGATGGATAGAATCATAAGATCTATGTACATTTTGAACCCTTTGTCATCCCTAGCAAGGGTAACGAGATGAACAGTTCCGATCGATAAATGAACCTGCATAGGGTAGAAAAATATCTTAAAGATCTAGTAAATGTAGAGCATTGCAAAAGTCGAGTTAGCTCGATTAGCTCGCTCGACGCGACTTGGAAAAGCTCACCTTGCCTCGAAATTGGATTCGAACCGACTCGAGCTGCTTTTTGGAGCTCGAAAAAATATCGAGTTGAGTTCGAGCTTGCTGGAGCTCGACTCGACTTGGATCAAACCTAAACTCGAATTGAATCAGCTCAGTAACTCGATTATTTTGATATTAATGCTGCTCGCCGAGTGTTTGATGAAATAACTCAACGAAGTGTTGTTTCGGGTAAGTACGTTCTCCGAGGGATCGGTTGGTGGTGAGGAAGGAAAGGATACGAAACAAATCACTACAAATTTTATTTTATTTTTACATTATAAAACTACCCACATATCTTGATTTTGATGTTGTTTGCCAAGTGTTTGATGAAATACCTATGAAGTGTTGTTAATATTTTGCATTCTGTGAGAAATTGAAAATGCACTTTATATGTTTGAGAAAATGTCGGAGAGGCTAGAACTCGGCTCGAACTGACCTAAGCTACTGACCGAACTGAGCCGAGCTGGCCAATCAAGCTTGAGGACTAAGTTGAGCCAAGTTCAAGTTGAGGCTAGCTATTGACCAAGTCAAGCCGAGCTGTGCTAAGCTCGACTCGATTCGATTCATGTACAGCTCTAAGAAAATGGCACACATGTTAGAGATCATAACCATAACCATTCATAGGTAGGGCTTCCAACCAGCTTGCACAGGCTTTTACAAATGTAGGTATGCTCATTGCGCTAGAGTGGAAAAAATGGGTGATTAGAAAAAACACATCTGACTTGTCTAATTTCAACATACAATCGTGGCTCATCTTACAACCATCCAATTTCAATGCACACTTGTGGCTTATCTTATAATTTGCTGCGTAAGCTTACCACTCACCACGGAGCGCACTGCAATATTTATATTATCTAACCCATCCATTAGGGTCTCCCTACAATGAAAGAGACTCCACAAAAATCAGGATGATCCCACTATTAGGTGGGCCACTAGGAGGTTTTTGAGTGGTTGTCCATTTTTCATATGGTATGGCGCACATACTAGGTAGATGGGTTTGATATTTGAGGTATCTTATTAGTGCAAAAGGATTACTTATGCCATGATTGGACATCATACACATAGTATGTTCCCAAACATGATCATCATATATATGAGAAATGTATTCACCAAGCTTGTTATGTTTATAGTGGTTATTATTTTATTTTCAGGCAATCACCGTTAAAGCAGTAAATGAGTCGAGCTTGGCATAACTTGACTCGGCGCAGCCAGTAGCCAACCCCAACTTAAAACTCAGCTCAGCTCTGTCATTGATTCTGACTGGCCAGCTCAGCTCGATTCAGTTAGTAGCTTGGGCACATTCGAGCCAAGTTCGAACATGTATGACATTTTCTCAAACATATAAATTACATCTTTAATTTTCCACACTTCCAAATGAAAATAAGTAAAAGTGTTTTGCCGCATTTCATCAAACACTTGTCGAGCAGCATCAATAGCAAGATATGAGAGTAGTTTTACAATGTAAATTTTTTTTTTTTCGAGATTTGTTTTTTCAATCTTCCATCGATACAAAGTAGTTCAAGAAACAATACCTCGTTGAAGCATTTTATCAAACACTCGGCAAGCAGCATGAAAATTAAAATGACCGAGATACTAAGCTAATCAATCCGAGTCAATTCGAGTTGGGGTTCGAACCGAGTTCATGCAAACTTACCTCAAAATCTTTTTGATCTCTAAAAACCAACTCGACCCACTCTGAATTGCAATTTTAAGTTGAGACAAGTCTAGCTTTTCCCAGCCTGAGCTGACCAAGCTAACTGGACTTGTGTACAACTCTAATCACCGGACACACTAAAGATGTATTCGCTGAACTAGCTACTGTGATTGTAATTTTCTGTCCAAGGCAGGAGACTGGATTTGCAATATAATGAAATTTTTTATTTTCCTTATACGAAGATTAGGATATAATGATTACATTTTTTTGGAAATCATACAAAATGAAAAATTTTAATCACATCCACTTCGGAACACAGCACAGCATGTATAACTTCCATGGGCAGGTGAATAAGTTTCAACGCAAGTGAATAAATCGGAGCGGTTAGAAAATACGAGGCCGTGCCTTTGCACACTGCACGAGGAAATAGTGGGGCCCACGTTTCAGTAATCCAAACCGTTGTTCTGTTGAGACCCACTGCCGAGGAATCATGTGCCAAAAATCTCCACCATTGGATCCGCAGACCGACCAATCTTTGGAATTTCTTATAAAGGGCTCGCTGTACTTCTCTTGTCAACCGTCCATTTGCGCCCCAAAATTTTAAAGTCTTCACCTTAAGACGCATCAGATCAATTATCTTGATCTTCTTTGCATAAACAGACAAAGCGTCAACAGATGTATTCGATCCTCACACATAAAAAGAGATCCACGTGTACATGTCTAAAATCAGCGAGTGGCCGCAAGTCTTCAATTAGAGAAACTAACAGACGGTTCAGGTTCAAAGTTTGGCCCTTCCTACTTAATTATTGTAGAGGATTATTTGGGATATTATATGTGGAGATCCAAACGTTTGTTTCGTATGATCAACGGTTCAGATATTACATAAGAAAATCTTGTTTCCATCTGTGGGGCGAGTTCGTTACAAAGCACACTCGCGCGAGTGCACTTAACATTTCAAGCTGGATAAGGACCACAGTTTCCACGTTTCCCAATATAGAAAGCAACACGTCACACCTCGGTAGTGGCAATTGATCATCCTCGACTCGTGGATTGCGTACGCGGACTGCGTCCTACCCTCGCCCACCTTTAGCCAGGAGCGGACAGTTCTGCTTGCGGGCCCACCGTGATCTGTCCGTTTATCCATGCCGTCCGTCCCTTCTATTAGATCATTTTAAGGCATTTGCACAAAAACGAAGCAGATCAAATGATCAAGTGGACCATACCAAATAACAAGCTTGGATTGCATTAAATGCATGAAGCATTAAATGGAGCTTCAAGTCATGTACGGTTGATCGGAAACGGATTGGCTACTCCCCTGCCACCGGCCATCGGCTGGTGGTCGGTGCTCTGTGGGCCCCTCCATAATGTATGTGTTTCATCCATGCCGTCCATTTATTTTTATATATAATTTTATGGAACGAAATAAAAAAAAAGTATATCTCCATCTCAAGTGGACCCCATTAAAGGAAACAGTGTTGAATGAATTTTGACCATTAAAAACGTTTTGGGAGCCATAAAAGTTTTGGATCAAGCTGATATTTATTTTTTCCCTTCATCTGGGCCTTTATGACCTAATCAACAGATTGGATGTCAAATAAACAGTACAGTGGACCTTAGGAGATTTTAATGGTGGATATTTAATCATTATTATTTTCCCGTGGTGTGGTCCACCTAAGAGTTATATCCCTATCATTCTTTCAAATCAATCCCTAAAATGATCTGTAAAAATGGATGAACGGAATGGATGAAACACATACATCATGGTGGAGCCCACATAGCACTGAACATCAGCCACGGCAGAGTAGCCAATCCGTCTCCCGGTTGATCGTTGGATCTGACTCATTTTTATGTTCGTACATCGAAGGGCGGATTGAATACTGACAGGATGAGTAGCGAAACAGGCTACAAGATGCAAAGAATGAGTTACATACAAAGCTCCCCGCTGCAAAAAACAGTGAAGGGAGCGACACCACCATTAAAACTTCTGAACGCTACAAAAGTTTTCAATCAAGCTGATATGTGTTTTTCCTTCTTTAATGTCTTTGTTAACTTTTAAGTAAATTAGATTTCGAAAAAATATCAGGGTGAGCGTTAAGAAGGTTTCAACAGGGGACATCAATCTTCCTACCGTTTCCTATCTTGGGAGTTGTGGATCTGCCTATTAAGAAGGTTTCAACAGGGGACATCAATCTTCCTACCGTTTCCTATCTTGGGAGTTGTGGATCTGCCTTATTCTTTGGCTCGTGCATTAAAATAATATCTTCAAATGGATGAACCATGTGGATACATCGTAATGGGGCAGTAGGTCTGCAGAACTTGGTGTCGCCACTTCATTAGGAAGTTCCGCTGCTCAACAAGTTAATATCTAATCCGTGTCCTGGTATAAGGAAAAAAGATGAACGTTGTCAAACACATCACGGTGCGACCGCCAACAGAACTGCCCGCTCATGGCTAGAGCCAGGGAAAAGTCAGCTCCGTAGACAGGCCCACGTTCGAGTGTTTGCTTTATCCCCGCTGTCCATCCTTCTGTCAGATTTTTTTAAGGCAAGCGTGAGTAGATCCAACGTTAAAGTGGACCACATTGAATAATAAAGTTTGAATTGCATTAAATGCAAGTGTCATCTTTGGTGTGGTCTGCTTCAGCGTTGGATCTGCCTCATTTTTCAAACATACTTTCAAATGATTTAAGAAAAGGAATGTACGGCGTGAATTAGCAGATAAATCACAGTTGGCCTGCCGACAAAACTGCCCATAGGTTGCTAAAGACAGGCCGGGTTGGAAGCAATCCGCGTCCCCTTAAGCTCAGATTTCTCATTGAAGGGAGCCATAGCACCGTCATCCAGACTTTCATTTTTATCGCATGGATCATGATCTGCTATTTTTCCATAGAAAAAATCTACACCCTTCGATTTATGGCAAAAATGTGTTAATGGTCCTCATATAATTAAAAAAAATCTAGAATTGAATGATGAAGTCTTCTGTTTATTTATTTATTATTATTATTACTTTTTACTTCCTCTTAAAGCATGAGCCCAAAAACAAAGCATATCAAAATTTCAGGTAAACCACACCTTGGGGTAAAGTGATGATTGAATGCCCACCATTAAAAACTTTCTCATCACGGGAAAAGTTTTTGATCAAGCTGATAAGTGTTTTACTTACGGTAACTTATTAATTAAGTTGGATTGCAAATAAGAATCATTTTCCTGTGGTGTGGTCCACCTAAGGTATGAATCTGCCTAATTTTTTGACTCATGCCTGAAAATAATTAATGATCCAAAATAGATAAAACACATACATCATTCTGGAGCTTATATAGCACCGTCCATCAGTCACGTTGCTAGTAGCAGTGTCAGTACACAATCCACACCTGCCCTACGCAAAACGAACAGTGGATATCCCATCCCCACCGTTTTGTGATGGCGTGGCCTACATGAGCTTGGGATTATCATGATGTTTCAGGGCAACCATGAAGCAGCATGCCTAATGGACCGAATGGATCTCATGAAAGTTACACCTATACCACAGAGGGGCAATGGGCTGGGCCAGGCCTAGCCTAACACTGAAGATCGGAGGCCAGAGCCTAGCCCAACCTCGATAGAGGTCTAGAACAAAAGGTCCGACACAGAAAAATAATTAGACATGGGCCCAACTAAAAAATTAATAAAATTCTTATTTTCATTTAAATATTCTCAACCCATCAATTAATCAAGTGGACCGGACATGTATAGAAAAATAAACATTTTTAAAAGATGAAACCAACAGATTTGAGATGGATGGATAAACCAAGGAGGATTGGAATGGCATGTTGGTGGAATACAGACAAAGTGCGTTGGACCAGGTTGGCTGGGTCAGGTCAGGCTGAAATGACTTGAACCCAAGCCCAGCCTGAAAATTATCGAGCCATGCTTGGTAAGCCCAAGCTCGGCCCACCAATCAAGCTAATGGGTCCAAACTCGGGCCGAAGCTTGTTGGGGCTGGTCAGGTCAGATGGGCTAGCCAGCCCATCGCCACCATTTCCATCGGAGCCTGCTCGAGTGTTGTGTGCATCTTGCATCCATGGTCTCCATTACCGAACCTTGTGCCGCACTTGTCAGAACCGAAAACCCGTGTATCATGTGAAAATACGCGGCCATGTATCTCACATAAGTTCTCTTCGGGTTTACTCCAGCCAAAACACGCTCTCTCTCTCTCTCTCTCTCTCTCTCTAGATACTGAGGAAAATGCAGCCCACAGCTGAGATTAACCAACGAATTGCCAGGATTTCAGCTCATATCAACCCTCCCAATCTACAGGTTTTGATTACTCTTCCATACCCCTCTTTCTTGCGTTTTTTGCCTGTTAATTTCTGTTCATGATTTGCTGAAGATGGCAGTTTTTATTTTTTTTATTTTTATAATTTTAATTTTCATCTTTCTTTATGACATGGGTTTTCTCCGGTTTCTGCAATGGTGGCGAGTTTCTATATAAATTATGTGTTTTTACTCTTTATTTGGGGTTTTCAGTTCTGGGTCTTGCTCCTCTGATGTTAAAATGGTGTTTCGGTTTTGATTCTATTGAAAATTATGGTATCTATGGATTCTTTCCTTTGTTTTTCATCATGGTTTTTCGTTTTGTCTTTTAAATTTGATAGAAAGGTTGTTTATTTGAGGCTGTGTTTAGCTGCGCTATCGAGTTGATTTCAATAATATTTCAGTATTGAGGAAATAGCCATATTATAATTTCTGTTGTTGTCATTCATAGTGTGGAAGTAACCCTCAAATGGATTTTATATATCTGTTCAAGTCCAACTTGCAAAATATGCAATTGCATTTTGGAGCTTTGTCATTCGATACAGATACTTAGGAAGGTAATTACAATTTGGTCATTTCCACTTTATTGAACTAGTTATTGTGATTCGATACGAAGGTGCATCCAAACATAGCCTGAAAACCTTTTCTAATGGTTTCCGGTTCTGGGTTTTGTTTTTCTACTGTTGGTGATGGCATTTTGGATTTTATTGAGTTAGAAATTATGGTATCTATGGATTCGTTCCTTTAAAAATAATAATAATAATAATAAAATATTGAGGTTATTTTTTATAGAAAGGTTGTTTTTGAATGCACTATTGAATTGAATTTTAATATTGGTTCAATAGAGGTGGTTATAAATTGAAGGATGGACTTTAACTTTTTTATTTTTACTTTTTCCCCATTTCAGTTCTGAGCTTTCTGCTTTTGATGAAGGTGTTGCTGTGATTGATGAACTTTACCGACATTTTCTCATTCTTGTGATTGTAGTTACAAAATTTTCCATTTTCTAGAAGACGTGAATTATTGATAAGTTCTCCAAAATTAAATTCTTGAATAGTCCATGAATTTTTCAGTAGTTCTAAAAAAGAAAAGAAACGAATCCCCAAAACGACCGTTTTCTTTTCCCTACTTTAGATAAAGTGGTGTGATGGTTTAGTTCTTCATTGGCCTCATTCTCCACCTGATGCTGTACATGACATTAGAGTAGGGTTGGCAAAAAAAGAACAACAAGAATACAAAGAGAGATCTTTTGGAGTTTTATGATCATTCTGATTTTCCCGATTAATTGCCTCACGAAAGTTTTCCAAACTCAAACATTGTGACATTCGTGTGATGGAGTTTTTCTAGTTTAGATATCGATAAATTGTGACATGGCATTAGAGTAGGGTTGGCAAAAAAGGAACAACAAGAATACAAAGAGAGATCTTTTGGAGTTTTATGATCAATCTGATTTTCCTGATTAACTGCCTCACGGAAGTTTCCCAAACTCAAACATTGTGACATTCTTGTGATGGAGTTTTTCCAGTTTAGATATCGACAAATTAGAAGATGTAGTGCTCATACTCTTATTTCTTTCCTGTTATGGTGTTATGGGTTTGTAATGGGTGCTATAATGGTGTTAGTTATGAAAGCTGAAGCATTTTTTTTTTGTCTATACTATCTCAATCATTTCACTTGTTTCCATCATCATTGTATGATTAAAATGGTGTGAATTTTGGACTAGAAGATGGAGGGAAGCTCCAGGTTGAGGCCTGCTGTTTGTCGATCAAAAGGTGGGGCATCTGGATTCAAAGTTGCAATCTTGGGTGCTGCTGGGGGCATAGGCCAACCACTTGCATTGTTGATGAAGATGAATCCATTGGTTTCAGTTCTACATCTGTATGATGTTGTCAATTCTCCCGGTGTTACGGCAGACATCAGTCACATGGACACGGGTGCTGTGGTACTTCTCTCCTCCCCCCTCCCCCTGTGATTTTCTGAAAATTTAAAAATTTGGCAAGGATTCACAATGTATAGTTGATTGTTGTTCTTTATGTCTACATTTATTGGTCAGGGTCTTTGGGCTTCCTGTTTTGTTTTTTGAGGAATCTAGTTTCTATGGTTTGAGATTTGCTAACTCGTCACAGTTTGGGCGAATGGCTTGGGTCTTGGGTTTGCTCCCCACATACATGAGTTCGATTCCCCTCTCTGTGGATTACCTGATGCACGTGGTTAGTGGGTGATTGCCTGCATCTACAGGGAATAGTCTCGCCTTAAAAGGAAGCGGGGGACACCCTGTCGTCATCAAGCAAAAAAAAAAAAAAAGTTTTGAGATTTGCTTCGTTTCCTATTCTACTGAAGCATAACGGGTGTGTTTTGGTTGAGGGATTATGTGGTTTCAGGCATGATGTCTTGGATCATAGGGTTATGGGTTTATGTTTTTAATATTAAGTGTTTCATATCAGTCATATGGTTTTATGTTGATCTGTTTCTTAGCTAATTCTTTGAAAATTGGAAGTTCTACATTCATGATTAGGGCCACAATTTCTTATCTAGGGTTTATTTATTTATTTTTACCACTCTCAGGTTTGCAGTGTTTGGATTCCAAGCGTTGGGTTTCCGTTCATAATATTGGGTTTCAGACGATAGTAAAAAAGAAAAAGAAAGAAAAAAAAAAAGGAAAAATCATTGACCTAAGAATTAATCCACACTGACTCCATTTGGCCAGACTATGAGTAAGAGTCCAGCTACCAAGTTTATAGGACATCAGCGAGTTGATGATCAACTCAGTCAATTTTACAAAAAGGAAAAAGGGATGTTGAATTTCCTTTAATGCTTCTGAATTGAGCATGGAATCAAAAGTTCAATTTCCAAGTAGAGTCCGAGCTTGTGCACACTGTTTTCAGATATCAGTCACATTTCTATTTCATTATAGTTCAACACCCTTATTCTCAAACTCCTTAAATTTGATACTCATGCATGATTTCCTCTATTGGGTTTTGATCCACACACTTGAATTTTTGCTTTTTGGTTTTTGTTTTCTAAGGTACGTGGATTCTTGGGGGCACCGCAATTAGAGAGCGCACTTACAGGAATGGACCTTGTTATCATTCCAGCCGGTGTTCCGAGGAAGCCAGGAATGACGAGGGATGACTTATTCAATATCAATGCCGGAATTGTTAAGACTCTTTGTGAAGGAGTCGCTAAGTATTGCCCTCATGCAATTGTGAATGTGATCAGCAATCCGGTGAATTCTACTGTCCCAATTGCAGCGGAGGTTTTCAAGAAAGCTGGTATGTTTGATCCCAAACGGCTTTTGGGAGTGACGATGCTCGATGTAGTGAGAGCCAATACATTTGTGGTATGCAATTGGTTTCTTTTATTTACGATTTGGGAGTTGT
This sequence comes from Magnolia sinica, assembly GCF_029962835.1. Lineage (NCBI taxonomy): Eukaryota > Viridiplantae > Streptophyta > Magnoliopsida > Magnoliales > Magnoliaceae > Magnolia > Magnolia sinica. Next base: position 64,886,293 of record NC_080588.1, read on the forward strand.
GGAGCTTTCTTTCAAATTTGGTTGTTCAGATTCTTGTAGTTGTAATATAGAGAAGAGTTTCACTAAGCCTGCTCACATCACTACCCATATGGCTTCACATGCCATCCTGGCACATCTGTTGGTGTGCCTCACGGTATATGTTGATTTTGCCAAAATATCATCCTGATCAACTCATCAGATGGGTGGTCATGCTCATAATTTATATGTGGACCAACATGATTTTCAGTCATATCATCCACACAGTGGGGCTACCTGACGAATAGCTCAGATGTTCCTCTTATGTTCTGGGTGGCTGAGTGTTGGTTCAGCAAAGATCCATGTGAATACCCACTTGAAATCTGTTTGTTGTCAGTGAATGGTATTGCGGATTTCTCGTTGATTCAATGTCTAGTATCATCAGTAGTCGATGGTGTCGATCTGTTTCAATGTTATGTTACTGTGACAGGCTGAGGTATTAGGAATTGATCCCCGGGGAGTTGATGTCCCAGTTGTTGGTGGCCACGCAGGGGTTACAATCTTACCCCTTCTGTCTCAGGTTGGAAGAACTATCTCTTAATTTCAACATGTAACTCTTTTCTTTTACCCTGATAATTGTACTTGCATATGTGAACTGTTATAATACTCATGCTACTCAATAGACACGAAAATCGGGCCAGCCTGCTCAATAGGTGGCTGCTCATGTACCAAATAAATGGCCCGTTAAAAAGAATTGACCAAAGGTCCTTATTGGATACATACGTGCAACTCCCACCAGATGAGCAGATCAGACAATTTTGGACAGTGGGTCCCACCTGTTGAGCATATTGCATCTCGGATACGTGTGCCATGTTGATTCATGCCAGTGGTGAGTCCTGTGAAACTGCACTCATGCACACCACATTCGTTTTCGCATCATTTTTTTTCCCATTCTATTTCTGATGTGTGACGAGTTTTTGTTCCAATGATAACTTGGAGATCCATTTATGTAGGTTAAGCCTCCATGCTCCTTCACTGCAGAAGAAATTAATTACTTGACAGATCGGATCCAGAATGGTGGCACAGAAGTTGTTGAGGTAAATATTTCCATATTCATTCCTGAAATATGTATGGAAAACAATAATACATCTCTTGTATAATGGTACATACAACCTGTTAGACTAGACCCTTCAAATCCTTCAGGTACCAGCTTTGGATTATATGACATGGAGATGGTTATGGGATCCATGGAGTCATAGCTGGATATTCATATTAAAAATTAATTATTAAAAACTATTTAATAATAGAAATTTATTTAATATTAAATATATAACTCTGTCCTTCTGCTCTTGAGTTTTGTGGCTAGAGCAAGTCCAACACTTAAATCCCTAGTTGTACCCAAATAACACATTTTCTCCAAACTTGTGCTTCAGTAGAAATGCATAATATGAGTTCTGTTAAGGCGCTAAGCATGCTCCGTGGTTTAGGTAATATTTATACTTTAGGGTGTTAGGATGGAGGAAAACTAAAATATAGATATGGATAAGTAACCTGGAATTCTCAGAAAACGAAAAATCATGGACTCTGATTTTCTTTACCATTGCTTGTTTCGGGTTTCAGTTTTACATGAATTCCATGTATGATTACCTTGAACATGTCAACTTGTGCGTCTTCTCAGCTTTGGAAATTGATCTAACGTTGTTTTTGGGAGAAATGTGTGTTCACAGCTTTTGATAAAAAAACTGGGAAATGGATATCGATTTATAATGTTACTTTTTCCGCAAACAGAGGAAAAGTAGGTTTTCCATGGAAAGAAAACTCATTTCTGGGGCTTTCTGTGTTCCCAAACACCCTCTTAAATTTGAAATGTCAGACACAAGTATAGGGTACTAAGAATTTGATGTAACATGCTAGTGGAACGTGTATATAAGATTTGGTGGGCCCATGTGCATGGGACATTTGAATGGACAATGGATGAGACGGGAATGTCAAAATAGTCCACACTACAGAAGTTGTTTAGAATAAATAATATCTTATTTTCTGAGCTTGCATGGAAATGATTCATGGATAAAAGATAGAAGCTGGAAACATTTATAATGTTTCACGGGGAAAAAATGTTTGCTTAGGAACTCTATTAGTGGGTGTTTATCAGTAAATAGTTGTGGACTTTGGGGGCAGCTAGTTGTCATTTTACTTTAATTGTGTGTTTTGATGTAATTTCATATGATTCAAAGGTAGTTATTGAATAATAATACATTCTTGGGCGTTAGTATATTGTAAATGAGATTTTATGGGTAGTTATATAAAGGGTCAAGCAAAAAAACAAATTTGATCATCCAATTCTCATTTTAAACAAGTAACGGTGTGTTTGTTAAGGTAAAATTGGTGTTTTAAATAGCGAATTGTGTGTAGTTTAGCGTTCATCCCTCCAAGGTGTGAGGTGTAAGCTACACTATACTCTACTTATAGATTTTTAATTAAGGTTGTGCTTCATGAACATGAAATTTTAATTAAAATTTCATGAAATTTGGTGTAACCAAATGCAACCTAAAGCAATAGGAAAAATATGACAAAGATTTAGTATAAAGATAAGGAAATAGGAATTGAATTAATTGTTTAATATTTAGTTATATTATGTTACTTAAAAAACATTAACTATTTTCTATTGAAAAATGTAACAAATCATCGAAAACATTAACTGATTTTAGGCATTTAGTGTGCAGCTATGCATGCAGCATAAGCCACATGCTATGTACAATAAGGTATTTAAACCAATGGCTAGAACATTGCTCCCTTGTAATACACTTGTAATGGGTGATTATTTATGAAGTGAAATCGTTTTTCATTTTAGTTCTTGCAATTTTCTCTTGTTTAAGCATTAATTCTCCCTCTCTACTTGGACTTGTCAAATGCAAGATTGGCCATTTGTTGAGATCTTAATCTTTAGAATGCTTGTCACAAGTGTTGTTCCTCGGCATTCTATTCGTCATATATCGAATCTCGTTTGAGTTCCACACACTTGGTTTTGAATAATTGAGATTCGATGGAAGCTTCTTTTAATGTCGGTCAATCTCATCCAATGAATAGAGATACACCCCTTAATTTCTCGTAACTCTTCTTTTTCTTGCATCATCCTCCATAGAAAAGCCTCGGTCACGACCAAAAGCGTCTTGCCACCATCACCAGAACTTGCACGTCGTTGAAGCACCACCCAAGGAGACCTGATGATAAAACAAGAGAAAATTGAAAAATTAGGGGGCGTTTGGCATATCTATAAATAAAAGCTTATTGTCTCATGTCTAAAAAAATAAGTTTTAGATTGTTTGGTAAATTCTAATTATATAGCTTATTTATTTAGAAATTAGTAGATAAACTCTAATTTCATAAGCAATGGAGGGTTCACTTTTTCTTTACGAGCTTAATTAGCTTAAGTGGGTAGAGGTTTTGGTTTTAATCGTATTTTTTAATACCAAAATTACCCTCACATCTCTTTGCAATCTCCGTCCCTCCCACTCTCTTAAGTGGGCCCACATCATGAATGACCCATGGCCCTACATGATGAATGGTCCATATCATGTTGGGCCCACATAATGAATGGTTAACATCAAAAGTGGGCTCCACATGGTGGGTGACCCACATCAAAGTGTGACCCTGCATGATGCACGATGCACATCAAGTGGGCCCCACTCGATGGACGATCCACATCAAAGCTGGGGCCCCATGATGGATGGTGGACATTGAAGGTGGGCCCACGTGATTGGAAGGTTGACATCAAAGGTGGCCACATGATGAATTGCCCATAGTGAAGGTGGGACCCTGCATGATGAATGGTCAACATCAAGGTGGGCCCACTTAATGCATGGTTCACATCAAAGGTGGGCCTCAGATGATGGATGGCCCACATTAAAGCATGGTCCCACATGATGGACGATCCACGCCAAGTGGGCCCCACATGATGGAAGGTTGACATCAAAGGTGGGACGCACATGATGAAAGGTTGACATCAAAGGTGGGCTCACATGATGGAAGGTTGACATCAAAGGTGGACCCACATGATGAACAACCTATATTAAAGGTAGGCCCCACATTCAACCTTTACCCAATCCTCTTGATTAGATGATTTTAGAGATGCAATCAATAGCCACATGATGGAAGGTTGACATCAAAGGTGGAGCCACATGATGAACCACCCATATTGAAGGTAGGCCCCACATTCCACTTTTACCCAATCCTCTTGATTAGATAATTTTAGAGATGCAATCAATAGCCATAAAAAATGAATAATCTGCATTGATCATAATGGAATTGTAATTTTTAAAAGTGATAGCAGCTGCTCATAAAAAAGCTCTTATTTGAATGTTTTACCAAATGTACTTTTTTTAAACAAGAGCTTTTTTCAGTTACGAAAAAGTGATTTTACCAAACGAGCTTATTGTAAAACAAGAGTTAGAAGAGGTCTTATTAGAGTAGCTCTTATTGGATTAGATCAGAGATGTTAAACGGGCCCTAGGACAGAAGAAGAAAGATTTCACTTCATAGATAAATGCTCATTATAAGGGCCATTATAAGGGAACAATGCTCTACCTAAAATACACACTTGTTAAAAATGAAGATTTAATGCTCACATTCATTTTCTCCTGAACCTTTGTACAAAATTACTCGTAGAATCTCATTTACATCACTAATTTCCAAGAATGCATACCCATTCAATAACTACCCTGGGATCATATGAGAATGCATTAAAACTATACAAAATTAAAGTAAAATAATACTAGTTACCCACAAAATCAACTACTTATTGATAAACATATACTAATAGATTACCTAAGCAAACATCCATTCCCTATGAAATTTTGGAGCTTCTTTCTTTTTTCTTTTTCCAAAGAATCACTTCTCATGCATGCTTAAGAAATTGGATATTATTTATTGTCAGTTCAAACTCAACAAACTAATCTCCCGTAACCAGAGGTTAGTATTGTCCGATTAATTTTACGTTGGGGACATGACCAATCTAGAGCAGGTCCACTATTTTGGGAGGTTAGGATTTCAGTCATGTGCACCTCCTGGATAGTAGGAGCTACCCCAATGCCATTGTGATGGTATAATTCCCAAAACCTTGTCATTCTCCCAGTCCCAAGTACCCTGTATGGGACTCATTTGTAATGATTCGCATAACACCGAAAGTATGTAAGACACCTTAGAATTTCATTATAGTGGGCCTTGGTCTTTGCAAGAAGTAATTAGTTGGTGCTTTGCACTTTGGTAGGACCTAGTAGGGGTGGTTGCTTGCTACCATGTAACGCACTTGAATCCAATGTTGTCGAATCGCATATGCGATCATGTGCGATCGCATATATATATATATATATATATATATATATATTTTTTATATATATATATATATATATATATATATATATATATATATATATATATATATATATATATATATATATATATTAGGGAAAAATTCAAAAAATTGTAAAAAAAAATAAGAAAATGAGGAGAACTTTTCTAAGTTAATAGATAACTAATTTTACATATTTAAAATACATTTGAAAGAGATAAAATCAATTAAACAATGAATTAAACATCAAGTCATTCACATTTAACAATATAGTTAACAAGAAGTAACAACAAAATCAACAAGCTATTTATTTATTATGGTAGAAAATCAACAAGCTATCTTCCTTGAAACTTAAAAGTGCTTGAATCTTGATCTTCCAACTTCCAAGAGAGAGGGAATGTAAGAGAGAGAGACAGAGATTAAGATCACTTGGAAGTAGGAAATACAAGAGAGAGGGAGATTAAGACCACTTGTGATTAAGAAATGTAAGAGAAAAATAGAGTAAGAGAGTTTTGGAGTGAGAATATTGCAAATAGAGGAGATTTGGAAGCCTTTTTATAGACAAAATGTTATTTTTTTTGCAAAAAAATAAAAATTCAATGTGCCATAGCCAATATGCGATCACATATTTTCGCATACGCAGTGCCAGATCGCATATGCGATCTGCATATGGATATGCGCATATGCGATCGCACATGACAACAATGCTTGAATCGACCAGTCTCTTCTATTAGTTGATAAATTGGAAGCTTTCCAGTTTTCTCCTTTGAAACTTCAAACCTGTAGAAGTTGCTTAATATAGTTAAATATCTCTACTATATATAACATGAGCAACCCCGCCCAGGGGGGGGGGGTTGGTTTGTTACTTTTTGAGGTGCTTAAAACTTTGCATTTTCCAAGGACATGTGAAGGGTTTTAAGTAAGAAAAGGGTATTTTTTAAGTATCCAAACTGACTCCAGTGATCTGCTTAACAACATGTGATTTTGCCCACTTCCCATGAAAAGGGGGGCGATGCGGATTTTACCAGTTCCCTTAAACGGCAGATATCCCTGTACTACAGCATGTCTTATAGGAAGCGAGTGCAACACCCGAGCTTTGTGTGGTGGAACATGTTATTTGTGTGACAAACACTCCGTCCATCAGATGCCTTCCCTCATGTTCACTATACATACCAAGACAATCTGATCTAAAACTCGGGTGAGCCACAATACAAGGAACAATTTCAAAGTACATGCAAAACCTCTAAGTTCATGCAGTGTGTTCATTGAGTTTTAGATTGCTCTGATTTTTTAAGAATCTCTTCATCTGAATGAGTCTTATCCAGTGTTGTCAAAGTCCTACAATTTACAATTTGAGTCAAATCTTAAGCAAAACGATTTGAATCCCACCTTTGAATCCCTTTTTATAAGAATCTTATGATTTTATGAGTTGAATCCCTCAATTTATGATTTGAATTATACTTGTTCTCTTCTATTTTAAGCTTCACTTGCTTTCATTTTATGTTTTTGAATTGGTGGGGGATTTAAGAATCATTTAGGAAAAAAAAACCTTAAAAAAGAAAAAGAAAAAAAGAATCATTTAGAAAAGGTAAATTATTTTATTTTGTTCTTTGTAAGATATTAAATGATATATATTCTCTTCAACATTAAATCATAGAGCTGTTTTTTTTTAATGGTTTCTTACTTCTTAACTGGTTAAGACACCCAATTGATGTTTGACTTATCTGGAATGTTTTTATGAATGGCTAGGATCATGTTGACTTATATGTATTGTGAAATGATGGTTAGAAATCAAAATATCTTTTTCCGTTGGTCACCATAATCAAATGCCGCCTTTGCAACGTGATTCTACATTCAAGAAATTAACAAAAACATATTAAAGGATTCTTGTATGTTTTGAAGGAAAATTTCTTGAAAGACTTAAAGATAAGAATCCTTTAACACTATCATGACATGGCATTACTTGGTGCATATTGATGGCAAATGGGTGATTGTTGAATTTTTCATTTTTTTTTCTTCTAATTTATGTTTTTCATATTTTTAAGAACATAAAAAAATCTTACGATATATGATAATTTGTGATTCGATACGATTCAACCCCTATCACGATTTGTGATACGATAGTGATTTTGAAAACATTGGTCTTATAAGTGGATTTGGTGGAATATTAACAGTATTTTGGGCCCCACACATAAACCCATGATTGGTTTCCATACCATTTTTTTCCCAGTGGTATGGCCCACCTGAGTTGTGGATATTTTGCCCCAAGGCCTAATATTGAGGAACACACATGATGGACAGAGTGGGTGTCGAATACATGCACAAAAGGTGGGCCCCTCATAGATCGAGTGTTGTACCTGCTGCATGCAAAAAGGTCTTGGAGGATTCTGGTCCTTTAAATTCCTTTAATTCACATGCCAAGTTTGTAGCTCCCACTTTCTACAACCGTTTCTCCTTCCCTCTCCTGCAACCTCTTCCTCTCTTTTCACGTGCATTGCATGTGCCATGTGCACTAGTACATATAACTGCTGTAATTAACAATGTACTCACAGATTTCACAAAATACCAAAGCATTCTCCTTTTTTATAAAATATTATTGACTGATGAATTACTGAGTACTCTTTAAATTGTTGTCTCTGGAATATCTCCATCTGTAAACCTTAGTCTATTATTGTGGCATCAGTTTCTGTCAATCCCTGATTTTTCCGTTGGCTTTTCTTTGCAAAAGAGATCTATTGCTTTTCTTGTGTCATGTCACTTGCTGGGGAACTTTTTACTGCTTCTAAGAAAATTTACGGAAGTAAGATATACAAGAACAACTAGGCTAAACCGTAAAATGGTTGGCTGCAGAAAGCGGGGCAGATGTTATCTGAAACAGACAAGAACCTAATAAGAACATAGCAGACACAAGAGGGCATGCGTTATCAGAGGTCTGTAAGGGCTGGAGATCAGTCTCAGAGCATGGCTTGCTCCTGGCCAAAACTGAACTGAAAACCAAGTGGAGCTGCCAGAACTGAATTGTATTGGATGAAATGGAAAACAAGGAGATATGGTCTGAGCGAGTTTTGATTCCATGCTGATGTAGAACAGGCGGCAGATGACTTCATGAATTGCCAGGATCGAAAGAAACTGGTCTGGAAAGCTTGATCTAGGGCAAAAATGGCCTAAACACACTATAGCTCTGATGGGCATGACCTTGCAAGTGGTTATCCGTTTCATGTGTACAATACGTCGTTGGAAAGCTATCAACACGCCCTACATCGTGGCCAAACACCTAACATTCATTGGCTCCCAAATGGCTTCACAAAATTTAATCATTTCAAGGGTCAAATTTGGGGTTTTAAGAGTCCAGGTCAAGTCCAACATCTGTCTTAGTCATCTAAGATTTTATGAGTTTGGGTAGGATTAGATGCGTTTTACTATTTCGGGGAAGCCTTCTAGTTTCAATCGGATTAAAAGTCTGAGGTCTACTTTGCTTATATAAGGTTTCAGTCGGATTAAAAGTCTAAGGTCTACTTTGCTTATATAAGGCCATCAAGTATGTTGTAGACATAATTTCTCATCAATAATATTTACTTTATTTCTTTTTTCTTTTGTTATAGACGCTCTTCTCTCCTTGTGGATTCAAAGATTATCCTTTGGGAGAATACGATGGTCTCTTCAATTTAATCTTTGCACCCTCTACACCACACGCTCCTTAAAGAATGTGTGCCTTTAACAAAAACTAGGATGATAATTCCTCTAGGCAGTGTTCGAAATATTGGTATTGCGTTATGGATCGCACCCTTGGGATACATATACGTATTGGTTATCGCCCGGGATATATTGTTTGTATCGGGTAAATTTTATTTTTATTTTTTAGAGGCAACAAAGGAAAATATATTAAGAAAAAAGAAAAGATACAGGCAAAAGGATATATTGTTTGTATCGGGTAATTTGTCGCACTTTTTGGGAAACATGGGGAAACACTGGGAAAATGGTTGAATTTTTCAATGAAACTTTAGGATTGTTAAAAAAGACCTTAATACACACTTTTAAATAATAGCATCTCAAAAAAGAAGTGCACATAATAGTTTTCCTTTGTATAGGGTCCAAAGCTATGTGTTGTTTGACTAAATTAATGCAACTGTATTCAAATTGAATGTATGACATTTAGAGTGTATGTGATGATCATTTCATCAAACACTCCTAAATACTTTGAAATTACTCTCAATTGATAGCTAGTTGAAGGAAAGTTTCGAAAAAAAAAAGGAGAACATGAAGAACTAATGGATATCGAAATCAAAGCTCCAACTCCATGATTTTTCATGCAAAACATGAAAAACCAATAGGTTTCTAACCATTTGATACCGATTTAACATAATTTCAACAAAAAAGTGATCAGAAATTGAAAATGCTCACCGATCGAACATGTGGGATATATCAGGCTACATGTGTTTCATATCGAACAGGTGGGATACAAGATATATTGTGGGATATATCAGCCGATATCATTGATATTTAAAACATCGCCTCTAGAAAGAATTTGACAGGGGACAAACTTATATTCATATAGCAGTGACAGGAGCCTCTTGTAGATGTGTTTGACGCCATCATCATTCATTTGAGATGGTTTCACAGATTTCTTTGTAATGAAGAGAATGCACCTCAAAGTCATAGCAACTCTAATTGGCCTCAACTTTTTTTTTTTTATTCCTTTTAAAAAAAAAAAAAAAAACGCACACACACCACCACACACTCACGCCATGTTGGGATTTCACCACCTATGGGTACTCGAACCCTCAACCACGTGTTGAAACTCCTAAGAGTCTACCACCGGAGTAAGAGTAAGGACCCAATCGGCCTCAACTTCCATGTTTCTGGATTGAAGGTGAATTTGGCGAAATCGAAAATAATCGGGATTAATGTGGAAAAGGGTGAGGTCGAATCTCTGGCTCAAGTTTTCGGATGTGCGGTTGCTTCTCTGTCTTCCTCCTTTGTGGGTCTACCCTTAAGTATTGGAAGACCCTCGAAAAGCATATGGGAGAAAGTCACCTGCAGATTCCAAACATTCTTGGCGTGATGGAAGTGCCGATTCCTTTCTCTAGGCGGCCACCTCACCTTAATCAAAGCTACTCTCTCTAATCTCCCAATTTATTTCATGTCTCTCCTCAAATGTCCAGCTTCGGTGTTGGTTACTATCGATAAATTGAGACGAGATTTCCTATGGCATGGTTAAGAGGAAACAAAGAAATTTCATCTTCTTAAATGGGCTGAGGTTTGTTTACATACGGAAAACGGGGGAGCTGGGGTTAAAGACCTAAAAGCTATGAACAAAGTGTTACTTGGCAAGTGGATTTGGAGACTTGGGGTGGAGGAAGGGAGTCTTTGGAACTCCATCATCAAGAGTAAATACGGGAGATCGCCTAGTGGATGGTGGTCTAAGGAATCCTCGTCCTATAGGGTCTCCTATTTGGAGCGATATTATAAAGAAGGACGTCCTCCCTGGTATCGGTTTCGTCCTTGGTAATGGAGAAAAAATTCGTTTTTGGGATGATAATTGGATCGGGGATCAGCCGCTCAGAATCAGATTCCCAAGTATGTATCGTATCGCCTCTTCTAAAGTCTCCTTTGTGGCAGATCACTTTGTGATTGAAGAAGGTAAAGTTATCTGGAATATGATGTGCAGAAGGGATCTTCAAGACTGGGAGATATCAGATTATGTGGATCTAATGGAATGCATCTACACAGCAATTCCTTCTCCATCTTCAGTCGATAGCATTTTCTGGAAACTTGAAAAATCCTCGTCGTTCTCAGTTTGTTCTCTTTACAACCGTATGCACCGCCAGCAGCCCGCGCCCCTTGCTCACTGCTCTTTCATTTGGAATTACGTCGCTCCCCCAAAAATTCTCGCTTTTGGCTGGTTGGTAGGCAAAAAGAGGATTTTAACAGTGGATAATCTAAGGAGGAAAGGGATGGTCATTCGTAATATATGCTTATATTGCATGCGGGCTGAAGAGACAATCGACAACTGCTTCTGCACTGTCCTTTCATCTAGTCCATTTGGGCTGATTTTCTGTTACAGTTCGATATGTGCTGGTGCGTCCTGTGCGAGGTTCAGCTGTTTATTCAGGCGTGGCATGGGGTTCATCTAGGGAAGGCGAAAACTGTGATCTGGAGGATGGCTATCCTCGCAGTTTGGTGGTTGGTCTGGGGAGAAAGAAACAATAGAGTTTTCAGGAATTCCTCTACTATTGCTGGGGAGGTTGCATCTAAGGCTAAGCGTTTGTTGATAGAGTGGTCTTCCAATGTCAAAGGCCTTAATGCTTGTGATTTTTCCTTCTTAGGAGTGTAATTGCTGTCTGCCTTCTCAGCAGGCTTCTTTTGCTCTTTTTTGCCTTTTAATATATTCATCATCTTTCAAAAAAAAAACTTCCATGTGGTACTAGTATTTTATGGAGAAGCATGGTATCTTTGGTTGTCAGTTTGTAAAATGCTGCCCATGTTTCTGTGACAACTGATCCAATTGAACTGCTATCATGAATGAGCCATCGTACAAAAATCTTCCAGATTGGAAGATCCGGGCCATCCAATATTTGGCCTTTTTCAGCTGAAATGTGGATTACTGCTATATCGCTTTTCTTAATGGTCTATTCGCAGGCCACCCATGGAACAGTTAAGATCGTTCCACTGCCTGTCCACAGTGTGTTCCATCAGATACATGGCCTTGAACATCAAACCATGGGCTCCACTATTAGAAACTAAGGACCTGAGGATACAATCATACAACTAGTTCTTGGATAGATTCCTGCATACATCTAGCAAGGTTGGAACGTTCCATATTCTTTTGCTCAATCAGACGCCATTCGAAATATGATTTTCTTCCTGGCAAGCAGTTCACAGAACTGAATCTTATGTATGCTTTGCAGGCGAAAGCAGGGGCTGGTTCCGCAACACTATCGATGGTCAGTCCCTTTTAAATAGTCGTTTGCTCCATTTATCTTCTACATCACAAAATCAGATTCTTAAATGATTAGAAAAACTACAGGCATATGCTGCAGCTAAATTTGCAGATGCATGTTTGCGCGGCTTGCGAGGTGATGCTGGCATTGTTGAATGTTCATTTGTGGCTTCTCAGGTCTACTTCACTAGCATTGGATCTTATTTGTGTTTTCTGCTCTAACTTCTTGTTCTACTATTCCTACTGCTGCCGCTAGCATTATTACTACCATCTCCTCTCACTTCTTGTTTAGGAGTCATGTAAAAGGATCTTTTTTGTAACAGGTCACGGAGCTTCCTTTCTTTGCATCCAAAGTACGACTAGGCCGCAATGGAGCAGAGGAGATCTACCCTCTAGGGCCACTGAACGAATATGAGAGGTTTGTAAACATAATTCAAGTGCTCCGATGTCATCAGCGTTGTTATTGTCATCATTGTCGACATCTTCATCATCATCATCATTTAAGCATGGGTATCAAGGGTTATAACACAGAGACTCGGGCCAATTTGTCTGGTCTTGAGTTGGATCGAGATTGGCCCAAGTTGGAGGGGTGAATTGGCCTGACTCTCCTTAGTCAGGGACTAAGGATTGACTTGCCGTCTCGAACAGATCTGACTTGTCCTTAGTCGGCTTGTGAATCCACAATGTGTGTGGATGTTGTCATGTTGATCCTAACATGTGGGTATGGGTAGGTAGAGAAGCCAGCCTCCAAAACTGAGTAAGGGTTGCATCTACATATTTATTCTTTATCAATCCTTCTATTAGGTTCACGAAGTTCTCAGAGGAATTATATGAACCTTGAGCCCTGAGTTTGGGACTAGTGGTGCCTATGGATTGGTGATCCAGGCTCTACATGGGATGGGTCCCATTATTGATGGGTGAAGCCAAAAATCCTAACTCTCCAGTCTATGAATCAATGGTTAGGAGCAAAATATATCAACAGTCAACATCTGACTGGAAAAAACGAAAAGAAAAAGAAAAGAACAAATATAGGTGTCTATATGAGCTTTAGTCTGGGAGGTTTTTGAGGGATAGATTATCCATGCTGGGCCCATCAGATCAACAGTTTAGATCACCAAGCTATGGGGTCCACTCAGTCTAAGGTCAAGGCTTGAGGATACCATGCATATCCTTTGCTCAAGGTTAATATAATTCCTCCAGTTCTAATAGGCCGCCGACAATAATTCATCAAAAAAACTTGTCTCCAAGAAGTATCAGAAGCAGAAAATAATGTATTCAGAAGTGCAGGCCTGTTTGGATTGCTGAAACATAAATTGAGGAAATGCCATTTGCACAGAACCATTTTGTGAAAAAATGCCCCTTTTTTCATTTTGTTGTCAATGCTTAATAAACACAATTTCCATGAATTCGAGGAAAAGAAGAAAACAGCTCATTTCTCTGTCAAGTGCCCCACATGTTCCCCAAACCATCTTCAAGTGTCCCCTGCATGTGCCATCGTCCATTTTCAAACGCCTCACATGTGCCTTTGTCCATCTTCAATTGCCCTACATGTGCCACTGTCCATCTTCAAGCGTTTCACATGTGCCAATGTGCCTCCATTCATCTTCAAGCACCTCACATATGCCAATCTGCCAGTGTCAATCTTCAAGCGCCTCATGTGTGCCAATGTGCTACTTGTGCAACATGTGACACCACCATCTTAAAGCGCCAGATGTGCCAATGTGCCGGCCTAGGTGTCAATGTGCCACATGTGCAAATCTACCATTGTCATCTTCAAGTGCGCCAAATGTTCCATGTGCCACGTGTGATTATCCATCTTCATTCTTCAAGCTCCCCACATCTCGTGCTAGGTCTCTTCATTCATCTTCAAACTCCTCACATGTGCCACGCCCATCTACTCTTCTTTGAACAGCCCACATGACCACATATGCCACATGCCCCATTGCACATCTTCAAAACCTTACATGCAAAAGTGCAACAAGTCCCACCATTCATCTTCAAGCGCCCCACATGCCCACGTGTGAATTGCCACATGTGCCATTGTCTATCTTCAAGTGCCCCACATGTGCTACACGTGCTGGTATGAAATGTGCAACTCTTCATCTTCAAGCACCCCACTTTCCAATGTCCCACATGTGCATATGTGCCACATGATGTGCGCATGTGATGATGTGACAAATGTGCCACAATCCATCATATAAATGCCACATGTGCCGCCTTCTATCTTTGATTGAATTTCCATAACGAATTCCATTTTGCTGAGCAACATATTTGGAAATAGAGGAAAATTTTCCAAGAACATCTGGTTGAAAAACAATCTAGGTAGCGACTTTTCCTTTACTACAGTTTCTTGGAAACTGTGGTTATTTCCACAAATCGAACAGGCCCAAAAAATTTGAAGATTGGCGAAAAGTCAGCATTCAATGGTCCATTTTCTATTTTGCAGCTAGTGGGCACACCACCAAGGAAACAGCATGTAATGGCTTGGACAAGAGTGCTCCATTTAAAAAGCCAGGACAGGAATGCAAAGGCTACTAGCTCACATGTGGTACATGTGTGAGATTGTGGCTGTTCATCACACAAACCCCACTGTGCCCGGCCCAAATCCAAGCTTATTGGCTCACCAGGTTGGCAATGCTTGCATGTTGAGCATGGAGCACTGGTCAATCTTTTCAAACCTGCATGGTGGGGGGACCTGTTTGTTGCACAGCAAGGTTCTCACATGCACCATGTGGTCTGTTGGAACATCTGCCCGCAAGTAGTCCTTGTATTTCTCTTATGGGTATAATATAGATGATGACTGGGATACAGAATTTATAAGCTTTGTTGTGTTTTTCATTCTGGCAGATCCGGCTTGGCAAAGGCAAACAAAGAGTTAGCAGCAAGCATTGAGAAAGGAATATCTTTTATTAGGAAATGATCAATGGAGAGAGATGGTTGATGGGTCACCTCCTAGGCCCCACCATACATTTACTTCGCAGGCCTCAACTATAGGAAAACCACTAATCACATGTTCTGGCGCTTCATCTGGCTGATCAGCTGCAGTGGAGCATAATGAGAATAAATCCTGTCATGGATCATGGGTCATGTGGGATGTATTGTGTGTTTGGTCTCGACTGAAATTTCGTCTTTCAAAATAAAGATAGCTCATGATGGATGGCTTCGGCCCTGTGTTTTGCACTTCTGGATGTTGAAGGCTGGCATTGATTGTTTGTGGTTATGATCTTGGCATGACACCTACAACAAAAGTTCACTGTGGGTGAACCCTAATGTTGCCCTGTGAATCTCCTCTCTTCCATTAGCATTGGATGGTGATGGGAAGAGGGTCCCCCCTTGATCTGACCTACCTTGTGGAGAAGTCAAAATACAGTCCCACTACCTATTACAAGTTGAATCTTTGATCTAAGTTTGTTATGAGTGGCGCTAGACAGTTTCCTTTGTTCATAGTAACTGTAGCCCGAGTGTTCTGATGTTGCTGATTGAAAGAAAATAGCCCTCAACCAATGACCACTCTGGTTGTCAGCCATTCTTTTCTTACAGTGGTGTGGTCGTCACCCATCTACTCGATTGAGAACATCCCTAGATGGGGATGGAAGATGATAAAAAAGAGTGAATACTGTTTCACAAATGGGGATTCAAACAAACAAAATCGAATTGGATTCTTAGGCAAAAAGAGGGAAAGAAAATGAATGCATTGTAATATCATATTCCCATTTCAGGGGGCTGGAATGCTCACACTACAACTGCTTTACTAATGGGCTGGAGACATTGAAATCAACTTTTACTTTGAAATATTTCAAGGGTAAGATGCTAATAAAAATGAGTCATTAGATAAGTTAGCCTGCACCCAGTTATCGGTGATCATCTCCGTGAACAAGAATGGTGTTTGTCATGCATATATTCATCCTTGTGGGGATTCAATTGCACATGATTTTCCCAAGTAAAAGGCTCTAAACCTTACCATCAGTTGCGGTCGCGAAGAAGAAGACAGGACAAGGACGAAGAAGCAGAAAACAAACAAAAACTAGGTTCCAATATAATCAAGAAAGAACCAATCCAAACAGGTTCAAAGGAGCCGAGAATCAAAACAATCAAGAGGGAGAAATCCAACTTGGTAGATGAGGCTTTTGTGAGCCTTGTTGCTTTCAACTCCAAGAACATATATCCTGTCCGCATGATTTTGTAGTGTGGATATATACAAGCAACAAGCATTCATTAGATACATACGGGGTAATGCCATAAAGATTCAAATAATGATAATAGCTCACAATCCTTCTGAGCCATAAAGATTCAAATAATGATAATAGCTCACAATCCTTCTGAGCCATTATATCGATTCAAATAATGATAATAGCTCACAATCCTTTTGAGCCATTATATCGATTACCTTTCGTATAAACAAAACCAACGTATATAATTCAGTACAAGTCACCAATTTCATTGGTGACCCAAAAGAAAAAAGAAAAATATATTTTTATTGTCTGCATCTCTTTTGAAAAAATGGGACACCCTTTATACATCACAAGGTGAAGTATTTTGGAGCAGGGTGCACGATTGGAGTGGTGGACATGCTCACATTCCCCGTGAGCACATTAGGCGCTATACTATCCTCCAACTCAACAGGGTCCTTGACCTGCACAACCCTCTCCGGCACCACTTTCTCCCCATCCACCTTCGCTAGCACCTCGAAATGCATACGCACCTTCTCTGGCCTTGTCCGCCACTCTGGGAATTGACTCCAATCTACATCTCCTTCCTTTAAACCTTTTTCCACTCCAAACCCAATTTTCATAAACGTTTGTGCAGACACTGTTGCCTTCGTCAGCCGAAAGGATCCTTCCTGGTGGGCCTTCTCTCCAAGAATGGATGTGAGCAGCTCTTCAAACCCCTGTAGGTTGGCATTTGAGCCATTAACGGAGGCTAGTGGCCACAGGGTGGTGAAGCGCTCTGGGGTCAGGAGAGGGAGGGTTTCTTCAACTTGGGGTCTGGCTCTGGACGAGAGTTCAATGAGGCCAGGTGCAAGGCGCTTGAGCTTGAGCTTGTTGTTGTTGCTGTTGTCAGAGGAGGTGAGGGAGGTAGGGCCCACTATGCGGAGGGAGAGGAGGGGTTTGTTGTCTTGCTGGGAGATGGAAGATAGGCGAAGGTGTTCAGCTAGGGTCAGGAGGCCAGATGCAAAGCCACCTTTTTGGGTAGTGGTGCGGTTTAAAGGGAGGGGTAGGTCGAGGGGGTGGCGCAGGCTAACAGACCGGGCACCCTTTATGGTCACCATGGCACCATCAGCTAATACCACTTTCTTCAGCACACCGGCATCTACATCGTGCTGCAAAATGGGGTGAAAAAAGCTCTCATCAGTTGTAACTATACATTCCCATGATGTAACACAGGTCATCTAAATTTTGGCTGGCAGAACCTCTACCAAATCATGGGGGTGTAAGCCCACCTTGGATAGAGTAGGATGAAAAAACAGACAACAATCAGAAAATCCTGCTCATCAGACTAATGTTCTTTATTTTTATTTTTTTATTTTATTGACGTATGACAGATGAATTTTTGCTTGCTAAATATAGACCATTAGCCTTTCTAGCCTACACCATCAGATTAGTAAGTGCACATCTGATCACCTAAATAGGTGAGATTTTTCTCACCAGCAACCATAGACATTGGGGCCTGTGAGATGAATAGTTCATCTCTGCTAACGATTTGGGGTAGTCCGGCAAGTTTCCAGTTCATATCACCCATTTGTATATGGGCCCAGCCATGGTATTGCATGTAGCCATTCCATGGGCCTCAGCGAGGATGGAACACTGCAATAATACTACACCAATCAGGCAATCTTGTGCATACACTTTCACAAGTTGAACATGGAAACTTCGACATATCAGTTCATCAGTCCATTTGCAGCCTAACAGATAACACATCCATCCAGTGGAAGTTTTTTCATGGCGGGCTGACCTACTGGATGTACTGTTCCTATCACCTTGGTAGACCTCCCAAGTAGTCTAAGTCATGTCGGCATTACAGTGTGTCCCATCGGATGAACAGTTAGTATCATCAACAGCAGGGCTTTGGCACCATGAACAACAAACATGACCTCCATTCAATGTATACTATAACTGAGGCTTGGGGTTGCAACTTGCAAGGAAAAGCCCAAAATTACATTCCAACTTCTCTGTAACACTTCACAGAATTGCCCTTCCTGCTGATTCATAAGAGGTATTTCAGTCAGTCTCAAAACATCAGGACAGCCTGATTGTCGATCTGTACAATATAATCTAGCTATGGGAGAGGAATTCAAGAAGGGGACATGTGGCTAACTCAAATTAAACTACTGATTTGTGGAACCCATCATCACCAAATCATGATTCCAAAATCAGATTGGTTGAGCAATCCTAATATCTGTTCATGGAAACTTGTTCGTTCAAGTAGGACTATTGGATATTTTTCATTTCTAACCATCCACTGACAGTCAGATAATCAAATAATTGCAACTTTTGGTTCATGATGGATCAAACCAGAGGGCATAATTTGCACATTTTAACTTGAATAACTTGTTTTCAACATATGCAATTTCTAAGTGCCTGTGTATCATCCATTACATTCTGCCAGAGTATCAAAGTTTTTCTCATTCAAAAATCCTTAGATGGCATGCATAGGATTGCACATGCCAATCTAAAATTCTCCATGTCTATAATTCCTAAAGGTGGGACAAGGAAAAAGAGAAACCACTGGGCTCCATTTCAAGTGGGACCCACTTCATGGTCATCCAGACCATTGATCTGATGCACCAAAAGCCTTCCAGCCTTGAATAACCCACGGCCAATATTTGACCTTTTCAACAGAACAATTCCTAACCGCCTGTTTCAATGTCACCAGTCAAAGACTTGAAAACTTCCAATATGGAATATACTTTGGAGCATCCCCAGTCCACATATGGTCCATCAGATCAACGATCCAGATCAATGATTCACAAGCCCCCGCCTCTATGCCCACACACATCATGACACAACACACGTCCACATGACTCAGAAAAACCAACAATTTTCACAAGAATACATCACAATCTCAACAAGAAGCAAATCACCAACCCTAATCCAAAGCAAAATCGGAAGAATGAAAAGAAAAGTCCTTACCGGAAGTGAAAGCCTCATATCATCCCCATCCTGAATCCAAAGCTCCATGGGCCCCGCCAATTGAAACGGGGCCAAAACCGGCGAGACACTACCTTTCTTTGTCGATCTTTCCACCAATCCCGTCGGTTCCTCCCCCTCCATCTCCTCCTCCGCTCGAAAGATCGGCAAATCTACGAATTCCCACCGGTTAACATCTTCCAAAAGCCTGAAAGGGAGGACTTGATTCCCGATCTCGATGTCAAATTCGTAAGCGACCGACTGGCCCACCAGCGCGTCCCGCATATCGAACTCGGAGATCTTCAAATCATCGGCCTGGAACCCTAATCCCTTCACAATCGCTTCCTTCAGATCCTGAGATGAGACAAAAAAAGGGCATGGATTAGGGTTTTCAATATCGGATTTTCGGGAAATCTGCAACGACCGTCGCAAGGATTAAGGTTTTAGCGGACAATTGAGATTAGCGATGCGATTTTTCCTTACCGAGATCGCTTTCGAATGAGATGATGATGGATTTGTTGGAGAAGTTTTGGAGGGAATCAGAGCCGTTGATCGTCCCATCAAGAGGAGGATGAGAAATAGAGAGAGAGATCGGAGTCTGAGCGCCATCTGATGATGAGAAGAATCGGACGAAAAACGAGATTTTTACTCTTCCTGTTTTGCAATCGGATTTCAGATTCGAGAGAGAGAGAGAGAGAGAGAGAGAGAGAGGCCGAGGGCTTGGTTGGTTTTGAAGAATGGAGAAGCTTCTGGATTCGCAGTTGAGCTGAGAGCGATGCTGACGTGGATAAAACTAACCAATGGTAACGACGCGAGTGATGCAACGCGGATTTTGATTGGTTGAGACCGAACGCCGTTTGAGGCGGTTTTTGTGTGGGAAGTTATTTGATACACTGATCCAGTACGAAAATCAATACACATGCACACTGATACTCTTTGTATTACGTTGGATAAAAATCATCAGGACCGTCTAAATTGTTTGGATCATTATATCTTATCTTTATTACTAAAATTACTCTGGAACGTTGATAATCCCCTTCATATTGATATTAAGTGGGATTTGGATTATCCATTGAATTTTGGCCTCTTGTTACATTTTGCCGATCGTGAGGGTTTTGAATTGAAATACATGCATGCCACATGTAATGTGGATATATAGGCGTACGGATCTTCATATGTCAGAATGTAAAGTTTTTATTTTGCTTCGGTACACCGCGCGTACATGTGGACTTTTGTCCGCAATCTTATGACTGTGTGGGGCCTACCTGTAACATGCATGTAGAATCCAAACCGTGCATCTGGCACGCCTCCTCATGTAAGATGTACTTACCAAGAATCATCGCTATCAAAAATCCAAGTGGAACACACCACAGAGAACAATATATAATTTTTTTTCTAAAACTTGGCCACCTAAAATTTCGGTTGGCTTTTGCCGTGCGTTCCATTCCATAGCCCTGCGGACTCGGATTGCGTAATGTACTGGTCAGTGCAGGAAAAGCGCTCTATGGGCCCACCATGATGTATGTGTTTATCCACGCCGTCTATACATTTTGCCAGCTCAGCTTAAGACACAAGCCTAATTAGGGAGATTTAAATCTCAGCTGGACCACACCACATGAAAAAGTGGTGATTGAATGCCTACCATTACAAAATTCCTGGGGTGGTACACCTGAGATTTGGATCTGCCTTATTTTTTGGTATTACGATTTGGAAGGATCTAAAAAAAACGGATGGAGGGAGTGGATAAACCAAGCGGAATGCGTGATGTGCTGAGCACGGTGGTGAGTTTAAGTTACCAAGTTTTGTGGGCCTCACTAGGATGTATGTGTTAGATCCAAACCTTCCATCCATTTTGCAAGATCATTTTAGGTCATGGGCCATGTTAGGCAGATTTGGAATCCAAGTGGACCATGCTACAGAAAGTAGTGGGGGTTAAAATCTTACCATTGAAAACTCCTTGAAAGCTACAAAAGTTCTAGATCAAGGTGATATTTGTGTTTTCACTTAGGTTTCCGTGACCTCATGAATAGGTTGGATGGCAAATAAATATCAATGTAGGCCTTAAGAAGGTTTCAACAATAGACATCATTGTCCCACTGTCTTCTGCGGTGTGGTTCACTTGAAGTGTATATCCATCTGATTTTTGAGAAATTTACCTCTATAAATGCTATTTTTTATCCAGCGAATTTTACCAAGAATACAAACCTTATCTTACCAACTTAGACTTTGCACGTACGGTCAGTAAAGCTAGGCAAAATAGACCCGATCCGGTGGATCCGACTCGTTCAGACCCGATCCGACCCGATCAGAACCGATCCGACGGTCTAGATCGGTGCTGATCGGGTAGCCCCATGCAGATCTAAAATCTTTTCGGCTCGAATTTGGATTGGCCCTGATCCAACCCGACCCGACCCGAAAACCGATCCGGACAGATCCGATCCTACCCAATCCGGAGTAGTTCTTTTGATACTTCTACCTTTTCCTGTGGTATGGCCTGCTTGAGCTTTGGATATACATCAATTTTGGGTTCAACCACTAAAATGACATGCAAAAATGAATGGATGGCGTGGATACATCACATGCATTCAAGATGGGCCCCAACTGAGATTGCTGTGTACAATAGCTAAATGATTTGCTGTGTACCACACACTGCACACAGCTACTACATATCTAGCTTTCAACCTAGAAATAGGTACGTGTCGTGCCAAGACGATGCTACTCTATTCAAAGGAGATCAACGTTATATGGCCCCATAGTGATGTTTTTATTATATCTATACCGTTCACATATATTTACAGATTAATTTAGAGCATTATACAAAAAAAAAAAAGGCAACCCAAAAAAGGTTTCAATGATAGACGTTTAATATTCACTGCTTCTTTCAGTGTGACCCACTTAATAGTTAGATCTATCTTATTTTCGTCTCAAGCCATAAAATAAGCTTGAAAAATAGATGGATGGTTTTGATATAACACATGTACCATGATTAGACCCACCTAACTTGCTAACGTGACATCAATACCATGTACTACCAACGCACGGGATAGTCCCACTGACGCCATTCATAGCTGTAAACAACTGTAACTTTTAAACATCGAGCATTGTACGAACGGTTCAAACGAATTCAACATGGCCCCCACAATGATGTATTTATTACATCCATACCGTTTAACCGTTTTTCATGATCATTTTAGAGCATTCGGTAAAAAAATGAATCATATCTGAAGCTCAAATGGACCACACTGAAAATAACAACGAGGATAATGATTTTCATCGTTAAAAAATCTGATCAGTATCGTACCTAATCCGATCCGACTCGATTTCCCTAGTCGAGTCGGACTCGGTTCGGGTCAAGCTAACAAGGTGTCGGATTTGATCGGATGGCATGTCCCAGATCCGGCCCCAGATTGGAATGAGTTCGGGTCAGCGTATTTAGATCTCAGACAGAATCAGGTTAGGCACAATCTGATCCGACTCGATCCGATGCCCACCTCTAATGGTCAGGATGAAAATAGCCCTGCCCTTAAAAGTAGACCTATTGCTACGGATTATAACCATAGCTATATATAAAATAATTCGTAGCCATAGATACTATAAGCCAGTCTAACGACCTCCCCCTAAAAATCAAAACCGAATCATGGCGGGCTTGCCGAACTAGCTATGCCCCTGCCACTTGCTGGCCTATCCAGTGGGACCACGCCAATCTGGCGGTACACGCCGATCTATGGATTATAACCATAGCAATAGGTACGGTACACAATTTTCTTTGCTATCCAAACAAAACAAATAGTCGAATTAAAGGAAATCTATTTTCTTTTTCTGTTGTTTGGCACTGAATCCATAGTTTCCAAACATAGCCTAATGGAAAGAAGGTAAAAGTAATAATAAATAAAATAAAAAGATGCAGTTCTTTAAGATGAGATAGTGTTGTTGGCTTTATAAAACAGTTGAATGACCTTCATTTTCATGGCTCGCTAGATATTAAGGCACTTACTTTCATTTGAAGATGGCTTTTATTGCCTGATTTTCCACAGAAAAAAATTCAACTCATGAGAACCTCTTGTATTTGAGACAAGGGCTGATGTGTTACCATTTGAATTAGTGTCAAAACAAGAATGCATGGTTATCTTGCCAATATTCTAAATCTTTTTTTCTGCCAGCTCAACTGTGTTTGTCAGAAAGATTTAGCTATATGATGAAAACCTATCTTAATGAATAGTAATTATTACTTCAACTTTGTAATACCTTTTGGAATTGAGCGAGGCAACCTAAGACTTGAGCGAGACAACATAGAAATTAAGTGAGGGAACCTAGGAATCGAGTGAGGGAACCTTGAATTGAGCGAGGTAAAATACAAATTGAGCGAGTTAACCTAAGAATTGAGCGATGCAAACTACAAATTGAGTGAGGTAACGTAGAAATTTAGCGGGGCAAACTAAGAATTGAATGAAGCAACCTAGGAAGTGAGCAAGGCAACCTAGAAATTCAGCGAGGGAACCTAGAAATTCAGTGAGGCAACCTAGGTATTGAGCGAAGCAATATAGAAATTCAGCGAGGCAAACTATAAATTGAGCGAGGCAATTTAGAAATTCAGCGAAGCAACCTAAGAATTACGCGAGGCAAACTAGAAATTCAGTGAGACAACTTAGAAATTCAGCGAAGAATTGAGCGAGGTAACCTAGGAATTGAGCAAGACAACCTAGGAATTGAGCGAGGTAAGCATGAATTTCAGCGGGGTAAACATAATATTCAACGGGGCAAATATGAAATTGAGCGGGGCAAACATGAAATTAAGTAGGACAAACATAAAATTCAATGAAGCAAATATAAAATTCAGTAGGACAAACATGAAATTGATCAAGGCAAACTTGAAATTTAGCAGGGCAAACTTGAA
The DNA here is from genome assembly GCF_029962835.1 of Magnolia sinica. Taxonomy (NCBI): domain Eukaryota; kingdom Viridiplantae; phylum Streptophyta; class Magnoliopsida; order Magnoliales; family Magnoliaceae; genus Magnolia; species Magnolia sinica. The sequence goes on from NC_080588.1 coordinate 64,910,556, forward strand.
ATTCAGTGGGGCAAACTACAAATTCAGTGGGGTAAACATGAAATTTAGTGGGACAAATATGAAATTGAGCGGGGCAAACATGAAATTCAGCGAGGCAAACATGAAATTCAAATGAAATAAGACATAAATACATAAGCTAAACAATCAAGCATAGAAATAAGCTAGACAAACTATCTAATTAAGCGAGGCAAACTATCAAAATAAGCTAGACAAACTATCAAATTCAGTAAGGCAAACTATAAAATGAGCGAGGTGACCTATAAATTGAGTGGGGCAAAATAGAAATTGAGTGAGGAAAACTGAAAAAATGAGCGAGGCAACCTAGAAATTGAGCGGGGCAAACTAGAAATTTAGCAGGGCAAATTAAAAATTCAGCGAGGGAAACTGAAAATTTATCGGGGTAAACTGAAAATTGAGCGAGGCAAACAGAAAATTGAGCGGGACAAACATTAAATTCAGCGAGACAAACTAGAAATTGAGTGGGGAAAACTTGAATTTCAACTGGACAAACTAGAAAATCAGTGGGACAAACATGAAATTCAGTGGGGCAAACTGGAAATTGAGCGGGGAAACTAGAAATAAGCGGGGCAAACAAGAAATTCAGCGGGGCAAATTGAAAATTGAGCAGGCCAAACTAGAAATTCAGCGGGGGAAACTGAAAATTGAGCGGGGCAAATTGAAAATTGAGCGGGGCAAACTGGATATTCAGCGGGGCAAACATGAAATTGAGTGGGGCAAACTTGAATTTCAGTGAGGCAAACAAAAAAATCAGCGAGGTAGACATAAAATTGAGCGGGCCAAACATGAAATTGAGTAGGACAAACTGGAAATCGAGCGGGGGAAACTAGAAAATTAGTGGGGCAAACAAGAAATTCAGCGGGGCACATTGGAAATTGAGCGAGGTAAACTAGAAATTTAGCAGGGCAAACTGAAAATTGAGCAGGGTAAACTAGAAATTCAGCGGAGCAAACTGAAAATTCAGCAAGGGTAACATGAATTTCAATGAACTTGAAATGCAATTAAACTAGCTTAACACATAATTGAAATACAATTCAACTAGCTTAATATGAATTTCAATGAACTTGAAATGCGATTGAACTACCCAAACATGAAATTCATGCATTACTCAAGAAATTCAACCAATCATGAACCGGGAATGTCGGTGACAACTCGAGCATATTGTCGAGAAGTAGGTCAAATAGACCAAGAACTCTTGAAATTTGAAATCATTTTGATTAGTACGCTTTTATCGTGCTGAGTTAACTGATTTGGGTTTGCCTTGACTTGAATGTATGTGGACTATCAGCAACATTCATCTGTTTTTCTATCTATATTAATGGTTTGACCCCAAAATCCGATTTCACTTGCTACTCCCCACAATAATGTTTTATTTGTAATCAATTTCATATTTATCGGATGGTGTATACATAGATGAACCAAAAGCCTAAATGCAAGCTTCATCTAACAAGAAATATATTAAAATATACCTGTGGTGCGTGCTTTCTTTAGTGAACCAGCCATTTTCAGAAGATGAAGAAATGCCGATGTATAGAGAGGATGCAATCCAATGGGAGAATGGTATGATCCAGTGGAGGGATTTTCGTGCCAAAGAAAATGAATTTTTTATCTTTCTTAGTGGAAAGGGGGTGAAAGCATCGTGAGTGAAAGCAACGGTAGTGAAAAAGAGGGGTATTTTCGTCCTCAAATTCACTATCCATACATGAAGGCCTAGGTTGGTAAGTTAAGTTTTGTTTGTTTCATAAAAACTGCTGGATAAAAGGTGGTGTCTACAGTGGTAAATTTCTCTTTGATTTTTATGTCCATGTGCCTTAAAATGATCCATTGATCCTGTAAAATGGATGGTGTGGATACGATACATACATCATGGTAGGGCCCACATAACTTTGCTGAGCCAATATGCTGTGAATTCAGTGGTGTGTGGAGCCACATAATTTCGTAGCCTCTGTTGAAGCCACCGAATTCTGTGGAGCCACCTTGATATATACATGTGTGTGTTATACCTAAACCATCCGTTTGGTGGTAAGATTGTTTAAGGGCTTCTCTATGAAAAAGAGACATCCAAAGCTCAAATGGACCACACCACATAAAGTAGTGGGATCAAACATCTATCATTAAAAACTTCTTAAGAGTCATAGAAGTTCTGGGTCAATCTGATATTTGCTTCCCTTCATTCAAGCCCGTGTGACCTTGTGAAGAGGTTGGATGGCAAATAAACATCATGGCCAAATGGACGGGCGGTTTGGATACAATACATAAGAAGGGTCTACATTACTTGGTGACGTCAACGCACCACTTACCTTGGTGGTGTGTTGATGTGACGGAGGGGTGTTGATGTCATCAAGTTCCGTGAGCCCATTATGATGTACATGTTATATCCACACCGTTCATCCATTTTACAATCTAAAAATGAAACATATCCAAAGGTTAAGTGGAACACATTACCGGAAGCAGTGGGGATTGAATGCTTAACATTGAAAACCTCTTATGGTCATAAGAATTTTGGATCAAGCAGATATTTGTATTTTTCCTTTATGGAGGCCTCAAATGTACATGTGGGGCACACCAGATGAGTAGAAAGCATGGAATAAATGGGTCAGGCTCAGGTTAAACCGTATCAATGGGTTGGACCAGATGACCAGACCCAATTCAATCCAATGCCCGAATTAAAATGAAGATCATGAGTATAATACACACATGTAGCCCACGTATAAGGCTAAGATGATAATGATGACGTGTCATGTATCTAACCACTATATATATATATATATATATATATATATATATATATATATATATATATATATATAAAAGCTCCCGTGAGGTCGAGCTGTGTGGGCCCCACCGTGATGCGTGTCAACCATCAACACCATGCATTTGATGGGTCCCCTCTAAATTATGGGATATCCCAAAAATCAACCGTATACAGAACTCATGTGGGCCATACCATCTAAAATCATGTGAAGACACCATTAAAACATATAAAAGCACTTGGTGGGGCCCACCTGAGTGTTGAATGCTGCTGAAAATTGGTTTGAACCCTCATTAAAGTGGGACACACATAATGGATGGTCTGGATTTGCAAACCACATCTCTGTGGGCCCAAAAAATGAGTATGAATGTTTTAATGGTGCACGGCCCCTCCCCACTTCTGTATGTGGTGTGGCCCACACAAGTCATGGATTGACTTTATTTTTGAGATCTAGGCCCACGATGGAATGGTGCATCTGACTGATGGGGTAGATGTTCTAAACGCATCACGGTGGGGCCCACACAGCTCGACCTCATGGGACGGACTCGTGAGGTCGAGCGCATTGTACCATATATATATATATACACACACACTCACACTGAGGGAATTTCACCACCTATGGGTACTCGAACCCTTGACCGGGAGTTGAAACTCCTTAGAGTCTACCACCCGAGCAAGAGTCAGGACCGTATCTAACCACTAGTTGATGTGTGCGTATGCATGTATATAACTGCTAGGGACGCGGATTTCCACCGAAAGCCTTTGGCAGGAAGTTCCTGCGCAAGGATGCTGGGTGGGGCCCAACAACATGTTTGTGTGAAATCTACTCTGTTAATCCATTTGGAGAGCTCATGTTTTTAAAAAGGGACAAAAAATTAGATGGATTCAAGACTCAAGTGGGCCATACGAGAGGAAACAGTGGGGATTAAGTGAGAACCGTTGAAACATTCTTATAGCCATAAAAGCTTTGTTTCAGGCTATATATATATATATATATATATATATATATATATATATATATATATATATATATATATATATTCACTTCATCCCAGTCTTAGTGACCTTATAAACTGTTTGGATGGCATATAAACATCAAGGTGGAGCCTAGAAAGGTTTCAACGGTAGGAATTTCTTTTCCCACTGTTTCCTCTCGTGTGACCTACTTGAGTTTTGGATCCACTTCAATTTCTGTCTCTTGTTCTAAAATGATCTCGAAAAACGGATTAACAGAGTAGATTTCCCACAAACATGTTTTTGGGCCCCACCCAGCATCCCTGCGCAGGAACTTCCTGCGAAAGGGTTTCACAGGAAATCCGCGTCCGGTTAAGATAGTTTGATGGGGGAAGATTGGGCCCATCGCATGATGACTTGGCATTACCTGAACGTAGGAGTGTCAACGGGCTGGGTTTGGTTCGGGCCAATCTCTGTTTAAGCCCAGCCCACACTGCCCTAATGGGCCACAAAAGTCTACCAGAGCCTGACCCAGAAAGTGTCCAAGACCGGCCCGTTTAGAAATAGGCTTGAATTTTTAGCCCGAGCCTGGACTTTAGGCGGGATGCTCCACCAGCCCAAATGGGCCAGGCCCGGAAGCTCAACGTGCCAACCTGGGCTATTTACAAATGTTAAACTTCAACTCGACTCTTTATAAATAAATAAATAAATATAATTTATTTATTTATCTCTATCAAATGTTGTATTTATTATACTCTATATATTTTTAATTTATATATTAAAAATTATCGAGTCCAGTCAACTTAATACTCAGTTCCACATCAAGCTGAGTCGAGTTTCAGGGTTTTTGAATTATTATACCACACTCCAAATCATACAATTAGAGGATTTTTTAGGGAAAGATGAAGGTTTAAAAGTTCAACCATGAGTTGTCATGTGCAAGGTCTGATGTCTAAAGACTAGATTAGTTGAAAGCAGTAGTAGCTAGGGCTGCAGTCTACCCATTTTGGGATATGACAAAGGGGCTGTTTGGATACTCTTTCCAAGTTGTCTTGCATAGATAACATGCAACTGATTTAGCAATGGCTTTTCAACACCCATTGCTTGCTGGCTGTAAAGCATATTAGTAAAACGTGCTTGCGGAGATGGAGCCTCCGACACAACAGGGCAAGCCAAGCCCGGTGGCACCCTAATGTTACTAGCTATCTTTAAGCTCCGAAACAACGTTGTATGACATGCATAGCAAACTCTTTGAGCATCCAAGCAGCTTCTAATAGAATCAAATTAAGCTCGCATTGATTTTTCGACGTGGGCACTATAGTTTTGGTATTTCTCAAAAGTAATAGATGAAGAAATCCTTTATAATTCTTAAATTTTTCTTGGTGATTTTCAATATGGGGAAAAAAGGGCTAGGCAATGAGAATGAGAGCTCTCTAAAAAAAGTTAATTCACCATTTCGCAAAGCACACAAGTATTATTTTGAAATAACTAAACTAATGATCATATAATCACTAAATACATGCAAATTTATTTGTTATGGCTCAAATATTAAGAGTACATCATCTTTAATAAGCTCAATGTTTAATATCTTAATATTAGGATCAATGATGGTCCATACATTATATATGTACATCTTCACTTCAAACAAGTGAGACTCAACTTCCTGGGGATAGGAATGGGATGGGTGGCCTAGCCCTGTAGGGTAGGGCCTTGTCTTCTAAGCTTAGCCCAAGACCCATGCCAGGCTTGAATCTAGGCCGGGCTGGCAAATTAATAATGAATAGGATTATCTAATCATCAAGTAGGGCACTGTTATAATACAATGGACAATTTAAAGACATTTATCAAAGTTTCTCATTCACCATAAATGTGAAGTTTAAGCACTCTTAGATCTAGGGTCATGTTCTGAACCATTTGTAATCATGTCACCTGAAATTCTTTTTATGTGTAAAGTGTTTACATTTTTTTATATTTTAAGCTATAAAATATTTATAATTAAACAATTATTAGTATTTGGGTAACGTATAAGGTATTAACAAGTTAGAGAGCAGATATTCACACCAGACATAGCATGGAGAGATAAAATGAGATAAAATCCTCCAAAATATTCAAAATGCATGATGTGTGACTCGCAGCACTGCCATCTTCGCATATAATATTTTTCGGGCCTTTGGTATGATTGTAAAAAAAAATTTAAATATTAGATACTTTTCATAAAGATCCTATAAAAAAATATTTAGTTTTTAAAAAGAATTATTTAACTTACCTAAATAAATTCACCCTAAACCACTTATTTTACAGTTATTCAATTGTGTTCATTGTCTCAACCAAAGCCATTTTTATTCAATGCAGTCTTATTTAGGTTGAAATATTTCCACAAAGTATATAAACAGTTCCTGCAGTTGTTCATATCCACAAGGACATGAAACTTCTCTCTCTCTCTATATATATAAATAAAAATACAAAACACTGAAAAAAACAGAAACTGAAAAAGTAATCACCGATGGTGCACAAAGGCTTTTCTAACTGCTGAAGGTAGAGAGAGAGAGAGAGAGAGAGAGAGAGAGAGAGAGAGAGAGAGAGAGAGAGAGATATGCACATCTCTTTAAATAGATATTTGAAAATTTCAACACCTAGCTGTAATTGTTGGAAAAAATAGATTTAAATAATAAACAAAAAATCAAGTTTTTATTTGATTTTCTTTTGTAGTGGTTTTCATCCCACGTTGGATAGAAAGAGGGATGAAAAAGCCTTTATATTAAGTCTGTCTTTTAGTAGTTTGTATTTGAAACAAAGAGAATGCCTTGAAAGCATCTTTGCCTGCCCATGTGCACACCATGTCGGGTCACAGTCGGGACGAGATACGGTGTGGTGCCTTTGTCTTGAGCATGGGTCTGTTTCTCTCTTTTGGATGACATCAGTTACGTGCTGAAAGTTGCAATACAGCACCATATGTGTGCTGACATGTCAATGTAGACCACGTATGTTATCTCCTTTGCTACCTTTTAAAAAGGGATTTTCATTTTCATTTCAAAAATATAGCAACAAACATTTTTCTATCTCCTTTTGTTGTTTTTCTCAATGTGGGTGAATGGAGAGATATGTCAAGCTTCAAGTGGCTTTGATCAAGCCTATACTTAATCTAGGCCATCCTTCGTTAAGGAGAGCTGTTGCATCCTTGGGATAGTGGTGCTGAAACCCAATGCATTAGGGATTCAACCATTGTCGAATAAATTTATCTTTGCGACAGCTATTGTAACGCGGATGAGCTCTCCCAATTTCAATTCTCCTTTAATCTGTCTTTGAATTTTCATTTTCTGCTATATTTCTATTATTTTAATGTAACAGCTATGACATTATAGGTAATGTGAGACACAACCCTTTGGCAGGAGGCACTACTCCCACCAAGACCTAGCTAGAGATGGATAATCCTGATAGGAGCTCTGTGGGGGCCACCATGATGTATGTATTTTATCCTCACCATTCATTTTAATAGATTATTTTAGGCAATGAGCGCAAAATGAGTCAAATCAAAGGCTCAAGTGCACCACACCACACCATGGGAAGTAGTGGAGACAATGACAACCACCATTGAAACCTTCCTAGGACTCATCGTGATGTTTATTTACCATCCAACCTGTTCATAAAGTCACATAGACATGGATGAAGGGAAAACATAAATATCAGCTTGATCCAAAACTTCTGTGACCCCAAGAGGTTTTCAGTGGTGGATGCTTAATTCTTACTGTTTCCTATGGTGTGGTCCACTTGAGCCTTCGATCTCCCTTGAGATCATAAAAAAAAAAAAAAAAAACCCAAGAGGTTTTCAGTAGTGGATGTTTAATTCTTACTGTTTCCTATGGTGTGGTCCACTTGAGCCTTCGATCTCCCTTGAGATCATAAAAAAAAAAATGATGTATCAAAATAGATAGACAGTGATTTGATGAATAAAGTGGGCCCAGGGCGCCATGCCAGGACCGTCCATCTCTAGTAGGTCCTGGTAGGAGTAGTACCCAATCCGAATCCCTTTGTTAGGCTTCATGTTGGTCCTCTTTCCTATAAAGTCTTTACGGCGCCCCATAAAGAGAATACAAGTGATTTAAGACATTCAAACATCCCTTATAAGCAGATGACCTAAAAACTCTTCACAATGGACGAAGGACTTTATACTTTCAACAATTTATCAAGTAGGATTAATTTTAAACATTTGACTAGTTGTAGACTAAGGCTAGAGCTGAGGACTTTTTTAGCACAATTAGAACTATGACAGGGTTAGGGCTAAGGGGACTAGGACCTTGGTGGGACCCTAGCTCAGCCCATAGCCACTCTACATCTAGGGCTCTCAATGGGTTGAATCTGGATGGGATCTAGTTGGATCCGACATAAGTCTGAAAATCCATAGCCGGATTCGAATATGACTTTGATCCAAACGGTGATATCCATATCCGATTCACTTATAAATAGTTAGATCCATTTATGATTGAAAAATATATATAGCCATTGAATTTGGGTCAGATCTAGGTTTGAATCCACCACATCACAAATCTAAAAAAATATATAAGATAATATATTTAATTTAGCAACGAAATGGTGCAATTTGAATATTTTCATTTTAAATTATGTAGGAGTTTGAAATTTGTAGAGCATAAGTCAAAAACCACATAGAGCTTATTACTGTGAAAGTCGAAATGGTTGAAAGCTTGAAGCTTGCAATAGTGAGGATCCGATTGGATCTTACTACTAGATCCAGATCTAACCCTAAAATAATTCTAATTTATTTTTGTGAACCTGAATCCGATTCTTTTAATTAATTAGACATATTTTAAGATCCAACTCTGCATTATACGAGTTCAAAGCAAATCGGATCTCAGATATAACTTGCTCTATTAAGAGCCCTACATCTATATTCCTCTAATCCATGTCACTAGCTTGTTGAACCCCACCTTAGTTAATGGCCCAAAAGGTTCCTCCTATTGGAAAGTTAGTTCGGTCAAAATTTATGTGACTAGGCTGAGTCATTAGGGCAACACCGAGTCTTTATTCATTGCTGACTTGAGTCCAAGTTCGGTTCATGGGTCAAGATACCCTAGTTGAATCCCAAAATCTTACTTGGTATTACTCGGGCAAAAAAATTAGATCCATGTCCTGTGGTGTGGTCCATTTGGGATTTGAATATGCTTTAATTTTGAGTTCATGCACTAAAATGAGCTGGAAAAATGGATTGACGGTGTGGATAAGACATACATCCTAGTGGCCCCCAAAGAGTTTACTCAGTACATAATCCACGTCCATGTCCGATGGAGTACGCAAACTAGGTTAGACCTTAGCCCCGACTCATTTGTAACCTAGGCTGGGCAGGAATCAACCCATATTCTCAAAATTGCGTTTTTGGGATACATATTTGACACAGGGAAGGACATGATGAGGTTTATCACCATCTTCCTCAGAAATAACTGCTCTGAACCTACAACTCTTTGGATTTCTCATAAAGTTTTCTCAAATCCATAGGGAATAAAATAGAAATAATAACTAATAAATTCAAAATTATATTGATTGATTATAAAAACAAAATTACAATTCTTTAAATAATAAGTTCAAACCTAGGATAGAATTTAAGAGTCAAACTCCCTAAAAACAATATGGGTCCTTACTCTTACTCTAGTGGTAGACTCTCGGGAGTATCAACACCTGGTTAAGGGTTCAAGTACCCATAGGTGGTGAAATCCCACTAAGGCGTGAGTGTGTGGTGAGTGTGTAAAAAAAGAAAAAAAAGAAAAAAAAAAGACCTGACTTGGTATAAACTTACTATTTATAGACTTCATCGTTTTCAGCAAAAAATAGCAACTGTTTAATTTAGCCTGACCACATTATTTTCCTAATTTTTTAAAACCCTTTTTATGTTGGCCACAACTCCTACGACTCGTATGATCAAAAGTTATGATTAAATTAGAACTTATTATTTACTAAAAACAAAAATAAAGTGAACTTTTGACTATTAATCTGTGAAATCTCACAAATTCAAAGTAACGGATTGTCAAAAACTTATTCCAGTTCGTGAGATAGGACTGTTTTAAGGTTATGATAATTTCCGCATCCGATAATCTCTGCACCTTATCTGGCCTTCTGTATCCATCTTTGCCGTGAAAGTGTCCACGTTCCGCTATACATCATTAATAGACCCGTAAACCTTACTTGGACGGTGAAAGATGTGTGCCCACCGACTCTTCAATGCTGACTGTAAACGTGTGCACCAATGTTAGGCTCCACAGAAAGTTCCAAAAGAATGTCCCACTCTCAACTGCTCTCGTAACTCCGTTGAAAATGGCGGGAAAATGACGTATTACATCTTTCAGCAGGTTCGCTTTCGCTAGCCCCACACGCAACCCTCCCCAGTCACCTCTACACGCACCTGCACGTGCAAACCTGACACACGTGTAAGACATCCGCGACGTGTATCTGGTTCAACCCACCTTATAGACGATCCAAAGCAAAGATTTAGGCTGTCCAATTCTAGAGTACGCGACACGTGTTCGGATAAAAAGGACGACTCAAAAAAAAAAAAAATGCAAGCTTTTTTAGACCGTACGTCCGTTATTTTCGTTCATGTGTGGCCCGCCTGAGTTTGAACAGATGATCTAATCCGTTGGTCCACCTGACAAACGCTTGGATGTGATATATGCATGATTATAGCTGCATGTGGAGGTGCGAGTAGGGTTAGAAAACTTCAGACTTTAAAGGCAGAGGGTTACACCAATCATCATCACAAAAGAGTAGAGATTCCCTACTCGAAAAGGCATCTCCACCGTTCAACCAACAGTGTAACGTGTGCTTACCAGCCTGACCTTTCGGATCAAACTTTCTTTTTTTAATGTCAAAGCTACTTTCATTGTATTGAAATTCAAGCCACCCATGACCGATCACCGACAGAAAACGAGGCCCATCTGAGAAACATTCGTACACTGGCAGAGCACAATGATCCATGCACGTGCACACTTCAATGGTACAGCAATACGTATTCCTTCAAAGCTACAAAAATCATGGGTCCGGTTGTAGGTGGGCCATACCACCGAAAGAATATCGCAGTTCGATCATGTCTTACCCTCTTATAACGAACGTCCACTTATCAAACCCGGACATTTGTCTATTTTACGTTCTAGCCATCCATTTGATGACAGCAAACGGATGGTTAGGGTCATCTGTGCATTGTGACATGTGGGTTGTGACCCATCGAGAGATTTGGACGGTTTGAAACGAGGCACGTGTGCATGAGTATGGATCTTTGTACTCAGCATGTATCAAATAACACCCGGTCCAACATGTCAATGAAAACGGTAAGAGTTGGATTTTGAAATTCCGGTTTGAGATGACACGTGTAAGTTTGGATTTGACTTAACGAAACAAACCCCACCTATAAAATCCTATTAGGAGGGACGCGGATTAGATAGTCGGCTACTGAATTGACGTCACCAAGTTCTGTAGGCCCTACTAAATGATGTATGTGTTATATCCACACTATACGTCCATTTATCCATTTCTAGATATCATTTTAGCAAGCGTTTGGACGGGTCCATTCCATTACTGTATTAGGGTAGATGGCAGCCATTTAAAGGTAATGATGGCTGCATAAATGGATTGCTGGAAATCCCAGGGGATTGGGATATTCAGGGATTTCACCACGTGTCTGTTTGGCATGCTTGGCCAATCTTCAGATTACACTAGGCTAATCCCTTTCAATCCGTCTAACCAAACACGTCCGAGGCAAAATAAGAGGGATTACGAGGGATTGGGTGGATTTCAAAGTAATGATGGTTATGCCAGTGAATTGCCGGGGATTGCTATATCCAAGTAAAAGTTTAACGTGTCTGTTTGGCACACTCAGCTAATCTTGAGATTACTCATTTCAATCCCTTCAAATACAATCCAATCCCTTCTAATCTCTGTCCAAACATGCCCTAAGGGTATAAACCAAAGAATGAGACAAATAAAACATTGTAGTAGACACCACCAAATAAAACAATGGGGATAGTAATTCTCACCATTGAAACTATCCTAAGGCCCATCATAATGTTTATTTGAAATCCAACTTATTCAAATGTTAAAAAAGACATAAAATAAGGAAAAACACAAATATAAGCTTGATCTAAAACTTCTATAGCCTTTAGAAGTTTTTAATGGTGGCTGTTATTGTCCCACAATTTTTTGTGCCGGCTCTTTGGATGTTACCCTAAAATGGTCTCTCCAAATGGATGGATGGAAGGGGCGGATACAAAACATACATCATGATGGGGTTACGGAACTTGCTGACGTCACTTCAATAGCTAGCCTCGCTACTCAACCTGTCAGTAGCTAATCGGCGCCCTATTTGGGGGGATTAGATGTGCCCTTAAGCCACGGGAACTTGACATAAGTTGGACTTAAAACCACTAGGTGGATTTGATACATACTCATGCACTCAGAAATTGTACACGTGGCAACGTGTAACTCATCCAAACCGTTGAAATGGTGGAAAATACCAACTACAAAAAGACCATAACTCCAAAATCTGATTGAATGCAAGATCCTGGCCGTTCATAATTGATATTGAATAAGGTCCACTGGCTAGTTTTTATTTTAGCCATTGGATTCTCTTCAATCGGCTAGTTAAAACATTCATCCAGTGCCATTTTTCGTTTTTGACACATCTGATATGTGTCCCACGATTTGGACGGTTTAGTTTGACTTTCATGCCTACAAACTATCTTACCCTACCAAGGTATGAAAGGTTCTTCTAGATAGCATTAAATCCTTTCAACGCCGCTTGCTTATCTTTATTAGTCGGTGTACGTCATTGACCATAGAGGAAGGCCAATAAGACATGCCTGGACTCTTGCGGAGTTTTAGGATGCAGTGAAGAAAGAGAAGTTTTATGGTCCATAAACGTACACGTGGCATGCAAATTTAAACAGTTTAAATTGTGGGACCCATTATAGATGGAGAATATATGAAAATTTAGATAAATTCGATTGTACGGATCTCAGATCAATGGACGTTTGTTGTTTGTTGAGATTGATCAGTTGAGGTTTTCCATTTTAACCGTCCATTCGATATCCACCCATCAGCTAGTTTCGATCATATTTTTAGTGGATTTTTAGGTTTTGATGACCCATCTAGTGGGGCCCATGTGTTGGGCCTCTTATCTTGAGGCTCGAGTATTGCACGTGTAAAATTTCTGTGTGCATGCTTATGGAACTCGACAGTCTACCAGAGTATCAAAGTTATTATCCGTTGTTGTGTATTTTGACAGTCTGGTGAGCGTGATAGATGATACGCAGGCTCGGAATTTTATACACGTGGCATGTGTAAATAAAATTGAACCCTCGATGACTGGGCCCCACTTTAGATGGTTTATCAAATAACAATTACACCAAAATGATGCCTTAACTGGTCAATTAGTTCATATCTAATGAATGGTTAATGCGGAAAACAATCAACGGTTCTTAAACTAACAAACAAAATCTCATATATAAGAGACTAAAATCATCTAAATAGTGTTATTTTAGACAGTTTAATCGAGTTAAGTTATGCCACGTATACAAGTGAAAGTGACTGATTATCATCCATCACACACTGCCAGAGTATCAAATAGCTTCTCTTGTCCTACAAGGCTACAAGGTCCACGCGTAGCAACTTGAGCTTAAGAATGGATAAACACCCACCATCGATGTTTGGACAAAGGTGGGCCACACAATCTTTTGTGGAGAACCAAAACGAGATTGTGTCTGACTAATAATTCTCCTTAAACTAATAAATTAGATAGACAACTTGATAAGCTCCTCAACCATAATAATTATTCCCATCCAACGTAGAAACCCTACATAGATGACCTGTCACCATCTCACATGTCATGCCCCACCCACCAATCCAATAAAAATTAAAACACATGCAACACCTGAGAGCCTTCGATCAAGGGACCACACTGGGTAGATTACATGCCTCGAAATTCAGGTTGGTGTGATTAGTCATGGTGACAAATATCGCCCGTATTTTGAAAATCTCACAATAATACTCTATACCAAAACATCAGTTGATTTTAAAAATATAAGTCGAAGATTAATAAAACCTCAGGGGGTTGGATTTTTCCAAATAGTGCCTCCTGCTACCCATATTTCCCAGCTGTGCTTTTTAAGAGGAAAAATTATATTATTGCAATCTGTTAACTTTTTTTTTCTTTTTTTTTTTTCCCATTTTTCCTTTTTTTTTTTTTTTTACAACATAGTGGAATATAGGAAGTTGTGGGGCCCATGTGGTATGTAATTTCTCACAACTAACTTGTGCAATACGTGCAAATCAACATTATTAGACAAATAAAACTTCTCGCGGATTTAATGTTAAGGTAGTTAATTCATATAAATAATGTACAACATTCAAAATATCATAATTCAAGCATAGCCCATATGGTGATCTAATTGACCTGATGATTTGTTTATGTTATCATCATGGTGTGGTGCATATGTTTAATGGGTGCAAGTTATACACATATCATATGGCTCCACAAGGCTTAAGTGTTATTACTTTTTAAAGAAAAGAATTAAATGAGGGCACTTTTATCCTCAAAATGTACCTCTAGGTTATTTCTAATTTTGGAGGCATTATTTGGTAAAATATAGATTTTTAAGAGATTTTAATTTCAGCATTATTTAATAAAATATAAATTCTTTGCTGAAAGTTTATGCTTGTGGAGCCCACGTGGTATGTATTTAACATCCAAGCCTTATAACATATATAGCTCATCATGGTGATCACAAGATTAAAAAATTAGGCCAATCAAATTACCAAATGGGCTACACATGAACCAAGCTCTGCAAAAGCTCAGTCACCAATTTTGGATTATCTACTTAGTGAAAGTCCAAGCTTATGGGCCTACCTGGTACGTGTATAACATCCAAGCTATGTAACACACATACCCCATCATGGTGATTGCATGAACAAAAAATCAGGCCAATCAAATCACCACATGAGCTACACTTGAATTTGGATGTTTCGAGTCGTGTATGTTATTTTTTATAAATTGGCCCACCTTGTGATTAGATTTTCAATATTTTTTATTTGCCTAATAATCAAGTTGATGTGCACTTGTTTGATGGGTTAGATGTCAGACACACACATGGGCCCAACATGTTTTAGATTATCATAAAAAACAAAAAGAAAAAGAGGACAGTAACATAATTTCTCCTTTGCAAAAGCTCTGCAGGAGATATGGGCTCTTGGGGGGCACTACTTGGTAAAATTTGAATCACAGAGGCATTTTACAATAAAAAATCTCTAAATTAAAATTTTAAATATATATCTATATAAAATTGTTTTTTTTACCATAAAATGCCTCCATGATTCCAATTTTACCAAATAGTACCCCAAGGAGACCATATTTCCTTGACAATGTTTTTTCAAAGGATAAATTACATTACCACCCTCCCTTTTTTCTTTATGAAGAGGATAATTCAGACTTGTGGGCCACATGGTATGTGTCTGGCATCCCACTTATCCAACAGTTGCCCACCAACATGATTATTTGGTGAACCAAAGATACTAAGAATCTAATCATAAGTTGGCAATCCGTATACACACACACACACACACACCCACCTCTAAACATCCAAATTAAGTACAACACACTGATGATTTGATTAGTCTGATGTTTTGTTCATGCAATCACTATAATAGGGTGCGTATGCTGGATGGCTTGGATTTTATTTGTATATCCGTGGGTCCTATGAGACTTTTAATAATTTCCAAAGAAAAAAATTTGAAGGAGGACATTTTTATAATTTCCATTCTCGAAAAGCACCTCGTTGTACTTTCTAATTGCTGAGCATTATTTGGTAAAATGTTGATTCCATGATAATTTTGCATAAAAATTAATTTAATTAATTTATTAATTAATAAATATTTTCAAGTATTTTTTCATGAGATTTTCCGGATAAATCTAGGAGAAAACCTCAATTTTGGAAAATCTCTCGAGAAATTTCAGGTTTGGGAAATTGAAGAGAATGAAATTTGTCACCATAATCATCATATGGACCACATATGTAAGAAAAATTAACGGATGATCCAAATTCTGTGCACATGTGATCAAAGTGATCATCCGATCGGTCTCATTTTCAAGACATGGCATCTAAACATTACTGATCGCTTGATGAGTGGCTCTGATCTTGAACACGTGTACCTTGTTACCATATGCCAGGCGGGTGCAACTATCATTCCTCATATCATATACCATCCAACATAAGTTTATTTTTCAAAATAACAAAAAGAAGCCTCACATCATGTACCATTCAACATTATTTTATTTAATCAAATCGACTACAAAGTTATCATTACAACATATCACATCAACCCAAAAACAAAAAGACAGGGCCAAAAGCCCTAAAAAAAATTCACCAAATTTCAAAAAAAAAAAAAAGGGCCCTCTCTATCTCCAAATATTTATAAAAGAAAAAAAGACCATTTTTTTTGTGTGTGTATCACTCCATCAAGCTATTAGGGCTGCTAATGATGCAAAAGGGGCCACCCCTTCTGAAAAAAGCCCAAATCAACCGCTAGTTTTTTTTAAAAAAATTTCAACAGGGTGGTGAGAAAACATGGTCAACGAGTCAACCATGCAAAAAAGGTGAAAAAACCACCCTGCAAAAACAAACCTCGCGGCAAACAAGAGAAGATGGACGGTCTTAAAAGAGAGGGAGATTTTCCAGGCCTTGTATTTTTCAGAAAGGAAAAAAAGTGGGGTCAAAAAAACAAATGAAAGGAGTGTAGCCGACAATGCGCCACCATTATTTCTACTCTTTTGGAAGGCTTCTATGAAGCAATGGGAGAGCTGAAGAGGGATTTTGATGATTTGGGTGTTGATTTTCACATGAACTTTCTGAAAGCTGAGCGTAGATTCTTCACAAGATCCATCACTGTCATGCAGAATTCTTCCTCCATCTGAAGAAGACAAAAAAGAAGAAGATTTTCATAAGCTAAAGGTCTCTAATAAATGTAATTAGAGCTACATCCACTACTACTACTGTTGTTATTCATCTAAGCCTTATCCCTATCATCCAGCCAAAATTTCGAGTTCTTAAAATGCACTTCGCTTTATTTTAAATTTCTCCAATATCCTTTGAATATGCAAGGTTTATGTGCTCTATGAAAACTAATTAAGAAGGAAAATTGTCCCCAACTAACTCTTATTATATATAGTATAAATTGTTGTTGTTGTTGTTATAGGTACAAAGTTGTAATATTGAATCACTAAAGTAGAAGAAAATGGGCATTACCAATAAGAGTTAGTGCAGAAATCAATTTTTTGTTGTCTTGTTTTTTGGAGACTCATTTAGAAAACCTTACATTTTGTTATGATAAACCCCTGTTTGTTGACACATACCCTATTTCCTCTCTCTCTCTCTCTCCCTCTCTCTCTCTCTCTTGCCAGAGAAAGTAGAAAACAAAAAAGGGGTTTATGGATAAAAAAATAAAATGGGGGGCATATATTGAGGATAGAACCCAAAAAATTATGAGTAAACACAAACATAAATCTAATATAAATTTCATGCATGAAATTAACTAGGAGATGAACCAATGACCAAATTTTTAGTACTTATTCTACACAATTTTTGAAAATTACAATATTTTTAATATTATAAAAACTAAATAAAATGAAGATTTCAGTACAAATTTTTATTTTTATAAAAATATAAGATAACACATTAGATATGCACTTCTTTTTTTATACACATAATCTAAGGTTGCAATTTGAAAATTTTCACAAAGCTTAGAGATGTGCACTTGATTTTTCTCTTTCTTTGTTTACATAAAGATAGAAAGAAAGAAAAAAAAAAAGACATGTTCTAATTTGGCGGAAATTACCTGCGCAATCACCGTTATGTCTAGGGCAGAATTCGAGAATGGCATGACACTGGTGTTGGTGACGGATAGATGGAGCTTCTCTATTTCTGCCAGAGTTTTCACCAGCGTTCCTTTGCGTTTCTCGCAGTGTATTCTTATTAGAATGTTCTTCTCAGAGACTCTTGCTTCGATTTCAGGGAGAGCCTCATCGGAGTGCCCATCGAAACTATCATCTGAGGAGGAGAGATCGCCATCAATGGAGAGCTGTGATTTCTTTACAAAGACCACTGACTCCACAGTTTTCTTCACGGTCTGATCCTCCAATGTCTTCACCCGGTCTTGTAGTTGTTTCAAGTATTTGATAGCATCGCCAAGAACCGAAGCCTTATCCATCTGCCACAGGGTTGAAAATGTAGTTTTTACAAATTGATACACATTTTAGTAACTTAGTACTCAATATCATATGATCAATTAGATAAGAAATTTCCAGAGTTTTGAAATACCCAACTGACATTTTCTTCGATAGATCAATGACAGATCATGTTAGGTATGCGATCACTCAACTCAGTCCCTCACCTTGGTAATCCATCAACCAACCAACAGCGGTTTACAACACTAGAATAAACCATAGATCATCTAAGATGCCGACAGTTGCACCGATTTTGTTGGCAATCCACTGTTGTACATGCCCACCTTTGCTTGCCAAGGTACAAAATCAAGGGATTCAGACGCACCGATCTACCTGAGTGCACCACATGGCTAGCCATGGGTGCACCAAGGTCCCATGCAAAGTGCAAGGTGAGAGCCACATTTGAATTCTGTCCAATTGGGCTAGCATAGATATGTAAAAGGTCGCCGATCTTCACCTATTGCTAGAACATTCTCAATATGTGTTTTCCTTGATTTATTGGTTCAGATGTATCTATTTCTGGTGACATTTAATTCCTATATTAGTGTAATTTTGTTAGGTTTTTTCATGATCTTGGTCATTGTAAATAAAGTCCTACTATTGATATTTGGTGAAGTATATATGAAATCACAAATCATAATCTATAAATATAAAATCAACATTAGAAAGAGTAATTATGTGAAAGAAAGTTTAGAAGCATACCTTTTTTAGGCCAGGAACGATTGCTGACAGCGCTATGAACTTTTGGCTGAGCTTCTCTCTCCGCCTCCTCTCCGCTATTATATGATCTTGAGTATGCGAAGGTGGCCTAGTAGTCGCCACGCTACCCCTTTTGGTTCCCTGGCCTGCTTTTGATACATAGCTTTGATTCATTAAAGAACCTTGAGAGATCAAGATCTCCGGTGGGATGGTCAATGTTCTTGGAGACACAGTCTCATCCTTGGGCTTCATGGGCCCATTGACGAAATTGCCGTAGAACTGTTGATGCTGGTTGACTGAGTTCTGATTGGAGAAGGAGAGCATGTTTGGAGGAGAAGTAGTGTCGGGGATGGTCGAGATGTGCTCGGTGGTGCAGGAATTCCAGCTGTTGGTTCTGGGATGCTTGGCGGGCCGCTCGATGATGCCAGTGTGAGAAGCTTCCATGGATGAGCAGCTGTAGGTGGTGGTGGTGTTACTTCTTGGGTTGAAGGATGGGTAGGAGTAGCAGCTCTCTGAAGAGAAAGAGTTCTGGAAATCCTCTCCAAGTGCAGCTGCTATTTGTTGTGTGGTGAAATCATCTAGTGAGTTCATCTCACATTGATGTATGAATGTGGGGTCTTCCATTCCCTGTAGTTTTCACCAAAGTCTATCAATTCTATCTTCATAAAGATATACATACATACACACATCCATATAAAACATGCATGCATACATGTACACCTTATAGACATACATAATGCACACATAGCTTACATGTTGTAGTGTCATATAATGATAGATAGACACAAACATACATGTATGTGAATGCATGCATACATACATGCATGTGTCATGAAGATATATGGGGTTTGATCATAACCATATTATTCATACCATTTCGGATAACCATCTGACAGATGAAATTTCCATTAATGCAGTATCTTCCTTGAGAAACGCTTGTTGTCTAGGTACTCAAACCTGGCATTAAACAGTTAAAAAACAAGGACCTCTTTAAGTCAATAAGGTGAAAAACACTCCACTTGGGTAGATCTATTACATGGCAATAAAAGGAATATTACTGCAGATCCTATGATTTTTAGGCACAAACAAAAGAAATTCAAAAAAAAAAAAAAAAAAAAAAAACCTAAGGAATTCCCTGGGAAGAGAGAGAGAGAGGCTGTGTTTGGTCATAACAGGTAAAATGAAAAAAATAAAAAAGTACAATGAAATTTCATGATATTAGTTGCAACCAAAGACAACCAAAAAGACCCACATGTGTCTAAAAAGAAAAAGATACGAAAACATAAATCCAAACATTTTGGCCCAAAAAGAAGTGAAACAACACCATAATCTTGAATACTTTCAAATTCCCCTATCTAAAAAAGAAGACAAACATGCAAATGATTCAATTGAAACCATTTCAAGGACTGAAGGAATTTCATGGAGAGAGAGAGATTCCACACCAAAAAACGAAAGGAACTAGTGTAGAAATACAAAAATATTGTGGAAATTAAAAGACCTTGGTCTAAAAAGAAGAAGAAATTACTACAGAAACCCAAGCATCTTGGCCCAAAAAAAGAAGAGAAACGACACCAAAATCATTTCAAGGACCAAACAAGCAAATGATTCAATTCAAATCATTTCAATGACCAAAATCAAAGCTAAACAATTGAAGAAACTCAAAAACCTCAACACCCATTTCATCTCCATCCATCAAAACCCCAAAAAGAGACTCAATTCCATGTAAATACCTCGGTTTTGAATGCCCAAAAAAATACCAAAGATCTTATGCTAGAAGAAAAGAAGAAGAGCTGTCTCTCTCACCTTGAAATGAAAACTGCAAGGCTTTTCTCTTTCTAAATCAGCAACAGAATCCCTTCTCCACCCAGTTTTATAGTCAACGAGGCAGATCCCTCCTTCCCACGTGTGAAAAGTAATGTGCACGTGTGAAAAGTCCCTTCTTTCCTCCTGTTACTATTCTGATGATGGCTGGAAAAAGATCCTCCTATTTTTTAAGCCTCTCCAACTCGAAGCTACGCGGATTCCCTGGTAAACCTGCCACCAGGGATATCCCTGATGGCAGGTGCTTTAGGCCCCACCTTGATTTTTTTTATTTTATATCCACGCCGTCCATCCGTTTTTTCAGCTCATTTTAGGCGTCATCCCAAAAATTAAACAGATCGAAATCTCAAATGGACCACACCACATGAAACAGTGGTTAATGACACCCACCGTTGAAATCTTGCTATGGCCCACCGTGATGTTTATTTTCCATCTAACTCATTCCATAAAGTCACACAGACCTGAACAAGGGGAAAACAGAAATATAATCCTTATCCAAAACTATTGTGGGCCCCAAGAAGTTTTTAATGGTGGGTGTTCAATCACCACTATTTCCTGTGGTATGGTCCATTTGATGTGCGGATCTAATTCATTTTTTGGATTATTCACTAAAATGAGCTTAAAACAATTATGAACGGCGTGGATTAAAAAAAAACATCACAGTGTGCCTCACAGAACCTGCCATCAGGGATATCCCGATGATAGGGTCACCAGACAACTTCCATCTCGAAGTTCCTCGACGCTGATTAGGTGGTGTTGCCAACACGGACCAAGAGGTGGTGTATTGATGTTCTGGTCGCTATTTCGCCCAACATGATGTATTTATTTCATATCCACTCCATCCATCATTTTTCCCAGATCATTTTACATTACAGGCCCAAAATTGAAGCAGATCGGAAGCTCAAGTGGACCACACCACAGTAAAAAAGTTATAAGAAAATCGAGACTGTCCGAATAGTTGAAATGGATTACAAGAATTACAACATGATGTTAACCATCCAATTATTATCCTCATATTTGGACCAATAACTATTTTAATTTTACACGTCCACTTGACAGGCACCGATTGAATGGTTGAGATTGATCAATCGATATAAGTTTTGATTTATGATCCATCGAAAATGTGTCCCACAATTTCGACGGTCTGGATAGCGTTACATCCTGCCACATCTAAGGAGAGCGAATCACTACCCTTTTGAAAAATGGTACGAACTAACCACCGTATTTTGTCGTTTTCTATCCTTTTATTGCCATTACACGGATCGATGACGCATTGATGACATTAGATAAATGGCAACCTGTTTTTCCTCTCTTTCTTCTTTTTAAAAACGAGGAAGCCAGGGATGGCTAATTCAATGCACTACATATTCAAGCGCAGACACACCACACGTGCTAACATGTAATATGCGTGTGTGATCCTAGACGTTAACAGGGTGGTCCCCACAGTTGTTAGGAAAATGATGAAAAGAAATAAAATTTCGATAGAGATGTTCAGACACTTTCTGACTAAACCGCTATAGGAAACATATGATGGGTAGATGTAAAATCAGATGAACGGCTTAGATGAATCACGCGTTTGAAAATGTTGCACGAGTGGTGCGCGTGTGTGACACGCGCTTGTAGATGTTAGATTGGAAATTATCATTCATCAAAAGTGCGGGATGATAGAGTTCGTGATCCGTCAACGATAGGCTAAGATTGAGTTTGTAGGGACGATATTTACACCCATATTCATAAAGTCTTGCTTTTTGGGATCCTAGTGATACAAAAATATACTATTTTACTACCCAAATTAGAAAATAAAGGACTGTTTTATCAAATTGAAGGGTATAACTAGGGGCTCCATTTAAATGGGACGCGAATTTCGCACCGGATTGGTGCAGGAAGCCCGTGCGACAATACCTGTGGGGCCCACCGTGGCATGCATAACATCTGCTCCGTCCATCGTTTGCTACAGCTCATGTCAGGATTCGATCCCAAGATCCAGACCGATGAAGAACTCAAGTGGGCCACACCAAAGAGAAAAGTGGGGATGGGGAGCCCGTGTGACCTGTGTGACATCTGTTCCGTGCATCTTTTACATCAGCTCATGTTAGCATGCGAACCCAAAATCCAGGCCGATCCAGAACTCAGGTGAGCCACACAATGAGACTGAAACATTCTCACTCTTACCTGTTGTGGGGACCACTTGAGCTTCAGATCAGCCTGATTTTTTGGACTTATCTCAAACACTAGCTGTCACAAATAATGGACGGAGTGGATGCCACACAGACATGAGCAGTGGGTCCCACAAATTTCTTGTTGCACGGGCTCCATACACAACCGTTGTTTGATCCAGGGTGGCTAAAAAAAAAAAGAAATGATATATACTGGACGTCAATGTACAGAAGAATAACCGTTTTCCAATCATGAGCCAGTGGCGATCGGTGATCGGATGGTGGGGCCACCACCCAGCTGGAGGTGTGGGACCCACTAACAAAGTCATATCAGGATGTATACTGTATATCATGATCCATTTTATATATTTTTACGCCTTGACGGTTAGGAAACCTTGAAGTCCAAATAAACGGTGGTTTAAACACAATGTATTCTTAGAGTGTTGTAAGTTACAGTGCGCCTAGTTGCATTGGGACAGTTACATGGTCCAATCAATTGATCTAGACGGTTCATTATTTCCAGCACCCATTGCATGAGCTACTACTGAAATCTCACACTAATATGGCAAGTATTAGTCATTTGATCAATGTACTTAAATATGAACAGCCGAGATCATTTACACAAACATAGGTCTAAGAAACAATCTGATCCATCCATTTGTTAGGGACCATTATGGAATGCTTATGATTCTAAAGAATCATTTTTTTCAGGCAATCTTAACCATTGCATCCATGGATTTGGAAAAATTATGGCTACAGGAAATAAAGCCAAATCAAGGATGGATTGGACCATAAGATTAGTGTGATTTTATCAATGATAGCCTATGAATTGTTTTTTGAACTTAATGGACAGTTAAGATTGATTGATTGGACTGTCCAAATGAACCAATACAACAAGGAGCACTATCACTCGTACTTCTCTAGGAGCACCGGAGCATTTCTCATACCTAAATGGTCTTTTATTTTTACTTTTCCGAATAGAAGGCAAACGCCAATCATAATTGTTTCCCAGACTACTCACCTCCTTTTCTTATTTTTCATATATTCCCTATCTCAATTTTGCTAATTAATCCCATCTACCCTACTCAAGCACTAGGAACCTTCACATTTTTTATTTATATCTGTTGTATCATCTTATATTAGTTGTCTTAAACTAATCTTATAACACAAATATTGCACATGGGGCCCACCTGTACGTGTAAATAAGATACAACCTTCTGTCAAGGTCAGCTCACTAGAAAATTTGAATGCCCCAAAAATCATGCCAATCTAACCATCACGTAGGATAGCTTGAATGGCTATGTTTTTTTTTTTTCTTCCCTAGGGGTCCAATCCACTATGAAATTTGAATGCCCCAAAAATCATGCCAATCTAACCGTCACATAGGATAGCTTGAATGGCTATGTTTTTTTTCTTTTTTCTTCCCTAGGGTTCCAATCCACTATGAAATTTGAATGCCCCAAAAATCATGCCAATCTAACCGTCACATAGGATAGCTTGAATGGCTATGTTTTTTTTCTTTTTTCTTCCCTAGGGTTCCAATCCACTATGAAATTTGAATGCCCCAAAAATCATGCCAATCTAACCATCACATAGGATAGCTTGAATGGCTATGTTTTTCTTCTTCTTTTTTTTCTTCCCTAAGGTTCCAATCCCATGTGTACATGCCATATAACCAGTGCATTATGTAAATCCCACCATGACAATAGGATGTAAGAAAATCAGGCCTATACAATTATTAGGTGGGCCACACCAATGGAAACAGGAGAAAAACATAAAAGAAAAAAGTTCAAATTCACGTGGTGGAACATATGATGATTGGATAAGTATGAGTTTTGGCAATATTTCTGAGTGGTTAACTTGTTGGGCATGTTGGATTCCATAGACACAATAAATGGGGCCATGCATAGTGCTGCACTTGGGTTAGGTATTGTCTAAATGCTTGTGTTATGCCGCATGTACAATCTCCAAGCTTTATGGGGTCTACCATGTTGCATGTATTAAATTCACTTCGTATGTTAAGTAAGAACCATTATTTTAATGTACATATAAAAGATAAGCTTGATTAGAAATTAACATGGGCCACAATAATGGGAATAATGTAAAATTGCTCCTAGAACCACTAACTTCAGATAATGTGACCCACCTAAGGCTTTAATTAGATTGTTTTTCTCTTCTCTTCATCATTATCACCTATATAAACTATGCCGCCATCAGATGACTAATGTGTGAAAATAATTTATGTTGTGTCATTTGAAATTAAGTGCTCGAATTCAAAATTCATTAATGATTCATATTCTTTTGTAGAATCATATATAGTCGAAACACTTCTTCGTCTTCAAATGAATTATTATTGTCAATAAAGGTTTTATGTTTGATCATACAAATTAGGTTTAATTATTATTTTTTTATTTGCTTTCCCAAGTTAATAAATTTCACGCAAGTAATCTTTTTTGCAATTTCAAAACTTCCTTATCTTGTATCTTTTCGACTTGGATCTCATTTGATCTTTTCAACTGTTACATTTCTCAATAGATCTTCCTTTCATCATCATATCATCACCAAAGTTTTTTCATGACCTCTTTGGTAAGTAATGCGGACACAACTAATTCCATATTAAGATTTGAAGTATTGTTGAGATTCATAATCAAATATCTCATGAATTTAACATTAACCAAAGCATAAGTGTAGCTTTTTCTTCCTCATCTATCTTTACATTGATTGCCACCAATATACTAATTTGGATATTAAATCCCATTCATGTGTTCTTGCAAAGATGATCATTTATTCATTTTCAATTCCTAGAGGTGTCATCAAAGAAAATTCATGTTTAACATTAATTTTCCTTTATACATGTTCCACAATATTTTTTGTAAAACTGTAGTAATGATTTGATTCGGCACATTAATAAATCTAAATTATCTAGTGCAAGATAAAGATCTATTATAGCTAACTAACCTCCTCTTTAAAAACTTTATCTTTCATCTCCATGCGCTTCTTTATTTTACTTTGATCACGATTGCATGGCCTTCTTTTATCGAAATTGCAATCATTTTCAATTTCCTCATTGTGTAATTGTATTCATGGAATTTTGGCACTCAAATACATTAAAACCCAATAAAGATATTATGTTAAAATGCTTCTTAACCTTTGGGCCTGAATTGTTAAGGAAATTAAAAATGCATGCATACAGTTAATGTTGACAATGCAAAAGCATAAAAGAAAAGAGACAAACTAAAACATAAAAGCTAAAGGAAAAAAAAAAAGATACAAATATTTATGACCTTTTGCTTTCATACCATGTCAAACAATTAATTTCTCTAAAAGCTCAGGCGGTGTATCAATGTATATCATCAATGGACTAACAGAAATGATAGAATTTTTCTAATATGGAGACGTCTATGACATCCACTGCCTCAACAGTTAATCAAGATGAATACCATTAATATTACAAAATAATATTTGTTTTTAAAGTTGATTTTCAACCATTCAAATGAAAGTGTTAATGTGGATTCTCATTTCTAAAGCATGATGAAGTGTTTCTCATTGGGTATTGAAGATCCGAATGTTAGAATGGTCTTTATAGTGTTAATAAGTAGTTTGAAGAGAGAAAATACATCAGGCAAGAACAAAAAAATAAAAAAAAATAAAAAAAATTACACACTCACACCCCCACACACCACAATGGGTACCCTTGAACCCATGACCTCTGTGTTGAATCTCTTGTGAGTCTACTACTAAGCCATTAGTAGGGACCGGATACATCTGGCAATTTGTCCTCAATCCCGTTGGACACAAGTATAAGATAAAGACCATCGGCGCAGATTAGGTGTTACTTGAGAAACAGATTAGTGGGGGTTACCCTTACAGTAGGGTCCACCATGATCATATATTTTATATTCACTCCGTCCATCTTTTTTTACAGCGTATTTTAGGTCACAGTCCAAAAAATTAAGCATATCCAAATCTCAGGTGGATCACACCACAAAAAATAATGATGATTAAATGCTCACCATTAAAAATTTCCAAGGCCCACTCTAAGAAGATCCATAACATTTATTTGCCATCCAACCTGTTGATAAGGTCAAACAAAACTGGATGAAGGCAAAATACAACGATTAGCATGATCTAAAACTTGTGTGGCCTAAAAAAAGCTTTTAATGGTCATTCACCACTTTTCCAGTGGTGTGGTCCACTACAGATTTTGATTTGTTTAAGTTAAAGGATAACGTCCTTAAATGAGCTGAAAAAATGAATGGACGGTGTAGATATGAAACACGTTCATCAAGGTACCCCCACACGGTAAGGTAACAGCTAATCCGCTCTCAAGACCATCCATCCTTTCGTTACCTTATCCCGGAAATCACTAGTCAGACAAATCCTGTCACGAATTTAGTTGTTAGTCGAGTTATCTTAACCGTTGTTATTTTGTGCACGTGAGGCCCATCTTATGATCATATACATTGATAGATTTGGCACTACATTGGTGGAATCGCTTGCTGAATGGCTCTGATCTTAAACACGTGTACCTTGTTTATGTATGTGAGGCGAGTCCACTTTCATGTGCAATGGTAGCACCGCGAAGATGTGGGGCCCACCTGATGTATTAACAGAATCCGATCAATCCATCAGATTTACCGACTCACGTTACTTTCAGGTAGTAAAACTCAGATAGATGGAAACTCAGGTGAGCCACAGTACAGCTGACAAGCTGAGAGGAGATGCCTACCGTTGATGAATAGGTGCCCACCATGCTCTTTATATGGAATCCAGGCCGTCCAAACCCGTTCATATCTTATGGATAAAGCATCAGGACAAAAATCATGTTGTTCAGCATCTCAGGTCGGCACCAGTGAAAATGAAGGGACCACCTTGATCCTTGTGATATGGCTCACCGGAGTTTGGATTGAATTGATTTTTGACACTTGGGGTTAAATTGAGGGGATTCATCTGATGGACGGGTTGGATGTAATATATACACCACGTAGGCCCTACTTCTTCCCGTACCACCTTAAACTGGGCAGCCTTGGTTAACGTTCACCAGCATGATGTTTTCAACAATCTGGACCGTCCATTACATAGCTCGCCTCTTGGATTAGAGCAAATACAAATTTCATAATAACTATATTTTTTTTGGGCCTTTGTTGAACGTCAACCTCTTCGTGGGACACCTTCCAAAATGACATTAGTATGGACACCTGTTAATGATGATAAAAGATTAGGAAACAGATTGGGTGGTTAGGATCACTTGTTCGGCTTGGATTGATCCAATCTGAAAGGTGTCCCGTCTCCTGAACGGTCCAGATGAGCAAGAATGCTCACAGATTTTTCTCAAGTGGGCCATCCAAGTGGTGCACAATAGGAAAACCTTGGAAACAAACCTCACTATCTTTTCTGCTCTGTTTTGGCAGTTATTTGATGCGACGGACTGAGTATGACAGCTAAAGGAAAGTAACAAAAGTTAGACGGTCCGTAAATTAAAAATCAGATTGACTTAAGATCAAAACGCTGATTGATTGACATTTGTTTATTGAATTTGGACCGTTGACAGCATTTTCATCTCATTGTGGACTAAATGTTCACCAAAAGTCCAGTTTGGAGATCATCAGCTCCCTGTAATTTTGGTTATGTCCGTCTACAGAAGTGCCCACGATTTGGATGGTTTGATTTGAGTTCAAGCACTCGCACATGTACAATTTCAAGATAGCGGGTGCGATGAATCACACGTGTCCATTAAAGTTTTCTTCCAACTATTTTAATCGTCTTTTGTTTTATACCCATCCAATGGTTCCGATGGTTTGATCAGTGCAACTTCCTGTTGTGGCCCATTCAACACGGCCCCCATATTCCCACCTGAACATGTCAAGAGGACGCGGTTTGCCTAGTGACCCCAACCAGCCAGCTTGCTGATGTTAAAGCTCTGTGGTCCCCACTATGATGTATGTGTTTTATCCAATCCGTCCATCCATTTTTCCAGCTCATTTTAGGTCTTGAGACAAAAAATACACAAGATAAAAATCTCAGGTGGACCACATCATTGGAAACAGTGGGGATTTAACACTTACTGTTGAAAACTTTTTGGGGGCCACAGAAGTTTTCGAATCAATCTGATATTTATGATTTCACTTCATCCAGTTCTGAATGACCTTATCAACGGGTTGGATGGCAAATAAACGTTACAGTTGGCCCTAGGAAGTTTTTATTCGTGGAAGTTCAATACTGGCTATTTTCCTGTGGTGTGGTCCATCTGAGATTTTTATCTCGCTAATTTTTGGGTTTCTGTTCTAAAATGAGCTGAAAACATGGATGGACGGCGTGGATAAAATACATACATCAAGGTGGGGCCTACAGAGCTTTGACACCAGATAGCTGGATGATGTTGGCGTCACTAGCCAAACCGCGTCCCTCTCTCCCTCTCTCTTGTTTGGCATGAAACACGAGAGCCGTGAAAGTCAATTAAAACATATGAAATTAGCAATTACGGCTCCCAAACGTTGTCTGCTTCTAATTCACACGTTTGGTCAAATCACTTTGGTCTTTGGATTACTAAAGTCGAGTTTTGCCAAACCCACACGTGTGTAGAGGTCGGCTAATGCACACGCCACCACATATGCCTGCGTACCACACGGGTGAAATATCCAGGCCATCTAATTTGTGAAATTCACCATGAAAATACTAATTCAAAAGGATAAGGATGGTCCACTAAGTAACCGTTCCATGATATTAAAATAATTGGACGGTTATAAACTTCATCTGATTTTTCCACAACAGGGAATTTCGTCAGTTAATTGTGGCCCACCAAAATAGTGGGCGAAATTAATCCTTAGTATGGGTAATCAAAATACCGATACTCTTCTGATGGATGGCTTGGATTTTGGACCTGTATGCCACGCTGGCATGCATTGTGGCGTGTGCAATAGGTGACTTGTACGCGCGCGTGGGCTTAGCATAGCACAGTAGATTCTTAATTCATTAGTTTAAAAGCTTCTGGTATCATTTTCCTTTTGTCATTCGCTTTTGAAGAGGCAATCCGCGTCACACGTATCAAAATCTGGGGCCATTTAGGTGGGGCCCGCCATGAGCATGTTTTCATCCAAAATCCAGGCCGTTAAGCTCATCAAAGGGGTGACATATGCACATTGAATATAGACCGTCAGCCATTTTCTCTGACCGTCCACTTTCCTCACACGTGTAAGGCCCAGCTAGTGAGTAGACCGACTCCAAGTTTTTGGCAGTCCATGCTTTTACACTGTACCCGACCCGATGACTGGCGTTGATCTTGCACACGTTTAACAGGTAGCAATTGAACGGCTATGGAAATCTTTTATTTCTTTTCCGATTTTCTCCACGGCAAGAATATCTTTCCGTATCTCTACCTGCTTTGAAAACTACAATACAATAGAATGTAGATCGTTGGATTATCCACAGATAGATATGATTCTGAGCCGTTTACAAGTATTATAGTATAAACTATTGTAAGAATAGGCAATAATCACATTGAGTCAAGCTCTGTGGGACCCACCATGATGTGTGCATGACGTCCAAACGCAGAGCCAGGTGCGCCCTCTTTTGTTTGGCCATGAGCGGCAGTGTAGGAATATTGTAAATTTGTGCTCAAAACCGAAGTTTTCATATGGTGTGACCCGCCTGAGTTTTGGATTGGCCTGATTTTTTGGGTGTCTCTTCATCTTTGTTCGATTCACCTAATGAACGGGTTGGATGGAATATACAAACCATGGTGGCCTACAAACAATTTAGAATGTTTGTATGGTGAGAACTATCATAACAATTGTTCCTTGTAACGTGGCTTACCTGAGTCTTGGTTGACCTGATTTTTGGGTTATCCCTTCATCCATAGTTTGAAGCACCAGATGAACAGGTTGGATTGCATATAAACTATGGTGGGGCGCAACACACAATGTTGAATGTTTGTATGGTAGACATTGTTCTCGTGACGTGGCCTACCTGACTTTTGAATTTGCCTGATTTTTGGAGTGTCCATTCATCTTAGGCTGAGCATCTGATGAATGAGTTGGATGGCATATAAACTGTAATATCCCTCACACACAATCTAGAATGTTTGTATGGTAAGCACTAGAGTTGGGCATCAAGTCAGAGTCAGACCGAATTAGGGCTGACCCAACTCGATCTGATTTTGAAATAGGCCTGAACCTAACTTGACTAGACTTAGTATCGAGTCCAACATGCCTGAACCAATTTGAGTCCAGGTCTAGCCTAGACTAATCCGAACCGAGTCCAATTCGTTTAAAAGGACCAAGTCGGTTCGAGTTGGCACCGATTCGAATTGACAAATGAGGGAGGGAGGAAGTGCAGAAGAGAGAGAAGAAGGTAGTGATGTTGGTGGGTGGCTGTAGGGGTGCACATTTAACCGGTAGAACCGTGGAATCGGACCGGAACTGACCAAACGGTCCGGTTTGGTCCGGTTCTAGAGTGCACCGGTTCCGATTCCAAAAATCAAAGAATCGGTGACATTGGTTCAGTTCTTGGTTTGGGGATATGTAGAACCGAACCGAACCGTGAACTGATCCGTAGAACCAAACCGTAGATCCAATCCGTAGAACCGAACCGATGTATTTTTACACACCTTATAATTATTTTCTCTAGAAAAATTATTTTCGTAAATGTATTTTTGCACACCTTATACAATATCTAAATCATTCATCAAATGGACCACAACATGAATGGACATAGGTTTGCAGTTGGGCTAGATTATAAAAAGCCCAGAATCATGGAACCGATCCGGAACTGAACCGATTTTAACGGTTCGGTTCTAGGGTGCCAACGGTCCGGTTCTAGTTTCGAATTTCCTAGAACCGTTAGGAACGGTTCGGTTCCAGTTTCACCCCAGAACCGGACCAAACTGAACCATGTGGACCCCTAGGTGGCTGTTAGGTTTGGAAGAGGAGGGAGGGAGTGGAGGAAAGAGAGAGAGGAGGGTGGTGATGGTGATAAGTGGCTGCTGAGTTTGGAAGAAGTTGAAAGAGGGAGAGAGAGAGAGTTTGGAATCGAGCCGGAGTTGTGGCCAGGTGCAACGTATATTGTTAAAAAGACTTAAAAACTAAGGTTTTTAATTTTATATATATGCACACACACACACACCCAAATTCAAGTCTTGAGTCGGGTCAAGTGACTTGGTAATTCGAACTCAACTTGGTTTGAGTTCAGATTGGGCAAATCTTACTTGATTCGGACCAACTTACCCATTCGGTTCGGTTTGATTCGATTCGAATGAGTCCAAACGGGTCAGAGGAGTTGAATTAGGCAAGTCGGGCCATCCCGTGCCCAGTTCTTGTAAGCACCATCCTAACCATTATCCTTATGTGGTGGTGCACTTGAGCTTTAGATTGGCCTTATTTTTAAAGTATCCTTTCATCTTTAGTTTTCCCACCTTTTAACAGCTTTGAAAGCATGCACAAGCCATGAAAGCCACACGCACATTGTCAAGGCCATCCTATCCGTCAAATCCATTGTTCCTTGTTGCAAGGCCTACCTGAGTTTTGGATCATCTTGTGTAAGTATGTGACTTCCTTGAGATGATTCACAGGATCGGATTCATCAGCCAGGAAGGGGAGAGAGAATATCATATATACATGTGTGTATGTGTGTGTGGTATTAGCATCATGTTTATACGTGGATTATTGTATGGTATCTTTACATGTCCGGACAAGCAACATTTGGATTACTCTCTAAGAAATTCTACAAATCAGCTGTCACTCGTATAAATAAAGATTTCAACATGTGGGCCGGGAGTTCTGTGCGCATTGCGTACACCGAAGTCCGTGCACCCTATCTCCGGTCGTGAAAACACGGTGAGTTTGAGAACCGTCCTGTATTTTAAACGTGGGGGATTTTGGAATCATTTTACATATGCCGGGGTTCCCATCGAGTGGACGGTGAGGAAAAGGTGTGCACCGACGCTTGATGCGCACTCCGTACTGCTGACTTTTTCTAGAACCGCTTGACTACGCGCAGTCATACCGGGAGTTCCTACGAACTGGCCACGTTGGGGCCACGCCGTCCATTTGGACGCTGCCTCGTTTTCGGAAACCGATTCAATACTACACCGGCAGTAGCCACGTTGCGAATGGACGTTGCTATGTGAGCCCCCAAAATGATGAATGTATTTTATCCACCCGTACGTTTATTTTGGATCATTATTTTAGGGCATGAGCACAAAAAATAAGAAAAATTCAAATTTTAATTGGACCACACCACAGCAAAACAGTGGTCATGAATGTGCACCATTAAAAATTTCACTGTAATGTTTATTTGCCATCCAACTCGTGAATTGGATCACAAGAACACAAATATCAGTTTGATCCAAAACTTATGTGGGCCCTAAGACGTTTTTAACTGTGGGAGTTCAATCACCGGTTGTTTCATATGGTTTGGTCCACTTGAGACTTTGATCTGCCTTGTGCCGTAATATTATGAGCTGGCAAAATGGATGGACGGCATGGATAAAACACATACATCATGGTGGGGCCCACAGAGCACCGTCCAGTAGCGAGTCGTTACTGGTAGTGTCAGTAGGCAATCTGCGTCCGGATCAAAGACTAAACATGGTGGGGCACCTGATGGACGGAGTGGATCTCATCCACGTAAAGTTGTCCATCCACGTCAGCAAAAAGTCATGCTCCTACGTAATATAAACCATTAATCAATTAAGCCTTTTCGTTTTCTATGTAAATACGCACGTGTTACATCTTTTGATAATGTGAATAACACGTGCACAAATCTCTCTCGTATCCTTCGTACGTGTCATTAATGCACGGCTATCTAAACTACTGTGAATTGTTGGTCCCATGTGTATGAAGAAATCCTAGCCACTCAATTAATGTCTATCAAATTGATGGTTAAAAGTATAATAGTAAATGGTCTAAATTCGAAAGGAAAATCAGGTTGATATTAAATTCTCAGTGCAATTTTTAACATATGCTGCATCCACAGTTATGTCATTGATTTGGACGGTCTAGATTGTTGTACAACTATTCAGTGTGTGCATTTGAAGAGTCGCCACCATCTATTAACGGTGCATAGCTAATGTAAGTAGGGGCCGCCATGAGCCAAGTTTAGTGCCAGGCTCGTCTGAGCTCAGGCTTGGTCCAACACCTAAGGTCCGAGCCTCAAGGTCAGCCCAAGCTCAAAAAATAAAAATAAAAGTAAATAAATAATAAAATAATAAATTGGGTGGGCCCCATCACGAGCCCTACCCTACAAATCCCTACTTCCTACTTAGATATTCCTTGTATATCCATTGATCTGGTATGAACAAAGAAATAGACATTCAAAGCAACAAAATCAACTCTATATATTTCAGATGATGAAGGTCTTGGTCAAAGCTTAAAATGTGATGCTTACATTTTGGTTGGTATGAATTAGTGTGAAATGAAATAGATAAAAAACGAAAAGTGCGCTAATATCTTGTTTTTTGGAGCTTGACTTTTGACTCGTTGTCCTTGTATGCTTCAAGTTTTTATACTCGCTTTTTAATTTAACCTTTAGGTCTTATCGACTTTCATATTATTAGTGTACCAATTTGTGTATTTTGTTTATCAATCACGTGAGTCCATGTGTTATGTAGTCAATTGAGCCTTTAGAAGTTGAAGACTAAAAATATAAGAGAATATGAACATCAAGAATCAAAGAATAGATAAATGAGGTAGGTGCCTTGGTGAACCTAACTATTGACCCAAAACAACCTTTGAACATATAGATGATTATGGCTTAATAGATAAACTTTATCGATCATTCCTTAGCCTTAAGAGCCTAATTGGAATATAATAACTTAGGTTATAAGAGGTGCAAAACCACATTCAAATCATATGCCAAAAACAGTAATTTTCGAATGGTCTTTGATCACATCAACAGGTTGTCGATGAGACTTGATCTAATTGAAGGTCCACTCGATTGGATCGAAGAATGAGTCAAACAACCATATAGAGAAATTATATATTTTTTCAATGAGATCGACAGAGAGTTCAATCTTATCGAATGACATTTCGATCATATTGACAGAGTCGCTAACTAGCCGTTTTATATCGGTTGCAAATCAATTTGTTATAAAAGGGCATTTGATTCTTGGGCATTTAAAAGAGTATTTTGTGTAATAGAAGCCCAGGTAATTCTATATTTATATCACTCATCATAAGTCTTTAAACCTTTGAGTTTTAAGTTATCTTCCTTGATATTAACATTATAATAAAAATTTTAATCTCTATCTTGAAGATGAGCTTGAACTCCAACATTTTTTAGAGATTAAACATAACTGTATTGGTATACCCTTTGTCTAAATCCTCTAGAAGACTCATCTAGGTGAATACCCTAGGAATTACAACATTCTATTGGTTGTACGAGATTCACCCAACCTCTCATCACCTTGGTTACCTCAAAGGAGCATCATATGTAAGGTGTCTGATCTTGGAGCTGAAGCATTGTAAACGCATCGGCATCATGATCGAAAGAGTATTTGAAGAGTGAATTCAAGCATAGGA
This sequence comes from Magnolia sinica, assembly GCF_029962835.1. Classification (NCBI taxonomy): domain Eukaryota; kingdom Viridiplantae; phylum Streptophyta; class Magnoliopsida; order Magnoliales; family Magnoliaceae; genus Magnolia; species Magnolia sinica. The sequence continues at coordinate 64,945,743 of NC_080588.1, forward strand.
AAGCTTTGAAGAAACAACTCAAGATTAACATTACAAAAGTGGCTCAATGCAATAAGTAAGTTGTCAAATTGTAAGAATCCAAGTATACTCATTCCTTGTATAGGATTGAGTATAAGACTTTGAGTGCCAAACTTTATTAGGTTCTTATATAGGACTTCAGTTCTTGTATAGGACATAAATCAAGTTCTTGTACAAGCCATCGAACACGGGGGTGTACGTGTTAGTCTCCATGGGTGTAATATCCATTTTTTTTTCAATGGCAGGTATCCCAAACCCCATTGTTTCTTACGATGTGGCCTACTTGAGCTTTGGATCAGTCTCATTTTTAGGCCCATGCCATATCATGGGTGGAAATACTGATGGATAGAGTAGATTTTTCACGACATCTCTATAGTCTCACCCTATTTCAACCAAAAAAAAAACAAAAACAAAAACAAAAACAAAAGTGACGTGAAAACCAATCCCACCTCCCGATTTTCTCTCCTCTCCTTATTCTCCGTGATACAACTGCAAACTCGAACCCATCTTTGGCCATCAACCCACCATCCAAATGGGATTGGCCCACCAATCTGAACCGTCTGTTAAGAAGATCTCCACCATCCAAATATGAACAACCTCGTCAGTAATTGCAGCTGGGCCACCAACAACTGAAACCTTTGTAATCTTCATCTTCTCCAAGAAAGATCTCAAAAGCTCCTAAAATCTGTGGGACCCACCATTAGCTCCAACATCAGACTTCAACCAAAGATAACGCCGACTCTTCTCCACACTTGACGAGAGATGTGCAACATCTGAAAGCTTCCAACCACAATACCCCCTAACTAAGTTCATTGAAGCTTCAAAATCCACCTTCCCTCAGCCCGTGGGACTCATCTGAGCCATCCAGAACAAACGGTACATTGAGATCTATCTTATACAAGAATCCGCCATTGAGACCACACCATCTCTTTTGTCAAGTAGCGACCACATGATCTGCATGGAGCACTATTTCAGATTCAAATAAGAAGTCATCTGGGCCTTTCAAGCAGTGTATGAATACTAAATCTGAGCCAAGATCAATACCAACGTGTAGAGTTTGAGATCCGAATGAAACTGATACTCAAACGATCGCATTGGTGCCAACTTTTCTTGTGCCACAGAAACTCAAAAGCCATGTTTTCTAAAGACATCTGTACGACCATTGAGCCTTCAGATAGTCTCCATCAGAAACTCAAAAGCCATGTTTTCTAAAGACATCTGTACGACCATTGAGCCTTCAGATAGTCTCCATCACGAGAAAGAGTTAGAGATAGAAATAAAAAGAAAAATGAAAGAAAACGAATCAGTGAGAGGAAGAGATAGTCAAGCATTCCGAGTCGTCTGACTTGTTGTTCTATCCCCTGAGTTGTTGTTCCAGCGCATTTTGGACAAGATCAGAAGAATAAATTAGAAGAAAAGACTAAAAGAAATGATAATAAAAGAAAGAAGGAAGAAAGAGAAGCAGGTAGTTTTATCAAGTTAACTCGGCGAGTCAACCCGATGACCCGCTAGCCCAATCATCTGAGCTGATTCCAAATTCCAACTTCGAGCCATTTATCAGCTAAGTTTATATCTTCATCATTTGATTTTATACGTTAGAGTAGCCTTGATTCGAGTCGACTCACCAAGTCAACTCAGTGATTTAATGTGTTATATTTCTTATATTTTAAATATTAGATAATTAGAAACCTTAGTTGTAATGCTCTGAAAATCGGGAGTCGAGCATAGGCCCAACTCCCGAGTTCCAACACATCACTTATGCAACATAGATAATGATGATTAAATGTTGTCCGTATTAGTGCATTAAACATGAATGGGATTATACCAAAACAGTATATCATACTCCAGAGACAAGTGAGTTTTGCAAGTAGAAGACTGTAATACATTTATAAGATATATGAACTGTAGTAGGTCTCCGAAGTGTGATCATATTACCAGGTTAAATATATACATGTATACTCTCAAAATGTACAAAATGAGTATACATGTGTGCTCCAAAATACAGAACAACAGTGTAAGGGCATCTAGTCAGTGTCCCTGTAGCCTCGGCAATCAGGACACGACTCACATGAACCCGTCCAATAACTGCATGTAGGAGAATGCCTCCTCGTCATCCTCGAAGTCTGGCTCTGCCTCGTAGGCATTGCCACCACCTACAACTAAGACAGAGTCTAATTGGTGTTTACAACACCGTCCCAGAACGTGAGAGTAAGTGATCAACTCAGTGGAGCTATAAAGCAAAGGTTAACATGTTATCAATTTAGTCACGCAATAATGATAAAGCAATACAACAAGCATTCCTAAGTACTCGGGTTAATGCAAGGATATTATGTATTAATGATGTATGCCCTCGCCTGCACTTCCTCTGCGAACTTCATCTCACGGTCGCGGTATGCATCCCTTCCACAGTGCTCAACTCTAACGCCAAAGGCATATGCAATGCGGTGCATGAACATGATTACCGAGTTCTTATTAGACCTTTTCATACAGCAGGATTAAAAAACTAAGGTACCTCCCTTTATATCATATACCCAAACATTGATCCATCTAGGGTCGTCAATCCTAGCAGTCACATACGATAGGCAGTTTTCAAGCTGCTCCCGCATACTGAAGTCAGTTCGAACTAAAACTTGTACCATTACGACCGCACCGTCGTCGCGGTTCCAACGCCGCATCTTGCATACCAATCCGGTACCCTGGCAGGGGGATGCGGACCCACGTTCAGTTCGAGGAAAACGCCACGCGTTATAAATCCTAAGAGAATCCATCACATCAAATGTCAAGTACACTCCCATCACTCACCATCACTTACACCCATCCCCAAGTATAACCACCCTCTCCAAAAGTCAACATTTTCTTACAAGAAAGTACTTACTTACATCACTCACCATCACTTCTCTCCCATCATCTCTCTCTCTCTCTCATTTCTCCCAAGCTCCATGGGAGCAACTCACGTCCATGGCTTCCATGGGGGAGAGTAGTGTGGCCCACCTTTCTACCACCCGATCCCACCATCCTAAGCCCATCTTAACCATTGAAACTGTCCATTTGGGACTCTATCATGCATTGGCGGTAGAAGGAAGGAGAGATGTCGAGGTGGGTGATTTTATTACTTGATTTGTGATTTGAGGGCCACATATGTAAGACCTATCTTGATATATGTGTTGTATAGGGGGGGCCATAGTAGTGGGGTCCCTCCTATTTCCACCAATCTTTCCTTATTTTCTCTCTTTCTCCCTCTCCTTCTCTTTTGGTGTTGGAACATGGACCCACCTTGAAAGATGGTGCTGGACGTGGGACCCACCAGTCATGTGTGATACACACCATCCAACCATTGGTGGCCCACCCTGATAGCATATCTGTGGTGGGGCCCACCTTAAATATATGTGTGATCCAACCATCCAGTGTCCAGGGACGCTGGACGATGCCACAAGGTGAAGAGTGAACTGACAGTGTTGTGCACTGACAAATAAACAAAAGTCTCAGTTTGATTTTTTAACTTTGGATGGACCACTCCTACAGGCCCCAACTTGATATATCAATCCAATCCACGCAATCCATTCTATTCCCCATGTCATTTTAGGCGTTGAGCTGAAAAATGAAGTCAATCCAACTATCTGGCAGGCCATAGCTTAGAAAATAGTAGTTTTCACCGTTAAAATTGGGCTTGTTTGGTCTGTCTTGAGACATGGAATGCAATGGATGGGTTAGATTCACCTGCTGTGGGCCCCATGTACAAAAAACCATAGAAATTCTATTTTTTCAAAAAAAAAATATGAACATTAGGCAGCGCCTGCTGCTGTTGCAGCAGGACACTGCAGCGTCATTACGGCGGGCGGAAGGCAGGGACCCACGGCCCCTGCTGTGGGCCCCACCATGATGTATATTTGATATCCACACCGTCCATCGGGTGGGCCACTTCCCCAAGTGGACCTACTCCAAAAATCAAACTGATCTAGGACTCAGGCGACCCACATCACAGGAAACAGTGGGGTCTAATGGCTGCCATTGGAACCCTTTTTAGGTCATCAAAGAAGTTTTGGATCATGATGAAATTTGTTTTCCTCTTCATTCCAGGTCTATGTGACCTTATCAACAGATTTGATGGAAATAAACGTTATGGTGGGCCTCACGTGGGACCCACCCCTGCCGTTGAAGCAGCAACAGCTGGCTGCTTCGTACAGCAACTATATTGGTGTTGTACTGACGTCACAGCCCCCATTGATGTGGGACCAGTTGCTGTGTGGGTGCCATCCACACCGTCCATCCATTTGTATGGACCCTATGTGGTTTAAATCCACACTGTCAGTCCAGACGCTGGACGTATGAACTCTCTCCTTTTAATATAATATTAATATATATATATGTGTGTGTGTGTGTGTGATATATATATATATATATATATATATATATATATATATATATATATATATATATATATATATATATAGATATATATATATGCATAGACATATATGTATATGGTATATACTTATATTATGGGCCCTATGTGGGACCCACCTACCAATGGTTTAGATGGTGTACCTCACGCCTGCTACATGGCTGGTGAATTGACGTTACCAATTTCTGTGGTCCCCATGAGGTATGTGCCTCCTCTATGCCGTCTAAATTGAGGACCCATGTGCGGTCCCACCATGATGCAGCTGTACCATCTAAGCACCCACCATGATGCAGGCGTTGTATCTACACCGTCCATTTATTTTGGGGTTGGGCCCATCGTGATGTATGTGTTATAACCACACCATCCAGTCCGCTGGACATGCGGCCCACTGTTATAGGTATTGTTCGTCCAGGCCGATTCGATATACATGAGGCTCATTGGCACGGCCTGATTCGATATACACAAGGCCCATATGAGCGGCCCATTGTGATATATTTTCGGGCCATGCGTTGAGGATCATGGTAATGTATTTTCGACTCGCATGACGTGACCCATTGTGATTTATTTGAGGCCCAGGTACGAGGCCCATTGTGATATATTTAAGACCTACGGGACGTAGCCCAGTGTGGTGTGTTCAAGGCCCATGGGATGTGGCCCATTATGATGTATTAGGGCCCACGGGTTGAGGCCCATTGTGATGTATTGGGGCCCGTGAGTTGAGGCCCATTAATGCGGCCCATTGATGTAACCCACTTGATGTGTATGAGGCCCATTAATGCGGCCCATTGATGTAACCCACTTGATGTGTGTGAGGCCCATTAATGCGGCCCATTGATGTAACCCACTTGATGTGTGTGAGGCCCATTAATGCGGCCCATTGATGTAACCCACTTGATGTGTGTGAGGCCCATTAGTGCGACCCATTGCTATATATTGAGTTTCACGAGTCGTAGCCCATTATGGTGTATTTATGGCCAGGTGGTAAGGCTCATGCAATGTATTATGGCCCTTTACGATGTATATTAGGCCTTTGTGTGAAGCCATGGGCCCACTATATATTTGGCTTTATGTGGGCCATTCTTTGGGAGTAATGATGGTTAAATGTCAACATTGTTGAGTAGTGATGGTTAGATTCTACATTGTGACTTTTCCTTAGGCTTGATAAGGCCCATGTTCATCATTCTCCAGTGGGTTAACCCAAACAAATGGGCCCCATTGATATCGCTTGGTCCATCATCGGTCGTCCACATATGGATCCCGCCTGGCGATCGAGGCCGATTATCATGACCGATTATCGATTCTGAGTATCGAGGCAAATTACCGATCGATGCCGTTTATCATGACCGATTGTTGATTTCGATTGACATGACCGATTTGCCGATTTCGACTATCGATCAATTTCGATTGTCATGACCAATTGCGGATTGACGTGACCGATTTAGATTATCGATCGATTCTGATTTGTCGAGGCCGATTGTATGGGCCGATTCTGATTGCTGAGGCTGAGTATCGAGGCCGATTCCAAATGTCGAACCCGATTGTTAAGGCCGATTTCGATTGCCAAGGCCTATTGTTGATACCTATATGATGTATATGCGACCCGTAGTTAAGGCCCATTGTGATGTATTTGAGGCCTATGGGCAAGGCCCATTGTGATGCATTTGAGGCCCATGAGTAAGGCCCATTGTGATGTATTCGTGGCCTATGGGCAAGGCCCATTATGATATGTATTAGGCCCATGATGTATGACCCATTTGATGTATTCGAGACCCATGTATAGGGCCCACATGTCATGTATTTGAGGCCCATGAGTAGGGTCCACCTGTTGTGTATATGTGGCCCTTGAGTAAGGCCCATTGCGTTGTATATTAGGCCTTTATGTGGGGTCGTAGGCTCATTATATATTTAGCTCTATGTGAGCCATTCCTTGGGGGCAATATTGGTTAAATGTCCACATTATCGAGGCCGATCGTTGACACCGATTATGAGTATGTGACAGCATAAATCATCATACATGCCCATATGCATCATCTGCATGTTTGTTATGAGATGTGGTTGACTATTGCATATGTCATTGGGCAGATTGTTACGAGACTCCCTGATAGGCGGAGGCTATTTCACATGAGCGCATGGTATGTGTAGGATTGACGTATGACTGGATTGTATGACTCATGCATCCTACATTATGTGTTGTGATGACTGTACGCCCTAGCGACATCAGGGTCGTAGCCTCTACAGGCATATCGTGAATGGCCAGATGGGACACCGAAAATATTTGGTTCTAGCATACGAGTGTCATAGATGTCTCTGAGTGAAAATCTCTAAACCTCCGTAACCAGGAGACGCCCCAACATCGAGACCGAGTGGATACATGAGCGCCCGAGTGCCGAATACCAGGAGGTCGCGTCTCCCACTGTGTCGTGGTCGGTTGGGAGGGGGTGTGGCCTTACCAGCCCGAGGGTAGGGGACAATCCTAGGCTGAGTTTGATCAGCTCGTGAATGGGTCCGCTATCGACGTGCCGGATAGGTATTGGCAGACTATTGGTTAGGCGGATAGTGAGGTTTCTTACGCTCACTTGGACTGTGCGGCTGGGAGAGCGGCAGTGCCATTTGGAGTGTACTAAACCCCGGTGATGATCCCAGAAGAGAACTGTACTGATATGTGGACTTATTAAGTAGGAGTTGCATACTCATGCATTCATTTCATTCACCATCCACTCGGACTGGTGGTGCACAACTAATTGCTGTGTACCTTCACATGACCAGAATTTTGGCTAGGCGCGCGACTAACCTGAGATCAGAGGTTTACCACATTAAGTCTAACTATCCAAATTTAGGTATGGGACTGATTTGGATAGAAGTCCCTTGTGATGGACCCCATAACCTGCGATACTACGTACTATCATCCCGACTTCACACTCTAACATGGTCGTTCCATTTGCACCGCATATTGCATTACATTCATGGCATATGACATTTTTGGTTACTGTGCTTCTGCATTATATGGTCTAGATACGACTGATGTTATTCATGGACTCATTAGAAATTGCATATTGCATCGCATCCTCGACATCTGATACCTAGCCCCTTTACGACTCCTCATTTACATAGTTGTTCTATATTGCGTATTTTAATATTGATTGACTCATGGAATTGTCTGTATTTTCGCTTACTTTGTTATTGTATGATTTATGATCTTATCATGATCTTGTCGGTATTTCTGTTTACCCTGATAATTTACGATCTTGTCAATATTTCTTCTTATTCTGATATGGTACGATTTATAGATTACCAGTATTTTCGGTATTGTATGACTATGGCCTTGCGTTGAATACTTGGCACTTACCTTATGCACACACTTACACCACCCTCTAAGCTTTCTATAAGCTTATGCACGATAGATGCGTGCAGGTGATGTTAGGTTGCAGCAATGTTGAGCTTGGAGCATGCAGCGGTCTTCTGGAGCTTGATTTTCGATTTATGTATTTTCCATTCAGCATTGTATTCAAATGTTTATATTAGTGGATATGTGATGATGATGTTGCCTTTATGATTTGGGTGTGCTTGTGGTTATGCTTATTACGAGTTAAATGTAAAAATAAAATAAAAAAATTCTCCTTGTAATATCCCAGGATCGGAATCTAGCGTATGAACGCTAGGAGCCGAGAATGGGGTATTGCGGAGGCTATCAGCACCGGATTCGACGATCGAGAGTTTTGTGAGCCCGGTTTCCGAGTTTGGGGCGTGACATAAGGTACCTCCCTTATATCATTTCCCGAACAATGATCCATTCTAGGGTCGTTAGTCCTAATAAATCTCATATGATGTTGCAGTTTTAGGTCACTACAAAGGGCTCGTCACCTGATCAGTGTAGGCCTAGTTTATACTCTAGTTGTTACGAAAAGGCTCATCGCCTCAACGCAATCTTAAAATATGCTCGAGGTCACTACAAAGGGCTCGTCACCTAATCAGTGTAGGCCGACAGCTCGAACTAATGCTAGGACCGAAATCTAGCACTTGCAAATGAAACCGAGATACCGGGCTATCCAACCGTCGGATCTCTTTCACATTCACGGTGGAGGTCTAATGAATTTTCCTACACCTGTTCACCAACTCTGGGACCTGATCGTGGAACGGTGACCGTCGATCGTAAATTGGACCCGTACGACCAAACCCCAGATCCGACTGTCTCCAAATTTTGCATGGCCCTTCATCGGGCCATGAAGCATCTATCCTAAAAATTTCATAGCCAGAGGGCCACCAGAACCACTCCAATCACCAGAATGGACCCTTTAGGGCCGTTTAAAGATCAGAACCGTTAACTCAAACCCCACAACTGTCCATCCGTTTGTTCTCAAATTTTATATGGCCCCTCATTGGGCCATAAGGCACCTACACACCTAATTTGGTGGCCAAGGGGGTGTTGGGTCCACCCCAAAGCCAATAAGGAATCCTAGGGGGCCATTGTGAGAATTCATTGAAACTTAAGGCCAGAGGGCCCAAATCTAACCGACCCTTCGCTAACTAATAAAGGCAAGCATAACTAAATTAAATATCTAACCAGGGCAGAGTCAGATAAGGCCCGGATCTTGAATAATAGATCAAATCAACCCCATTACTCTTTTAGCCTAAAACCGACGGCTTAGAGTAATCATGACTGAATCTCCACTTTCACTAGTTATGAATAGGCCACACTATGAACATAGTTAATCCAAACCCTAATCATCGCCCACGAGAAATCTCAATACCTAATTCATTCCAAAAATGCCCCGATTTCCCGAACAAGCTCTAGACCGCTCGTTGGTAGGCCACTAGTTACAAAATTATAGAGTAATGTCCGTCTTACTGGGCTTGACGTCCATCGCGGGAGTCGGACCTGGGTAGTGTCCAGAACCGCTCAACTTGAGCCGAAGGACGAGTGCATGAGAAGCGCAAATACCCTAAAGAAAGGAATTGGAACTTAAGTGAATTGAGTCATCCACTCTTATGCGAAGTTGAGGATCTCGGACCGTCGGTTTGCGACCAAACTTCACACGTGGAGTAAGGATATTTTCCTTCTCATATCCGTATAGTCGTGGTCCCGATCGACCATCGGTGACCGTTGAACAGACTTCTAATCATATCTGTTGATCGGCGCATCCAAATGGCAGGCCAATCATGTCCATATGTAGATCATCATTAGGGCTAACTATCCTACGGTGTAAATCAATGTGTACACCTCATAGTGGGCCCTAGAGCTTAGAAAGACCCTCCTATAGGTCTAGTATAGTGAAAACCTAGCCTTTGGGGCCATTTATGCCAAATCTGGCATTATAAAAGTGCCTCATTTGGGCACCCCCTCTCCCCATACGATTTTGCCCTAGAGGAAAGGAAGAGAGAAGAGAGAAAAGGGAGAAAGGGAGAGGAAGAAGAGAGTGAAGGAGGCTGTTGTTGATGGTGGGGCCCAAGGAAGCTTAACCTTGCAACTCTCTACCCCTTCTCCAAGGAAATCCCTACACCACAACCACAAGAATCGTCCATTGGTCGTCTAGGTAAAACCCCTCACCCCTTTTTCTTGAAATCCATGTATTGAGAAGAGATTGACATGAATTCTAACATACAAATGCTTGCTTTAGGGATTCCGGTCGTTCAACCCTAAAAATCCATCTTCCTAGGTCGTCTTTCAAGCCTTCAACAATCCGGAGGTGTGGATTATTACTCTTAGGTGACCTAGCACCAATTTTAATACGAGATTAATGATTTTGATTGCTTGGATGTTATTTTTGAAAGCCTAGGAAATCCTAGGAATTGTATGTTGGTTGAAATGGTATGAATTTATATGTTTGACTCTCTCTCTCATGATGTCGTTTATGTTTCTCACATGATTTGATGTATGGATGATCATATGCTCATGCCGTGTTGATTTTTATACGTTGTTTGCTTCATATTATGTATGATTTCATTACTCTTGTGTACATGATTTCTCAACATGGAGGAAGTGTTAACTTCCTCACCAACTCACACCACACATATATACTTTATTCATAATGTTAATAGTTTGCTTGTTAGAGAAATTTGAATTGTATGTTAAGCAACATGAGAACATGGTGTTGAATATGCTTGATGTTACTTTAGTAGTTAGCATGCTATGAGTCCCAATTCCTATCCTTGGGTTGGTCAGAAATTTGAAAAGTGACGGTAGTCCCATCGGTTGAACTATGCTATGGCTAGACCCATGCGTTTGGGCGGGTGTGTGCGGGTGGCTGTAGTTCGACTACATGGGTCCTTTGTGCCTGATGTCACTCGCCTCATGCTCGCCCGACTCAGGTGGTCTAGCCTACCGTCTGACCAACCTTGATTGTTAACCCTGCTTGTTCACACTTGTATGGAACCTAGAACACCCTACAACCATTGTAGCTCATCAATAATACACTTGAAATTAGTCCACAGCCTCGTGAGCCGGGCATGGTGGAATGGGACACTGTATCCGAGCTGTCGGCCTATGCCGGGGTACCGCGCCTCCCCGTAGTGACCGCGAGCGATCCCTTTCTCATAGCACTCCTCATGTGCTTGAAGTCGGGGACGAGGAACCCGACGGGATCACGGACCGCGGGGTCTCGGCCTCACGCATTGGGGGGTCTTGGCCTCGCAACCCGTTTAGGACATTGATACGTTGGGTGTACCAGATTCCCAAATCTGCTGGATGAATGGACCTAACTAATCACACGGTTAACACGATCATTGCATTGCACTAGTTAGGGTAGTGAGTGTTGGCATTGGCGATCGTTAGATGGTGTCGCACGAGGGAGCGTTGTGGTGAGGGCATGCATCATATCATGCTGCATACATGCGCATTAATAAGATTACTTAGACGTATGTGATTGTCTACTTTTCATTAAGATCATATTATAATTGATGTCTGTGATAACTTAAGACTAATAGCACCCACTGAGTTGATCACTCACTCCCACTCTGGGATGGTGTTTTAAAACACCAACCAGACCCATTCATAGATGCAGGTGACTCGGGACTGGAGGAGCCTGGTGAGGCGAGCTTCGAGGAGGAGGACGAGCTGTCCTACTTCCAGTTGATGGACGGTTCTCCGCCAGCTTGAGAGGCGGGATTGGATCGCTGGGCAGGGGCTCAGTTTTACTCTTTTTGGTCATATTATTCTTTTGTGATTTTGTTGGGTAGCATCTTATGCGGCCTATGTATTCCTTTGGACATATATATATATATATATATATTTGTATTCAGTCTCTTTCATTTCAGTGGACTTGTGTGGATGTACTTCATGTTCCAGGAGATTCCAGGCTGGGCATTTAGATTGGATCGCATATTAATGAAAATTGGCTATAAGTGACCTCCGAAATTCGGGAGTCGAGTATATGCACGACCCCTGATTTTCAGGGCGTTATAAAACATTAACTAGTCACATTGTCTAAAATCCTTACATTTTTAGCCCACCCGAGACTTGAAATTTCTTTATTTTTTGCCAAAGTATATATTTTAATAGTGTTTTACAATCATTACATATGTACATTAATTTAGAATATTAAAACTGATTTACTTAATCAAATTCAACTTTATGTGAATATATTATAGAATTCTAATACATTCCAATTACAAGCTACCAAACACATGGATTTCACTATTTTCAACATAGTTCATATATATGTATAAAGTGCGAAAAACATTGCATCTAAGCATGTGGTATCATTCAAGTCAGTCATAGATCATTAACTAACATTGAAAGCCTTGAAAATCATAACCTAAACATTTATAGTCAGCACCTTTCGCTGGTAGACTCGTAACGAACTCAGTTTAAAAGGTAAGTCTTTGTCTACGGCACCACAACAACCTATAACAAGGAATAGGTTAGCTATTCCACTATTTACACTATTGAAAACCCTAAAACAGATTAGAGTTAGGTTTTCTAACCTAAGAACAAAATCGAAATCGCCGAAATAGCAACACGAGAAGGGTAGTTAAGCACATGGAGCGGCGGGATTGAATCCCCGAAACAAATGCCAACTCTCTCTCTCACTTTCTCTCTTTCCTTCTCTTTCTTTTCTCTTCTCTCACCTAGGGTTAGAAATTCGATTGTAAAGGGAGAGAGAGGGTTTAAGACCCTTATATAGGCTCAAACGTGAGCTCAATGGCCCCAGGGCCATGGTATACTTAGGTTATAGCCAAAACTCATCTGTTTCGGCTCAACGGAGCACTTCTGGAGGTCCCTTTTCTTTGTGCGGTCAGACTTAAGCTCACTGACATTAAATCTAGGTCAAGCTGAGTTTTCGGTCCGATCGGATTTACAGATCGACCGTGGTGGACCAGTTTCAATTCAATGGTCACCGGTACTCGATCAGGGCCATAAGTGCACTGACATGTATTGGAAATTTTTCCTGATCCGAGGGTGTAATTGGGTCAGATTTCGACGGTCAGAATCTTTAGATTTGGCCTGCAAGTGAACGACTCAATTCACTTAAGTTTCAGTTCATTTTTTAAAGATATTCACGTTTCTCACACACTTCGCTCCTGGCTCAAGTTGTGCGTTTCTGGGTACTATTAGGACTTAATTTCTGAGATGGTTATCAAGTCTAGTAATGCGGTCATAACCATCTAGTTTCGCAGTAATCGGACTTTCGACGTGCGGTCCAGGTCCGATACGAAGTTTCAAAGTGCTCCCAAGAGCAACTGGGTTTAGAGATTGATCCTAGATTTCAGGGTAAAGTAACACCAATGATTCTACACGTTTTGGGTCTTTCAGTTCATGTTTATAGTGATCAGTGCTAATTTCACAGGTGATCTGGTTCAGCACTAAATAATTCTCGTCTAATTTCTAAAGGATTTGGTCCTTAGTGATTTCTGTCTAAGGTGGTACTCGGGTCTTTGTACGGATTTTTTCGAGACGTTACATTAGTGTTGGTCTTAATAAATCAGCATGTATAATAGATGACTGTATTATCTTATTTTGATATTATAAAAAATAAATTGTTATTGTTGTCATGTAAAATGTTGATTCAATACTCGTAATTGATCTTATTTATTTTATTGTGTTGTATTGGTGTTAAAGTAGAATTTTCAAATTTAGGAATGATGTGACCCTACGAGTCGTCATGCTCACACCCTTATAGATTGTTTTATATGGTCTGTGTATGAAGAGTCAATTAGATAAGATTTGAAGACTTTTTCCTTTTGTTTATTTAAAGATTTCTTAAAATTCAATACATTTTGTTATTTTATTAGTTTTTATCTATGTAATTAAAGAATTAAGGATTGATTAGCGAACGTTGTTTAATGACAATGATTATTATCATTTTAATTGCTCCGATCGCCTTGAAAATGCATGAAAATAATGTGGGTTACGATGTATATTTTGTTTAAGTATAACTCACTGTCCTGAAATTCGGGTTCAAGCCTGGCCAACTCGGGTACCAAATTTCGGAGCGTGACAATGGGAGCCTCTGGCGAGAGTAAACATAGGTCCTTGGATTAGGACCGAGGTTTGTGACAAGCATATAGAAAATCACTTTAGTTTTTGAGGAAGCTGGTCCTTGTGTGGGATTATAAATGTTAAAAGTAAACCTAACTTAAAATCTCTGATAGTGAAATTCGGTACACTCATGGGTTGAATATGTTTACTGAGAGTGGAGTAGGAAAACTGAACCATTATACATGCTTGTGTTTGGGATTGCCTTTGAATGCTTGCTTAAGTATGCTTATGTGATTAATTGATAAATTATATGTATGCGTGATTAGATAAATGTTAGTATTTGACAGTTAACATATTCCACACACACATGTATATTATCTTATTTATAGAATAGGTGCTTCATAGAAATATGATTTTTAATCTATGTGATCAGACCCATTAATGGCTTGAAAGCCTTAATATTAAATTGTTTTACTTAGCTTGAATGCATATTAGTTTAAGTTAAGCAATTGTGTTATGCATATTAATTTAAGTTAAGCAATTGTGTTTAAAATGCATAATTCCCCCTCCCCCCCGCTCTCTCTAGGATATGGCCTTCATTCTGTAGCTTTGTCAAGCTTCCGCACACATAGACCATGGGCTCACCGCCTTGCGCAATTTCAAAAAATTGATTTTTGGTGTTTTTTTTTAATTATTTTATTTGACTGTGAATTGATGTAAATTTAGGGTAAATAAAAAGATAACTTCATTTTTAACTACAGGAGAGTCACGTGAGTAACAAAGGTGTCATTAGGCTACTAAACTGTCGTACAAGTGGCACTCTGATGATACCTCTAAACAATTTAATTATTAGCTACGTCACTAAAATCACACTAATAGAATGATCCAAATTGTTTAAATGTTGACTAAGTAATAGACGATTAAAAAACAATTGACTAGTCACATTGTCTAAAATCCTTACATTTTTAGCCCACCCGAGACTTGAAATTTCTTTATTTTTTGCCAAAGTATATATTTTAATGGTGTTTTACAATCATTTTGTCGAATGTCACATATGTACATTAATTTAGAGTATTAAAACTGATTTACTTAATCAAATTGAACTTTATGTGAATATATTATAGAATTCTAATACATTCTAATTACAAGCTACCAAACACAAATTTTATATTTTAGTGGATTTTAATTCACATGAAAATTTTGATTTAGATTCTAATTCACTCTTGCCAAACAACACAGTAGTGTTAAAGGATGTACATAGGAAGTCATGTTAGTTTAAGCCTGAGCTCAATTAGAAAATCAGTTTGGATCCTCCTTTCGTGTGAAACAAGAATTTTCTATTCCTTGCAATGTGATTGGGCCATGTCATCGTAGTCTGCATTTAATGCAATAATGATGATGTCATTAGTGATGACATGGCCCATTCAAAATGTAGGGAACTAGAAATTCTTGTTTCACAGAGGATCCAAACTCTTAGAAAACTTATCAGGGCATGTATGTCAGATCAAGCTAGCCCACGGCCAACCCAATATATCCAAACCTAGTCCAAAGCCAAATCAGGCTTTTAATGTTGGGTGGGCTACATGGCCATTACCACTTAATGTAGAGCGGGCCACGGATGTATTTTTTTGCATATTTGCACCGAAAGAAGCTCAAGTAGAAGCGGAAGTAGTCCATCATATCGATTCGAGCCCAGTCTTGCATAGAGCATAATGTAATTGGGCCCCATGTCCCGGTTGAAGAAATTCACTCTACGTGGTATGAAATTGCTATTCAAAGTTGAAACTGTAAATTAGGCACAACTTTTGATCAGGTATCATCATAGGATGCACAACCTATTGATTTTTATATAGCAGGCCATCCGGGGTCAACTAACCCCATAGTGGCTCGCGTCTGCTCGTTCCACGAGAAAATACATCCTTCTAAATTAAAATTATGATTTTAAGAACAGCTTATTGTTTTTAATAATTTATCTTTTTATGTATCTTCTTATTCTTAGAGTTTTAGGATTTGTCTTTTTTTTATTTAAAGATAAATTTAGACATTTTTATTTTTGACATAATTTATTATTTCGAATAATATCTATTCTAATCAAATTAAAACTTATGTTAAGGTTTGATTCTTTCTTTATAAATGGTGTAATCTGAAGTATAAGCATCATATCTCGATACAATTTTTCTTTGGATTCAAAAATTGTCTTGTGCATTCAAGGTTTAGCTTACTTGATAAAGACAATAATCTTCTCCTCATTATCTCATCCCCTCCCCTCCATCACCACCCTTATATTAATACAACAACCCTATTCCTCCTTTATGATCCCCACAAGCATGACCAAAATACATCTTCAACAAGGCATGATTAGTCATAATAACAGTTATTAATAAACACAGAAAATGTATTTTGAAAATATTTAAATTATTCATTATTCATTATATTTTGTTGTAAGTGTTTGTCAGAAGTGGACCGCACTGAAAAATGACAAAAACCATCTATTTTAGGAGATAGGAATATTTGCATAAGGTGGCGGAGCCCACTTGGCAAAGCAGGCATTTCTGCAAGGGGAGCTTTCATTTGGTGGGGACCATCATGATCGCAACGGTCCAAAATTTATATTTGGTAGTTAGATGTGGACACGTGTAAACTACGTACGGTTCTATCCTCTTATACAGGTTAATTTTGAAATTTTCAATGCAGTGATCATTAACGAAATTACACGCAAGGACACATGGTAATTAAAATAAAAATGGACCATGCCCCAAAAATCTCTTTCATAGTACAATCAGAGCCTTCCGATTTTTACGAATAGACGGCTAAGAAGACATACAACAACGACCGTCCACATTCAACTAAGAGAAAATCTCAATATTAATGGCCAGAATCTTCCAATCTGGCGTATTTCTGGATTACAGTCCATCCACCTGAATACAACAGACGAATGGTTGGATTGGATAGCCAAAACAAGGGCCCCACCTATCAGATTCGGAAATCAGGGTGTAATTTACAACTCCGACCACTTGCCGTAATATTCGACCTGAGTAGATGGCCTTTGTCTTAATCTATATGCGTTAAGTAGGTTGTCTTTGTCTTACATGGACAGGATCTACTCACATGTTGCATGTTAGATATATTGACCATGGCCTGGTCCAGTCAGATCAGATGGCCAAAAATACGGGGTGGTGACCCCAACATCACCCAGATCAAAGCCACCCAAGTGACCCACTAGACCTTGACTTATAAGAAATTATATATATATATATATATATATATATATATATATATATATATATGCTGCCCTGCGCACCAGTTTGCATGGAACTGGTGTGAACTTTTTTGAGAACCCATCATATGTGATGTGGATCTAAAATCTAAACTGTCCATGTAAAGCAGCACCTCATGAAACCCTCCAAAGCCCAAGTTTTACTTTGATCCAAAACTTTAGTGGGCCATGAAAAATGAAAACAGTTTCCTCCCTTGATTTGTATTTTTCTTTGTTATAGCTCACCAAAATTTTAGATCAAGGTGAAAATTTGTTCCTTAGAGTTTCATGGGATTCCGCATCACATGGACCGTTCAGATTATACACCCATGACACGCGTGCAAAGGCGCGCACCTGCGTAGGTGCTCATATATATATATATATATATATATATATATATATATATATATATATATATATATATATATATATCTCAACTTAATAGATGCCACACACGAACGGTGTTATCCACCTTGATCACCGGAAACCCTTGGACAGCTGCTATCTCAGTTTTTAAGTTTTCCGAGTACTTAATAAAGGATCAACAATTATGAAATAATCCGATAGAGTGCGAAGATCCATACACATGCACCCAGCGACTTAATGAATGGCATTCATGCGGCTTTGATCCTGACGGTCCAAATCATGGGACATGACCTAGATAGGCGATGACCCAAATCTCATGATGACCCAAGTCGCATATGTCCATTTATCAGTGGTGGATTGGATCATCCAATCAATCAAATTTTCATGCTATGACCCATCCATACTAGGGCCCATGATTTAGACGTTTCCAATTGAGATACAGTTTGCAACTTCTAACAGCGCAATCCATGGCATCTCACTCGTCCGAGTCGACTCGGACGCGGTCGTTGTGATCCAACGGCTACCTATTGCTTACACGAATTAATCCGGAACACTATATATTCGATCGTTCTTTAATGTATTTTACCTATATGATCTGCCATAATCCAACGGATGACACACTAGGGATTTAATAGATAATCTGCATTTCGAAAGTGGACCCCACAAGCCCTAATCATGTTATTAAGAAGCAATAAGTATGATTAGATAATGATTATTTCTTCCTAATATAAATAAATAAGCTACTTGTTCATGTGCTTTAGGTGTCTTTCCCATAAACGACAAAAAAAAAAAAAAAAAAAAGAGGTTGCAAGCTATCTATGACCTGGTCAGAGAGATACGGGCCGATTCTGGGACAAGCGTACTGCGTGCATGAAATCTACTCCATCCATTATGTGTGTCCCATCATGTTACGTACATCCCAAAAATCAGCCCCATAAAATTCTCAAGTTGATCACACATCATGCCTGAAACCTTTAAATTCAGGCAATGTGGCCGACCTGAATTTTGGGTCAGGCTGAACTTTTACCAAGTCCCTTCCTCCTGGTGAGGCCCACGTGATGAAAGGTTTGGATGTTATATAAACTCTTTGGTGGACCCTGCACAGCATCTGAAATTTTTCCAATAGGTCACCTCATCCCCATTGTTCTCTGTGGTGTGGCCCACCCGAGTTATGGATCAGGCCGAATTTTCATGAAAGGATGTAGCATCAAGGAACGAACTTGATGGACGGAGTGGATGTCACTCATACGACATGGTGGGGATTCCTATTCCGATCCTAGAGAGAGATAATGGGAAATGTTGTGAACATAAATTAATGGATCTTGCCTTAGATTGATGGTAACATTTGTATTCATTTTTATTAGAAACCCTAGTAGTTGGGAGGATTATATTGCTTCTTAAACCCCACCAAGTATATACTTATGTGATTCGCATGAGGAGGAGATTGAATGGGACATTTGCACACGTGCCAATATACATGCGAGAACCAGCCGTTCATCAGGTGGGGCCCATCGTGAACATTCCCTACCTAAAAAATCAGCACGATCCATTCATCAGGTGGCCCACATGTGGAAGAATGGATGATTAGAGAATAAGAATTACACGTTGATTATGTTCTATCTACAACATTAGTCCACCTGATGAGTAGCCCGTTCCTCACACTAGTGTATGATGAGTGGCCCAGATCTCACAGAAGCGTGTGAATCGCTTTCTAAACTTTCTAAAGGTCCTCTCATCCCAACTGGCCACTTCCAATTAATAAATCAGTACGTCAATGTATAATGTCTCCTATGTTAGTCTTGCACCATTTTAAAAAGACATCTCAAGTCTAGCAAGTTGGACCCACTAGTTATGGTCCACCCAAAGAATAACTTCCAACCCTTTATGTGAGTGCGACATCCAACCCGTCTAATAGGTTGGCCCCACCACAAGGATTACATTATGCAAAAATCAACCACATCCACCCATTGAGTGGACCCCACTTGTATTTTTCTATTTATGAGTGGTTAGAATTTGTATACAGGGCTGATTTTTGTACTAAGTGGTCCTCATGGTGGGATCTATCTACTGAAAGGGTTGAACATCTTATTCACTTTAGAGCTAGGAAGTTATCTGGTGGGTGGAACATATCTTGTTGGGTTGGACTTGTGACCACCTCTTCTTAAAATAGTGGCAACTCTTCATAGCTGTATGACAATCTGGACCGTCCAATTGCTGATCTGATGGATGAAGCACAACCTCGAAGTTGCACTGAGAAAATCATATCAACTACTTAGATCTTTCTCTTCAAATTTGGATCACTCACTATTTTACTCTTAGTCATCTATTTTATAGCCCATTAATTGGATGGTTAGGATTGATTGATCAGTGTGACTTTGGAGGTATGCTCCAACACGATATGGGACTCTTAATTTGAAAGCTCTTGATAGCTTTGCATCAGTGCCACATGTGAACGCGACTAGTCACCACCATTTTAAAATTAGCACTAAACTAACATATAAGTCTACCGTATATCCTGATTCATGACTTTGGAGCCTAACATTGTATTATTCATTGTCTAAAATTTCAAAGCATAGGGTGTCGTGTAACAGTGCATTAGCTGTACGACATCGTACAAAATGTCTTACTTATATCAAGTATCAGGGAATCAGGATCTTCATTTTCACGTTTTATCACTATTTTGTAAGGTTAGTTATTTTATACTCGTATGACTTTGATTCAGAGGCACTAAGGTGCACATGTGGCATTCATTAACTCAAATTAAATTGTGGAACCCATTATTGCTAAATCATGATTCAAAATCAGATTAGTTGAGAATCCCAAACTCAAATTCATGGATACTTGTTTGTTAAAATAGGTCCATTTGATTAATTGTCAATAACCATTCACAAATCGGCTTAGATAATCAAAGTACTCTATCTTTATCTTCAATTCTTAGGTTGGGCTGGGATGAATAATCAAAGGACGTCTTTTTTTCTTTCCACTACCATGTTTGGATGAAAATTTCATTTCCGATTAAATCGCATGTGCAAGCAAAGCTAGAATCAGTAGTTATGGCAGTTCAATTGACTGCTTGAGAAATTTTATATATATATATATATATATATATATATATATATATAGAGAGAGAGAGAGAGAGAGAGAGAGAGAGAGAGAGAGAGAGAGACATACTGTGAGGTCGGCTTCCCATGAGATCAAGTTGTGTGGGCCCCACCGTGATGTGTGTTGAACATCAACACATTGCATTTGATGGGTCCCCTTTAAGTTATGGGATATCCCAAAAATCCGCTCTATATGGAACTCAAGTGGGCTATACCATTTAAAACCATGTGAAGACAGCGTAAAACATATAAAAGTACTTGGTGGGGCTCACCAGAGTTTTGGATACAGCTGAAACTTTGTCTGAACCCTCATCCAAGTGGGACACACACAATGGATGGTCTGGATTTGTGAACCACATCTTGGTGGGCCCAATAAATGATTATAAATATTTTAATGGGAGGGTAATCCCTCTCAACTGTTGTATGTGGTGTGGTCCACCACGTCATGAATTGACTTGATTTTTAAGCCCGTGGCCCACCATGGAAGGGTGCATCAGTCTAATAGTGTTGATGTTCAACACACATCATGATGGGGCCCACACAGCTCGACATCATGGGAAGTTCCGTGAGGTCGACCTCGCACGTGTGTGTATCTACAATAAATGTGAGTGATGCAAAGCTAAAATTATTAAGGAATATCTTCAAAGAATGTAATATTTCTTACAAGTTGCTATAAGTAATTATTAACCATGTATACCTTTTTAGAATATAATGTATGTAGTGGACTACAATAAAGTCGCAATGGTGTGTGCCATCCAACCCATCCAACATGGTCACCCATCAAGAAAATGGGACACCCAAAAATCAGGCTGACCAATATGAATTCAAGAAAAAAAAAAATCGAGTTTGGGGACTTTTTAATTTGTTGGTGGATATACTATAAGGTATGTCCTAGCCAATGATTCAGCTGGCTGGACTTTTGGGCTGGATTATTTTGACCAGGTATTTAATTATTGGACAGGTTGGATGTCATATGTACATCATGGTGGACCCCACATGAATCTCTATCACAGTAATTTATGTTGTAGGTAGAATGTTTTCTCAATTTACAATGGGCTTATGCTATGGATAATTAAAATGTCGGTGATAAATGAATAACAACCTCATTTGTTAAGAAGTTGTGAAAAGCATGATTTAGCTGACTTTTTAAGGATTTAGCTGACTAATAAGAAGTAAAGCTAACTAATCTTAAGAAGCATATAAATATATAAAAATGTGACCATAACTAATATTCTTATTAATTGTCGGACTTTTGTAGCCCATCTGAACTGTTTATTTGCACATTGTCAACACTAAAATTTTGCTAATTTCAATCAGCGAAAACCATCATTGGCCAACACGAGACCGTGCTATGGTCGGCACGAGACTGTTAATGACACCCGGCGCTAATGAATGGTCAAGACCATTGATATTCTGCACTAATTGATTATAGCCATTGCTGAACCCTTTCAACATGCTAGCTAGGCTCTAATGGTGAATGCTAGGTTGGTCCTCGGGTTTTCAGTCCACACTCATTATCCAAGAATAGCGCAGATTTTAGAGAAATCAAAGTCCAGTCTTCTTGCTGTCTAGAATAGTGTGAAAGAATAATAAAGTTTCTTTAGCAGAAATCCAATTTATGCCAAAATCCAAGGTCAATGTAGAACAACATTTCATACTAATTAGCATGTGCTAATGGAAAATACTCCTACTTGTCTAATGGCGGGTCGACATGTTTTCGTAATTGCCTAACAACCTTTTTCGGTGAGAAATAACCGTGCAAACACCTTGTAGCTAGGAATTAATCTGTCTCCCCTTACTATAAATATCCCTTTTGGTCTTCATTTCTGCACTTCATGCTATTTTAGTTATTGAGGTCGCGTAAGTTTTCCTTGGATCCTTTGTGAATCTCTCTCTTCTCTCCTGAGTTGCTTCTGGAATAATGTGAGAATAAGAGTCTAAGGAGTCATAAAACATCACTTTGCAGCTCCGCACCAGTTATCTAATTGCTAGCAGTCAAGCTTCTTCCAGGCTGTCGAAGACGCCTAAGCAGTGGCCTAGTGTTAACTATTCTAGGCTCTTATGGTGAATCAACACTAAGCTTCCAAAACCCCAAGCAATGGCTCCATATTGACTGTTTAGACTAATTAAAAATAAATAAATAAATAAAAACTCCCAAGTAGCCCCATGCTAACTATTAAGATAATCCCTACTAACCCTTGATTTGCTATTTTTATCTAAGGTCTTTGGAACTCTTTGAGATAAGGCAGACTCACTGGCAGAAATTTTGAATTTCCAAGAGTTAATTCAAGATATGACCACTAAGGCTATTTGAGTCCTTGAAGCACCAAAATGCTTCACCTAATCAATGATTCGAACGATGATCATAGATTAAGACTTGCATGCATCATTTGCATTTATCTACTTGATACCATGTAACAGATTTTTATTATTTTTATTATTTTTATTTTTATTTTTATTTTTTAACCTTTTAATCAAGCATTTTTTTTTCAATGAATGCAATAAAGGGTCTATGTTAGATCAAAGCCTAGAAGATGAGGTGTACACGAACCGAGCTAGCTCGGTTAGCTCACTCGACTCGGTTCGAAGCTGAGTTCGAGCCAAGTCGAGCTGATTTTTTGAGCTCGAAAATGAGTTCGAACCGAGTTTGAGCTGGCCCCAGCTCAACTCAACTCGGATCGAACCCAGCTCGAATCGAACTTAGATCGAACCAGTTCGGTGACTTAGTTACTTTGATATTGATGTTGCTCACCAAGTGTTTGATGAAATGACTCAAAGAAGTGTGGATATATATGAAACCAACACGCTTTTTTTTCTTGATTTTTATGTTGCTTAGAAGGTGTTTGATAAAATACATGTAAAACCATTGCTGCTGTCTCAAATACAATGAGATTTTGAAGGTGCAGTCCAGGTGTTTGTGAAAATGCTGCAATGGCGAACTTGGCTCGATCTTGGCTCGAACTGGCCCAAGCTGCTGACCGAATCGAGCCGAGCTAGCCAGTTAGGCTCGAGGACCGAGCCGAACCGAGTTTGAGCTGAGGTCGACTAGTGGCCGAGCCGAGTCGAGCTGAGGCCAGCTCGAATCGGTTCGACTCGATGTACACCACTACCTAGAATGTATTTATGTTTCTCATATCAATAAAAGCCTCTTGACAATATATGTTTGGGTGTATATCTTTGCGATGGAGTTAATAATCAAACTAATATCAAAATAAACATTTGTAATGAACACACATGTACATATTTATATATTGGATTATATTGAAATTTTCTAATGTTTGAGTTTATCTATATAGATGTGATCATTTCATGATAAAGTATATAAATAGATATTCAAATTGCCCTCACAATGAGGAGTGACCAACATTCATCGATTAAAAGTTTGATTCACTTGTCGCACGCCGTAGACCATTATGCGGGTATGCACAATAGGAGTGATGCAAATTGAGATACATCTATATATGAGATGTACAATTTACGTTGATTTATGAGATGGTTAGGATGAGACTTTATACAAATTAGCTTATACCTAGTCAAATCGTGTAACCCTATATATTGCAATGAGATAGATCATTGATTGATCGGATAGATCTTGATCATTGGTCGATCAGATAGATCCCATATTGTGATCGTGTAGACAAATGCTTGATCATTAATGATGTGTGAATTGAGCCATATATATTGCAAGACTAATTAGTTACCAGTGATATATTGATTCTAATCTAGTTATTGTGTGAATATGCTAGTCACATTCGTAATTCTTGTGTCCTTATTACTCTACATGCTACGTCGCAGTGTCACAATAAGGTCACATTATTTTGGTGTTCATTGTAAAGCCATGCACACATATTTGATTAGGTCAGATGCATGCTAGAAAAATGACGAAATCAATATCAGGCCATGAAGATGTATAAAAGAAATATCATAAATAATCGCAAGGTGATAATGATACACATGATACTTATCTAAGGCGTTGGATTGAATGGATTGTCAAATTTTATTATGAATTGTGTTTGTAAATGTTTATATATTATTATATTAATATTTTCAATGAATTCTGATCAATCAAGTTTAAAAAAATAAAATTCATTCGATCTCAAAAGTAAATAAGTGTATGTTACAATGGGAGCATTGGAATTTATATGCTTACATACCTGGAATCAAACATACCCAATTAAGCAAATCAATAGTCTAGGACAAGTAGTTAGAGATTAAGACGGAGGTCCACTTGTGGATTTAATGTGAGGGAATTATAGTTTCAGAGGTCTCACACCCTAATTAGAGGATGTGGATTAGGTTCTCTTATTAGAAGAGATATAAGAGTTAGTCTCTAATTGGGATTTCTCTAGATGGAGATTATAAATATAAGTGTATGGCTTTAGTTTGAAATACTTCTCCCTCTTCTCAAGCCCTAACCAATCTCTTCCATCCTAAAAACCCTAGTCCATTGAATACAAAAATCTCATAATATACACGGTGTTCTCTTCCCTCCTATGGTTAAGAATCAACGTCTCTGGTAGGTTTTCCTCATCTCCATCTGTTTGTCCATGTAATGAAAAGACAGTCATGGTTACACATTCGACGTAATTCCCTTTGAAGAAATTTTAAAATTAGCGCATTTTCAGCAATTTCACTTACATAGACAACTATTTGTTATGGAAACATGATACAAGATAGAGAAAATTTTGCATCTACTTGTTGAAAGCAAGAATCCATTTAAACAAATCTCCCACCATCCATTGGTGGTGAACCATTTTCCATTTTTTTAATCTCTCTCTCTCTCTCTCTCTCTCTCTCTCTCTCTCTCTCTCTCTCTCTCTCTCTCTCTCATACTTATCTTTTGTCTCATTGGATGACTAGAGTAAACCCAAATTGCAAGATTTTAATGCGATCGTGGTAAATATATGACAGGAGTAAAAAAAAAAAAAAATTCTTCTAAATCTCCTGTAATAAAATTGGATTCCGAGAATTAAACATTTTATATTAAACACTTATTTTACAATGAGAAGTTAGTATGTACCGATCTTGCACCATCCATGAACGGTAGGTAACCTGATTGACTTAGACTTTGCAAGTGAAAATGTCAATATTACTTAAAAGGAACATTTTCAAGGAAGGTAACATTTCAATCTAGATGTTGTTAACATTCAACGGGCTGAAAGAAAAGAAAAGAAAAAACTTCATTGGTCTCTACTATTATAACAACTTCCAGCAGTTTTGCATCAACCCTTGTTTGGCCTCAATCCCAAAAATAAGGTTCATTCAGCATTCTGGTGGGCCAACCCTTAAAATTATACCTTAAAACTTCTACATTCACATGCTATGGCCCACCTGAGTTTTGAAATAATGTGAATTTTGAGTAATTCTTTCATCCTAATGAGGAACATCAAATTAATGGATTGATGGCAGATAAATACCAGATTGGACCCTTGCACAATTAATAGTGGCATATGTGAGTTCTGAATGGCCATGATTTTTGGGTTCCAAGGTGAACATGAGGCAGCACGCCTGATGGATGGAGTGAATTTTACGAAAGTTACACCTGCATGGCTCTTAATGCACAAGGTTACAAAAAAAAACAAAAAACAAAAAACAAAAAACAAAAACAAAAACAAAAACAAAAACAAAAAAAACAAAACAAACAAACAAACAAACGATGTTTCACCTTATTAGGGATTCGTTAATTTGTGAGAATAACACTAACTATCCAACTTAAAGAAGCTAAAATGAGAAGATGAAAATGGCACTATAAATAAGAGAGATGAAATGATGGGCTGAAGAGCATAGGAACCTTCCCATGCACATATTTGCATTTGTAATCATTGGCATCCACATCATGTCTCTCGACGGTTCATCAAGTCAAGACCACTCTTCATCGGCTGTCCTGATAAAACTATACTAATGGAATGATCCAAACCATCCAGTCTGTGGCATGAAAAAATGGATGGTCAAGATCATTCATAGATTATAGGTCCAGCAAATATATTTTTTTCAAAATTATATATATATATATATATATATATATATATATATATATATATATATATATATAAAAGAGAAGAAGAGAAACCATTGATCAGATAAAGACCACTCTTCATCGGCTGTCCTGATAAAACTATACTAATGGAATGATCCAAACCATTCAGTCTGTGGCATGAAAAAATGGATGGTCAAGATCATTCATAGATTATAGGTCCAGCAAAGGCTATTTAGGCCTCCAAAATTTTATATATATATATATATATATATATATATATATATATATAGAGAGAGAGAGAGAGAGAGAGAGAGAGAGAGAGAGAGAGACTCTTCATCGGCTGTCCTGATAAAACTATACTAATGGAATGATCCAAACCATCCAGTCTGTGGCATGAAAAAATGGATGGTCAAGATCATTCATAGATTATAGGTCCAGCAAAGGCTATTTAGGCTCCAAAATTATATATATATATATATATATATATAGAGAGAGAGAGAGAGAGAGAGAGAGAGAGAGAGAGAGAGAGAGAGAGAGAGAGGCTCACCTGCCCACCAGTTGACACGAGAACTCGTGAGAACTTTTTGAGAACTCATCTCCTATGATATGAGTGCAAGATCTGAACCGTCCATGTGATGCAGTGCCACGTGAAACCCCCAGGGCCTGACTTCTAGTACCCAGCCAAACCAAGCTCATTTGATTATCTAACTATTGGGTTGCTGGACATTTATTGGACGATTAAAAAAATCAATGCTCCTGTTTCCGCAAACAAGTGTCCATGAATCAGAGGTTAGGATCGTTCAACTAATCTGATCTTCGGATAGTGACACCACGACAGTGAGCCCCGTGTTCAATTTCTGAGTGCTATGCAGCCTGAATATCATATAACTTACACTGTGGGCACTTGTTTTTTTCTTTCTTTTTTTTTTTTTTTTTTCTTTTTATCTTTTTTCAAAGGGAAGAATTATAGAAGTTGGCGCACCTCGACCTAAAGCCGGATTCTCATCCCATTGGATGATGTTGAACATGCCATTACCCAATCAGTCCTGTGACAAGATCATGCCAGATGATTACATATAGAATGGTAGAGAAACGAAAATGTGCATCCCTCCACATCAATGGACAACTATCAGATCAGACGATCAGGATCGTCCAAATGGCTGAGATTTCGACCGCATGGCACTTGTTTTCCATCTTCTATTAACTTCAATGATCATTGCCGGCACCCACATCCTTATGGACAAAAATCAATCACTACATCTATAGGAATTCGATCCATTGGTCTACTTGAATCGATGGAGGGAAAGAGATTTTAAAATAACTTGAGACAAGGACTTCATATTGAGAAACTCAAACGGTCGAATGAGGAAAGAAAGAAAACCACATTGTAGCATTTTCAATAGGGAAGAAAGGAGAAATTGCAAGGAAGAGTCTGCATGTTAAAATGCAACCTACCTTTTCCTCCTACATAGAAACAAGATGGCTGGTGCAAATGAAAGATCAAAATGAAAACATGGGCAATACCAAGAAATATGCCATATAAGTACATTTGCAGATGGTATGTTTTGGGAGTAGTAAATGGTACAGATTCATCATCCGCAGCTGGGAATGTGATTATTCTGAATGGGATCTGATCACAGCGGTACGTGTGCAGACCAGCTTCCCCTGTATGATACGTGAATCAGATGATAACAGGTCCAATCCATTGAAGTTTTCGGCAGGTGCTTTGCCAGTGGAAGCAGAAGGAGGCGTGTTCTGCCATTCACAATCCAGTTCACCTGAGCATCTAAACACAGCTTATCGAATTCTCAGGACAATGAATGGGTACATTGGTCAATCCATCTTTCAGTATATGAATCAGATACCACAGATTTTCAGTTCATCACATCAAGACCTCCCATGGCAAATGTGTGTGATAATTCAGACATAGCTCTACACTACCCCATCAGGACATGAAGTCCCTCTTGTAAGGGGAAGTTTCTTTGGAATTACAGAAGTGTTATTGGTGTAGATACCATTCAATAGTCTGATCATGATCAAACAATATCAGATGCATATGAACCATTTCTTCAAAAGACAATACATGTTCAAATAGGGACCACACCTATGTAGCAACTTTTAGTAATTTTTTATAACAACACTAGTAAAATGTAAAAACAAAATGCATTTCTGAGCTACAATTTTTAGTATGGCCTTCGAAAGTAAGAATAATTTTGATTGTTTATTTTCAGATTTTCATAACAGTTGTTTAGCATCCTTTCTTCTTTGTTTGAGAACAGACCCAGGTCGAGTCCCTCAAGGCAACAAGGCAATGCAGTAAACCAGATAAAAACTGGTCAGCAGTAAAACTAGGTCTTGAAACCCATTGGACAACAAAAGATCCACACAAATGGCTTTTGGATTAAACCCAACGGCCGGTTCTGGTTGAATGGCCCATTGGCAGGACCGTAGACCTATCATGTAGTATAATAATTGTCGAACAGTACAGATGAGGCAACATCTCAATATGTTAAAACTTTAAAAAAGTAGCAGAAGTCGTACGGCCCACTTGCTGCATACCATCCCACACCTACACCTCTTCAGAACAGTGAGTGAGAGAGTTACAAAAATCAGAAGCATTTCTACTTGAACGTTCCTACAATCTGTCCAAGACATGCTTCTTCATGTAAGAAATTTCCGGAGTGCAAAAAGCTTGAAAGATAGAAGAGAAGTACCAAGCAGACTGACCACATTGCAAAGGCGAGAAGCGTTCCCGGCAAAACAAATCAGTCTGTGTCCTGAACCCAGATCTTCACCGTCTTGTCATTGCCCAGCGCACCTGATGCAATCTTGTTCTCGGTAGGATGACATGAAACAGAGATGACGGTATCAGTGTGACCTTCCAACTTCTGCACTATTTTTCTGCTCTGAAGGTCCCACAAGTAGACACAGTTATCCTCCGAACCACTCGCAATATATTTCCCATTTGTTATTGAAAATGTAGATGAAATGCAGTATTTCGAATTAACGTGGCCAGTGTATGTCTTCAAAAACTTCCCGGTTGAGAAGTTCCATAGCCTCTGCAAATATCATAATAAACCATTCGTTGTATCTTGTAAGATCATTGCATGTTTGATGATAATCTGGGGACACTATTGAGTAAATCAGAACAAACAATGATGTTTCCCTTGCTGTATATAATTTACTATTTGTAAGAGGAATTATAGGGCCCTGATGAATCAGGGCATGTAAAAGGAATTAATGTCACCATGCACCCAGTCCTTACAAGTGGGGCCCGCAGTTCAATTATCAAGATCAATAATCTGATGGGCCCCACCGTGCATGCAGGACGGCCCAAACTATCACAGATTGGAAGATCCTAACCCCTTGATCAATGGTTTCCAGATAAATAAAGCCGAAGGTTAGCTAAGATCTTCCAATCTGGAGGACTTTTTGAGGCATCTTCTTCCGTCCACAATGAGGGCAAAAAGATAAAAAATCTGGATCACTGAACCATGGGGCTGGCATTCATGAAGGCATGCATGATACATGCCCTGATGCATCAGGAATACATGCTTCAATGCATCACAATCCAACAATTCCTTTATCCCGAAAACCAGCATGAACAACATAGGATGAAATTACTTTGTTAGTAGTTAAGTTAGAAACCAGATTAATACTCTCATCTGACGTTGGAAGTAATAGACCAACATAGAGAAAAAATTGCAGATTGGTATGGACGTAGCAAATTTAACTTCCCTCATCTAAAGTTAGCACATATAACCCAACATTTCAAAAGTTCACTACTTGCATGCAAAGCATCTATTACTCATATATTTGAATATGGTTCCCATATTGTCTAACTTCCATCAATACCATCATCATCATCATCTAAGCCTTACCCAACCAATCGGGCTCGGCTCAATGAATCCTGCTCTGCCAGTAAACTATATCAACAACCATATCTCAGTTTAACCATTTCTTACTATCTCCACTCATGTCCTTTTGAGCCTTCACCTTGCCCTCTTAGAGCCTTCAACTTGACCCACTCACTCCTAACCGGGTGCAGTTCTTGGTCTCCATTGTAATGGCGGAACCATTAGCCCAGTTACCCTCATGACCTGTTGGTTCTACTCCTAAGTTCCCTCGAATGCATTCATTTCTAATTCTATCCTTCCTCATCTTGCCATTAATCTATCTCAACTTCCTCATTTCAGCTACGCTCATCCTATGAACATGTTATTCCTTGATTGCCCAACCTTGTCCAATAAAGCACGGTTGATTTTATAACCATCTTATAAAATCTCCCCGGTTTGATTGATATGCAATGATCACATAAAACTCCAACGGCACATCTCCACTTCATCCACTCAGCTCCAATTCCACTGAGCAACATCCTTCTCATCTCTCTACTCTCATGAATTATCAACCAAAGATATCAAAAATGGTCTTTTGAGTACTTCTTGGTCAACAGTCTTATTTTTTTGAACCAAGGCTAAAAAATTGAGGCTAAAGGCATACTTTCTTGTAGTGAACAAACCCCCAAAAATAAAAAAATAAAAAACCAGATATGCCCAACCCAAATTCCTCTATATATACTAAACCAATCAAACAGGCTGAAGCCAACCCGACCCAAATACATGTGGTTATTCTCAACCCATCTTAACTCGACATACATTTGTTTCACCAGAACCTAACACAGGAACGAAACAAATGGTCCATATTCAAGATGAACGGATTGGTTAATCGAGGATATATATATATATATATATATATATATATATATATATATATATATAAAACACAGGTATGTATAGTGGGTCAGGTCTGGTCAGGTTGGGCCGGATCAGATCAGGCCAAAATAACTTGAACCCAGAAATTAATCAGGCCATGCAGGCAAGGCCCAAGCCTGGCTCAAAGGCCAAACCAGTAGGTCCAAGCTATGCCCACATCCGGGTGGGGCTCATCAGGTGGGCCAGCTACCCAGCTGATGGCCACCCTTCTCTCGAGGATACTGTTTTCAGAAGACAGAGTCTTCTCAATGACTTTTCATACCAAAAAGAGGAGAAAGAGTTAAAAGTATGGAATGGTCTAGTCACCCACCTTTCATTTTTTATTTCCCCTCTTACTATATAACTACAGGCTTGATGAGGGCCCACCATTTGTCAATAGAAGTTTCGGGTACACAGACTTCTATCCATGCAGACTCAAGACTTTTAATAAATAATATTGGAAATTACAGCGGTAGTCAATATAATAGTTTGGGTATTAATTTTCTGTGGTATGCAAGAAACATTCAACGGACGCATGTGGAACACCTAATGGGCTGATTGCGGAGGCATGTTCATTGTGTGTCCCACCTGATGAATGGCCTGATCTCACACACGTGTGCTGCCAATATCCTCTTCAACATGCCGCTGCACTAACTCTGCACGGCAATCAATACACACTAGCACATCCACAATCCAATCCAAACCGTTCAACTAAGGGTCCACTTAAATCCATCATAACCCAAAAATCACAGCAAAGGATCATTAATAAGAGGTCAGGATGGCCCAATCAATTTGATTTTGAGATAAAACACGTCCAAAGAAGGGCCCTTCGATTTGGACAGTTTGAATTGAGGTACATGTGTGCCATGTAGATAATGAAATGGGTTTGCGTACTGAGTTACTCAGTACGCTCATTTCAGGTCAACAATCAACAGTTTTAATTAAGTTCTTGAGTACTTTCACTGTTTCAGTTCAATTGATTAAAAACCTTTAGATTCTAAAGCATCCCTCAGTTCTAGCCCCCTCCCTCATTGCATCAATCAAAACCATGTAACTTGCAAACAATATGCATCACAGGAACTCTTCCTATAAATGCTTTGTTAACTCACTAATAGCCAATGCAACGGATACAGACTCAATGCCGAGTTGTCGACCCTGGCGTAAGCCTACAATGACTGGAAACTCCTCTCTCCATGAGTGGTCCTCACATTTGATAACACTCCCTCATTCAAATCCATAATCATGTCAATATATCCTCTTAAAACTCTTTTCTTTCCCTACAACAACCAAAGTATCTCTCTAGGGACCCTATCATATGCTTTCTCTAAGTCAATAAAGAACATGTGAAGATCCTTCCTCCTCTCCCTATATTTTCCACCAGCTGTTTAAGCAGAAAAATAACCTCAATGGTTGAGCTTCCTGGCATAAATCTAAAATGATTTTCTAATACATTTGTCTCATGCCTAAATCTTTGCTCAATCATTCTCTCCCAAAGTTTCATAGTATGACTCGTGTGTTTAATCCCACAATAGTTGATGCAACTCTGTACGTCTCCTTTATTCGTGTAATAAGTACCAATGTACCTTTCCTCCATTCGTTTGGCATTTAGTTCCATCGTACAATCTTATTGAACATCTTTGTCAAACAAAATAAGCCAATATCTCCCGCGCATTTCCAAATGTCTATAAGTATACCATTTGGTCTTATGGCCTTCCATGTCTTCATCTTTCCCAAAGCTTCTTTTACTTCAAATTACAATCCTACGAAAGTATTTATGGTTTTCGGCCTCATTTGAGTTTGTAATTCCTTCCATGTCTAAGCTCTCATAATGCTCATAATTTAGCAAGTTCTAGAAATAGCTTCCCCATCCTTCATTAATCTCATCATCCTTAACCAATACCCTTGCTCTTAATGCACTTAAATCTCTCTCATTTTTGCGTGTGAAGACATCTTTCTCACCTTCTCTTGTCTCCAACAATTGTACAAATCATCATATGCCTTATGTCTAGCCTCACTACTTTCTTAACCTTCTTTTTGGCGGTTCTATGTTTTTCTAAATTGTCCTCATTTCCAGTCCCTTGCTACGCCTTGAAACATGAACGTTTCTCACTAATAGGACTTTGGACCTCATCATTCCACCACCACAGTTCCTTATATGAGTGGCTTTTTCGCTCTAAATACTCCCAAATTTTCTCTCACCACCTTTCTAATGGACTCGGCATCACAGCCATCTCCTTTCACATAACATTAACTTCTTCATCAACATTACACTTACCTTCTTCCATCAATATATTACTAAAAAATAATCTCTTACCTTCTTCCATCAATTTATTATTAAATAATAATCTCTCCTTTAAATTCCACCACTTCATTTTTTACACCTATTAATTTCACTCTCTTTTCCATATCTTAATGTAAACATCCATTACCATTAACCTAAGTTGTGTCGTCACTCTCTCTTGGCATAACCTTACAGTCTTCGCGTATTTGATCTTTTTGTCTTCCTAAGTAAAAAGAAGTCTATTTGACTTGTATGTGATCCACTTTGAAGGTTATTAAATATTCATCTCTATTTTTAAAGTATGTGTTTGCTAGAGCTCGATTTTAAAAATTAAAAAAATTAAATTAAATAACATTTTTTTTATTTTTTTTAAATAAAAAAAAAGTTGCTAAAACTGTAAATTTCAGTATCCAATGCATGTATCATACACTTAAGAATATCTTACTGGTTAAACTAATGCCAACAACTCAAAGATGGATTGAAATTTTATTTATTTTTTTATTTTTTAGATGGTTGTTAATGGAAGGGATGCAAAGCTTGAATTCACTCCATGTCAAGGGTTCAAATAGAATCGCATCACATGAGTAGAAGTGCCTCTCTTATGGTATTTCCGGACACAAGAAATGGGAGAAACAATGAAAGAAATGCACGCACGCACGCACGGGAAACTCAAAACCCTCAAGCTTCTACAAAATCTATACCCTAATAACTTTCCCCAAGAAAAAAGACAGATAAGCAGATAAGCTATCCCTCAAGTTTCCTATGATTCTAGGAAACAAATGGTAACACACTTAGGACTAAAGTACACCCCACCTTTTTGAATCCAACTTTCATCGGCAAGTGTGAAGCAAACGTAATTACAAATGTTTTCT
Source organism: Magnolia sinica (assembly GCF_029962835.1). Taxonomy (NCBI): domain Eukaryota; kingdom Viridiplantae; phylum Streptophyta; class Magnoliopsida; order Magnoliales; family Magnoliaceae; genus Magnolia; species Magnolia sinica. Next base: position 64,980,182 of record NC_080588.1, read on the forward strand.
AACTGTTTTCTTGTCTGAACACCAGTACAAGGGTTACCTGATATCTGATCAGTCAGATAATCTTTGACTGATCTTAATTCAGAATTATCTGATTTAGATGAAGAGTCAGATTTGTTGATAATGTTGACTTCATCATCATCTTGACTTGGTGTGGGTATGATCAGGTGATCATCAATTACAACATTAATAGATTCTTGAATTACTCATGTTCTTTTATTAAGAATGAGATTTCATTAAAAGAAGACAGGGAGGACCTTATCTATCAGTGGTAAGAGTCCCCAAGATACAATGATCCTCTCGACACGCCCTCCTCCACCAAACAATCGACAAGGACATTGGCTTTTCTAGGTACAAGGTTAAAAGAAAGCAAAAAAAGAAGAAATTAATCCATTTATCTCATTTACAAGGAATTGACTCCATGGAACCATCTTAGACCCAAAAACCCAAGCAATAGCACTCTCTGAGTCGTCCTCTATGATGATCTGGGTTATCTGCCTTCTTTTTTATAAGATTTAGAACTGTCTTCACAACTTCCAACTCCACTTGATTGGAGTCGCCTACCTGGAGAGGCCTGAGAGGACCAAAGCAGCCACCATCCACATTCAATTTCCACTAACCCGTTGGAGGTGGAGACCATAAAGTATTTTTCAGCGTCAGTCAATTGTAGTCATTCATACCCTCCTTCCAACACCTTAGCATAATCGAAATAGCAACTCCCTCGAAAGCATTTGTTCTTTGGTAAGAAATAATTTAATTTTCTCAAGAATCCTTAAGGGCAAGCACTTCTCTTCAAATTCTTTTACTTCTCTCCTTCCAAATGCCCCATAAAATAGCATGAGGAAGCATTCTCCATGACATTTTACCACAACTTCTGAAAAGGCCAGCTCCCCAACCATGACTGGGTCTTCCACACACCTTGGCATTGTCCAATAAATATACCGATGAGATCTAAGACTGTGTGCCATATGCTTTGAGCCAACTTGCAATGCATGAAGAGGTGGTCAACGGTCTCTTTGACATTCTTGCTGAGAATGCATATGTTCAAGAGCACCCAATTTCCTTTATTCAATTTTTCTAAAGTTAAAATTTTATTTGTCAAGGCAATTTCCTTTATTCAATTTTTCTAAAACCAAAATTTTATTTGTCAAGGCCGTCCGACAAAAGGCTTCAACTCTAGGAGGGTCGGGATTCTTTGGATGAAGTGATTAAAGAAAGCCCCACTTGTTGAGTGGGCCAGATCCACTTGCCAAGCTTGTTTATTGAAAGAAACACCCTGTCGATAACAAGTACCTGAAGCATCTGGATTTCCAGGTCCCACAAGTACCTTCTAAACAAGATAGACGAGTAAGCCCCGCCTGTTGAGTGGGTCCAAATCCACTTGTCAGGCTTGTTTATTGAAAGAAACACCCTGTTGATAACAACTACAAGTACCTGAAGCATTCGGATTTCCTGGTCCCACAAGTTCCTTCTGAATCTCAACAATCAAAACAGCTTGCATCCCATGATTTCATAGTTCAGACCATTCAGTCTTCATAAATTTGGTGGTAAGCACGTATAAATGAGGAAATCTTTGAGCTAGCGAGATTTCCCCCACCCATTTGTCCTCCCAAAGCCTTAATTCTTTCTCCATTGCCCACAAGTAAATGTGATGCCTCCCATGGCCTTTTCAATATAGTTCAAAAAGCCACCAAAATTTTGAGATTCTTTCACTGAAATTCCATATTTACTAGCAATAACATTCCTCCATAAAGCCCTTCTTCATGCCCAAACCGTTGCCACCACTTGAATAGGAGCCCAATATTTTTTGTGAATTCTGTCGATGTTAATACTGCCTTCAGCTTTGCATTTCTGGACCTTCTCCCAACTAATATGGTGGAACTTGCCACTTCTCTCCCTTCCCAAAGTGGAAGTCTCTTTGGAACCCTTTAAAATCAGTTGATTTTGAAACGGGAGTTTCCCAGCTAAATTCACCTTACAAAACTTGAACCCAAATGCTAACTGGTGAATGAAGCAGTTAATGCGCTAATGGATACATATGTGGTTTGGGGCCTTGTGAAATAGAGCAGGAAGGCTTAATCATTGATTTACTCTCTCTCTCTCTCTCTCTCTCTCTCTCTCTCTCTCTCTCTCTCTCTCTCTCTCATAATGTGAGAAAGAGACCCAGTAGATACTAAATGATGCTTGTGGCAATAATAACATGTGAAAAAGATGGTCCAAAGACCTCTTATATGATTTTCTTTTTATGGATTAGAAGCCTCTTATTTGCTTACAAAACAAATAAAAAGATAATGACGTAATTAGCAAAAAGGGTACATAAAAATTAAGACATCAGGAAAAGTAGTCTATAAACCTCTGTCACCCAAGAATGGGCAGAGCATCAAGCGTGGCAAAGGATTGGGAATGGTGAATCCTCATATATCCAGATTTTTAGGATACGGGAACAGTAAGCATAGGTTACAGCTCGCATATAGATTATCGAGGCATACTCCCTTGCCAGGTGCAATACCCTTATCAAAGACAGTATCAAAGTGTGGCATTCTCTTTATAAGAGAAATTATAGTCTCCCAAATATGTGCAATTTGTGTCAGAAGGAAGATGAATCACTGCACCACATATTCAATCATCGCAATATGGCTTGGAGGATATGAGCCGACCTTTTTCATTCTATGTAAAATTGATTGGGCTTCACTGGGCTGCCCAAGACTAGACTGGAGATGTGTGTGTGTTTTTTATTTGATCGGCAATAGTGCCCATCGACCTCTTTATATAAGGGACTCCCTAGCCATTGCATTATGGATTTTGTATCCTTCTTTTTGTTTTTAATAAATTATTGCTAATAAAGAAACTACTGGTTACAACTCACAAGTCCAATTATGTTTTAAATAGTTTTACAAAAAAAAGCATTAGTTTTTCCGCTCAAAAACAAAAATATTTGTAAGGTTTGGCTCGTAGCCCAAACAGTACCATTCGGTCTAAGTTCAACTTAATTCATTGGTCTCAAGTTCGAAACCCCAAAGAAGAGAGATTTCAAACACTAGAGAAGAGGAATACCCCATCCTAGCTCTGATTTGAGTACCCTAGTATCAGTCTTGGGTAGTTTAGTTTTGAGCAGGATCCAACTATCATGATAAAACTAAAGGTTTGAGAAGTTGAGCCTCAACTAAGGCTGTAAATGGGTTGGATACAAATTGGATATGGGAATTGCCATATCCTACCCGCTTAGAAGTTGAGCAATTAGGTAACCAGGTAATCCGGTAAAAAATAATAATAATAACCAGATCATCGAATATCCTAATCTGATTTTCTTAGGTCGGATATGGGTAATCAGGTAACGGATATCAATTGCCCCCCCTATATGGAACCTTTCGGCCCTATCATTGTATCTTTCTTTTTTTAGAAAAAAAATAAATTATAAAGATAACGAGAATATATTAAAAAGATCGTAGTCCTTAAGACCATTAACAATAGCCACCCATTCTATGACCAACTTTTTAGCACTAGCCCACACAACTTGAACTGAGTATTGCTTGTCATTGAAGCATCTATCATTCCTATTATTGTATCATTTGTCTGTTTGATTTACACAAGTAGAATGTGGACCATAGCTCCCCATTTTGTAGCCACTAGGTGGATAATTAGAACAATCCTATCAATGTGATTTTAGGACTCCATCCAAAATCCAAGAACTTCAAGGGTCTCGGCATGCACAGTTGCCACATAGTTTGTTGCCCCTGGAGGCCTTATGAGGTCCTAATGCACCATGGCCTAATACATCCGTTTTATACAAGTGTTACCCGGGATTCCAAGGCCTATAGCATGTGATCTAGACTTGACATGATGGGCCTTCCTGTAGATGTAGTATTGGCCAAACACTTTCTAGGTTGGATGATTCTATCCATCTGATTTATCACTATTATTATTTAATATTTTAGTTAAAAATATTAATATTTGGAAAATTATGAAAATGTCCTCAAGTAATCAAGTTAGCACCTTAGCAGAATGGATATGATAATATCCGTATCTGACCAACTTAGAAGTTGAGTAATCAGGTAATGGAGTAAATATTTTGAATCGGAAGAAAAAAAATCTCATATTCGAATTCGATTTTCTCGGGTTGGATATGTCAAGTAAATGGGTAAATGGATATCCATGACGAGCCCTAGCCTCAACTTGGACAAGAACATATCTCCAAGTAGTTCAAGTTGATCAACGCTTGAGTCAATATGGCCAAAGTTTCTTTCGGTTGTTCTAAACAAAATCTCAAGGGAGCCTTTCAAGTCTTTCAGAACTAAAATAGCCATTAAAAAAAATAAAAAATAAAAAGCCATAAAATTGAAAAAAGTAAGTTGACTAAACTGAGTATTCATTACTTGCCTGAACCTTTTGAGTGCTTCACCAAGTATTTCTAAGCCTAGTTGAAACCAAGCTGCAGGCAAAACTTAATTCTGGACATAGTAGAGTTGACTCAACAAATTTTGGAATTGTGGCTCTCATGTAGAACAGTGTGGGTGACGGGCATTGATGTACAAGAAAGCTTGCTTGGTGATACATTGAGTTGATCCAACTCAAGGTAGTGCACATGAGAACCATGCAACTCAAGAAACTAACACTACAAAAATACCAAACTGGAAGTTTGTATTTAACCCAGTAAGAGATTTCTTAAGTTCCTTCACTCAATCTTTCCTCTCGCTCTAACTACTTTGTAGTTGCTGCTACTGCAATTCTGTCTATGTTTTAGCTCAAGTCTTCCCCTCCTTAGCAACTTAAAGATTTGCTTTTGCGATACCTTTTTAACCTAGAAGAAAGCACCACGAGATGGTGGTTGGATGATCAGAATCACTGAACCACGGTGAGCAAATGTTACACTAACAAACTCCAACATGAGCTAATCAAAAGTAGGAGGCTTCCAAGCACCAACAACAAATCTGACTATGATTATGTGACTGCTCAATTTCAACTGAAAATAAGGATATACAAATATCTTTTATGTAGACTCTTTTAGAGCAATAGAATGGGCATCAAGGAAATGTTAGTTCCACATTGATCTGCTAATATCATTGGGGAATCTAGGGATTTAGATTGAGATCTTGATATATATTTTCACTATAATCCTCAGGAGGTTAAGGTGATAGAGATAGTTTTGTGAATTTAGGTATTTCTAGACTTCCAATTTATATCTCTTATTTAATGCTCTCTCCCTTCTCAGTAAATTGCACGACTCATCAGAAAACATTATGATACCTTTGTCAGATAGGGGATTGGCTAACTAGGGTATCACAAAGGTGCCTGTACCAATCATTCCTTATAAAAGCATGGCAGTAATGCTTGTAGCACGTACTACATCTGTGTGTGCATTGCCATAAATATTCATTTATCGACTTCATGTCAATTCTTCAAAAATTCACAATCTACCCAAAGTATAATTCATTTAAATGAGAAAGCAGGTAAGTAGGACATTAGCAAGGTAGTTATGCTAGGCATGTCATGTAAAATCATGGAAGCAACAGTTGGCAAAACATGTGCTAAATGTGCAAATCATGCATCTACACAAGCTATAATCATTCAGTAACTCCATACTTATGACATCACAAGTTCATTTTAGTAAAATTCCTTAAATGCTTGTATTTGTATAATCTGCAATTTGAAGTGCATTAAGGCTTGATCCCATTTGTTTATCGGATATGGAGTCCAATGATGAAGGAAACACTGAGAAAGAGGGCCATGCTGTTCCACAAGGCAATACATGAATGAATTTGGGTGAATGCTCGTGGAGCCATAAAAGATGATAAAGGGGTTGGGCCTACACAATTACTAGATAAGCAACATGGTAGAATGTGTAGTAATTTAATTTTGGTAAATTTATGAGATCATAAGACAACAATTATCTTGTATTGTAGGTCATAGAAGCTTCCCATGAGAAGCAGAGATAATGGTAAAAGCAAGGAGAGGAACCCCAAGAGGAAAAAGAATTTGTTTCATCTGATTCTCTAGAAGAAGAAGAAGAAGAAAATATTGCAAATCAGGATGGCAGTAATAATGACGAAGTTGCAGCACCATAGATTACAAGAGGGAGGCGAGGATGCATGAAGACTGATGAAGGGATACATTTTTATGCTTTTTATTTTCTTTTTGAATGTATAGAAATGGGAATGAGTGGACTGGTTTAAACTTTTATAGGTTCTCAATTGATAATGTCAGCATGTGATACTTTTGTTTTTGCATATTAAAGAAAAATGGATCATTGATGTGTTTTCTTTTTTTCTGATTTATTTATAATTTTTCCAGTTTTTTTTTCCATTTCTTTGAGAAAATATAACATGTTTTTTATGATGCAATTTGCAATTCAATATGATGACAATTATATCATGGGTCATGTCATGTAAAACCATAGCAGTAATAGTTGGCAATATGTTAAATATGCAGATCATGCATCCATAGAAGTTGTATTCTTTTACCAATTTCATATTCAATTTGTAAGAACTTCACAAATTAATTTTATCAATACAACATTCATTAAAACTAGTTATTATTTCAAAATAAGATATAGACAAAGAAAAGGCAAACAGGATGCTGCAATAAACGGAGAAATGCAATATCATCATCATCAAAGACTTTCCCCAACTATCTGGGAACATCAATTCACAGGTCAACCCTCCCTCCCTCCCTCCCTCCCTCCCACTGTTTCTTTCTTCTTCTTTTTTTCTTTTTTTTTTTCCAGCAGTAGAAAAGCTTTCATATCTCTTCTCGCCACTTCAATCCCAGATCTTTTTGGTCTTTCACATCCCTTCCTATTAGTCTGTCATCGAAAACAATAAACAATGGCCAACTTTCTTTTGTTTTGTCTAACAACATCATTACCACAGTTCAGAAAGACAGGGAGAGAGAGAGAGAGAGAGACTTCCAAAACCCTGGATCCCTACAACGTGGCAACTGTTCAAATAATAATTTCCCCACCGTTGAAATCGATTAAATTAACTCATAAGCCATTTATGGTTGAATATTCCTTGTATTCTTCTAGAATTGAATGTATTTATATGCATTAACAAATGCTGTATTTCTTCTCCACATATTGCAAATTTGCAATCATTTCCTGCTATTTATGACTTCTCTTTTTCTTTTTGAGAGAGAACTGAAATTTTATTAGAAGACTCACACAAGTGAGGAAAGAATACGGCCCCTGTTATTGAATGATTTTTCATACTTCATACAAAGAGAATAGGTTCATGTAAATTGACGAACACGACTTAGATAACCCATAGGCAATATGAGCATCCTTCTATCTAAGGAGAAAAAAAAAAAAAGAAGAAGAAGAGGAAGAAAAAAACCCAAACCCTAATGCAAAAACCTCATACCAACATGCAGAAAAACATGCATGGAACACAACCAATCTGCTCGCTAGTATAGTAGTGATGCAAGTAAATGGACACTGTGACTTTCCAGAGGGTATAGCTGCCATTGAATATTTCCCTGTTGATGAGTCCAGGGATGAACCATCTAGCAGGACCTGTTTGACTGTTTCACATAAATGTACCATCTTGATATTTCTTTTGAAAGTTGTTAATGATGGGGCGACTGGTGGATAGGTGTTCCATATTTTCTCATGGGTAGTTTATGTAAGTGAAGTGTGTAGCCATTTTAGGATTTGTCTTGTAATTTTCATCTAAGCAGTTTTAGTAGGTTTGCCATCATTACAAATGTTTCCTTCAAGAAGATTGTAAAGAGACTATTGAGCTAGCACATTGAGTTTTCCAGTGTAAAACATAGCAAGGAGAGATTTTTCCAGTAACAAGAGTGTTGCAGCTAAACATGACTTGGCATGAGCCTTGAAGTGCTACGAAGACCAGGTTTGAAGTTTCCATTTTAACTGTGACACCAATCATTGAGTTGCAACACAGTGGGAATCGATGAGCACAATGTTTTAAAATTTTCAATTAGAGATGTTATTTTCTCTTGATATCCTTCCTTTTTGTCCTTTTTTTTCTTTTTCTTTTTTGCAAGTTTGGCCCACAATGAAACCTGATCGCAACATACAACTGGCTGTTCACTCCAAATAAAGTCCAACTATCAAATCTTTCGAAGTTTCTATTGGTTGCAACTCAACTACCACAATCTAAGTTAACTGTACATCCAAACTTACAGTTACTTAACAATGTAAAGGCTCATAGCGTTAACTGTAAAATAGACACTGGTAGTATCACACTCCGCCAATTCATGGTGTGTTTGGATGCTCAATTGGACTTCATTGTAATAATTCAATTAAATTATAAAGGAGACAACTAGTTTGGAGATGGTATTAATTTAATTCATAATGACAAACAACCCCTATTTAAAATTCCATGAATTCCAACTTCAGATTGGAAAAGGGAAAAAAAAAAAATCAGAATTAATCTTCAGGGGCTAAACCCAATTTGGTCTTTCCAATTAACTGATTTATTGTGATTCAGTTCAATTGAGAATCCAAACACGGCCTCCAGCAACAAAACCCAATCAAAATTCTTTATTGTGTAACAAGAATGAGAAGTTAAGAAGAACCACACATACCAACGTATTATCCAATGTCCCAGCAAGAATGAACTTCCCATTCGGCGAGAACTTCACGAATGAGACAGGCGGGTTCTCATCGTCGATCAGCGTCTTCATGCAGTGCCCAGTGGATGCGTCCCAGATCCGGCAGAGCCCATCGTAGGAGCTGGAGACAATGAGGGAGCCGTCACGGTTGAAGTCGACAGCAGTGACGGGGTCGGAGTGAGCTGGAAGGACCTTGAGGCACTTGCCGGACTTGACGTCCCAGATGCGGACGGTCTCGTCGAAGGAGCCGGAGACAATCATGTTAGACTGGGGGTTGAAATTGACACAGAAGACGTAGTTGGTGTGGCCCTGGAGGGTCTTGACGTGGGCCCCACCGGCTTGAACGTCCCAGATGCGGAGGGTCTTGTCATCGGAGGCGGAGCAGACGTAGCGGGAGTCGGAGGAGAAGGCGAAGTCCGAGACGCCTTCGGTGTGGCCGTGGAGGTCGGCGAGGAGGGAAGGGGCGTCGGAGGAGGAGGAAGAGGAGGTGGAGGAGTAGATGCGGAGGGTCTTGTCCGCCGAGGAGGATGCCAGGAGGGAGCCGTTGGGGGAGAATTTCACGGCTGAGATTGCGCGCTTGTGGCCAGTGAGGGTGTGATGGACGGTGTACGGTGGGATCGGGTCAGTGGCCATTGTGTTGGGGTTTTGAGGGCTCTCTCTCTCTCTCTCACAGTTGGGGTTTTTGGAGGGAATTTCTCTTTCCTCTTCTATCCTCTCGTAACCTCTCTCTCTCTCTCTCTGTTTTATTCATGGGAACAGCAGGACACGGAGTCAACCGAGTCGAGCTTGGCCCAAGTCGGATCGGTTCGGCCAGCAGCCAAGTCCAGCTCGAGTTTGGATTAGCTCGTTGATCGATTGGTCAGCTTAACTCAGCTCGAACATCAGCTTGGGTTAGATTGAGCCGAGTTCAAGTTCAAACTTTCGTGCTGAATTTGAGTTTTAAGTTTTCGAACCTAATATGAGTTTGAGGTCAAGCTTTTGAGTTTAATATTGTACGTAACATCCAATAAATATAAAAATTAAAAATAACTTAACGAAAATTAAAAATATTACAATTACAAACTACAATAATATTATGTGTTTCTTTCTTTCCTTATTTATTATAGGAGAATATATTCGTTTGCCGAACTCAGAATACTATTCAATTCTTTATATACGTACTCATTCACCTCTTCTGAATCAAAAAGTGGAGAGAGTTTTTAATTGTATTCTTGTAATGTTTGAATTATATTATTATGGAATGATCCGAGCCACTTACAATTCCGAGGACGAACATCGCTTTGATCCGATCAGACTCACAAGAGCCAATCTGATATGATACGATGCTACGAAGGGGAAGGAAGATTCGTAGCTAGGTTACAGTGGTACTCCCACTCCGAGGTTGGCAGTCGACTCAAATTGATTTGAGACCAGAATAGTCGGTGTGGAGCTCAGACCAAATACTCCAGACCGTTCCTCTAGTGCCCAACCAGAGACGAATAATTCAACCACTTGCATTAGTTGCGGAAAAATTAAACTTGACAGGACAGATCCACCGACCCGCCTCGGAGCTCGAAGGAAAGACCTCTAGAATGCTCAACAGATGAATAAAACCAAGTCCACATTCCGTCCAGACCGGCGCTCGGATCAGACCAGTGTTCGGCTCAGACTCGTGACACAATCCACGTTTAACAGACCAACAGTGAAGGCCCGTGTGCACGCTAATCAGGGCCTCTTCGGCCAGAAGTCCCGAGCTGAGGCCAGGGAGGAATGTGGACGCTTCACGCGCTAAAATAAGAATCTACCTTAAGTAGACATGACTGATTACCTCACCCACAGATACGCATGATACGATACACGATCCCTGGATTACGGACAATATCTCCACGATCCGAAAATCCCACTGATTGAACGAATCGTGCCAAGATTATCAGACCCCGTCCGTCCGATGGTCAGGTATAACTACATTAAGATACCATTGCTACAGGTGCGCAACAACTTGCACTCTCCCTCTACTTTTGAACTTAGACCCAGATTCCTTTGACCTGACTTAGGCATCAGAGGGTCCCCTGCTTAGACCAGGGTCTCCTTTGCTCATTACAAGTGTGCAGGTCCAAGGGGCTGAAGCGATTCGGAGTTCGCGAGTCGAAGCGGGGAGTCGTCCAGATTTTATCAACAACATATATTATTCAATATTTATTTGTGAGTAGATTTATATGTAGTTTCAACACCTTGTAAAATACATCAAGACTAAAGAAAAACTTGAATGATTTGTTACTATTTTTCTTTTTGCTGGAGCAACTTGATCCTACTTTAATTAGCATCATGCTGTCTTGGATGACATCGCTGATGTCTAGAAGCCTCTTACATAATATGTTTTAAAATAAGTTATAATTGTTATTCTTTCAATGCTAATAATTTACCTTTTTCATCTGTCATGAAAAGTTTGAATGAGGTGGAAGGTTTTTTGTTCGAATCAATAAGTGTTTGAAAAAGAAGTTGGACCTCCTTTGGGACTTTAGGATACAGTTTTGCATTTTCATCTTGACAAGATAAGTGTACCTGAACTGATTAATTTTGTTAACAAATTTGGCCCCACATAAATGACACAAAATCTTCAAATTTCCAAACTTTCAAGAGTGAACTAAGGAATTGTAGTCCCAAACGATGGTCGATGGTTCAGTTGACGACATATATACACTATATGTATTAGAGAAATTAGTATTTTAATAATAATGAAATATAAAAAACAAAAGTAAAAATGAAATATAATAAGAATTATAACATAAACAAAAGTATAATACGAAAAATGAAATAAAAGTCATTGCTATATTTTACGTATAACATCCATCAACATTACATCCAAGTACACGTAATACATTATATCAATTTCAAGTTTCAACAAATTAACAATAATTTTTAACATAAATTCATTTGCATTGTTATTGCATGTGCAATCTTATGTTAAGAGTCATTATCATTTTCACCATCATCCTCAATATCAAAATTATTACCGCCCCAACGTTCCAAATCGAATACAACTAATTTTGTGTACAAATTAATGCTTCGACTGGTTTTATGAAAGAGAAGTTTGATGTTTGCTTACAACCTTACTTCCCATGCTAAAAGCAAATTCCGATGCCATTGTTGAAATTGAAATTGACGATATGTCCCATGTCATCGCCGATAGTATAAGATATTTTGCTTTACTAAATTTTATTTTCCACCACTCTAAAACATCGAAGTCTGAGTTCGGATATCTTATGAGCGGCTCTTTAATATATAAGTCTAGCTCTGGTTCATTTATCTCATTATCTGTATCTTTTTTATTAAGAGAGACATGTATTCATCGTTGAGCGTATTGTCATTTCTTGTAGAAATACCATGTAACTTTAACTTCTTTATCACCTAGTGTGGTTTTGTGTAAAGTATAAACATACGAAGTATAATTCTTCAATTGCGACATGATCTTTGGAGGTTTCGATTATCGTCATTTAATTAAAATAAATCTTCATAAAAATAAACTTAAAATAGCTCATCTTACACCGAGTATTAAGAACAACCGCTAAAGCCATTAATAAATGACATTTGTCCCAGTACTTATCGAATTTCATTTGCATACCAAGTACCATTAGTTGTGGAAAATCTTGACCCTTATCGACAGTTTTTCTTAAGGATTCATTAATCTTCAAAACAAACAGAAATATTGTAAGTGCTAATGCTTTAAACACACAAGTAGATTGTCAAATTTCGCAGAAAAATGTATAGTATATTGAACTTCAACACACTTCAACTCACTTCAATATTTTAAGAATATAGCGTGACTCAACATCTCAAGATTAGAAGGCTCAGAAGAATTCAAGAGAAGAATTATTTGTATGTGAACCTATAGGTAAAGAAGACCTTAGGTTAACGTACATCTTAGTGGCTTTCTACGATTTAACTAATTGCAATTTTACATAATTAAAAAAAAAATATCAGGGTGTTCGACTATCCCAACCCTACCTTCGGTCAGCCAAACCATCTTAGGTCAGCCCGAGATCAACCTAGGTCAAGTTTCCAGCAATAAATGATTTTGATTCCTATGGAACTTGGGCCAACCAAACCCTGTCTTCGACTAGCCGAACCAACTCAAGTCAACCCAAGAGCTACTTAGGTCAAGTTTATAGTAATATATAATTCTTAATACCCAGAAACTTAAGTCAGTCGTACCTTGTCTTTGGCCAGCCAAAGTTTGGCTCAGGCCATCTTAAGTTTGTTTCAAAATAAGATCCCGCAAAATTTGCTAGCCATTGAAACAAAATCATGGCCCGATGAATGTTCACCATGTATGGACGTTACTGCTTGAATCTAAGGTACCGACTTACTAGTGACAATCCTGTTTAACCTTAGTACCTCGATCCGCTAAAACTCATGAGCCAGACATGGTAGTGTATGGGATACCGTGGTCGAGCTGTCGGCTTACTTTGGGGCGACGAGCCTCCCCGTAGTGACCAATGAGCAATACAAACTCATGAGTCGAATATAGTAGTGTATGGGACACTGTATTCGAGCTGTCGGCCTACGATCAGGTGACGAGCCCGTAGTGACCTCGAGTATACACTAGGACTAAATTAAGGCGATGAGCCTTTCCATAGGAACCTTGAGTATAAACTAGGCCTACGCTGATGGTGACGAGCCTCTCCATAGCGACCTAGAACTGCTATTGTATGTGATTAAATAGAATTGACGACCCTAGATGGATCATTGCCTGGGTCAATGATATAAAAGGAGGTGCCTTAGCTTTCCAATCCTGCTGTATGAATATACTTAATTAAGAACTTGGTTAATCACGCGCATGCATCGCATTGCATGTGCCTTTGGCGTTGGTGTTAAGTAAAACGGGAGTGTTGCATGCCGCGATCGTGAGATGATGTCACAGAGGGAGTGCAGGCGAGGGCATACATCATTATCACATATCATCATTGCATTAACAAGAGTACTTAGGGCATGAGTGTTGTATTGTTTTATTATTACCGCTTGGCTGAATTGATAACATGTTAACCTTTGCTTTATAGCTCCACTGAGTTGATCACTCACTCCCACGTTCTGGGACGGTGTTTTAAATACCAACCAAACCCTGTTGTAGTTGCAGATGATGGTGATGCCTACGTGGCGGAGCCTGACTTTTATGATGATGAGGAGTTCTCCTATATGCAGCTATCAGGCGGGTCTATGTAGACCATGTTCTAATCGACGGGATTACAGGGATGCTGATTAGACGTCATTGCACTTGTCATTTTGCACTTTGGAACACCCATGTATATTCATTTTGTTCAGTTTTGGAGTATACATGTATATATTTAACCCGGTATCATGTTCACACTTTGGAGACTTACGACATTCTATATATTTTATATATCTATCACAATCTTTCGCTTGCGTAATTTAATTATCTCTGGAATATGATATGTTGATTTAGTATAATCTCATTCATGTTTAAGGTACTAATATAGACAACATTTAATCATCATTATCTATGTTGCATAAGTGATGTGTTGGAACTCGAGAGTTGGGCTCCTGCTCGACCCCCGATTTTCAGGGCGTTACAGTCCATCCCCTAGCGTGAATAAGTCGACTGTTTGAAAAGCTCATTCATTGCTTAGGTAAGCCAATTGTTTGAAAGGCCGACTACCTTACTTGAGTGGGTCGACTGTTTGAAAGACCCGTTCCCTTGACTGTTTAAAAGCTCCATTCCTTTGTTAGGATGAGTTGACTTTTTTGAAAGGCTCATCCCCATGCATGAATGAGCCGACTGTTTGAAAGGCCCATTCTCTTGTTTATCGGACCGACTGTTTGAAAGGTTCATTCATTTGACCAACTGGATGTGCATCCCTAGTTGACGTGCACTCACGCATCCATGCACTTAAACAAGATCATCATGAAATGTTTTGTATGTTTTACTATCTGGAACAATGCTTGGTTAATGCGGTGGTGTGAAATCTTGAGGGGAGTGCCCACTAAGCTGGCCACTCATCCTTTGAATATATAACCGTACAGATAATGCAGGCATAATTGAGGGTGCGAATGGGGCGGATTTGGATGCAGATCCCGGGGATTGGGAGGAGACTATTATGAAGAGGAGCCCCGTCAGGACGCAACGGAGTTTTACCGGCTAAACCAATAGTTGCTTTTATTTCCTTCCTAGTAAGTAACTCTTGAAACATATTGAAATTTGAAGTTTTGTAATTGGGCCCAAGCTGAGTAGCCCACAATATTATTCCCATCTTGGTTAACTTTATGTCATGCTTAATTTTTTCTATTTGCACTTTGATCATTATTGATTGTCATTAATATTCTGTTAACTCCTGGCTTTTCGGGATATGAGTCATGTACTCGGGTTCTGAAAACCGAGGCATTATAATACATTGGTCCATCATCATCTATGAAAAGAAAGGATCATTGCATTTATTGAAACTTCAACTTTAAAGGCTTAATTGACATCTTCACTTCGACTTACGTCTTCAAGAAGATAAATCTTTAATTTCGGTAAATAACTTTCAGTTTAGTAAATCTCAACAAGTTGAGGGGTGAAAAGCCCGTGAAAATCATTTAAGGCTAGCTGTGATAGTCTGTAAAAATCACAAAAACTATAAGAGGTTGTCGATGTTAGCCTGCGAAAGCCTTAAATATAGTGAAAAGTCAAAATTAAGTGGAGAAGTAATTTTGGGAGTGGAGTAGGTGTGTCTTAAACACCAAACCATTATAACTCTGTGTGTATTGTGATGATTGATAATCTTATATTTATCCTCTTGAAATACTAAAATCAAAGAAGTCATGAAATAAGGTTGTCCTACGAAATATTTTAGGTGAATGTTGTCATACCACTCAATTGAAATCAATATTTTAATATTAATTGTTCTTGTGAATTTATTTTTTACAATTAATTATCAAAATTGTTTTAGTCCTATTCCCCCAAAAAAAAAAATCATACAGCAATAACTCAACTCACAAACATATTTATTGTGGGATACTTATTTTTTTAAAAAAATAAAATCCTTTTGCAGTTATAAATTTTTTTTAGAAATTTGTGAATTTGTTTTGCTTTGTTTTAATTGTCCTTAGTAGGTAATTAGGAATATATTTTATTATGCAGCACATATTCATAAAATGTAAGTTCCAATTACACGGCTGAATCTAACATTTTAAAAGTTAAATTATAACGTGTGCATACATCTAATTTCAACATTTTTTTAGTTTTTACATTCAAACATTGGATTATATCACTCCATATACTAAATCTTGAAGGTGACTCCCTTATATATTTTATACTCCCTCTTATGTTCTCTATAGTATAGTCAATTGTTTTTTGTCATTTTTATACAATTAGGTTTACTACGTGCGCACAATACCTAACTTGGAATATTTTCTCCTCAAAAAATAAATTCTCGATTGTTTGCATAAGAATGAAATTACATTGTTATTTATTGAAATATTATCTAAAGTTATTAAAGAGAATTTATTTTCAATGCCTCAATCATTTAGACAGTTATAGATGCAATATGAAACAACCAAACTAGTATGAGAATGAAGAATATAGCAGAATTTTTAAATTATATTACAAAGTTTTCAATCTTTATTAATATAGTGTGCGGTAAATGAAATATATTCATTTCTTTGATCAAATGTATCCATAAATCAGAAGTCAAACTTATTCTTGAGACTAATTCTAAAATTGCTTTCAGTTTTATTTTCTCGTTTGTATACATATTCATGCATTCCCTCTTCACAATGGCGCGGGAGGTCTTTTCGACCTGATAATTAAGGAATTTATTGTATCTTATGAAAACTTTGCTCTCTATCAGTTTAAATGGTTTTTTTTTTTCTAACGATCACGAGTTTTGCATACTACTCTTTATATTTTTCTTTATCAATTTTATGAGTAGAAAGTTTACCATGGGATTCGTCCCATTCAGAATTACTAAATAAAAGCAACTATTGACCTGAAATTTAAATTTTTTATCTTTTTGAATAATTCTGCCTATGTCTATTTACATGAGTAGTTTACCTAGAGCTGGGCAAAACAGATCCAATGCGGTGGATCCGACCCGATCCTAACCGAACCGACGGTTTGGATCGGTGCGGATCGATTTGGATATTTCAAATCCGAATGATTTTCGGATTAGGATCGGGTCATCGTCAATCCGGACCGATCCGATCCGAATGGATCTAACTCGATCCGGAGCCTTAGGAGGATTTTAATGGAGGATATATAATCATTATTATTTTCCTGTGGTGTGGTCCACTCGAGATTTTTATCCCTCTAATATTTTGTATCTAGCTTTTAAATGATCTGTAAAAATGGATGAGCGGCATTAATGAAATACATACATCATGGTGGGGCCCACAGATCACCGACACCCCTACTACTTTCCGTAGGCATCATACCACACCACTAACATCAGCTGTTGCCCTAGCCTAGGCTAGCTAGGTACATGGTGTCCAAAGATGGGACGCGGATTGCGTACTACCCTAGCCTGTCCCTAGCTTCGAACGGGCAGTTCTGTGGGTGGGCCCACCGTGATGTATCTGTACATCCAAACCGTTTATCCCTTTTCTCAGATTATTTTAAGGCATCATAACAAAAATGAGGCAGATCCAACGATCAAATGGAGCACACCACCGATGAATCTTGCATTTAATGCAACTGACATTTAATCCTGTGTACATTTTAATGCAACCAAGATTATTATTTGGTGTGGTCCACTTGAGCATTGGATATGCCTTATTTTTGTGTTCATGCTTTAAAATAATATGAGAAAAGGGATTGACGGTTTGGATGTACAGATACATCACGGTGGGCCTGCCCACAGACATGCCTGTTCGGAGCCAGAGACGGGCAGGGGTAGTACGCAATCTGCATCCAGACGGACGCAAAGAGGAGACTGATGCTCCTTGAGCTCCGAGTTGTACGAACAGTTCAAAGGAGATCAAAGTTATATGGGCCCTACAGTGATGTATTTATTATATCTACACCATTCGTATATTTTTAGAGGTCATTGTAGAGCATTATCCAAAAAATGAATAATATCCAAATATCATATGGACCACACCACAAATAGTAGCATAGAATGATTTTCACCGTTAAACATTTCGTGTGGTCCACTTGATAATTAGATCTGTCTTATTTTTCGTCTCAAGTCTTATAATGAGCTCGCCAAAAGGATGGATTGGATATAACACATACCCCATGATCAGACCTACATAACTTGCTAACTTTGTTACATGTTTACAGCAAGGAACTTGCGTGAAAAGTATTAACTGTACTTTCGTGCAGTACACGTAACATATGTCCGATAAAAGCTTATATACAGTGAAAGAAAGTTCTTTCATATCCATGTGGGGCCCACCTTGATGTATATGTTTTATCTAAGCCGTTCATCCATTTTGACATATCATTTTAGGCATTGAGCACAAAAAGACGATATATTACAAGTTGAAGTAGACTACACCACATAAAATAGTTAGATTAAATTCATACGATCCGAATTTTACCGAACCCGATCCGACTCAGTTTCACTAACTGAGTCGAACTCGGTTCGGGTCAGGTCAACCATCCATCGGATTGGTCCGAGTCAGGTGACCCGAACTCGGTACTGGATTGGATCGAGTTCAGGTCAGGCCGTTGAGACTTCGGATCGGGTCGAGTTGGACTCAATCCG
This sequence comes from Magnolia sinica, assembly GCF_029962835.1. NCBI lineage: Eukaryota > Viridiplantae > Streptophyta > Magnoliopsida > Magnoliales > Magnoliaceae > Magnolia > Magnolia sinica. Next base: position 64,998,430 of record NC_080588.1, read on the forward strand.
ATCCAATCCGGACTGATGCCCAGCTCTAAGTTTACCTATAGGATTCTTACTGTATAATGATTTGCAGTGCATACATCTAATTTTCACAACTCTATTAACTATAATTTTTACAAAGTCATCCCATACAGTTAATCTTTTCTTTCGTTTGGTTGCAACTGAAGACCATTTTTCATCCACAACAAAAGGAGGTGTGATCGATACACCAGCATCGAGGGTATTTGAGACTTCCTCACTCGCCATTTATAAATATAAAGATAGGAAACTAACTTGTAGGCATTTATCAACACAAAGGTGGTATCAACTTAAATGTTCTTATAAATTTTTTAAAATTTCATAAGTGTCTAAATCAGTCACTTATTTTAGTTTGAATATATTATAAATTTATAATGTTTTCATTTTTCAATTTAAATATTACATCAAAATTTTGTCAGGATCTCCCTTTAATCTTTCCAGATATATTAATAATAAATTTGATTCTCACATCAACTATCCACACAAAGTATAGATATTTGATGACGGAAATAAATGTAAAAAATATATCTAAACAGAAGAGAGGAGACAAATCGAAACAAGCATATGCATTTTAATTAGAATAAATAAAAATATTTTTATCTATCCAACCTTAAATTGTTAAAAAAATAAAACAATTTGAGAATTTTTATGCTTCCAAAGACATATTGAATCTATGCCTAACAACATATAAATACTCAAATGGACAATTGATTATCTTATACCTTAACAATAAAATAGAAAATAAATCTAATTAATTGAACAATGACAAATTGACAATAACGATAACATCAATTTAACATTAATATTAATATTAACCATCTAACATTGACGTTAACAAAAATAAAAACAAAAACTTAACATTAATATTAACATTAATTTAACAATTTAATATTTAAAATCACATAATTAATAACTAACAATAACAACAATATGTCAACAACAATAACATTAAGTTATTAACAATCTAAATTCTAACATTAATATTCGCATATGACAAAACTAACATTAGCAATATAATATTAATATATTTATTATAAAAATATATAATTTAGATTATACAATCATCTCATACATCCATCCATATATCCAACCATCCCTCTCATCCATCCCATCATACTTCTCATCTATACATTTTAAATATTTAAATATATGATAATATATATATTAGGATTTTTTATGTATCATATATGTGGTTTAGGGTTTTATTTAATAATTAATACATAATTTTTTAAAAAAATATATAATACATATATTTACACATATTATAATATATAATATCTATGACAATATAAATATATAATATATATTAACATTTTTTTTTGCACTAACCGGCCACCGAGTTGCCATGGACAGTGGGGCAATTGTCCAATTTTTATTTTTAAATATATATAATATATTATAATATATAAAAATATATTTATATATAAATATTGTTAATTGGGCAGTCAACGATGGGCAACGTCGAACCGTCCGCCAAAAAACCATGATTCCATGAAAGATGAGAAGGGGGTTCGGTTTCGATTGTTTACTAGACAGATGGGCAGGGCAGTGACGGACGGGGGCGAGCAGGACAGTGATGGACGACCAGACGGGAGCAAGCAGGGCAATGACGGATGGACAAGGGTGAGCCGAGTAGTGATAGACGAGAACGGGCTTGAAAGTCAGACTTTGACCAGAGGCCGGGTCTTAGGACGGGTGGACGAGTGGCTTGGGCAGAGAGAGAGAGAGAGAGAGAGAGAGAGAGAGAGAGAGAGAGAGAGAGGTGGGCAATCGTTCGGGCTGAGAAGAGAAATGGAGGTAGGGTTTATTTTATTTTATTTTTTTTAAAAAAAAAATTTAAAGTTGATATGTATATCAACTGACCGAGTGAGCTGAGTTAGACTGATCCAAGCCGAGTTTGAGTTATAGACCAATTCGAGTCGAGTCGAGCTCGGCTCAAATTTTTTTCGATCTTAAATATTCAATCTTAAATATTCAGCTTGATTTGGCTCGAACCTAGTTTCAAGTGAGTCGAGTCGAGTTTTTTCGAGTTAAATTGAGGAAGTTAACCGAGTGTAGACACCCCACCCAGGCTAATATCTTGAGAAAGCTGAGACAATCCGAGAACCATAACCCTAACCCGCACCCCGAAAGCCTAATCCGAACCCCGAAATCATAATTCGAACCCGAAACCTTGATCCAAACCCCAAAACCTAATCTCAATCCCAAAAACCCTAAACTTAACCTCAGCCATCACCCCAAACCCGAAATACACCTATGTGAGCATAAAAAACCAAGAAGTGGACTACTGTGCGAAGCGGAACATCGGATAAAGCCCAACGGATAAAGCTTGGCCCGAGCCCGGCCCAGGCGGTAGTTTGACTACCGCCGGCGGTACTCCGATTATCTTCGCTAGCGGGACGCATGTGTCCTCCGAGCAACAGCTGTCTCTGTGCTCGAAAGTCAACTTTCTTTTGAAATTACCCCTCCAGCCAGCACTATTTACCATTTTACCAACCCCAAGAGCTAATGAGAGTGCGCCACATGGTATTTTTCTCTCCTCAACTACTCCCAAGCTGTCATGTCAGCTTTCACCATTCACCCTCCCAAAAATTACCACAATATCATTGGAGAAGGCTATAAATAACCCTCTCCTCTTCTCATTTTCACACACAACAACCCAACACACTAACAAGAGAGGGAGAGAGAGAGAGAGAGAGAGAGAGAGAGAGAGAGAGTGAAGGAGGGAAGAAGCTCCCAAGCCTTCAAGTTCTGATTTTTTAGCTACCCCCTAGCCTTTCTTCTTAACCTTTCCAACCCATAAACCTAACCCAAATTGGTCATGGTTCGGTCTATATTTTAGCCTATTCAAGTTTAAGCCAAAGATCTATTCATCTCATACACAAGCATTCATCATGACATTTATTTCCTTCTCAACCCCCCTGCTCATTTAGATTTCTAGTGAACGTATGCTCTGTGACTTGCCGTACATCGGATCCTGTCATATTAGAAATTCCTATTAGTCTAGTCCACTTTTCTTACCTTGTTTACATAAGCATCATTTCATCCGCCTTCTAGACACGCCGTTGGACGTATGCTCTGTGGCTTGCCGAAATCTCGGATCTTGCTACATCAGAAATCTGCGTGTGTGCCTAGTCCCATCTCGACCACAGCATCCATCATCCCTTGAAATTGTTTTACCACACCAAGTAGAGACCGTATCTTTGTACGGGCAGAGAAGGTGCCTAACACCTTCCCTTTTTGTAATCAAGGTCCCTTACCTAGAATCCTAGATCGCAAATCAGGAGTCATTCTAAGGTAGGAGAGTCTTTGGATTTCTCCAACCTTATATATTCCTCGGGTTCTAGTCGACTGCGGGATTTTGAGATTAATTGGCTAGTGGCGACTCCAACATCCATATATCAGCCTAGTCACCCCTACAAATCAAACAAAAACACGCTAATCAGCGTGGGCGCCGATTCCTAGCGTTCACACCAGCTAGCTTAGTTTGTGTCCAACTTTGATGGAAAGAGATGCTTAGCTTAAGTAGACCAACCACATGAAGCAGTGGAAATTGAATGCCTTGAAAACTTCATCCTCGTCTGTGTTGCCTTATAAAGGATTTGGATAACAAATAAACATCACCGCAAGCCCTGGGAAGGTTTCAATGGTCAATGTCATTATCCCTGCTATTTTTTATGGCGTGGTCCACTTCAGCTTTGGACATGCTTCAAATTTGGGCTCATGACATAAGATGAGCTGATAAAATGCATGGGCGCTGGGGATAAGACACATATATCAGGGTGAGTCCCACAGAGTTTACCTGGTACACTATAGCATACTGAGTTACTCAATACGCAATCCGCGTCCAATGGAAAGTGGGAAAGTGAAGGAATTCACCTCTGATTTGATTTCTTAACTGGATGTTTGGTGGACACTTGATGGACGGTGGACATGAAAAGTAGTAGCTTGTTCGTATTCAATCAGACATTTGGATTCATTCAATCAATCTGATTTTTGGGTGATAACCAATCTACAGTGAATCCTAGAACAACATGGCCCTGTACTAGAGAATCAGGTAACTCCATGCCAAGCTCTGGATGGGGTGACATTTGGGGAATGATCACTGGGGCCAACTGGTGATCTGTATGTGGAATCTGAACCGTGCATCTTGTGTGCCTCATGGGAGCCGTACATATCAATGATCATCATCCTTATTAAAAAACTAAGGTAGGACACACCACTGGGAGAAATGTAAATTCACTATTATAACCTATATATATTCTCTTCTCATGGCCCACCTAAACTTTAGAATAACTTAAATTTTTGTGTGTAGATTTATCCTTACGAAGTACACCTGATGAACGGGTTGGATGAACCCCAAGCTCCATCTAGAAGTTTCTGTGGTGGGTGTCCTTCATAATGTCCCATTGTTCCTTTTGTGCGACCCACCTCAGTTATGAATCAGATACATTGTGAGAGCTATACCTAATGTTGGGGCTCATCCATTGGACGGTTTGGATTCCACATACACACTATGTGTGAGCTCCACACAGCGCAAGCGTATGAAAATTACTAGGTTCGGACGCATATGAAATTCACAAAGATTCATGCGAGCGGAATAGGTGTGGGCTCGGTCTCACCCAAAACGGTGTGCATATCATGGGGCCCACCTTGATGTATGGATTCTATATCCAAGTCGTTCATCTGTTTTTCTACATCATTTTAGGACAAGAGCCCAAAAATAAAGAAGACCCAAATCTCAAGTTGACCATACTATAAGAAACAATGATAATCGAATGCCCTACCATTAAAAACTTCCCAGGACCCACCGTATGGTTTCCATAGTGTTTATTTGCCATTAACCTGTTAATAAGGTCGCATAGACCTAGGTGAAAGGGTAGAACAAATATCAGCTTGATCCAAAGCTTTTATGGCCCATTAATGGTCAATCACCTGTTTCCTATGATATGGTCCACCTGAGAATTAGATCTTCTTCATTTTTGCGTTCACGCCCTAAAATATCTGGAAAAACGGATGGACGGTCTAGATATAGAATATATAAATCAAGGTCGGCCCCAAGGTAAGGAAATCCGAGGCTTTTGCACGATACAAATTGTTTTTCACTTCTGACGGGGGCCAGTATAAGGTAATCCAGATGGTTGGTCCGTTGAGTCTGGATACTAATTTCCTACAACACCCATGAAAAGGTGTTCACCTTTGATATGTGGGGTCCACTCCATCCATCGTTTGCGCTAGCTGAGGATGTAAGCTGCCGATCCAAAACTCAGCCACACCATAGGCAAAACTAGCAATGGCGACTACGTTTTTGGGCCCACGTGATAATTATATCCCATCCAATCCGTTCATAATTACATAAGCCCCTTTAGAGACATTGAGCACTTCACCTAGTCCCAATAAATTAATTTTAATTTAATTCAAAGAATGAAGTCAAACGTCTCTTTAATTTTGAAAAGTATTTCAATTTTTAAAATTTTATAGTTATTTCATTCAATAGCCACAATGCAATTAAGCGAACCCTAACCTTTTTGCTAGTTGAGTTATTCTCCATCAATACTAAGACACTTATATTAGGTTTGTATGTGCTAAAGGATACATGTGATGAGTTACACAACTATTAAGTATCCAATTCTAGTAAGTGTGGCATAATCGCTTGCCATCAATACCTTATCTTAAGTGAATTCTATCGATGACTCTCCTACTTAATTAACTTGATTCTTGGGCCCAAAAACTTGCGTCTAGGTATTTGAATCAGAACCTTTTGAATTGTTACTATTGATGCAGTTTTCTAGTTGTCGTGACGAGGCCTCTAAATCTCTATACAAGTAAAACGACAATGGAGATTCTGGCTAAGGCAAGGGACTCTCCGATGCTAAAGTTAGACAGGGAATTCGGGTCTAGGTGTATTATGGTTCTAGTGCATCCCTTTTTCTATAGATTGTGGGCCCTATTTATAGCCCTAGTGCATGTTACATAGATAGAAAATTCTCTATAGGACAACCTCTCATTACAAATGCCTTCTGAGATCCTAGGTTGAGATCTTGGAACAACCTTTACGATAAGGTTGAGAGGTTGAGATCTGAGAATACATGAGTAGGTAACTTAGCTTGACTAACTGAGGCTGAGCTCTCGATCTGTGGTCCGATGCCATCCTAAGGTCCAGCTTGCTTTCGATGTGTAGGTCAAATTGATTCATATAATAGTTGGTTGTAGGAATGCGACCTCAGCAGTAATTGTGCTTTCGATTGTGCCCAGGTCGCTGAGCTGCCGTAGAGGTTGTGCTCGGTCATCTGACCCTGACAGTTGGCCCAGCAATGTTGTTCTATTATGCTGGTTACCTTAGGTCAGTCCATTTTTACCCACAATAGTTATCTTTCCTTTCTAAACAATACTTATTCAAATAACTAATTTTACCATAATCTAACATGCACTTTTGTCAATCATTGATTTCGATTAGCCTCGAAACTTGCTTCTTGAGGAGTTTTTTAATCTTCTATCACAATCTTTGAATTACCCTCTTGTCATAAGAGCTCCCACTCCTTATCATCTAAACTTCCTAAAGATGCCTTCTTGTAAAGTTTATCATAGGTAATGCACTACAAACCACATTCAAATCAAGAGAATCTTTCTTATACAAAAAGTTGTGACTAAGTTGTCATATGATTTCAACAATGTAGATAACAAAGTCATTATTTTATCTTCCTTTTCTATTCTTACATCAATGCTTTTAAGTTGACAAATAAGATTGTTGAATATAATCTTTATCTCAGCAGTCTATCAGTAGTGCATGTTTCGATCCTCCTCCATAATTTAGAAAAAGGAATAATCTTCATACCTTATTTCATTATTAAAGAATATACTTTTATCTTTAAAAAAAGATTCGTAAGAAATTTGGTTTGATACAAGTTTTCTAATTTTACCCATAAACTTTTGCTGTCTTTTCATCAATGATGTTGAATAAAACCATATCCTCTCAACACAAGCGGATCATTAATAAAGAAAAAGAATTGAGATTCATTTCCTCCCAGCGTAGTAGCATAGGTAGGTTGTACTAGTCTAAGATCAGTTATGTTAAGATGAAATAAAATGATAAGCCGCATTGCACTATAGATTTGATTTGGTATGTGTTGGGTTGGCAAGGGCTTGAAGCTTCCCTGATCTTCCTCCTATTTATAAAATTTTAGTGCAATAGTTAGATAGAAATTTTTATAGCCACTTATATATGCTAATGTAATAATTGTAGGGCACGATGAGTGTTGTGGCCTATCAAACAACACCATGTCGGGTCCTTACTCTTGCCCGGGTGGTAGACTCTTGGGAGTTTCAATCAAGGGTTCGAGTACCCATAGGTGGTGACATTCCACTAGCGTGAGTGTGTGGAGTGTGTGTGCGTGTGTTAAAAAAAAAAAAAACCTTGTTGATAATTCAAGAATTTTGTGAGAATATTGTGCGTATGAGTTATCATTAGTTGTAATGAGGAGCTCTAAATTATTGGCTTCTTTGTATAGACTCGTAGGGTGGTTATTTAAACCCAACTCTAGGTTTAGGTAATACAGAAAAACTTACGGAGAATTCTCCAAAAAATTCTTGAGTTATCATCGTATCAGATCCACACATCTGAACCATCGATCCTTTAGTCCTTTGTTATCACGGTCCTTATCATCGCCGCTAGTCCAGAGGTCGCTCGTGGTCGTGCCCACGTCGCTTTTGCTCTTCCGCTGCAACAGCCCATTCCATCTTCCCATGCCTAAATCGATCAGCCTTCATCATCAGCATCAAACCCTAGCTCTGCCATCCACTTACTTGTGTCGAATGGCAGCTGGTTGTCTTGATCGTTGCGCCTAAAACTCCCTGTCGCGCACATCATCTTCCCCAACCCTCCACCTGCAAAACCCTGTCACACTGATCATATTACCCATCCAGCACGGATCGCTGCCCGCCTCGACCGTCCAGCAGTCCCCTGCCAGAACCGTTCAAGATTTGGCATCCCTGCTGCCACTGTTTCTCCGTTCAGATCCGGCGTCGCTGCTATTCCGATCCGGCGTCACTGTCGCTGCTGCTGTAGGCGTACCTGTCGCCGGCAACCTCCTAATCCGCTATCGTTTCCGACAATCATCTGCAACAAGAAATTTCAACAACTCATATACACAATATTCTCACACATGCATGCTATTTGTTATGCCTTTCTTTGCGCGAACGTAAATAATGCACTGTGAAACTCAACCAACATGGCGTAGTTGTTACTTTGCTCAAGCATTTTTGGCCATGGGGCTTCTATATGATGCCAAGGTACAAATGCCAAATACATCATTTGTTGCAATCGTATTTCGGTTGAAACCCAACTTCAGTCATGAGGCCGCTATAATGATTAGCTGGCTTCACCATGTAAGCGGAATACATGACATGTGTATCGTCATTATAGTCAATTGGGCCTATACCTTTTGGGAAACTTATGACTTTATGGATTCTGATTTTCTTCGGTCATTAAGACAACCAAAGAAATCTTTTGCTCATCTCTTGTTGAGATTTCGCTGCTACGAAGCATCATCTGACTTGTTGAATTTGATGTAGTTAGATCAGGCGTAAACACATTTTAGATGGGTCATTAAGTTAAGCACATCTCACTAAAGCCCAAGGCTGATCCATACGCTAAACTAAGCATTAAGAGGCCCACAAAAGTGGGCCTACTAATTCAAATGCTGTTTTATGAGGAGAAACTACAAAATATTGAGAGTTAACTATAAACTACCATAAAATAAATAGCCATTAAAAGTTTTAAAAATAATTCTCCATTAATCAACATACAAAACAACTCTAAAAAAACACGTTTAGAAAAAAAATTACAATGGAATGTTCTTTTCCAGCCATAGCACATATAAATTGAACATGCGGCGTATGTTAACTCAAATAAAACAAGCTAAATTGTGGAACCCACGGTTGTTGAGTCACAAAATTAGAATGGTTGAACAATCCTAACCTCTGATTCTTGCACACTTGTTTGGTGAAATAAGACCATTGGATGCATTTTTAACTATCAAATAAATATGCTGTTAATCTTTCATCAAACCCATTCATTAGGTGTGACTCACTTGAAAAGTAGCCTGATTCAAAACTCCGGTGGGCCACCCTTCAGAGATTTTAGAGGCAATTTGACATTGTTCACATTGTTGTAGCCCATATGATTTCCCTGTGTATGGTGAATACAATGGTTCCCACTTGATAGATGGATTGGATTTCACATATTCAATATCAGCTTACCAATCTATGTGAATTCTCATTGTTCATATGGGATCCGGTCTTTAAAAAGATATGAAAAAAAGTTGGCAATGTGGAAGAGTGGTTATCACGATTCACACTTATTAAATTGATATTAGCCAATCTACCAATCTATTATCTCTCCTCACTCAAAATCCCAACAATGATCGCAGGGAAAAATTTCCATTACTTATAACGAGCTGCTTTCAGGGCGTTTGGAGGCCTGTAAGTTGTGTAAAATGTATGGAAGTTACAGATGGTGTTTGGGAGAGGAAAGTTGTAACTTTGTTTCAACCTGTAACATTCTTACAGGCAAAAGATGCAAAAATATCACAGGGCATGAGCCCAAAAATGAGGAAGATAAGTTATCTCAGGTGGACACAAAAAACAATGGTGATTTAATGCTTACCATTAAAAGCTTCCCGGGCCCCACTGTAATGTTTATTTGCCATCTAACCTATTGATAAGGTCATAAAGACCTGGATGAAGGGAAAACACAATTATCAGCTTGATCCAAATCTAAGGGCTGAAATATGAAGCCGATCCAAATCTCAGGCGGACCATACCACATGAAACATTTTTGACCGAATGCTGATAATTAAAAAATTCTTTTGGGTCACAGAAATTTTGGATCAGGCTGATATTTTGTATTTTCCCTTCCATTCCTACAACACAGAAATCAAAATGGGCCCATGGTTTTGTGACTAGGATTTTGTATATTCATATGCTTTTTGCTGGTTATATGATCATAGTCCTAAAAGAATTTTGAAGTATGAGGAAATGGTAGACCTCTCAGCTCTGTTAAGGATGCTGAATGGGGTTCTTCTCTTGCCTTCATTAGCATATGAAAGAATATGGAAATGGGAGAAGTCTGGAAAATTTTCAGTGAAATCCTTACTTTCTCTGTTCATACAATGAAGCTAAATCCCACCATGCTGCCCATTTGTGGAAATCATCTGCCATTCTGAGAGTCTCAGTTTTCATGCGGACAGTGATCTAGCAAAAAAAAATTGACGGTTGATAATCTGCAAGAGTGTGGTCTGCCTCCTTCCAAACCAATGTGTTAGGTGTAAAATCTGATGTAGAGCAGGTTGCGGACACTTTCATGGCAAAGAAGGACCAGAGAAGGCCCCATCGGAGGTGGAGATGATCAAGATCATCAGAACCTTAAAACAGTTGTATCTCGCAAACCGGAATGAGTTTTTGGACATATTATATATGATTTCGGGGCGGATAAGCTACTTTAGCCAACCAACCTGCTACGCTGGGTTGCCCATGCTGGATTTGAGAGATTCCATCAGATTGGCGGTTGAAAGTCCATCTTATTTTTGTTTTTACTATAAATAGTAAGTTTTAGTTCGATCATAACTTTTGATACTTTTGAGTTGTAGGAGTTGTGTCCAACATGAAAGGGGCTTAGGAAAATTAGGAGAATAACGTGGTTAGGCCAAATTAGACACTTACCATTTTTGGCTGAAAACCATGAAGTCTAGTAGGAATGGTGACAGTCTATGAATAGTAAGTTTACTATTTATAGTAAGTCGCGTTTTTAAGGGAGTCCAGAGAGCTCCGTGGATTTGGAGTAGTTATTCCCTGAGGAAGATGGTGGTCGATCTCATCATGTCCATCCCTGCATCAAAGCCTATACAGACTCCTTGTGTTCACTTGCTTTTTCATTATGCAACGGTGGAATCGGTATGGAATTTCTTAGGGAGTTTAAAACTCCCTGGGTCAGAAGTGTGTCCCTGGTTGAGGATTTATTAGTTGGTGAGCAGTCCAGTCCATGGCAAGTGCAAGATTCTGTGGAGTTTGGTGTCGTTTGCTGGCAAGAAAGGAACAATAGGATATTTATAAAGGACATCCACATTTCCACATAAGTTCTGATTGAGAAAACTAGATCCTGCAGGAATTTCTAACAGTATAGGTTTGAGCCAATGCTTTAATACAACTAGCCCATTTTTCAATGGCATAGGGTCGAGCCAATATTTTAATACGACCTAACCCTTTTCTCAATGGTGTAGGGTCAACTCATTGTTTTAAACCAACCTAACTCATGTTTTAATGGCATAGGGTCGAGCCATGTTTGAATACGATTGAACCCATGTTTGAATACGATCGAACCCCATTTTTTTTTTTTTTTTTTTTCGGCATATGGTTGAGTCAATGTTTGAATATGGTCCAAACCATGTTTTTGATGGCACAGGTTCAACCTGATCTTTTAAATACGATCCAAACCCATGTTTTTTATGACCTGATGTTTGAACCGATTTCTTAATATGATCCAAATGCATGTTTTTTATGGTATAGGATAGAGCTGATATTTGTATACGATCCAAACCCATTTTTAATAGCATAGGGTTGAGTCGGCATTTTACTACGACCTAACCAAATTACCTGCATATGGTTGATCTGATGTTTTAACATGACTAAAATCTATAACAACATGCGCTTATGTGATCTAGTCACCTGCCTTTGTCAAATCTTTTTCTACATGAGTAGCATTTGTAGACCCACATGCTTTTATATCCCAGCAGTCACATTTTTACTTTAGTCTACTTGAATGAAGATATCAGCTCACCAGAGTTATGCACTAAGTTTGATGATGTTCCAATGGAAGATTAAGCCAGATCAAGTTAATGTAGCCATTCATCCATATGCATCAGGAGTGCTCCAGGAAGCATGCTGGAATGAAGATCTAGATGTGTGAAGGGCATCCATGAAATTTGAAAGGCAATCCAATTTCAAAATCATGAGAAAAAGAATCGATGGAGATTACACATCATGAGGTGGCCCAGTGGGCCCCAGTTGTTAGATTGATCCAAAGAAGCTCCAAAGTCATTAATGTGCTAGAGCTACATTGTTGGAAAGCTAATTCGATAAGCTCTCCAATTAGACCAACTTCATGAAAATTTGATGTTGTTTAATCCTTGTAACTGTGGATACAATGTGAGGGATAGTAGGGACCCAGATGTTTGCAGCCTGCCATGACCTGGTTTTGATGTGGTCAATGTAGCTGCAATGTGGTTTCTTCTTCCTCAGGGAGTTGAGGAGAATGTGACTACGTTTACGTTCTCCACCATTTTTTTAATGCCACCACCACCACCATTACACTTCAAGATCTACAGCAGGAGGACAAAAATCAAAGCAAAAGGGGGAACTTAATGTTCAAGAAAGTGTGCAAAGAGAGGGAGTTCAAGAGAAGCCCCATATTGCTATTTGAGATCACCAAACACCGAGGAAGATAGCTTGGAGAGGACTAACGTTCTGATTTCCCCTTGTTGCATTTTCTCTCTCTGTTTCCTCTTATTTTATTTATTTATTTAATTTCGGCCATTAAAATAGTTAAATGTAAGGTTAGTGCAGGATTGAGCAGTAGGGTTGAAACAGATTCTTGTAAGAACCCACTTCGAATAATCAAACCAGGGTGTTTGTTTCACCATAGTGTGATTCCTCCCTTGGAACTGTAACGGGTTCCCTAAATTTCTTGGAGCCCACAAGACCTAAATGCTTATATATGAAACATTTAAATTTCTTGGAGCCCACTTTTTAAGTAAAGGAACTTAAATGCCTATCTTAAGGCATGCGGCGCACTTGTAAAGTTAAAGTGGCATGTAAAGGCACCTAATGTGTATCCCTATGGGATTTAGACCACTTTTCAAGTTAAAACTACAAGTAAAGGCATCTCAATCTATCCCTAGGGCAGTTAGCACACTTTTCATGTTGAAACTGTTATGAAGGCACCTAAATGCCAATCCTAAATGCATTTAGCTGACTCTAAAGCTAAAACTCTAGGTAAAGGCACCTAAATGCCTCAAGGGATTTTGCCCACTTTTCTAACTCAAACTCTATGTATAGGTACCTAAATGGCTATCCTTAAGCCTTTTAGCCCACTTTTCATATGAAAACTCTAGTAAAGGCACTTCAATGCCTATCCTCAAGGCATTTATTCCACATTTCAATTTATAGCTGTTGTATAGGTAGGAACATAACTGCCAATTCTAAAGGCATTTAGCCAATTTTTCAATTAAAACTCCAAGTAAAGGCACCTAATGTTTAATCCATGAGGCATTTAGCCCACTTTTCATGTCACTGGATGCCAATCTTATCACCGGATTGCGTCGCCATCATGAATGATGGATCCATTCTCCACCCTAAGATTGTCCATCTCCTATGAAATCAGAAATATCGTTCTTCCCTTGAGATCTGCTATGAAGAACCTCCTCAAGTCAAGGAAATTCCACTTTCAAACGCGGGCACTCCCTATTGTGATCAACCCGTTGTTGGAACCACGCAAAATGCTCCAATCCTGCACATCTTGCTGTTGAATTTTGGACACTGCCAGATGATCATGGGCCAACAATTACTACATTAACATTCTCCTCATTTTCTACAGTCTTTGAAGTGACATGGATATGCATTATATCATCTCCTATAGAATCTTGGCCTGTTTGGTCATGTAATCTGGAAGCAAAGCCTTGAAAGTCTGTCGAGATTATGTTTGTGGTTTGTTGATTTGATGATCCAATCATCGTTGCAGGGAATGGAGGTCTTGATTGAGTTGAAGTAGGTGCAGCCATGAGGGCCAATAGTGTTTATTGTGGTTGTTGCTGAAGACATTCCAATTGAGAACAGGTTGACACTTACCTTAAGGTGATGCTCTGATGACAACTTGATAGATCCCTTCTAACAATGGAATCAAGAACAAAATAATTGAAAAGAAAAGAGAGAAGGAGAAGAAAATAGTTGGGCTAGTTTGAGAAACCTTAGCCTTCAGCAAAAAAATCTATTACTATTTTCTCATTCATCCCATACTTACTGACATATCAAAAACCTACAATTTAGCCAATATTTTAGTCTAAAAATACCTCCAACAATTCATCCCCAAAATACCCTCTCTAATTTATCCTAATTCCTTAAATTAGGTCTAAGAGTCCTAACATTTTATGAATTTGGCATTGATTGTTATTTGTTAGGAGACCTTTTGCCCCTATAGCAAAGATAAACTTCATTCACACTTTGTAATCGTCTCCTTTTTCTTGTGTGAGAACATCTTTGTTCGTCACGATGAAATAACCATGACTGCCGTAACAATGATGTGTTTGTTTCTACATCATCTAATGGTTGAACCATTATGTTGTTTTATGTGGATGGTTAGTTTCTATAGGGGATGTTTGGCTATCATCCCTGTATGCCATGAGAAAGCGCACTCACAAGGATTACATCCTCTTCTAGTAAACACAAACAAGATGATAGCATTTGTTAGTCCATGATTTCGTTTTAATAAATACCTGAAGGATCACATCAAGCATTGTTTTTCATGGTTTTCCTAGAAAACAAAAATACTGGAAAGAAGCATCGTTTTGTTCCTACATCTAAAGAATCAAAGCCATCAAGAATCCAATAGCGAGTTCAGTTTTCACCAATCATAATATGGGCCACGTCCTTCGCTTCATCGATCCTGCAATGAGTGGTCGGCACATCAACATTCCAAATCACCATCACCTCTCTGGAAACATTAACCGCACCAATTCAATTCCACCATCCTTCTTGATTTGCCCTTCTCACATTTAATGCATATCCAAACATCTCAACAGCCTAACAGTTTCTCTAAATTTAGGCAGCAGATTAGTGCACTTTGCAGAAGAAAGGCAACAGAAGTCAAAACAGACCAGGAAGCTTTCTTTTGGGGATTGTTGGGCTCTTTTAGATACATCTAATTGCTAATTTGGATATTTCAGTTTGTTACCTCATTGACATGGATCAGATGGTTCCCATTTTTCCTCTTCAATAAAAATTCGGTGGCACGGCAGCTTCACATTGAGAAGTCAGATGAAGGCAGAACAAAAACACTGGGTTGAGAAGGGGGCCAGTTGGTCTGGTGACGAAGAAGATGTGCAGGAAATGGGCTTGTTACATCTGGGAGATTTCAGAAATTTTCATGTCTTTCATGCTCTGTAAAAATAAAATAATATCCTCTAATGGTTCACTAAATGGCATCTTTTGTGTCTTCCTGACAGAATTCTAATTGATTCACATCTTGTTTTTACATTCTTCAAGTCCTTCTGGCAGTAAGTTAATTCTGTTCTCTTGTTCTTATCTGTAACTGACTTCCACTTTCAGTGGCTATGTTTGCATCTTTTCCAATATTTTCTTGCAGATTTTGTATTGTGTTCTGTATACTGTGATTTTGATTTTGCAGTCTTTAGGATTTGGGTGGTGAGTATTTCTCAGTTGTTTCATTTTAATCTTCCGTTTGATGATATTCATTTTTCGATTAAGAAGAAACGATGTTTTTTACTTTTCCGGTGTGGATGAGAGATGGTCACATCCGTTCGTATGCAGATGATCTTGCTCCGTAAAAAAGAAAATCTTATATGTAACCAAGCTGCTTGTTTCTATTTCTTGTTTGTGCAATATCAAGGTACATTTTAGTCTTCCTGCTCCCAAGGCGGAGAGGATGAAGAACATCCAAACCACAAATTAAACAGAATGGCCTTCCTGTTCTTATCTTGTGATTTGAGGCAGAAAAAGTGGGTAAACAGAAGCCCACAGAATTCAGGTCCCATTTTCTGCACCTCCCCAAACACCAAGCGTACTAACTCTCCCAAAGAAGACTCGCTATCATTTGGTGGCACACCCAAATGCTCCCTAAACAGTGTAGCTGCTTAATTCTAGAGGAAATCAGGAAATCCATGATTTCATTTTGGTCATTAACATAGTAGCAAAGCTAAAAATACACTTAAAACCGTTTCCAAAAATCAGAAGCAATAAGCAGTTAGAAAAAAATAGATAGGTGACGCAGGACAACTAACCACTTGCTCTAAAAGCTTGAACTGATAGAGCATGGTGAATCAATCCCTTTATCTCATAGCCTAGGCCTCACATCCCATGGGTTAGGACCTCGTCTGAATCACCCTCATAGGCCCCACATCACATGGGTTCTGCCTCACATGAGCCACGTGCCTCACACGGATGGGGCCCGCCTCACACAGGCCACCCATCCCGAGTGTGCTCCTGCATCCCACAGGCCAACCCACTCCAGCCAGGTGTGAAAATGCCCCTGCATTAATATAGGATTCTTCTTTGAGTCACTCTTTTTTTCCTAGGCATCATCCTGTTGATTTCTTGTGCAGTTTTCCTTTTGTATCCTTTCTGCAATTACTAAAGATGCCCACTTGAGAGAATATCCTTGAACAAAAGAAATGTGCATAGCATATGAATCTCTTAGAGTAGAACTTCAAGATATTTCACTATCACAGATGCCTTTGTAGATTTTTTATTTTTTTTTGAAACTCCTTGTGTAAGGATTTTCTGTTATCTGCACAACTCTATTTAGTGGGCTTTCATTTTTTGGTCGTAGTTGCTGATTTTCTGGTTTTTCAAAGCTAGTACCTTTTCATTGATAAGTACATAATAAATCAATGGTGGGTTCCATATTGGACGTTCCCGATGCTACTAATATTAGTGTTTGTGATATATCATCATGGCCTACATGCGACTACCCAGTATGGGTACCAGGAGTCTCCTTTTGGGACTTTGTAGAACCCATTTCGCAACGCATTGTCTAAATGAATGCAGGAAACATGTCCTACTTACAGATAGGGTTTTAAATGGGCCAGGTTCGTTTCGATCAGGTTTGGCCTGGGCCCAAGCCATTTATTAGATACACCAAGAATTAAAACCGAAGGCCGACCTGCAAGCAATGATGAACTGTGCCCTGAGCCCAACTTGTTTACTGAACATGTCTCAAATTCAAGCCACCATAAACAATTAATTAGGCCAAGGCCCAATCCACTTGCTCGGGCTTGCGGACTGGCCCGTCCCATTGCCAGCCATACTTTCAGGAAAGCTGCACAAAGATTCCAAAAATTAGGAAACTGCTTCCTATTATCTTGTGCCTTTTTTTTTTTTATATAGGATTTTCGCATAGGATCTGAAGTTTGTAGCACATTTTTTTAAAGAAGATACTCTAAAATTTGATTAAACTAAAGGGGATGGAACTAATTCAAACTTTATTAAGAAGATGTGCTTAGGAAATACTAGACCAGTTTGATTATTCTATAATGTTTGTTCAAGATGTGAATAAGTCATGGCTGTTTGTGACAATAGATCTCATAATAATATGATGCTGCAAATTCTCGCTTAACTGTTATTATGCATTCGTTGTATGATTCTTTTAGTGGTATCCATCTAAGTATTTTTTTTTCCCTTGTAATTTAGGCCTTAGAAGTAAATTTACTATCTGTAACTGTTTCCTCATTATGACCGCTTTGGAATTCATATGAGACTTGTATCCATTTCTTGCTTCTGGTAATTATGATCTAAACACTCAAGACGTTAAAGAGAACAGAAGAGAAATTTTTATACTTGGATTGAATGATTGACTAATGCTAGATATCTAGCACTTCAGGTGATGGAATTTGTTATTTGAGATCAGGCTACAGTGTCCCAGGTAAGTGGACCATGGATTAGCCACTTGGGTCCGGAACTTCATCATAGCCATCCTTGGCCCTTGATCATACGTCGAGAAGCCAAGGTGCCACCTTTGAGATCCAACATAAACTAAGAAGTGATGAGGAAAGGAAAATGTCACATCTGAGGAAAACTATGGAAATGAAAAATGTTTCCCTTGCTTTAGGTATGAGAGAAAAGGAAATTGCTCGTTGCAGAGGAAATTTGAAGAAAGGAAATCAATTTCCTCAATCCTCTCTTTACATGAATGAGGGAAACTGTTGGAAATTGCATTTCCTTGGTAATTTTTATTTTATTTTATTTTATTTTTTCAAATTCCTCCAATCCAAACAGCCCCAAATTTTCTTCTAGGTGGCAAGGGTTGCATTTGGATGCACTATCAAAAATTGAATTGCAATCATGATTTGAATAAAGTGGAAATGACCAAATCATAACTTCCCTGGCAATGTACATGTCAACTGCCTGAATTCCAAATTGCAACCATGTTAGTTTCAACTTTCAAGTCATACCTAAAGAAACATAACTGCTACCTTACAGATGCCAGGAAACATCTGTATATTTGATCATTTCCTTTTCAATTAAACATTATGATCGCAATTCAATTCACTTGTGCATCCAAACGGCAGCCTAAGTATATGTTTGGGTTCTATTTTCAAAACCACGTCAAACACGGGAAGAAAATGAAATGATATATATCCATTGGTTGAAAATGAGAAATCAAGAAGAACAGTATCATATCTCAGACAACCACAGACATTAATCGACATTGAGGGAGATAAAGAGTAGATAGTTATCTGCATCAGTCAATGTCAGAACTGTTGAATTCTACACTAAAACAACTCTCCCAGTAAATCATAAGCCAATGAAGTCTATGTGAGGTAGAAGACTCAAACGGTTTAGACTCTTTGGCTCACAACTTCCACCAGAACAGTCTCTATATATACACAACAGTGTCATGATTCTAAGGTTCCATGACTATTATGGAAAGCTGTTGGAAGTTACGTTAGACATTGGAACATGGAATTTATAGAAGATGGAACATTCCAATCCCCCACAAAGGCCACTTTATGGCTAATCATATGGAATAGCAGGTGCAACCTGTAATGATTCGACGATGATGACCGCCCAAATAGAATTTTCTCGCATAAATCAGCACCCAAGTGTATGAACTTTGGAATGACATGTGACAACCAATACCGACAAAGATAACCCATATCATATTTGCATCTTATCAATGTTTTTTCTTTCTTCTTTTTTCTGAGAACACTCGCGTCTAATCAATATCTTTTCTACAGTTTTATTCTCTTGTAAGGATTATCAGGTAGGCGTGATTTACACACCGTTCTTTCTTCGTTGATTCCAGTTGCGGGTTCGATGGTTACGTGCAGAATATCAACTGTGATGGTGCATCTTGTGGGTGGATGGATTGAGTGGTGGGTGGCCAACATATAAATGGATTATGTAGATGGATGCCTTGATGGGGACATGTCTTATAATGCTTTGGTTGCTGAGATTGATGTTTATGGGCTTCCCTTTATTGTTCTTCTTGCATCAGAATATTGGAATAAATTCCTGTATTTATGGCCACCATCAGTATCTGAGAATGTCTGATTTCTTCCACTGCCCATGCATGGCACCTTAACCTCTTGCTACTAAAGCTCCCTTTCTCTACCTTTTTAACTATACTCTGCCTTTATACTAATGCTGCTGCTGCTGCAACTACTATTACTACTAGTACTTCTAATAATAATAATAGGAGGCAGCGGATTTTTGTATTTGTCTCAGTTTGTAGATTTTGGGGCCATGGTTGGTCCATCCAAGCCATTGATATGATGGCCCACATCATGAATAGGAAATCTCCTCATAATAATTTGTTATTATTCAAAATTAAATAGTTAAAGAGGATACTTTTGGTAAATATTTTTCATGCTTTGAAATGCACATTTACAATCTTCTAAATTTTATTTTAATTTTTTAATTTTTTATTTTTTAAACATGAACACCATCTACAGTGTATTAGGTGAGACCCCGGATCGTGGGTGGGACCCCTGACTGTGGGGCTCACAGTGATGTATGTGCCTTAAATCCACACTGTCCAACCATTTTCAGAGCTAATTTTAGGGCATCATCCCAAAAATGAACCATGCCCAAATCTTAGGTGGACCACACCACAGGAAACAGTCTGATTGAATCCCCACCATTAAAAACTTCATGGAGTCCGTCCACATGTTGATAAGGTCACAAAGACCTATATGAAGAGGCCACACGAATATCATCTTGATCCAAAGCTTTTGTGGCCCACGAGAAAATTTTAATGGTCAATTACTACTGTTTCATTTCATGGACTATGGTCCATTTCAAATTTGGATCAGCTTCATTTTTTTGATCATACCCTAAAATGAGTTTTCAATACGGATGGATGGTGTGGATGTCGTCACATACATCAAGGTAGGCCCCACAGTCAGGGGTCCACGCACTTAAATGGATCCGGGGATCCATTGAAGCTGCGCTCGATCACATGAGATCATGATGTGTAGGTGGGCCCACCGCTTCCGTACAAGGTATTTGGTCCCACCAACCGATCCGCAGCAGATGAAGATCTCGTGATTACGCAGTGTATAATTATTATATTTGTTTTGAATACTGTGAGTTGGACTACAATGCGCGTATTCATGGGCGCATGCACGTATGAGGCCACTACTTTTTAAAACATTTGAATGTCATTAACATATATATATATATATATATATATATATATATATATATATATAAAAGGTTCCATGCGATCGAGCTGTGTGGGCCCCACCGTGAGGCATGTCGAACATCAACACTGTGCATTTGATGGGTCCCCTTTAAATTATGGGATACCCCAAAAAACAGCCGTATACGGAACTCAGGTGGGCCATACCACTTAAAATAATGTGAAGACATGCCTAAAACATATAAAAACACTTGGTGGGGCCCACCTGAAATTTGGATGCATCTGAAACTTGGTCTAACCCCTCATCCAATTAGGACATACATAATGGATGGGCTAGATTCGTGAACCATATCTCGGTGGGCCCAACAAAATGATTATGAGTGTTTTAATGGAGGGTAACCCTCTCAACTTTTATATGTGGTGTGGCCCACACAAGTCACGAATTGACTTGATTTTTAAGACCTAGGCCCACTAAGGAATGTTGCATCTAGCTGATAGGGTAGATGTTCGACACACATCACGGTGGAGCCCACACAACTCAACCTCATGGGAAGTTCCCATGAGCCCGACGGCATAGAACCTTTTCCATATACATATATATGTGTGTGTGTGGGGTGGGGGGGGGGGGGGGGGGAGGTACTATGCGCTCGACCTCATGAGTAGGTCTCATGAGGTCGAGCTATGTGGGCCCCACCGTGATGTGTTTCGAACATCTACCCCATCAGTCAGATGTACCATTCCATCGTGGGCCTAGGTCTCAAAAATTAAGTCAATTCGTGACTTGTGTAGGCCACACCACATACGGAAGTGGGGAGGGGCCGTACACCATTAAAACATTCATAATCATTTTTTGGGCCCACCGACATGTGGTTTGCAAATCCAGCCCATCCATTATGTGTGTCCCACTTGGAGGAGGGTTCAGACCAAGTCTCAGCAGCATTCAAAACTCAAGTGGGCCCCACCAAGTGCTTTTATATGTTTTAACAGTGTCTTCACATGATTTTAGATGGTATGACCCACCTGAGTTCCGTATACGGCTGATTTTTGGGATATCCCATAATTTAGAGGGGACCCATCAAATGCACGATATTGATGGTCGACACGCATCACGATGGGGCCCACATAGCTCGACCTCACGGGAGCTTATCGTGAGGTCGAGCACATAGTACCTTTTCCATATATATACATATGACCTCATGTGAACTTCCCAATCGAGCTATGGGCCACATCACATATAACGGTTGAGAGGGGTTATCCTCCCATCAGAACATCCCTAATCATTTATTGGGCCAATGATTGAGAGGGGACCTTACTCTTGCTTGGGTGGTAGACTCTCAGGAGTTTCAACTCACGGTCAAGGGTTCGAGTACCCATAGGTGGTGAAATTCCACCAGCGTGGGTGTGTGTGTAAAAAGAAACATAAAAATAAAATAAAATAAAATAAAATAAAATTATTGAGCCCAATGAGAAGTTGTTCACACCCTAACCTAAAGGGGACCCATCAAATGCACACTGTTGATATTTAACACACATCACGGTGGGGCCCACACAGCTCCACCTCATGGGAATCTCCCATGAGGTCGACTCATGGTACCATTTCCCACACGTGTTATATATATATATATGAAATTCACACGTGGATTTGGTGGTCCCTCTAGATTACAAGATATTCAAAAAATCAGCCATATCTGGGCCTCAAGTGGGCCACACCATCTGAAACTGATGAGAAATCATAAAGGCACCTATTGAATCCCACTTGAGTTTTGGATACATCTGAAACTTGGTACGACCCCTCATTCAAGTGGGAGACATATTAGTGGGCCTTATAAGTTATCAAGAAAATTTCATTGGGTGAATATCCACTCTCAATTGTTGTCTATATGGTATGGCCTACCTAAGTCGTGGATGCTTGATTTTTAGGCCTCTGATCCACCATTAAAGGATGTATCTGATTGATGGAGTGGATATGTCTATCACATATCACGGTGGGGCCACACGCTTGACCTCCTGGGAAGCTTCTTTAATTTTCACAAATTACTGGCTTTTACTGTGTAGAAAACTCACAACGAATAAAAATAAAAATAAAAATTGATGATTCTTTTTCTAGAAGGTAAAAGAAAAAATGCCGATGCGTACGAGTTTTACAAAGCCCGTATATACTGGTGGTGCCGTTCCATTGGTGTACATTCCCATTGATCTGCACCGTCCAATTGATGGGTCATCTTATTCACACTAATTGGGCAATCCCAACCATCAGATTGATTGATTTCTTTTTGTGAGCCTTGATAGAGTGGAATGGTGGGAAATGATTCATGTGGCGGACCCCAATTAGTTGGGATAAGGCTTAGATGACGAGGATGATGATGATTGTGGGCCCCATTTCTGAAAATAGCCTTTTAATTGGTTGCATAGGAACATCGGTGCGGTTTGTTTCCTCGTTTAGAAGGTGGCCCACCAATTAGAAAATGGAAAGATGGGAGTTGTATACACCGAACTCTGGTGTGTAGCCTATACACAGTAATGATTTTGCTTTGCCCCAGAAGAGGAATAAAAAAGAGTATTTCTTGTAAATCTCTCATTTCCCATTGGGATTGATAAGGACACTGGACCGGAGGATCTGCACAGTATCCTCGACCCTTGAGTTTGTACAGGTGGGGTCCATGTCTTCATGATCAAACCATTGATCTAATAAAATCCCCCAAGAATTTGCTGTATGGAGCAATCATAACCCTTCAACCAGCGTACTGCAAATATTGTTAATAAGAAAATAGAATAACGGTCCCTTCTACTCAGCAGAAAAAGGCTAAAAATTGAACGGTTCTGATCTACCAATTAGGAAATTTCTCAAGGAACCCCACATCCACACCACAATATCTCAAACTGACGGCCCAGATCACTGATCCACGCCCTCGCTAGTGAGAACTCAAGGGCGGAGGATAGTGTAAACATATCTCAGAGAGGATCACATGATCTATCCATCCTGCTGGGACACGTGCATTCTGACATGTTGGTGGATTTCCAGAATGATAATTTTCCCATACGCATAGAAACAAAAGGGGGAATGGATTTTTGTAAAGATGGCCCACTAGACTGTGATGGACAGTGCAGAGGTGGGGAGATTAGGAATTGGAAAGGCAAAAGAGTCTGGCAACTTCTTGGTGGGGCTTCTGTTCACAGCCACTGACCTCCTTTTTTTACAATGTTGTGTGGAAAGGGTTACAAAAATCCAATGGCTGCAATTGATGCACGTATGTCTTTTAGTGTTCCCTCTCGTCCAACTGCCGGCTCTACACACTACCACTAACTCCACCTTATTTAAGATATGGTACCGTACAACCACCCACTCCACAAAATCCAATCTCGACACTTTAAACCCTTAGACAAAACATTCCTATTTTTGACAGTTCATACCCTTGCAAAAATACCCAATTCATGTAGGAGGGGGTTTGTCAAGAAAAATCCAATTTTGACACTTTAAGCCTTACACAATATCCAGTCTTGACACTTTAAACCCTACACAAAACATTCATATTTTTTACGGTTCATACTATTGAAAAAATACCCAATTCAAGTGGGAGGGGGTTTGTCAAGAAAAATTCAATTTTGACACTTTAAACCCTATACAATATCTAGTCTTGACACTTTAAACCCTGCAGAAAATAAAATGTTTGTTTTTGGCACTTTAAGCCCATGTGAAAATACCCAATTCATATTGGGGGTGGTTTTGAGGGGGGATAAAAAAATCCAATCTTGACACTTTAAACCCTAGATAAAAGTATGCAAGCTTGATACTCTAGACAATACAGAAAAGTATCCAGTCTTGACACTTTAAACCCTACACAATATATATATATATATATTTTAAAAATGCTTGTTTTGTTAAACCCTTGCAAAAACACACCCATTTCATAAGAGAAGAGGTTGCGGAGGAAAACTAATTTTGACGCTTTAAACCCTACATAAAGAATGCTTGTTTATGACACTTAAAACAATTGCTAAAATGCTCAGTTCATATGAGAGGGGCTTGTAGAGAAAAATCCAACATCATTGACACTTTAAATCCTACACAAAAAAAGCTTGTTTTTTGATACTTCAAAACCCTTCCAAAAATACCCAATTCATGAAGGGAAGTAGTAGAGGAAAACCCAATCTGGACACTTTAAACCCTGCATAAAAATATCCAATCTTGACACTTTCAACAGCAGGAAAAATTGCTTGTTTTTGACACCTTAAACCCTTACAAAACTACCCAATTCACGTGAGGCGGGCCCATAGAGAAATACATGACTTTTGTGACACGATAAACACTGATGACATGGGGTCAAAAACCCACATGAGCAAAGATGTAGCTTGACGCCTAAAACTCTTTCCAAATCAGATTGCATTATGGAAGGACTGAAAAGCCAAGCTTTTGAAAATGAAGAGGAAATGACAAGGTGGACTCTAAAGGAAGAGTAGTCCCACCAAACCTAGCAAAAACCCCACCAAAGAGAAGCTATGAAAACGTGGGTTTTGTAGCCATTTAGACATGATAACACAACCCCATTGATGGAGCACAAATCAAGCCTCCTTTTGTCTTAAAAAATAAAAATAAAAAATAAAAAGAAATGGCCCACCATAGAGAGCCCCATGAGACCATTTTGTGGCAATCCAGGAAAAAACAAAAGAGGGCTAGATGGGGCCTAAAACAAGATTATCTACCTGTGGGACCCACCCTACAATGCCCGCTGAAGCCGTCTTTGGATCCCTTACGGATCTATACACAAATGGGCCTGACATCATGAATTGCAAGCTACATACTTTTAGGCATGAGAACATGCTTGCGCGTGGGCGTGGGCGTGGGCGTGGGCGGACTAGCATGGTAGACACCCACATTGACAAGCTCACTGTGACAGGTTCATTCCACAAGGTCGAATTGCCGTATGCGCTATCAAAATCCAGGCGGCGAGCTGGGTGGTCATGACCATGGATTTGATTTTTGGATCACTATAGGAATGTGGGCCAAACTGATCATCAACGGCTAGAAACGATTTCCGGGCTGCCCTATTACTATCCCATTCCCATTTTGGGCCCATTCCACCGTCCATATTCCTGCACGGGACATGCCAAACGCGTCCGACGCGATTTCATTCCATATCATTCTCAAATTGGGGTGCATCCAAACAAGCTCGGAAGACAAGGGTCGCTCAAGAGAAGTGCCCCAAAAGACCAACATGATCCTTCCAAGACAAAAATGGTTTTTGGCAGCTAAAAACATTAAGCCCACCAATCATGCGAGGAGTTTTTTTCACATGCCTTATCAGATAAGGATCTGAGAGCTTCACTAGCACAGCTGATGCCCTTTCTTTTTAGGGTCATCAATGCCAAAAACCTGTCCAAATCTATCCATGTCTCTGACAGTCGGGTTGAACAAAGAAGGAGAATCAAAGATGGGCAAGCTAAACATACGAGAGAGAGAGAGAGTGGGGCCTACAAGGGGAGCAACCCATTAGCCCACTTTTGTATACATGCACTCCTTGGGTTTTTGACACCTGTTCCAACAAAAGGGACCCTATCCCTCCTTGTATATATATAGAGGCTCCTTCCCTACCCTTCCTACATTGAAAGAAAAGCAAGGTAAAAACACCCAAACACATCTCCAAAACAAGGACACCTTCAAGCTTATGAAAATTCAAGTTTAGTTAGTTGTAGCAGACATGTGCAACCCAACACCATCTTCCTCCCCTTTCCTCCCTCCGAAGAAAACTCACATCCTAAATTCTAACAAGACCATGGATCATGACCCCCATGAGCTCCATAGATGGCCCACTCCCTCTGAGGTAAATACCATGCATGAATGCATGCACGCATACATCACCCAAATAGCCATTATCCAAGAACATACACTGTGGATATGTGTAGTCACTCAATTGCCTTTGCTTTAGCTTTTTATTTAGTTTCATATCTCATTGGTATATCGTCTTTGCATTCAGGTCATTGAGGAAATAAGAGCCATTGGTAAGATCTCTGGCCCCACAGCTCTAACTGGCCTACTTATATATTCAAGGGCCATGATCTCCATGCTCTTCCTCGGGTACCTTGGCGAGCTCGAGCTTGCAGGTGGGTCGCTCTCAATCGGCTTCGCCAACATTACCGGATATTCCGTCATCTCCGGCCTGGCGATGGGGATGGAACCCATATGCGGTCAGGCATTCGGCGCAAAGCAGTGGAAGCTCCTTGGCCTAACACTACAAAGAACAGTGCTTCTTCTACTGTCTGCTTCAGTGCCTATATCAATCATGTGGCTCAACATGAAGAGAATTCTCACATGGTGTGGCCAAGATGAGCAGATCTTGTCGGTGGCCCACGTGTTCATCATGTTTTCCATCCCCGACTTGTTATTCTTATCGATCCTCCATCCGCTACGGATCTATCTAAGGACCCAAAACATAACATTGCCAGTGACATACTGCTCGGCGGTCTCGGTGGTCTTCCATGTCCCACTGAATTTCCTCCTGGTGGTGCATTTCAAGATGGGAATTGCTGGTGTGGCCATCGCAATGGTGTGGACTAACCTCAATCTGGTCCTATGCTTGTTCATCTTCGTGTACTTCTCTGGCGTGTACAAGCAATCATGGGTGTCGCCGAGCATGGAATGCCTCAGAGGGTGGTCGTCTTTGCTTGGGCTTGCTGTGCCAACATGTGTGTCTGTGTGCTTAGAATGGTGGTGGTATGAATTCATGATAATGTTGTGTGGCCTACTTGCGAATCCAAAGGCCACAATCGCTTCGATGGGAATCTTGATCCAAACAACTTCACTCGTCTACGTCTTCCCATCGGCCTTGAGCTTGGGCGTGTCAACAAGGGTTGGCAATGAGCTGGGTGCGAACCGCCCTGCTAAGGCCCGCATTGCTACGATTGTATCCATGGCGTGTGCCATTGCGCTGGGCCTGGTCGCAATGTTGTTCGCTGTGCTGATGCGGCACAGGTGGGGACGGTTTTTCACGATGGACTCTGAGATACTGGAGCTCACGGCTGTGGCGCTGCCCATCGTGGGGCTCTGCGAGCTAGGGAACTGCCCACAGACAACAGGCTGCGGAGTGCTGCGTGGCAGCGCGCGGCCCACCATAGGAGCCAACATCAATTTGGGATCATTTTACTTGGTGGGAATGCCTGTGGCGATTCTCACAGGCTTCATCGCTAGAATGGGCTTTGCTGGGCTGTGGTTGGGTCTACTTGCAGCCCAGGCATCGTGCGCCATCCTCATGTTGTATGTGCTAGGCCAGACAGATTGGATGGCCCAGGTAGAGAGAGCTAAAGAACTTACACAAACTTCAAATGGTTCTTCTACACCTAAGGAAGCTAACAAGGTAGCTAATTTGGAGGAGATTTTGTGCATTAATGATGGATCAGTGAAGCCAATTTCACTAGAAACAGATCCCTTAATTCCATCTCCTATTGTAAATGAATGACATTATTTTCTCTTTCTTTCTTTC
Source organism: Magnolia sinica (assembly GCF_029962835.1). Classification (NCBI taxonomy): domain Eukaryota; kingdom Viridiplantae; phylum Streptophyta; class Magnoliopsida; order Magnoliales; family Magnoliaceae; genus Magnolia; species Magnolia sinica. The sequence continues at coordinate 65,026,345 of NC_080588.1, forward strand.
TTCCTTTCTTCTATTTAAAAGAGCTGATGTTAATATACTATTAATTGGACTCCATGAGTTGTATTGACGGGAGTTGTCTTACTTTGTTTTTTCCTTCTTCTTTTGCTTTGTTTCATGATATTAAAAAGATAGTAACAATATATCTATTTAGTTCTCTTTGTATTGCTTTTTTGGTTTTCTTTTCTAATTGTGTGTGTGTGTGAGAGAGAGAGAGAGAGAGAGGTCGCTTATATTCTTGTTCTTCTTTTTCTTGTTTCATGATATTAAAAGATAGTGTACGCACTATAGGTAATTATCTAATTCCGTTCACTTTATGTTGGTTGTTTGGTATTCTTTTCTTTTTTAACGAGGGAGAGATAGAGAAACAGAAGAATATGAAAGAAATTGCAATTCTGGATTGTTTAATGGGTGGAGAGGGGATCTTCCATGTGTGCTCGTATTCTTGTTCTTTTCTTTTTTAGCCCATTGCACTACAGTGCCTACAAAGGGAAAATTAACATAATACCTATCACTTTAAAATATGGGAGCGCACATTATTCATGAAACTTTCACATCAAATAATAATAATAATAATAATTATTATTATTATTCTCCTTCCACTTTTTTGTTCAGGTTCCCACCATCGGAACCGTCAAAGGATATTTGAACTCGGTCGGTCACGGAAGGAGGTCTCTATTCCGTGATATTTCTACTTGAAACCTAAAGAGTGAGACTCCATCCCAAGTCTTCGTTGGGTCCCACAACCCCAAGTCGTCAATCGAGTTGTATGCCTCCATTTTAATATTTTCTATCCACAAAATGCCAAGGGCTTTTTTGTTTCACAAAATTTATAGTAATGTTAGAGAAATAAATCATTATTATTATGTCAGCATAGCTAAACCAACATAAGAATCATCCATTAAATGACGATATATTAAATGAAGTAAAGACTTTTCTAATCATTGCATTTTTTCATATAATTACTATAAAAACATAAGTATATTTTGGTGGTACTTTGGCATCAAAGTTTTGTAAAAATGTCATTATTACGATTTTACTATTGATAAACTAACACAGGAATTAATAGTGTAATGTAGATATTGTTTTGGGATAAATAATTTATAATTATTACACATTTCTTTTATATTATAATGGTAATTGGTGAAACAAACAAACCCTTAAGGGTGTATTTAGATACCCATCAAATTCATAAATTTGGGACGTGTTTGGATGGTTGAATTCCATGGTAATATGATGTAAAACTCATCATTATTCCTTGTAGTCGATTGGATAAATTAAGCTGTCAAATCATAGTCATCCGTCGGACACAGACTTGGACTGGCGGATGTGCGTTGAGGTGGCATAGTTCATCCTATGAGATCATTTTATGGAAAAAGACAAAAAATGAGGCACATCCAGAACGAAAATTAACCACACCACAAAAAGCAGTTGGGATTAATGCTTGCCATTAAAAACTTCATGTGGCCCACAAAAGTGTTGGATGAAGCTAATATTTAGGGTCATGCCCTAAAATGAAATTGCAAAATGAATGGATGGTGTGGATGTAATACACATTAGGCAAGTTACATCCATATGTATGTAATCACGGGAGTACATTACATGCATATAAAAAAAAATTTGAAGTTGCGAGAGTAGTATTGAATTACATACAACTTTACTTCAGACTACTGTGATAGTGATAATAATTACCCGTTTACATAATATTATGGTGGAATCTAGCCCTCCAAACACGCCCTTAGCAAATTTCGTAATTTCCAAATTAATGATTTTTTTTTTTTTAAAAGCAAGGGAGGCACGACTGTCTTATTCACTAACCTAGGGTAGAAGTCTGAAAAAGTACAACAAAAGGGGGCAAGCCCCAAAAGAGAGAGAGAGAGAGAGAGAGAGAGAGAGAGAGAGAGAGAGAGAGAGAGAGAGCCCACACCTCAAGATCAAGGGGAGGGAAGGAAAAAGAGAACAAAACAAAAGAAAAAAAAAAGATCATCCCTATGAGAGGTAGGGGGAACCCACAACTCATACCAGGCATCACAACAAGGTAGCTAGCTCAAGACCTAATATAATAGGGTGGGTAGAGTTGAGAGGAGCCACAACCAGCTTAGACATAGCTAGACTGCTTAAGATGGTTAAAAATAACACTAGCATGGCTACTAGAATGAGTAAAGAAGGCATGAGCTCCATGGGGAAAAGACAAGGAGGATCCAATAAGGCCCCGAGGCTCTCTTTATTGTGGACATAGATGCTAGTACCTATAAGATTAGCAGAGAAAAGTTTAGAGATACCTTGAAATAGGGATTAAAGGCATTTATCTAGAGGTCCAATCCTTCCAGTGTTTGAGACTATATCCCATAACGGTCGAAGGGTTGGGGATGCAAAGGAGGCCAACTTTAGAATCAGTTATTTTCACACAGACCAAGATCCAATGTGTTCCAAATTAACGAATTATATAACTAGTTCATTTTCTTAGCTTTAAGTCTATTATTTATTAAATTAAGAAAATGGCATCAATCATCATCTACTCAATTAAAAAAGAGTTAAAATTCCTCAATTCATGAAGTTAGGAAACCAAGGGTCACTCAAAGTAAGAGATGGGCACGGGATGAATCGACTCGGCAAACTCAACTCAACAAACTTAACTCGTCCGACTTGACCCGAACTGAGTAGACTTCGCCCAATTTGAACTCTAACTGAGTTAAGTCTAGGTCACCTAGTAACTCGACTTAACTCGACCCAAAATTCGACTCAATATTGACTCAGCTTGTTTCGAAACCCAACTTAACTCGGGTTCAAGTAGTGTGTGTGTGTGTGTGTGTGGAACCTAAATCTAATCTAACCTACCTGCCACACCCGACCCGACCTCTCTCCCTCCCTCCTCCTCTCTCATGCCCGACAACCACCCTCTCTCTCTCTCCTTCATTCCCTCCCTCATCTCCCGCACCAGATGGTCTTGACCTGACGGCTACCAGCTCGGTTGCTCGTCTTGACTGAGCAACTTGTTTTGCACCCACTTGGCTCACCCGCTCGTCGCCAACTCTCAATAGCCACCTAGTTTTTCAAATCAACTAATTAAGGTACTTTGTTGTTTGAGAAGACTTCTATTTTATCATTGTCATCTATTCTTGTGAAATACATCATGCTAAGGTATTATAATCTCAGAGTTTTGTGAAATTGGGGTCAGGTAGGGTTGAATGGACAAATTGGAGTGAATTGGGTGCTTGTATTTGATCTAAGCTGACTCGGGTGCAGCTGGGATGGCTTGGGCTGAACCATTTCTAGACACTAAATCCTTACCCTAAACCCTAAACCTTAAACCTAAACCCTAAACCCTAAACCTAACCCTAAACCATAAACCCTATACAGCTAAACCTAAATTTAAACCCTAAACCCTAACCCTAACCCTAAACCCTATTATGGATTACATTGCTTAGACAGTTAGCCTATTATGGATTACATTGCATAGCTTTGACAATTAGACTATTATAGTTTACATTGCTTAACTTATTGTGCATTAGACAATTAATGGTTTATTTTTGTGAATTATGAATTACATTCCTTATTGCTTAGCTTATTATTATACATTAGATAATTAGCCTAATATAATTTATTTTTGTAAATTATACAATTAGTAGTTTATTTTTTTGAATTATGGATTACATTGCTTAATATTACTTAGCTTATTATCGTGCATTAGACACAGTTGGCCTAATGTGGTTTATTTTTGTGAATTAAACAATTAGTTGTCCATTTGAAGATTTATATGTAGATACGCATAGATATAGTGTATTTTTGGTGGCATAAAAATCACTTAAATTGTCCCATTTTGAACAATTTATTGTTAGATAGATAGTATACTTTTATATAACTTATTAAATCTCCATGCCTGTTATGCGCTCTACCTTTCCATTTCTCTAGATACATTTATTCATTTTTGTTTATCAGGTGAAATATTTTCACATTGCTTATATATTTGTCATCTGAATGAAATAAAATATTAACTTATCTAGAGAGACCTGGGTAGATGCTGTCAGAATTGCGGCATTGGTGTTTAAATAGGAATATGAAGGTTTTAAAATCTATTAAACCTTGGATGGATGATTTAATATATACTTTAAAAGCATTATAGTACTGGTCTTATTTAGTATCTTTCAATTAATAGATGACTAGTGAGGAAATTCCTAGTACCCCTTCGGTTTGTTAGTTACTTCGCTGATGATCTTGGATGAAGGATTATGTCTATAAGATGAAGAGGTGTGTATTGAGATTAGTACCTCTAAGAGTTCAATAAAAGGGAAAAAAAATCAATAGTGTGGAAAGATTTTGAAGAAGTAATCCTAAAAAATGGCACGGTGAATATACAATGCAATTACTACAAAGCTCAATATGCTAAATAAGTAGACAGGTCAACCACAACTCTAAAGAAACACCTAGATATTAAATAAATGAATGGTTTGTATGTGCAACTCCATATGAGATTCTGAATATACTTTTAAATTTTGACAATCTTTATTAATTTTATTAAATTTTCTATTACAAATTGTTTTTAACAATGTTTATTATAAACAACTCAACTCAAGTACACTATTAAATTGGGATATAAACATGAAAAAAAAAGAGTCAACTCGACTTGACTCAATGCTGACTCGACTCGACTCAATCCCTATGACCAGGTCATACTCGGTCCAGGTTAGTCCAGGATAGACCCAAACTTGAATCAGGTCAGGCATGCTGGACTCGATACCAAATCAGTTCGAGTTCAGGTCAGGTCTATTTCAAAACCGAGTCGCGTCGGATTAGCCCTAACTCGATCCAACTCGACTTGATGCCTAGCTCTACTTAAAGTAAAAGTCAAGAGGAGATGGCTCCCCCCAGCCGCAATGCATCCATTGTATAATCATCTAATCAAGTGATTTTTAATAGAGATGGGGAATTAAAGGTGGCTCCCTCATGATAGATAATGATTAGACCTTTTTCTGGTATGATAAATATATATATCAGCATTTATTTAATAGATGCTGATTAGACGGATTAGATGGTTAGGATTATCTAGACAAAGTCATGTTTGTGAGGGGTTGATAATGAAAGGTGAATCTCAAGTGATAGGGTGTCAAAGATAAGTCACAGGACCTTTTCTAGTATAATAACTATGGTTTTTCATTTTTTATTAATTCGATTGAACGGTCAGGATCGAGTGATATTTGGAGGGGATGGGGAATCAAAGGTTAAATTAATCTTAGAGTACTCCATTAAAAAAGAGTTAAAATCCCTCAATTCATGAAGTTGGAAAACCAAGGGTCTCTCAAAGTGAAGAGGAGAAGATTCCCTGGCCGCAATACATCTATTGTAGGATCATTTAATCAAGTTTACTTTTAAGAGAGATGGGACATTAAATGTGGATCCCTAGTGATAGATAATATTGATTAGATCTTTTTCTAGAATTATATATATATATATATATATATATATATATATATATATATATATATATAAATATATATATATATATATATATATTTATATATATATAAATTTATATGTTGATTAGATGGATTAGGTGGTTAGGATCATCTGAACAAAGCTAGTTTTGTGAGGGGTACTTGACAACAAGAGGTGAGCTCCAAGTAATGGAGGATCAACTATCACTTATAGGACTTTTTCTAGTGTTCCTATCAATTGATTGAATGGTTAGGATCATCATCCAGTGATATTTGGAGAGGTGGACCCCACGCCATGAATGGTCCATATCAATAACTAGACCTCTATTATGGAGCGTCCATTTCCCCGCCATTCATCAGATGGTCAGGATCATCCAATCAAAGTATGATGATTTTATTATTTGTTGTACTTCTCACCTCGAGATTGCTCATGTTCCCATAATCGTGATCAAATGATCGGAACCATCTGATTAAGGGCCTGGAAAATGAACAATAAAAGTGGATTAGGTGCTACTTGGGTAACACCTTAGTGGGGTCAGGCTCCATGGCTCCATGGTAGATAGACTTTGTTTCAACGTGAGATCATGGGATGCGAGTGCCCATGAAGTGTGGGTGCACGTATGTGGTGTGGATGTGTGTAAAAATAAAAAATGGATAATATGTTACTGGGTGATCCATGCCATCCACTTGTCTTCTGGCTCATTTTAGGGCATGATCCAAAAAAATAAAGTAGATCCAAATCTCAAGTGAACCATATGGTAGGGATTGAATCCCCAATATTAATAACTTTTTAAGGTCTACAAAAGTTTTGGATCAAGCTGATATTTGTGTTTTCCTTTCATCCAAGTCTATGTGATCTTATCAACCAATTAAATGGCAAATAAACATCATGGTGGGCCTTAGGAAATTTTTAATGGTGGGCATTCAATGACCACTGTTTCATGTGGTGTAATCCACTTTGGATTTGGATATGCTTTTCATTTGTGGTACCATATCCTAAAATAATCTTGAAAAATAGATGAACTGTGTAGATATACAGTACATACATCAAGGTTTGCCCCACGGTTTGGCTACATCCACTAATGTGTTACTTGGGTAACATCTAATCTGCTCCCTGTCTGGGGACTATGGAGCACAAGAACACTCAAATCCAATGCCAACGAGGATTATAGGCAGGTCCACATTGGCCCCACGCTTAGTGCGGAAATTAGGCAATAAGAAATCGTGTGGGACAATTACTGTACTTTCGTCTATCATTCTTCGACCACTACTTAAATCTTGAAAAAGACCATTAAAAATAATAAAAAAAAAAACATAGAGACCTTCCAAATAAACAATACTAAAATTATGAGCATAAGCATTTTTCTTTCCCTCTCTTTTTCTCTCTCTTTCCATGTACATATATAGAGAGAGGGACAGGGGAATGCACACCTGCATAGTAGTACTTATGAGAACTCGTGAGAACTTTTTAATAACTCATCTCACATGGTATGAGCCCAAAAACGGTCCATGTGATGCAGCACCTCATGGAACCCTGGGGCCCAACCTTTATCTTGATCCAAAACTTTGATAGGTCATGAAAAAAGGAAACAATTTCCTCCCTTAATATACCTCTCTCTTTTTTGTCATAACCCACCAAGCTTTTGGATCAAAGTAAAGTTAGGCCATTCAGGCTTTATACGTACGGTACCGCATCACATGGACCATTCAAATTTTGCACTTATACCAAAGAGATGAGTTCCTGATGAGAACGGGTGCACAAGTAAGTATTCCTCTACGCGCGTGAGCTCACTTGTGCACCTTTCTACCTTAGCACCCATACTCACCTTTTCACATGTCATGGGTACAAAATTTGAATGGTCAACATGATGAGGCACTCCTTAAAACCTTACAAGCCCAACTTTTAGCCCTATATAAAACTCTAATGGGCCATGGCAAAAGGAAATAATTTCCTCCCTTGATTTGTATTTCTCTTTGCTATGACCCACTAAAGATTTGGACCAAGCTGAAAATTGCTGCATAACGTGAACCGTTTAGATTTTGTGCCCATGACACATGTGCAAAGGTGCACATGGGTGCTCGCGCATCCACACACACACACACACACACACACTATATATATATATATATATATATATATATATATATATATATATATATATATATATATATATATATATATTCACCAAAGATCCATGTTATATTTTTACTTCATTTCTTGATATCTTGTTCTTTTTTCTCTCGTTGGGTTGTCATCCAAAACAGCTGTTTTGTCCTCTAGCTAGCTAGCTAGCTAGCTAGTGTGTGGGAGAGAAAGAGAGCTGCCGTCTATTCTAACAGTAGGGAATGATAATGGGTCATGCAGCAGCATGAGAAAAGGGTCGAGAGAGAGTCATTGAGAGAGAGAGAGGGAGGGGTCCCCTTCTGTAGATACAAAATCCTGCTATTATTGCCTCTGTCGACTTCTCAGATGACAAAACTTGGAGCAGTGCTGCAGGCACAAATTTTTAAAAAATACTACCACTAATATTTTTATATGCTGCTACATTACAATAACATACACATGCACTAATCCATCTTATAAATCTCACATATCTACCTCAATCCAAACCGTCCAAACACTTCAGAAAACCTATATAGTAGCATAACCAAAAACCCCTTTGTTTTGAAATGATATTCATCTGTTGAATTCAGACTATTGATTGTTTCCTTTTTCAACCGTTAAATAACTGTACATAAAACTGTCCAGCTAGGATTATCCTTGTGTAAAATAGGTCTCAAGAATTGGAAAATTGAATCTAAGTCATGTAGGAGCCACGTGTAAAGCATATGTGCTTGCGGAAGTACGGATTACCATACCTTGCCAAAGTATCAGTTTTTTTTTCATAAAAACGAAAAAAGGGTACTTGACAATCCCTTCGGTCCCTTGTTTTCCACTGCCTTTTTTTCCTCGCACAAACCAGCAAATGGACAAAGAAAGCACACATAAACACGATGAAATAAACAGTAGAATGGAAGGAAAGTTCTCCACCCACCTCTCCCTCTGTCTTTTCCGTATTTTACTGAAAAATTCCTCAAAAATATTGATTTTTACTAAACATTCTTCATTTTTGTTTAATTTTCAAAATCTTTTTTTGAAAGTTGAAAATGATTTAAATATTTCTTCCTGGAGTTTGGGTGTTCTGCACCAATCATGATATGTGTATGACATCCAAACCATTCAATAAATGACATCTTCCAAAGTGATGAGATGCATCAAAATTCAAGCTGATCTAATAATTAGAAGGGCCACATATGGAATTGCAGGTTTTTGGGCGTAGTTCGTTTGTTTTTATTTTTTAATGTTGTGTCTCAGCGGATGATCACATCAACTATTATGACACAGTGGATCCCTCATTGTGGAGCCCAACATGATGTATTTGTCTTATATCGATATTATTCATCCATATCTCAGCTCATTTTAAAGCATGAATTGAAAAATACAGTACATTCATGTCTCAAGTGGACCACACCATAGGAAATAATGGTGATTGAATACTCACTATTGGATACTTCATAGGTAGTAATCAGAACTTTTATTTTCTATCCAACCAGTTGATAAGTCCACAAATTCCTAGTTGGACCACACAAACATCAACTTAATCCAAAATTTTATGGCTCACAAGAAGTTTTTAATGGTCAATCACCATTGCTTCCTATGATGTGGTCCACCTGAGATTTGGATATTCTACATTTTTTAAACTCTGCGTCAAATGAGTTAGCGAAACAGATAGGGAACCTGGTATAAACAGTTCATCCGGTGATACCAAAGCCGGGTCCCCTTTGAAAGGGTAGAATGTCATGAAACACCAATGTGGGTCCCAAAATGACGGAGTCCATTTCTTTAGGAAAAGGTAGGTGAGGAGGATAAGTCGTCACTTAACCTTCAAGAAGAACTTTTCAAAAGTCAAGGCATTGTTTTGTAAAATTAATATTCCTGGGGTTTCCAGGTAAAAACCTTCCCGAGCCCATTTTGATTCGAGGAATTTCATGGATTATAATCCTGGGCCGTGAATATTAATAGTGTCCTCAGGTTTCACTTCGTGCAAGAGTGGGTGATGGTTCAGTCATCCAGACAGTTGGGTCGATGGGACCTTACGTGGATTGTCCATGCCCCAAAAATATCCTTAATACAACAATCCTAACCCTTCAAACAGGCTGCCAGGAAAGGGGAAAAAAGGGCCAGATCTGTACGGCTAGGATCTTTCAGGTGAGAAGATTTTTGGGTCATGGGTCTATCCACTGTGAGGGTTCGTCAAAGAGCGCCGTTGATCAATGAACCAAGGGCCCACTTGTACATGCTGAAAACCTGAGGACAGTATTCAAATACTCTGGTGAGGATGGTACATACATTCTTTCCTTTTCTCCTATTCCTGGCTGGTGTTTGGTCCCTTCCTCCCATTTTTTCTCTCTGTCTATCTCTATCTTTATCTCCTATCTATAGCTTTGCAAGCATTGTGACCGTTCATTAGTTGTGGCCTTTTTTCGCATGAGGAAAGCAAAGGTTGGCTGTTATCTCTATTTATAGTTTGTTTTTTTTTTTTTTTTTTTAATCTGGAATAACTTATCTAGATTTCTCTTATATATGGGGAAATGCTGCCCATAGAGCTCCTAGTTAAGTTTAGGTACTTAGACAGTCTAATCCATTGACCTAGATTGTTCATTAGGTCTGTAGAACATTTCATGGGATACCATGTAAACATCAATTAATTTGAAAATTGTTAACTATTTGATCAATGGGTTTTAATATACTAGATTATTTATGAAAAGATAGGTCTCATCAACAATTTGATTCATCCATTCGCTAGGATCCTTCATGAATGACTTATAATTCTAAAGAAGCACTTTTGTTAGGCAATTGCAACCATCCTGTTCATGGCTTGGAAAAAGGATGGAGAGAAAATAAGAAGAAATCAAGTTGAGATTCAATCATCCAATCCATGTGATTTTTGCATTATAGCCCATGAAAAGTGTCCAAGATTAAATTGACTGTTTTGATTGGTTAATCAAGCTAAGTGTCCCAATGCAACTAAGAGCACTAGGGTCATTTGGTAACATGAATTTAAGTGTATTTGAGTGCATTTTTTTAATTAAAAAATAGTACATGTGATGACGTGGAATCAAAATTATGCTTATTATACTTATAAATGAAATGACTTTTTTTTTTTTTTTTTTTAAAGATTAAAAAGTTGCATATGTAACAAAGGACTAAATTACTCCTCCCTTGATTAAGATTGTAGTTCCTTAGTATACGATAAGCTAGATGTACTCTTGGAGATTACCTTAAATGGCTCTCCCCAACCCGCCTAAAGTGGCCCCAAAACTCAAATGGACTCAACCGGGACTAACATGTGGAGGTCAACTCCGGCTTTATAGGAGGGTGGGGTTGAGCTCACGCGAGATACCTTACATTATTGAAGCCTAGACAATAACACCTACGTAGATCCCCGCATCTATAACAAAGGTGCTATTGGTCTATTGTATTAATAGACGAGTAGCATTGATGGAAATTTAAGAAAAAAAAATAAAATTTAATCATCAACTACATCACTAAAATGATCTATACGGTCCAAACATTAGTAATGTTAATCGACATTTAAAAATTAGTAGTAAGTTGCTTGTTTGTGATATTAGAATTTTATCATTTTTTGCCAAACCATATATTTGAAGCTATGGTGTTTCATTGTCATACAAGTGGCATACATATATGACAATCCAAACCATCCAAATCATGGTCCCATTGTGTAGGGAGCTGACCCACAATTTACATTCTGAATTGGTTTATAGAATCCAGACCGTTGAGCATTTTAATCTCTGCAGTTCATCTTACAGCCACAGATTGAATCCAGACCGTTGAGCATTTTAATCTCTGCAGTTCATCTTACAGCCACAGATTGGATAGTTAGGATCGTTCTGTAAGTATGGTTTTGCGGCGTCACTCCATCCACAGTGGGTCCTGCAAGTTGGACCGTCGTGGGTGGGGTGTCTGTACGCTGGGGAATATGGCAAAGGGAGGTATTTGATACTCTGGCAGCACATGACAATTGATATACAAGCACTAAGAAATTGTACACGTGGTGTAACTTAACTCAATAAATTAAGTTCTGGAACCCACTTCCCATGAGTCACACTCACAGTACCAAAATCATATTAGTTGAAGAGGGGTCGTGGACACTCGTTTGTTAAAATACGACCATTGGATATTTTCATTTTTAACCGTTGGATAAGTGTCCACCACTCGGATAGTAAGATAATCATGTAATTCTTTTATTCATCATGCATCCAAAATGGGATATATAGGCAGTTTAATTGAACTACTTGAAGGTCATATATGATATTTCTAAGTGCCTGTGCATCATCCATCACACACTGCCGGAGTATGAATTTTTTATATTAAAAAAATAACCAAAAAAGGTAAAAGAATAATTTGAAGAGACAATACATTTTTCTATCAGAATAAACACTCTATTTTCTTCTACCCTTTGCTATTTTTGATGGGATTCTTTGATTGCGAGAATTATATTCTTGTTGTGTGTACGGCAATGAACAAGAGCCGTTGATCCAACACTACCCATTTATCAAATAATAAATAAATAGAAAAGGTTGTATTATCCTTCAATCCTGTCTGTAGAATTTATTTATATGGGTCGGTGGATTCCTAGTAAGAAACTGGCATCTAAAAAGGTTTTTATTTATTTAATTATTATTATTTTTTAGTACAAAATCTTTCGTTTTTGCGTGTGGCGTATGAGGTTTCCTAATCCCAAACGCACCTCCATGCACGTGCCAAATCGACTTGTATATGTGAGATCCTATCCATTCACGTCCGACTCCACCACACATGTAATCCACGTGGAGGTCCTTGGATCCTTGTGGGGCTCACTGTGATGTATGTGTCTTATATCCACGCCGTCCATCCATTTTTCTGGATTATTTTAGTATATGAGCCCAAAAAAGCAGCACAGTTAAAACTTAAATAGACCACACAACAGGAAATAGTGGTAATTGACCGTTAAAAACTTCTTGGGGGCCACAAAAGTTTTGGATCAAGCTGATATTTGTTTGGTCCTTTCATCCAGGTCTTTGTGACCTTATCAACAGGTTGGATGGCAAATAAACATTCTGGTGGCCGTTTAGAATTTTTTAATGGTGGTCATTCAATAGTACTGTTTTCTGTGGTGTGGTCCCTTGAAACTTGGATTTTCTGAAATTTTGGACTTATACACTAAAATTATCTTTCAAAACAGATGAACGGCGTGGATATAAGACACACACATCAAGGTGGGCCACACAGTCAGGGATCCACTGAAGCCACATCCATATAATATAATCCAGATGCTCGGTGGGGTTTCACTCATCGGTCATGACACCTGGCAGTTCATTTCAGACCACCATTCAAAACCTAGCACGTGCGTACGCACGTGGGGAGGTGCGTGTGGGCATAGGAAAGCTTTGATTTCCCTTTACCAAGCAAACATTAAAAAAATGTTACTTTCCTCACAAGATGAGATTAAGCTACAGTTGTAACATATTAATAATACACTCCCACCTCCCATTTGGAAATAGAATCGAATAAAATGATGCCACGTGTCACCTGCCGACAGCTTAGTCTTTTTTAAATTCGACCAAGTGGGAGATGTACATGTTGAGAAAGTGACACGTGTCATACATCCAATGTCACTTTCTCATCACCAAGTGGGCCATGTAACATTTTTTATTAGTGACCCAATAAAATAATATCATAAAACCGCCCCATTGGCCAAAGTGGTGGCTATGGGCCATGAGAGATAAGAAAAAGAGTCCTAAAAGGAGGAAAACATGGAAAAGAGTCCTATTTTTCTTTAGACTCTTGCCGTGAAACATACCTGAAATTGCAGAGGTTTTGTTCTCTTCATCAGCTATTATGTCTTTTCAAGGTTTATAGAGTAATGAATGAGTGCTTCTTATCTTTCCACCTCAAAACCAATGCCACCCCCAAAAAGAAATGATAAGTAATAAATAGAAACCTCTCTAAGTGAATGGAGGGTGGCCACTACAACTACCTTCCGTAAGGAAGGGAATGACATCTGTTTTCAACCCTTAAGAGGATTCTCCACTGCCCCTTTTCTTATATGCTTAAAAAGGGCCATTGATCATCAACCACCTTGGTATGGCCCACATTGATGCCTACACCTACCAAGGTGTGGGGTCCACTGGACCCATGTTTTAGAATGTCAAAAAAAAAGCCCATGTGTCATGCCAGAGTTGTGCCATGTTGTTGTTGTTGTTGTTTTTTTTTTTTTATTCTTTTTTCTTATCTTTTCGCTTTCTGTCTAAGTTTAATTTGTGTGGACTATTTGAATGAACTCCCACATAGGCTTTAGGTGCATAGTTTAAAAACTCGAAAAGACTCAGCTTGAATGATTTGAGTGAGACTAAGGTCAAGAAAAACTTGATTTAGTTGTGATTAAATCAAAACCCAAAAAAACTTAGCAAAACTCGACAAAACTTGGGAAAAAATGACACAACTCTACCAACTTGGCACAAATCAATATTACTTTTATAATATTTATACTTTTAAATATTTAATAATGTTGAAAAAAAAAGAAGCACGTGTTGTGCCCTATACCAAGCCTAGTGTTTTTTGTTTTTTTTTTTTCTCTTTTTCCTTTCTTTCTTTATTAAATTTGTGTGCACCGACCAGCGGCACTGAATTTGGTAATATATGACATGAGGCATTATTTGAGTGAGCCACAAGGGCCACACCTAACTCATTGACTGGTCTTGATTAGAGTCCCACATAGGCTTTATGTACATAGTTTAAAAACTCAAAAAGACTCAACATGGATGATTTGAGTGAGACTAAGGTCAAGAAAAACTTGATTTATCTCATTGAGACTCAAGAAAAACTTGATTTAGTCGTGATTAAATCATAACCCAAAAAACCTTAGCAAAACTCAACAAAACTTGGGAAAAAATGACACAACTCTACCAACTTGGCACAAATCAATATTATGTGAAAATAAATTTAAAAAAGCACGTGTTGTGTGCCCTATACCATGCCATGTGTTTTTTGTTTTTTTCTCTTCTTTTCCTTTTCTTTCTTTATTAAATTTGCGTTGACCGACCAGCAGCACTGAATTTGGCAATATATGACATGTGGCACCATTTGAGTGAGCCACATGGGCCACACCTGACTCATTGACTGGTCATTATTAGAGTCCCCCACAGGCTTTAGGTACATAGTTTAAAAACTCGAAAAGACTCCACTTGACTCATTTTAAGTTAAGAAAAACTTAATTTAATCATAATTAAGTCAAAACTTGAAAAAACTCAGCAAAACTTGACAAAACTCAGGAAACAATTGACACAATTCTACCAACTCGGCATAAGTCATCATTATTTTTATATTATTTATACTTTTAAACATTTAATAATATTAAAAGAAAAAGCCCATGTGTTGCGCCCCATTTCGTGCCATGTGTTCTTTGTCAAATTTGTGTGGATCGACACAGGCAGGGCCGAATTTGATGATAGTACAATTACATGCTGCATATTTTGAATGAGCCACGTGGGCCACCCTCGACTCATTGACAGGTCCTAATTGGAGACCCCCACAGCCCCTAGGTGCGTAGGTTTAAAACTCGGGCTGATTTTCATGGCATGGGACACAAGAAAAGCTCAATTTGGTCATGACTAAGTCAAAACTCAACAAAACTCGAAAAAAAAAATATGGACACAACTCTACCAATTTGGGACCAATCTACATTGTTTTTATATTATTTATACTTTTAAATATTTAATAACACTAATAAATTAGAAAAACTCGTAGAAGTTTTCGAGTTGACTCAACTTAGTTTCAAGTCCCTCGAGTTTTCATGTTTCTAAACTATGATTAGTAGGATTATCGCCCCGCATTGGTCAATTTAATTATTGGCCACTTGATATGGTTCTTTGTGTCCGTAACCTTGGTGGGGCCGCTTTCATCGGCGGGCCCGGGTGATAGGTGTCACGAATCATGTCGTCGGTGGGTAGCCATGGTGTCCATCCGATTGGGGAGGCCATGGGTGCCACTTTGGGATAATGGGTGTCACATTTTAGGGAAATGGTAGTGGCTTTTGTAGCCAAAGGTTGTATTGTGTCTGACTAAATAAGAACCGACCTTTCAGTACAAGGAAAATGCTCCAATACTGATGTTACTTTATCTTGAGGCTCATGGCCCACCTCTTCCCCACTCAAATTTCCTCTTATATAAGTCAATTTTGTACGGCCAGGGGCTCCTGTTGGGGTGGGCCTTCCCACTATGGTTGAAACATGAAAATGATAATCTATTGTAAAAGGAGAAAAGAGAAAACAGTGAAGATTTTGTATTTTTTTGCCAAAGGCTCAGCCAATGGGATTGGGAAGTCGGCTAATTGAGACTTAGGAAAACTTCATTGCAAGTATCTTTGTTCCTTCAAGTGAAAGAGAGAATCAAAGGCCAAAGACCCTTTAAAAAAAAAATAATCAAAGCCAAGTGGTTGACTTTTGGGCTGGTGTTTGACTTTTTTGTTGTTTAGTGGGTTGACTTTTGTCTTTGAAGGTCTTGGGGAGCTTTGACTTATGGGATTATTGGTCATGCGTGGTTTTTACTTATGAGATTATGTCTAGGCTCTTGTGTTAGTTTAGCACCATTTTGAAAATGGCCGTGAGTCGTCTTCCTCACATGTGGCACCAATGTACAATTATCTAGACCATCGGATTGCAGGTCACATTGTGGCTGGGACACTTTTCTAAAATCACACTGATCAAGCAATCATAACCATCCAATTGATTGTCATCAAATGGACAGTTAGAAGTAAAATAGCAAGTAGTACAAATTTGAAGTGAAAAATAAGATGGTTAGTATTATCTTCTCAGAGCAAATTTTCTGTTGTGCTCTATCTATAATTAAGTCAGTGATTTGGATGGTCTAGATCACCATACAACTATGCTGACGGTATTGTTGAAGAGTCACGGCCATGTTTTAAATGGTGAAAAACTAAGACAGGAGTCTAGGCTATGATATTTTAGTCTATCCCACTCTCATTGGATTGGAATTCCACTTAGTTGAAGTGAATTGAGATTTAAATCTTATATTCTATGTTTCTTTCAAGAAGCTTATGTTGTTGCTTATTATATTTTATGTGGTTTGATTATGTTTGACTGAGTAAGCCTTTGAGATTTGTTTCTCCCTCTCCACATTGCATTTGGATTTGTATCAATTTGATTGGAACTTACCAAACCAACTAAGAAGAAGAGAAAGCATCCACTGGCTGTGCAGTTGTGGGTCCCACACCATCAAACCGAGGATGGGCCCACTGCTTTCGACCAATGAGAAATGCCACTACCTACTTCCAAGTACCAATCTTTTTTTTTTTCTAATACAAAAGAAAAGAAAATAAATAAAATAAAACCCATTAATTCAATGAGATTAAGAGGCATACATTGCATTGCTTGATGTGGCATACGTGTGCAAATGCGTGTGCGCGTCGAGTGTAAACGAGTCGGTGTTTCTCCGACTGTCCATTTCTTTGCAATGTGCGTCCCAATCGATAAATGGACCTGCAGAATTTTTGTGCTTAGGAACATTCACCATGGCCCAATGCTATTATAGTCTTGGTTTGGTTTTAGCCCCCAATGAAACCATTAAGGCCTGTTTGGCAGGCCTAAAAATGAGTTCATCCCATTTTAGTTAGAGAAAAGATCCAGTGAGCTAAATGCATGGTAACATTTGCATCATCTAGTTGCATTTGGACTTGTTGGCATCCACATCACCAATCTGGACTGTCTGTTAGATCCAGTCGACTGTTGATGGGCTGCCTTGATAAAAACATACTGATCTGATTATTCAAATCAACAAGTCAGTGTTATGCAAAAAATGGATGGACAAGATCATTTTCCGAAGATTGGTCCAGTTAAGGATGTTACGGCCATTGACTGCTGTGGTTTTTTTCATTGTATGAGACTGAACCTAACAGACTGTCCAAATAGGTGATGAGGATACCAAACGTGTTCAAATGCAACTAGCTGAATGGAAAGGTTTATATACATTGGGCCCACTAGATAATCTCTTTCAGGTGAATCATAACTATGTATTAGAGATCATGATTGTTGGAGATCATGATGAGAGATGTCCAAATGAAATGAGCTGTTTTTAGACGTCTGTAAAAGGGCCCTAAGATGTTGGGGGGCCATAATGAATTGAACTCCTGTGGATTGCACGGTGACCCTGCCACCACGGACATCTATGGTGTCCTGATGTGTTAGGATTTGATTGGGCCACATATTGACAGAGATGTGTCACCGATGTGATGGGATTTGATTGGGTCACTTGCCATTACTAGAGATGTGATCCAATTTGGTAAAATTTGTTTGGACAACGTGCCATTGTCAGAGTCGTTTCATAATGTGTGAAATTTGATTGGGCCACATGCAGTTGTCAGGACATCCCAATGTCAAGGAATTTGATTAGGCCAATGTCGCTGTCGGATACTGAGCTGGTCAAGAACTCTGACCAAACAACTTTTAAACATATTAAGTCCCATCTTAGAAAGTAGCATATGACCCAATCTAATTCTCCCAAGTCGGGTCACAACATCCTCCCACATTAGGTCACCACAGATGCAATCAGCGTCCGCAATGATGGAGACTGACATCAATGGTCGCAGGGTCAAAGACGTGCGCGTCGAGTAGTCTGACCGAATAAATTTTAAACATGCTTTATGTGAGTTCCATCTCAGACAGCCACACATGACTTAATCAAATCCATCCGGATCACCACGGCAGTCCATGGTGACAGATGATCACGACGCAATCAGCGTCAGTCAGAGTTCATATGG
Organism: Magnolia sinica; assembly: GCF_029962835.1. Lineage (NCBI taxonomy): Eukaryota > Viridiplantae > Streptophyta > Magnoliopsida > Magnoliales > Magnoliaceae > Magnolia > Magnolia sinica. The sequence continues at coordinate 65,044,652 of NC_080588.1, forward strand.
GAACCGCACGCAACAATCACATTAGGAGCACCCAATAGGATCGAAACAGACTGGTAGATCACAGCCAATAGCAGTAAATATTCGTCCATCCAAACTGTCCAAATCACTGGCGTCAGAGTCAATGGACCATGTCCCGGCAATCATATCGATGGGACGATCCTAACTTTTGACCAATGGACATTTCATTCATTGAATTTGAATGGTCTCTACTTGACTATTTCAACGCTATAAAAATAATATTAAAAAAAAAAAAAAAACCTTTCGTTTTTAATTGCCACCCATCAGATAAAAGATCCTCTCACTGTAACTCTTCTTTCCTCTTTTTCCGTGAATTTGTTAATGGCCCATCTATAATGGGCCACACTGTTTGAACGGTTTGTAACGGACCTTACATGAATGCTACCCATGCCCTGTTAAGGGACTGGTTTGCCTCACTTGTGTGAGATCCAGGCCATTCATAAGGTGGGAACTGCCATAAACATGGCCGGGCCCACAAATCCACCCATCAGGTCTGCAGCAGGTGTTGAATATAGGCAACTACAAGAATACGACTAGAAGACCTTAGAGCCCACCTTGTGAGCGGACCATCATTTTTTGGACAAGGGAATGTATTGCGGGCCCACCTGATGAATGGCCTGAATCTCACATCACATGCACCGAGTCCGGTTATGTTTCTTGGACCAACATCTGGCATTTCATTTTCCTCTTAAGAAACGCCTCAATCCCAATCCCCAGAGCATCAAACAGTACAGCAGAATATACAACTTTTGTACTCTTAACAGTAACATCAATCATACTCATTACTCAGCCCAAATGATTCGGACTCATTTTGGTCTTTGTACTCTTTAACAATAACATCAATCATACCCAGCCCAAATGACTCGGACTCATTTTGGTTTTTGTACTCTTTAACAACAACATCATACTCGGCCCAAATGACTCGGACTCATTTTGGGACTCATTTTGGTTTTTGTACTCTTTAACAACATCATACTCAGCCCAAATGACTCGGACATGACTCGGACTCATTTTGGTTTTTGTACTGTTTAACAACAACATCAATCATACCCAGCCCAAATGACTTGTCATTTTGGTTTTTGTACTCTTTAACAATAACATCAATCATACTCGGCCCAAATGACTCATTTTGGTTTTTAATGAAGATTTAAACCCCATGAGACTACATGTTCGAACTCCCAAGTCTTGATCCATTTCCTGGTTTTCAAATTTTCCACCATCTTAGGGCATCACCAGCATCTGAAGAAGAGATTGATACCACCGCAAGATCCGTTTGCTAATATGAGAAATGTCCACATCCAATGCCGGACTTTCTTTCCCACCATCATTTCACAATCGCGCATAACATCTGATCGGTACAAAAGGTGGTCGATCCACAAATCGACCTGACCCGAACATCAAACCAGCTACACTGGAAATCAATGGAAAGTCAATGGTCTGATTTGATGTACAGGTGCGGCACCCCTAATGAGTGAATTGATCCAATTCCTGCTCCCATGATCTTAGATGGTGCGTCCCCCTTTTGCATGGATTGAATGTTCTACACAAAGTACATGTTGGCAGGATAGAAAGCATTGTATGTGATAAGTTCACAAACAACATTATATGTGGACATGTCACTTTCAATATCATTTTCAATTTTGGTAGAAGCATGAGCAGTGGCAGGATCAATCCAAAATAATTGGGTGTATCAGTCCAATTATTGGACTTCTTCATTTTTTTCTTTTCAAACGTTCTCACCGTGACAAGAGAAGACCGGTATTTTGGCGTCTTTTTACGAAAGAGAAAAGGATGTTTGGATGATGTTCTTCTTCTTTTTTTCTTTTTCTTTTTTTAGAAACAACGATTTCATTTTTAAAAAAAAAGCAGAAAAGGAACAAAGAGAACAGGAAAAAACAGAAAACAGAAACGAGAAGCATTATCTGCTGAGATAGCAGAAAGCCCCTAGCACCCGAGGAAGCTAAGATTATACTTATGTAAGCCCTTAACATTGTTGGCCCATACGATCAACATTCTTTTAGCCCTGGACCCCACTGCCCTAACAGTTGAGGAAGTATCGTTAAAACATCTTTCATTCCTTTCTTCCCAAACGGACCACCAGATAGCAAGAATAGCCATGCGCCAAATGGTAGATCTATTCTTGTCAAGCTTGAGACCATGCCAAGATAAAAGAAGACTGGAAGCCGAATGTGGAAAGCACCAACTGATCGAGAAACTCTGACAGAAATCAGCCCAGATTTGAGAAATAAACGAGCAGTGAACCAGCAGATGATTGATGGACTCTGCCTCACACATACAGCAGAGGCAGACATTAACGATCTGCATGCCCCTCTTAGATAGGTTATCAATGGTAAGAATTCTATTTCGGCCCACCAGCCAGCCAAAACAAATGTACTTGGGGGTAGCTGGGTATTTCCAGATGAACGGGGAGACGGCATAGGGAGAGGGCGACGCAGGGTAGATGTGGGAATAAAGAGAGCCAAACCCATTTTGAGAGTTTTGCCAAACTAGAAATATAGAAATATTTGATACAAGCAACTTGACCGATAACCTACGGAAATCAATAAAATTCCATAGGAACAAAATCCAGTAACCTCATGAGAGAAGAACTAAACCACATGCATACCATTTCATGAATCCTCATCACGAGTTTCTGCTAGTTCTTCTATTTCATCCACATCATCGAGAGCAATATATTCAGGGTCATCATCAGTAACCCCATCACTTGGATCTGCCAAAGTTGGAAAAATTAGCTAAGTAAGAGCAGAAACCATATCCAAAGAGGAAAAAGGATCCATGAAGAAACTCATCTGAAATGAGAAAGAGAGAATTCGCTGTTGACTCAAGGACAATATGTATACATGGATTAGATGCCTGAGTAAATTGGTGAATTTCTGCACGTGCTTTGACTTTGTATGTGCATTCCTATCTGTGCATCGCATGCATTTGTGTAGGGAATTGGGTGTATGTGGGTGTTCATATGGTGTTTGCGAATATGTCTGCTATATGCATGCGACTGTATGGTTATCCATGTGCATGTGTGCATCTGTGCCATTTGTAGGCAACAGGGTTCTCATGTCTGTGGCATGCTCGTGTGCATGTGCTAGTGCGTGGATGCAATCAAAAGATTGTGTTCAAGACTGCATGCACCCACGCATGTGTATGCATCTGTATAGGTTTTGCTAAACCTTCACGGGGACATTTGCAACATCCATAAAGATTTTAATTGACACATGGCAAACCCAGTCATCTATCAGGATGGTTCATTCAACAGTACCATTGGGCGCAAGCAATGGTGCAAGAATCATGCTGATGGGATGTTTATAACCAAATATATAAGCCAATTTGTTCCAACTGGCTGTTTTTCACAAGACAAATCACAATCATCAATATTTCAGAAAAAAAAAAAAGGTTTGGAACACTACAGTGAGATGTGAAAGGTGGGTCTTCAAATCAGGACTATAGATGAGAATATCGTCAAAAAACACCAATACAAATTGCCGAAGGAAGGGCAGAAAGACTTCATTCATAAGGCTCTGGAAGGTTGCCAGCGCATTAGAGAGGCCAAATGGCATAAACAGAAACTTGTAATGGCCTTCGTGTGTTCGAAAGGCTATCTTTGGGATATTGGCTTCAGTGACTCTTATTTGATGATAACCAGACCGCAGGTCCAGTTTCGAGAAAATGGAGGCTCCATGTAATTCATCTAAGAGCTCATCGATAACTGGAATTGGATATCTGTCTTTTATTGTGATATTATTAAGAGCACGGTAGTCGACAAACATGTGCCAAGTCCCATCCTTCTTTTTAACCAAAAGAACTGGTGAAGAAACTGGGCTTGTGCTAGGTCAAATGATGCCAGCATCGTGCGTTTCCTCTACCAATTTCTCAATTTCATTTTTTTGGAAATGGCCATATGGGGATACCTGTAAGGCCTAACATTTGTAGGGGAACTATCCGGTTGCAGTGGAATTCGATGGTCCTGAAGTCAGTAAGGAGGTAACCCACTTGGCTCACCAAATATATCAGAAAATTGCTGCTGTAATAAGATAACTAACGGGTCCAGCATCGGCTCCTTAGTTGGCAGAGAATGCAAGAAGCATATGTACAGTCATTGCCCTTTTCGCAAGAGCAGATGATGAAATTCCCCATCGTCAGCCATTGTTTCAAATAAGAAACACCTTTTAGTATGAGTTGGTGTTGATCATGTTGGAACCTCATTGTTAGTTGGCCAAAATCCCAATTAATGGCTCCAAGGGATCGCAGTCATTTGGCACCAAGAACAACTTCATAACCGCACACAGGCAATAGGGAAAAAAAAAAAACTGAAATGAATGTGTCCTTGTGATAACTTCATGTTGTTGCAACGACTGGGACTTTGTACCTTGCAACCATTAGCCACTGCAACACTAATTGGATTGAAGAGGGTTATGGATAGCCCACATTGCTTGGCGATTCTTGGGATGAGGAAATTATGTGTCGATTCAGAATCAATCAGTATAGTTACCGGTTCCTTTTTATACACCCCAGAAGTCACATGGTTCCAGACCATTGTGTACTGAGTATGGCGTTGAGGGAGACTTCCATAGTAGGGGTGTCAGCAATCTCTACCTCTGGTTCAACAGTAAAGTTGTTGCCTTCCTCCATCTCGAGAAGTAGCAGTTGTGGGTGCTTGCAATGATGACCAGGGCAAAATTGCTCATCACAGTTGAAACAAAGTCCCTTAAGCCTATGCTCCCACTGTTCAACCACACTCAATCTTCGTACACCCAGTGGTAAATTACTAGCAGGTGGTGGGGTTGTTGTAACATATCATGTCCACTTCACAGGTGGGTTAGGTAAAGCTGGGGTTGATGAAGTTGGTAATTGAGGCAAAAGACGTGCCATACGGATGGGTTGTTGTCTTGATATTGTAGAGACAATTGTATTGGTTGTTTCTTGTTGTATGGCTATAGCATATGCCTGAGTTGAAGTCGTACAATTGAGCAGTTTAACGCCTGGGCAGATGTCATCATTAAGGCCAGATATGAAGCATCTTATGAGAAATGTTTCATGCAATATCAAGCTACGGTTTGCTAGCCGCTCAAATTTTGACTGATAATCACATACAATTGTAATTTGGCACAGTTTCGCTAATGAACCTTCAAGATTTGCATCGTCAGTTGTCCCAAAGTGTGTGCACAGGGCTCAGTGAATAAAACCCATGTAAGGTGTCCAACTGTACTTGCCAGCCATTGGTACCATGGAATGGCTTCACTTTAAATATGGGTTGCTGCCATGTCCACCATCTGGTTGACAGGCACTCCATTAAGCTGTTGGACTTGTTGTGCCTGAAAAACCCACCCTTCTAGATCATTCCCATCAAAGGCAGGGAAGTCCAAACAAATGGGTCGTCCTTGGTATCCCCTAAAGGGGGCAATTGGAGGTAGGCGAATGTCCGGAGGCTGATGAGGAATGTGGACAGGGTTTGTGGGATTGGTTTCATCAACTTGTGGTGGTGGAGGAAGTAGGGTATTGATGGAAGTTTGCAAATTCAACATAGCCTGTATGAGCTTGACGATTTTAGATGATAATTTGTTGACGTTTTGGCTGGTGGAGGAGAGTTCCATTTGTATATTGTCAACACGTGACCTATTGTCACACCTCCAATAGGCCATGTGTCATCTCCTGCCACATAGGCTGATAGAGTCAATAAACAGTTTTGGTCAAATAACTTCCATATGTAATATATGCAAGATGGTGCATATCTCATGCAAGGAGAGTGGTTATCCTTTTATTTAAATTTGTTGTTAGTCAGTTCCTATTTCTTAGGACAGAATCTCTAGGGCAGTTATGTCAGAGTCTATAAAAGATTGTAATCGGTTGAAAGGGAAAACAAGAAAAAACACTTAGTTATTAGTTATTTAATTTTTCAAGGTATTCTATCAGGGTTAGCTTGGTGTGAACTATTGACATTAGTAGGTCAGTTTTTGGTCTTAGATAATGTTTCCTCTTGTTGAAGAATTTCTTATTTTCTTTATGACTATGAATCCCATGTGTTGATGTGTTATAAAAATTTTATAAAAAAAAATGAGAGAGAGAGAGAGAGAGAGAGAGAGAGAGAGAGAGAGAGAGATCCAAAGATATTGGGAATCATATTGATGCATGGTTTGGTTGAAGTAACTTTTTTTTTTTGGGGGGAAAGATAACCAAATATCACTGAAAGAAGAGGAAAAAGAAACAAAGAGAGAGAAACAGAAAACGGAAACAAAACCAGCAAGGAAAGAAAAAAGAAAAAGCCCAAAACTGAAAAAAGGCGGTCCGCTGAGAAGGCAGACCACACTAAGATTTAAAACAAAACAGAACGGAATCCTTTATCTTTGAATCTACCGCAGCCCATTCAATCAGCAGCCACTTCGCACCAGCAATGGAATTGCTAACAGAATTAGAGAGGTTGTGGAAACAACGATTGTTTCTCTCTGACCAAACGGTCCACCTAAGATCGCCATTCTCCACAGCTGCTTCTTAGATTTGTCCAAGGAGACCCCGAACCACACAGACAACATACCATTCACCGACTCAGAAACAGAGCAAGAATTCCGACCAAATGGAGGAGATGAAACGACAGTGAAGAAGGAGATGATCAACTGATTCCTCCATATTCATGCAACAACAGCAGACATTAACCAGCGGCATCCCCCTTTTCTTTAGGTTATCAATTGTGAGAATTTTCTTCGGACCCACAAGCCAACCGAACATCCGGATTTTAGGAGGGGCCCCACATTTCCAAATGAGAGGCGAAACAGCAGCTGAATAACCAGTGTTGGCTGCCAGCTTCCGATAAAAGGATCTCACCGTGAACACACCTGATTTGTCCCATTTTCAGGAAATTCGGTCGGCGTCAGCTGGGTGAAGCTTGAGCGAGTGGAGGGCGGACAGCAGATTAATGAACTCAGTCTCCTCCCAGTCGTGAAGATGCCACCTGCAGACCACGTTCCAAACCGCCTCCCCGCCAGAAACTGAAAGCACCTGTTTATCATAATTTCTTTGCACTGAGCTAAACGGAAGATGCTAGGGTAGGCTTCTTTGAGCAGCCAATCACCTAACCATGTATCCAACCAGAAACGGATGCAATTACCCTTGCCTGGGACAAACACAACCCCATTTAACACCTGCTTTTGCATGGCGAGAACTCCTTTCCACAGGGCAGAAGCCTTATAAGAGGAGGATGACTTGGACCACCAGCCCCCCCAAATGTGCCATATTTATTCTTGATCACCTGATTCCAAAGGGTCCCATCTTCACACCCAAGCCTCCAAATCCATTTCCCAAAGAGAGCTGAGTTCATGATCTTGAGGTCCCCCCCCCTGAAAGCTGCAACACACCTGCTTCCACTTGACCAGGTGGAACTTTGCTGTCTCTGACTTACCGGTCCACAAAAACTCACATCTCTATTTATCCACTGCCTTCATAATACTAACAGGACATCTGAAGATCGACATGAGGTGCACAGGCAGATTCGAGAGGGTCGCCTTAATGAGAGTATGCTGACCACCACTGGAAAGGAAACGACATTTCCATTTGGCAAGATAAGATTCAAACCGCCCAATCACTTTATCCCAAGCAGATTTCAGGGGCACCCCAATACATAGGGGCAGCGCCACAAAAGAAGAAGGGAGATTCGCCGTCGTACAGCCCAGCTTGAAGGCATACTCTGCCGGCTCCTTCGCCTCCAAATTGACCCCAAACAACTTAGACTTGGCCATGTTCACTTTCAATCCCGAAACCGCTTCAAAACAACGAATAGCCACATGCAAGTTGTCCACAAAAACCGGATCAGCCTCACAAAACACCAGCATGTCGTCCGCATATTGGATGTGTGAAATTGAAGTTTCCATACCTCTGATTGTAACCCCTTGAAAGAGACCTGCCGCTTCACCTTTGGACAATAATCTAAAGAGAGCCTCTCCAACAATAAGGAACAATGTGGGCGATAATGGGTCTCCCTGGCACAGCCCCCTAGAGCTCTTGAAGAAGCCTTTAGGATATCCATTCAGGAGGATGGAGAAGTGAGCTGAACTAATACACTCTCCCATCCACTGGATCCATTTGATACCGAATCCCATCCTCTTCAGCAAATAGAGCAAAAAATCCCAATCAACGTGATCATAGGCCTTTTTAATGTCTAGCTTATAGATAAGAAACTTGGATCAGGATTTGTGAGCAGAATGGAGACATTCATTGGCAATGAGCGCCCCGTCCACGATCTGCCTGCTTGGAATAAAAGCACACTGATTACCAGAGATTAGCTTCCCAATAATCGAATTCAATCTGGTGGCTAACACCTTCACTAGAATTTTGTACGGCCCGCCAAGTAGGCTGATGGGTCTGAAATCCTTCAGAGCAGCTGCGCCAGGAGATTTAGGAATAAGCATAATGAAAGAGGCCCCGGACCCTTTGATAATCTGCCCCTACGATGGAATTCATTGAAGAAGTCCCACAGATCTCCTTTGAGAGAATCCCAGAAATTATGGAAGAAGGAAATGGGAAAACCGTTAGGGCTCGGGGCCCTATCTCCACCAAGAGAGACCACAGCCTGCCAAATTTTGTCCATAGTGAATGGATTTTCCAGAGAATTGGACTCTGCAACAAAAATAGAGGGAAAATTGGAGATTGTCCAAAGTAGGCCTACTGACTCCCTCACCATGGAATTGAGCTTGAAAGAAATTGACCGCCTCTTCCACAATTTTGTCCCTATCCTCTATCCGAATTCCATCAATCACCATGCTATTGATTTTGTTCCTTCTTGTGTTCATACTTGCGACAGCATGAAAGAATTTTGAGTTGTAGTCCCCTTCCTTTAGCCATCTAACCCTGGATCTCTACCTCCACTGCATTTCTTTTTCCAAAGCTCTAGCTGAAATCGCTTGAATTAAATGAATTCGTTGGTGATGGAAGTCTGAAGGCGTATAACCCGATTCAGCTTCAGCATCAAGAGCTTGTAAATCTTCCAGAAAGGCATCCGACTCCAAATCCCTATTATAGAGATTAGACTGATTCCAAACCTTGAGCTTCTCTTTCAGCATCTTCAGCTTGCATGTTAACCTATAACCAGCAAATCCTTCCACCTTGAAACCTTCCCACCATTTAGACACCATCTACGAGAAACCATTGATTTTATACTAAGAATTTTCAAATCTAAATGGTTTAGGGCCCCAATTCTAATCGTCTACCGAGAGGAGCAACGATTAGTCCACATATATCTGGCACCAATGAGAGGAAGGTCCATCAGCTCAAGGTCGTTAATCCAAGACGAAAAGGCCCGCATTGCGGGGGATAGATTGTGGCCATGAGATTTCTCCTCTACTGATCTGACAACATTGAAGTCACCAACAAAGCAACACGGCCCCGAATACCTCTGCCTGGACCTACTGAGCTCTTCCCAAAATTCCTGTCTGCGGGCGTCCACCGACGGCCCACAAACAGAACAGACAAGACAGCGGAACTGAGAAGATCTATCTTGAAGGATGACCGAAACAGAATATTTCCTGGACCAACTGTCCACTTGTTACCATTGAGCGGATCTCCATGCCACCAAAATCCCCCCCCCCCCCCCCACCAACTAGCATCAGTGGCTTTCCACAGCGGCCGCATAAGCCGACTATCGATCTGATGAATCTTCGTTTCCTATAAACAAATAACATTCGGATTTCTCCTCCCGCACGTCTCCTTAATGAGACTTCTCTTCAGCTTTGATCCCACACCCCTCACATTCCACGAGAAGATTTTCATTGAGTCACTTCATTGCCCAGAGGAACCTGAGGAGCGACATCCGTTGCTCTGCTAACTTGGAGAGCAGGTCTCTCGGCAAGACGCCGCAATTCCCTGTTACTGCACGACTTTGAAAGGCATCTTCTAGGGTACCTCAGATTTGTGATTGGTCACAAGTGAGACTCCACACACTGAAACAAAGCAATAAAGTCTTCCAGACAGTCACCAAAAGATAAACCTAGAGCCCTTCCCACGTGACCGATGGCGTTTCTCACCCATTTTTTCTTCTGGATAGAGTCAACAAGCTTCGCCCTTGCCCCATCCTCGATAAGCTTCTGATCCATTGTACCTGCTTTTACGGCCGACCAACCAGTACGAATCTATAAAGGTTCAACTTCCAAAATGTCATCCCCGCACCTGTCTTGAAACAAAGCTAGCAAATCTTGATCAGATAGAGCATCCCTTTCTGAGAGCGATGAGGGAGGGATGGATGAAGGAGAATCGGGGCCATCCGATGCCAACGAGGCATGATCAAACTCTTCGGCCATGATAAATCCCGGTGCAACTTGTCCCGTCTCATGTTTCGACAAGCTGGAAATTTCGAACTGGTCGCACTTGTGAGCTTCAATGGGGACGAAGAAGCCGGGATGGTAATAAGGCTCCTACCCATTATTGGGTCAGGCTGGGGGGAACTATTAAGGTTGAGGGATCTCAGCCGAGAAGAACCCGACGAACCAGATCCATCCTCCTCACCATAAGCTTCAGCTACCACCCGCTATCAGTTAACAGTTTCTCGAGTCAGCTCCCTTCCCACTCCCATATGTCCCCTGCCCCTTTGAGATCGCAGAAGACATCACAGTTCCCACTCCCAACTGACATATCAGACCATCCGACGTCCATTTGGACGTCCCAAATGCTTTTGGGGCTCTAACGTAAACACGCGTCGCGACTGCAGAAGCCCCTCTGTCTCTCTCTGCATGAGGCGACAAAAGCTGAAGCGAGTTATTACGATCACGTGCCTCGCACGCGGAACATATACACGCGTCATGTGCCTCACACGCCAAAGACGCGATGTGTCTCTCTGCCCGAGTCGATAGCTGTTGAATGGAGTTAATGCGCTCGCGTGCCTCGCACGCCAAAGACACATGCGGCGAGACACGTATCGGCTCCCCACAAGAGGAAGACCCATTCTCCATGCCACATGTCACTCTCTCCGACCGCATCAGCTCCACACGAGAGAGCGGACCATTCTCCTCGCCACATCTCAGCTCCACACGTGAGAGAGAACCACACTCAGCGGGATTAGGTTGACAGCTATTGACTGATATGCCTGTACCTTGCAGGTTGCGTGTAGCACGCGATGGCAGAGCATGCGTACAACAAGTCTCTCGATGGATGCCAGTTGTAGGATCACGATCCCGTGCTCCAACGGAGTAGCAGGACCTTCGTTGCACCTTCACGCCTTCTGTCGTCGCCTACGGAGGGGGAGATGATCGCTGCTTCAACTTCCAGACTCCACCCCACCTCGGGTGGAGTTCCTCCCTTATTTCCCTGAGCACCGGGAGTTCCACCACTCTCCCCTCCACAAAAACCTTTAGATGAACCGGCAGCAACTCCCCTTTTCTCATACTGATTTTGGCGCGGATAACTCCCAATTCCTCCCCCATCTTCGTCTTCTGATCAAGTTCTATCAGGGCTCCAATTTTAGAGATGGTTGCAGTAAAAAAGTCTTCGTACCATAATTCAAGTGGGACCCCCCAAATAAGTATCCAGAACTCTTCCAAACTGAAGGAAGAAAAAGCATCCCACGTTTGAACTTTGACAATCAATTCCTCAGGGTGCAAAACACCAGCCATAACAAGGAGCTCCGGATTAACATCTGGGCTGACTTTAATCCATAGATCATTATAACCGATAGGCTTTATGGAGTAGGTGTTCGGATTAAGGCCGCAACATTCCGCAATCCACTTGTTAACCTGCGTCAAGGAAGCTCCCTCTCTGGTGGTCACCACCACCGTGTTCTGCGATGTCATTTAAGACTAAGCGAACCTGTCCTTGCTTATGCATATCAACATCGGGTCGGAAGACTCCGTGATAAGAGGGGCATCAGGTTTCAAGTGTTGAGTACCGGATTGTAGTGGAGTCGTATGTATTGGATCAGTGAGTATTGTAGAATCCGCTGCCACCGATTGCAGTAAAGCCTCCTTGAAAGATTGGCCTGAGGTAGACGGGATGTTGTGGCCAGTTTTCCGAAGGTTTGCGGATCTAATCCCATCGGAGCCCATCTTTGATACCAAATGCGAATCCCCTGGTTTCTTCTGCGTTTGCCTATCCGAACCGAAACGAGCCCTTTGAACTAACATCGGTTTTCCGACAAATTTTTCACCGTGGAGCATTTGAACTGCTCTTCCCAACTCCTCCTCGGAACTCATCCAGACCAGGGCAAAACAACTATAAGCCCCGGATACCCTATCTCTTGGTAGGACGATATCCATAACTGCTCCTGCGCGACCGAAAATTCTTTTGAAGTTGAGTGGCACCCACCCTTGTGGGTATCCCTTGACGAAAAGCGTTGAATATGACGCATAGTCATTTCTTTTCCTGGTCAGCTCCTTCCCTTTCCGGGATTTCCAACTGATCGTCTGCCATTGTTGATGATGATCGTCGTTCTGCACTTTCACCCCTACCTGTATCGCTTGGCCTGGATCGTTTGCAAACCCCATCTCCCCCCAGATCTTCGAGACTGAAATGGGACAATGCTTCAGCATATGCATTCGAGACTGAAAAATGGTTGAAGTAACAGCTCATGCGTGTGTCACAAAGTTCTAGTGAGAACCGCCATTAACAGAACAAACCCAGAAATTGAAAGGCTTCCCCACTGTGAAGGAGTTGAGCAACAAATACAGCCCTGAAACCTACTAATCACTTCAGGGCAGGTTCACAACTTAGGAAAATGAATGAGTTTGAGAGGACACTACCATCTCAAATTCATCTAAAGCTTAACAGTTGAATTTTCTAGATTTCAAGTGTGCAACTGTTATCGCATTGCTCAGAATTGAAGTGTAATTCTGGCATAATTCTTGCCTATAGACAAAGGACTTTGGGATATTCATTCCTTAGTAGCAGGGGAAGTAAGAAGCAGATTCAGGTTCTTTAGCAAGGTAAGGAAAATAAATAATAAGAAAAAGCCTACAAAGTGGGGAACACGGATTCAAGGCAGGAGCCAAACCCTGGTTGAAGGTTTCTACAATTAAGTTCCCATCTACTTATAGGAATTGCACAAACTAAAACCCTTTATTCATTCCCCAAGTTGTACAACCCTAAAAACACCCATTAATCAAAACCTGGAATCTATTTTCTGCACTTATAGGCAAAACAAATCCTAAATAACCCTCACTAGGATTGAGACATCTCAATTATAAGCCTTCCCCAAAACCAACTTCACAACTGTTCATTAAAAGGTGATATATGAAATAACAAAATGAGTATGTTTGGAATTTGGTAGAACCAAGACGACGCTCCTCCGATAACGACGACGCTCCTCCGATGACTACGATGCTCCTCTGATAACGATGCTGGAGACTTTGCAGGGTCGAGATCAAAGCAATCGACAATCGGCGAGATGAATCACGAGGAAGAGAATGCTTGGAATTTGGTAGAACCAAGATGAAGGAACCGAAAAATAGTGGCCCTTGGCCGCGGAAAATACTATCCCACACTCTATGTCAAAGGCTACCCGCATGGTTGGGCTCCTCTCAACCTGGAAAAGGTTTTCGGGCGAGCAAGAGCGGTGATGGATGTGGTCATGCCTCGAGACAAAGATAGCGGTGCCTATCGCAGTTTTGCCCTCGTCCGCATGAGCAGCGAGGCCGAACTGGCCAGGGCAGTGGCCATGTTACATGGTGACAGCTACGACGGAAAAAAGATGTTAGTCCAGAGAGCCTGATTTGGCCCTAAAACCCTACCCTCCGCCCCTAACCGGATGAGGGTCCCTCCTCGACCGTCCAAACCCCTTGAAATCCTCCCCTCTTGCTCCGACATGACTTTCAAACCTCTTGCGCGCCCGGAGGACGTCTCCTTTAGAGATGCTCTTCTACAAGGTCCTCCCAGAACCCCCCCTGTTATGCACCTGCCGGCAGTGGCTCCGGTGGTGCAAACGGTTTCTACAGGCATCGACAACTCACAAGAACAGGCGGACCCTTCCATCTCTGTGGACCCGGCGATCTTCGACAAAAACTAAGAGGATCTACAAAAAACAGTGGTGATCATCACGTCAGATAAAGCAACTATCCCAGCAGTCAGGGAATGGATTAGAGACTGCACCGGATTTCAGTATGGAAACTCCGACATTAAACCCCTGGGATACAATACTCTTTGGGTTCGTGTGTGTCCAGGCCTTAACCCAGATATGCTAAAAATGGCGGGCCACCTACATGCATCTGGACCGGTCATCAAAATCATGGCCTGGGAAGAATTCTCTCTGTTTGGAAAAGAAAATATCTTGGTCAATATTTGGGACGTCCCAATGGAGTGTTGGTTTGACGAATTTATCATCCAAGCAGCATCTAGCCTCGGATTTATCCTTGAAATTGATCCAAAGACGAAGATGGGAGCGGAACTTGGTGTCATTAGAGCTCGGGTCAGAAGATCGAACGGTTCTCCTCTTCCGGCTCATATACAGGTGAAGGTAAACAACCGGACTATCCTTCTCCCGATGATGAAGGAACAACCTGATTCCTTCCAACCTCGATGGGGAGACGTGTGGAACACTAGGGAAGACGGAATCCAGAAATCACAGCAATCGCAGACGCACGAGAGTTCGAGAGAAGATGGAGCACATAACCAGTCCTCCCGCGGACTACGGAATCATCAGGACGTCCCTTCTCCTACTGCCATCTCAAATCATGTCAGAGGTCGGCTCGCTCAGGCGATACGTGGTAGCACCCCAGCAATGCTTGAAAATCGCATGCCAGGTGATATCTCTGAATTCGGCGGGGCGATATCGAAATCGATGGAGATCGATCCACGTGTCTTGGAGATCGCCTCCCCTGACCGAAAGGACGATCTTTCCCCTCATCGCTCGACGCTCATGTTGACACGTCACCCCATCCCCCCTGCAGCTTAATCAATGCGACTCTATCGATCGCGACCTCCCCACCGCAGAATTTCGACACGGGTCACTTGACATCTCTGTTGACCGGAACCGATCCCTCCACATGGACATTCTCCCTCGCTCCCGGAAACTGACGTCTTTGGTCGACTTAAGCTCGATTAATTCGGGTCTGCTCTCTACCCGAATCCGATTACCTACCCCTAAATGGGCCTCCCTCAATATATCCGAACCCGTTCCCTGCAACCCCAACCCCAACATCCTTCCTCTAAACAATACCCCTCCCGAGTATCATTCAACTCCCACCCGATCCCAACACATGCCCTCCCTCTCTTATTCCATTAAACCTTCTCACTTAGCCCTTGCGGAAGGCATCCTCAGAGATAATTTGATAGACCATCAGTCTTCGGATTCTCACCCTGTCTCCCCCGTCCCCTCATCCCCTCTTCTTTCTAAGTCCTAGAGCAGAGACCGGGCAGACCTAGGACCCCTCACTCTGTTCCAAGAGGAGACCACCAGCGACATTATCATGGCAGAACCACTGCAGATGTGCGCAGATTTCCCTCATGCTGGCCAGGTCCACCTTTTGGAGGGACCTTCGGGATACAAAAACAGAGACAAAATCTTCGAACAAATTCGAAACAAAAGATGGATTAAAGATGTTATGGGCTGCGTGGGCCGTTCGCTGGGTCTCTCGTTTGGAAACAGAACAGAAGACTATACCGACCTCTTCCAACTCCTCGAGAACAGAGGTAGACCCCTCCCGCCATCAAAGACGCCGGTCAAACATCCTCCATGTTCCGCAAGCAACAGGGCGCTACATACACCTCACCCTCCTCCTCTTTCTACCTCCACATCCTCCATGTCCAATAGACGTGGTCGAAGGGGATACCGGGGCAGCTCAGTTTCTCAATGATCATCCTCTCATGGAACGTCAGGGGCCTGGGCTCCAAACAAAAAAGGAGCCTGATCAAACGATCTATCAGGAGAAAATCCCCGAATGTCATCTGCCTGCAGGAGACTAAAATCCCCTCCTCTGCTAATCTTCTGGCCTCGATTTGGGGGGTTTCAAACGGGCAATTTGTGACCCTAGACGCAGATGGCTCGTCTGGAGGCATCCTTATTGCCTGGAAATCCTCCAGGTGGGATTTACAATCCTCACTGATGGGGTCTTTTTCGAAAGCGATCATCCTCAAAGATAAGTACTCTAACTTATCCTTCCTCATCATCTCCGTTTATGGTCCTAATGATGACTCCTTAAGGCAAAATTTCTGGAATGAGCTAACTGCCATCAGACAGTCTTTTTCAGGTCCTTGTTGCTTCGTAGGTGACTTCAATATCATCAGGTTTGCGGAGGAACATTCCTGTAGTAGGAGATCTAGCAATGCTATGCAAACTTTCTCAAACTGGATTCAGGATCAGGAGCTCGTGGATCTCCCGCTCGCAAGTGCCAGATATACTTGGTCCAATGGTCGAAAATCCCAAATTCAATCTCGTTTAGACAGATTTCTCCTATCCCCGGATTGGATCCAAAGTTTTCCCGCTGTCAACCAGATTGCTCTTCCAAGGACGACGTCGGACCACTGCCCCATCCTTCTCTCGGAGTCTGAAGTAAATTGGGGCCCCAAACCTTTTAAATTCAATTCCGCCTGGCTCCGCATTGAAGGTTTCAAGGAGAAAATTATCGAGTGGTGGACCTCTTTCCAAGTCAACGATTTTGCCAGTCACAAGCTGATTTGTAAACTCAGGTATATCAAGGAGAAGCTAAAAGAATGGAAGGAATCTTAATTTCGATAGAGAGAGGCTGAGACGGAAGCTCTTATTGCTGAACTTCAACGCCTTGACTCTACGGTTGAAGGCTCTGATATTTCGGAAGACTTTCTTTCCAGACGAATCCAGATTATCCAATCCCTGACGACCAGAACTCTTGAAGATGAACATACTTGGAGGATGAAATCTAGGTCCAGATGGATATCGGAAGGAGAACAAAATACTCGATACTTCCACGCCATAGCTAACATGAAGACAAGAGCGAATGCCATCCTCACCATCTCCAAAGACGGCGACCAAACTGACGACCTGGACGAGATCTCTCAACTTGCTATCGATCACTTCACCTCTGTTCTCACCTCCGAGGGCTGGAATAGATTTCGCTTGGATGGCATCCCCTTCTCCTCTCTTCTTCAATCGGATGCGGACTTTCTGGAGATCTTCTCAGATCAGGTAGCCAAATCGGCCATGGATGCCATGGAAGGTGATAAATTGCCAGGGCCTGATGGATTTCCCATCAGTTTCTTTCAATATTTTTGGTAAACGGTTCGTCCAGATATCATGAACTTCCTCAATGAATTTCATTCCAGAGGCAAAATCTCTAAAGGTATAGGAGCTTCCTTCATCGCCCTCATTCCAAAAGTGGTTGGCGCAAGCTCTTTCCTTGAATTCAGACCCATTAGTCTGATCGGAGGCCCGTATAAAATCCTGGCTAAAATCCTGGCCATCAGATTATCGTCAGTAATGGGGAACCTGATTTCAAATTATCAACATGCTTTTCTAAGGGGTAGACAGATAACCGATGGTGCATTAATCGCTAATGAAGTGCTTCACACCTACCACTCGACGGGAACGAAATCCATATTCTGCAAACTTGACATTGAGAAAACTTATGATCATGTTGACTAGGGGTTTCTTCAATATATGCTGATCCGCATGGGGTTTGGAGTCAAATGGAGGGGTGGGATTCAATCCTGCATCGAGTCGGCCCAGTTCTCAATCCTCCTCAATGGTGTCCCAAAAGGTTTCTTCCCTAGCTCTAGGGGCATTCGGCAAGGGGATCCTCTTTCCCCTCTCCTCTTTCTTTTCATCGACGAGGCCCTATCTCAGATGATTCTCAAGGGCCAAAGCGTGGGCCATTTCAAAGGGATCTCTATGCCAGAGGTCCATATGCCCATCTCCCACATCCAATTTGCAAACGACACCCTTATCATGCTTGAAGCAGAGGCGGAAGCCGTTCTCAACCTTCACACTACACTCCGATGCTTTGAAGCTGTCTCTGGTCAGCGAATAAATATGGACAAATCGAAAATCTTTGGGGCCAATATTCCGAAGCAGGACTTGTCTGTTTTTGCTAATTCGTTGGGGTGTACTTATGCTCAATTCCCTACCTCATTCGTTGGGCTTCCCCTAGCTATCTCCCCCCCCCCCCCCGTTGTCGATGTGGGACAAGGTTGTGGACAAAATCCACAAGTCGCTGGCCACGTGGAAATGCAAATATCTATCCATTGGGGGAAGACTCACCCTTATAAAAGCTGCCTTATCTAACATTCCTATATATTTCATGTCCCTCCTGTCGTGGCCCCCTGCTGTTCTGCGTTGGATCGATAAGTTGAGAAGGGACTTCCTATGGTGTGGGAAGAAAAATCAAAAGAAATTTCATCTCCTAGACTAGAAGGAGGTCTGTAGCCACTTTCAGGAAGGTGGAGCGAGCGTCAAAAACCTTAAAATCATGAACAGAGCCCTACTGGGTAAGTGGTCATGGAGGCTAGGATCGGAACAGGATGCGCTATGGTGGTCTATAATAAAAGGAAAATATGGATCTTCGCCCAGGGGGATGGTGGACAAAGGACTCTTCGGCTTATAGAGCGTCTCATATCTGGAAAGGTATCCTTCGCTCTAAAAACAGTGGTTGAAAACACGGGCTTCGAACTGGGGAATGGTGTCGCAATTCGTTTCTGGGAAGACCAATGGTTGGGGGAATCGACGCTCAAGGACCGATTTCCGTCCATTTACCGCCTCGCCGTCAACAAGAACACCCTGGTCGTCTACTTCTCCTCCACCGACTCAGGCATTGTCTGGAACATACTTGTTCGCAGGAACCTTAATGAATGGGAAATAAATGACTACACCAATCTCCTCCACTGTTTGGCCTTAGCTTCTCCGAACCTGGCGATTCCTGATAAGATCTTCTGGACGAAAGAAAAATTGGGCCGTTTCTCTGTGAAGTCTCTATACTCGCTTCTAATTCCCAACTCTCCCCTGCGGTCTCGTGCATCCCCTTTTCTCTGGAAATACCCTATACCCCCCAAGTTCATCTGTTTTGCTTGGCTCATGGCTAAGAATAGGATCCTAACGATCGACAACCTGCAGAAAAAAGGAATGCAACTCCCCAACATTTGCCTATGCTGTATGGGAAATGAGGAGTCTGTCGACCACTTGCTGGTTCACTGCCCATTCATATCCCTCATTCGGGATGATTTTCTTTCGAGATTCAATGTGTCTGGATGCATGCCTCAATCTACTTCTCACTTACTGGATTACTAGAATGGATTTAAATTGGGCAAAAGAAAAACTACGGTTTGGAAAATAACTATCGTCGCTATCTGGTGGGCGATGTGGAAGGAACGAAACAAGAGATGCTTCAACAACTCTCAATCAGCGGCTTCAGTTGTAGGATCCTGGGTGAAGAACCTCACCATCGAATGGGCAGCTATCGTCCCCGATCTGAAGGGTTTTGACTTCCAGTTCTTAGGACACTAATTTTCTTTCCTCTCTTTCTGTTTCTTTTCTTGTTTTCGTTTGTTTTCTTTTTCTTTGCTGCTCCTGCCATCTCGGCAGTCTTTGTAGTTTTTCGCTTGTTTTAATATAAGCCCATTACTTCTATAAAAAAAAAAAAGGTGATATATGAGCTAAGTTATAAAAATAAAAATAAAAATAAAAAAAGAAGAAGAAGAAGAAAAGAAAAAAGATATTTGAGGGAAGTCTATGATTTATTTCACTGGCACTAACAGTGAATTTTCAGGAACATTTAGGGGATAATATGCTATGATTGCATGAAAGTTAATGAGATAAAAACATCAACAGAAACACAAAAGTTTATTTATCATGAACTATGCAAAGGATGACAACAATTACCTCTCCGGTGTAATGTAGGACTCTGTGCTATCATTCTTGATTCTGATGTGCTATCAAGAAGATAAGGGAGTTCTAGAAACTGCAGTAG
The DNA here is from genome assembly GCF_029962835.1 of Magnolia sinica. Lineage (NCBI taxonomy): Eukaryota > Viridiplantae > Streptophyta > Magnoliopsida > Magnoliales > Magnoliaceae > Magnolia > Magnolia sinica. The sequence goes on from NC_080588.1 coordinate 65,064,526, forward strand.
GGATTCCGTCTGGGGGTTTCGACAATGTCCTAAACAAAATAAATTAAATGAAAAACTGTCACTATGTCAGCGCGCATGTTGCAGTCTTGCAGATTCTAATTTGTCCTTGAAAAAAAAAGTCCTTGAACTATCAATGGAAAATTGTACGTAGTACCTTAAAAAGCAGGAAATCACACATACTACCTTCCCATAAAAAGGCAATTATTGTATGATTACATTAGACAAGATATAGTGACAGCTTTATTCTGATGGTATCACAGAATTGAGGGCCAATTAAAGGACAATAATACGAGGGAGCTGAAAGCAATAACTACTAGCACACATCTGTTTTCTAACATCCAAAACAAGATACCTTAAGTCTAAAAATGATGCCTCCTAACAAGCCTAGTCTGGAAATTTTTGTATGGGTCGTATCAGCAACCTGGAGAGAGCATTCATATTTCCCAGGGTGCAATATTTGCCAGAGAAAAAATCGTGGTTTTTTTTTTTTTTTTTTTGCATTTACTTGGACAGGAGTTCAGGCATGAAATGTGCGGTTGTCGTTTGTCTTTATGTCCAAACCTGTGTAGAAAACCCCAATATACAATGTGCATGTATATAAGGATTGAGGAGTGATACCAATACCATATGACTGGTCTTATACAATGTACCTTGACATGCATTGTGATGGAACAACCTGCCTATATCAGCATGCTCCAAATATTTCATCTAATGAACCCCGCTGTGGATTAACCACAGTTTAAATCACACTCATCTGATGATCCTAACCATCTGTCTGATCAGTGGCAAGTGGACACTCAGAAAAAACTGAATGTTTTATTACTTGGTAACCAATTATATTGCTACCACAGATGCAGTTTGGCAAAGAGAAGTAGAAAACAGTTAACAGTTTCCTTTTTATGCTGGGTAAGCTGGCTCGAATTCAAGACCTCTCAATGTTGAAACATTACCTGTCTACCACTGAGACATGGGCTCGAAACCTAGTTACAGTATTTATTAAAAAGGGAGCCAGAAAGGCTAAAAATACATCAGCAAGCATAAATTCTGCTGTATGCACCTTGTACATCAATAAAATAAATAAATAAATAAAAGAAGGAGAAGAAGAAGAAGAAGAAAACTGTCCATTCCCAATAGCAATCTTCTGTCTTACAGACCACGAACTCATTAAGGGCCAACATGCAAGATATCATCCTACCCCTTGCAACCTCTATGACCTGACTGACAAAACCAATTTGTTGGGAATGTCCTATTGTTGCATTCCTACTAACTGTTCCATATACCTGCAAGAGAGCACATCCTCACAGAATCTGCCCCTTTATTCCCTCAAACCTAAGTAATATGTGACAAAAAGCTGAGAGAGCAATCGAGGCAATGTCCAATCCAAGGTTACCTGGATCATGGGCCGCTTTGATAAGTGGTACGGGAACAGGAACATGGTACGCTGCTTCCTCCAATACGTGGTACACTAGGGGTAGGATCATGTGCATCATTCCAATGCATACACTGTGTATGCAGTATAGTTTTATATATGAACTCATATTGCAATTTATATGTGAAATGATGAATGTTGTTCTTGTTATAGATCTCGTATAGCTAGTGTTATAATATAACTAAATAAATAAAGGGATATTTATCTACCTTAAGAACAAAGAGCAACAATTTAGGTCGCTAAAAATAGCAATATGGATCGCAAATGACCCATAATCCGAAATGCTCGATCCGGAACAAAAATCATGGGGGTGTCATGTTTTAGGTAACATACTCCAATCTAGACGAAATGGGTGAAGGCACAACGTCCACACCTCTGAAACTAGAAAAAAAAAAAAATAGTACATAAATCATATATGAAAATGAATTATAAATTACATCTTATCAAGGAATGAAGTTTAGCATTGAGTTGTTGATCCTTCTAACTAGGTGTAACTCCCACTTTGAATTGCACTTCAAACTCACACTCCCACTCCCACTTCCTAGCCTTTTATACTCGAAAACATTTTAAAACAGATGCTTCCTCACACCCGCACCCAAATCTGTTGCTAACTCGCTTAACACTTTGTGAAACTTTAAATACTATAATTTACAAGAAAAAAAAAACAAAAAAAATCTTTAAAAAGAAGTGTGAAGCATCTCTGTTAGAGTATAATTAAAGAAAAAGGTTCCTAATCCATAAAGGTATCCCATTGTGGTAACGGTGCCCAGCATTACCGATAAGCTGAATAAACGAAATGGCCAATATGGGGGGATATAATGGCCAATACGCCCCCGTATCAGTCGAATTTATTTATTTATTTATTTTTGGTCAAAAACATCTGGAAAAAATGCGAAAAATTGTAAATATTCTAACTATGCATTCATTTCTAATTTTGAACATGTTTAAGGTAGTGTAACGGTCCAATCTTTAGTGAGAGTGTTTTATCGGGCTGTCTAATAAATTATGAACCTGAAAACTTGGAATTAATTGCAAATCTTTTATATTTAATTATTTAACTATATAATATCAATATAAATTTATTAGAATGAATGTAATACCAAAACATCTCATATTTGTAGGTTTTATTATTATTTATAGTATTGGTGTATTACATACCTCGCGACTCTCATACATTTCATTTCAACACAAAGGTTAGGGATTTTTGATATCATTTTTCCCAATAGATCTTAAGAAAAAATGAAATTAAATTCAAGTGAATAATGTTGTTGATTTGGGGCTGATTTGGCGGACCATTCGATGTCCCAAATCAGCCTTAATTTCATGCAATCTATTGGTACTTATCCCACAAATGGATTGGTGGACATTTATTGGATAGTGAAGAATGAAAAAATATCACATGGTCCTATTTCGAAAAAGAAGTCTACAAATTAACAATGAAAATCATTCAACTAATTTAATTTTTGGATTGTGACTCAGCAACAACGGTCCATAATTTGATTAATTAATTTTGAGTTAATATATCTTCATGTACAATTTTTTAGGGCCATGTACATGGGCCTACCTTGATGTATGTATTATATATCCATGTCGTTCATCCGTTTTGCCAACTCATTTTATGACATGGCAGATCTTGATCTCAGGTGGACCACTAGTAGGTGAGGCCCTGAATGCAAGGCCCATCTCAATGTATTGTTATATCCATGTCGTTAATTTGTTTTACCAACTCATTTTAAGGCATGGTCCCAAAAATCAGATGAATCTAAATCTCAGGTGGACCGTAGTGAGTGATGCCTTGAATGTGGGGCCACCTCAACACATTTGTTGTATATCCATGCCATCCAACCTTTTTGCCAACTTATTTTAGGGCGTGGTACCGAAAATGAGGCAAATCCAAATCACAGGTGGACTGCATAGTAGGGATTAAATTCCGACCATTAAAAACTTCTTGGGCCAAAAGATCTTTTTGGGTCAAGCCGTCGTTTGTGTTTTCCCTTAATCTAGGTCTACGTGACCTTATCAACAGGTTTGATGGAAAATAAACATTACAATGGGCCATAGGAAGTTTTTAACTGTGAGCATTCAATCCCTATTGTGCGATCCACCTGAGATTTAGAATTGTTTCATTTTAGGGACCATGGCGTGAAATGAACTGAAAAAAACAGATGAACAGCATAGATATACAACACATAAATCAAGGTGGGCCCCATGCACCAAAACAGTTCATGTGCATGTGCACTAATCGGCGTATGCCGCAAAGTATTAAAAAAAAAAAAAAAAAAAAAAAAAAACTTAAGTGCTTTGCATTTGTTTTTTTTCCTGTGAGAGAGAGAGAGAGAGAGAGAGAGAGAGAGAGAGAGAGAAGGGGTCCATACCATGGGAAAGAAAGAAGAAGAAGAAGCAGCAACCGCAGTAACCCCGTAGTAGTGTTGCACCAGTAGGGGTGTCAATGGGCCGGGCTCAGGCCTGAAAATTCAAAATTTTGAATAGACCCAGCCCAACGGCCCAACCCGAAACATTCAAAATCCGGGCCGAGACCTACCCCAGGCCCGGCCCGTTGACAGCCCTACACACCAATAGACGAAGAAGAAGAAGAAGAAAATCAGGTGTGTTTTCTTTTTTTCTTTTTTTCTTTTTCTTTTTCTCGTTTTCTTTTAGGTTACCGTGTGATGCAGGACAATTAACCACTTGCTCTAAAAGCTCGAACTGTTAGAGTATGACGAATTAATCCATTTATCTCATAGCCCAGGCCCCACATCTCAAGGGTTAGAACCTCGACCGAACCCTCCTCGTGGGCTCCAAATCACATGGGTACCGCCTCACATGGGCTGCCCACCCCGAGTGTGTCCCCGCATCCCACAGGCTACCCCACTCGAGCCTGGTGTGAAATGCACATTAATCACCCCCGGTGAGGAATCGCGAACACGAGACCTCTCCCGTGGGCCCCGCCCACCCCGAGTATGCCCCTGCATCCCACAAGCGACCCCACTTGAGCCCGGTGTGAAAATGCCACTGCATTACCATGCGTAATGACTGTTACGGGGACCATAACGACCATTATGCCCTGTAACAGCTGTTACGACCCCGTAACGGCCATTTCAATTCTCTTTTTTTGGACCCCACCATTTCAGCCCCGTATCATGTAACGATAAATGCCATTACTGTTACGTATCAGCTGATACGGCTGATACATAACAGATTTGGGACACCTTGCAATCCACACAACCATTCTTCACAAATGCAATTTTTTTACGCAAAAAAACTAAATACAAAGTACACAGTAAACTGGCAGCTTCTTCAATAAACCTTCTATCTGTTTGCCTGAGGTGTAAAGTTTTCATCGAACATGAGAAATTAAAATATGTAGAGAACATTACCTGATGATGAATTATTAAAGCCGGACTGAAAAGGATCGTAAGATGGGACTGTCCTTGAAAAATCAAAAGGCTTGGCCCCTCTAGCTTTTAGCTTATTCCTAACCCACTGTCGGTAATCTTGGTTTTCAAGGTGCTGAGTGCTGCATCACATCGAAAAGGATTGTAGATTAGCAATACTTCCTATATTGCAACTGATTTAACAAAAAATAAAAATATTTCAATTTCACACAAAGCAAACCATAGAGACACACACCCGAACTGCATAGGTCTTCTGGTCAAAGGGAAGATAAAATTGAATTTCCGTGTTATAGCAAGCCACTCTTCGTCATACTGAATTTCGTAAGGTTCCGGGCCAGATTCAATTTCAAGAATCTAGAGAATAAACAACAGCAAAACAAACTGAATTAGCTTCTAGATAATGGCAATCGTGAAGTGCATAAAGAGAGTACCTGTAAAAATTTGCGCCCTGGAAGGCACTTATCAAGTGCCAGGAACTTTGTAATGGGACCACCTTCCCCATGTTGAACAATAGCTGGGAATTTGCAGTGGAGATGAGCCGAAAACCAGTATGGTGGTTTCAGTTTGTCCAGCAATTCTGCAGCAGCTTTACTTCCCAGAGTTCTTTCCTGAATCTGACAATGATTTATGTAAAAGATATATGGTGTTAAATAAACAACAGCAATAGAAAGCCCAGCCAAACGACTAAAACAATTAAGCTTACTCTATTAACTACCCTCCATTTAAATTTTCCACTATATTCATTAACTGAAATCATGTGAGGCCTCTTACTCAACTAATAAAGAGAAGACATGCTAAAGCATTTGGGACGTCACAACGATCATCATCATCATTATCTAAGGTTTATCCCAACTAATTGGGGTCAGCTACATGAATCCTGTTCCGCCATTCCACAAGGACCATATCTTTAGTTACCATAGTTGGGATGTCACATCAACACCACAATCAATCAAAGATTTAGATGAGATCAACAAGATTGCCATCAGATATATGGAAAAAAATCATTGGCGCTACAGAAATTTTATTTAAATGAAAGGATCATTGAACATCAACTATCCAACTTAATAGCTTTAACCAGGGATTCTATGAGAATGTGCTATTTTATATTTACAAAGCAGTCTAAAAAGTGCGACCCTTACATACCTGACACTACCTCTTCCTTGAGAAAAAACAAGTTTCTTCCAGATTCCATTTCCGTAGTGATACCAACAAGGTTAATATGTGAAATGAATATATAATTGCTTCCTCAAAAGCGATTCTATGCATCTAATAACACCAATCATATAGAAACCAAGTTTCGGTATCTCTAATGTGCCCTCTTGTAGTGGCCTGCTCATAAAATCCCTACCATAGTTTTTATTGTCCGAGCGCTATAGAACTGTAGAACCCTCCCTCCATAAAGTGTTTTAAGTGACACATGGGATTTCCAATCATCAATCCGGATGATTCATTCAATAGTACCATTGAGAGCAAGCCATGGTGCAAGAATCACAACAATCGGATGATCCGGGCCAATTTGTGACAACCATCTATTGTTTATGAGACAGATCACACAGGTAGAATCATCAAACCAAAGTGCTACTTTGGAATCATAAGCAATACAAAGTGGGATCTATAAATAGATGTTGTTTCAAGATGATGATTTGACCTATTTTGTTTCTACGCTCAATCTTGGCTGTCCATTTTTCATGCTATTGATCAGATGTTTAGGATAATCTGATTGATGTGATTTTTGCAACATGGCTTGATCCTAGTAGAATGAATGAATGAACAATTCAAATCAATGACAGCTCACACCAAATATCATTCAAAAGCTCTAGGGATGTTGCTAACATCCCCATGAAGGTAAGGACATTAGCAAAACCACAGTGTGCGCACGCGCACATGCATACAAAGCATGCTCAATGTTAAACAAGAGAAATGTAGCATTTGAAGTTTTAACTATAATGCTGGCTTTTTTCTTTTCTTTTTTCCTAGTTAAAGGTTGTGATCAAATAGGTCTATTCCTCACAATAAGATGCAGATATGGGTGGGATAAATAGAGACACTTGGATCTGAAAATTATGAGTAACTAGTAAGTCGCTAAAAGATTTGTTCTTGCTCTATTGCACAACCCTCCATTTGGAGTTTCCATTACATTCATCAAGTACGTGTTGCTCCCAAGTTGAGGCAACTAAAGGGAAGGTACGAAAATGTGTGTGAAATACATAAAATCAAGCCTATTTGAGACCATACCATCAAGAACTCTATAGTTGTTATGGCACATTTGCTTCAAATGAGATGCACCTTGAACATCGGGTATGACAAAAGAATGATAGTATTTCCAACTAGCTTGATTGAGAAATTCATTTCATAAGATCACAATTTTGTATTGATGTGCTCTAGAAATGTGATCACGGTATGACATAATTACCTCTTTCTCGAAAAAGGGTTTTTGACGAACAAGTTCCTTCCAGTTTCCATAGTCAGTGATGCCAACAGGCCAATCATGCGAAATGAAAATATCGATTGGTTCCTCAACTTGCATGAGCTTGTGCACATCGTACTCACGCACGTGATATATAGACCGAATATCACTCTCGTTATAAGGAGCCCTCTCAAAATGTCCTGCTCATGAAACACTGAAAAAATTTTGGATACACCAAGGGTAGTAGAATCACATGATAAGTACCATGTAACTAATCCAACAATCCATATGCATCTTGAATGTAAATAAGGCAATGCAACATTCAAAGACTTAATTATCAATCCCTTTTTTCACTATAATACATACATGGATGATACAAGAGTTACGAAATGCAGGGATGATTTTAAAAGAGGGTGTAAAGGCCTTTAGTAACAAAATAAAAGATGAAAGAGAAACCATGTGAATGATAAGATTAACTTGCCTAGAGAGTAGTGCCGTGCATTATAGATTCCGGATAGCCCACCAATGCGGATGTTGCCAAATTTGATAACTCCAGCAAAGCCCAAGAAATATATGTTAGGTGCTGCCCATCCTCCATAGTACCTACAAAGGCAGCCAATGAGTTGAGTGCATTACAACATAACCCCAGAAAAATCTAAGAAATCCAATACTTGAACGAAACCAGATAAATTCTGTCATCTATAGAGAAGTACACTCCACCAATAGAATTCGTACTTTTTTTAATAAAAAAGATAGAAAGAATTCGTACTATAAACATAAACCAGTCAGAAGACACAGAACCATTAGGCACATGCCAAATCAACATTATAGTAAACTCAGGAGACTTTACAGTAAAGTAAGAAACTGAAAGATAATGGCCACTCGCACAAAAAGCAATAAAAAGGAAAAAATAAACCAACTAAACAAGATCGATGACAAACAATACCAAAATGCAAAATTTATAGCTTACGATGATGGTTTAAGCAATCATCATCAACAAATTGGGGCTGGCTACATGAATCATGTTCTGCATTCGACTCTATCACAGGCCATAAGGGGCGCCCTAGCCACCTTTGCCCATGTCTCACTGCACCCAGGTTCCGATGCAGCATGTTACTTATAGGGAATGCCCTAGGCATCTAAGTGTGGTGATTAAAGTACAAAGAGTTGACTGCCAATAGCACAAAATTTAAGCATATGCATTTCTGATTGTTACAGCCATGGATTTGAACTTTAACATACTTCACTAAATTCACTCCAATACATAGACAGTGCATAGAGTTTACAGCCACCATATCCTTACGACCCATATCGTAACGGTAATGGTGGTGGCTGTTATGGCCTCCATTACTGTTACGGAATACCATGAACTTGCTATATAATAAAAATTAGAAGACAAGACAAAAGCGTACAATCTAAACCTTCATAGCTTTTGGTTTGTGTGTATTCATGGTGCATGCTTTTGAGAATAATCCACCAGAAATTTGTGGGTAAGTAGGGAAACTGAAGAGAAAACCAAATGAGATCTGAATGATTGTAAATGGTACTTTCTATGTTTCACAGTTAAATAAAAAGGACAAAGATTTGCTTGAGACTTGCTTGTAGCTAGTTGCTATTGTACTCAAGGCACCTATGGGGTATGGTGCCCTCCTTGTAGGAGGGACTTATCTGATGAGGAGGCAAATGAGTTGTCAGACTGTTGGAGTGCTTGCAGCATTTTCACCAATCTTTGTCTTCATCGGATGCCCCGGTTTAGAGTGCCTATCCATCGGGTAAATTTTCAGTTTGAACTTTCTATAACTTGACCCATAGAGCTTCATCATTTCCAAATCAGGATTTCCTTCACGGCCTCTGGTTTTATGGTACTCCATCTAAGGTGGCGACTTTCGCTTGGTTGGTGGGAAGAGAGAATATTAACCATAGATAATTTTTAGAAACGTTTGATGATACTTCCCAATGTTTGCCTCATCTAAATAAATGAGGCGGAGACGATAGATCATATTTTTCTTCATTGCCCACTAACGAGGCAAATTTGGTCTGGGTTTTTGGTATTGTTTGAAGTTGCACGGGTTATGCCTTTTACGGTCACCGCACATTTTTGGGCCTGGCAAGATGGGTTTCTTGGTAAGGTCGAGTTATCCATATGGCTCTTGGTCTTGCTAGAAGTGTTCTAGAACATTTAGAAGGTGCTTCCTCAATAGCAAAGGCCCCTGGGAGGAGGTCTTTTGGATGTCTAGAAGAGATGTTCTAGATTGGGTATCCGGAGTTAAGGATGTTAATGATTGTAAAATTGTCTTTGCTTAAGTTGTAATTTGGGGTTGTATTCTTTCCCTTAGGCTCGTTTGGTTTTTGTTGCTTTTTAATAGTATTGCAGTACTCTTCAAAAACCAAAAACTAAAAATAAAAAGGACACAAGGGGAGAAAATACAAAGGTTTAAAAAGAAAAGAAAAAAAAAAAAAAGAAGCATCAAGAGCTAGTTTGAAGGATTGGCCATGTTTCATGACTGTGTATGACAGCTTCAAGGCAGCACAACTGGATTCAGTGCCTTTTTTTTTCTTGAAGAGCTGAATTCATTTATTCTATCCCCCACAAAAAACAATAGCACATCCCACTGAAAATTCAAATCATCACTAGCATCCTAACCTTGTCAGTTGCCACAGCTATTTGTGGTCAACATAACGCATCCTGATTCGCCAATGATTCCTAAGGCTCTATTGTCGGTAATCTCATTACCTTGATCCAAGTCCATAGTCAAATCCAGCAAATTCCCAGTAACCGATCAAATCATTCAAAGAAAACCAAACTAAAATGATATACATGTTAAAACTCACAGTTCCCACAAGTAATTCGATGCCTCGTGATTCCCGCCAATGAACACAGTGGGAATAGGAGCTACTTCTTGTCCAGAGTAGTACTTCCAGAATGAGTTCATACTGCGGTACTTGGGTTTGACATTTAAGCTCTCCAAATCATTTTCATTCCGAACAGCCTGCTCAAAATAACAATACTCAGCCAATGGTCAGCCAATGGTTGCTCCATGTACAACTAACCAAATGATGAATTCTCGACAAAGAATTACAGGGTCCCGATCATCCATTAGGAACATGTGTACTGTCCATACTAATGCATCCAATCTGTGTAAGTGGGCCAATGGTTCAGTAATCCATGTTGTTTAACTGATGGGGCCCATTTTGGTAGAGGACTACTCCAATTATCTTCTAGATTGGAAGATTGCAAACCCTTGGTCAGTAGCCTACAAGTAGATGGTTGAGGACAAAAGCAAAGCAATGGTCTGGTGGAAAGGGCCAAACATCGGATGATGACCATCAGACAAATGGCCTGGATCAACAAACAATGGGCCTCAACTGTACAGACTAGGAACATCAGTGCACTGTACATGTCCCAGTACATCAGGGCCCCACAACCTCACTCAATACTCATACAGAGTATGAAAATTTACAGAAATGCACACAACAATTGTACGAGTTCATCCGAACAGTCCAAACCATGGGCCCCACTGTTGATAGTTCATGTGCCAGAAACAGCATCGCCCATGCATTATTGGCAAACATTTCAGAATTCAACAAGTGAATGCCCACTACAGCTCTCCAAGCCAATGCCTCCATCTACAGCAGGCCCCACAGCTTGAACGTTGAGGATTGAACTACAGAACAATTGCACAGTGACCATGCATACCTCACCCCCTACATTCCAATCGTTCTGGGGCAAATCGGGTCGGTACAATTCTGGGGCAAGGACAGGCGTACAACGGGACTTGCGCAGATTGGATGGTGTGGATTGAGGCAGATGTGTGCCACGTGTAAATGAACTAGTATAAAAGAGAAAAGGAAGGGTAGGGACCTGGAAGTCGCCACAGCAAAGGAGGAGATCGATCTTTGTATTCTCCACCTTCTCGAGATGTAGGAGAGTTGAATATACGTCATCCAGCTCTCCGTGCATGCATCCTTCTACTGCTATCTTTTTTTCACAGAAAGAGATGAAACGAAGGAAATGAAAATACTTCCAAGGAGAGAGAGAGAGAGAGAGAGAGAGAGAGAGAGAGAGAGAGAGAGGTTAGGCGATTTTACTTACTCTCATGCTTTTCGTTCCTGTTGCTTCTGCTGCTGTTGGAGTGGAGGTGGGATTGGAAGAAGAAACCCTAGAACGTTGAAGAAGAGGAAATGAAGAACGGCGCGTTTCGGAGCCGTTAACGGCCGGGTTCATTCGGGTCTCATGGCACCAAACCCGAACTAACCTGCCTTACCGGGTCCGGGTCCTTTCGGCCGCGGGTCACGTCCTTGAAGAGCCGTACTATACTCGGCTCCCCATGGTCCACCCAACGAATAATTTCCAACCTGTTATCCAACCCTTTCAATAAGTTAACCCATCATGAGGACCATATAAAACAAAAATCAGCTCTATCTACTCATCAGGTGGGCCACACCATGAAAATAATGTGTAGTAGCTATTGATAAATAATGTGGACCACTCAATGAGTATATATGGCAGATTTTTTCACAAGTTAGTCCTCGTGATGGGCAACCTATCGAAGATGTTGGATGTCGCAGACACATGAAAGCTATTGGATGAGACCCTCAAATTACTATAGATAATAATGCTAATCTAACTAGCCCCCACATGGTTGGAACCGACCCGACCAGATTTTAACCAGGGTCCATAATAATGGACCTACCCAGGACCATACTCGACCCCTAATTTTCAACACTGCTGAGACCTAAACGCTACCCGATTTTGGCATTAGGCCTATTAAAAATGGGTCCAGCCCATCAGGCCGGGGGTATCTTGAAAGTTGAAACTGGGCTGGCCTGGGCTCGGCTGGGCTGGGCTGGGACAATGCATCTAATCATGGATATCATCTGGCTGAAAGTTGGGTGGGTTCAACCCAACCGACTAGTGACCAACCCAATATTGGCTTGGGCTCGGGCATGATGTATCGAGTCTGATTTCAGGGTTGGGATATACAAACACCAGCCCGATAAAACTTGTGTCGGAGTCAGGTTGAGGCCTCGGGTTGCCCAATCCAACTCGAACCCGATTAATATATAAGTTACTTATAAATTATAATTGAACGTGGATCATCTTCTAGATAGATTTTGTGCTACACAAAACGACTTTTAAAGGAGTAGTTGTCCTCTATTTTAGCTTGTTTGTTTTAAAAAAAATAAAGTTTTTTTCCATAAATTACTACATATATGATTAATAAAATCACATATACAAAAAATAAAACATGTATTGAAATATAAAAGATTAATGTAATAACAAAAATATTAGCATGTATCCACCCAACCAACTCGTCCAAGCCCACTTGGGTTGGGCTTGGGTCAAGAATTCCTAACCGGATGTTGGGTTGGGTTGGGTTGGGGTTGAGGTATATGAACCTTGCGTTGGGCGAGGGTTGAACACCAACCCCTCCCAACCCACCGGACTTTCTGCCCTGATATCATCCCAAGCCATGAGCTAGAGGATATGGCTTCAAGGCCCAACTCAGCTAGTGAACTAAACCGAGCTGGACTGTATAGGCCCACAGAATAAAACTTAGCCCACTAATGCTAAATTAGTCGGCCGAGTCCTTATTTTCCATACTTGGACAAATGCAAGTTTATGTCTGGGCAATTAGTTATATGGCTTAAAATTCTGCAGTTATCCCACTTCTAGTTGTTAGCGCAATTCAGCCTAGTATTGGATAGATTCAGGCCCATCCAGCAATAACATCCAGTTTTTAAGTCAAATCTAGGGGAGTGGGAATGGGTCTGGTTGCCTGGCCAGGTAAGTCTTGGGCCCTATAGTAGCAGGACCAGGCCATTGATGAATGCTTCAGGGAGACATGCCATGCAGCACACAAGTGTAGATCTTGTCCATGTTGCACACAAGTATGAGATTTAGTCTGTCCATCCCAAGGCTCATGTGCAGATGCCTTGGATTATAAAGCTTAGGCTTATCCACTCTGTTTACACTCATTTTCGGTGCCTTGACGTGGAACAATGTAAGGTCATCATTTGTCGATGGTAATGAGTTGGAACTAGCAGAAATCATAATCACACTCGGGAGTATCTTTAGTTGGTATTCCTTCAGCGTTACATGTTCCATTAATAATACAGAGGTACAAACCTATGCACATATCCTTAAGAGAACAAATTGATGGATGCCACATGACTATGATTTAATATGTCTTAACATGTCTATAAAAGACTTGCCAAGAGGTCGGATCTTATCATGTATCCGACTATGGTACACCTAACAAGATTGTTTCTCACAATCATTTCAAAATGAAAGAGTTTTTAAGAGACTTTTGGAAAGTTTGTAATATTCAAGAAGGTACCAAACATTAGAAGATTGGATCGACATCCGAGTAAATCCAGCTATGGATTGGTCTAAATTAGGAAGGACAAACACTTCAACTAGATTGCGTCCTAATTCCTTACATCAATTGGAATTTTAAAAAAAATATATGAGAGCCCGATGGCATGATCCTATGGTTGTGGTTCTATAAAGCTCTTTAAATTGGTAATCCTAAAAAAAAAAAAAATTTATAGACTTTAAAGCAAAAAGTAAATTTCGATCAAAGAGTATATTTAGTCATTTTTTGCTCATGTTGCCTAACCGCCTGTGTTAGATTGTAACAAAATCTATCGTGACATTACCAACAATAGCATTGCCAACCACGATATTTCTAATTAAATTATATAAGTCGCCTGTTAAATTTCCTTTTATTGTTACCATTGTCCATTTAACAATTTTCAATCGACTCTTTTCACCAGAAAATGTATAGTCATTTTTACTGAACTTTTTCGATGATAGAAGGCTCTTTCGAAAGTTTGGTATGTGCTACACATTAGAAATTGTACGTGTAATATTATCAAACATAATAATTTTAATGTATCCAATCTCTATAATTTTAAATGTATTATTATCATTTATGTAAGCTACGATACCATTACATAACTAACATACGTATAAACAATTTCTGTGTTGAGTTATACGTTAATCCCCTGGATCTGCCATCCATTGATGGTTCAGGTTCTCTCGAGGAATTATTACTGGCAACGAGTATCTGTCAACACGTATATGTCATTGGATGCAACCCAAGGTCACGTCAAATCAATCATCTGGTCTAAAACGCGGGTCCAGGACTAACCCACTAGCCTTGATGATAAGCCCAAGACGGACTGGAATCTGACCGCAGAATACTGGATTTTAGGGCGAAACCTTTAGCCCGCTTATTTTGGACCCAGTGCCCGGCGCCTGGCCCCAGCTTTCATGGGCATTCTTGTCATTTAGATCTTGCATAGAAGTCGGTAGCTGGACTCGGCCCAGGGCATCCATAAATATCCTGGGCCCAGGCCTAGGTTTTTTTTTTAAACCCATGAAAGCATCCAGCCAATTTAGGGTGCCTTTGGTTAACATGAAAATTGCCATTTCACTAGCACAGCTTGTTGGTCCACCGGATGAATGGCCCAGATCAATGAAAGGTGGACCCAAAAACTGCACACATGATTGGATGGATGGCCAGCTCCGGCTAAAATATGTGTTGTATCCACTCCGTTCATCCGTTTCGCCAGCCCATTTTAGGTAAAAAGCCCAATCATGAGGAAAACAAAAGATCAAATGGACCACACTACTGCAAACAATGGGGATTGAACGCCCACCGGTAAAAACTTTCTACCGGCCCAGAAGTTATAGATCAAGCTGATATTTGTGTTTTGCCTTCATCCAAGTTACCTTAACGGACTGGATGACAAATAAACATCATGGTAGGCTCTAGGAACGTTTTAACGGTAGGGTCAATATCCCACCTGTTCCTTGTGGTGTGGCCCACTTCAGATTTGGATCTGCCTCATGTTTGGGTTCATGCCCCTACTTGAGCTGGAGAAAAAAAAATGGACGGCGCAGATATAACACATACATTATCGTGGCCCACAGAGGTTAGTGCTGCAGGAATCTTACAGCAGCCGGGTGCTGCCGGCAATCAACGGTCCGATGCAATCTGCAGTTGGGCGCTGCGAGAACAACATTCTAGCTACACCGTCCGATGCATGCAACGTGTAGTACATTGTGCCAAACGTACGCCGTAGTGTCCGAATAGTTCTGAGACGTGATATGTGGACCCCACATCAATGGTGATGAAATGCAATAAGAAATGCGAGGCATACCGCGCGAGGATTCAATGAACAGTCCATCCGCGTTACTCGTGTGAGAGATCCAGGCTGTTTATTTCACACTGCAGACCATGAACATGGCCTCGCCCAGAAATCATGCGAGTTAATTCATTAAGTGGGCTACATATACAGGAGAAAAATGGACGCTCGGGATTGAAAAATCTGACTACCGGTCTATACTCAACTTATCTGTGTGGCCCACTTAATAAACATACCAGCCTGATTTTTTAATCAAGTCATGAACACGCTGGGACCAAGCTCATGGATGACCCAGATCCAGCAAACACGTGCCATCCCCACATACGCACGCGGATCCCTTTTACATCTCCCCTCGCGCGAATCGTTATGGTAACTAGAACTGAAAAAATGAAACGCATGTATGAAATTTCTTCCTCCATACATACATACATATACTTAGATACTTAGATATACACATTCGGGAATATACACGGAAACATCGGTGTATTTACAGAGACCAGCAGCTGAGTTCGAGGGCTTTTTGGAACCTGTCCTCCAACGAAGAAGAATCATCGCTGCCTTTGGATTCGAGGGCAGTTTCGACACGTCGACGGAGACCAGAAAACCACTCATGGAAAAACCATTTTCCGGATATGCTGACGTGGCAGGTGGTTTGGGGTGGGGTTTGAGGCTTCCAGCGGTACCAAAGGAGGAGCATCGCAGCTGTTGGAGCCATTGGTAGAAAGATATAGAGCGATATGAGTCGTTGATGAGAGCGATCGTTACTGATGCCTGATGTTACCTATGTATAGAGAGAGGAGGTTTTGGATACGCTTGAGGAGTATGAATTTTTGTACGCACGCATACACCAACTCTATGTGTGGATTAGATGTGCGTCAATCTAAACCGTCCAAATTGTGAAATGCTTTGTGGATTGGACATAACAGGAAAATATTATTGACTTGATGATATAAAATTCCCACGATGGATAACAAATGGACGGTCACAAAGAAAGATCAAGGGGTAAGATATTGGTGAACATGTGTGCATTTATATGTGATGGAATTTAGCTAATCATTCTGATTTTTGGGCTGTGTCCCATATTGAGTGGGACCCAATTGGACAGTTTGGATCGAGCATGCGCATGCGTGTGGATGATCATACTTAGCCAGAGTATCAATGGTTTTACTCGCATAGATAAGTGTCGCGTAACAGAGAGATCTGACTTCTGACAGAGAAACTGTGGGTAGTGGAGATGGCAAGAAAGAGCACTAGCATACGCCTGAAAGCAACTATCATGATGAGGACCGTTCAAGAGGTGTCCATAGAAAATGGCCCAAAATTCACGTCTTTGGAAGATCCAACCTATTGAAACAAAATGAATGATTAAAATTAAAAAGCCATAGGTCACATTCAACTTGCAAAAGTACATTAATTGAAATATTAACGTAATCCGAACGATGTAACTATTAGTTTTTATCCTACCCATAGTTTGGATAATCTATCGACTATTACCAACTATCATAGAAGCGGTTAAGATCTCATGGATCATAAACTCTGGGTGCTCCCGAGATGTACCTGTCTTTTTTCCGGTGTGAAAATGCCAAAACGGGCAAGAGTGGTAACTGCGAACTACTAACTAGTAATACTCTGTGGGCGGTACGCGAATTTCCTGTGCCCCTCCCAGGCGGAAACTACGTGGGACCTACCGTGATATCCAGGCGACATCCGTACCGTCCATCAGTTTTTCCATACGACTCTAAGACATAAGGCGAAAAACAAGGAAGATCTATAACACGAATGGGCCACATGACAAGAAAGTGGGGATATAATCGCCCACCATTGAAACCTTCCTGGGGCCACAGAATTTTTAGATCAGGTTGATTTTTTTCTTTCAAGTTCATCTCAATGGAAATATCGTTATGAGCAGTTTGGATGGCATTTAAACATCAAGCTGGGGCCCAGGTAACTTTCAACGGTTGGGTTTCCATCCCCGCTTTTTCCTAACGTGTGTACCACTTCAGCTATTTATCTAAATCATTTTTAGTTTCATGTCCAAATATGAGCTGGTGAAACTCATGGACGGTGTGGATTTCACACAGACATATCCGTGGTTCCACGTAGCTTCCGCTACAGGAACTTCCTGCTGGCCGGCGGCATTGACCATTCGCCTCCCTATGGGTGGACGTTGTTGTGGGGCCGCTGTTTTTCGGACGCAGTTGCCTGTGCTTCCCACCCACGGAATTTCTGTGGTCGGAAGCTACGTGCGGCCCATTGAGATGTCTGTGAGAAATCCACACTGTCCATCAGTTTATCCAGTTCATGTCAGGGCATAATCCCAAATAATAGATGCAGATCCAAAGCTCGAGTGGACCACACTACAGGAAACGGTGGGGATGGAACCCCTACCATTGAAACCTTTATTGGGCCACGGAAGTTTTCAATCAGGCTAATAGTTGTGTTTTCAGTTCATCCCACGTAGAATTACCCTATGAACGGTTTGGATGGCATACGAACATCATGGTGTACTCCGGTAGGGTTTCCATGGTGAGCACTTCCATTCCCACTGTTTCCTGCAGTGTGTTTTACTTAAATCTCCGATCGATGTAATTTAAGATCACGGGCTAACATGAGCCGTAGAAAATGATGGACGGTGTAGATGTCTTACGCACATTACTGTGAGCCCAAATTTAGCTTCCCAAGCGGGCACACGGCTCGAGTCAGACAAAATTCAGGTTTTAAATAGGCCCGGCCCAAAAAGTCAACCCCAGCCCGGCCCGTTGACAACCATGCAGAAGGGCACGGGCTTTGTACTATGGCAGTCGTATAAGGCTCCATACACATGCACTAATATATTGTACACGTGTCATATATCAACACAACTTAAACCGAACAAATAGTGAGATCTACTAAGTCACGGTCCAAAAATCAGAATAGTTTAGCAATCTTAACCTGTGATTTTTGTGGACACATTTTTGTTAAAGCAGAACCGTTAGATATTTTTCATTTTCAATCATCCATAAATATCCACCAATATGATACCAAATGATCAAATAATCTTAATTTCTGATTCATGATACACCTAGATTTGGATGCTTAACTTGGATAGTTAAATTACATTACTTACATGGCATGTATGCCATTTCTAAGTGCCTGCGTATCATCACCCTCTCCGGAGTATAATTTCTTTCTTTTGTAAAACAAGCGTTCATTGACGAAATGCAAAGGAGAGCGAGGGCACCAAGAGATCGCCATGACCT
Source organism: Magnolia sinica (assembly GCF_029962835.1). Taxonomy (NCBI): domain Eukaryota; kingdom Viridiplantae; phylum Streptophyta; class Magnoliopsida; order Magnoliales; family Magnoliaceae; genus Magnolia; species Magnolia sinica. Next base: position 65,083,153 of record NC_080588.1, read on the forward strand.
AGCCAGCCACCGAGGGTCCTTGGGGGCTCACATTGATGTATGTGTTGTTGGAATATGGAGTTTGAAAAATTATTTAAATAAAATAAATTAAAAATTAAAAATAAAATAAAACTTATCGATTTATAGAAGTCGAGGCGTGACGTGAGTCACTCGGCTTGAAATCGAATTTTCTCCCCTTGGACAGCATCCCAAGTTTAACAGGTTTCCAGAACAATCAACTTCCAGGATACAACGACTATGACCCGGTCCCAGCGATGCACTCACTGTACACGGGCTCGAACCACTTGTAGTCTTAACCCGAACTAGAAAATACTTAGAATACATTTTTAAGAAGAAATCTGATTTTGTTAATCTATCTAAAAACTTAAAATTAGAAGTCTATTTATAGACTTTGTGAAGACACCCTTTCATAAAGGGTTGTGACTATTGGGTTTAAACCCAAGCGGTGTGACCCTTAGGCTTCAAAAGACGCAACTTTTCAAAATAAAACTGAAAGGATATAACCTTTCAGTGAAAAGACACATCCGTAGGATATTTTGAAATACTAAATTATTTTAAAATAATTTAAAATACAACAATCCCCCATTTGTTTCAAAATTTTTGACATTTCAGGTTAAGATGGAAGAGTTGTGCAATGGTGCAGGTGTCACCATAGACTTGAACCAACATTAGAGTAAACATGGCAGGACTACAGGAATCAGGTGACACTATAGTCTTGAACCTGATTCCTTTTGATGTAGATTGCAAGTACATGCCACTCACACAACTTTTCCGCTATAAGTGATTTTGTGGTTCGGTGCGTTTCGGTCATGCACCATTACCTGAATTTCATGAGTGCTTTAGAAAATTCGTCTACATTCTCATAGGAAGCGGCCTCCACCTCCACACCCATATAGGTGAATTTCATTAAGTGTATGCAGTAACTGTATACACCACCAAATATATGGCTATGGATTCATTAAGAGTTCTAAAAACTCATCCTTTTGCGTTGCTGCTCGCATTGTACACTATAAAAGGGGCTCATTTATATCAGTGCAATCGTCTACCTTGTGTCTTATTGTTTACTCATTGAACCTATCTAATAGGATCTCTACTCGTATAGGTTGGGTTACCAACACTGGTAGCTCATATATTAAGTTCAGCCCCATTCCCTTCGATGTATCATTGACTAATCTTTTAGATAGTCACTTGGTCAGAGGATTTATGACCCGTAGGCCTTTTACCTCCACCCGTCATTGCTCCATCAGGCTTTTTTCTCATACGAGTTTGGCCATGTCTTAGTCTCATTGTGGTTAATCATCCTTTCAGATTAGCTACGGATCATCGTATTGGTAAGCTATTGCCTCACCAACCAGCTACTCATAAATGAGCCTCTGTTAAGGCTGATTCCTCCTTTTGCTCCTCAATTAAGTCTTTGACAGTCAGTTGTAGCCTCTTTAATTATTCATATCTTAAGCCAAAGCATACTGAACTCATTTCTATCCTCATAGAGTCAACAATTATGACTCCATCAAGTAATAGATATTGAACATCGCTTTTATTATGATAGTTGTCGTATCATCGGCTCTGAATACAACCAACTTTCTTATCTTTAAATGTACTCTTACAATGCAAGCAAATTCACTAGCCCACTATTCAAGTAACTGGTGATAAAGTCAATTGACATTATTGTATCTGCAATATAAAGAGGCTGGAGTAATCTGTCATGCATAGACATATGACAACTAAAATAGAGTATAACTTTCATATAATCATATCGCAATATTATCATGTTATCATATGTTCCCTAATACATGAAAGGTTGACCAATTTATCAATTAGTGATTAAAATTCAATACAATCAATGGATATTTGGCAACTGAATATCGAGGAGAAATGTTCAAGTTCATTATCAAGTATCTTGATCGATGGATTGAACAATGGGCTCCATAGGTGCATAAATTTGGCCAATAGATACATTTGTTGATGGTAAAATAACATAGTTCATCAAATGAACTTATACTGTCATATGAATACCAATCCTAAATGTCCAAATCCAGCCTCCAATGAGAATAAAATATAGCCTGAAAATTCCATTGACCCAACAATCGTCTTTGCATTCAAACCACTAATAATTTTCTTTCTACTATTCATTTGATGGCTACCAATTTGATCATTAAAACATTCAATATGTTTAATTCCAGACACCTTGTCTTAAAGACATACACATCAACGTAAAACACGTGCATATTGATCCATAACATTCAACATATATTTTTCTTAGTGCAAATCTTCAATTTTATGTCAACCCATTTATCAAATACATATTGACTAAACTTGGATTCCATGCGTTAAATAGTTTATGCATCCGAGTGCACCCCCACAATTTCAGATTTAGCCTTGATAGATATATCTATGGTCCACTTGATAAATTTATTAAGAAATTTTTTTCGTAAGAACCATCATATGAATTGACTAACACATGTCTTAGATTGGCACATGATCGGATGGAATTAACATTGAATTAATGCACATTTACTACTAGTCCACTTGAGAAATTCAAGTCACCATTTGCTTCATGATAAGTGAAACTTTAGAAAGACAATCATTCATTTAATGTGAGTTTCAAGTACTTAATATTCATAAAAGTAATACACATACAATATCTAGACCTTTTATCTATTGGGCATGCAAAAGGTAATATTTTTAAAAATACATCAGCCCAATCATCCCACATGGGCAAATATAATATTTGTATGGATTTATAATTTTGGACCCTTGTAATGCATCTAAGAACATAACCCCCACAATTTAAAATCTTTATAAATGAGATCTTTTCCACATATGTACAATATCTGAGTATCTATGTATCAAAAGTCATACATTATTTAATGTTTCATATTATAATGGAAACAATATATTTTGTATATGTAACACATGAATACAAGACTTGAACATATCAATCATAAATCCACATAAGATGGATCAAAGTCCACAAGATATATGCAATGATACAAAAGGAATAATGTGTGTTATCTATAGATACACAGTGATAAGTGGGCCCATGGTTTGATAGACTTGGCTATTGATTTTATTAAGTTCAATATAGCATACTCATTTATTCCTTGTGTGCACTCATTATTATAAAGGTTATTCATACTAATGGTTGGTCCATATTATAACTTAATTTTTAAGTCACTATAAATACAAAGAAGGACTTACTAATGAACTACTCATGTTACAAACATGTGTGCAGTGACGTCTTAGTATGTAACCGTGCATTCTATTGCATTTCTAAATATCAACATTAATATAACTATTCATTTTATGCACATCAATCACACAAAAATCAACTCCTTAACATGCACTTGATCAAAATGATATGTTATATTTGTTCTAGCACCATTGATATAGTAGGCCCCATTTTTTCACAATTCAGACCATGCACTCTTGTGCTACCCACCATCAGTCGCCATCAAATATATTCCCAAAATTTCCTATCATAAAGTAGACAGTAAACCATCCACTTGTACTTTATAAGTTGGACATGTAAGATTGTTTAATGGAAGAATATTTTGGTGACACACATTATACATAGTCTAACACATTAGTTGAATAATCTTGATCATCAAAATTGGGCCCGGATTAAATTATCCAATAATATATATCATATAGAATTATAGATTGCATGTGTATAAATGACGGTGTTCTGCTAAAGTAGTAAAATGTTACCTACGAGAGCAAACTCACAAGAGAATAAACCCATGTGCAGTAGTTAGAATAGATGATTCTAACCGATATTTTAAAAAAATAACCCACAAATATCTTTTTCGTCATTCCATTGTCCTCTTTGCGTCACATCCACCATTATTATTAGAGATTGAAATGAATTCATAATTGGAGATGTAATATATTGGCCACAACTTGACTCAAACATTGGATCATACCATGTATAGAACTTTTGGAAGATCATAGGATTGGCAAAAGATGTTGTGATCAAAATAACAGATAATTGCAAATGGGGCAACAGATTAAGATCTTGTAAATCATATTCAACAACTTTCATACCACAACATGATTATCCAAAACATTCATCTAATAATTCCCACCATAAACAAGACATATCAATATTTATGATATCGTAAATCACAATATGCCATAAAAGAGCTAAAAACTACAGGCTGAAAAGAACTTTCAAATATAATTTCACATGAAAGTTGTGCATGCTGAGGATATTTGATCAGTCAGATTTTTTCTTTGTATGTTGCACTTGATGAAGATAGTGTTCGTATGTACAATACCATCATTGGTTCACATGGCATTTATGTTTTAAAGATTTTCTGTAAAAGTGGCTCTCATTTGTTTATAGATGTATGGTGGTTAAAAAAGTTCCTCATACTTGTGTCCCACCCTGATATCCTAGTTTTAAATAAATCCAGGATCAATCCTCATTGTTCACAAATGGTGAATATTAGTGGATACCTACTTGGTGTGGCACTACATATGACTTGATCTTGTTGTGTGTGATAGACTGACATTGTCAATGACATAAACATAAAAACAATCAATAGGCTATAGCACCAGTGCATAACTTAAAGCCTTTTAGATGATTTGTATAGGTGGTCCAAAGAATACTTACAACAAATATATGTAAAATCTTAACCATTAGATGGTATATGAGGGTTCCAGATTATATGTTTGATCATAGTCCAATCATTCTCATTTATAGATATCAAGATCTAAAGTACTCTAACCATTTTCAGTCGATGCATATGTTCACTTTTATACATGTGGTCCAAAGAACTTACATAAGAAGTATCTACAAGATCTTGATCATTAGGTGAGATATGACAACTCAAGATTATATGAGTCATGGCCCACAAATTGGGCTGGTATGATTTCATTTTGGGCTATTCCAACCAAATAGATGTTACCGTAATTTTTAAATAGTTTTTCAAACATATTCGATTTCAAGATTGTTAGAATATGGAGTTTGAAAAACTATTTAAACAAAATAAATTAAAAATTAAAAATAAAATAAAACTTATCGATTTATAGAAGTCGAGGCGTGACGTGAGTCACTCGGTTTGAAATCGAATTAGCTTCCCTTGGACAGCGTCCCAAGTGCAACAGGTTTCCAGAAAAATCGACCTCCAGGATACAACGACTATGACCCGGTCCCAGCGGTGCACTCACTATATACGGGCTCGAACCACTTGTAGTCTTAACCCGAACTAGAAAATACTTGAATACATTTTTAAGAAGAAATCTGATTTTGTTAATCCATCTAAAAACTTAAAATTAGAAGTCTATTTATAGACTTTGTGAAGACACCCTTTCACAAAGGGTTGTGACTATTGGGTTTAAACCCAAGCGGTGCGACCCTTAGGCTTCAAAAGACACAACTTTTCAAAACAAAACTGAAAGGATATAACCTTTCAGTGAAAAGACACATCCGTAGGATATTTTGAAACACTAAATTATTTTAAAATAATTTAAAATACAACATGTGTTTTATCCATGCGTTTCCGGGGTTCTGTGGGCCTCACCTTGAGGTATGTGTTTTATCCATAAGTTTCTGCTATTTCACATATCATGTTAATGCATTAGCTTAAAAATGAGATAGATCTAACGCTTAAGTGGACTACACCATAGGAACCGTAGGGTTGGAATGCCAACCCTTGAAAACTTCTTGGGCCATAGGATGCCGATTGCGTCCTACCCCTACTGTCTCTATCCAAGAAAAACGGCAGTCCTGTGGGTGAGCCCACCCTGATGTATGTGTTTATCCATGCTGCCTATTCTTTTTCTCATTATCATTTCAACGTATTAACATAAAATAAGTCAAATCAAATGCTGACTCTTGCATTTATTGTAAATTGCAGTTAATGTTTTGTGCATTTAATGCAACTCAAGTTTATTATTCGGTGTGGTCTACTTAAGTGTTGGATATACTTCATTTATGTGCACATACCTTAAAATGGTCCCATGGTAGAGATGGACATACAAATACATAACAGTGGGCACTAGAGTTGGGAGGGGTAGGATGCAATTGGCGTCTCATTTATGTTGTCTCTTCATCCAGATCTGTCTGACCTCATGAATAGGTTGGGCTGATAATAAACATCATTGCGGTCATCGTTGTCAATGGTGATGCAGCCTTTATCTTTGTATTCCACTCAAAAAGGTTCGTTCTTCTGCAGTGATCTAATTAAGTTTAAAATAAAAAATACAATGTTCTTCAACTGAAAAAAAAAAAAAAAAACATATTTAATGGCTTATTTGGTAGCAGCTTAAAATGAGTTCATCTCATTTGAGTTAATTGTAATCATGTATTAGGGATTATATAAATCATTGGTTATCAGGATTGTTTCTAATTGTTGCCAAAAAAATTGATCTCTACTAATTACGGTTCAATTTCATTAAAATGTTAAGTGGCTGCCAAACATGCCCCAAGATGATTTTACTAATTCGATTAGCATGTACACCTCAGCCCCTCTCTACACAATCAGTGATAACGGGATAATGCGGCCGGTGGGGTGTGGATGGAGCCACAAGATGGAGATCGACCGGAGATGGTGCTGCGTCGAGGTGGGTTCAAACGGAGTTCAAACGGGGAAGAGAATGCGGTTGAGGCTGGGTACTAGGGCTCCGAGATTTAGACGTGCAATAGACTAGTGGCAGGGAGATGGGTTTTAGGGCTGCTATTTTAGGACCAGAGTTGGTGTCAAGCAAGGGTGCCAGTGACGTGAGTCGACAACGAGGACCGCAACATCCGGTGGTGATGAGCTGAAACAACAGTTGTTTAGATAGATGGGCTCAATGCTTGATGGCCTGCTCTAATACGATGGTAATATTGGAGATGTAAGCGGGAATTTATGTTATGGAAATGTTTTGATTAAAAAATATTTTCAATAAAAATTATATAAATATGTATAAAAGAAATTTGTAAAAAAATCAGTTTTTTATGTTTTGGGAATAGTCCCATATTATCAAGGAGAAGAAATTTGTCTCAATAAGTAGGGTGTTGACTACCGCATGTGCACGGGCACAGTTACGGTCACGATCTTCGTCACGGTCACCAGTGTAAGACGGATGTGAGTCGCGGTGCGACAATAATCATGGGTCAAGTGGCCGGAGTGTTGTGGATAAAAGGTCTGAGAGAGACCTGTCTGCCTTATGTAAGGGTTAAAATTAGCCATTTAAGATGCATGGTGTCACTGCTCATGTAGTAATAAATTAGACCATGCAAAAATTGTTGTATATGACTAGCCCAACAATGGATAGCCACTGAGTCTAAATGACTACCATACAGCTGATTTTTCTACGTGCAAAACGGTTAGAAACTGGCAAATAATGGCTATTTTCTTATCGACAATTAGAAACGGTCATTTCGAGTTATGATCATGGACCAAAACATTAAACTACTCTAGCTTATATAAACAGAGCTTGGATGGTTCATTTTACTATCACAAACCACTCAAATCACTCTCTCATATGAACCAGTAAAACTCAAGAGTTTTCTGATCAAGCTATAACAAGGTTCAATATGAATCTTAGCCAACAAGTCCTCAAAAAACAGACCAGTGTAGTAGTTTAAGCCAACAATTTCTTTTCTGAATTTCTCTCTGATTCGGAATTTTTTAAAAAAGTTTTTTAATCTATTAGCAAACTGTGTATACGAATTTTCATTAGTAGTTTTTTCGTGCTTGCTAAATGTAAAATCATACACAGGTTCGTCATATCCTATAAGCTATTTGCCTGCAACTTGTTAGTAGCCTCAATTACTGTGAGGGGCGAATAACGCTTTAAGGACAGCATGATCACACATGCTTTAGCCTGTCATTAATATTTTTGAATTTTTTCTTTATTTCACAGAAATTACAAATCTGTAATTTGAGAATAACAGGTTTTTAACAATTTAGAGAATTATTCTATTGTTTTCTCTACCTATAGCTTTATTCAAATAAGGTTTACACGGAAGAATACAACGAGCACACAGGATGACTAACAGACAAATACGAAAGAAAATAAAAATCAGAATACATTGAAGGTGATAAAGATTGTCTAATCTAGCTTAGCCAGACATGGAAAGGGTCCATAAATTAATGTAGCTATCAGTCAAATGTTGCAAGCTGGCACCTGCTTGAGCAATGAAGCTGTCCATCAGATGGGACCCACTGTGCAGATATTCTAGCTCGAAAAGCAGGCCAATTGACTTCATCAGATGGCTGACTGATCACAGCTCATAGAACTGGTGGACAGGTACCTAACTTTTTTCTACCTGCACATTTGTGGACCACCTGATATTGAGGCAGGGGTTAAGATAATCACCCCCGTCTTCTACGTTGGCAGATGTAGCAGCATGTCGACGGCTGGGATTGATGCACACTTGGAATTAGCTAAAATCTTATAAATATACATGACAAAGCAGCACTGCATAGAGAAAAATAAAATAAATTCTTTCAAGAGGAGCCGTACGATTTGATTAAAAAAAATCACATGTGAGGATGAAGTCCTTCAAAATCTTCGTGTGTTATACTGTGAATTTTCTGAGATTCTACAGTTACTTTAAGCTGCCATCATTCAAGGTTATTGCAACTGGAGCAACTCCATACATGATTGCCTTGAGCTGCATTTGGACATGAGATCATGGTCTATAATGTAGAGAAACTGAATGAAATAAGCATGAAGCTACCAAAGAGGAATTATATGATCCTTGAACCAAAACTCTGCAAATCAAACTCGGGCTGTCAGTTCTAATGAGCGGCACCCACGGTCTGGAAATCAAGAAAGTTGGTCTGTTTCGCTCCACCGGAGATGGATGATGCCTAGAAAATCTTTACGATGAGAAAATGATAACCCTGCCAATTCCGGTGTATGTCAAACCACCACTTTCTCTAAAAGCTGAGCCATTAGATAATGTCATATCAATGTATATCAAGGGACTCTAACACTCACTCTAACAGAAACATATTGACAAGAGTAAAGGGGCACTCACATATCAAGAGACTTCAACACCCCCGCATAAGAATATACTGACGAGGGTGGAGGGCCACACACCGTAGATACATCGGGCTTGATTTCCCAGTCCTGGGCTGGACTTGATTTTCGTGGCTCTCTTTGGGAAAATATAATACCTAAGTATATTTGTTGCTCTCAAGATTCGAACACTCTAGCCTACAAATTAGACAACTCAGTAGAGAAATATAAGTTCACATCCATCTTAAATCAAAGTCCAAAGATTAGTAGACGGCATGTTCCAATCGAAGATTTTATTTTTTTTTCCTTTTGGCGTGACCCACAGATTATGGTGCACAATATACCAATGATCTGGATAATCGTACCATGGTCCTAATTGTATTTGTTTATAAACCTTACACTTTCATCCTGTACAAGAAACAGACAAAATTCATCAAGTTACAAACAAACATAAAATAAAAGCTTGTTGCACTATAAATATCTTTATTTTACGGTGATACCAAGCTTGTTGGTGAAAACCATCTCTAATACTTGGTGGTGAATTTTCTGATCATAGAGACAAGATGCTTAACAGCTTATTCTTGACATTTATCTTGAGTTCTTCTTGAATGATTCAAAATTCATCATTAGTATTTTGCTAGACCAAATGAAAACTCTTTTAATTTTACTTTTGAAGAAAGGCCCAAACTATCTATTATTTTATGGGATTTTTTCGTATAACCACGCCATTTCTAGATAAAGCCCCTCTTTCATATGGACTAACGCCAAGTCGCCAAGGGAAAGAAACATGCTGTTAGCTTGTCTAAATAACGGATTTACCCAACACTTTTTATTTTTTACTGTTATTGCTTGCAAGGGGTAGACCTGCGTAGGATTCTTTGAGGCCCACCTTTATGTACGTATGTGATCGACTCTGTCCATCCATTTTGTGATCACATTTCACGTCATGAGCCCAAAAATTGGCCAGATCTGAAGCTCAGATGGATCCCATCATAGAAACACTTGTGATGGAACGCCTACCATTAAAAACATGTTGGGGCCAAGAAAGTTCCTATCGACCAAGCTAATTTTGAGACTTTCCTTTGGCCTTATCAACTGCTTGGATGGACCTGATAAATATCAGGTTGGGCCCTATGAAGTTACCGATGGTGGGTGTAAAAACGGAAGCGTATTGGCTGGTATACCTCACACCATCTATATGTGTTGACGTCACCTAGTTACGTGGGTCTGATCATGAGGTATGTATTACATCCAAACTGTCCATCCATTTGATGAGCTAGTCTTAAGGCTTAAAATGAAAAATAACATAGATCTAACTATCAAGTGGACCACACTGCAAAAAGCAGTGGGGGATTGAACATCTACCATTGAAACCCTTTTTGGGGTCACAGAAGTTTTGGATCAATATGAAATTTGTTTTCGCTCTTCATTCAGTTCTTTTTGACCTTATGAATGGATTGGACGGAAAATAAATGTTGTGGTGGGCCCTATGAATTGTTTAACAGTGAAAATCATCATCCCAGCTGCTATTTGTGGTGTGGTCCAGATGATTTTTAGATATGATTCATTTTTTGGATAATGCTCTAAAATGATCTCTAAAAATAGATGAAAGGTGTAGATGTAATAAATACATCACTTTGGGGCCCATGTAACTTTGAACTCCTTTGAACAACTCGGAGCTCGAGTAGCGTCGATGCTCGTCTTTGCATGACACGTGCCTATCAGCTAGACCCCACCGCAAATAGCAGCGGAGATAATGATTTTCACCGTTAAAAAATTCATAGGGCCCACCATCACTTTTATTTTCCATCTAATCTGTTCATGAAGTCAAAAATACTGGATGAAGAGGAAAAACAAATTTCATATCGATCTAAAACTTTTGTGGCCCCAAAAAGGGTTTCAATGGTAGACATTCAATCTCTCACTACTTTTTGTAGTGTGGTCCACTTGATAGTTATATTTGTCTTATTTTTCTTTTCAAGCCTTAAGACAAGCTCACCGAAAGGATGGGCAGTTTGAATATAACAGGTAACTCGTAACCAGACCCACAAAACTTGTTGACATACATCAGCTATATGGCTGATGTGAGGTACACCAGCCAAATCCGCTTCCTTTTGCAAGAGTTCTGTGGAGGCAAGGTGGGGCTACCTTGATTTATTTTTGAGAAATCCACTTTGTCCGATATCATGTTAGGACATGGGATCAACGTTGAGGTGGATCAAAAAAAGTGTGCCACAGGAGAGAAACATGAGAAAAGAAATACCAATTGTTGAAACCTTCTTGGGCCTCACCTTTGTGTTAATATGATATCGCAACCGTTTATAAGATCATTCTCACTGTGATGAGCTGAAAACACAAAAAACCTTAGTCTAATACAAAACTTTTATGGCTATACTAATGTTTCAACAATGGTCACTTAATCCCCATTGTTTTTTGGCCCACTTGAGTTTAGGATCTGCCTCATTTTTAGCCTCATGTCCTAAAATGGTCTAAAAAACTAGATCGGGATGAATTTCTCATAATCATTAAGGCCCGTTGTTAAATCTGAAATCTAAAAGCTTGAATCCGAAATTTGAAGTCAAATAACTTGTTTGCTTTTTGGTAATTATGGGAGAAGTCTGAAAATTAAGTATCAAATTTAAAACAACGTGTTTGTTAATAAACATCTGAAATGTCTGAAATATGTTAATTTGATGCATTTGCCCATATTTCCAATTTGGAAATGTTTTATATTATAAAGAAATTATTTTTTTATTAAATGAAAATAAAATTATTCTATTAAATTCAAATAAACTAATTAATTAAGAGAAAGTTAAAATATCATTATTCATAAAAAATAGATAAATTCCTTATGTTGCCCCACGAATATTTCAAGTCAGGACGTTCAATCCTCACGTTTTAGGCCCACTTGGTTATTGGATCCACCTCAGTTTCAGTCCCATGTCCTAAAAGAAACTCATAAAACTGATGGGCAGGGTGGATTTGTCACAAATATGAAGGTGGGCCCCACCTACGTTTCCAGCACAAGGAATTCTGCAAAGTGGCTTTAGCAGTAAATTCGGCATATGGACGGACACGGATTTCCTAACGAAAGCCTTTCGCATAAAGTTCCAGCATAAGGATTTTAGGTGGGGCCCACTATGATGTTTGTAAGAAATCCAACACATCCATCCGTTTTCGAGTTCATTTTAGGACATTCAACCAAAATGAGGAGTATCCAAAACTCAAGTAGGCCATACAAGATGAAAAAGGGGGGAAATGAATGCCCACTATTGAAACCTTCTTAGACTCTACCTTAATGTTTATATTCCATCCAAACTATTTATAGGTCATTTTGACTGAGATAAAGTGAAAACACCGTGAACTTGAGCCGATACAAAACTTTTGTGGCCATATAAATGTTTCAACGTTGATAAAAAAAAAATTCCCACTATTTCCTATCATGTGGCCCATTTAAGTTTTGGATGCATCTTATTTTTAGCCGCAAGTTCTAAAACGAGCGGACTCGAGGCGGATTAGATAATTACAAGTTGAGTAGCGAGACTCACTATTGAAGTGACGTCACCAAGTTTTGTGGGACCCACCATGATGTATGTGTTGTATCCACACCATCCATCCATTTGGAGATATCATTTTAGGGCATTAGACAGAGAATTACTTAGATCAAAATCTAGAGTGGACCCCACCACAGAAAAAAGTGGGAAGAGTGATGCCGACCACCGACGAAACCTTCCTAAGGTCTACTATGATGTTTATCTTAGATCCAACGTGCTCATAAGTTAAGACGGACATGAAAGAAGGTAAAAATACAAATTTCAGCTTGATCGAAAACTTTTGTGACCCTTAGAAATTTTTAATGGTGGATGGCAGTTGTGGGGTCTACTCGAGCTTTGGATTTGACTCGTTATTTGCTTCATACACTAAATTTATAACACCAAATGGATGGACGGTGTGGATACAACACATACATGATGGTGGGTCCCATGTAACTTGGTGATGTCACTTTAGTAACGATTCTCGCTAATCAACCTGTCAGTAGCTACTCCGCAGATGTGGATTTCCTATGAAAGCCTTTCGCAGGAAGTTACTGCGCAAGGATGTTGGGTGGGGCCCACCATCGTGTTTGTAGGAAATATACTCCGTTTATCCATTTGGTGAGCTCATTTTAGGACAAGCAACCAAAAAAGAGGTGGATATAAGACTCAAGTGGGCCACACGAGAGGAAACAGTGGGGATTCACTGAGAACCGTTGAAACATTCTTATGACCATAAAAGCTTTGTTTCAAGCTATTTTTTTTCCTACTCCGCGTCCTTCGGGGGAAATCCGCGTTATCGGACGGATGCGGATTGGCTGGTGTACCACACACCAGCTATGTAGTTGATGTGTTGATGTCAGTAAGTTCTGTGAGTCACATCATGAAGTATGTGTTATATCCAAACCGTCCATCCATTTTTCGAGCTTGTCTCAAGGCTTGAGCCAAACAATAGGGCAGATCTAAGGATCAAGTATACTAGAATGCAAAAAGCAGTTGGGGATTGAACGTCTACCATTGAAATCCTTTTTGGGGTCACAGAAGTTTTTTTCCCTCTTCATCCAGGTATTTGTGACCTTATGAACAGATTGGAAGGAAAATAAATATTATGGTGGGTCGTATAAATTTTTTAACGGTGAAAATCATTGTCCCCGCTGCTATTTTTGGTGCAGTCCATTTGAGCTTTCGATATGATTCATTTTTTGGCTAATGCTGTAAAATGATCTCGAAAAATGGATGAATAGTGTGGATATAATAAATACATCACTGTGGGCCCGTGTAACTTTGATCTCCTTTGAACGGTTCGCACAACTCGGAGCTTGAGGAGCGTAGGTGCTCATCTTCCTACCACACGTATCTGCCCTGCCACCAACCCCATGGCTGGTGGTCGGGGCTATGTGGGCCCCATCATGATGTATGTGTTTCATCCATTCCGTTCATCCATTTTTACTGTTCATTTTAGGGCTTCATAAAAAAAATAAAAAATAAAAATAAATAAAAAATGAGAGCGATATAAATCTCAGGTGGACCACACCACAGGAAGACAATGGTGATTGGATATTCACCATTAAAATTCTACTAAGGCCCACTATACTGTTTATTTGACATCCAATCTGTTGATTAGGTCTTACTAGCCAGACGAAAGGAAAAAACAAAGATCATCTTGATCCAAAACTTTTATGCTCCCGAAAGGTTTTTAATGGCCGACTTGAGTTTTATTCAATTTCCATTGATTTTTATGGTGTGGCTCACTTGAGTTTTAAATATACCTCATTTTTGGGCGCATGCTTAACAATGATTTGAAAAAGTTGATGGACGGTGTGGATCAAACACATAAATCATGGTGGGGCATAAATAAATTTCACATGTTAAAAGTCCATTTTCTATCAGGCAAACAATTTAAAAGAGAAAAAATATTCGTAGTAAGGGTAATTTTAGAAGCAATTTTTTTATTTTTTTTTTGATAGAAAAATTAACAAAGGCATTCAGCGTTCACCGTTAAGCCAGACTCCCATTGCCGAAAGAATTCAGCGAAATATCACGGAAAATCACTTAGCACTTTTCTAATTTAAGTGTTAACAAACAACTTTTATTACCAAGTGTTAATTTTAAAAGTTAACAAACAGGCCCTAAGTAAGCCCCACCTAGCTTTCTAGGACATCCGTGTCCCCATTGATGCACAAGTAGCCATGTTGCTACTGCGGTAGTTTATGGCCCCCTCCATGTGATCTATTTTTATCCACACCTTTCATCCATTTTTCAAGATCATTTTAAAGCATGAGTCTAAAAATGAGGGAGATCAAAGTCTCTAATGAACCACACCATAGAAAATTAATGGTGATTGAACACCCACCATTAAAAACTTCATAAGGCCTAATGTAATGTTCATTTGCCATTCAACCTATTGATTAGTTGACAAAGACCTGAATGAAGGGCAAACACAAATATCAGCTTGATTCAAAACTTTTGTGGCTTCAAAAAGTTTTTAATAGTGGGCATTCAATGACAAAGTTTAATATAATGCAGCGAACCTGAGATTTTGATGGAAAGATGGAAGGCTACAGTGAACCACACCACATGAAGTAGCGGTGACAATGACCCATTCCTAAATCCCACCGTGTTGTTTATTTACCATCCAACCAGTCATAAGGTCATAAAACTGAATGAATGCAAAACATGAATATCAGCTTGATCCAAAACTTTTATCCGAGCATCGGATCATTCTTATTCTTGCGTTCATCGTCTAAAATGATTTGCCATATATATATATATATATATATAACACATACATCACTATAGCCCCACGGAGCCGCTGACAAGACCGTCCGTCTTTAGCTAGGTACCCACGTTCAAGGTAATTACCATGGGGCCCACACATGCACTGGATACACGTCCCACACAGGTGCCGCATGGCACGTGTGCTGGGTTGACGTGCTCTAGAGGTAACGTGCGCGAATGGTCTTTCAAACTTCACTATCATTACTCTTCTAAGCCGCCGTCCCGTCTCTCCGAACCTCTGTTTAAGGCCCCCTTCCATCCACCCAGAAACTTCCACCACAGATCTCTCTCTCTCTCTCTCAAGAAAAGCCACGTACTGGGTCTTGCAGAGAATCAGGTCAGCAATCAGCACTGCACGCCTAAAGGCCCGTTTGGCCGGGTGGATTGGAAGGGATTGAATGGTAATAGGGTGGATGGCATGGATTTCTAGGTAATTATGGCGTTGTCAGTGGATTGTCTAGAGATCCATGGGATTGCTATATCCCTGGATTGCTAAATCCGGTCTGTTTGGCACGCCCGGCTAATCCCGGGATTAAACCTTCTCATCCCTTCCAATCCCTCAAACCAAGCACGTCCGGGGCAAATTTGAACGGTTTAGGGTGGATTGGATGGGATTTAAAGGTAATGATGGTGTTGTCAGTGGATTGTCTTAAGATCCATGGGATTGGGATCACACCACCGACTCTGTTTGGCACGCCCGGCCAATCCCGGGATTTAACTTCCAATCCCTTCCAATACCATCCAATCCCTTCCAATCCGACCGGCCAAACGGGCCCTAAAATTACGTAGAATGATGGTCAGAGCGCACAGGGCTCACTGAGAGCCGTGCGCCCATTATCTCCCCATCTTAAGGGTTGGCGGGAATCTAGTAGCATTTCAAAGTTTGGAATTTTCAAAAATCCATTTTGGAATCAGTAGTGTTGAGATCCCCAGCCACCGTTTATGGATTGGGAGAGATGTCTGGGTTCTCGGAAGGCCATACACATGGCCAATCAGATTGCCGGGATCTTCCTTTCCTTATCTCTCTTTGTAGAAGAGACGATGGAATTGAGCTTCTGTAAGTGGTGTTGGATAAGGGACCCAGCTCTATAATTTGAAATCCATCAAAATTCCTCCCTGAAATGCTCTGGAATTGGAAATCCCAGTTCCTCTAAGGGCCTGTTTGTTTTTCAAAGAAATGGAAAATACCTGGGAAATAGTAATTATTACAGTTTCACTGCGTTTGAAAATTCATGGGAATTTGTGCCTGTCAAACTGGTTCAAGAGATGTTATTTTAATTTTTGAACTGCAAGGTAATTCGAATCATATATCCATTCCGTCAGTCTGTTTTATTACAATATTTTAGAGCATAAGACAAAAAATGAAGCGGATCCAACACTCAAGTGGCGCACGCCAAAAGAAAAAGTGGCCCTTCAAAGTTTTTAACGGTAAGTATTCGATTCCCTTTTTTTATCACGTGATCCAATTGAGTATTGGATATGCCTCAATTTTTTACTCAGGATGAACGGTGTAGAAAAGCGCAATGCATCATAATGGGATCCACAGATATTTTGTAATATTCTTGATTTTAGTAGCAAAAAGTAAGTAGTCAAATCAGGTTACTTTATTATAGTGCGTATCACAGCAGTAGCACGCCACTACACGAATATCTGGATGTATCACAAATTAGTTTGGCCCACTGGTGCACCCGATCACACTATCCAACCATCGAGATAATCTCGACCCTTGATTAATAAGGCTCACATTACAGAATTCTTACAAGCCGTTGATCTTATGGGGTGACATGTGAATGGGCGGTATCGTAGTGATCGGTACTAAGATTGTAATCTGATCCACTGCTATCCATGGTACTTTGTTTTTTGTTTTGTTTTGTTTTGTCTTTTAATTCTTACATTGCTACAATCTTGATGTAGAGCGGTTCTCGGACACTTTCATGTCCAAGATGGACCAGAGAAGACCCGATCGGAGGTGGAAGTGATCCTGACCGCAGGACCCTGAAGGATCTGAGTCTCCCCGGATTTCGAGTGCGATTTACTCATACAACGCTGTAGTTGTGGCCGCTGCAACGAAAATGTCAAGCTCTGGGCTGGTTTCTTCCCAGACGATCAGTATCTCTTAGCAGCGAAGCTCTTTGACAAGAACTTCACAAGAAAATACATTGCAGAGAAATGCATGAGGCTTAAAGAAAGAAGTGAAATGCTTGCATCAGGCATGCAAAGGGAATTGGATGCTTGAAGAGCAATGCCGGTTTGTTTTGTTGAGTAAAGATGAGACATCTTTTAAGCTCTAAAACATTCAAAAGGAGAGATGGAATAGTGGAAGAAAATACTGTATGAGGTTGACTTGAACATATATCCAGGTTCCTCTTGCATGAGAGATACTTGAAACTGCAATGCAATAACTCAGCGCCTTTGTTGATTCAATCCAACATAGCCGAAGCAGGCGCAGATCGATCAGAAATTTGAAGAAAATGTCATTACCCAAATGGGTTTTCTGATTATCAGCTGGGGAACGCGATCTGGAGCGTTGATCTAGAGTAAAGACGTGCATTTCCCTCTTTCTTAGTTTTATGTTTTTCTGGTGTTTGCTTGCTTAGTGTAGAAGTAACACTTAATCCATAAGCCCAAAAATGAAGCAGATCGAAATCTCAGGAAACAAGGGTGATTGAAGGCCCACCATTAGAAATATCAGATTGCTTGCCTACTGATATTTGTGTTTTCCCTTAATCTAAGTCTTTCTACACTAAGCAATTTACTCATCCAAATCAAGAAGGTGCTGAGTCATTGCATTGTAGTTTCAAAGTTCTCTCCTGACATCTTAGCAAAGCACATGTGTAACCAATCTGCAGGATCGGTGCAGTGGCAAGAGGAACCTGGAAAGATGTTCAAGCCAACCTCATACAGTATTTTCTTCCACAATTCCATCTTTCCTTTGAATGTTTTAGAGCTTAAAAGGTGTCTCATCTCTACCCAACAAAACAAACTGGCATTGCTCTTCAATCATCCGATTCCTGCCCTTTGCATGCCCAATGCAAGCATTTCACTTCCTCTTGCAGTTCTCTACAATGTAGTATCTTGTGAAGTTCGGATAGCGTTGCCGCTAGGAGATACCGAGGCTGGCAAGAAACTAGTCCAAAGCTCAACATTTTCATTGCAGCAGCCACAACTACATCGTTGTATGAGTAAATTGCACCGACTCGAAATCTGGGGAGACCAAGATCCTTCGATAGACTATAGGCAATCTGAACTTGGTTTTGAAGATTTTCATAATCTTCCATCTCGATCCATTACAGCTTCCACAATGCTAACAAAGCCTGGTGTCGTGTCAAAGACAGTGCCTGAGTAGATCTAGTCGCTTACCAGATGGATTCTGTCTGCCACAAGAAATCAAAGGAGCATGTTGAGCTCAGTTCGGGTTGCTGTTGTGCCTAATGGGTTTGAGGGATTGGGGATCAAGAACCCTTTTAACTCTCATCTTATGCTTTTGGGCCCGGGTGTTTGTGGGGTAAGTTTTATGGGAGAAAAGGAAGAGTTACAAATTTGAGAAGGTTTTTCTTGCACCCATGATGAGTTGGTTAAAAAGGGCTGCTTCTTCTTGAAGGTATAAGATTCAAGAGTTTCAATGCTTTTTTAAGAGATGCTCAATAATACTTGAGGTTCTTCTCAAAGTACTCAAAGTGAAAATGTTTATTACTACCCTATGCAATAGTAAGTGGATTTTCTTTTTTCTTTTTTCTTTTTTCTTTCTTCATCTGGGTTTCAAAAGAATTTTGTTGTGTTCTTGAAAAAGTTACTTCATACTTATTTTTTGTAATCTCCACCCGCTGTAGTGGATTATTTCTTTGTCGGGATGAATCAGGAATGTCTTGTAATTTTTTAGCGGTTTGTGGACTTTTTTCTAGTATCTTTTTTATTTATTTATTGTACACGATTCTTGCATGGGTTATGGAAATCAAGTAGCATTTGATTTTGGAGGTGAATTATTTGGGTGGTGGTTCCAGTTGCATTATCGATCATGAACCATTTTTTTCTATCATTGAGAATTCCTTTCCAAGAACTGAAGTTCTTGAAAGCAGGCATGCAATGATAATCTTGAAATAGCCCAATTTCTTCTAATGCTGACATGTTTTCTCATTTGAACATGGTCGCAACACGGCAGCCTGCTAGCCACGACTTAGTGAGATCAAAAGAGAGTTGAAAGAAAATAACGATGCACCATTCACATGGTGCCCCACAAGATCATATGGCCCCGATCACCAACTTTTGATGCTGCACATTCACATGATGCCCACAAGATCAATGGCCTCAATCACCATAAACATTCGCCATGTGTATGACCACACCGTATGCTAGCATTTTCCAACTGAGAGTCACATAACGCATCTCTCACAATCAATAAAAGGTGGGTGGGTATCTCAGTCTAGCCAATCCTCTTAAGATGGCGATATAATTGTTGGGAGTCGTGGAAACAAATCCGAAGTAGAATCAAACAAGTCAAAGTTAAACACAAATAAAGCAACATAGAAAACACAATTTTATGTGAGAAAACTATTATAGGAAAAAACTGCGGCACAAAGCAACGAACAATCCGCTATGAAAACGAAAGTATAAGAGATTAGATGGACTCACGGATGCGAAAAATCCTAGTTTCCTCCTTTCCAAACCCTAAAAATGATTTTGTTCTCCTTGTTCTCTACCATAATCCATACACCCATATATATAGTGTTACACCCAGAATAGGAAACAAATCATCAGTTACGCAAAACCATGTACGCCGTCGATCAATTCGTTGATCTAAGCTTCGATTGATCGACATTGATCGAGCACCCCTCGATCGATTGAGCCTCTATGCTTGATCAATCAAATATGATCAAAAGTGTCTAATGAGCAAACTAGAAAATTTGGAGAATTTCGATTAATTGATCAGTTTAGTCAATCGATCAATGATCCCTGTTTCAGGATAAATTAAAGGCACCCGATTTCAATAATCTCCATCTTAGCTTTAATTTCCTTGCTCCACTACTCCAAGCTTCATCATCCATCTCTAATTATCTCTATCATAATATCAACATCGTCATCATTTTTCATGCACGCTCCATTTTTATCAAACATTTGCAAAAGCCTAGAGAAGTTTAATAGAATTTGAACTTCTCTGCAGGAACCACCTTTATAAGTATATCCGTCGGATTCACGCTCGTGTAGATCTTCTTGAGACTAATATCGCATTCTTCTGGCACATGTCGGATAAAATGATGATGAACATCAATATGTTTAATACAATAGTGATATATCAAATTCTTTTTCAAATTGATCGTGTTTTCTCTATCACAATTAATCAACATGACCTCCTGCTGAAGCTTAAGTTTATTCATCATTCATTTCAACCAAACACATTTTTCGAATGCCTCTGTTACTACCATATATTCAGCTTTGGTTGTAGAAAAGGCAACTACAAATTAAAGCTTCGACATCCAAGTAATTGCTACACCTGCTAGCATAAACGAATAATAGAAAGTCGATCCTCTTTTGTCCACATTTCCAGCATAATCCAAATCCACATAGACTATAACTTTGTCCTCTGATTTTTGAATGTCAAGAGGTAGTCCTTCATACCTCATAGTCAATGTTGCTTGCCGGGGTTCGACATGTATCTGCTCACAACACCAATTGCTTATGAAATATCCGATCTCGTAAATACCATCGTATACATCAAACTGTCAACTATGCTCGAGAAGGGAACACAAGACATAAATTTATTTTCTTCATTTGTAGTAGGACATTGCTTTGAAGAAAGTCGAAAGTGATAGCATGGGGTGTGCTAACTAGTTTGACTTTGTCCATCCCAAACTTGACCAACATTTTTCCAAAGAATTGTCTAAGACAATTGTAACCTGCTCCTCTCCCTATCTCTATAAATATCAATGCTAAGAATCCTCTTTGCAACTCCCAAATCTATCATCTCAAATGTCTTTGATGACTGAGTCTTTAATATATTAGTCTCCAATATGTTATGGTTGGCGATAAGCATGTCATCAATATATAATACCAATACAATGAATTTTCTATTAATCAGTGCCTTAAAGTACACACAATAATCATATTCACTTATGGTAAACCGCTAACTCACCAAGAAAAAATCAAATCTTTTATACAACTGCCTAAGCAACTGTTTCAATCTGTATAATGACCTCTTTAACCTGCAAACCTTATTCCCTGACTCATGTATCTTGAACCCTTTTGGTTGATTCATGTAGATCTGTATTTTCAATTCTCCATGTATGAAAATAGTCTTTACTTCAATTTCTTCAAGTTTCAGATTGTATTGGGCAACCAGCGCTAACACAAATCTGATAGATACCTGTTTAACCACATATGCGAAAATATTGTTGAAGTCAACACTCTCCTTCTAGGCATAACCTTTGCTACCAATCTGGCCTTATACTTATCCTGTTTCTTCCGATAGATGTTCACTCCCCAAGTATAGGGTTGTGATGTAGTAATAAACTTGGTGAGACCAAGGTCGAATCCCAAGGGACTGATACCTGTACGTAATGTGAAACTAAGTAGAACTAGAATTAGACTAAGATGAAATCTAAATCGAGTATAAATTGAGGAATAATGATGAAATAATTATCTAAAACTTAAAGAATTCAGGAAAAGGACACTAGGGATTCAAAGGATTCACTTGTAGAGATCAGAGAGATCTTATGCCTGTTTCAAGTATTCAACTGAACTTAGAGTCCTATCTTCATCCAGTTGAAGGGTGTAACCATCAAACTGAACTTCCTTTCATATAGTTTTCAAGAGATGAAAGGTATATGAATTAGAATGGATTTCATCACCAAACCATACCCATGAGACAAAGTAAACAACAGAATTAAACTAATTACCAACCAATCAACATGCTATGAAGGTTAGGAAGGATACCGTCATCCAACCATGCCCAGGAGACGATGGTGAACAATAGGGCTTCCTGACGTCATAAACATAAAAAGGGAAAGGAACACGCTCAAAGCCATTGCAGACCCATTGTAATTTCAGTCACAACAGACCATTAAAGACTAAAAAAATATTCCCTTAATAATCAAACTAAAATCAAATTCAGTTTATAAATTTAAATTAAATTAAAAACATAAAATAGAGTCTCCCATCTCGCTACAAGCTTCACCTCTTAGCCCTAGCTAAGAGGTTTAGCCTAGCATAGTCATGCTAAAACCAAGGAAAAACAAGAATGGAAAGAAATAAACAAGAAGAAAAATGAAAGCAGAAATTACAAGAGATAGTGTTACCGATTCAAATAAGCCTCAAATCCACTTCACAAGCACTAACTGTGCCCTTGAAACCCTAGGAACGAATTCGAAAGCCCTAGAACACCTCTATACTCAAATCTCGATTACACCTCATAAATAAAGTATCACAACCGGAATTGGAAACAAATCCCGCACTCATGCAATTCTGCACGCACTCGATGGGACCTTCGATGACATTGAGTAGCAATACCAAAACGTTCTAGCAACCAATATGAATTTTTCTGATTTTTCCAATGACATCGACCACTGCTCAATGGCATCGAGTGGTCTGTAGATGGCATCAACAGACCTGTTACTTCCAGATTTAAGACATCAACAACAATTAGCATTGATGAACATTTGTTTTTAGCTGCCCACTTGGGGGAGCCAACGGGCAGCTAAGATTTTCCTAGTGGCAAAACATTCAGGCTATGCTGTCTGTCCACTAATCAGTAGAACTACAGTTTGTGAAAGCAGTGGATGGCTAAAAATATTTAGACATGTTCTTCGACACCTTTCTTTCATGTACGGTTCGAACAGTGGAATGCACTGACTTTTATCTGTAGCATCACAACAATGGGACCCACCTGATGCAACGCTTGGATCTCACATAATTGTCCTACATAGGGAGATGGGACTCTCTGATACATAAATGTCAGCTTGGCAATCTGAGGTCTACTGCCTCGACCAATCAGGTGCCCCCCTGCTTCCATTTGTTGGACCACCCATAGATCTACTTGTATGAATGGCTTCCCAGTGGGGCCCATCAAATCGCTACCATCAGGTGAAATTCTAATAAATTTAAGGTATCTGTGTATAGTCTCTACCATAATAAATACATATGTACATATATGTATACTCCATAATACACATGCAGCGCAGATGTTCATATGCCAGCTTCATAAGTTCTTTATTGATGCGTAAGCTTCCGAATGTATGTCATGGCACTCTGCATCCCATGAGAAATCTTTCAACATCGCATCCTTTATCTTCAGATTCCACCGAGTAGGGTCATTCTTCTGCAGAGACCCGATTAAGTTCAAACTTAAAAAATTCAATACTCCTAACTGGAAAAAAATAAAAATAAAAATCCTATTTGAGGGCCTGTTTGGTAGCAGCTTAAAATGAATTCATCTCATTTTAATTAACTGTAATTATGTATCAGAGTATATAAATCATCCATTATGAAGATTGTTTCCAATTGCTGGCAAAAAAAAATGATCTCTAATACATACAATTAACTAAAATGTGATGAACTCATTTTAAGTGGCTGCCAAACAACAAGACGATTTTGCTAATTTGATTAGCAGGTACACCTCAGCCTCTCTCTAGACCACCAGATGTTCCAAGCTGGCACATACAGTGATCAACGAAGCTGTCCATTAGAGGCCCCACTGTGCAGATACTCTGGCTCAAAAAGCAGGCCAGTTCATTCATCAGATGGCTAGCTGATCACAGCTTATAGAACTAGTGGAGAGGAACCTAACTTTTTTCTACCTGCACATTTTTGGACCACCTGATTCTGGGGCAGGGGCACATACACAGTGGGACACACCCTGACTGAGGGGTAAGATAATCGCATCCCTCTGCCATGTTGGCAGATGTGCCGGCATGTCGAGGACTGGGATACACACACATGTGGAATTAGCAAAAATCTTATAAATAAATGTCAAAGCAGCACCAAGAAAAGAAAAATAAAATGAATTCTTTTAGGAGGAGCCATACGATTTGATCAAGAGCTTGGCTAAGGGACATATTTGCAAAGGTAGAGAGGAGATACAGTGACACGTTTGTGCTCCCAAAATCGTGGTTCTCTGAATGCCTATGAAGAAATCACATGTGAGGATCAAGTCTTTCAAATCTTCGTGTTTGATACAGTGAATTTTCTGTGATTCCGTAGTTACCTTAAGGTGTAATCATTCAAGGTTATTGCAACTGGAGCAGCTCCGTACTTGATTGCCTTGAGCTGAATTTGGAGAATTACATGAGATCAATGGTCTCTAATGTAGAGAAAAGGAATGAAATAAGCATTAATGATTTTTCTAGGAAACTACCAAAGAGGAATTATAGGATCTTTGAACAAAAACTCTGCAAATCAAAGTCGGGTTTACAGTTCTGATGAGCAGGGCCCATGGTCTGGAGATAAAGGTCTGTTTCCCTCCACCATAGATGGATAATGCCTGAAAAATCTCCCAGACGAGACAATCATAACCTTGCGATTTTCGGCCTACAAATTAGATGCTTAAAAGAGAAACACAAAAGTGTTCACATTCGATGGAAAACAAAGTCCAAAGATTGGTGGATGGGATGTTCCAATCTGAGTCTTTTTTTTTTTTGTGGCCCAACCCATCCATGATGGTGCACAATAGACCAATGGTCTGGTTAATCGTACCACGGGCCCTACTTATTAAGTATTTAAAGCTTTGGGTCAAAGATCATATAATTTCTCACTACCAAAATGCCCGACTGGAATCCTAGACATAACTGCCGGAGTGAACTTTTGAAACCTAAATATGTAACAGGGTAATGTTGATTTCCCGAAGAGAAAAAAAAAACTAGTATTTGGTATGCAGCTAAGCTCCTGTTTGGAGTTCAATATGTGATTTTGCTCAACGTACTGGGACTTGTTGCACTGGATCATGAAAGGATTGGCACAAGATGATGTCGGATCCGGCAAGGACTAGGTGTGCTACACCTTCATTGTATTTGTTTACAAATCGTACATTTTCATCCTGCTCAAGAAACAGATACCAAAAATCATCAGGTTACAAACAAACATAAAACAAAAGCTCATTGCACTGTAAATCTGTATTTTACAGTGATGGCAAGCTTGTCGGTAAAAGCCATCTCTAATCATTGGTGTAGATTTTTATGATCACAGAGACTGAACACTTTCAAAAGACCCAAAGAAGATAACAAACCCATTCTTGACATTTTACCTTGAGTTCTTCTTGAAATGATTCCAATTCAGCATTAACACTTGGTGTTTTGCTAGCCCCCATGAAGACAAACTGATGATGTTATTGAAAAAATCAGGGTCCAAATATGAAAAGAAAACCATTTTTTTACAAAACTCATTTTTTGATTGACCATGGTGGAAAAAAATAACCTGAGCCCCCTTCCTCATAGCAAGCAAAACAGCTGCCTTCAGATTCTCCAAGTCAACATCTGAAACTTGGGAATAGATGCATCCGACCTGATAGATAATGTCAACATCAAAACTAGTAGCCTGCTAGCAGTATGGAAAGCAGAGATGAAATGAATATAACAGTAGTCATGAGAATGCTATCAAAGAAAAATAACTGAAAAGGGTACAGCAATAAGAAACAGATGTAATCAAACTGAGTGTAGAGCGCTGGAACTGCAGGAAACCATGGATGGCAGCATCAGATTTATCAAAAAAATTCAGTGAATAAGACAATGAGAAAGTTGAGAAGCCACCAATATAGAAAAGTCCTAACTGAAATCAATGAAGAGATTTTATTCATGATCAGGCCTCAAAAAGACACCTTGAGAAATTTTACATAGAAATGATTTTGGGGGAATTTTGGACATTCTTACAAAGTCAAAGGACATCTATGCCTTCAAGATGTTTGAAAAGATTCAATGTTTTTTTTTTTTGGCAGAAGGATTGGAAAATGATAAATGCGCTTGGCAGGTTATTTGGAATTTCGAATGGGGGCCAATGAACTGCTGATCGAAGTGAAATTTCAAGAAAAAAAATAAAAAATAAAATAACATTTTTAATTAAAAATTTTCTAAAAAATCCTCAAATTACCAAGAGTCACTAGATCAGGTTATATACATGTTGATTTTGTGTTTGGACACAAAGATTGCAACCGATTTGCGAAAAATTGGTAACTTTCAATTTTTTCCTAATTTTCCGTAGCTTGGCCATCTCCTCCAAATCTCAAAGTCGAAGCTCCAAATCCATGTTTTTTTCATGCCAAACATGAAGAATAATAGATTTGTAACCATTTCACACTAATTTAACATGATTTACAGAGAAAAAAAAAAAAAACATGGATCAAAAATCGAAAATGCTCACCGGATCAAACATCTAGGTATTATCGACACTACCTGTGTGGTGTTTTGTATCCCACAAGTGGGGTACAAGATATATCAGCTGATACCATCATACTGAAAACATTGGTTATTACACCTGGTTGAATACTTGCATTGGAGGATCACTTCATGTCTCTGAATTGAAAGACCATCATATTCAGACCATATTGACCGTGTACTAGTTTTGACTAATACATAGACTTGAGGTTATGTTGGGATTTCATAGTCCTAGTGTTGTGTGCTTTGGCTCACCCTATGAGCTTAAATTAGTGACTAACATATGGGTGTCATTGGGTGCATTTATTAGGATATGGTACAACAAATACATGCTCCAACATGGAATCCAATTGTTACCTCGAGGCACTGATTTGTGGGTTAATTAGCGATTAGACCATCCATCAAGTGGTTTTCTAGCTGAGCCGGACGATTAAAAGGTTTTTCATATTTAATAGAAGGTTTTTAACTGTTGATCTTTTGTTTTAACTGGAAAACCTGGTTTATCATGCTTGATGAGCATCTTGTGGTTAAAATCTTGTGGCCCACCTCTTATGCCAGCATGTGAGTCCAATTAAGAGTGGATGACACTAGAGAACAGAGCGAGTTGGTTAGTTTGGGTGCATAGATAAAGCAGGCATACAATTTTTTTATGGCAACATGCACCATAACTGGTGTTACCTCTGAAACCATAACTCTGCCTTATGGGGGTGGCAAGACTCGGAGAGCCTTGGTCGGATGGCATAAATCAGGGTATGATTTTTTGAAACTTGAAGAGGAACCTTATTAAGTTCTTTTGAAACCTGAAAATTTTCAAATTCTTATGCTTCCATGTTTTTCAAAAAATCACTGACAACAAGAAGTTCCCAAAAAAAGTTCATTTTATTGCTCATCCTGCAAATATAGATACAGTGGAGTGTTTCCATGCATATGCTATACTATTGTTTGATTCTCTTATGCAACCTGTAAAAATGATATCAATATTCCTCTAACCATTCAGAAAATATAAGACGTGTACTGTTTTTCTTTTCTTTTTTCCTTTCTTTTTCTTATTTATTTATTTTTACGGTAGCTATTGCTGCAGCATAAACATTGGCAACATCTTACTCCATTATATCACCATTGGAATCAAATGCATACTTGTTATGCAGAAGGCACATAATTTACCATACATAAAAATGTTGTTATGCACTGCTTACGATCACAGAAGATGTATCTCCAGAGAACCCAAGGCGCTGCTTCAATGCAATTTTGCAAACTGATTTTCCTTTCATATCGTCTGCAGAATACTTTGCTGGAAGAAATTTGTCTTTGGAAGGATCCCAGATGGTATCATCAAATCCATAAGGGGAAACCAACAACTTCTCCCTAGAACAAATGAAAAGGAGAAAAAACAAACAAGGAGACACCCAATAATAACGATCATAATAGTGAGAATCACACCCATAGAAATTTTGAAATAATTTATCTAGGAACTTCCTAGAAACCCATGTGCAGAATAGCGAATGTCACCCACTTGTGGATGGCTAATGTGGATTCCAATCCATGGCTCAAATTGCGAATGATTCTATCTTTTGAGTGAATGGATGACGCCACCACTACTTTATTGGAGTAGACAATTCCACCCTGCAGGTGCAAAACATGATAAAGATATACTATGATATTGAAGATTATCAATCATTTTGCTTTGTGATGGGCACAGAAATGTTTAAAGCACATATAAAAAAATGAAAAAATTGGGACAGCAGTTTCAATCCACGTCTATGTACATGAGCAAATATTCATAAAACATAAAGAAGTGGGAGGAGTATTTAGTGAAGTAAGCAATTGAATCATGAATCAAAGAAACACAAAACCGTTGAGCTGCAGCAAATCACCAAATGGGTGACTTTTATAACATGTACAACTCTTAAGCCATAGCATAGTAACTATTGAATCATTGATGAACCGTGATGGATGGCTATGATTATGCGTGCCCCAACTTACATGAAGATGATGGTTATGAGTGGTCACATAGGCTTTTCCCTCTTTAGCTCTTAGTCATTATGTGTTATAGCTGAAGTTTTTAATTAATATGCATGGCTTTGTATAAAAACATAAAGATTGTAAGATTTTTTTTTTTTTTTTTTTTTTTTGTAAAAAAAAAAACAATGTCAGACGGAAGGAGGAAAAGTACAATGTTACCTATTTATAAGAACAAAGGAGACATAGAGGCTGCAGTAACTATCGTGGGATTCTCAGGGGTTTCAACACCCGGTCAAGGGTTCGAGTATCCATAGTGGTGAAATTCCACTAGCATGAGTGTGTGGGGGTGTGTGTGCATGTGTTTTAAAAATTAAAAAATTAAAAAAGAAAAAAAAAAAAAAAAAAAAAAAAATATTGTGGGATTAAACTTACGAGCCATATAATGATTGTTTGGGAGAGAATGATAGAGAAAAGACTAAAGCATGAGCTGAATGTATCAAAAAATCAGTTTGGCTTCATGCCTGCAGAGGTCTACAACTAAAGCTATTTTCATACTTGGACAATTGAAGGAGAAATACAAGGAAAGAAGGATCTCCACAGTCTTTGTTGACTTAAGGAAAGCATTCGATAGGGTCCCTAGAGAGTTAATCTAGTAGGTGTTGGGAAATATAGGAGTCTCAAGAGGATATATTGACATTGTTACGGATGTATGAAGAAGCGATAACAAATGTGAGGACCTCTAATGGAGAGACAAGTGAGTTCCCAATTACTGTAGGCTTACACTAAGGGTCATCATTGAGCCCATACCCTTGTGCATTGGTATGGATGAGAGAACATGGCATTTGCAAGAGATCCCATGATGCAGGGACATGTGATGACCTAACCCTAGATGCATGTATAATCAGGTTAAAGAATATTCAAATAAATACACCAATTAACTAATTGTTTCCAATCAAAGGGATTAGGTAAATCTCAACACAATGATGAGGTTATTTCGTCAAGATCATGCCCCTTAACATAAGATCACGTAAACAATAAAAAGGGAGGACCTCGGGATATGAGGATATCCCAGATCTAGCATAAGTCAGTCCACGATTAAGCTTGGATCTGATTCTATTGACTAACAATTCCTCTTTTCCATTCGAACTAGAAAGGAGATATTCAAAGAGGAACGAAAGGGGTGAAGGATGAGGGGTTCGAGATGAAGAAGGTATAGGTCCTTTTGTCGTCAAAAGAAGAGAAGGATGATTCTTACCTTTTCCTGCACCTTGAAGATCTTAGAAAGAGGAAAACCTGAAATCGGGGTGGAATCGTCAACACCCAAGGGTCAATCCTGAAACCCTGATCTCTTAAATAAAGAGGAAGAAAAGAGATGAATTTTTATTCATTCAATAATAATGAAAATAGGGTTTCTCACAACATATATATAAGCTATGGAAAAAGTAAAAGTACACTAAAGCCCCTGAAAACAAGAAAATAACAAAAAAAATGAAAAATGAAAAATAAAGAAAGTGCAATAAAGCCCCTTAAATAAGGAAAAGAACAAAAAAAAAAAAAAAAAAAAAAGCCTAAAACTAAAACACTCATGTGGTAGGGTGTAAAATCCGACCCATGGATCTATGGTTAGGGTGCAGTCATGCCGCTCTTGCACTCGTAGCGCGTCAGAAAATGGGTCCGATGAACTCAACGTCCATCCACATCAACTCCTCCGCTCCGGTACTCTGTCGATGACGCCTCCTCCTCTGGTACACTCTAAATAGTGCACCACTGATGTCCGCATTATCCCATGAGGTATGTTGTTTGCAAATGATAGCTTTTGTTAACAAGATAAGAGAGGGCGTAAACAAAAAAGCTATATTTGTGGAGGTATGCTTCAAAATCTAAAGTATTTAAAATTAGTCAAACTAAGCAAAGTGTATGTGGTGCAATTTTAGTAATAATAGGAGTGAAAATGAGAAATTTCCAAAATGCCCACTTTCAATAGCTCGGGTCAATAATTCACGAGATTGGAGAAATTCAAAAGGATGTTGCCCATAGAATTCAAGATGGGTGGAATTCAAGATGGGTGGAAGAAATGGAGATGTGCCTCTAGAGTTTTATGTCATCGTTGTCTACCATTCAAACTAAAAGGGATTTTTTTTAAAAGGATAGCTATATGACCAGCCATGCGTTATGGGAAGAATGTTGGGCAATTAACAAACTACTTGTTCATATGATGATTGGCAAGAAGGAATGCATTCAAGGGAACGTAGGAGTATCACTGATAGGTAATAAGATGAGGGAAAGTAGAATTAGATGGTTTGGTCATGTGAGACCAAGAACTCTGCCAGTTGGAAGGAGTGAGTTGGTACAAGTTGAAGGCTCTAAAAGGACAAGAAGAAGGCCCAAAAAGACATGGAAGGAGGTAGGAAATACTTGATGAACTGTGCTCTAACTGAAGGTTTGGCCCTTGATAGAGTAGAATAGCATAAAAGAACTCATGTATCCAACCCCAATAAGTTGGGATAAAGCTTAAATGTTGATTATGATGATGAGCTTTATGTAACTTATGCAAAGGGGTGTTTTATCATTTCACAAACATTACAAAAGCCCTGATAAAATGAGAGAGTAGAGTGGACGTCCCTAATCCTTGAGCCCTCACTTTCTTTTCTTCTTTACTTATCTTCTCTTTCTCCCAACCTTTTCGTAGAACAATAACAAAGCCAGATCTCATTTGAGCTAACATTAGTTGTTATTCCACAAAACTCTTCTTTGGAGAGCTTCTGACTTCATGATGATTTTCACTGGAGACTGAAGACAGGTGATGAAGGCTTGACAACACAGCTTTGCTGAAAATAATCCTACCTCCTAGGGAAAGCTCTCCAAGATGCGAGTCTGAACTGGAACCTCTCTACCAACCCGTTCTTACTATTGGGATTCCCAAATGATTTAGATTATCAACAACTACCTTACATATGATATCATTTGCTATTTCAGATAGACATGTAGATCTGCCAGATGCGCTACTTCCGCCCCGAGCCCTAGGCGTTGCTCCGCCACCAGGATATCTATCCTAACATTCTTCTTTGGGCCACTAGGGGTGTGTGTGTGCGTGCGTCCACGTGAGCGTGTTTGCATGTGGTCCACACTTATGCTTTTGGTAATAGGATAGTACAAAAGCAAAATGTAGGGAAAAAAAGGTCCATCCATTGTAGGCATGTGTTTGTTGTTTCTTTTCAAACTCGATTAAATATTGTGGATTGAGCAATTCAATAATATAGATAAGAAGAAAAATAGAAGACAACCATAATGTGTGGGACAATCAAGCTTGGGGAGCATTCTTCTTGAAATAATGAGTTTTTTTAATTATGAGGTGCATCCTTCTTGCATTAAGAAACATTCCATATGCAGCAGACAACCCAAAGCAGCAGCTTTGGATTTCCTTTGCAGTATCCAATCCGATTCTATTGTAATAAGAGTGAATTGGACAGTGTAGACTTCAGGTCTCAATTTGAGCAGCGTGATTGTAAATTCCTGTAGATGAATTAGCCAGAACTGCAATTACAACATTTTGGTTGAGACTACAAACTGCTGTTGTTAAGTCGTTCATCACTGGTAGCCTTTTCCATCCATGACAAGTTGTCCTTGGTCTCTGAAGAATATCAGTAAATTTACCTGCTGGAAGATTTTTAAATTAACATCTTCTGGTTGAATCCATACAGACGTCAGCATTTTCTTGAGATCTTTTCCAAATCAAAATCCTTATCCTATATTGTTGAGAAGTGACATTAAAAGGGCTTTCTTGTAAAACTAGCTCTATAAGGTCTTTTTTTGCAATGTGAGTACTAGTAGGGTGTTATTAGTATTTTTTTCAAAGTTGCTTATATAAATAATAGGGGGCCGATGCACCTGGGGTTAAGCTCTCCAAAACTCTCCTTTTCTCCTTCTTTTCTTCCTCTTCTCTTCTTTTCTTCTCTCCTTTTTCATCTCTCTTGCTAGTTCTCTTCCTTTTATTTCTTCTCGGTATCAAAGCACCTGCATTTTTTCTATGTTGATTGGAGGTTTCTTGGATGGGACCCACTGCTGACATCATCATGCCATACATGTGATGTCAGCAATACACCCTACGATGGTCCCATGAAGAAGAAAAGTACAGGATTTTAAAGAGAATGATTTTAGAAGAATTACGGTAATTTTTTTTCAGGAACTTTAAGTATTTGGTGGCATTTAACTTGAAATAGAGAAGTCTCAAAAAAGAGGGCCAACTCAGCTTTGTGGGTGCCTTTTTCCTGAGAGATTTTTTGTGGAACTTTTCCACATTGATTTGATATGGTCGACCTGTTGCCACCTCTAGAAATCATCTCATTCCGTTGAGATTTGAGAGATTTATGATGATATTTGTGAAGGAATGGTGTCATACAACCCTTTTTTGTCAAACTTTTTATCTATCTTTTTTGTTGAGCCTCTTTGAAATTCTACATAGTACTTTCACTATACTTTGGAGAATATGAGTTGTTTTAAATGAAATACACCGGCTGGATATTAAGGAAGAAGGGGGAGGGGTATTTTCTGAAGAAGACCAGCAAAGGCATATCTAAATGCAGGTAGTCTACTGTAAGTTTCAAAAGGAAGAAGAAATTAAGTGCAAACAAAGATCAAGGGCACCATGGCTTTAAAAGGGTGACTAAAATACATGCTTCTTCCATAGTAGCATTGCTAGTGCAAGAGTTGGCACCAATTGGATCAGCAGCTTGATGATCACAGGGTTAGAGAGGAGGATACAATTTGTTTGTCAATTGTTCATTTCTACTCAAAGTTACTAGCTTGCAAAGAGAGGAGAAGGCCTTTGTTAGATAACTTGTCATTTTGGTCTTTATCTCCTGTGGATAGGGATTCACTAGAAAGGCCAGTTTCGGAAGAAGAAATCAAAGCTGCTATTGACTCCTTGGGTAGAGATAAGGCCCCAAGACTGGATAACTATCCAATTGCCTCATGAAGTTTTTTGGGAGGTTCTTAAGAAAGATGTGATGGAATTTGTGAAAGAGTTCTTCGATACAGGCAGGCTTGCAAAAGGGATGAGAGCCTCTTTCATCGCAATCATCCCCAAGAAAGAGGGAGCTAAGACTAAATATTTTCATCCAATCAGTTTAACAGGTAGCCCATACAAGATTTTAGCTAAAAATTTTGCCTCCAAATCCAAGTCAGTGCTAGCTTCGGTCATATCAGAGAGTCAAGGAGCATTTGTTGCAAATAGACAAATATTAGATTGCGCCTTACTTGCACATGAATGCATTAATTCAAGACACAAAGGAAGAAACCAGACATAGAGAAGGCCTATGATAACATGGACTAGAGGTTTCTTGAATACATGTTAAAAACGATTGGTTGCAGAAACAAATGGATTCTACGTATTCGTGAATGCTTCTCACTTCTTTTTCACTCTTGGTTAATGGTTCACCAAAAGGTTTTTTCAAGGCCTCGAGGGGTTTAAGGCAAGGAAACCCACTCTCTCATCTTCTATTCATAGTGGTAGTGGAAGCTTTAAGTAAAATGCTAGAGAAAGGTCAAGAAGTGGGACTTATAGATGGGTTTAAAGGAACACAAGGTCAGGGAAACATCTCTCATTTACAATTTGCGGACGATACTATTCTCTTTTGCAAGGCAGAGATTGCAATGGTGGATAACCTAAGAAAAATTTTGGGGTGCTTTGAAGAGGTGTCAGGCTTAAAGATCAATGTGGAAAAGAGTGAAATGCTAGGCATTAGGATTTCCAATGAAGAGGTACAGGCCTTTGCGAGCATGTTAGGATGTGGGGTTGGGGTTTTTCCGTCATTCTACTTGGGCCTTCCATTGCATAGGAAAACTGGCCAAACATTTGTGGAGTAAGGTGATTGAAAGGTTTGAAACAGTGTTTCAAATAGCGCCCGTAGCGTAGCGGTAGCGTACGCTACGTAGCGTAGCGTGGCCGTAGCACTACGTAGCGTCCCAAATAGCGTAAATCCCCAGTAGCGTACGCTACAAGGGTCGTAGCGTATGCTACAGCTACGTAGCGCGTAGCATCCGTAGCGTAAGCTACAAGGTATTTTTTTACTATTTTATTATTTTTATTATTTTTTTCATGTTTTCTTTGTTTCTAATGTTGAGGAATGTGACACTTTTATTATACTTGACACTTTTAACCTATGGGATTTTTATTTCTTTTCATAGTTGTGACTTGTGGTTTCAATTAGACTATTAATTAAAGTGGTTTGTTTAGAAAGTTGTTGATGTGATAATTATTTGATTTGGCTTATATATGTGGATTGACTTTTGATAAATGATAACTAATAACTTTTTTGAACATGCTTATAATTGAAAAAATGAATCATATTTTGGGCATTTTTATATTTTTTTTCATTTTTTTCACTACTTATTATATTTGTCCTATTTTTAAATTAAAAAATAGAAGTATCGTGTAGCTTACGCGACACGCTACGTATTTACGCTACACGCTATAGAGGGCAGAGCGCTACGCATCACGCTACCGCTATTTAAAACACGGGTTTGAAAGAAAGTTATCCACGTGGAAAAGTCGCCATTTATCTCTAGCAAGTCACATTATGCTTATCAAAACGGCACTTTCCAATCTCCCACTTTACTTTATGTCTCTTTTTAAATGCCCGAAGACAATTCTGGACAAGTTAGAAAATTTGAGATGTGACTTCCTATGGCAAGGGGCAGAGAAGAAGCATAAATTTTCACTTGCTTAAGTGGGAAGAGGTATGTAAACCTTTGTCTAAAGGCAGAGTAGGCATTAGAATATTGGAAGATGTGAATCCGACACTTCTAGGAAATGGTAATGAAGATCTAGATCGAAAGCAAGCAAGTTGTGGAGAGAATACTTGTTTCTAAATATTGTGTTGAAGGAAGGGGATTGTAAGAATATTGCGTATATGACTGCCATGGGTTATCATTAGTTGTAATATACTATGTATAGAGAAACTCTAAATAGGTTTCCTTGTTTAGACTTGTAGAGTAGTTATTTAAACCCAACTTTGGGTTGAAGCAATATAGAAAAATATCAAGGAGAATTTTCCAAAATCTTGTTCTATTATGGTATCAAAGCTAGGTTTCTAAGAGCACTGTTGTGATCTTCATCATCGCCGCTGGCCAAAGATCATCGTCGCAATCCAGCCATCTGGAGCCTGCGCATCTCTGCAATCGAGTACCACCGAATCTACAATGTCATCCGATTGCCGGCAAAATATATCGTCGGCGCCAGGACCCACCACTATTTCCAGCACCGACCCATCATTTCCATTGATTCTGGCAGCTTCCTCTATAAAATCTGCTACAATATCTGCTGCAATATCTGTTGATATTCCTCCTCACCGCACCATCATCTGGGCTGCCATTATTAGCTCTGGTCAGCCACGCCAGAGCACGACCCCCTGTAGCGAAACCCCATCTCTACTCCCCTGCCATCCCATCTCTACCATTCGGCACCATCTCCAACACGCCCTTACCGCTGTTCGCAGAGATCTCTAAAGTTCATCTCAGATCCCTATATTGCTGTTCACGCGCTGTGGGCCATTTGATTGTTATCTACCGCATCTTCCATCCTTGGGTAGGGTTTGTGACGGACCTCTCCTCTGCAAGTGTTATCTCTGCCACGCATAGAGGCATCATTGGCAGTCGCCAAATCCGGTCCAACACCCGTCTCTGCATTACCAGAAATCATCGGTACACTTATTCTCCATGTTTATATATATATATATATACACGGAAACGCTCACCTGCGAACCAGTTCGTACGTACTACATACGAACTTTTTTGAGAACCTATCATAGGTGATGTGGATCCAAAATCTGAACCGTTCATGTGAAGCAGCACCTCGTGAAACCCCCCAGGACCAAGTTTTACTTTGATCTAAAACTTTGATGGGCCATGAAAAATGAAAACAGTTTCCTCCCTTGATTTGCATTTCTCTTTGCTATGGCCCACCAGAATTTTAGATCAGGGTGAAAATTTGTCACATGAGGTTTCATGGGATTCCGCATCACATGGACCGTTCAGACTAGACATCCATGACACACGTGCAAAGGTGCGCACGTGCGTAGGTGCACAGGGGAGCATGACTCTATATATATATATATATTTGCATCCATGAATCTCTCCAATAAGATTGAAACTATCCGTGTTAAGTTGGATAGGAAAAAATTTTCCCTGTGGCAATTTCAATTCAAGCATTTTCTAGTAGGAAAGAATCTCTACGACTATGTGGATGGTTCTATGGACAAACCAAATGATGAAAAGGAACTCCTACCTTGGACCACAAATAATTGGAAGATGGTCACATGGATCCTAGACAATTTTGAGAGCAACATTGCAATTAACCTCACATCATTTGAGATAGCATCCGAAATATGGACTTACTTGAAAATGTAGTATCAACAATCAAATCACGCCCGTCGCTATCAGGTAGATTATGAGCTGTCAAAATTAGAACAAGGAACTCTGAGTATAGAAGATTTCTATTCTAAACTTACCACCCTTTGGCATGAGATTCAACTTATGGATCCAGTTATTCCCACTGCGGCAGTAGAGACGGTGAAGATGCTTCGCGACACAAGTAAATTGATGCAATTTCTATATAAACTCCGTCCGGAGTTTGAGCCAACTCAGGCCACTCTGATGAACCGACCTCAACTTCCATCTGTTGAGGCAGCTCTATCTAATTTGATGGCAGAAGAGACACGTTAGAAAACCCTTGCTTCCATGAGAGAGATTGTTCCTGATGCTGCCCTCATCACTCGCAATTTTTCAGGAAAGTCACGAGACATGTTGAAAATTAAATGTTTTGAGTGTAATGGATTTGGTCATGTGGCTACTCGTCGTCCCAACAAAAAAGCAACTCTGAATTCCTCTAGACTAAGTACTCTATTTTGTCGATACTAAAAACAAGAAGGATATGATATAGCCAATTGCCTGACTCGCCCTCCTCTACCCCCTCACTACTAGCGACATATACGTGCATTTCTGGCCTCCTCTACTGAGAAGCTTGACTCATCATCCATGGCCCTATCGGTGCAGACTAATCTGCTTTCCCCCGAACAAATTCAGCAAATCCTCCAAGTGATGGGTTCTTCGGGTTCAATAGGTAATATTGATCCTAGAAATCGTTGGTATATTGACTCAGAGGCATCTAATCATATGACTGGAGACCTTTCTTATCTGATTGATTGTGTCTCATATAGAGGAGTGGGTTCCATCTATACTGCGGATGGAAACTATTTATCTATCTCTCATATCGGGTCCTTGAAAGTCTCACCTTCATCATCTCTAAATTTCTTCCTTTGCAAAGTGTTTTATGTTCCTAAATTATCTGCCAACTTGGTTTCAGTTGCTCAACTAGTGGAAAATAACTGTTTGATTTTGTTTTCTCAATCTGTTTGATTCATAGAGGATCTGGAAACAAGGAAGCTGATTGGGAAGGGCCATAAGAGACGAAGGTTGTTCACTTTGGAGTTCGATCCTGGGGTCGTCTCATCTAGTTGTTTTTTTCTTCCATCTTCTCATGATATTTCTTTTGCTAATAAATACTGGAAACTTTGGCATAGTCGTTTAGGGCATCCCAATTCTAAGAACATGCTTTTCTTATTTAGATATGGTCTTTTGAATGATGAAATAAATATTAGCCTCATTTCCATTGATATGAACTATGTTAGTTGCAAAGTATGTAAATCTACTGCATTGCACTTTTCATTGAGTAACTCTCGTACTCATAATCTGTTTGATCTCGTTCATACTGATGTTTGGGGTCCATCTCCCATCATGGCTCCTGGTGGTTCGTTGTATTACATCGTCTTTGTGGATGATTTTTCAAGGCACACTTGGATTTATTTCATGAAGCACAAGTCTGAAGCATTCAGACAATTTTCATCATATGTGGAGACCCAACTTGCAAAGAAAATTAAAGTTCTACAATCTGACTCTAGGGGAGAGTATATGTCTTACGAGTTTGAAACTTTTCTACGTTCGAATGGTACTATACATCAGCGAACGTGTCCTCACACACCGGAACAGAATGAAGTAGCAGAACGCAAGAATCAGCACATTATTGAGGTTGCAACCACCATGATGGAATATGCACGTGTCCCAAAATTTCTTTGGAAGCAAAATCAACAGTTGTGTATCTGATCAATCGATTACCTTCTAGTGTTTTGGCCAACCGAAAAACTCCCACGTTCTTTCTTCATGACAAAGATCCAGATTATAGTCGGTTAAGAGTGTTTGGATGCATTGCTTTTGTTCATCTTCCAGAGCGAGAACAAGATAAGCTCAGCCCAAGAGCGGTTAAATGTGTATTTCTTGGATATAGGGGGCATCAGAAAGGGTATCGTTGTTATGATCCATGTGCTCGTCGTGTTCGTGTGTCTAGACATGTCACA
Source organism: Magnolia sinica (assembly GCF_029962835.1). Taxonomy (NCBI): domain Eukaryota; kingdom Viridiplantae; phylum Streptophyta; class Magnoliopsida; order Magnoliales; family Magnoliaceae; genus Magnolia; species Magnolia sinica. Next base: position 65,122,147 of record NC_080588.1, read on the forward strand.
TTCTTTGAAAATTTACTATATTATAAAGTTGTCTATTCATCTCCATCAATTACCATTGTTCCATCTTCCATTTCTCATATGTCCTCTTTTGAAGAAAATCATTCTATGCCTCCTTCCTCTCCTCCTCTACAAGTGTACCAACGTCATGTGAAGCTTCTCTCTTGGGTCCTCTCCCACAGTTGCTCCTGCTTCCGATCAGGTGTCCTCTTCTCCTATAGCGCAGGTAACTGTCCCGCCTTCCACTGAGATCTAATTACGTTGTTCCAATCGTCCGTCTATTGCTCCCTGTCGATTAAATCTTTTTGCCTCTCATCATGCCTTGTTTTCTAGATTAGATTCCTTGGTTATCCCTACTTCTTATTCTCAGGCATATACACAACCATGTTGGGTAAAGGCCATGGATGATGAGATTCAGGCACTCGAGGAGAATGCTACTTGGACACTGGTTCCATTACCTGAGGGGAAGCAAGTGATAGGTAGCAAATGGGTAGATACTATGAAATTAAAATTTGATGGGAGCTTAGATCGATACAAAGCTCGGTTAGTGGCCCAGGGCTATAAACAAGATTATGGAGTTGATTATAATGAGACATTCGCTCCAGTGGAAAAAATGAAAACGGTCTGCTCCTTGATCGCTATAAGTTCTTCTAAAGGTTGGCAACTCAGTCAATTCGATGTCAAGAATGTTTTTCTCCGTGGGAATCTCAAAGAAGAAGTTTACTTGAAGCAACCTCCCGATTATAAGTCCAAAGATCCACGCTTAGTTTGCAAGCTATCAAAAGCTTTATATGGGGCTGAAACAAGCACCAAGAGCGTGGTTTGAAAATTTTCATCAGGTGTTAACCTCAGCAGGCTATTCTCAAAGCCAATATGACTCATCCTGTTTATTTTCAAATCCGATTCAGGTCTTGTCGCTTTATTGGTCTATGTTGCTAATAATCTCATCACAGGCAATGACGTGCAAGGTATTGTCGATCTTAAATCATTACTTCACTCCTCGTTTCATATGAAGGACATGGGGCCATTAACATATTTTTTGGGTCTTGAAATTTCTCGTAATGCTAGAGGTTATCTCATGAGTCAACGGAAGTATACTTGTGAATTGATCAAGCAATTAAACCTTATGGATAACAAGACCTATGAGACTCATCTGGAATTAAATATCAAGTATGGGAAAGATGATGGAGACCTTCTCTCAGATGTTACATCCTACAGGCAGCTGGTGGGGAGCTTAGTCTATCTCATTATGTCTCGTCCTGATATCTCATATGTACTTCATGTTGTTAGTTAGTTTGTTGAGGCACCTTGCACATTGCATATGACGACAGTTCATCGCATTATTCGATACCTTCGAGATACCCTCAATCAGGCAATTCTCTTTCCATCATCGCATGATCTACAATTATCCACTTACTCTGACATAGACTGGGCAGGTTGTCCCATTTCAGGCCGGTCCACTACTGACTATTGTATTTTCTTGGGACAATCATTGGTTAGTTGGAAGTGTAATAAGTAAACCACAGTATCTAGATCCAGCATAGAAGCCGAATACCGTGCAATGCCAGAGGCATGTGGTGAAATTACTTGGTTCAAGGGATTGTTGACAGATCTTGGGATTCATTTGTCTTTGTCGACTCCATTACATGCTGACAACCTAAGTGCTATTCAGTTGGCTTCCAATCCAGTATTTCACGAGCGCACTAAACACATTGAAGTTGACTGCCACTATGAGAGAGACAAATACACAGCTGGAATCATTTCTCTTCCCCATGCAACATCAGAACTACAACTTGCTAATTTCTTTACCAAAACTATGACCTCATCACGTCATAGGTTTCTTCGTGGCAAACTGATGTTGGTTCATTATCCCACATCAGTTTGAGGGGAGGTATGAGAATATTGTGTATATGACTGTCATGGATTATCATTAGTTGTAACATACTATATATAGAGAAGCTCTAAATAGGTTTCCTTGTTTAGAATTGTAGAGTAGTTATTTAAACCCAACTTTAGGTTGAAGCAATATAGAAAAATATCAAGGAGAATTTTCCAAAATCTTGTTCTATCAGGGAGATCAAGACAGCCTCATATTATGGAGCTTCAGGTATTTGGAAAGCCATTAATTCAATTGCTCCTTTGTTCAATCATGGTGTGGTCTTCTCTCTCAGGAATGGGTCGCGTATTCGCTTATGGGAGTAGTCTTGGTGTGGAGAAAGGCCTTTGGAGGTAAATTTTCCATCCTTGGCAAGGTTAGCACCCATGAGGAATATCTCAATTGCCAATTGTTTCTCCCATACAAATGGCGGAGGAGCATGGTGTTCCCCATGTCGAAGAGCCTTAGGCCCTTAACAGACGATGAGGCAACAGATCTAGCAATTCTTTTGGGGCTGCTCCACAACATTCATCCTTCTCCGGCTATTCAAGATCAATGGGTATCTAAGAGATCATTGAATGGAAGATTTTCAATCGGGTTCTACATGATGCTTAGGAAACCGTCAACTTCGAGCTCACCAAAAAAATTTCATGCATTCTGGTTCTATGGGGCACCCCCCATGGTGGCATTTTTTGCTTGGCTAGTCAATCGAAACAGAATCTTAACCATAGATAATCTCCAGAAAAGATTAATGGTCCTTCCCAACATTTGTCTATTGTGTATGAGCGATGTAGAGTCTATAGATCACATCCTTTTCATTGCTCATTTATGCAACATGTATGGAACATGTTCCTACAAGCATTTGGTTCTCGGTGGGCCATGCCTCAATCAGTCACTGAGTTATTTTGGGTGTGGCATGGAAGTCCAATGCCACAGGTTTTGCTTCTGACATGGCGCCTCGTCTCACTAGCAGTCCTGTGGAATATTTGGAGATAACACAATAATCGATGTTTCTGTAATAAACATCGATTGTTGGAAGAGATAATGTGGCAATCAAAAGTCTATGTTTGGGTTGTGATTCTAGGTTGTAATCTGATTAACTATTTGGGATGTATTTTTTCTGCTTTGTCAGTTGTCAGTGTAGCTTCTCAATAAAAAACAGTTACTATTATCCTTTTTTTAAAAAAATGAGTTGTTTTCTGTGGAAAATGTCGACTACAAGTGGTTCAGAGGTTACTTTTAATGTTTCTGGGACCACAAGTTCCATATCAACCATCGGTGTTTATGGTAACAATCCTTGTGTGCAGATCACAACTGTGAAATTGAATGGCACTAATTTCCATGAATGGTCTTAATCCACCAAAATGTGTATTGGCAGGCAAGGAAAACTAGGGTATGTGAACGGCCGGGAGAAGGAACCAGCTACTAATGATTTTTCATATGATAAGTGGGAGCAAGAGAACTTGATGGTGATGTCTTGGTTACTTAACTCCATGCAACCTCATATTAGCAAAGGATTATTGCTCATGTGGACAGCCAAAGAAGACTGGGATAAAGTTACTAGAACTTATTCCCAGTGGCAAAATATTGCTATATATCAGCAACACCATGAAATTGCTATTATTCATCAAGGGGAGAAGATCTTAGCTACTTATTATTCCACTATTCAAAGTCTATGGCAAGAGTTGGAACATTATCAATTGTTACAATGGGATACTAACGCTAATAGGGACAGACATAAAAAACAGGTCGAACAGATTAGAACATTTGATTTCTTAGCTGGTTTGAATTCTACGCAAGAGTAGACAATGTATAGATTTTGGCAAAGATGAGCTTCCGTTATTGGACTAACTTTATTCCCTGGTTTAGAGTGAAGAATAGTAGAAGAAAGGCATGCAGCCAATTTCTTCCAACAGCAATCATTCAGCTCTTGTAGTCTCTTCTAGCTCCTCTTGAGGGTGCAAAAGGAATCAGTCAAAAGAATAGAGCACCGAATAAGAAGGATAAGATGAGATGCAATGCAACCATTATGGGAAAACTCATCATACATGGGAGACTTATTAGCCATGGTAGGCTAGTGAAGTTCAACCATCCTAGACAGCCCCCCTTCCCCCTCTTTGAAAAGTATAAAGCCAAACTTATCACTAAGGGGTACCCACCTGATGACTACAAGGAAACGTTTGCACTTTTAGCCAAGATGAACTTTATATAGGTTATACTCCCTTACAGCTAATTTTTCTAGGCCACTATTGTTGAAGTGATAAAATCCCTTGATATACATTGATACACCACAGTCCGACAGCTTAAGCTTTTGGAGTAAATGGTTGTTTGACATGGTATCAGAGCCGAAGGTCCTATGTTCAAATCTCGAGAGTAGCAAATATGCCTCGCTAATATATTATTCTCCCATGGGGGGTCAGGAAAAATCAGGTCCGGCCCAGGGACCGGGAAATCAAGCCCGGCCTATTTATGGTGTAAGTGTCCCTCCACCCTTGTCAGTATGTTCCCGTGTGGAGTTCCCACCCCACATGTGTGGGGGGTGTTGAAGTGATAAAATCCCTTGATATACATTGATACACCACACTCAGACAGCTTAAGCTTTGGGAGTAAATGGTTGTTTGACAGCTATATCAACTAGATGTGAAGAATTCGTTTCTCCATGGAGACTTGAAGGAGGAAGTGTAAATGCCTCCCTCACCCGGTTTCATATTCCCCAACAATGAAGGACAAGTTTGTAGGTTGAAGAAGTCCTTTTATGAACTTAAACAATCTTTCCAGGCTTGATTTGAGAGGTTCAATTAGGCAGTGAAGAAGAGTGGATATTCCCAAAGTCAGGCCAACCATACACCTTTTGTGAAGCGATGGGAACAATCGATTATGGTTTTGATTATTTATATGGATGATATTGTGATGACAGAAAATGATTTCAGAAGATCCAAAAATTAAATGATGTTTTGGCAAAAGAATTTGAGAATAAGGATCTAGGACATGAAATATTTTTGGATATAGAGATCACGGTTATGAATGTCAATATTAAATTGCGTTGAATAGTCTATCACAGCACGTGGAAGCTTGGCGGAGCTATAGAATGAATGGCTAAGCCCTAGAGGGATAGGACCAATTAAAACACAATTACGTAACTTAAACTAATTTACCAATTAAACTAAGTAAGGCAATTTAATACTATGGCCTTCCAAGCCAATAGTAGGTCCAATCACATAGACTACAATAGATACGCAAATTCTAGCAACTAGTCTATAAACGATAGTATGCTTGTGTGTGCTTTATAAGTTAGGTGCCTAACATATAATCTGATTCAAGCATTCATATGATTTAACTAATGAACACATAAGCAAGAATAGAATTGCAAACATTATTCCCAAACACAAGCATATATAGTGGTTCAGTTTCTCTACTCTACTCCCGGCAAACGCACTCTCCATGAGTGTACTAGTATTCATTTTCGGAGGTTTTAAATCAGGTTCACCTCTAACCTTTACAGCCTTACACAAGGACACAGGTCCTACACAAGAACCTAACGTACACTCCCGCCAAAGGCTCCCCGTAAGAGACTTTAGTTGGTTTTCTATCGGCTAACAAAAAACCTCGGTCCTAGTCCAAGGACCTACGTTTACTCCCGCTAGAGGCTCTCACGAAGACTAACACGTATGCACTTGTGTCCAATGAATTCGGCCATACACAAGAGCCTAGATCCTACGTAAGAACCTATCAACTTTGGGTTACAAACTCTTATTATCAATCCTACATAAGGAAAGAAAGTATATGGACTCACTAATTGACAGTTATCGAATTGAGCCCCTTTAACGCATCGTGCTTGAGTCGCTTCTTCAAAGCTCTCCCGTGTTTGAATCTGCACCTCAATTGCTCCACCAATCGTTGATGTCGATGCTTGCCAGTGCTTCAGCTCCAAGATCAAATAGCTTGCATGCGATGCTCCATTTGAGGTGACCAAGGTGATGAGAGGGTGGTAGAATCTCCTAAAACTAATGGGATTGTTGAAATCCTAGGGGATTCACCTATAAGAGGCTTCTAGAGGATTTAGACAAAAGATGTGCCAATGAGATTGAGTCTAAACTCTAGAAAATAGTGGAGCTAAATATCATCTTCAGGATGGAGGTTAAAATCCTCATTAGAGTGAAAATCTCAAGGAAGATGACTTGGAACTCATGGGATTAAAGGTCTAGGATGTGTGGTTTGAGTGAGAAAACACCTAATCTTCTATTGCACAAAAACCCCATCAAAAAGCCCAAATACCGAATGCCCTATATATAGGAACCAAGTTCCAACGATAAAAATGTTAGACAAACTGAAATATACCTTATATAGCTAGCATACCTTGTATCAAAGCTTCACTGATCCAAATCCAGCACCACCTGTCAGATCCGACCATCTCCGCTGCGTGTAGTGAGCTTTTTTGGTTACGTGGACTTCTTTCCGACTTGGGCGTTCCTGTGCAGAATCCTACTCCACTCCATGTTAATAATCTCAGTGTCATTCAGATTGCCTCTAACCCGGTTTTTCATGAACGGACGAAGCATATTGAAGTTGAATGTCACTTTATCCGCAAGAAATTTCAATCTGGGCTCATTTCTCTACCACATGTTGCATCCCATGATCAGATTGCAGACATTCTCACCAAGTCCCTAACTTTTGCACGTCACTCATTTCTCGTTGGCAAACTATTACTTGTCGATGACCCGCATTAGTTTGAGGGGGGATGTTAGACAGACTGAAATATACCTTGCATAGCTAGCATACCTTGTATAGTTGGTTTCCATAGGTAGAGGATTCTGATTTTATTACTTTCCTTGTATAGATGTTGTAATCTCTATATATTCAACCCTTTTGCGTTGTCTCAAATACACAAAAGCTTTCAGCTCTTCTCGGTTTACAAAAAAAATGAGCAGAAATCAGCTGGATCGACCGTCGAGCGATGCCTTCGATCGATCGAACTCCCCTTCAATCGATTAGGTGATGTATCGATTAATCGCTCTAAATCCAGCATTTAGTGAGTTTGTTACTGGACAATTTGGGCCATGTTCGATCACTCGAGCCCGATCAATCGGAGTCGATCAATGACACCTATGAGTCTATTGTTTTTGGGCAGTTTGGTTTAACAGCAACTCGAGACCTCTATAGCTTATCTAAGTATGTTCAAATGAGGCTTCTAAGGCTAATGGATGATCAAACAAGGTTTACCTATTAGGCCATGATCATATAGAGGTTCAAGGGTTGTTTTGGGTCAAGGTTAGGGTTGTTAGACAGACTCACATGCCTTGTATATCTTATATACCTTGTATAGCTAGTATACCTTGTATAGTTCATTTCCATAGGTAGAGGATTCTGATTTTATTATTTTCCTTGTATAGATGACTGTAACTCTGTATATCCAACCCCTTGGGTTGTCTCAAATACAGAAAATCATTCAGCTCCTCTCTAGTATCAGATACTGTAATCTTTGTTTACATAATATCAGAGATTCACTGATCCAAAACCAGCACCACCTGTCAGATCCGACCTTCCCTGCATCCGGCCACCATCTCTGCTGTGTCTGGCCTCCATCCCTATTGCATCCGGCCACCATCCCTGCTTGTCCCTGCTGTGTCCGGCCACTATCCAGTCGTACCTGCTCGTCCCTGCTGCGTCCGGCCACTATCCGACGATCCCTGCTCGTCCCTGCTCATTCGGCCACCATCCGACCATCCCTACTCGTCCCTGCTGCGTCCCTGCTCGTCCGGCCATCATCCGACCCTCTGCTGCTGCACGCCCTACTGCATGATTTTCCAAATCCAACCCATGGGTCCACTCCTTTGACTTGTCGTGGCTGCAACAAGGTGGGTCATGTCGTCGCTCAATGCAAAGAATGGTGCCCTTATTGTCGACGGACTGGTCATGGTATTCAGGACTGCCGTACACATGCCTATGCATCTTCTTTCGACCGTGGACGTGGTGGTTGTGGTGGGCGGTGGTCGTGCTCTTTCTGCTACTGCTGCCACTATTTCTTCCGAGCCATCTGTTACTAATACTGCATCTACTGTTTCTGTTGAAGGTCTTTCATCACCTTTGACTCCTACGATGCTCCAGCAAATCGTTCAGGCCCTTTCTGCGGCCGGAATGTCAAGTATATCCCCATCTTCTACATGGTTCTTCAATTCGGGTGCTTCCAATCATATGACTGGTGCTGTATCCCATCTTCATGACATTCGTCCCTACACCGAAAATCAGGCTATTTCTACTGCGGATGGCACTAGACTACCCATTCAGTCTGTTGGATCATTGACTTTCTCTCCTTCTGCTCATCGCCAGTTCACCCTTCGTGATGTGTTTCATGTCCCTCACCTCTCCAATTTAATTTCAGTTGGTCAACTCACATCCAATAACTACTTAGTCATATTTCTTCACAACTGTTGTTTTGTGCAGGATCTGGCAACGGGAAAGGTACTTGGGATGGGTAGGCCGCATGGTCGTCTGTACGTACTGGACTTTGATTCATTTGTCACTCCGGCTCGTTGTTTCTTTTCTCCATCTTCATCAGATATTTGTTCAGCAAATAAATTGTGGAAACTGTGACACTTTCGCCTGGGTCATCCACATTCCGATAAGTTAATTCAGTTATTTTCTTCTGGCATGTTAAGGAACATTTCTCTTAATAAAAAAGATTTGGATTATTCTTGTACATCTTGTTGTCTTTCAAAAAGTAAGTGTATTCTTTTTCCTCTAAATACTACGAAATCCTCTTCAATGTTTGAACTAGTGCATACCGATGTCTGGGGTCCTTCACCAATTATGTCTCTCTCTGGGTTACGATACTATGTTATATTCATTGATGATTTCACACGTTACACCTGGATTTACTTTCTGCACTCGAAGTCACAGGTTTTTGAAAAATTCAGGATATTTCACTCTATGGTGGAGACTCAATTTCGGGTTCCAGTTCAAACTCTCCGCTCTGACTCAGGGGGGGAATATCTCTTAACAGATTTTCGTACATTTCTTCAAGGTCATAGGATTATTCATCAGACCACCTGTTCTGATACTCCACAACAGAACGGGGTGGCTGAACGAAAAAATCATCATATTGTTGAAACTGCCAACACCCCGATGACAGCTATGAGTGTTCTTCGTTCTTTATGGGCGGAAGCAATGTTACATTCAATTTACTTAATTAACCGGATGTCAACCAACGTTCTGAACAGTAAATCTCCACACTTTGTTCTCACCGGCTTACCTCCTGCATATTCCACATTTCGTGTTTTTGGTTGTGTCTGTTATGTTCACCTGGCTTCACGTGAGCGTAACAAACTTTCTCCAAAATCGATCAAATGTATGTACTTGGGATTTAGAGAAACTCAAAAGGGTTTTAGATGTTATGATCCGATTTCTCATCGTGTTCGGGTTTCAAGACATGTTGTTTTTCTTAAACATATTGCCTTTCATTCATCTCTTCCTCCTCCGCACACCCAAAACTCTCCTGGTCTAACCACCTTTCCTGATATTCCTCTTGCCTCGCGTACTCTCCCTCGTCCGTTGCAGGTTTACTCGCGTCGACCACGTACAGATCTACCACCTATTACTTATCCTGAACCTACTGTACCTGTTGCAAATCTTGAACCTACCTTGATACGTCGTTCCGATCATGTACAATGAGCGCCTGATCGCTTGATATGCTCTATGTCTGCCATGAATGCTACTCTGAACACTGTTTTTATTCCTACTTCATACTCTCAGGCAACCACTCATGATTGTTGGAAGAAGGTTATGGCAAAAGAACTTGTGGCATTGGATGAAATTCATACGTGGGACATTATCACTCGACCCGCTGACCAACAGCTAATTGGTAACAAGTGGATTTATTCTGTCAAGCTCAAGTCTGATGGATCATTGGATCAATACAAGGCTCGACTTGTCACTCAGGGATACAAACAAAAATGCGGAATTGATTATGATGAGACATTCACTCCTGTGACCAAGATGAAAACCGTTCATACTCTTCAGGCAATATCTTCCTTTCGCTCTTGGCCACTTGCTCAGATGGATATGAAAAATGCTTTTCTTCATGGAGACCTCCAAGAAACTGTATATTTGAAACCTCTTCCTAGCTCTTTAATCCCTGACAATAAGGTATGTCGCCTAAAGAAAGCCTTGTATGGCCTCAAACAGGCACCTTGGGCATGGTTCCAACACTTTCACGATGTTGTTACAGGTGCTGGCTTTACTCAAAGTAGTCATGACCCAAACTTATTTTTGCGCACCACTGCTTGCAGCATTGTCATTGTTATCGTCTATGTTGATGACCTCCTTCTGACTGGTAGCGATGCTACTGGCATCTCAGCTTTAAAGGATGTTCTGCAATCATCCTTCAAGATGAAAGACCTCGGCAATCTCACATACTTTCTTGGACTTGAAATTTCACGTTCTAAACGTGGGATCCTGGTCAGCCAGCGCAAATATACCAAGGATCTTCTCGCCTTGGTATCATTGACGGATCAGAAGACAATTCAGACTCCCTTAGAACTTAACGTTCAATATGGCCGTGACGATGGTGATCTACTTGCGCAGCCCGACTTATACCGTCGTTTGGTTGGGAGTCTGGTTTACTTAACTATGACTCGCCCTGATATTGTCTACGTTGTCCAAGTCGTCAATCAGTTTGTTTCTGCTCCTCAGACTCTTCATATGACTGCGGTGTTGCGCATCCTACGGTACCTACGTGGAACTCTAGATCGATCACTGTTCTTCTCCTCCACGGCGTCTCTGGACCTTCGTGCTTATTCGGATGCTGATTGGGCCGGTTGCGCTCTCACACGAAGATCTACCACAGGCTACTATGTTTTTCTCGGCACTTCTCTCATCTCTTGGAAGTGTAAGAAGCAGGTCACTGTTTTCAAATCGAGCATAGAAGCCGAGTATCAGGCAATGTCCGCTGCGTGTAGTGAGCTTGTCTGGTTACGTGGACTTCTTTCCGACTTGCGCATTCCTCTGTAGAATCCTACTCCACTCCATGTCGATAATCTAAGTGCTATTCAGATTGCCTCTAACCCGGTTTTTCATGAACGGACGAAGCATATTGAAATTGACAGTCACTTTATCCGCGAGAAATTTCAGTCTGGGCTCATTTCTCTTCCACATGTTGCATCCCATGATCAGATTGCCGACATTCTCACCAAGTCCCTCACTTCTGCACGTCACTCATTTCTAGTTGGCAAACTATTACTTGTCGATGACCAACATTAGTTTGACGGGGGATGTTAGACAGGCTCACATGCCTTGTATACCTTGTATAGCTAGTATACCTTGTATAGTTCATTTCCATATGTAGAGGATTCTGATTTTATTATTTTCCTTGTATAGATGACTATAATCTCTATATATTCAACCCCTTGGGTTGTCTCGAGTACAGAAATCATTCAGCTCATCTCTGGTATCAGATACTGTAATCTTTGTTTACAAGGGTCACCAAGGCACCTCATATACTTGATCTTTGCTCCCTGATGCTCCATGTCCTCTTGAGTCTTCGGTCTTCAGCTTCCAAGAGCTCAACCGACTCCCTGACACAAGGACTCACGTGATTGACAAACAAGGTGTACAAATAAGTGCACTAAGAAGTATCGGTCGACACACCGGCCTAACGAAAATATGATATGATACAACGTCACGTATCAATATCAGGGCCATATCAGCCCATATCGGTCAGGATTTTTTCTTGAAGCCAAAGAATTAAGAAAAATATCATGAAAAAAGAGAATGATAAGATATTCAATAATCAATTATTTTGTGTATGTTGGACAAGCATATGATGGTGTATCGGACCATTTTGATGAGAATATTGTCTGTCAATTTGACTTGTTAAAGGTTAACTAAATGGGCCCTAATTGAACACAAATCAAGCATGATTTGGTGAACTGGGGCCCATTACATTGAAATACAACAAAAATAAGATGAAAATATCAAAAAGAAAGTGAATGTTTACCCTTCTTTTTGATTTTTCTCATTATCGTCCACTTTGCTTCGATTTGTCGAATCCCAGTCAAATCATTTGTTTTTATCCCAAAATAGGTCTAGATCTAGCCTAAAATGAGTTTTTAAGCTTCTTCCATAATTTAAATGGAAAAAAAAAAAAAAGCGAGAAGAGTGCAATTTTGAAGGAAAAAAAAATTCAAAATTAGACTTCAATGAGCATATTGGCCTTTATCGGCCATATCGGTGCTGATACGCCCTGTATCGGCCATATCAGGTCAATTTTTTCAAATCGGGCCAATATGACCCTGTATTGCATATTGTCTTGCATCAATATGGATATGACATGGCCGTATCGGCGAATACGATACCGATATTCATATCCATGAGAGAGACTGCTCGATCAAAGAAACGTATCTTTATATCTCAAAGAAACTACACCTTAGACTAAAGGAGATTGGTAAGCTAGGCTCCCGACCAACAAACGCTCCTATTGATCATAATCATAAGCTACGCCGAAGTGAGGGGAACTGTTACCGAATAAAGAGATGTATCTAAGGTTGGTTACCCGACTGCTCTTATCTCTCTCACCAAATCTGATATAACATATGCAGTAAGTGTGGTGGTAGGTTTATGCAGGCTCCACGGGTTCCTAACTTGGAGGTGGTTGATAGAATCTTGAGATATTTGAAGACATCTCCTAGGAAGGGTCTTTTGTTTGTAGATATGGCCATCTATGCATAAAGAGCTACATAGAGGCAGATTGAGCTGGTGGTAGATGATAGAAAGCTGACTACAGGATATTGCACTTTCGTGGGAGGAAATTGATCACTTGGAGAAGCAAGAAACCAATGTAGTGGCTAACTCTAGCATTGAAGCAGAGTACATGCCTATGGAAAATGGTGTAGTAGAGTTATGATGGCTGAAAATTCTGTCGTGTGGCTTGGGAGTCAAGGCAGATGCTCCTATGAAGTTGTTTTGTCAGAACAAGGCAACCATTAGGATAGACAAAATCCAATTTAGCATGATCATACCAAGCATATTGAAGTTGATAGGCCCTTCATCTGTGAGCAAGTTATCTCCCAAGATCTTTGTTTACCATTTATACCAACTTGAGAATCAACTTGTTGACATTCTCACTAAGGGAACCATTAAGACAGCATTAGAATCTGTTCTTAGACAAAATCCAGTTTAAGATGATCATACCAAGCATATTGAAGTTCATAGGTACTTCATTTGTGAGAAAGTTATTTCTCAAGATCTTGTTTACCATTTATACCAACTGAGAATCAACTGGTTGACATTCTCACTAAGGGAGCTATTAAGACAACATCAGAATATGTTCTTAGCAAGCTAAGCATGATAGATATCTATGCTCAACTTGAAGGGGAGTGTTGAGAAATGAGGTTAGAATGGCTTTTTTTTGTAATACTAGTACTAATAAGTTGTTTTTTGGTCAGGCGAGTACTAGGAGGGTGTTATTTGTAATCTTTTCCAAAGTTGCCTATAAAAATAATGAGGGGGCTGACACATCTAGGTTTAAGCTCTCCAAAACTTCTCCTTTTTTCCTTCTTTTCTTCTCTCCTCTTTCATCTCTCTTACTAGTTCTTTTCCATTTATTTCTTCTGATATCATTTTGAATTTGGCCAAGGCAATTGGCAATTGATTTCATTGAAAAAATAAAATGTCGTATATGCACAATATGTCCAAAGGCAATATGACCAAAAATATGTTTGTCCCTCCAGAGTGCAATAATGAGTCAACTAATATATTGTGATACATTGAATCTAGAAAATTTCACCTTTACTCTTGCAGAACTTGGATATTTCTACCCTCCCATATCTATAAATCATAGAAATCGTCATTATTATGGACACATCAAACATTTGGTTTCCACATTTACATACAACATTGAACATGACAAATTCTGTTTTCTCGAACACATGAATACACACAGACTTGCAAAAGTCAAGATTGTGCAGATTCTAAAAAGAGACAGCTGTGTAATCTCTTCATACTGATGATCTTGCTTTCTTTTTTTTTCATGAATAATGAACAGTTGCATTAGCCCCTGATAATATAGTGGAATTACATGCTTATTATTGTAACTTATTCTCTGGTAAAAACAGTAAGCTCTTAAAAGGAAGTACAATAATTTACCTTCAAAATGTTAACAAGATGCGTCTTGATATTATCTTGCAGACGGTCGGGGCGGTGAAGTCGAGAAGGATCAAGGCCACATAGTGCTAACGTATCCGGCTTCTCCAAACACTAATACAGTAGGAATCTCGTCAGTCATAAGTCGTAACCTCCACATAACAAAAGCAACTCTTAATGACGAGATCAAAAAAACACCTCCACATAACAAAATCATCTCTTCATGTTGACATAAAAAACCAAGCAAATCAACAGTTACTTGCCTGAGAATTGAAGCCATGACATGTGAATAGTATTCTAGTGCTTCCAAGTCCCTATAGGAGATGAGCAAGTTGTAAGGCATAAATTCTTTTTCAAATGTACAATGAGAACATTCACAAGATATTGAAATTTCAGTCCGTACGTATGTACAAAAGCAGCATCTGCTACCAAATCAGGCCGAAATTAGTTAGTTGTCTAAAACTAAATAATCAATAAAGTTCATGAAAGTCAACTACAAAAAAAAAAAAAAAAAAAACACAATCAAGGCTTCTGAGAAATATAGCGACCATAAATAATAAAAATCCATCTAAGGCTAAGTTGTTGATGCTTGCCTTGCAGAATAGATGGACATATTTTCTTAAAAGAATTTTCGTGTATATAGGATCTCTTCGTACCTAATGTGACGATCACTAGTGGAGAGACAAGTGAGTTTCCAATTACAATAGGCTTATACCATGAGTCAGAAATGAGTTGGCAATCATTTTACATTGGTTACGGGAAGAGTTAACTAGGTGTTCACAGGAAGATGTCTCATGATGTATGTTGTTTGCAGATGAACGAGTTTTGATTAAGGAGACAAGGGGGTAAATGCAATGATAGAACTACAGATGATACTTTAGACAAGGGGGTTTTAAAATTAACTGGACAAGAACATAGTATATGCAATACAATTTTAGTAACAATAGGAGTGGAAATAAGAAATGATTTGAGATTGATGGCCAAGTACCCCAAAATGACCACTTCCGATATCTTAGGTTGATAATTCAGGAGGACAGAGAGATTGAGAAAGAGATGCCTAATTGCTCATAAAATAAGCGTAGGGTGGATGAAGTGGAGATGTGCAGCTGGAGTTTTATGTGACCACAACATACAACCAAACAAAAGGAGAGATTTTATCAAAGAGCTATAAGACCAATCATGCTTTATGAGAGAGAATGTTGAGCAATCAAGGAACAATACATTCACAGAATGAAACTAAACTAAGATGATGAGGACGTCACTTCACGTACACCTTTGCGTACGTATCAGAGGAGGCGGGCCACACCGATTTCCCTGTGGCTAGGCGAGTACCCGTGATCGTGTTGAAGACCCCATGTGCATGTGCAAGCATCTGGAAGACCCCACACTAGGAAGATGCACATGGGCTGCTTTATGGAGTAATCCGGACCATTGGATTGGAGGTACGTGACGATCGGGCCGTTGGATCGCATGATCGGGCCATTGAGCGTAGATCGTCCACACTATTTTTTCTTAAATTTTATCATCTTATAGGATTTAGTTTTGTTTACTTTATGTTTGGACGCCATTATGAGTGTTTTTAGTTGATTTTAGTTAGACTAGGGCTATTTTCGTCAAAATTCACAAAACATGGTGTTTATTGTAATTTTTGAACCTTCTTGGAGTTAAAAGAGGGTGGGCGCGTGACCCTCTTCCTCCTTGGATTTTGTGATATATATATATATAGAGAGAGAGAGAGCTCTTGCTTTCTTCTTCCATCTTCGTGAGATTTGAAGATACTTCCATGTGATTTGGAAGAAAGATTGGTGCGAGGCCAATCTTCATCAACGGATGTAAGAGGTCTCCATCTATGCCCACACCATCATATCTTTTCCCCTCCATCAAGGTATTTTCTTCAAGTTCTTCAATTTTCTCATCCTAACCCCTCATCTTCTCATAAACTCATCTTTCTTTTACCCATCTACAATCCCAAACCCTAACCGACCTAAACCCATCCATCCCACGCCACACGTGTGAATCCTTTGGGTTGGTCGTACGGCCACACCTTGCCTCTTTTGGTTTTCCATCATCTTTATATTAAAACCCCTTTCTTTGATTCCCGAAACCCTAACCCTAAATCTAAAATCCCTAACTTTCCTACTTTTCCAAATTACCCGAACCATAATTTTTACCTTGGGTTGTATTAGGTTCTTTACTTTGAAATAGACTATATCATATGCTAATTGGATGTCCCTACATCCATTAGATCCCAGTTTCCTTTTATTTAATGATCTCGTGTGACGATGTTGGTAACTTATGCTAGGATTATGCATGATGTTCTTTTGGTTTTCATAGTATTCGTGATGATCATGGCAACGTTTGTGTTTTTTTTTTTTTTTGGTTAATTGTCTTAATTTTGTTACTTGATCTCACATGTTATTTGGTTCATGCATCGGTCCTGCATCATAAGATGTTGAGATGGATGAGTGACATGACAATGATAGAATTAGAAATGAATGCATTTAAAGTAACTTACAAGCAACCCAAATAAGTAATAAGATGAGGGAAAGTAAATTTTGATGATTTGGACATGTGTATTGGAGACCAAGAACTATTGAGGAATGGAAAGGGAAAGGGGAAAGCCCTAAAGGATGTGGGTGGAGGTATTAATAAAAGATTTGATGACCTATGGTTTACTTGAGGATATGGTCCCTGATAGAATGGAATGGCGGAACAGGATTCATGTAGCCGACCCCAATTAGCCAGGGCAAGGTTTAGATGATGACGATGACAGTATCTCCTTTATAGTCGATGACAAAACTGTGAACTAGTAATTTGGAAATAATATAACAAGTCTAATAAGTGTATCTTCCCCTAATCAAATAATAGTTCAACCATTTTCATTTTTTTTAAGTTCTACAATTTCACTATTATGAACTGGCAAGAGGTAGTCACCTTAGTGTCGTTGACTTCTACACCTAAAGAATTTTAGATGCAAACTACCTCACACTTATGTTGACAATACAAAACAGCTCAACATGAGTAACATGTTCTTTATGAAAGAATAAAGTAGAATTTTTCTGATCAATTAAAGCATTATAAGTTTTCCAGTACCAGATCCCCATTCCACAAAATAAACAAAGAAATTTAATCCAGCATGGTGTATAAAATATTATATCAAATGATGTAATAGCTGGAAGGGGAGAACTGTGTTTTACCTGGTTAACAAAGATATCCCAAAAAAGTGGCCCAATAATAGCTGTTTCCCAATTATGTATATGCAAAACGTCAGGTTGCTTTCCTGATTTCACCAAGTAATCCAGGGATGCACGGGAGAAATAGGTAAATCTGAAAGGATCTGAGCAAGCTTCTATCAGAAAAATGTGAACAAGATATTCATTTTTTGTGGAATTATGAGAACGTTCGTGTGGTTAACAAAGTACTCTGGAATTAGGTATACACATCAAGGACTTGAGTACCCCTTCTTAAATGACAAAACTAAGTAACCAAGTGGTATTTAGGGAGGTCCAAACTCAAAATCATCAGGTCAAAAACTTGCATTTACATAATTAAGGAAACATTCAGTTTAGTGGTGAAGATACATGCACGAAATGTCCCATTATCTGTCACTGTCTGATGTGTTTTTATCATACAGAGTTTAATCCCACATCAGTTTCCTTCTTCCCCAGAGGCTCCCTCCATATAAAATAGGGTAAACTCCTGTCAAGCTATCATGGAAACATCAAATCAGATTACATCAAGGTATTCAATGATAGAAATGGTGACCGTAACAGCCAGCCTTATGGCCATTATGATACAGGCCATTACGAACTTGTAACAATCGATTATTTTTTCAAGGAAAAAATGTATCGGCCCCATAACTTCCCTGTATCGGCCTCTTACAGGCCATTTTTTTCAATTAATATTACTGTTTTTTGATAACATGGATTATATGGTTCCAAGGTTCACACATTTTCCACAAAGTCTACCCAAAATTGCTAGGATACATTTTTTTCCACATTTGAACCATATTGGTTAAACTGTAGATCAAGCTAGGTGAAACCAGAAGATTTTTATTTGGCTAACCAAATTAGCATGATTTAGTCCAATGCAACTGCTAAACCCTTGTTTGACGAAAAATAGATTTGAGCGAGTTTGACTGATTTTGGATGGATAAAGGACATTGCATAGAGAGTAAGTTGATGGGTCCCTTTGGGGCATTACCACATTCAATATTTGCTGAAATTTATGTAAAAAGGAAGAGTTTCTAAGGGAGAGGAAGGAAAGGGAAGATGCTCTCAAGTTGGAGGATGGTATTGATTTTATGGACCCAGTGCCTCTTCAAGGAACCTTTTTGTCTTACAGGGGCACCTTTTTGTCTTAAAAAGACGCCTCAGAACCTTTTGTCCTTAAGTCCATGCCTTTTGCCATTTGAATCCTCTTAACTGTTTCATTCCATTTCTTTTGTTTGAATTCAAAGGAGAGACAGATGTCAACCAATAGCCAAGTGCCATAAGGCAACCCACACATCACATGTCCATGTGCTTGCCACATGATGCACACATGACATCCACATGTGCGCCTAGTGGCTCAGAATCAAAGGTGTCAAAATGCATTTAAAGATACTTGAACTCTAGTCTTTTGGATGAAAACTGAGCCTGATCACTAAGGCAACAACCCATTTAAAATATTAAAATAATTTTTATAAAAGACAATATTTTGAAAGTAGATTTATTTTGAAACCCTTTTCAAAATCCAATATTAGCTAGGAGAAGGCTATTATGATCAAACCATTCAATGATGGAAACCATTACCATACGAACCATTATGGCCATTATTTTTAAAAACCTTAACGGCCCCGTAACAGATTGTACGGGCCTTTTTTTTTTTTTCCTGAAATGGCCATTAACACCCCCCATACACGTACTGGTCCCCACCAAGGTATTCCATAATGGTAATGGTAACCGTAACGGCTACCGTTGTTACCAATACAATATGGGCTGTAACAGCCACTATAGCCCTTGTAAAGGTTGTTACAGATTTCTTTTTTTTCTTTTTTTTAAAGAAACCTATTTCAGCCCTGTAATACTGTTACAGGGCCGTTACAGCCTTACAGGTCAATTTTCCCATAAATATCGTTACGACCCTGTAATGCGTAACAGTTACCGCCATTACCAACGTTGTTAAATGTGACCGCATATTCACATATGCGAAATCTCATATGCATATCGCATATGCCATCATCGCATATGCCACTGCAGTGCATATGCGATCGCATATGCCAAATGTGCGAGGATATGCAATCACATATGCGATGTATGCGATCGCATATCTGCCAACTGTTGGCACATTATTTTGTTTGTTTATTTTTTATTTTTGCAAAAAATCAAACTTTCCTAAATATTGTAACTTTGTAACTATAAGTTGTGTAAGTATATTGTTGAATATAACTTAGTGTTAGTGTAACGAAGTTGTAAATTGTAACTTGTAAGTAGTGTTAGTGTTATAATGTATAAATAATAAACATTAAGATGTAACTTCAAAATTGTATTTGTACAATAAATAGCTTATTGATTGTTTTGTTACTTAACTATATTGTTGAATGTTGAATTTGATGTACTTCATTCATTTTTCTAACAAGTCACAAACTAACTTTATATATGTAAAATTACTATATTAGTTATCTATTGACTTAGGGAAGCTTCTCCTAAGTTCTTATTTTTTCTACATTTTTTTCAATTCTTCTCCTTATTTTTTTGTTTTTTTTTTTCAATATATATATATATGCGACCGCATATGCGATTGTGGATCGCATATGCGCACAAGCATATCCGATCGCACAAAACCGCATATGCGGTTTGACAACATTGGCCGTTACCATTACATAACCATTTTGGAATACCTTGGTTCCCCACAATTACCATTACATAATGACAGTTACCATTCCCTTTTTGCATACCTTGATTATGATGATGATGGTGATTTTTTTTTAAAATGATGACGATTGTATCACTTATGTATAACTATATATGTTATGAGTTTTAAATTATTTTCTTTTCAAATATAAATTACATCATGCATTGTTTTTATTGAAGCAAGCCATACAGATATGTCCAGGTTTCAAGTTTTCTTAGTTGGTTTGGCATGTCTATGCCAAAGTTACATAGGGTCCAAGATGTAAAGCGTCTGCTAACCCTGTTTTGAAAATTCTTTTTGTGATCATTCACAGATCATATTTAATCTTTTATCATTAAGGATGATCTAGCTGGGAACACTGTGAAAGATCATAAGTTCTCACACACAGCTATGAACTCGAAGGACTTGTGAAACCTTAGTTTAACTGTGCAATAACATCCTTGCCAAACAATTTTGCACTAGCAGTTCATACTTCATGGTAATAACAAATACACATTCAGCTGCCTGGAATCCAAATAGTCACTCACTAGTGACCTGCATGTTCCCCAAATGCAATGCACATTTCTTTTAGAATGGCAAGGAAAATGTTTGTGAGAATCTATCTGAGAATGATTTTCCATGAATTCCAATAAATTATGAACTGAGAGTTAAAGAGAATTGATAGCTAATTAGTTCCAACTTCCAAGATAAATGCCCTACCGTTCAAAGTCATCCGAGTAGCCATATATCTTGTCCCGGTTGAAAAACGATGAATGATATAGAGGTTCGATAAATGTAACTCCAATGCCATAGATAACCCTAAACACAAAACATTAAATGATTCAGTGCAAAAAAAAAATAAAATTACATAGAAATAGAGAGCAATTAAATTAAAGCAAGAATTACAACATCGTGGTATGCAAGATTTGACGTCTACATTGGCAATGGCCAAACAACTCATGAAGAGGAGCTTTAACAGGCTGACAATGCTCTGAAGTTCAAGTTTGCCAATCACTCTAACAGGTTGATAGTGAGGAAGAGGGGAAGTTCAACAAGGAGAAAAAAGATTTCAAAAGGCTACAAAATGGTAATGGCAAGCCCAAGATTACAGACAGGCACTCAGATTGCTTTATCTGTGACAGTGATTTAGGAAAGGGAGTGCTCACAACAGAAAGCAATGAACTAGGTCCAAGTCATTGAGGATGACGAACCGAAGATTGGGGCAATAAGGCTGCGTAATACATCAGAAAAGCAAGTGGTGAAGCCAAACCACTTAAACAAAGGTTGATGCACATGGATGTACACATATGCGAAGCCCACTCGATCCACCTGAAAACCAAACTGTTCAGGCGACAAAGCTTTCTGATTCTCTGAGTCAAATTTAGACAGCTGACCACTTCCTAACCACCCATTTGATGGTCACCAACTGAGCAATTAGATCATATGATCACTGGCCCAACATTTGGACAATCCAGATTGGCATGCATGTATGCCACATGTGCAGTGAGCTAATCGCTGCACATGAGTGAGGTTTTACTTTTTCTCTCAGTTGTTGGTTTTTTTTTTTTTGTCAAACTTGCAGTAAGTGGTCATCTAGTATGAGTTTGTGCTCTTAGTTTGTCATTATGTTCTAATCAAGAGGAAGACAGTAATGACAAATAAAAAATCAACAAAAGCCCGGACAACAAAAAGGAGATAGTGCTGAGAAAGAGCCCAAATAATGCTTCATGCTGCACAAAGAAAAACCATTTCTCACCCAGTCCAAATTCTGTTTCCATGCCAGCGACCACCAAAGTAAGAACGAACTTCAGCTTCAACTTTCCGAAATCCCTGTACTTCCTCTAGGTCCAGGCTTGAATACCTGTTAAAAGGGGTGACCCCTTCAAGTCAGTAGCTCAGGAACTTCATCTCAAAGAAATCCATAAACAGTAATCTTGACAAGACCAAGAACAATTTAATATAATTATGCTAGTTGACACAGATTAGAAGAATGATTAGTAATACAGTTGGTAGGCAATTGCTTTGGCTTGGGTCTCTAGTAAGGGGATGTGAAGAGAACCTGACACATGTTCCTTCGTCCGTCCATTAGGATGGCTGATGCAGGACATGAAAATTAAATATGATATGCGAGATTTCAGGCTTAAGATCACATTAGCTCATAAACAATTACACAAATTTCATATCCCACATGAAAGTCCAAACATTCAATTAAGGAGAATCTATGCGGGTCCAGGCCTGCACATGATAGGGCTGGATCAATAAAAATTATGAACCAAACGATACTCAAAGATAATAAATAATCATCCACACATACATACTAATCAGTCCCTAATCCAAGGGATTCAGAAATTCCAATTTGGGGAACCCTAAGGTAAGAAAAATGGCATAAAATTGGAGATTTGAATAATTTAAGGTTAGGTTTAGGGATTTTGGGTGAAAGCGGAGTGAAAGAGAGGAGAGAGACAAACCAGAGAAGTACCGCACGCGTGGACGACAACAATGGCCCAAACGCACGTGCGTATGATCCCAGCCGCACGTGTGTGGGGCCTACTATTCAGAAAAAGGCCACCTTGGCCCTGGTCGGCCAGGGATGGACTCCAAAACTCTCAAATCTCAACTCGATCCGATGTACGGTTTGTGCGTGGTGCTCTGCCGAAGTTTCAGCCCTCCGATAGGGCCAGATTCTGAAATTCTACTGTGGGGAGGAGAATTGCTGCAATAGATGATTGATTCGAAGTGTAGATGATGGGGTGAGATGAGAAGAAGGGATGGTAGAAAATGGGTAGTAGAGATGGCGATAGATGAGGGCAAATCAGGATAGATGTGGCTTCGCACCACGATAGTTAACCCTTCGATGAAGGGAAGGCTTCGCACCCAATTAGGCTTCACAACTCAAAGAGTAAGAAAATGCAGAATTTTTATTAATCTTCAATGAATCAAAAGAACTACAAGGGGTGCCTATTTATAGGAAAACCTTATACCCCAAAACTCGCGCCATGTGCGCAACCTATTACTTGGTGATGAAGTAAACTAAAATAAAAACCAAACAAATAAATCTAAAGCGTTCATAATATTCTAAATAATAACAATAAGCAAAACCTAAAATATGAAATCAA
This sequence comes from Magnolia sinica, assembly GCF_029962835.1. Lineage (NCBI taxonomy): Eukaryota > Viridiplantae > Streptophyta > Magnoliopsida > Magnoliales > Magnoliaceae > Magnolia > Magnolia sinica. The sequence goes on from NC_080588.1 coordinate 65,145,145, forward strand.
TCCGACTAGTGGGTCACGATCATGAGATCCCATGGTGGGCTTTTCTTGATTGTCAGGTCCACTCTTTTGAATCAAAACTTCGTCTCCTAACTAGGAGGCCCTCCACGGACGTTGTCATCGATCCAGATCGACGGTGGGGTCCTCCTTTTAGCATACGTGCGTAGGAGGCGGCGTGCATGCGTGTGTGCGCGGTGATGTCCCTATCAATTCTTCCCGGCTGCGAAGATTTCCCCACTGGCGAAATAAAACTCTTGAACCGCTCCAAGATGCCAGGATCAAGTCTCTGAAGCTCTTCCTCGCTCTCTTCCTCTTCGCTCTCTGTCTCATCCTCACTCTCATCAAGTCGGGCTTGTCGTTGCCGTGGCCCGATTCCCATCTGATTGAGAGTCGCTTCATTGATGTAATGGATCGACACTGGCTTTTCCGCCCCAAGTCTGTAGTCAAACTCATGTGCAATCTTGCATATGAGTCGGCCGAATGAAAGCGAATCCGACCTCCTATTAGAGCGTGCAGTGAGAACTATCTGTCGCAAAACATAAGTAGGCACACAGCTTCTCTCCCTGCCCCACTTGATACAGGAAATCTACCATCAGGCGCGTGCACTCGCTGCGGTTGCTCCACCTGGGGTAGACGTTGAACGTGAAGATGTGGTAAAGTAGACGGAAGTCGGCAGTCATATTGGTCGCTAGAAGGCTATTGTTGGGTTGCCACTGAACCAGTTGGCCACAAAGGGTCCGTGTGCGGCAATCTCTTTCACGTGCACTCCTCAGATTCTTCTCACTTGCATGTACCTCGCCAAGAGGCACATTCATAAGCCGAGATACTAAACCAACGTCAATTGTGGCTTCTCGATCTCTTCCACAAGGGATCTTGAACTGCAAGGGCTCCAGCGTAGGCTCTCGAACGTGGGCATAGAAAGCTCGGACAGTGCCCATATTGGCGCGGTACTCGCCCTCAAATAGCGGACCCCACCCAGCCTCTTCCAGGCGCTCGAGCAAGAGGTATTCCCTAAATAGCTTTGCATCCACATGAGCTTCAAAAAAGACCCTACGACCCTCATAAACTCCATGCAACAGCTCCGCCAACAGAGTCCTTCCAACGGGAGCCTGGGGATCAAGATCCCGTTTAGTCTGAAACTCCCGAGTGACGGTCGTACTCGCGGCAGCACCTATCGGTCTCCTCGAACGAGTAGGGCGACTAGGCCCAGCTTCTACCACAGGAGCTCTTTTCTTTCCTATGAGAGAAAGAAGGGCGGAAAGAGAGAAAATAGTCGTCACAAGCTCAAAAAAAGCCATTGAAATAGAAGGAAAAGTGGGAATAAGATGGGTTATGGGCTCACAAGATCGTTGAAGCACACAATGGTATTTGTGTGCTCCAAAAAGAGAAGGAATGAAGAAAGTTAAAGGAATGAGGAAGATCAGAAGAGGGATTGTTGGGTTTTGAAATCTTGAGCTACAAAAAGGGGATGTGTAGCCTCAAATGAAAGGGGATAAAGAGGGAAAATGATGGAATAGGATAGGTTAGTGAGTTTACACGAATTTGAGACTCAAATGGAGGGTTTAAGAGCTCAAATGAGAGAATGGAAAGGGGTTGGCAGCGGTGGTGGAGGGTTTTTGAAGGGGTGGTGCAAGGGTTGCACGAAAATGAGAAATGGAGCGTTTGGAGGAGGGGTTTAAATGAAAAATCTGAAATTTTTGGAGAAAAGGAAAGCTTGGGGTAATGGTTTGTGAAGGAGAGATAGCATAGGAGGGGTTTTAATCGACCCCACCTGCGTCCGTGGGCCCCACAACACCCAGGACCCGTTAGCCCGAGCCGGCCCACCCGGCCAGGCCCGTTTGGCAGCGAGGCCTCGCCAAACCGGCGAGGTCCTCGCCGGTCGCTGGACTATCCGGCGAGGGCTCGCCCTTTGGGCGAGGTCCTCCTGCCCCCTGGGTCCCAAAAAGGTGTGGGTCCCACCCTGGGTCCCCCTAGAAGTGTTTCGTTTGACCCCCGACTCCGTTTTGAGTCGTTTCGGGTCCTTTCGAGCACTTTTTGATGTAACCTCGTCTTTTCTCGACTGATGAAGGCTGGGATTGGGTAAATCATGTCTAAACTCGTCGATTAACGGTCTAGGGATGATCCGGGGTCGACTCAAGTGATCACGGATGTGTACAGACCCGATCTCGGCGATCATTTTCGGTGAACTTTGCCAATTGGCGAAATCGGGGAAACCTAAGCTTGTCTCTACATTTTTCTCGCACCCAACTATGTCGAAAAGCATCAGCATACGTAGTGTGACCATAACCCAAGTCCGGTTTAATCCAAATCATGCTTTGATACCAACTTGCAACGCCCTGAAAATCAGGGGTCAAACATAAACTCAACACATGAGTTCCAACGCATCACTTATGCAACATAGATAATGATGATTAAATGTTGTCTGTGTTAGTGCATTAATCATGAGTGGGATTATACCAAAACAGTAATTCATACTGCAGATCAATTCATATAACGCAAGCGGAAGACTGGAAAATGTATATAGACGTGTATGAACCAAAAAGATCACGATCGGTCTCCAGAGTATGAATACATCACTGAGTCACCATGTACATGTAATAGTTCAAAATAGTTCAACTACAATAATAAACCCTGTAGCCCCGTTGATGCAGATGGCCTAAGCGAAACCACCGGAGAATTGCATATATGAGAACTCATCCTGATCGTCATAGTAATCGGGCTCCGCATCCTGACTCGCATCGTCATCTGCAACTAAGACAGAGTCTGGTGGGTGTTCAGAACACCGTCCCAGAACGTGGGAGTGAGTGATCAACTCAGTGGAACCATAAAGCAAAGGTTAACATGTTATCAATTCAATCAAGCAGCAATGATAAAGTAGACATATCAGACATTTCTAGATACTCTTATTAATGCAAGGATGAAATGTAAGCATGATGCATGCCCTCGCCTACACTCCCTCGTGCGACACCATCTTACGGTCGCGGCATGCTTTCTTCCCTCTGTGCTCTTCAACTCGGGGCACATGCAGTGCGATGAAATGAGCGTGATTCCCGAGTTATTATTAGTCTCTTTCATACAGCAGGATTGGGAAGCTAAGGTACCTCCCTTATATCAATTCTCAAACAATGATCCATTTTAGGGTCGTCAGTCCTAGTAAATCTCATACGATGATACGATTCTAGGTCGCTGCAAAGGGCTCGTCACCTTATCAGTGCAGGCCTAGTGTACTCTTGTTGCTACGTAGGGGCTCGTCGCCTCTACGCAGTCTTAGTGTACGCTCGAAGTCACTACAAAGGGCTCGTCACCTTATCAGTGTAGGCCGACAGCTCGAATACAGTGTCTCATACCACCGTATTCGGCTCACGAGTCTGGGTTGCTCACTGCTCACTACGGGGAGGCTCGTCACCCCAGCGTAAGCCGACAGCTCGATCACGGTGTCCCATACCACCATGCCCGGCTCATGAGTCTTAGCGTATCAAGGTACCAAGGTTTAAAAGGGTTTTCACTGGTGAGTTTGGTACCTTAGATTCAAGCAGTAGCGTTCATACATGGTGAACATACATTGGGTCAATCGGGTTACTTGACAAGCTCGACTAGTACGAGAACACGTTGAGTTAATCGACATGAAGTGCATAAGCACTCCGTGTAGCCTAACCACTGCCGACATCCCAAGTACGGCTCAAATTCATCAATCACGTCCTGTGTGGCGAAACAACCTCAGCCACCTATTCCAAGCTTGTTACCGATTGCCTGGACTATTCCGTAGTCCCAAACACATTCAATTATAACAGATAATCATACAAGCTAATCAGAACAGTAATGGATCAACAATTCCAATCATACAAGCATGTGAGCATTTGATGGATTTCAACTTAAACATGAATTCACACATAGGCAGTGTCCAAGTAAAACAGACAAAGAATATAAGTTACATGGAGGAAATCATACACATCGTTAAGATAGTTGAGAATCTCTTCTCAACACCCATATAAAGTACAATTTATTACACACTTGTTCATTCAGACATTTCTACAAACACTTAGACTACATATTTCATCATACATGACGTATGTTGGTGATAGCACGTATTAGGGCAAATCCTTTCGCCAAGGAGTTGTTACACATACAACTAGCATAAACATACAACAATTAATCATGGCAAACACATGTTCAAATTCCATACGTATACGATACTTTCTACCTATACATGGAATACTCTAAACTCAAATATAGTTCATATATATCAGAAATGCGATACAAATATCGCATTTGACATGTGAAATTGCACCCACATCAGTAATAAACCATTAACCGACATTGAAAGCCTTGAAAACCATAACCTATACGTTTATAGTTCGCACCTTTCGCCGGTAGACTTGTAACGAACTCAGTTTTAAAGCTAAGTCTTTGTCTACGGCAGATTGGCAACCTATAGCATAAATTAAGTTAGCTATTTCATAACTTACACTATCTGAAACCCTAAAACAGATTAGGGTTAGGTTTTATTACCTAAAAATGGAATTGGAATCGCCTGTATAGCGATACAGGAGTGGCGGTTAAGTGCGTGGAGTAGCGGGATCGAATCCCAGGAAGAATCTCAACTCTCACTCTCACTTTCTCTCTTTTCCCTTCTTTTCTCTTCTCTCTCTCCTAGGGTTTTATCAAATTCGTATGAGGTGAGAGGGAGAGGGTTTAAGGTCCTTATATAGGCCCAGGTTTCATGGGAATGGCCCCAGGGCCAAGGTATACTTAGGTTATATCCAAATACGGACCATTCCGGTCCAACGGAGCACTTCTGGTGGCCCCTTTTCCACGTGCGGTCGGACTTAAACTCCCTAACCATGGATCTTGGTCAGGCTGAGTTTTCGTTCCAGTCGGATTTACAGATCAGCCGTGGCGGACCAGTTTCAGTTCAACGGTCACGGGCACTCGATCAGGGCCACAAGTACATCGACATGTGTGGGACATTTCTCCTGATCCGAGGGTGTATTTGGGTCAGATTCTGATGGTCTGAATCCTTATATTTGGCCCGCAAGCGACACGACTCAGATTACTTAAATTCGGATTTTATTTCTAAATATTTTCACGTTTCTCACACACTTTGCTCCAGGCTCAAGTTGTGCATTTCTAGACACAATTAAGACTTGATTTCCGAGGAGGTTGTCAAGTCTAGTAGTGCGGTCATAACTGAATAGTTTCGCGGTCATCGGACCTTCGACGTACAGTCTAGGTCCAATACGAAGTTTCGGTGTGCTCCCGAGAGCAACCGAGTTTAGGGATGGATTCTAGATTTCAGGGTAATGTAACGTCAATGATTCTGCACGTTTTTAGTCTTGCAGATCATATTTAAAGCGATTAGTGCTAATTTCATAAGCACTCTAGTTTAGCACTTGCTAGCATTAACCTAATTTCTAAAAGGTTTTGGTCCTGGGTGATTTCTGCCTGAGGTGGTACTCGGGTCTTTGTACGGGTCTTTCCGAGACGTTACAATGACATAGGGACAAGATCAATAGGTTTCTCAGGTTTATAAACAGTAACGACTTCATAAGGACTGAGACCTGTGGACCTATCGACAAAACTATTAAACGCAAACTCGGCTGTAGGTATTACGGTGTCCCATGTTCTGGTGTGCTCTATATCCCTCCTAGGGGGAGACTCATCCGATAGATCATTAGGAAAGACATCACATAACTCATCCATTACCGGAATGGCCTCAGTGGGTAACTCTACACTAGCCTCTGGTGCACTCTCTCCAGCTACAAGGCCGCACATGTTGTACCCCTCAAAATAGTGGTCTTGATGTCTCTCATGGGTTGGGTGCATGGGTGCACACTCATGATTGATTCCTTGACCAACTTCATTCATTGGTCTATCCTCCAGGCCACCTGCCTGAGATTGGACATCTACCCCAATGATGGGGTTTGTCCTGGCAATGGTCTTTAGTCGAATAATGCGTACATCAAGCTGTTCAAAGCATTGGTCCATTTCCAAGCGCTTAAGCAAAAACTTGAACTTTTGAGACAGCTTGCTTAGTGACTCTTGCAATTGTTCCATGTTTAGTGTAGGGTGCCAACCAAAATTCAGCAATATAATTGTCAAAATATAAGGATTTTTTTTTTTTATTTATTTTTAAAAAAAAAATTAAAGAAACAACCTAGTTTCTAAAAACGAAAAAGGAAAGTTTTTAAAACAAGTTAGGAAAGTTTCTAAAAAAAAAAGTAACCTAGTTTCTAAAAACGAAAAAGGAAAGTTTCCAAAAACAAATTAGGAAAGTTTCTGAAGAAACAAATTAGGAAAGCTTCTAAAAAAAAAACAAACTAGAAAAGTTTCTAAAAAAAAAAAAAAACAACCTAGTTTCTAAAGAAAAAGAAAAAGGAAAGTTTTTAAAAATAGAAAGTAAGTTAGTTTCTAAAAAAGAAAAAGGAAAGTAAACTAGTTTCTAAAAAAGAAAAAGAAAAGGAAATTAGTTTCTAAAAACAGATTAAGAAAGTTTCTAAAAAATTAGTTTCTAAAAAACAGAAAAGGAAAGTTTCTAAACCTAGAAATAGAAAACTAAGTTAATTTCTACAATAATTCAAATAAGGGGATAACAGAAAATTTCAGCAGCTTCTGTTATGGTTTATGGATCTCTAAACAACCATATATGATGAGAATTGTTGCGTAATGGACATAAACAACTAAACCCTAAACATGTAATGCATTCCCCTATAAGAACCCTAAGCTCTGATACCAAATTTAATGCAAGACATGAAAATTAAATATGATATGCGAGATTTCAGGCTTAAGATCACGTTAGTTCAGAAACAATTACACAAATTTCATATCCCACATGAAAGTCCAAACATTCAATTAAGGAGAATCTATGCGGGTCCAGGCCTACACATGATAGGGCTGGATCAATAAAAATTATGAACCAAACGATACTCGAAGATAATAAATAATCATCCACACATGCATAGTAATCGGTCCCTAATCCAAGGGATTCAGAAATTCCAATTTGGGGAACCCTAAGGTAAGAAAAAGGGCATAAAATTGGAGATTTGAGTAATTTAGGGTTAGGTTTAGGGATTTTGAGTGAAAGCGGAGTGAAAGAGAAGAGAAAGACAAACCAGAGAAGTACCGCACGCGTGGACAACAACAATTGCCCAAACGCACGTGCGTATGATCCCAGCCGCACGTGTGTGGGGCCCACTATTCAGAAAAAGGCAACCTTGGCCTTGGTTAACCAGGGATGGACTCCAAAACTCCCAAATCTCAGCTTGATCCGATGTACGATTTGTGCGTGGTGCTTCGCCGAAGTTTCAGCCCTCTTGTAGGGCCGGATTCTGAAATTCTGCTGTGGGGAGGAGAATTGCTGCGATAGATGATTGATTCGAAGTGTAGATGATGAGTTGAGATGAGAAGAAGGGATGGTAGAAGATGGGTAGTAGAGATGGCGATGGATGGGGGCAAATCGGGATAGATGTGGCTTCGCACCACGGTAGTTAACCTTTCGATGAAAGGAGGGCTTCGCACCCAATTAGGCTTCACAACTTAGAGAGTAGAAAAACGCAAAATTTTTATTAATCTTCAATGAATCAAAAGAACTACAAGGGGTGTCTATTTATAGGAAAACTTTATACCCCAAAACTCGCGTCATGTGCACAACCTATTACTTGATGATGAAGTAAACTAAAATAAAAACCAAATAAAGAAATCTAAAGCGTTCATGATGTTCTAAATAATAACAATAAACAAAACCTAAAATATAAAATCAATTCGACTAGTGGGTCACGATCATAAGATCCCATGGTGGGCTTTTCTTGATCGTCGGGCCCACTCTTTTGAATCAAAACTTCGTCTCCTAACTAGGAGGCCCTCCCTGGACGTTGTCATCGATCCAGATCGACAGTGGGGTCCTCCTTCTGGCGTACATGCGTGGGGGCGGCATGCGTGCGCGTGTGCGCGGTGATGTCCCCATCAATGGCTAACCATAAAATACGACTTCTAGCATCTAGAGTTGCAAAAACACAACAAACCATGGCCCAAGGTTTAAAAGAGGAAATTTCCAGGAAGAAGATACAGCAAAGTTCAATAATAATAAAAATGGTTGTAGCATCAAGAGTTGCAGAAACACGCAACTAAAGTTAATTGAGGAAATTTTGGGAAGATATAGTAAAATTTTGTTGCATTGCACCATGAGGTTGCTGGTTAGATCCCAACTAACCTCCCAAATGCGTGTGTGTACACATACACGTATATAGTGCAAAATGATCTATTGTCAATTTGGTCGAGCAAACTGTGTATTGGCCAACATGAAAAACTCGCACGGATTGGATTCCATATGTTGACCCTTTTATATAGCCATCCATTCTCCAAAAAAAATAATAATAATAATAGCATCATCTGGCAATGTGATTCTCTAAAAATATAAGCAGCCCATGTGGGGCCCACCACATGGATGGTACAGATTGATGATTGGGACTGCTTTTATTTGAGTGATCTTGACGTTCCATTTTAAATGTTATTGATCAAATGGGAAGGATCACCCAATCATGTGGTTTTTTTCATGGCTGCCTATGAAGAGGGCTGAACCGATTCTATCGTGTTAAGGACAAGCCCATCAACGTGCCTGGCGAAATTTAAAGAAATCCCTACATCACTTCATGTTATGTCAAATAATAATTCCAAAAGTACTCGGCTCCAATGTAGACAAAGAAAAGGCTTGATCCATCATTTGTGCACTCTTTTTTCACGTCATACCATTGTGAATTAGATGATAAGAACTTCACCAATGAATAACTATAAATAAGCCAAAAGAAATTAAGGGTAAAAGAGTGCAAGTTCTTGGCATACTTGGGTAAAATAACTTCCACCAAGTTGCCCTTTCTTTGCAGCGCGCAAGATATGCCGGTCACATATGATGCCAAAGATCCAACAGAAACTATAGGTGCCATTTCAGTACAGATGTGCACTATGTGAAAACCTATTCTGCATTTCAGGAAAGAGAGAACATGAGTGTCATATATTGGTCTCAAAACATGACAATACAAGCACGATGGACAACATTAACAAAGAACTATGATTTTTTTTATAAAGATATTAACAAAAAACTATGATTAAAAATGAGGAAAGAAAATAAAGACAGAATTGAACATCTCAAATCTGCAGATGGTGCCTGCACAATTCCAAATTGCACACGTTTTTTAGAAATTGCGTATGCACCATCTGCAGGTTTGAGATAGAATGGTAATGTAAGGTAATGTAAGTGAGGTTGATAAAAAGGTAATTTGAGCAAGGATGATACCCAGAAGAGATTTATGAAGATGTTGACTCCAAAGACCGAAATTGTGGGTTGTACGACCCATCGGGAGGGCCCCATGTGTGCTACACACGTATTTTGACCTTCAATCAAACAGATTTTAGGACTTCTTTTAGTTTTTATTTCAGTGATAGGTATTTCTTTCAATCATTGGGAGGTCTATGAAGGTTTTTATAAAATACAACATCCACATAAAAGGGGACCTCTTCTCTTGGCTCAGTGGTAGACACCATGTCTCATATCTAAGGTCAAGGGTTCGAGAACCCATGCATGCATGGGGTGGTAGTGTGTGTAATGCAGGGGCATTTTTACACTAGACTCGAGTGGGGTTGCCTGTGGGATGCAGGGGCATACTCGGGGTGGGTGACCCATGTGATTTGGGGCCCACGGGGGAGGTCTCGTATTCGAGACTCCTCACCAGGGGTGATTAATACTCATTTCACATCGGGCTCGAGTGGGGTAGCCCATGGGATATGGGGATACACTTGGGGTGGGCGGCCCATGTGATTTGAGGCCCACGAATGGGGGTTCGGCCGAGGTTCTAAACCCATGTGATGTGGGGCCTGGGCTATGAGATAAAGGGATTAATTCGTCATACTCTAACAATTCGAGCTTTTAGAGCAAGTGGTTAATTGTCCTGAATCAAATTGGTATCAGAGCGGGAGGTCTCGTGTTCGAGACTCCTCACCAGGGGTGATTAATGCAGGGGCATTTTCACACTGGGCTCGAGTGGGGTCGTTTGTGGGGTGCAGGGGCACACCCGGGTTGGTGACCCATGTGATTTGGGGCCCACGGGGGAGGTCTCGTGTTCGAGACTCCTCACCAGGGGTGATTAATGCGCATTTCACACCGGGCTCGAGTGGGTAGCCCGTGGGATGCGGGGACACACTCAAGGTGGGCGGTCCATGTGATTTGGGGCCCACGAAGGGGGTTTGGCCGAGGTCCTAAACCCATGAGATGTGCGGCCTGGGCTATGAGATAAAGGGATTAATTCGCCATAATCTAACAGTTCGAGCTTTTAGAACAAGTGGTTAATTGTCCTGCATCAGTGTGTGTGTGTGTGTGTGTGTGTGTGTTTCTCACCTTTTGGGGGGAAAAAAAAAAAAACATCCACATAAAAGGGTTAAGCTATAATAGTGCAAGTGTATGCACTACAGTAGCCACTCAACTAATGTTAAAATGCATTTGTTTTTTAAGGCTAATCAAGGGCTGAGATTCACAAAGATCAGTGGCTGAGATTAAATCTACGTTAAGGAAACTTATGCATAAAAGATGACCCCCACGTGAATGTCTACCAATTGTTCATTGTGTGTGAGAGCAATTCCATTGTTTGCCCTTTTGAGAACTTTGTAAAATGCAGCTCCCTAAGGAGTTGAAGACCTTGGCAATTGTGCATGCTGGGAAATTTAAAGGTTTTGATTTTAAGTCGTGAAGATCCAATCTGCTGGAGCTGTATACAAATCACCATGGTATGTCTAATTTGATCTGCATCTGTTCAGGCTACATGATGTTGGACTCTTTCATGCATTTTATATGAACACTACTCCTTTTTTGAGGTGTCTCAAGTTTACTGCTCTTTAGCCAATAACAACTGTGACAGCAGCAAACATATTTACTAAAAGCAACTAAAGTTATCATGGGCTGGACTAAATGGTAGTGACTCCTAGTGTCCATGTGGCATATATGTAGGGCAATTTGTTTGTCAAATTTAACCACTCAAATCCTTAGCCCCATTATTGATGGAGAATATCCCAAAAATCACACCAATTGGATGAGCCTAACCATCCAATTCATGACCATCATGACCATCAAATAGGCAGTTAAAATGAAAATGGCCAGCTGTTCATAATCAGCACTGAGCTTAGAATGGTTAATTAGCATGAATTTCAGTAAATGTTCCATTCACAACAGGGCCCATGGTTTGGATGGTCTAGATTGATTTACATGCATGACATGTCTATGGTAGAAGAGTCACTGCCATTCAGGTACTAATGGAATACATGCATCCTGCTTTACTTCAAGTGTTCACATATATTATTTATCAGTAAGGAAAACATAGTGCCTGAAGAAACTATATTTTAGAGGCACATTAGCTTTTGAGCATTACATTATTCAGTCAATTGATGAGATGGTATACCGTTTGCTTTTGTCCGAAAAGTGGCGAAGTTCTGTCAGCAGTTCTGTATCTCCTTTCTGCTGGATGTTACAGAAAGCATCACCTAAACTAACTTTGTTTTCCATGACCATCCTTCGGAGATCAGATGCTTCCTCTGTGCCAATTAGACCTGAAAGGACCATTGAATCCATTCGAAGAAGCAACTCGCAGCAAACTGATTGATTGTCTGTTTTAACTGCGGAACCTAACAAAGAAGATACCAACATGAATAACATCTTAGCATAGTAATAAGATCCTTAGTTTCTGCTGGAAGTTTGTGTGTGTGTGTGTGTGTGTGTGTGTGTGTGTGTGTGTGTGTGTGTGTGTGTGTGTGTGTGTGTGTGTGTGTGTGTGTGTGTGAGAGAGAGAGAGAGAGAGAGAAATTATCATCATCATTGTAGCCATGTCCCAGACAATTTTTTTTTGAAAGATGCCATGTCCCAGATTTTTATTTTTTTATTTTTTTCTGAAAGATGCCATGCCCCAGATAATTGGGGGTCAGCTTTTATGAATCCTGTTTTGCCAAGATTTTAAACACAAATTTTCATGATTGCTGGGGAAAGGTTCAATAACCAGCTCCCAGCCTAACATCAACCCTCCTCTTTTACCTGGGCTAGTTACCAGTTAGTGCGCAGCACCAGAAGTTAATCTGTTGAGTCAATATCCACAAGAGAATGAACTTAGAAGAACACTTTCAGGAAAAAATAAATAAATAAAAATTGAAAGAGAAACCTCAGGAATAGTTGAGTGCATGTGCAAATTACAGTGCTGGGCTGGCAAAGGGTTATCAGAAAAGGAAAGCATCCACTGCTAAATGCTTACATATCAACAGTATATGTGGAAAGCGTGTCTGAGATCTAGAATGATAATCTGTTGGGACATACCATGGATGGGTGGTAAAACCAAAGTCAAACCTAAAAGGGTGATCATAAGTTCTCTCCTGAATGGAAATGATTTGTTGGACTTCTTTCAACGGTAATTTTTTTATAAGATGACATTTCATTAAAGTATAATATGTATACTATGTTGAGGCGGCGGCGTTTGACACATGATTCAGTTTTGTTTAACGTGCCCAATCAAACCATTGCTAAATGTTTTTGAGATAAATTGTAAAACCTGTACAAAGGGAAATCAATGTGAAACAAGATTTTTCTCCAATGGCAGTTGTACCTGTACAACTTGAAGATGAAGGGTCCTCTTTACAAGAACAATTGAATAATTTAATGCCCTGATTAGCACATTGGCAGTGGCCAATGTGAAAATTGACGACAAAGAAAAGGTTGCATTTCTGCTTTGTACGATGCCATATTCGTGGGATGGTTTAATTATGAATTCCAGCAACGGTCAAGATCTAGATATGAAGTCCATCTTATCCACGTTGCTCACCCAAGAGTCCCGTAGAAAAGCACTTGAGGAATCTTCTAGTGATGCTAAGATAGTTAGAGGAAGATAGATTGAGAGAGGTGCCAGTGGGAGATATCAAAAAATATCCAAGTCAAAAGGGAATAAAACAGGAAGGGTGTTAGAATTACGGGAAGAATGACCACTTGCACAAAAATTATAAACTCAAGAAGGGAAATCAAGAAAATTCCACACCTAATTCGGATGATCAAGCATCATAGGGAAAGGGTTCCCAAGGAAACCTAGTTGAGAAAGGCAATTATTCTAAGGATGGGGAAGTGTTGTCATATGTGATTCCACAAGAGAATTTGAACCACTAATGGATTTTGGACTCGAGTGCTTCATTTTATATGATACCACACAGGGATTGTTTTTCCACATATAGGTTATGTGATGGCAGCACAATTTACATGGGTGATGATAACACATGTAAAATTGTCAGAATTGGAAATGTTAGAATCACTATGTTTGATTGCATTACAAGAATCATTTGAAGTGTGTGGTCAAGTCTCCTATCATTGAAAAAAAAAATAGTCAAGATGGTTACTTTTCTAGTGAAAATGGTCAATTGAAATTGTAGAGGGCAATGGTTGTTGCAAACAAAGAGTTGACGGGCGGTCTATGTCAAGTGATCAGAGGTACCGTGGTTGTCAATGCTATTATAGCCAATCCCATGATAAAGTCAGCTACTATCTAGCATACACAGGTGGGCAACATGAGCAATCAAGGGTTAAAGGTACTTGATCAAAATTTATTTCCTGGCATAAAATCTATTAATTTCTATTTTTGTGAGGTTTGCCCATTTGGAAAGCTCCATAGAACATTAACGTGTAATAATTGCCACCGTTACTATTACGTAACGGTCGTTATGGCGCACCATGATTACCATTCAAATCTAATCTGAGTTGGTCAAGGGACTTCTCTAAAGTTCTTTTGAATTCTATGGGTACATTATAGATTTTTAGTAGACTAGTTATACTTCTTTTTTTTTTTACACATGCACCCGACACACACACCCACGCACACCGTGGTGGGATTTCACCACCTATGGGTCTCGAACCTAAGACCTCGTGTTGAAACTCCTCATCATCATCATTTAAGCCTTGTCACAATTAATTGAGGTTAGCTACATGAATTCCTCGAAAAATAAAGATGTATTCAAAAAAAAAAAGTTTGCACCAAATAGAAACTACATATTCTATATATATATATATATATATATATAAAATAAATTCATGTCTAGGCATTACCTTTTACCACACTCTGATTTTGTGCCTCCAAATGTTCTATTCTATCAAGCAGCAGTTGTTTTTCTCTCTGGGTCTTGCTGAGCTCCCCTAAGGCCATTAGTCGTTGTTTATTAAGGTGTAGAATATCTAAACAATAATAAGAAAATGCATCAGATGTACATCATAAGCATATTTGTGCATATACCATTGCATAAATAACTTCAGTGCAATTATATGTGAGCACTCTAGTGAAAACTTGATAACATAAAATGATTATCAATATCATACTATAAAAACCTTTCAACTCTAGATTGATGACTTTGACGAAGTTGCACAAGATTCAGTAAACAACCATTGAATCGCGATCAATGCTTCTAGGGAGCACTTGGAGTTGGAACTATAGTTGCCAACTGAATAACGGATGCAGGAAGTGATGTGAAATTTTTCTTAATTCACAAAGTGTTAAAGCAGTCACCCAAATGCATGAACAGATGCATGAAAGTGGAACCAAGAGATGTAGATACTTGTGAGGTAAAACAGGGTCTGCACTGCTCTATGCCTGGAACAAAGTGCAACTAGGATCTACACTACTTGAGCTTTGCACAGAGATGGACCCATTTGGAAATGATGTTACATGCAGATTACTTGAACTATGTGCTGGCGTGAATGTAAATTTGAGCTATAATGGATAGAAAATGATAAACAGACCCTCCACAGTCTATACACAGGAGAGAACATGCACTAATGTTTCAGAAAGTACTAATATGGAATGCACTACTCCAAACCCCATGCAGAGAGATAAAACCTTTAAAGAATCTTCTCCAGGGCCTTACTCCTCTGAGCATCATTGAAAAGTTTCCAAATGTCATCATGGTTCGTTTCTAATCCGCCAATGGTAGATACAATGGACTCCTGAGAAAACATATATCATCTCAGTGAAAAAAGAAATGCTCGATGAATGGAAAAGACATAACAAATGGGACATTGCATACCTGAATCGTGTCCGTGTTATGCACCTCCAACCTGGGCCACATATCAAATGTAGACGCCATCAGTCACTGCTGAAGAAGTGACCAAGAGATCACAGATCTAAAAACAAATCATACTCACTCCATCTGTGAAGGTTCTGTAAAAGAGCTCGTGCCATTCTCATCCTTCCTAAAAGGAGAAATAAAGCAGTCAACAGGGGCAAATGAACTCCAAAAGCAAAGGAATTTGAAACAAGTGAGACTCCTAAGCATGCAGCTTCACCACCCAAACCCATGTACTAAAGGCCTGTTTGATTTTTCAGCTCAACTGTAATTACCATGTAAATGGGTAATAATTATTTACCTAGGTAATTACCAAATCTTTTCCAATGCAGATGTGACAACTTACTTTTTTAATACTTAAATCGAGAAATTTACAAAATCAATGTGGGGCCCATCGTGATATAAGTGATTTATCCACACCGCTCATTTGTTATGCCAGCTGAATTTAGGGCATGACCAAAAAAACATGAGACAAATCCAAAGATCAAGTGGACCACACCACAGGAAACAGCGGGAATCCAATGCCTACCATTAAAAACTTCTTGGGGCCCTTAAAAGTTTAGAATCAAGCTGATATTTGTGTTTTTCCCTTATCCATGTCTGTGTGACCCTATGAATGGGTTAGATGATGAAAAAACCTCAACATGGGCTCAGTGAAGGAAACAACTTTCAGTGGTGGACAAATTAATGCCATTGTTTCCTTTCGTGTGGGCCATTTGAGTGTTGGATCTGCCTCATTTTTCGGCTCATGCCCCCAAAATGTTCTAATAAAATAGATAGACGGTGCGGATATATCATATACATTACCGTGGGATCCACAGATTTAAGTCAACACTTTTGTATCGATTTTCGAGGTGGAATTACTATCACGTTTTCAAACTAGGAGAAAAGGTAATAATTACTTATTTACCAGGATTTACTTGTACCATGTAAAATCAAACAGGCCCTAAGGGGAAGCAGAAGAATATTCAGATGAAAAGCAGGGAAGCATTCGTTTCAAAATGATAATGCTTAGGCAGCAGAAGCAGTACAGCAAGTTCAAAGCACAAGCTTGAAATGGATCAGCACCTGAGTAAAAGATTCTTTGATCCATCCAAGACCACACACTACCAATCAAAGGATTTATCCTGGGCATACAAGCTGGCCAACTGAATCATTGAACATCATGTCCATCCAAGGGGTCCTGATAAAAAAGCCGACACATCCAACTGTCTGGATTAAGCTTAAGTCCACATGAATGGTCTAGAATGGCCTAATTGGGGATCCGGACCAGGCCAAAGGCATGATGATGTGTTGGACACAAAGCGATGGTCTGATTGGACTGTGGGGTCTGCACGTCCATATGACTTATGGTTTAATTAGTTTTTAGGATTGAGTTAGTCATGATTTGTCGAACAAGCTTCCCTTCAGTATTACTATTTTCATCAGTCATTTTGTGGGAGAACTTTCAGTTGTTAGATGATGTCTGAAAGACATGAAATTCATCCCATTTTAAAAACGAATTGAGTCGGTTTTCAGACAAGCTGAAGATTGTCCCCTTCAAGTCCCATTCCTATTTATTTTTGCATACGATCCTATCTACACAAACTCTTCGAGAGCAGCTATTTACACTTGCCTTAATTCATAGACACACCAATCTTTCCTACTTTTGGGAATAAAACATTATAAAGTTTGATGCAGGACAACTAACCACTTGCTCTAAAAGGTCGAATTGACAGAGCATGGCGAATTAATCCCTTTATCTCATAGCCCAGCCCCACATCGCATTGGTTAGGACCTCGTCCGAACCCCCCTTGTGCGCCCCACATCACATGAGTACCGCCTCACACAAGCCACCCACCTCACACGGGCCGCTCACCCCGAGTGTGCCCCTGCATCTCACAGGCTACCCCACTCGAACCCGGTGTGAAAATGCCCCTGCATTAAAGTTATACTAGTTGTTGTACCAAAAGTTGAAAAGAAAGAGCACAACTTAGAAATTGCATACATGGAATGCAAATAATTCAAATTAAAGAGTCCAAATTGTTGGGTCCTAATCTAGACTATTTAATTAGTTGACTGTCCGATTGGCAGACATTTAGGGCCCGTTTGAATACCACCAAATAAATTACTTTTTTCCTACTTACAGTAGTAGATAAGTAATTTAAGTTTGTTTATGATTAGTTATAAATAACTTTTTTACTTAAAAGTACTTAATCGTTTCAATTAATTTTTTTAGCTTTTTCTCCTTTTCATAAGTTGTTGAAGAGAGGCATAGGAGAGACGAAAGAGAGGAGAAGCTGATAAGTAGGTTCTTTACCAAACATACTTATCTTCTTCATAACTAGAAACTAAGATAAGTTCTTGTGGCATAAGTAACTTATCTTAAGCAACTTACGATCCAAACAGGCCTTTATTGGGTGAAATGAAAATATCCAATGGCCCTATTTCAATTAACATTTGTCCACGAATCAAAGGCTGTGATTGTTCAACTAAAATCCGATTTTGGGACTTACTTAGGGGGCGTTTGGATCGTAAGTTACTTAAGCTACTTATGACTGAAGTAGCTCATCTTGGTTTCTACTTATTAAGCTGAAGTGATTAAGTAACTTTAAGTAAAAAAAAAAAGTTTACTTATAATTGATCTTAAACCAAACTTACTCATCTGAAATAAGTTACTTACCTAGTGCTGTTAGTAGAAAAAGTAACTAATTTGGTGGTATCTAAACGGGCCCTTAGCGACGGTAAGTCAAATAATTTAGCCGATTTAATTTGAGTTAATGTATGCCTCATGTACGATTTCAGAGATCCTGCGTATCAAGCACCATACACAGCTAGAGTATCAAATAAGTCCAGTCCTCTGCGAAAAATCCACCATCATTTCAATCTCCGTGATCGTCAGATGGCATGATTCACAACATCAAGGCAATAAAATTCCTCCCTAATCCCTTATTTTCCAGGAGTGTGGGGTCCACGACGAGTGCATCGTCTGCATTTCAATCCAAACAATGAAGAGTTTCCAACGCACCATCAAAGACTCAGTCGGATCGAAAAGAATAGATTACGATTTCCTTACGACGGAATTCAAAGGAATCTTCGAAAGAAGAAAAAAAACGAAAGGATTCCAAAATCAAAAGCTTCATATGGAAAATAAAATGAGAATTTCTACTAAAAAGACGGAAAAGGTAAAAGAGAGATTTTCTGCTACCTGAAGCAGCGAAGTGTTCGAGCTTTAAGCGGAAGCCTGGAACCATTGCTGGGGTTGATTTGGAAGAAGGGAGAAGAGACTGCAGCATTTGCCAGAGCTTCCATTAACGCTCGAGCAACTTCCAGTTCTACCCGAAAAAGAGTCCGTGATGGAGATGAAGCCTCAAGACGAGTCAGCGATATTTCACCTTTCATCTTTTCTTATGTTACAGTTGTACACGCGTTTCCACTTCTGAAAAGTGGAACCCATATTCCAGAAATCCAGACCGTTAATCTATTGTGTCCAAAGATTGATGGATCCTCTATAGAATCCTGTAATATTCGATTTTTATATTTGGGAGATTTTTGATAAGGGAAATTAAGCAATGTTGTACTCTCAACTGAAAAGGTTACTAACGTTGGTCCCTCAAATAATTAGATCGATGAGATTTTGGTGAGATCTCCATCCACTGTGGGCTACAACAAATCAATGGTCTGGATTGGCGTAAGGTTGACTTTGTTTGGAAAGTTTAAAACGAGTGTGTACTATGAAAAGGTACGGTGCAACGTATCATAGCATTCTCCGTTTACGAATTCGAGCAAGTGCAGTTGGATCCCGTGATTCGTTGGGAAAAGAAGAAGCGCATTTGTATACTGAGTAACTCAGCACGCTAAAACGTACTGAGTAGACTCGTTGTGGCCCACCTAGAATGTCTGTCTAACCCACGCCGTCCATCCGTTTTTTCAGATTATTTTATTCTACGATTAAAAAATTGAACCATATCTAACTCTCAAGTAGAGCACACCATAGTAAACAGTAGGGATAATGATATCCACCCTTGAAACCTCCCTGAAGCCCACAGTGATGTTTATTTGTCATCCAAACAGATCATAAGGTCATAGAGACATGGATGAAAAGAAAACACAAATATCAGCTTGATTTAAAATATCTGTGGCACTCAGATAAGTTTTCAACAATAGATATTCAATTGACACTGTTTCTTATGGTATGGCCCACTTAAGCTTTAGATATGCTTCGATTTTGAAATCATCCCCTAAGATAAGCTAGTAAAACGGATGGACGGAGTGGATAAGACACATACATCACGATGGGCCCCGAAGCGTTTACTAGGTACGCCAAAGCGTAAGGAGAAGTGGAGTTGCCAAGTGTTCGTCTCATTGCAAGAGCGAGTGAAATCGAGCTAGTGCAGTTGCGAAGTGTTCTCGCGTGAGTGGAGAGTGGAGACACGCGAGCGAGGGAGACGAGCTGCTCTGAATCCTCTGATCATTAGGTGGAGCATACGCGTGTAAGATTAACGCATAATTAAAGAGAGATTCACCCACGGCTGTGTGGCCCACTTGATGATCAAATCAACCTGAATTTTGGTATGTACAGAACAGAGGCCCTCTTTTGAGCAGCTTCCGCACATACCTCAGATGACGTGCGTGTACTTGCAAAGTGCCCGATTTTTATCTTTTTCTTTGAGTTTTTTCCGAGAAATTTGGGACTAAGGACCCTACCTTATATCCACTGTTTTTATGAAACGCCACAAACTTTGTTTTGGAACTTAGGCCTGCACGTGCGGAGACCGAATTTCAGGACGAAAATACCCCTCCTTGTCACTGATGTGGCTTTTCCTCTCCCTTTCAACGGTTTACTTTTCCTCTCCCTTTCCAATGTTGTTTCATCGCCGTTGTTTTCACCCCCTTTCCTCACCCCGTTAGAAAGACCAAAAAAATCCTTTTTATAGGCCCCCTTATCAACATTTCATCTTCTTCTAAAAATGGTTAGTCTAGTGAAGAAAGCACGCATCACAGGTATATTTTAAACTCAGTTGGGCCCACATTGAATGTATGTAGTATAGAAAATGGATTGGCTATTCCCCCTGACACCAGCCCTGCGGCTGGTGGTCGGTGCTCTGTGGGCCCCACCATGATGTATGTGTTTCATCCATTTTAAAGTTCATTTTAAGGCTTTATCCTAAAAATAAGAGGGATGTAAATCTTAGATGTACCACACTACAGGAAAACAATACTGATTGGATATCCATCATTTAAATCCTCCTGAGGCCCACTGTATTGTTTATCTGAAATCCAATCTGTTTATTAGGTCATAAAGACCCAGATGAAGGCTAAAAACAAAGATCATCTTAGTCCAATACTTTTATGGCCACCAAAAAGTTGTTAATTGTCGATGTTCATTAAACACTGTTTCCTATAATGTGGTCCAATTGGGATCAGGATATACCTCGTTTTTTGTATAATATCATAAAATGATATATAAAAATAGATGGATGGCATGGTTGAAACACATACGTCATGATGGGGCCCACAGAGCACCGAACACCAACCATTGGCTGGTGGCAGGGGGAGTAGTCAATCCATTTCCTGTAGTATATCCACGTCGTCCATCCATTTTTCTATCTAATTTAAGGGGTTGAGCCCCAAATTGAAGCATATCAAAATATCAAGTGAATCATACCACGGAAAACAGTGGGCATAATGATTTTCTAGTTTGCCTCGCTGATTTTATTTTTCCCCGCTCAATTTCATATAGACCTCGCTGATTTTTCAGTTTGTCCCGCTCAATTTCATGTTTGCCCCGCTCAATTTCATGCTTGCCCCGCTCATTTCCTTGTTTGCCCCACTCAATTTCATGTTTCCCCCGCTCAATTTCATGTTTCCCCCGCTGAATTTCATGTTTGCCCCGCTGAATTCCTAGTTTGCCCCACTGAATTCCTAGTTTGCTCCATTGATTTTTTAGTTTGTCCCGCTGAATTTCATATTTCTCCCGCTCATTTTTCAGTTTTTCCCGCTGAATTTTTTGTTTCCCCCGCTGAATTTCATGTTTGTCCCGCTGATTTTTTAGTTTACCCCGCTGAATTTCATGTTTCCCCCGTTGAATTTCATGTTTGCCCTACTCATTTTTCAATTTTTCTCGCTGAATTTCCTGTTTCCCCCGCTGAATTTCATGTTTGCCCCGCTCAATTTGCAGTTTTTCCTGCTAAATTTCATGTTTCACCTGTTGAATTTCATCATTTGCCCCACTGAATATCATGTTTCCCCCACTGAAAATCAAGTCGATTTCATGTTTTCCCCGATGAATTTAATGTTTCCCCCGCTGAATTTCATGTTTGTCCCGTCCAATTTCATGTTTACCTTGTTTAATGTCAAGGTTCCCTCCCTTGAATATACGTGTTCTCAAATGTAAAAATTACAGCATCTATTTAATTTATCCTGATTCAAGATAATATCCCATAAGACCCATATTTGTCATTTCAAATTTACGATCTAGCCTTTATAAACTCATCAATTATAACACTATCATTGTCTGTGAAGATTAAATCACCAATGTATAAGGATATCAATAATACATCACTATAGTCATTGTGTTAACATGGATAACATGCTCATTGAGATAACTTCTTTGTTTGTTATTAAGCCTATTCATAAGATCATACAAACATGAATTAATAGAAAACACAATTGTAAGCTTGATCTAAAACTTCTGTGGCCCCTAAGAAATGATGAACATGAGAAGTTCAATTCAAAATTTTCATGTACTGTGGTCCATTTGAACATTGGATACGTTTAGATATTTGGGATCAAGCCATGAAATTATCTGTTAAGTTTACCTCGTTGATTTTCCAGTTTGCCCCGCTGAATTGCATGTTTCCCTCTCTCAATTTCATGTTTGCCTCGCTGATTTCCTAGTTTACCCCACTCAATTTCGTGTTTGTCCCGGTCAATTTCATGTTTGCCTCGCTCAATTTTCATATTTGCCCCGCTCAAATTCAAGGTTGCCCCGCTCATTTTTATGTTTGCCCTGCTCAATTTCATGTTTGCCCCGCTCAATTCCTAGTTTGCCCTGCTCAATTTCGTGCTTGCCCCGCTCATTTTCATGTTTGCCTCATTCAATTCCTAGTTTGCTCCGCTCATTTTCATGTTTGCCCCGCTCAAATTCGTGCTTGCCCCGCTGAATTTCATGTTTGCCCCGCTTAATTTCATGCTTGCCCCGCTCATTTTCTTATTTGCCCCACTCAATTCCTAGCTTACCCCGCTCAAGTTCCAAGTTTGCCCCGCTCAATTCCTAGTTTGCCCCATTCAATTTCATGCTTGCCCTGCTCATTTTTATGTTTGCCCCACTCAAATCCGTGCTTGCCCCGCTGAATTCCTAGTTTGCCCCGCTCAATTTTATGCTTGTCCCGCTCAATTCCTAGTTTGCCCCGCTCATTTTTATGCTTGCCCCGCTCATTTTAATCAATGAAAAAGCATTACCTGATGGTTAAGATGTTTTCAACAATGCAACACTGATTCCAAAGCTCAAAATCTCTAATTTTTGGGTGTTGGGTACAAAAGAGATTTTAGGAATCAGTACTCTCAGCTGACTGATATCATACACCAAAGAAATATGTATGTACTTCAATAATGCAGATTGGGTTTTCTAGAAGCCACTTAACCGCATTAAAAAAAAAAAAACAATCTTGATAATTGATCGATTCAATTGTGTTGTGTCAATGTGAATCATGGCCGTGAATGGGATTATTCTACCACAACTCTTGAGGTTTTGTGGGAACCTCTGGATGACCACTAGAGCATCGAAACGAAAGTTCTCTTTAAATCCATAGAGTTATGACATCTTGTGGAGAATGGCTATACCAATGTAACTGTAGCTAAGACACAGGCATTCGAAGGCCTTCCAAACAAGGGAAGAAAAAATTGTTGTATTAGGTGCAACCATGCAGGTGCTTGGATCTAAACTAATCACCCTCTCAATCAACAAAGTAGCAATGATAAAAATAGAGACAATGGACAAGAAAATAACAAATCTAACATCTCTTATTCACTTTCAAAACCAAGATGCATGTATCACGTTTAACACCAACTAATACTCATATTATTAACATAATCTAGATGCATGTAAGTTTCTAAGTTGCAACTTGCAAGTGATTTTCAATTGTAAGTCACTTACAGTGAAGTGAGCTCATTTTTAGTTTTTTTATATATATATATATGGGAAAAGGTAATATGCTCTCGACCTCACGAGTCCGTCCCATGAGGTCAAGTTGTGTGGGCCCCACCGTGATGCGTTTCGAACATCTACCCCATCAGTCAAATGCATCATTCCATCGTGGGCCTAGGTCTCAAAAATCAAGTCAATCCGTGACTTATGTGGGCCACACCACATATAGAAGTGGAGAGGGGCCGTGCACCATTAAAAATTCATAACCATTTTTTGGGCCCACCGAGATGTGGTTTGCAAATCCAGCCCATCCATTATGTGTGTCCCACTTGGATGAGGGTTCAGACCAAGTTTCAGACGCATGCAAATTTCAGGTGGGCCCCACCAAGTGCTTTTATATGTTTTAACGGTGTCTTCACATGATTTTAGATGGTATGGCCCACCTGAGTTTCGTATACGGCTGATTTTTGGGATATCTCATAATTTAAAGGGGACCCATCAAATGCACGGTGTTGATGGTCGACACGCATCACGGTGGGGCCCACACAACCTCACGGGAGCTTATCGTGAGGTCGAGCGCATAGTGCCTTTTCCCTATATATATAGGTGTGTGCTTAGCAAAACTCTATATTATATGATGCAAGTGATTTTGGATGTAATTTTATCACTGATCTAGGTTTTGTCATTTTTGAAGGTCAAGATAAGATTGCTGATTTTAAGATGAAGTTCATGGTCATTGACAGCAAGCATCTTGGTGGAAATGGATTCCAATAGGAAACTAATTCCAAGTATTTATATGGGCCCAAACGCATGTAAGTTGACATGTTTGATCAATGGTTGTTTTGTCTTTATAGGCACTAGCATCTCAATCTCAATGACTCAACTTGTTGCAAGAGTTGTTCGCCGATATAGCTTTAGAGGTTGATGTTCGAGCTAGGAGTAAGGAGCCAATGCATTATCTGTTTTTCTTTCGACTTGAAAGGTTTTCAATTTCATGTTCGCTCCGCTGAATTTCATGCTTGCCCCGCTCAATTTCATGTCTGCCCTACTTAATTTCCAGTTTGCCCCGCTCAATTTCATGCTTGCCTCGCTGAATTTTCAGTTTGCACCACTCAATTTCATGCTTGCCCCGCTCAATTTCATGTTTGCCCCGTTGAATTTCATGTGTGCCCCGCTCAATTTCATGCTTGCCCCGCTCAATTTCATGTTTGCACCGCTGAATTTTCAGTTTGCCCTGCTCAATTTCATGCTTGCCCCGCTCAATTTCCAGTTTGCACCGCTCAATTTCATGCTTGCCCCGCTCAATTTCCAATTTGCCCCACTCAATTTCATGTTTGCCCCACTCAATTTTATGCTTTCCCCGCTGAATTTCATATTTGCCCCACTCAATTTCCAGTTTACCCCGCTCAATTTCAGGTTTCCCCCGCTCAATTTTCAATTTGCCCCGCTCAATTTCATGCTTGCCCCGCTCAATTTCCAGTTTGCCCCGCTAAATTCTTGTGAAAATCCTTTCAAAGAAAAAAGATTCCTAAATAATATACTTGAGAAAAGAACAATTGGGCATTTTTTAGCTAAGACATACGAGGAAACTTAATATTTTACTAATATAGTGAGGAACTCATGTACTTGTTAATGAAATAACATGTTCATGTCCACCAATTAAATGATATGAAAAAATCAAGTGCCAAAATCAATGATACTGAGAAAGACTTGTGCATATTTAGAATTTCCAACAACATTCTCCAAAGACTAGTGCATGAAGCTTTTCTTCCTTGAGACTTTTCAATTCTTCTCTCATTAGCACTGACAAATGAGCTTTCAAATATGATTCATTAAGAGGAATTCCACAGAGAATCATTCTCAACGCAAGAAAATCATCCATGTCTCTGTGATTCAATGCAGCTGCAATTGTAAGGACTAGTAATTTGTGGCATTTATCATAGAAGGTGTCAAAAATGTTTTTTTAAAGAACAAATTGCCTAAAGAACATTTTTTAGGTTATTCAGCTGGAACAAGTGGATGAACAGGTGCATTTCATCTTGCCTTCAACAGCACATCTAATAAGTCTTAAGTAGAAAACATACCTCTCAATGCAATGTGCTTATTGGAACGAACATTTCGAGCATCATTCAAAGCATTCCTTAGAAGATCTATAAAATATTCTTTTGGGACACCTCCATAGTTTAGTAGTGAAATAAAAGTCTTATTTAGGTACGTTTTTCTTGGCTGGTTGCTAAAAAAGGAAGACAAGTAATTTGGATCCAATCTTCACATCACCTTTGCAGATAACAAATAACCGTTACATACAAGCACTAAAAGTTTGCCTTGATAAATTTCATCGAGGCTTATTTAATGTTTGCCCAGCTTAATTTCATGGTAGATAAGGTCAATTTCATGTTTGCCCCGCTCAAGACCGTGACAACCTGAGTGAACCTGACCCCAACTCAAGTTGGGCCAGTTGATCCAAACCCAAGTTGTAGTGAGGGGTAGGTTGGGTTGGGTTGAGGGCAACTTGAGCCCAACGTGACCTCTAAAGGACCCAACATGACCTCGGGCCTTTGGTATCTACAAAGTTCAACTGCTTTATGGGTTCTTTTTCTCCTCCACTTGACACTTTGGTTATTGAAAACTCTTCCAGATATGGTTTGTTGGAGCCAAAGGGAGAACACTTTGGTTATTTGGATTTATATGTATGATTTATAAGGTCATGCTTGAGTTGAGTATAGGGTTTGTGCACGTGTTTTGCTATGGTTATCGGGAGAATGGTGACCTCTAATCAGCTCTCAGGTGTCCCTTGGACTATCATGATCTTGAAGCTCAGATGGGCAAAACATTGCCTTTTAAGGTTACATTCTCTATGGTGTCCTAATATTTTGTTTATTTCTTCCTTTTTTCTTTTGTTTTGTTTTGCTTTATTCATTTATTTATTTTTGCATCAGGTGTGAAGAAGAAAGTTAATAAAGTAATAGTACTTGTAGGGAAAATAGAGGAGAAAATGACCGTAGAGCTATGGCTACGGATTATAACCGTAGCGATAGATTGTCGATAATATCGACCATAGTTCGATAATATCGAAGATGAATGCCAAATTATTCAACAACAAACTCAGAAAATGGATGAATTTTTTATAATATCGAGATATGTTCGATAGTATCGAGCATAAGTCATCGATAATATTGAGACATGATCGATAGTATCAATAATTAAAATTAAGTAAAGAGCGTAGACTTATAGCTACGGATTATAACCGTAGCAATAGGTACTGTAGCCGATCTGGCATTAACTACAACAGGAAAAAAAATTTATAGCCTTTTAGGGACTACAATTATGGCTACGTCTATAATCCGTGGCTATAGCTTCAATACATATCGAAAACATTACAATATGTTTCGAAAATTGCAGGATTTTTTAGGCAAACTCGTTGGACAGTTCTAGACTTTTTCGAGTAGTCGATCTGGCATCAATTGCAACAGGAAAAAAAATTTATAGCCTTTTAGGGACTACAGTTATGGCTACGTCTATAATCCGTGGCTATAGCTTCAATACATATCGAAAACATTACAATATGTATCGAAAATTGCAGGCTTTTTTTAGGCAAACTCGCTGGACAGTTCTAGAATTTTTCGATAATATCGAAAGACTTTTAATATATTGAAGCTACGGTTATAGCTATGGTTATAATCCATTCAACTTTTTTACTTAGAGTTACTTAATCAATTCAGCTTATGAAGTAGAAACCAAGATAAGCTGCTTAATGCATAGGTAGCTTATATCAAGTTACTTACAACCCAAACTCCTCCGTATCGACACTATTTTCCCAACTTTTATCTCATATTAAGGCTAAAGTAGTTGACCTGATGGAATCTTGGAAAATAATCAAGTTGGTTGGCTAAAGTAGCTTCTCCTACCCCAAAATCATATTTGGTAAGTCAAGTAACTAATTTTGGTTTAGTACATATTCTTGTTAAATGAATAAAGAAAGAAGTGAAAAAAAGAGAGAAAAAAAAAATTATATGCTTATATGTATATATTTATATAAATATGTATTAGAGGAAATTGTAGGTAGCATAAAGTTCTCCATGTAAAAAAAAAAAATTTGTAGACTTGTACGAACTGCAGTTATTGCTACGGCTATAATCCGTAGCTATAGCTTCAATACATCTCGTAGTATCAATTTTCGATATACTGCGATATATATCGAAAATTGCAGGATTTTTTAAAGCAAACTCGCTGAACTGTTCTGGACCTTTTTTAATTATGTCAAAAGACCTTCAATAGATCGACGTACATATCGAAAGATCTTCGATACATGGCAAAGGACATATCCAAAAAGCATGGCTGCGGTTTTAGCTACGGTTATTATCCGTAGCCATATATTCCTGGCTCTTTTTTTTTTTTTTTTTTGGGTTTTAATCCCCACCGCTTTTTGTGGGTCCTTTTATGAGGTATGTGTTATATCCAAACCGTCCATATATTTGGTGAACTCATATTAAGGCTTCAGACGAAAAATAATATAGATCAAACTATCACGTGGACCACACTGTAAAAGGAAGTGGGGAATTGAACGTCTACCATTGAAACCCTTTTAGGGGTTACAGAAGTTTTGGATCATTATGAAATTTGTTTTTCCTCTTCATTCAGGTCTTTGTGACCCTATGGATGAACTTAGAGAGCATTTCTCACAAACATTACAGTGGGCCCCCGAAAAGTTTTTAATGGTCGACGCTCATTCAACACTATTTCCTGTAATGTGGTACACTTGAGATTTGGATATACCTCATTTTTGGTCTCATACCATAAAATGATCTGGAAAAATATATGAGCGGCATGGATAAAATGCATACATCATGGTGGGGCCCACAGACCACCGAATATCCACCATTGGCTGGTGGCAGGGGAGTACCCAATCCGTTTCCGCGAAAGGAGGGGTATTTCCGTCCTCAAATTCGCTGTCCGTACGAGCATGTCTAAGTTCCCAAACAAAGTTTGTATTGCGCTGGATAAAAGGTGGGGTCCACAGTCCCAAACTTCAAGTTTTTTCCGACTGTACAGCTCACGTTTGAGCCCCGCACGTTGTTACGCCCGTCCAAACTTAACTTATCAGACTGGAAGCGGATTGGCTGGTGTACCCGAGTTCCGAGTTGTACAAACGGTTCAAAGTAGATCAAAGTTATATGGACCCCACAGTGATGTATTTATTATATTTACCCTGTTCATATATTTTTAGAGATCATTACATAGCATTCTCCAAAAAATGAATCATATCCAAAAATCATCTACACCACACCACAAATAGCAGCAGAGATAATGATTTTCACTGTTAAACAACTCGTAGGGCCCACCATAACGTTTATTTTCCATCCAATCTATTCATAAGGACACAAAGACATGGAGATGAAGCCTGAAGACGAGTCGGATATATTTCATCTTTTCTTATGTTACAGTTGTACACGCGTTTCCACTTCTGAAAAGTGGAACCCATATTCCAGAAATCCAGGCCGTTAATCTATTCTGTTCAAAGATTGATGGATCCTCTGTAGAATCCTGTAATCTTCGATTTTTATATTTTGGAGATTTTTAATAAGGCAAATGCAGCAATGGGATACTCTCAACCGAAAAGGTTACTAACGTTGGTCCCTTGGATAATTAGATCGAAGAAATTTTGGCAAGATCTCCATCCACCGTGGGGTACAACAAACCAATGGTCTGGATTAGTGTAAGGTTGACTTTATTTAGAAAGTTTAAAACAGGTGTGTACTGTGAAAAGCTGCGGTGCAACGTATCATAGCATTCTCCGTTTTCGAGCAGGCGAAGTTGTATCCCGTGATTCGTTGGGGAAGGAAAAAATTTGTACAGTAGACGCTTACTTTTGGTGCTCTTTTTTTTTCTTTTTTTTTTAAAATGGTCGAAAATTTATGTTAGGAAAGAAGATTTTTCATGTACGGAAATAAGGATTTGAATAAAACTACCTCTGATTTTTAGATAAAAGTAGCTCAAAAGTAGGGCATTTTCATCTTTATTGGGTTGTACGTACAGGTAAAGGTATAGATTGGTAAGGTAGATTTTGCTGGGGTTCAAAAAAGAAAGGTGGATGGAAGGTCAGGTCTACCGAAAAAATTACCCTGATTTGTGTACTGCTGAGTACGTGTACCGAGTAGAATCTTTGTGGCCCACCTAGAATGTCGTCTTATCCACGCCATCCATCCATTTTTTGAGATTATTTTATTGTAGATTAAAAAATTGAACCATATCTACCTCTCAAGTAGACCACACCATACAAAACAATAGGGATAATGATGTCCACCGTTGAAACCTCTCTAAAGCCCACAGTGATGTTAATTTATCATCCAAGCAGATCATAAGGTCAAACAGACATGGATGAAAAGAAAACACAAATATCAGCTTGATTTAAAATTTCTGTGGCACTCAAATAAGTTTTCAACAATAGATATTCAATTCACAATATTTCTTATGGTATGGCCCACTTGAGTTTTAGATATGCTTCAATTTTGAAATCATTCGACTGAAATAAGCTAGTAAAATGGATGGATGGAGTGGATAAGACACATACATCACGGTTGGCCCCAAAGTGTTTACTAGGTACGCCAAAGCGTACTGAGAAAGTGGAGTTGCGAAGTGTTTGTCTCATGACAAGAGCGAGTGAAATCGAGCTAGTGCAGTTGCGAAGTGTTCTCGCGTGAGTGGAGACACACGAGTGAGAAAGCCGAGCCGCTGTGAATCCTCTGATCATTAGGTGGAGCATAAGCGTGCAATATTAATGAATAATTAAAGAGAGATTCACCCACGGCTGTGTGGCCCACTTGATGATCAAATCAACCTGAATTTTACGTGTCCACAACAAACGCCCTCTTTTGAGCAGTCTCGGCACACACTCCAGATGACGCAAGTGTACTTGCAAAGGGCAGATTTTTTTCTTTTTCATTTTTTGCTTTTTCATTTTATTTATTTTTTTAATTTTCTTTTTTGGGTTAGCTTGTTAGTGCACACCCCATTGTTAGTACACACCCGTAGGACTTCTCTAGATGGGTGACGGGGACCATTCAACATGTATTATCAATCGTGGGGCTTTGGAGCACTAGAGCTGGGCAGGGACGACTCGACTCAGCAGACTTGACTTATCTGACTCATTCAGACCCAACTCAACTGAACCGAGTGGGTGAATCCATCCAATCCGAGTAGACTTTGTCCAATCCAAACTCAAATCGATCAGAGTTCGGGTCACCCAGTAACTCAACTCAACTTGACTCAAAATCCGAGTTGGTACTGACTCGACTCAATTGGAAACCCAACTCATACATATATATAAATCAAATTTGACAATTCGGATCTGAGATGCCGTGTAGCTGATGAAAAGGCTGCAATTCCAGCCGGTGCACCTAGTTTCTAAGCTGTGAGTTTAGCCTGCGGATACCCGCTGCACCCGACCCAACTCGATGTTGACTCAACCCAATTCCAACTGGGTCGGACTCAATCCGAGTTAGTCCAGGGCAAACCTGGACTCGGATCATGCTGGACTTGTTACCGAGTCGAGTCGAGTTCGGGTTAGGTCTATTTCAAAACTAGGTCAAGTCGGGTCAGCACTAACTCGGTCCAACTTAACTCGATGCCCAACCCTAATGACCTATGAACTCACGTTTATTAACAAACAAAGTGCACATGCACTAACTATCCGCTCCCACGATTTTTCTACCATCTTTGAGATGCCAGTACGGTCAAAATCCCAATTATCTTTCCAGCTGACATGATACTTGTGTTGGTTATCCATACCTTGGAAACGGTGGGCCCCACAATGAAATAAACAGTCCCAATCGTCCAGTCAATTGCTGTCCACAGACAATGGGTTGCAGTTTGTATTCATAACATGCGTGGCGCCACTACTGAGAGCACAGACCTTTTCTTTTTCTTTTTTTCTTTTTCTTTTTATACACACGAGTACTCGAACCCATGACAATGAGTCTATTGGGACGGGAAAAGCAAACCCATCAGATGGCTAGGATTGCCCTGAGGAAATTCCCCAGACTATATGCCACATTCCATTAATTACAGATCGCCCTATAAATTGCCAACGGCTATGATTTTCAACTAATCAAGACCTCGGAAATTCATTCTCAAAATTACAGGTTACACGCCCAACCAAACACATGTTCTTATTAAACATGCTCTTAGATTGGACACAGGGACTAGAAAGAAATTAAAAAAAAAAAAAAAAAAAAAAGGGCGCGGAACTACCCCCTTTGATCAATCTATGAATACAGCTATGGTACAATCCTTTGCGCCGCAGCAGGATGAAGAACCCTATTCTCAATCATCGATTCATCATCTGAAATTCCATCCGTCGATGGAAATTTAATGGAATCCCTGCATCTCGTGGGGCACCAATTGTTGGCGCTTTAGTAGAGGAAACCATGGGTCGGGGGACCCACACTTGAAGGTGCTCTGTTAAGTATGGATTTTTCACGTCTCGGATGTCACGTTAGGGTCGCACCATGAACAGAAGAACTTGTGTCTGAAGTATGCAACACACTAGGCAAATATGATCGCGGTGTCTGTGATTCATTTACGAGGCCAAGGACCACCAGTGTTGATCTGCATTGGTAATGGCATGTTAGATGTTACAAAGAATGCAAATGCATTCAGTTACAAAGAATGCAAATGCAGTATTCTGAATGCATGAGTAGATTTTCCCAGAGAAGGATGCGTGTTTTAAAACTGTCAGTTGGCCCACCAGTAATAAATCACCACGAAACAAATTTAAATAAAATTGCCACTTTACATGCCATACAGGGGTTTCATGTTCCCAAAGGGCACAATCTGTCCCCAACGCTTAAAAAAAAAAATCTAAATCCATTGGGTGGGAGGGATAGCAGAAAAGAAAAATGACATCTGTTGTTGTTGCTTAGTTCTGGATTCTGGCATTGAGAGAGAGAGAGTGAGAAGAGAAAAAGAAAAAAAAAATTGCATGTTGTTGTTGCTTAGTTCTGGATTCTGGCATTGAGAGAGAGAGAGTGAGAAGAGAAAAAGAAAAAAAAAATTGCATGTTGTTGTTGCTTAGTTCTGGATTCTGGCATTGAGAGAGAGAGAGTGAGAAGAGAAAAAGAAAAAAAAAATTGCATGTTGTTGTTATTGCTGCTTGGTTCCAAATTCCAGCACTGAGCACAAATGCCTTCAAAAAGATTCACGGAACGTAAACACCCTAGAGCTTATTCTTAGTATGGCGAGCATCTGGGAGTGTTAATGTTTGCTGGGGTTTGTTGGGTAGTCAAAGATGTGTCAAGAAAATACCTTGGCAACGTAGTTCTTATGTTAGGCTGGTTAGCATGGGCGGCAAGAGGACCTCTGAGGTTGGCGTATTTATTCAGAGCACTCTCTAGTTGCGCAGGAGGTAACTGCAAGCAAATAAATGGCCATCAGGGCAAACTAAAATAATCCAACAGTGTCAAGGAAAGCAAAGTTATCTGATGGACGGCCCATATCAATACCTTTAACAGAACATGAAATGAGTGAGGCTTTGTCTGAGAAGCACATTTCAAGAACCCCACCCACAATTTTGGCATCTTCCATATCTGCAGATAAAATTCCACGAAAAGTCAGTACACCTGACCCGCAAGGCACAAAATAAGAACCCAATACGGTTTTAGATTCCAAATGTAGTCAACGAAAGAATGGAAGCCACTTTGCATAAGCTTTAAACAACATAGCATCTTAGAGGAATAATATGATCCTCAACCCAAAGATACTGTAGTGTCCTCAGGTCAGTTTCTACATGCATGGACCACGCATTTCAGTGATCCCAACCCCTGATCTGATGGGACCCAATGAATGGACTAGGAGTCTAGGTCCCCAAAAAAAAAAAAAAAAAAAAAAAAAACTCCCTGATTGTTACAACCCTAGCTATCAAACATTTTGGCAGTTTTCTCACTGAATGTTGACCTTTCGTGCTTTTTCCTTCCTCAACTGACAATTTGCAGGCAACAAGCTAAAGTTAGGATCATCCTATCAGGACGATATTTAGGACATGGTCTATCAATGGTGGGGTGGGGCTTATCAGATCAATGGGTCTGGATAACCAAAGTGTGGCTCTGCTTTTGTGAACTGACAGTCCTAGCTAGTTAAGCTATACTCAGAACAGATAAAATCTGATACAGGCACAAGTCGCAAAGGAACATGAGCAAATGATAAACATATGACAGCAATAGCATCTAAAAGACAGGAATAGTGTCTAAAGGAAATGTTTGGAGATGTACGGCTTGAGTATGCATTAACCATGAGAAATGTGTACCCAGAGAATGTTAATAAATTACCTGCTTACTCACAAGTTTGGCAAGTATTTCCATAACAAAATCAACCTGAAAAATGTGTAAACAAGCGTGTTAAGATTGCTCCCGCCTAAAGAAGGTGGTTAAAACATGATTAACTCAAAGAAAACAAATAAAGCCAAAAGAATCTCTAAGACATCTTGATGCACCATCCCTTAGCCAATTCAAGATGAGAGTCCAACCCATGAATCAGGCCCAAGCCTGGGTATCTAGCCCGTTATTTCCAGCCCAAGTGCATTTATTCAAGGGACTCATGATGCATGGATTTGGGACCATGTCACGTGCATGGGAAAAGACAGTTTTTTTTTTTTTTTTTTGAAATTTCATTTCTTGGGAAGGTCTTTTGCATGGTCTTGATAGTTGTATTTTCTTTTGGAAATGTAGCATGCATTGAGAATCATGGTTGTTGTTGCTAAGTAGAGTTAAAGAGGTGTTGGTGTAATAGATCTACATAAGCAACTATTTTGCAATGAGAAAGTCATTTCATTCTGAGTTCAAAACATGTATATAGTTTTCCTGCAAATTTTCAGCCGAAGAAAGAGTCGAGTGATTCCTCTTTGGTTGTGAGTGATTCCAACCAACACCAGTTAAGTGATTCCCAGTCCATCAGCACTATCTTTCTGCTTGCAGAAATTTTCACTTCTGACAGCTCTATCGCTTGCAACGTTTTTGCCATTTCTAATTTTTGACTGATTTTTATAATTTTTCTGATAAATTCTCGTCAAGTCTACTTTCATCCTACAAAAGTTCAGTCCATTCCAACTTTCAGAGAAATTATTAAATTTATTGAAAGCTGTCTAAAACTGACGATCCCATCAGGTTCACTTTGGCTTTTGAATAAACCGCCGAGTTGTATTCAAAGAGAGAGCACTTTGAAGTCAGTGTATTTAAGCTTCCATTGTGAATTGGGGCAAAATCTGTGACCATGAATAAGAATCAACATAGCTGAATGCAAAAACTGCACTATGGAAAACACTACCAAAGGTCCAAAACACAAAGCAATGACCCCACTCTGCATTGATGCCTTTCAATTCCACCCTCCAGCATCTTGTCCGAACTCGATTAATTGACCACTGAAATGCAGGTTGCAGAAACCCCAATGGAAACCCGGACATATTCTTGAAATTTCCTACATTTTAATCCTTGGCAAGCTGGTTGTTAGCATGTTTTGGACATAAGTTGTATACAGCATTTCATCACCTTATGGTTGAAGGAACATCAAATTCTTCCCCACAAGGTTGTCAATTGTCAAGTCAAATTCTCTAAGCGGGCATAGTAGAGGGCTGTTTGGATACAACGAATCTATGGGAAAACAAACGGTTTTCCCTTGATTTGATGTTTATGGATGTTTGGATTGAAAAGAAAACCATGGATTCCACGTAGTAATCATTACTTTATTCACAATTGGTGCAAGATACAAGGTGACCATTGTCTTATGAGAAATTGGATTTCTACTTTCTATCCAAACAGACCACCCCTTTGGGAATCCACCGGTGAATTGTCCCGGAGATAATAATAGTTACAGTTTTCCATGTCCACACCATGGATTCGTCATCATCAAACAGGCCCTTAGTCACTTTGTGTGGTCATCCAAATGACCGGCAATCAAAATGGGGACAAAATTAGGTAACATATGTACAGTCTTCTGCACTCGGTGGTAACCTGTGACATGGAACTAAGAAGCAAAACTGGAGTCGCTTAATCCTACAGGGGAGTTAAATATCATGTCATGGCTCATATAGCCTGCATGATTATATGATTTGGCACAGATTAATGATGTGACAGAGAAGACATGAAAATCAAGCTGATATTCAATTGCAGCAAATCCAGCACTTCAACAGCAAGAAGGCAGATAAACATGGACTTAGTTTATCAGAACAAGGGTTGCTTCCGAGGAGATCAGGAAATATGTGAAGTTTCAAGACCAACTTGATGATGTTAACACTATCTTAGTAGGGCAATGCTTCAGTCATTTTAGCCAAGGCATATCTATACACCAATTTGAGGCGGAGCATTGAATGATACACTTTCATAGGAGCACCTCATTTCGTCTTTAGATGATAGGCTGGTGGTCCTCAGGGGCATTTATATAACCTGGAACCCTAGTTTAATTAAAATGTGTAGTGAAACATAGCACACACCAAATAGCTGGAACTGTGATAATGATGACACCGACGATGATGCGAGATGTATCTACATGCAACTTCATCTTAGTACCATATGCATCATGTCAGCACCTCAAACTTGCCAGGAAGTTTGGGCTCTGAGGATTCCATGCGATGCAACGAAAATAAAATAGGAAATGCCCTACGGAGACACATGAACATGTCCAACAGATACACAGACTATAGTTGCATGACGTGTGAAGCAAAGCAGAAACATATTCAGGTACAGGACCAGGGAAGCGTCCAGTTCAAGATGTTAGCAAGTATAAATGGCTAGGGAAGCAAAAGCAGGAGCAGGATTCAAATCAGGACCATCAACTGATTAGTAGGATGGTGTAACCAACTAAGACTAAAATGGCCAGGACAAGTCTATGATCATGATACTGAGTTGATGATGTATATAGGCAAAAGATGTAATGCACAAGGTCATTTCCTTTAGGGGGGAAAAATAAAAAGGAACCATGTAAGTAATGATCATTACATCTTTTGCCTCAAGGAAATGACTTCAATGCATCATCTTTCGCCTAATGCTTTCCGTATTGTTATCGCGTAATGTACCGCACCCTTGGGATACGGATACATATCGGTTATCACATGGGATATATCGGTTGTATCATGAAATTTATCGCTACTGTTGGAAAACATCGGGAAACATTGGGAAATTGGTTGAATTTTTCAATGAAACTACAGGGATTAATAAAAAAGACACCAATACACACTTATATTATATATATATATATATATATAAAATATATTCCTTTGTATAGGGTCTTAATGCATGCATTGTCTAACTGAACTGATGCAACTACATTCAAAGTTGATTCATAAAATTTATAAATGTAAGAAGATATGTATAGAAACACAAGCATTATATTCAAAAGCAAAAGAAGTAGAAAACTAGAAATATACTTGTGTATCAATGTCGTTGAAATTGTTATCGTATCACAAATCGTAATGTGCGTTGCATCGTATCGAATCATAAATCGTAAGTTTTTTTATGATTTTCTCAAAAATATGAAAAATATAAATAAATCATTAAAAAAAATAAAATAAAAACTTACCAATCATCCTTTTTTCATCAATATGCACCAAGTAATACCATGTCATAATAGTGTTAAAGGATTCATATCTTTAAGTCTTTCAAAAACATGTCTTTAAAGCATACAAGGATCCTTTAATAATTTATGTTCTCGTTAGACTTTTTTCAATGTAGAATTGCGTTGGAAAAGCAACATTTGATTATGTAGACCAACAAAAAAGGATATTTTGATTTCTAACCATCATTCCACAATACATATAAAAGTTAGCATGATCGTGACCATCAATAAAAACATTCCAGATAAGTCATACATCAATTTGGTGTTTTGACCAGTTAAGAAATAAGAAATTTAGAAAAAAAAAAAAAACTCTACAATTTAATGTTGATGAGAATATATATCATTAAATCTCTTATAGAACAAAATAAAGTAATTTACCTTTTCTAAACGATTCTTTCTTTTTCTTTTTTTGAAAGGTTCTAAATGATTCTTAAAGCCATAACCAATTCAAAAACATAAAATGAAAACCAAGTGAAGCTTAAAATAGAAGAGAACAAGTACAATTTGAATCGTAAATGGTAGGATTCAAATCATAAAATCATAAGATTCATATTAAAAAGGATTCAAAGGTGGGATTCATCCTTTTGCTTAAGAATCGACTCAAATCTTAAGATTTTGACAACGTTGTTGTGGATTTTATTATATTTATATATAAACATTTTTTAAATATTTTTAATTAAAAAATTAATTTTTCTGAAAAATCCCCAAATTGGAATGAATGTGTAGATCAGGTTATATATGTTTGATTTCATGTTTGGGCACTAAGATTGCAATCGATTTGAGAAAAATTGAGGAAATTTCAATTTTTCTCCAAGTTTTTGCAACTTGGCCAATCTCCCCTAAATCTCAAAATAAAAAGCTCCAAATCCATAAATTTTCATGCAAAACATGAAAAATCATGGATTTTTTTTATCATTTGACACTATTTACAACATATAAAAATGGAAAAAAAAAAAAAAAAAACCAAATCAAAACTAAAAAATGCACACCTTCTAGAATCCGGCCACAAAAAGCTTTCAATCGAGATTTTCTTCCAACAAACTAGAGTGGATTGGTCGAAATCACCTTATAATGTACTAGGAAGAATTTTTTTTGCAAAAAAAAAAAAAAAAAAAAAAAAAAAAAAAAGGTGAATTTTTTAGGATTTTCCATACAAAACAGCATCGGTTTTCTTTTATCCCTTTCGATATCAATATATCGCATGATGCGTTAAGAATTTTAAAAGTGGGAGTGTGGATATATTGCACGATATCGCGATATCCATGAAATATCACGATATCATGCGATATATTACATGATGCCATGAAAAATGGATGTTAAAGCTAAGTTTCATATCGCCCAGCTAGAATAACGGATATCTTGTGGGATATATCAGTGATATCGCAAGATACTGAAAACACTGCTTTCGCCTAAAGGAAGAGCTTCCTGCATCACGTCTTTCACCTAAAGGAATACCTTTATACATTACTTCTTTCACCTAAGGGGAATATTTGTTGTCCTCAAAGCTTCCACTTCTTACTCGTCATGGTCTAGATCCACATCTTAATTTATGCCTAGCATTCACCTTCTGATCAAAGTAGAATCTTTGAAGGAGGTCATGTTGTCTATAATCTTGTCATCTCCCAAAGCCCACTAGTGTAGAGAAGCATTGACATTGCAAAAATACAAGCGGCGCCCATTTGCCAGAACCATCCTAAGAATTGTAGAATATTTGCTTACTGAGCTTGTGACTTTTTCCTATGAATGAGATCTGCCACTTCTTCTAGCTTCTCACAACCAGTATTCGAAGTATCGGTATCATTACAAGTTTTGTTGGTCAGGGATACAGAAACAATATTGATATCGCCAATAATATTGCCAATAACCGGAAATGCAGGAAAACATCAGGGACACATAGCGAAAGCAATGGAATTTTTCAACCAAACTTCGGGAGATGCTAAAATACACATTTGCATATTTAGGAATCAAAAAATTGCAAAAAGAATGCATACATAATAAGCTTCTATTTAATGGGGGCCTACAAGCATGTGTTGTCATAAGAAATCAGTCTAACCATCCCATCTATCCATCCAACCATCCAACCTTTTATCCAAACATCCATCGATATTTTAGAATATTGACAGCGCACGTCAACAACTGGAAAGGAAACAAAAGATCGTGGTCTCGATATCGGCCTTATTGTAATAACAATAATATTAAGATATTATCGTCGACAAATTGAACACTGCATACAACCATGTGCCCATTAAAAGAAAAAATGAAATGGAATTTTTTTTAATAAACAGATTTTTGGCAAGAGCGATACGTTGATGATATTATCGAAATATCACCAATACATTCCCAATATAAGAGACACCGGGAATCTATACAGTAAAAAATATTAGCGATACATTAGCGATATCGATACACTAGCAATACAAGCGACGCCTGAAATTTACACAGTCGAAAATATTGGTGATATCGATACATTGGCGATACTTAATGATACATGGCCGATACCTGAAATTTCCGATACTGCCAGTGTTATCGGTATCGCAACCAGCGTTATTGATATTGCCACCAGTGTTATCGGTATAACCGAGCTAGAGATACAGATAATATTGGGGATATTTCGATAATATCAGGGATACTTCAAACAATGCTCACAACCAATATTTGGTAGCACTACATACTTTCTTGGAATGAGCCAGTGGCAATCAAACCAGATATCAAAAATTTACATCAGTGCAATAAGAAATTGTCCTTTCCCCTGTATCTACTATTACTTAATTTTACAAAGCATCTATCACTCATCTGATCTATGGTTTAACTGAAGATACGGTCCTTCATAAAGTGGAATGGCAAAACAGCATTCACATTAGCTGACCCCAATTAATTGGGAAAAGGCTTAGATGATGATGATGATCTATCATTCATCTCACTGGAGAAACTTTTAAATGGGTCTTCTTGACTCTCAATCCATCCAGTCGAGCTGTCTGATGTGCTAACAGCTTCAAACCATGAACTTTACTATGTCACAAGGCAATCTGAGTAACCCATCTCAGCATCACAGGTCTTCTAAACAAGGCAAGCAAATGAAAAGCAAAGAACACGAGAAAGAAATTTACCAGAGAAGGAAAAGCATCAATAGCTTGAATAACTGTTCTCATGAAAAGCAAAGGTAGAGGAGTTTGTTCAACCTGAAAAGGTATTTGTTCAAGTAATCAATGTTGCTATAAATAACTCTGAATTAACCTTCGGA
Source organism: Magnolia sinica (assembly GCF_029962835.1). Taxonomy (NCBI): domain Eukaryota; kingdom Viridiplantae; phylum Streptophyta; class Magnoliopsida; order Magnoliales; family Magnoliaceae; genus Magnolia; species Magnolia sinica. Next base: position 65,185,227 of record NC_080588.1, read on the forward strand.
AAAAATAAATAACTCCAAATTAGCATAGAGCAGCATTTACATACCAGCAGGTTCAAAGCTTTTACTAAGACGTGCTGAGTAAAAACTGTGCGTTGCTCAAAACAAGCTGTGCAAGCATCCGTTATCTGGAAACATATCACAGTTTCACCAACATCTGACATAAATAACTACAAAAATAAGAACAAATGACATGATGTTCAAAAAACATGCCTTCTTAAGTGCAATCCCATCCTTCTCGGGATTAATGTCATGAATAGCAACCAACACTTCTGCAGGTGTTAATGCTGGACCTGTATGAGCTGAACCCTGCCACGCAACATTCCAGTACATTCAGAATGCATTTAGACAGAATTTTGTTTATGAATGACTGGATTTAAGTAAAAGAGAGAACAAGGAAACAAGTAACAAAGGCTGAGATCAAGGTATTCCATAATGGTAACAGTGGTTGTAACAGGCACCGCCGTCACCCGTTATGATACGGGCCATTACAGCCCTCGCAACAGCCATTAAGCTTTTTTATACCTATTTCGGCCCCATAAAGGACCATTACGAGGCCGTTATAGGCTGTTATGAGTCATTTTTTCTGTAACGACCGTTATGACCTCGTAACATGTAACAGTTACCACCGTCGCCATTACATAACCGTTTTGGAATACCGGGGCTGAGATAGAGGGAGCAAGCTCCGAACTACGAGTAACCATCTTAACAGTCCATCTCCCACAGGGGAGGTGGCTACCTCATTGGCCGCTATAAATACATAAGTAGAAGAAACGATCCAAAAAAGGCAAGATTTTTGGATTTTTAAAAAAATAATAAAGGAAGATGCATTTATAGTGAATTGGTTCTAAAACTTCATATGAATATCTATACTATCTGTTCGATAGTTGCTAATAATCCATCTTATTTGGATTTGATCCAATTTGATATTATGACCAATGTTTTAAATATCTTTATCGCGTAAAGTATTGCACCCTAGGGATACAAATAAATATCGGTTATCGCATGGGATATATTGGTTGTATCACATAATGTATCATTGTTGTTGGGAAACATGGGAACATTGGGAAATTGGTCAAATTTTTCAATGAAACTTCAGCGATGATTGAAAAAGACATCAATATACACTTCGAAATCAAAACATTACAAAAAAAGAACACAGAATAGGGGTTTCCTTTGCATGGGGTCCTAATATGTGTGCTTTCCAACTGAACTGATGCAAGTATATTCAAAGTCTATTCATATAGTTTATAAAAGTAAGAAGACATGTATGGAAACACAAGCAATACATTCAAAAACAAAAGAAGGATCACTAGACCAGGTTACATACATGTTTAATTTTGTTTTTGGATACAAAAATTGCAACTGATTTGTGAGAAATTGAGAAATTTTAATATTTCTCAATTTTCCGCAACTTGACCCATCTCCTCCAAATCTCGAAATCGAAGTTCCAAATCCATGATTTTTCATGGAAAACATGAAGAATCATAAATTTGTAACCATTTGACACTGGTTTAACATGATTTGCATCGAAAACATGAATCGAAAATTGAAAATGCTCACTGGATCGAATAGGTGAGATATAACGGCACTACTTGTGCGTTTCATATCGCACAAGTGAGATACAAGATATATCGTGGGATATATCGGCTGATATCATCGATATTTAAAACATTGATTATGACTTCAATTGAATTACCTTAAACTGAAATTAGGTTGATCCAACTGTATACAGAAAGTTTAGTGATTGATCCAAAAGAGAACAAGAAGTCGGAACTACTTTCAACTTCTACCCAGAAAGGCTCCAGGAGACTTTCGAGTTATTCCCTCAAACATGAAAAAACAATATAAGGTAAAGATCCATACCCGCAGAATGTGATCAAGTGCTGACTGGAACTTTTCTAATGGAAGATCAACAAGCCGAGGAAAAATAGGCAAAACCTGATATCGCCAGAACAGAAAATTTTGTGAGGCACTATTAATCAAATATTAGTGAAAAGAACCTTGAAACATAGGAATTGTTTTCTCTATTGAATGGACAGAATAAAAGCAAAATCTCTCTCCAAAAAATTACAAAGGTATGACATTTATAGACTTCCCAAGTCTATCTAGGAAGATTCTAGAATCTTCTCAAGCTTACCTAGAGATATCATAACCATGCAGTGAACATGGAGAGAGGAAGTTAAATGCTAGTAGGGGGAAGGATCATATACATTCAACCTCATGGTAGTGTGAGCCCACTGGGACTTGTAAGTGCCATGTGACCCGTCCATTAGATGTGCATCCCAATATTATGCCTATATCCCAAAACCCATCTTGATCCGTGACTTAGTTGGCCCACACCAAACGGAACAATGTGGAACATTTGGGAGGGTAATGCCCTATGTCATACAACCATTCATCAGGTCCACAGCAAGATGAAGGAACAGTCCAAAAAGCAAGCCATTGAAAAACACAAATAGGCCTAACCACGTGAATATATAGCTTTTAGGAGTGACTTTACATTTCTCCTTATGATGTGTCCCACATTAGTTTTGGATCATGATTATTATTAGGATGTATTGTGAATATGAGAAGGCACAACCAATTCACAGTTTCAAATCTACCTCAACTCGTACATACAATAATTACCACACTTTACCAGTGTATTGAATGTTTTTCAGAGGAACAGACATCAAACAGCCAAATGGCAGTATGGCTCTACAAAATTACATTAGTGCCCAATCTTTTTATCTAAAACCCTCTCACTTAATAGCCCAATGTTTTAGCTATTCCTAAAAATAATTGCTGAAAATTTTTGCCCCTCGCTGATCATGTTATATGTTGTAGAGATATCAGCCAACTATTGAGAAGAAGGAACAAACATGGTGTAAGAAACTTCCTCACAAACAAAATGATAGTCAAGCTCGACCTTTTATAAGCATGCATGAAAGACCGGATTTGTTGCCAAATATGTAGCATCAGCATTATCATGGTAAGAATAGAAGGGCCAAGAAATGAAATATGAAGATCCAGGATCCAAATCTGCAACTCTGTCTGGGGTGTAGAAACCATAGCCATGTACGCAACTTTAGCACTAGAATGAGAAACAATAGGTTGTTTCTTGGCACACCAAGTGACAAAAGTGCAGCCAGGAAATACATAGTAACTAGAGGTAGATTGTTGGTTGTCCAGTGATCCAGCCCAATCTGCATTGAAGTATGCAGTTCATAAAAGAGAGGCTGAACAAATGTAAAGGCCATATGAAAGAGTGCCTTTCACAGACCAAAGAATATTCTTTACAATATGGAAATGAGATGTAACAGGCCTATGTATAAAATGACAAGATCACAAAGTAAACTGAAGTCAGGTTGAGTGAAATCGAGATACTGTAAGGCCCAACCTATCCTAGATACTCAGATGGGTCAAGGAGAGGGTCACTATGATAAAGGGAAGGCTTGGAAGAATGGCAAAAGGAGAACGGAGTTTGCAATCAACCATGCTAGAGTAAGAGAAGATCCCAAACATATCCAACCCCAAGAAAGCAGTGGTAGCCTCTTTACCTATAAGATAGTGAAGAAAACCTAATCCCTTCATAGCAAAAGGATCGTAGAAAGTTAAACGAGGCAAAGAAGAGAGGATGTAGAGGAATAAGTAACAATATGTCACCAACATGTGTAGAAAAATGATAAGACCAAAAGAAGAATAACAAACAGATGAGTCTGCAAGGCTACATTTGAAACCAGCTCAAGAAAAGCACTGTTGAACTGATCAAATGAAGCACAAAGAGCATGATTAAGTACACACATGGCCTAACACAAATAATAAACATGATCGGAGCAAGAGGAAGCACAAAAGCCTTGAGCTGTTCCACGTAAACCTCTTCATGAAGAATGTCAAAAGAAAGGCATTCTTGACATCATGTTGTTGAATGACCAAAAAAAAACAGTGGCATCTCGACGCAGTTCCAGTGCGTAAGCTTCTTGACCATATCCTGGTATTAAAAAACTTCATGCTACTCAGAACAGTTTCAAGATTTGTTAAGCTTTCAATATCAAATAATAGTATATCAGCCAACCAGTGGTAGCTCATGTTTCTTTTACAGATCCAATATGCAGATTCTATCCACCAAAGTCATGGACATGGTCTCTAAATTCTTCATTCAGGCAATCCTCAAAAGCAGTAGGGGTTTTCCACAAGAAATTAACCCTAAAAGGATATATGAAAAACTAAAACACCACACGTGACCACGAAAGAGGACCCGGGAGAGGGGGGGAGTGGGGCTTATCTTAGGGAAGCAGAAATAAGCGAATGTAAAAAGATGCATAACTAAATGAATGCACACTAATAAGAAAAACGGGTGTAAATAGGAAAGAACCTCATCTTTGGACAGAGAAGATAACATTGGAATAAGAATAGCTGCACCCTGGAAAGGAAGAGGAGTCATCGTAAGTACAATGCAGCAGCAAGTTGAGGCTGTTCAGAAACCAGAAACTGTGAAAGCCCTCTGAAAGATACGACTAAGAACCTTTAGTTTGGTCTCATATAAATGTTTAACAGTGGCAATCAGATCAGCTGAAGGCGTTGTCTCTTCCGCCAAAATTTGCAGCACCTTGCAAGGTAAGGGTATCAGAGTTACCATCATCATGCGTAATAATCAAAAAGGCAAATGTAAAGGAAGCTGTTAAAAGCAAACACCTAAATATAAATAAGTTACCAGCATTAAAAGATTTTCACTTCCTTCCGGTGGATCAGAAATTATGCATAACAATTCAGAATATGATGACCCTATGGTCCTCACAAGAATAGGTACATGCCGATGGATAGCCTGCATCAACTCAATAGTAATACATTGAAGAAGCATGAAAACTTTTAACAGAAAATCAGCACAGAAATTAACACCCGTAACAATAATGGAACTTCCCTTCTGCTTTTCTTTTTTTTAAACTTTTGAAGAGAAACGTTTCTTTGCAATTATAAAAGGAAAATTGGATAAATGAAGAAAGTACCTGCTTGACGGCCTTAGGAGCCCGTCCATAAATATCAAAAACAAGTTGAAGAAGTCTAGGTTTCTGCTAAGAAAAAGACAAAATCAGCATAACCAGAATGTGTTAATGCAAATGTTTACACTGTGGCTCTGCAAATTTCCAGCCAGACGCAAAAAAGGAGCAAAATAACATTAGAAAATGCAAACCTTGGTACATAAGGCAAAGAAAAGGGACATTTTGCGTTGAGCTTGAGACAAAAACATAGTTGGAGCACTCTGCGAAGCCGGTTGAACACCCTTCATAGAGTCACTTTCAGAAGCTCCAGGCTCTGAATTTTGTGAACCACTAACAGATGTTTCCTGATTTCCAACCTGCAAAATAACAAAGAATCAATATAAATGGCAAAAACTGATTGCCCCCAAGAGAGAGAGAGAGAGAGAGAGAGAGTTCATTTTAACTAAATGAGCAATTATTCCTAGAAATAAGCTGTTCAAATGACAGAAGCCCACAGATTCCTAAAAGGAACTACTGACGATGTCAGAGACACAGTGATTACAGTTATAATTTTACTAATATTCTTTTTATTTTTTTGTTTGTTTTTTTCCTGGATAAACTTTGCCAATATTCATTTTGTTGGAAGGATTCATCAAATTTATCCGACACTCTGATTGGTATTTGGGCATGCTTGTTTTGCGCATTTCACACTTCTAAAAAAATTCATGTATAGACAACGAGATTAGAAAAGCACCCTCAGGGTTCCGCCCATGCAGTGAATCAACAGTCATTCTAAAGAACAAAGATATACTAGTGATTTATACAACCAGTATGATGACTACTCCATGATTATTAGATTCCTTTCTTCTCATATCTAACCCAAACTTTATAGAAATAGTACATCTCCCTGGAGCATTTGTTTATACCCTCTGAATCATAAAAAGCCATAAACATATTAATGAAGTAGACAATGATATCCAAGGCATGTTCATTATAAGCACCATTATGTAAGGATGGCAACAATGAACTTGTACCTAATTGAATCATCAATCTACATAGTCAATGGGAAATAAGAACAATACAAGGGAAGACATTGAGCATGATGGTACAGCTAAAGGTATTTATACTAGCACAACCACCATCCAATGGTATAGACAGGCACTATAAACACAATTTTATGTTTGGCAAATTCAATTATTGGCACCAATGCAAATGGATACAAAATGCTTTCATGGAAATTGACTGAAGAAGGTGCATGGAACAACCTTCAGTTTTGAAATGGAAGATCAAACCCTGTATGTTATCAAAAGTGCATGGAACAACCTCCAGTTTTGAAATGGAAGATCAAACCCTGTATGTTATCAAATTTCAAGAAGGCAGCGATTGGACATTGTAGGGCCTCTACTTATTTGGGTGTGAAGTCCAAAAGATTTTGGCCTTGGAATGATCAAAAGCATTGTCAATCCTTTCTTACTAGCAACAAAACATTCTGTTATCAGTTCCTCTCCAAATTGCAGAGGATAGCTAGCAGCCAGAGATCATAGACAATGGGGCCTACGACGTTCCAAACCCCATAACTCCAAGCTTCCATAGACAGTCACTAGAACTCAGGAAAGTCCAGAACATGTAATAAAAACATTTGATGGCACAAGTCATTACTGGACTCATCAAATGCAATTAACACACCATCATTTTAAAACAACCATTGTATTCAATAGTTTTCAAGCTTGCTAAAGTCAGAACTCACAAACACAAACAAAGACGCATCATGGTACTTCATTCTAATTTACAGTTTTGTTTTTGTTATGATCCATTTAAAGTGCAGTTTTGGTGATTAACTAACCGCAAGTTACCAAGTTATAAAATTTCCTTTTTGAACAGGTACCAAGTTATAAAATAAAAACAAATGGAAGAGGAAACCCCTTAAGAAACAAATAGAGAAGGAAACTTCCATACATATGCTTCTGAACTTAGCTCATTAGAGCCCGCATGTGTTTTCTCTACATCAGGAACTTGCTGATCAACAACTGACAACAACATATTTGTTGCAAACTGTTCAATATTTTCCGCCAAATAAGAAAGCGGATAGAGTTTGTTTGCAACCTGCACAACAAAAAAGAAAATCAACAAGACAACAAAAACTAGCATCCCAAGAATATCCAGTACAAAGAGCACAATTAGGGTCATCAGAAGGTTGTTAAAAACATTTGATTGAAAAATTAATGCCAAGTCACCAGGTAAAGCAAATCGAAACCCCATTTAGTGAAATCACAGACATTGAAGAAGTGCAAGAAGTATACAAGGGCCTTTTTTCCTAGACCACATACCAGTCGAATAGCCTTGGATCGAACTTCATCTTGTGAATGAACAGCACACTGACATTCAAAACACAAATAAGTTTGTTTTAACTACAGATAATGCGTCATTTTGAAATCTTGCTAGAGATTAAGAAATAATGGTAAAGAAACCAAGAAGCAGTTTATCATCATCATATTCCCATCATTATCAAAATCTTGTCCCAGTTATTTGGGGAGAAACCAACAGGCAGATGAAATGACCAAATACATCTGTTGGGATGTAATTTCTGTGGGTTCCCCTTTTGTATTCTTTTCCCGTCTTGCTTTTGCTTGCAGGTCTTTTAATAAAATTTCCATTACCCTTTAAAAAAAGTTGTAATGAACAAATACAGGATGCAAAGCAACAAAAATAGAGCCAGCTTGCACATAAAACATTTGAATGTTGCTGATGAGTCAGTTAAGAATCTAAGTTACTAAGTTTACAAAGGCTCAGTCAGCAAATCCAGCAACCTACCATCATCAAAGCAACAGAGATGTGCTCTTTCAATGGAAGGCAGAGTTTTCAACTGGGGACCAGTTGGCACAGATAAATAATAGTTGCCAAGGCAATTGACATGCTAGAGGTCTAATTGGTAGCAAAAGAACATTACCTTCAAAGCTATATTCAAGCAGGCTTGCCGATTGGGTGCACGCCCCAAAATCAGGCTCCATACAGCACCAAGCCCCTGAGTGACACGATCGCCATCACGTACATCTTTCTCATGCTTATCAAAGCCCTCAGAGTAACAAAGTTCCTCAAGAAGTTTCAGAACAGATTCGGGCAAAAGTGGAACTTCCCCAAGAAGCCTACTAAATGACTTATCTGAGGCTGGTAAAGAGTCCCGCAAAGGCTTTGCCTGAAAAACAAGGTTTTAAAAAAAATCCTCGTAGCTTCAAATACCTGAGAATTTAATCGCAACAAAAGCTGAGTTGTGAAATGCTTACCACAGCTAGGAGAAACTTTTCATAAACAGTGGCAGCAACTGAGCAAGTATGTTCTTCTGATTCAGAGATCATGGCAGCATGCAAGTGGTATAAGACATGCATTGCAAGCTCATGTCCCTGTAAAAGAACCATTTGGCATCAGAGAAGATTCTTTTTATCTTTACCAATGATTTCGTGCTAATAGTCCTCTCCTTGGTTCATGGAAAATAAGGTTCCTCCAAACTGGCAATGACTGAAACTGTTATCAAGGTGAATTCGGTTTTGTGCAGTTTTATGGGGAATATGGCATGAGCAAAACACAAGATTCTTCACCCTTTTTTCTTTTTCTTTTTTGAAAATCACAGGCATGTTGATGAAGATTAATGATGGATTCATCCATGAGAGGCCAACTCCAGCTAAAAATAGGGAACTGGAAGGCATGTGCTATTTGCCTCAGATTAGACCACGAAATGTGAGAAAACCTAGGATGGTGAAATTGAATTTTGGAATTGAAAGCGAAGGAAGCCCAGAGCAATCAACATTAGGGACTGTTTACTTGAACAGAGGAGTCTGTTGGGTGCACAATGCTACAGAAGCAGATTAAAGCCCATTAGATTGGAAACTGATCTGCTAAACAACTGGAGTTGCAGCTATAACTCTATTGATTGAGGAGAATTGCTCATAACTTCTCACTGGTAGAAGGGAGCCCTTGCATCCAAAGTTTTTCTTCCTAAGTTCAAGTAAAGGCTCCACCTATTACTGGAACGCATTCAACACATTAGTGGAAAGAACTAATACTAGTTTTGATCTGAATTGCTTTGTGTTTGGATTTTGATTGTGTACTTCCTAATTTATCCTATTTATATAATTGTCTTTCAATTGAACAAAAATAAATAAAAACAGGAAATTAGATCTTTGATCTGAGATGACGATACCTTCTTGTGCTGGTAATCCAAAATAATATGTTTTTGCAGCATCGCTACAATGTCATCATCAGCATCAGTCTGCCAGATAAATAAAGTCTGCTGAATTCAGTGCATAAAGCTGTTATAAATAAAAATCAATTTTTACATTATATATTAAATTGCATAAAACGACTGTATGTGTGTGTGTGTGTGTGTGTGTGTGTGTGTATATTTTTAGTGCACCAACAAACTAAAATACAGTGGACAGGTAGACGATATGCCATAGCATTGCAAATTAAACAGATACTCAACACAGCCCATTAAACCTCATAGTTACAAAGCAAATCAGAACTACTTGGTAAAGTTGATAATTAACAAATCCTTGCAGAAATTGAGCTGCTAATGCAGAACCAGTAATAGCTGGGCTTTCCAAAGGACGGAAGCATATACTGATAAACACTTTTTTTAAAATAAAGGAATAGAACCAGAAATCACTAGAATCTCTATTTTAAAGTACCAGCACCCAACGATGACTAGAATCTCCACAACCAAACCCATATCATTTGTAACTCACAAAACTATTTTGGTAATTCCAAATTCAGTCATCCAAATTTGTTTTTTATTCGTCATACTATAAATTAAAATCAGATCCCACCGCTACAGGTATATTCTATTCCCAAAGAACCCATAATCCACTTTGGGGGAAATGAATATTGTCTATTTTTCATCGGAGTGTGAATAGTCCTCTCACACCTCTAAAACTATCATTTATATCCACTCAATCCTAAACACAAACCTTTTTTAACACACGTACTCACACCTCTAAAACTATCATTTATATACACTCAATCCTAAACACCAACCTTTTTTTTTAACAAACGCACTCACACCTCTAAAACTATCATTTATATCCACTCAATCCTAAACACCAACCTTTTTTTTCACACACGCACTCACACCACAGTGGATTTTCACCACAATGGGTACTCGAACCCATGACCTCGCATTGAAACTCCTAAACACCAGCCTACTGAGGTACATCGCAGCAGGAAAAACATGAAACCAGCTCCTTAAAAATAATCTACTACATATAGCATACTTTCATCAATTAGAATTAAGAAAACATTCACAATGACCCAGTACATGGAACTGCATGTCTAATAGATTTAACTTGTCGATCTTCACTTGATTATAGGAACCCCATTACAGTGAAGATCTCTTGGTTGACTGCCAATGAGTCCCACCACACTGTCACTGCGTCACCTAAATCATGCAAACAAAGCGCACAGGCATTAGCCATTCAACCTGGCATATGATCACCATGCTACTATTAAAATCCTGATATTGATTCATATAGTGGAATGTGTTCGACCCAGTCATATTTACTGGAGCATGAAGAACCTATTCCCAAGATCGAGGAAAACCATCAATCATGACACCGATGTGGTCTTCACATAGCATAAACACAATAAAATGAACATTCCTGGTTCATCTACAGGGTTATCCGTATCTCCAGCTCAGTGATACCAATAACACTGGTAGCGATACCGATAGCATTGGTAGTATCAGAAATTTCAAGTATCGACGATGTGTTGCCAAGTATCAACGATGTATCGCTAAGTATCAACAATATTTTCGACTGTGTAAATTCTAGGTGTTGCTTGTATCACCAATATTTTCAACTGTGTAAATTCCAAGTGTCACTTGTATTGCTAGTGTATGGGCGCCAAAAATCTGTTTATTAAAAAATTTTCCATTTCAAATTTTTTTTATGCGTGCATGATTGTATGTAGTGTTCAAATCATCAATGATAATAGCGATAATATCGCAATATTATCGTTATCACAACATGGGTAATATTGAGACCATAGTCTTTCATTTCCTTTTCAACTGTTGATGATTTCTCAGTGAAATATCATGTGTTGTCGATATTCTGAAATATCGATGGATGTTTGGATGGAAGGTTGGATGGATGAGATTGATCGCATGGTTGGACTGATTTATTACGACAGCACATGCTCTTAAGCCCCCAATGAATGGAAACTTATTGTGTATGCATTCTTTTTGCAATTTTTTCATTCCTAAATATACTAATATGTGTATTTTAGCATCTCCTAAAGTTTCACTAAAAAATTCCACTGTTTTTCCCATGCTTCCCCAATATTTTCCCGCATTTCCAGTTATCAGTGATATCAATAGTGTTTCCGTATATCCGGCCAGCGAAACCTGTGGTAATGCCGATACTTTGAACATTGATAATAACCAATTATTCCTTTAAGCAAAAGTAAATTGTTTAACTCAATGGGAATAATATTTGTAACATTACAAGTCATGAATAGTGGCTTACTAGGGCACAACCCAACACAATTTAACTCCATAACATAATAGAATTTTCTCTTATCAGTATCAATACTAATCATTTGACAATATTTGTGAGGCGTTACATATATTTCAACTTGTAAACATGAGAACTTTACCCTGAATGAAAAATAGAAATGATGGAAAGAAATTCAACATAATTGAAGAGAAATGTGAGTGAAGATCTACTGACTGCATAGGAATTGTACAAGATCATTTTTGAATCATTAGTTTGTAAAATCATGCAACAATTTCATATTGAACCAGAAAACTTTTTATGAGAAGTGTTTACAAAGCTTGAGTTTGTTAAAATTATAATAGATGCTTCAGTTACCTAGACCAGTATGAAGTTTACAGGCATTTGCAATTAGAAAAACAGAAATTAATATATATATATATATATATATATAAAGAAGAAGAAGCAATATATACATGTGGAGGAATTCAGGATTTGGAAAGCATTCAACATGCAACAAAGAACCAGCTAGATAAGAAAATATGTAAACTGTCAAAGAATGATATGGCAGACAATCATTCATAAAACTGCATCTAGCTTTCAAAGTCATTCATTTTGTTGCAGCAGAGAAGTTGGAAAATATATTTGAATGAAGATAATAATCAATTCAAAGGACCTAAAATTACAGTGGTTGACCATTGCTAAATAGAGAAAAGAACCAGCTAGAGCATATGCCATCAGTACCTGTGCAACCAACCGAGCAAGTAACACCAGGCATGCATCACTACAGCCTGTAGCTTGGTTTTTCCCATGAGCTTCAATAATTCGGGCAACTGCTAATTTGCTCAAAGATTGTTGTTCTTCATTCGTTAACTCAATGTAAAGCGGAAGCAATGGCAGATCGTGAGAGATCTCTTCAGATGCTCTTGAGACAGCTGAAGAATACTGATCAGACTCCAGCATACAAGTATCAACACCATCCATCAATGTAACATCCGATGATGTTGACGCTACCTGGTCCTGGTCAGCAACCCGAACAGGAGAAAGGGTTGGTTCAGAAGATGTATGAACCTCCAGAGCTGCAACTGCTTCATTCGCTTCATTTGGAACCTCTAAATTTTCTTTAGAGGTTGACATGTCAATAATGGGAGCTGCTGAATTTTCTGAAAGCTCTATATCACTTTTGGGCATCAAAGATACTGCCGTGTGCTCAACCTTTGTCGCCACAGGAACCGAAATAGGTCTACTGATGGAACTGGAACCATCACACCCAGATTGTGTATCACTGGTATCCTCCAATTTTGCAGATGATGGTTGTACTCCAACAGGTTCCGGTGCACGCCGTGGATCAAGACGACGAGGGTCCTAAAAATGCCGACAGTTATTTATTTAACTAACAACAACTTCAGAGACACAATTTTCAGCAGTGAATATAAAAATCACAGAATAAGTAAGCCAATAGCAGTTACAGTAGGTACATATTTCTTAACAGTTATAAATTGATATAGTCTACCCTTCGTGGATCACGCTTCATGTCAGAAGGAAGATTAGGCGTCGTTGAAGCATCAGATGTTGATAGACTGATTCCAGTTGTAGAAGACAAAGGTGAGACAACTTGTGATGTAAAACCTGAAGGTTGTGCAGAGCCTGTTGCAGCAGCTTGTGGCACCACTGGAGTTGAGGTACCGGACAAACTTGTCTGTGAATTTACTGGCAAGTTTCCAAGCCTGCTGGATAAGGGTGGGGGACTCTTGGGTAGATGTTTCATATTGGCTATGACTATATCAGCCATCAGGTCGGGATGAATTTTTGATATTAAAATTTCAAGTGACTCAGCGCCCCTTTCACCTTCTGCCAGCAGAGCACCAATCATAGTAATCATCTGTTCAACAGGGGTTAGAACATTGTCCAGCAATGGCGCCTTAGAAGAAATGTCATTCGCCGCAATGTCATCCTGTGCAGAATCGCTTGACATGTGAGCAGGCTGAGCTGAACTGATAGCAGGACTAAACCGAATCCGCTTCGCAGGCATGTCATCAGAATTAGGAACTTCATTATCCTGAGCTATGGATTTCTTTCTAATCAGATCCACAGAAACAGGTATTTGAGTTGAGGGCAGGTCCTCCTGATAACCACCAGCAAGAATTGAAGAAAAACCTTTGAGACATGGATATGTCAAGACATCTAAGGATGGAAAAGACTTCCGTCAGATGATCTTTGTGCTGAGCATATGTAATTACCTTGGTAAACCGGGAATCACGCACAGCACGCTCAGTATTTTTCAGCATTTTATCAACTTGCCGAATAACTTGGTCAGCTGCATCGCCAGCATTCATTGCTCGTAGGGCCCTAAGCAACCTGTCACGTGACTGACAAAAAAAAAAAATGCATGACATGTCAGGCACTAACATTCTACTGTGCGAATATGCTCAAAAACATGATACATGTAATATTTGTAGTAGATAATGCAAGCTTATCTGCTTGCAGTAAAAAATAAATTTTAAAAATGCATGTAGCAGTAAGTAAACATAGCTGTGGAACCACTGGCGGGAAATAATAGATACTATGAGAAGAGGCAGATTAAAACCCACACAATTCAAGGTAGAAAAAAATGTTTTCATTGCTAAAGAGCCTCCAAGCAGAATTGCCTAAAGAAAGGCACTGAGATAAGAATTACAACAGTTCTAGAAGTGGGCCATCTGATAGGAAGTAAATCTGTCCAAAAGAGAGAAAACTAATTAAAACCCACAAAATTCAGACATGGTTCATGAAGAAAATGCTAGATGAATGTTTTGGCCATGCGGATGAAAGATTGAAGATCAGAACGTCAGAAGTAAGAATGGTTCTCAGAAAATTATGGGTCAGTTATTTCTCATGCCACTGGATGATCTGCTAAACCATATCACATCAGCAGTTAGTGAAGATTATCTGATTCCTAAAGCAATACAATGGCTAGGGTCCACAATGTAAGCCTCAACCAAAAAGGCAGGCAAAAATTCCATCTCAAGTCCAAGAAGAATTATCAGGTCCTGGATCTCCTGATCCATCAATTCTGTACAAGAGGGGCCCATGGTTCAGTCATCCATACCATTAACCTGATGTGGGACATGGCAAATCATAAATGGAAGATGCCAAAAAAGACCTCCCAAATTTGAGGGTCCTCACTCTGTATTCAGTGACCTACAAATAGATGCCGAAGAAAAACATTCATAAATGGTCCAGAAAAAGGCCAAAAATGATTGCCAAGACAGGAGTGCCAATCTAGAAAGTTTTAGGATATCAACACTAGAACACCATCAGTTGGCCTCACTAGTAAGGAATGGCCTCATAAGGACATTATCCATGCCCTGATACATGAGGACCTGGCAAGTCATGTAGTCTGAAAGGGATAAAAAAGTCACCATACATATTACCAACACAAGAAATCTATTTTTTTATACGAACACAAGAAATCTGTTCACTGAAATAGGTGGGAAAAAAAAAACAGTGCAAAGATATTCCACGACTCTAACACACCTATACAGACCAAATGCAATTTCTATTAAGAAAGTTCATCTTCAGTGTTAAAATTATGTGCAAAATAAACATATATGATGTAAGCCCAACTTAGGAATCATCGAACTAGAATTGAATAGATTGAATTCATAAACCTTGAAGATGACGATCACTCTTATTGCAGCAGAAAATAAATTTAAGAAAAAAAGATGGATTATGTGGAGTCACACCAAAGGGATCTAGACTCTAGAGGCATCGCACCAGCAGATTCTAAAAGAACAACTCTCCTACAATAGAATCGCACTGCAGGAAACTAAAAAATAACTTTCATTCAATCAATATTCTAAGTATCAAGCATCATGGCTCCATACAAATGGCCTATTGTGTCATCATCATCATCTAAGCCTTATAACCAACTAATTGGGTTCAGCTACATGAATCCTCTTCTACCATTCCACTCTATCAAGGGTCATAACTTCAGTCAGACCATAGGTCATCAAGTCCTTTTCATGACAGCCTATTGTGTATAGGCTACAAACTTTATTTTATTTTTTGAAAGATGAGAACTTTATTGAAAGCAAACGAGGGACAGAAAGCACAACCTAAAAACAAATCACAGAAAGCAACTCCTTAGCAGCTGGAAACCCCAAAAAAGAGGAGCTAGGGAGCCCATTCTCTAAACATTACCAAAACCCTCGAAAACACCCCTGCCATGGAGACACTACGAGTGCGGAAGTAGCGGTTATTTCTTTCCACCCAAAGAACAGCCATAAGGATAATTCTCCACAACTTTTTTCCCTAAAGCTCCTCCAACGTCCTCATGCCAGGCACAAAACATATCGTCCATAGACCCAATTGATCCCTGCCAACCTCAGGACACTCCACCAAATATCGGTAGTTAAGGGACAATGCAAGAAAAGATGATTCACCGTTTCCTCCGCATTAAGGGATAAAAGGCAGACATTTGGGAGTTGCATTCCTCTTTTCCTAAGGCTATTGATTGTCAGGACTCTATTCCTTCCTAGGAGCCAACCGAACACTGCAAGGACTCTATTCCTTCCTAGGAGCCAACCGAACACTGCAAGGACTCTATTCCTTCCTAGGAGCCAACCGAACACTGCAACTTTTGGCGGCATTCCGTAATGCCAAATGGAACCAGTAAGACAGCAAGAAGAGAAAGAGGATTCTGAAAGAGGCTAAAGAAAATTTTCTGGATTATCCTAGAAAGCATTCTCTAACTTCCTTTGTTGCATACATCTCATTGAACCACTTATAATTGTCTAATCGTACTCAACTTGCAATAAACGAGAATACATAAAAACTAAAAGCAAACTAAAACAAAGGTTTCAAAACTCACTAAACTTATATACAAATTATGTAAGCTGAACCTCACTGAACTTCTCTATTTACCAATCCAATAGACTATTTTGGGCTCTTCAATCTATATGAACCACCCAGATAGTCTATAAAATTTGTATACAGGGCTTACAAGGTTGTACAGTTGGACTAGCGAACCCCACGGTCCAAGTGCTCATCAATCAGGCCATCCAATCTAGACAAACTAATATAAGGGCCCGTTTTAGTATAGGACTCCACAAAATTGGTGGCAAGCCCCATGCCCCCATCAAATTAATAAGGGCAGCCCGGTGCTTTTTCCTGCTTCATCACAATTTACGAACTTGTTAGTTTTTCAAAAATTTCGCATAATTGTGATAAAGCAGGGAAAAATCCACTTTGGATAATTGGGAGGGCGGATTCTCCCTTCATCTTTTTCTCTCTTTTTTCCCAAGTACTGTTCAGGGCAGGTGCTGCTGTAAGTAGCTGAAATTTATTGCTCCGCATGTGGGGTGTTCGTCAGCGGTCTTTGTTGATGTAATCTCTGGTGGTGCATTTGGTTTTTCAATAAAGTTTAATTGCCCATCCTTATAATTAAATTAAATTATAAAAATAAAAATAAAAACCTCCCCTTTTGCACAATGAAATCCATCATACAGGGTAAGGGGGCTGCCAAATTAGGGATTAAAGGATAATCCCAATTTTGGCAAGCCTGAATATTGAACTAACATTTAAGAAAAGAACAAGCCCTCGTCCTCATCTGAGTTCAAATGGGAATTTCAACACAAATGGAAACACCCGTCGAATGGGAATTTCACCATGAAATCTATGATGCATGTCCACTCATCTGAGGTCGGGATGCATTCTATGTGAGCAAAGGTGTGGCAGGCCCTAAACCCACCGAGACCCGAGAGTACAAATTTTCACATGGATCACTACAGCAAAGAAGATGCTTAGTGTGGACAACTTGAATAAGAGCCAGATGACCTCGCCAAACCTTCTTTTCTTTTTTGTGAACAGCAACGTTAGAATTTTATCAAAACCAAGCAAAATGAGGAGATACAAGCGAGCAGCAGAATGGCGAGAGAGCAACCCAGCACAACCCCACCTCAGCTGCAAAACATGTGTTTTATGTGCCAGAATCACGAAGAGGGTGTGGACAATCACTTTCTCCATTGCAATTTGGCAAGTGAAATGTGGAGTCATTTTTTCCACCAGTTTGGAGATGCTACCTTCAATGCTCCTCTTAGGTTGAGTGCCGGTCCATTCAAAGCAGAAAAGTTGTATTCTCTGGAAAACGCTCCCATATGGTATATCGTGAGGTTTGCCAGGGGAGAGGAATAGAAGAATATCTGAAGATAAATCAAACTCAGACGACTCAATCAAACGGTGCCTCTTCTCCATGATCACAGGCCGAGCACTTTCCAGGCTTGTAACTTAGAGGATACTCTTTTGAGGTCATCTGCGGGAATGGAGCGGGAGGGTCCAAATCGGGATGTTGTTATTGTTTTGGGTTTCTTCAGCGCAGCCAGTAATTGCATTTTTCAGGTAGCGATGACAGGGTTACATGCGACTGGTGTGCTTCTAATAATTTCCCTTTTTCTTTTGTTTGATAAAACTTTCATCACAATTACAAAACAACAAAAACAAAGAGAGAGAGAGAGAGAGAGAACAATCACATGGCTTCTATTAAGCAGTAAATAAGACTGTGAAGGCCTCAATTTGGATGAAACCTCTCTTTTAAAAAGTGAACAAATTTCCAACCTAAAACATACTACCAATGATGCCATCAGGGGCTGTACAATGTTTAATCAGCAATTCCATTTTCCATCTTCATGGATCAGGTAACTTTGAAGCTTCAGGTTACAATGGAAGCAACAAACCAACAGCATCAAACATTTTCGCACAAGGGAGATGAAAATTTTTACCTCTATTATGGATGGATGAGTACACCTTAAGAATCCCAAAAATGCAGTCCTCAAAGCATACTGGATGCTCGCAGCATGACCTCCCTTTAGAGTCTCAAAATTAGGATCAAAACCAAGAAGCGCAGAAATAATGCTGCTAAAGTGGAGAGGCCTTTTCCTCGCAATGGCTGCAAGACTGACCACCACAAAAGCAACATCAAAATCAATTATAAATTGGGAATACAGTCACACGCATCATGCATATATTCATAAGAATGAATGATACAGACAAAACCATGCAGCAATAACCACAAGGCCATATTCACAAAAATCACCGCTATCAAACTTAACTAACAGATAATGATATGAATGCTGAGAATATGTTACACGACAGTAGTTGGAACTGATGAGTTTGTCAATCCAAGTTCTTGGCTACTCCCCTATCACCTAAGAAAACCAGTATTTTGCAAAGTCCCCACAAATTAGCTTTGACTGGATCAGAAATATACACTTTCTATTTTAATTTCACTAAGCATTCAGCCAACTTTGAATTGGGAGAGAAGCAAACCACACCTCAGTCAGCCAGGGTAAGCTAGTTTTACTTAGATACTACCAACTAGGCTATGCAGACATAACTTCACAACACTTGAACAAAGCAAACACTTCAGTTCAGGGCCCTTTTAAATTGAATTCCTCACGGATGTTGCAGGAGTCATTGGATACTCAAGCAGTGTACGATGATACATATGCAATAGTGTTCCAAATATCAGCGATATAATTGGTATCGCCAGGTCAACAATACCGAAACTGCTAAAAGTGTAAAAATTCTCAAGTATCGCCAATATTTTCGATAATTTTTTTTTGAAAGCAACGAAGAAATTTTATTAAAAAAGGAAAAGCACACAAAAGGACTGCTGAGGTAGCAGCCAGAAAGCAACATTAGAAGCCCAAGAAAAGAAAATTGAAATCTTTTAAGCCCATAACATTGGTCACCCAGTCAACTATCAGCTTCTTAGCATGGGATCCCACAGATTTAGGCGTCATCTGCGTGTCGTTAAAGACTCTATCATTCCTTTCCTTCCACACAGCCCACCAAATTGCAATAATCGCCAATCTCCAAATTCTGGATTTCACTTTGCCAATTTTGTGGCCATGCCACACACCAAGCAAAGATGCAGCAGAGCTCAGACAGCAACCCGTGAAGTTGAATCTAGGCCAGAAGTCCCAGAATATAAGACTAATGAAGCAGCAATGAACGAGCAGATGATCGACTGTCTCTTCACTACGCATGCAAGAGCGGCATATATTGACGATCTGCATCCCCCGCTTCCTGAGGTTGTCGATCGTGAGGATCCGATTCCTAACAGCGAGCCATCCGAAGCAGATGAACTTGGGAGGGGCTGCATATTTCCAGACTAAAGGACTGATCTAAGAAGTGGAGGCAGGAGAGCGGAGCAGGGCCTCATATAACGATTTAACAGAAAAATTGCCAGACCTATGGCGATTCCAAATCAACTTATCAGGGGAGGAAATATCCGGAGAAATAGAGGACAAACATTGAAGAAGGTCCGCATATTCGTCAACCTCCCAATCCCTTAGATTCCTAACAAAATTAATTTCCCATCCCCCACAGGTTGGTAAGAAGGAGAAGTTACTGGCAATGTAACTTTCTTTGTTGGCCGCAATACCGTAAATCCCCAGAAATCTGCTTTTCAAGGTGTCGTCGCCTATCCACTTATCTTCCCAGAACCGGATTCTCACTCCGTTCCCCAAACTGAATCCTATGTGAGAAAGAACCTTATCTTTGTGACGCAGGATGCCTTTCCAAATGAATGAAGCTCTATAGGAGGAAGTAGATTTGGTCCACCAACCACCTACAGAGGATCCGTATTTTCCTTTAACAATGATATTCCACAATGCTTCCGATTCATTTCCCAGACGCCAAATCCACTTGCCAAGAAGAGCCTCGTTCATAATCTTGAGCTTCTTTATGTTAGCACCCCCATTCTTATACTGCGAACAAACCTCCTTCCAGTCCATTAAATGGAGTTTTTTGTGATTTTCCTTGCCGCACCATAGGAAATCCCTCCTGAGCGCATCGATTCGATTTAGAACAGAAGCCGGACATCTGAAGAGGGACATATAGTAGATAGGGAGATTGGATAGCGCCGCTTTGATTAACGTGAGTCGACCGCCTAACGACAGATAACTACATTGCCACGTAGCAAGCTTCTTTTGAATTTTGGCCACAATTTTGTCCCACATCTCCAAGGGTGGGGAACCAACAGAGAGGGGAAGACCGACAAATGTAGTGGCGAAGGAGGCCGACGAACATCCCAGATTAATCGTGTGCTCAACCAGGGCCTGGTCCGACAAATTAATTCCATACAACTTTGATTTAGCCAAATTAATCTTAAGGCCAAAAACTGCCTCAAAACAACGAAGAGTTGTATGAAGGTTGGAAACAGAAGAATCATCGGCCTCGATCATAATAAGAGTGTCAACAGCAAATTGAATGTGAGTTATCCGTTGGACAGAGTCTGCAACGAAAGCACCTCTATACAATCCCGCAGCCTGACCTCTAAGAATCATTTGAGAAAAAGCCTCTCCTATCAAAAGGAACAGGAGGGGAGAAAGAGGATCCCCCTGACGAAGGCCTCTTGAGCCCGGAAAGAAACCGTGAGGAGTGCCATTTAAGAGAATTGAGAAATGCGCCGATATTTTCGATAATATCGGCAATACTTGGCGATATTATCAATATTAGTGATACTTTGAGAAGAATCCCTTATAAAAGTTCCGTAGTATTGGCGATACAATCAATAATATCCCCGATACAAAGGAAACATCCATAAATAGACAAAAATTGATAGAAAGAGGGGGGAATTTCCAAAAACCCAAAAAAAATCTCCATTTTTTTGGATTTTTCATTTTGAAATTTTGTTCTTTAGGTGATTTTGATCACTCTTGGTTTTTATTGAATCAAAGTTTGGATTTGCGGAGAAATCTCGACTCGAAATAAAGACAGGACGGAACTCAAAGGTGACAAAAAATCCACAAAAACTTCAAATGTTAGCATGGATTGCAATGGGAATCCATGTCCATGCATGATCCACATGCATTGACATGAATTTGTGGTGAAAACGTTGACAATTAAGTGAAAAATGGGGGAAAATAGGGAATCCAAAATTTTCCATTTTTATATTGAAGAATGTCTTTTTCACTATTAACTAATGTGGAAATTTTATATAGTAATGAGTGTTGGCCAATCTATTGATTGGCTACAAATTTTTATATTTATTTTATACTGATTTTTTTTACAACATATGGATTATTTTTTTTTGAAAGATATTTAAAAAAATAAATAATAAATAATAAATAATAAAAAAATATTATGGTTAGGCCCCTATAAAATGAAAACTTATTATGTATAGTTGGCTTTTCAAATATTCCAATTCCTATATGTATAAACATGTGTCTTTTTTTTAAGCTAACATTACCAGGGATTGAACCTTGGATCACTCACACACACTACATTGTCTCTACCAGCTCTTCTAATGGCCGGGAGACAATGTTTCATTGAAAAATTCCACCTTTTTCCAACGTTCCCCAATGTTTCCCTCAGACAGTAATATTTTTCCTAGTATCGGAAATACCAATACATGCTTCCATATCCCCAATCATCGATACATGTAATGATATCAATACTCTGAACATTAGGTACATGTCAATGTAACTGAAC
This sequence comes from Magnolia sinica, assembly GCF_029962835.1. Taxonomy (NCBI): domain Eukaryota; kingdom Viridiplantae; phylum Streptophyta; class Magnoliopsida; order Magnoliales; family Magnoliaceae; genus Magnolia; species Magnolia sinica. The sequence goes on from NC_080588.1 coordinate 65,207,140, forward strand.
CCAAACTGTCCAAATTATCGACCTCATAGTGGATTGTGCAAAATCCAAAAATAACAATAAAGAGATTATCCATCAAATGGGCAATTAGCAGTGAATGGTACAAATTCACCAAAAAATGTGCATTAACAGAGGTTAGGATAACATAGATACGCCCCATCGGAAGAACCAGATTTGGACGGTTTGGATGGAGATGCACGTGTGCAAAGGTGGTTGGATGAAACCTATGGATCATCATGCCATAGAGTATTAAACTATCAATATTTTTTTCTTACTCTAGTATATGTCACTGTCATTTGTTCGTTTAATTAAATTTTCCAATCACTCGACTAGATTCCAGTTCTAAAGGGATTCCTTGTAATTTTTCCTCCTTTATCTTTCACTAAGCATTTAATTTTTTAACTTTTCTATGGGCGTGCCCACATTTCCATACTCTCCCATGTCTAACCACCCATCTAAGTCAACGCATGCCAACCATGTACCCCAAGAAACTGGTACGCGAGTAAAGTGAAAACTCAAACCAGCAAAGACTAACATATTATAAAACTAAGAATTAGCAAAGGAATACCAAAGATCCTCTCATTGTCCTTGATGAAATTTCAAGGGACAGATCAAGTGCATTCACCAATTGGACTACTAAATACATCCATGGCGTATGAACAGCAACAAAAACACCTACACATACATACATATATATACATACATACATAAATATGCGTGTTGAATCCATCTAGTAACTCTAATACGAAAAAGATATTGCGTTCTGGAACAACCGATTTTTTTTTAAAGACAATGCACTTTATTGGGGCCAAAGTCCTAAAAACAGAACAACAAAAGCAAAAACAACTCATAAGAAGAGAATACCAAAAACAACGCAACAACAAAACAAAGCAGAGAAAAAAACACAACCCAAACAGACCAAACCCCCAAATACAGACATAAACAAGAACATCCGATTACAGACCCCCCATAGCAGAGCTACTCTGATACAATATGATACAAAAAGGCCCACAATATAAAGGCATAAAGAAACTAATCGGCTAAAGGTAGAACAATTTTCCAGCACATCACAAATAAATGTTGTAGTTGAACACCGAAGGCAGGGTTCAATCAAAACCACTACATGTCAATGATGAAATACAAAAACCGACAATTTTGTTAAAGATAAAATGAAGAATCAAAAACTTCTTTGCAATGAAGCATCTGCAGCATGCCTATGCTTTTCAACTGCTCAATACTAAAATGTGTAGGCCAAGTATATGACAAAGAAAAAGCAATGAAGGACATAGGGATGTTTAAAGTTCTTGCCAGTCCCAGGATGTTTACAAAATACTTCAATGGATATGTCAAATATATGAACACAACCAAGGGCCCTAGACACCCATGCCAGCATCGCTCCTATCTAAAAACTTGTCATTGTTTCTTTAACCAACATAAAAATGTCAGAAAAACACATGTCCAACAAGCAACAGGTATCACCAATCACCACTCATACCTGTTGCATAGTTGCACCAAGTGTGAAGAGTGTAAAAATCATGACAGAGATAATGTGAAAAGAGAAGACGAGAAGAAGACGAAAAGAAGGTTGTAATCCCAAACCCCCTCTCTTATATTTTCATTAAGACCATCACCCTACCATTGAAATATAAACATGGCTTTACATAGAAATATGATATGCTTTCCTATTCTATGGCATGACCTGTTTTTACCAACAACTTTGGTAAGGATCAGCTACTTGAAGTCTGATGAAACATAAGGCATAGAAATGAGCTTTGTAGCAACCTTTTCCCCAATGAAGTGACAATCTACTTATACGTGTTTTATTCTTTCATGATAGGCTGGATTATTAGCGATGTGAATGGCATTCTGATTATCACAATACAGAGCAATAGAAGAAATCATTTTAATTCCCAGTTCAATTAGAAGCGTCCTTGGCCACATTAATTCGCAAGCGCAATGTGTCATAGCCCAATGCTCTGCCTCAATGCTTGATCTTGCCACCACAAATTGCTTCTTGCACTTCCATGTGGCGAGCTTCCCACCAACAAAGGTGTAGTGCTCTATAGTGGATCGTTTGGCGGTTTTTGACCCTACCCAATCTCCATCAATGCATCCTTCTATGCTGCTCACGATTTGAGTGCGCGATACCTTTTTCCACGAGCTGACTTCAGGTATTTCAGAATTTTATAAACCGCTGCCATATGAGATGGTCTAGGAGCATGCACGAATTGACTGACAATGCTAACCTCGTATGAAATATCCGATCTGGTTATCGTTGAATAAATAAGCTTGCCTACTAGCCTCTTCCAACACCCTGGATTACCAATAAATAACCTCTTCCTGATTGTCATGAAGTCCATGATTTTCTTTCATCGGTGTATCAAATGGCCTTGCCCCAACACACCCATCTCCTTTGATAATTCTAGCATATACTTTCTCTGGAATACAAATATCCCTTGTTTTAAACGGGCAACCTCAATCCCCAAGAAGCATTTTAATGACCCCAAACCTTCAAAATCAAATTCCTGATGCAAATACTTCTTCAGCCTCTCAATCTAACTGTGTCATCGCCTGTAAGCCTGTAACTACGATATAATCAACATACACAATCAAAATAGCAGTTTTCGCTTCCTTTATCCGTACAAACAGGTTATGATCTGCCGAGCTCCTCTTCTAGCCTATCTCGATACCATGGACAGATCATGGTAGGGAGGATGGGAAAAGAGTATGCGAGAAGAAGAGGAAAACAAGGTTGTAGAATCTGCTCCCCCTCTCCTATATTTCTATTAAGATCCTAACCCTAACACAAAAACATATGGTACACCTAAGGACCATTGAAATTAATCACAGCTTTACATAGATATCCCAACATAGAGATGGGGCAATAGATTCAGGTGTGGGAGTGGAGAAGCACCTTTTTGAAAATGTTCTCAAGTATAAATAATTAGGAAGCAACAGCAGGAGTCCAAAGTGCAATTTGAAGCAGGAATGACGTTTGTAAAGAAGGATCGTGCAACTAAGCCCCATTGCATTTGTTACAGTATAATTAGCCAAATCCACTATCCCTAGTATTGTTTCACACCCAAAGATGAGCTTAAAAACTGTACATTTAGAACTCAAAGGAACCTAGTTAAAGACCACAATGGAGTCCTAACACTGGAAAGCAAAGTCGAGGACCAGGAACAGTACTGTGTACCATGAATACAAGGACACCTGTGGTAAACATGCAGTTAAATCGATCGATACAAATCCTGATCCATGTGATGGATACTAGTAACTTAGAAGAATTGACCCATACAACCAGCAAAAGACTTGAGTGTAGCTCTTCAGACTTCACATCCTTTAGAGAGATGACAAAAGCAGCCATCTCCTCTATACACAAAAGAAAATGCAATTTTCTCCATATTCATGACCAACCAAACTCATGCAATAAGTGGAACTTACACTCAATGGCATATGGTGAATTGGCAATTCATCATATTGCACTCAAATCCGCCAAATGTAAAATGAATGTTCTAAACCACAAATCAAACCTTAATCACAAGGAAACAAGGTTCCTATATCAAAGCATGATTCTTATAAATTAATGTCAGAGCAATTAAGATACGACCAGACACAGAAACAACACACATGACCCGTAACATTTTTTATTAACACATTTGTAGCACCAGCCCTCAAACTCCAATAACTTCTTTTCAGCTGGGAAACTCGCAAAACAGAATTTAGTGATTTTTCTTATGTTCAGAATTTTATTTCAACACAAAGACATAAGAAGTATGCAGCCTGCCACTGTCTTCCACACACACTTCCGTAAATCTTTTCACTGTCAATGACTCAAGAGGAAAAAGGATTGGATGAAATTGCCGTACATGTGCTATACACGAAAACGCATTGGAAGACATTGTCGTTCATGTGCAATACATGACCATTATATTTAACACAAATGTGTTGTTATCTGAGATTTCTGAAATAAAAGAAATGATGAATGAATTAATAAGATCACCACATCAATGGCATCTAGAGTGGCTGCAAATTGACCCAAAAACACAGAAGAACTTCTATGATTTTATTTCTTTCATTATTTACTGTTGCGGGATGTTTAGATGAACACAGTTGCGTTCATTTTAAGGATTTAGATTTTATTTAGAGTTAAGTTATTTTGGATTCTTCTTTAGATCAAGGGTTGAGATTACATTAGCATTTTAGGTTAACTATATTTACTTTCTTGATGGATCATTGCTTGATCTTTTTCAATGAAGGTAAATAGATCTAGAGAGACCAGTGACAGACAAAAATGTCTCCTCCCTAGTCCATTTTTTTTCTAAAAATTTAAACGTTGATTGAAACTACGTGCCACTTCCATGCATCGGATGCAATAAAGGAGGTATTAACCTACAATTTCCTGGAGATTCAAGAGATTTTAGGCCAACAAGTAAATCAATCAAACAGCTGTGAGTGCCATGCCAACCAGCCGATTGAGCAGCCACAGTTACCATTCAATCAACTAATCATCGCAGAAATAGTAGCCCCCAATCATCTACATGAAGACCCAAACTTCCAAAGGCCATAATTTTGTGTTCAGGTCTCTTTTTTCAAAGATGTGATTTTTTTTCAATGTGACTTCAATTTCAATTGGTTTTATCAAATTCCATCAACTCAAACCTCAACTTGTAGCACAGAAGTGTGTGTGCTACAAGTTGAGGTTTGAGTTGGAATTTGATAAATCCAATTGAAGATCTTTCAAAAAAAAAAAAAAAAACTTGTAGCACAAAAGTTGGGACAAGATTAATGCCAAGCTGTTTGTGATTTGCAGGGTGTATATTTTGTATAATTTTACAGAAGTTCTACCCAGGAGCGTGGGAATGCAATTCAGGTTGGGAGAGAACGACCTAGCAGCAGGTCAGGTGAAGCACGAATGGAATCATTCATGGAGAAGATTTACACCAGAAGAGTGTGGGCATGCGACTCAGATTAGAAGAGAATAAGCTAACAGCAGGCTAGTTGAAGCACGCATGGAATCATTCATGGAAAATGCACACCATCAGCACACTGCATAATCTCCAACAACAGGCTGCACGATTTGCACAGAACTCCAACTTCCCACATTGTGGCAAGATCAAGGAGATTCAGAAACCAGGAACAATGCACACAAATCATTTTTAAAAAAAACGGAGAACCTACGGTGAGAAGATGGAAGCATCCGTGCCCTTGTGCTAGACAGCAATTAAGGAGATATAGTGCAAATCCAGGGAAATGTATGCCCATGTAGATCCCGAAGAATTTCTCAATTGACTCAATGGTCCGAACAAAATCATCTTTTGGAGCAAAGTTTTGTAAAGATTAAAGAACAAAATTCAAATTTGTCATAAAAACTTGAATGAAACCCTATAATATGATACCAACAAGTGCAAGAAACAACCATCAAAAAAGGGAAAGAGCTGAATCACATTTGCTAGAAAACGCCATCAAGGCTCACTGGCTCAAAGACAAGCTCATTCCACCCAAAACCAAAATGACGTTGTACAGCAAGTTGCAAAATTTGCATTGAAGGGACGAGCATATACAAATCTTAGTTGCACAAAGACTGGAAGAGAGCAAAAAAGGACTCATGTGTGGGAGTATGTAAGCAACTCGTTTGAATTGTTTGCGAGCATAAACACTCAGGAAGTGGAAGCATCAGTCAGAAATGAGAGCAGCAACTTTGGCTACAATGGTCTTGCAACTAAGGAATGAGTGCACTGATTTCTACCAACATCCAGCTGCAACACATTGGAGACATGAGAAGAAAAGACTACAAGGTATGTTTGATGGACTGAATCTTTCAATTCAAGAAGAAATTAGCATGCATGTTATGTGACATGCATCAGTGAGGATTTAGACAGAACACAGAATTTTACCAATGTGACAAGCTGTAAAACCATTAGAAACTTTTGCTCATCCGAAGTTCATATCCTATCGAATAAAACCCAAAATTATGTAATCTGCAATATGCAAAGGTCCTTGAAAACAAGTGGGAATGGAATGAAGAACACACTCGAAAGAGTTCAGTTCTCTACAATCAGGAGATTACAATGCAGAAGCGCATTGACACTTTATTCCATGGTCGGAAAAGTCAGGATTCATAACTCAGCTTGGTCTGGTATTTTGCTCGGGCGTGGCAACTCCTTGCAAATGAGTTCTGTTATTTTTTACCAGGCATGTAAGAAGCCAACCTGAATAGCAGGAGGGAGGCAATGATGATGATGATGTATAACTAAAAATAGGTACCGATAAGAAATTTCAAAATAAGGTGTATACAGGAAATGTCGGTGTGATATAATGTTAAAAGGGAAATTACAAATTTAATTGATGATAATGGCGGATATTTAACATTATTTTATTCAAATCAAAAAGACATCCCACAAAATTTATCTCCATCACTCTGAATTTAATGTTATCCTACAATGCAAATAGGAACTTCTTTCTCATCCACCCTACATCATCCAACAATTTGACAAGCTGGATTGACAAGCACATATGCGATGAGTACTGTAGATGCGACACTGCAACTCAAAAAAGCTATCATATACTGGAAGGATGACAAAATATTGCTAATTGAGCACAACCACAAGGATTAAAATCCCTAAAAAAAAATTGCAACACAGCCACCCTTTAAATGTGTTTAAATGTTGGAAAATCTTTCATTGACTACAAATACTTCCTCGACTCTAAAGACTTCTTGTTTGCTCACTTGAGCCTTTTTAAGACTTTATATAAAGGCCTTTTTTTCTTTCCATTGTATCAGAAAGGAGATGCCAAAGTGGAACTTTGTAGGAAGAGAGAAATCGTAGTGAATTAGGAGTTCCTTTTTATTAGGATTAAAAAAGAATCAGATTCTAAAGATGCAATAAAGAATTTGAATTGACCAAAATGACTCTCAAGGGAGAACATAGGAAAGTATTGTAATACAAGAATCGGCCAAGTTTGGTGACTCAGCCAATCCACCATATCACTGAAAAAGTTTGCTGATATTGCTGCAAAAGAGGCGATTCATGTACGGTCCAATCCATACAGAGACTCAACCAGTTTTTCTGCTGATCTGAGCTAACTTGGCCAATTCCCAAGTCAACTCAGTCTCACCAACTTTTCCAACCAAGCTTTATTCATTTAATCATTTTTCTGTGTGGGTTGTTCAGTTGAAGTCAATTTTACTTGAGTAGAAATTAGGATTTGATTGGTGTTCAATTTATTTGGAAACTTAATTTAGATCAGCAGTCCATATATTAGGGCTTTAGGGTAAGTATATGTACTTTCTCGATGGATTACTGTTTGGTCCTTTTTATTCAACTTGTTCATTTACAAAGAATTTTAAGCGGGACCAAAAGATCTTATGGTATAGACAATTCTCCTCTCTTCTATGTTTCAAGCATTGCCAGAACTATCGCTTCCTTGCATCAAATAGACAAAGTATAGCTTCATTGTGGTTTTTAGATATAGCACGGCTGGCATACGCGTCCCTTATTAACCCTTAATTGATTTCAACGGGTAAATGCAAAACATTGTGCAGCTGAACTTGGTTAAGAAGCCCCTCTTGAGTAACAGGGAAGTCCTTAAAACTGATTTTTCAAATACTCTGTTTCATCGACACAGTGACATTGATGCATAGCCATAATGAGGTAAATTTAAATTATATTGTGATTATGATGCTCTCTTCATGCAGATATTGGCTATTGTGATGTATGTAACTCGTGGCATTTATAGTTGAAAGGCATTCTGTCACCCTCCAAAACTGATGTGCCACACAAGTACAGACGATCGTTGAATTACAAATTGGATGGGGGAAATGAAAACTTTTTTATCCCGCTGGCTGAAGAAGCAATGATATAAATAATGCCTTGAGTTGAGGCAAATTGTCAAAGCATAATTTCGGTCATGGAGTTTCTGCCACCATGTGTCATGCAATAGAGCCGACAACAGATTCTTGAATATTGTATTAAACAGATCCCACATTCCATGATAGAGGAACAACACGGAAATAAAGAAAAAACCATCTGTATTTAGGAAACATAAAAGGAATTGTCAGGTGATAGCCAATCAGAAAAGAAGTATTTATTACTGTATAAGTTAAATGTGTATCAAAATGTTAAAAATATATATTACAATTGCAAATCACTGGCTATATCCAACACATAGCAGGAGTATTCTCCCACAAATAGCACAGGAGATGGGCGCTGAAGCAGTTTACAAAGCATAAACTGCATTACATGATCACTGAACTCTTTTCAGTAAATGGGCAGGTAAATCTCATCCTTCCATTCTTGACTCCCACAACCAGCCAACGATGTTGGCATCAGCTAGGCCGCAATGGTAAGCCACATGCGGAGTGCAGTTTTAAACTGTCTATCCTGGTTTCTCTCATTATTTGAGCCATGGATGCAGCAGCTTCAAGCACAAATCCTATCTGTTATCAGCATACTGCCTTTTAACTCCACAAAAGACAACCAGTAAGCATGCTGCGACAATGCCACAAAAGGGAGTTGAACTACAACCTGTTTCCAAACTTCAGTCAACCGCCAAAAAGTTCAAACAGAAAAGTTGTGACAAAAAAGGTAACAGAGAAAATTTATGAGATAAACATGCATAAGGCCCTCATCCTTCAGAAGAGAATAGCAATATCATCAGAATATTTTTTTAAAAAAAAGTATATATCGCTTAACCAATATACATATATATGTGTATATATATATATATATATGAAACTGAAAGGGAAAATTTATAGCTGTAAGACCAGCCATGCTTTATGGGACAGAATGTTGGGTAGTTAAGGAACAACATGTTCATAGGATGAGTGCATCTGAGATGAGGATGTTGAGATAGACGAGTGGCAAGAAAAGGATAGAATTAGAAATGAATGCATTCGATGGGCCTTAGGAGTAGCAGCACCAATGGGTAATAAGATGGGGGAAAGTAGACTTAGCTTGGTTATGAGCAACGGAGACCAAGAACTGCGCCAATTAAAGGAGTTTACAAGTTCAAGGCTCTACAAGGGCAAGGGGAAGGCCCAAAAGGATGTGGGTGGAGGTAGTAAGAAAAGAGTTGATGACCTATGGTCTAACTGAAGTTGCGGCCCTTGATAGAGTGGAATGGCGGAAAAGGATTCATGTAGCCAACCCCAGTTAGTAGGTATAAGGCTTATTAGATGGTGATGGTGATGGTGATGGTGATGGTGATGGTGGTGATGGTGGTGGTGGTGGTGGTGGTGGTAGTGGTGGTGGTGATATATCACATAACCATGATTCATTTCCATGTTGCAGACTACTAGAAATTGGCACCATCTTGCATGCATCACAATGAGCCAAGCAACACAAGATTCAAGAATCAATGACACCATAGGGTTATGAAATGTATATGAAAATGGCACATAAGAACTTTCCAACTAAAATTCCTGGACCGAGGCTGAAGATGAAGAATCAGAGAACAGAATAAAAATGAGTGATACACAGCAAAAGAGTATCGTAGTCAGATGCAGATTTTCCTCCTAGCAACATGGCCTCAGTGTTATGGGACTAGCGCACAAATACATCCAAAAGCACATACCAAAAAAAAAAAAAAAGCATCATCAATAAATATAGAGATAAGTTGCGTACAGAGCAAAAATGGACTAACCTAAGGCAATATTGCAATTCATCTTTGTGAAATAGTAACAGAAATTCAGAAATATATATATATATATATTAGAAATCTAGTCTTACACGGCAGCTCTAACATGTCACCTTCAGGCATCTTTCCAAATAGGGCTGGCAAAAGACCAGGCTAGCTCAATAGGCTTTTGGTCCCAGCCCACCACAAGCGGGCCTTTGACAAACAATCAGACCCCAGTTCTGAAATTCTAGCTTATAGCGTCCCACATGCAATTAGGAATTAAGACAAACAACCCAAGTTTTCTCATTACTATTTACTATCAGATATTAGGGGCAGTTTTAATGGAAATACGCAGTAGAAAGCAGAGGTTTTTTTAATGTTCTCCTCTCTTCTTCTCCCCAACCCACTGCCTTCTTCTCCGAAGCCTCCAACTGGAGGCTCTTCTCCTTTTTGTAATCCATGCAAAAGTACCAGAAAAATATCCTCTGTGACAATGGTGCTCAAATTTTCCACCTGAACTCTGAAAATTCGAAATAAATCGGAACTCACGGATCAATAAAGTTCTTGGCTTCCTCCATACAAATGCATGTGCTGTAAACAGATTGGGCTGGCCAATTGGGCACTAATTTCCATTGTATCAGGCATGGGCTTGATTTGTTGGCCAAATATGAGATGGGCCATGCTCAGGCTTGAATTTCTGCCCTGATTAATAGAAGAGCAAGGCTTCAATATACCCAAACCCAGACCATTGCCAGCCCTATGTCATGGGCTTGGGGGTTCAACCATGGACTTACCCATTTTTGGGTCACCATATGCCATGGTATGCCAAATGGTTGCGTAACAGTATCGGTTAAAACCATTATGTGTTACAAGGCCAAAACGACCGTTACAGAAAAAATGGCCCATAACAGGTCCAAAACGGTTTTTTTTGTAATGGAATGTTCTACAGTATTCTAAGAGAGACTTGTAGCTACACTTATGTAGAATTGTCTAGACACTTTCTAGAAGTTTCTTGACTGTTGGATGAATGCAACATGGCACCATCCTAACCATTTATGTGAAGTAGCTAAAAGATGATTGTGCCCATATAAGGGGGGAGGGCTCCTTATTTAAGACTCACTCCTCAGAGTTGCAATCTTCTCCTCATAGTGCAATACAAGCTTTCCCATTCACTCTCGTGTTCTCTCACATTCTCAGGAAGACCTTGGGTTCTAGTACTTGGCACAAGTGGGCCAATTCAAGTAGCATTGGGACATTAAACCAGTGTTGCACAAGCAACACTGCTAAGGAGTTAGCAAGTCCATGCCAGCTAGCACCAAATCTTATTAAAATAATATATTTATTAACCATTTTTTTTAAAGAGAGAGAGAGAGAGAGATCATTGACAACATCATTAGCCCCTCCCCCGGCATAGACAAACAAATACAGAAAACAAAAATCTCTTCCAAGACTCAGCACACACATCAAAGGCCCACCTCCTTTCACCCCTCTCCGAGGGCAAGAGCTCCACGTCATTTCCTTCAATCAGGACAACCAGACCGAAGAAAGCCATGTGAACCCTATTATCTCTAAGGACACAACTAATACCACAGGAGCCCAGGTTCCCTTTAGACGAGCAATGAGGTTAGGCTTACAATAATTGACAGCTAGACAGAGCCACTTGAACTTCCTATAGCCTTGAAGCTATCTAACCAAAAGCATGGACCAAATTATGACAAATATTCATAGCTACCTTGGACCATCATCATAGCCTCATCCCCGTCTACATGAGGTCACTTTACAGAACCATTTTGCCAAAAGTTAGTAATCTAGCCCAGTAAGTGGAAAGCCTCAATGTCCCTTCTCGCTAGAGTTGTACGCGAGCTGAGCTAGCTCGAAAAGCTCGCTCAACTCGACTCGATTTAGCTCGAATCACCTAGGCCCGAATGGGGGGTTTAGGACGGGCCGAGGCCTATTTGATTCAACTCGTTAAAAAACAAGCCGAGGTCTAGCAGCAGGTAGCTTGGCTCAACTCGACTCAGCTCGCTCTGCGTGTGTGTGTGTGTGTGTGAAATTTTCGCCCACGCATGTCTTGCGTGCCATTTGCACTCGTTTGCCAAGAACCGTTAGATTGAAAGGATTAAGAACGGCTCATATCACCTCATGCTCCCGCTCGAGTAGAGCTCACCTCTCTCTCTCTCTCTCTCTCTCTCTCTCTCTCTCTCTCTCTGCCCTCTCGAAACCCGCCCACAAACAGCCACCTCCATCTCATTTTCCATGTGACCTCATCCCTCTCTCTCGTCCATCTCAACCCGTGCATCCAAGCTCCCCTCCCCCCCCTCTCTCTCTCTCTCTCTCTCAACCCGCCCGCAAATGGCCACCTCCATCTCCTTTCCCTTGTGACCTCTCTCTCTCTCTCTCTCTCTCTCTCTCTCTCTCTCTCTCTCTCTCTCTCTCTCTCTCTCGGATTCAATGTTCTTTAAATTACATGTATCGTTCATATCTTATTTTGTGGCTTTTACCTATTACTAAAGATCAAGGTGTTCCAAAACCGTAACGGTGGCCGTAACGGCCACCACCGTTACCGTTATGATACAGGTCGTAACGGCTGTTATGGCCCCTGTATCGGCCGTTACGGCCCTTTTTTTTTGTTTTTTGAAAAAACTGTTATAAGACCATTACAGCCTGTTTTTCTGTGACAATCATTTCGACCCCGTAACACGTAACGGTTATGACTGTTGCCGTTACGGCCATTATGTAACCGATTTTGAATGCCTAGCTAAAGATAGCTCGGCTCGGCTCGGCTCGGCTCGCCTTGACTCGACCAACTCATTTCCCTCAATTCGGCTCGAACCATCAGGCCGAGGCAAGCTAGCCTGTTAAGCTCAAGCAAGGCTGAGCTGAGCTTGGCACAGCTCGGTGTACAGCTCTACTTCTCACCAACTCTATCCAAATCATTTGTGGTCTTCTTCTTGTCCTCCTTCCTTGCCCATTAAACCTAATCAAAGTTCCTTTCCTCAATGAGCCATCTCTGGCAACACATTCACTAGCAAGGTATTCAAAATCGGTTATGTAACGTCCGTAACGGTAACAATCATAAATGTTACGCGTTAAGGGGTCAAGACGGCCGTTACAGAAAAACAGGCCATAACGGCCGTGTAACGGACCGTAACAGTCTTGTAACGGACCGTAATGGTCTCGTAACGGCCCTATAACAGTTTTTTTTAATAAAAAAGGGCTGTAATGGCCAATACGGCCTGTATCATAACAGTAACGGTGGTGGCCATTACGGCCACCGTTACCGTTTTGGAATACCTTGTTCACTAGATATTTCTTACAACTTGGCATTTCCATTCGAGTCGGGGAAAACATGTAAGGGTTACAAAAAAAAATTATTCCAAGAATCGAAAAGATAAAGCTGGATGACCAGCGGTATATTGAATTCAACTCACAGAAAATTTAAATTATTAATTTATGGTTAACATCAAATAGGGTTTAAATTTTTGTTTAAAGCTGAAGTCATAGAGCTTTTATCTATAAACTGAAGTGGGTAGATGCAAATATATATATATATATATATATATATATATATATATATATATATATATTGCAGACTCACAAAGACATTCTGAGGTTACAAGACCTCAACCATCCACAAAGAAGAGAAAAATTTGTGTGAACCACAAAACGCAGGTGAACTGTGAATGATAAACTTCACCACTGGCAAGACCATCACTTGTGCTCAGAGAAATTGTGTAAACATGGTAAAATCCTTAGTCACACAAAGCATGAGGGAAGCAGCAGCATATGCAGGTGCTATAGTGGTGAAGCATATATTTCAGACAATTGGCTTGTGTTAAAAAACTGAGTGAGGGAGTGCAAGTGATTGCATCTAAGGTAAAGCCAACTCAAAATTCAGAACTTCCAAGTCAGCTAAAACCTAACACAAAAAAGAGATTCCGCCATGATTAATCAAGATAAGGAGAAAGAGTTCCTGTACTAGACTCCATACGAGGTTTTAAATGAAGAAGTTCATGAAGTGTTGCCCTCATCTCCCAGTTACACATTGATGAGTACTTGGAAGTGATAAACTGATAGGAGAAAGCACCAACTAAAAGCTGAAGAACTAAGTCTAGAATGGTAGATGAAGAAAAGGATTAATTTGGTGGATTAAGTAGGTTGGGGTGCACAAGAAGCATGTGATTCAAGGATTAATTTGGTAAGTGAAAGAAAATGGGAGTATATGGAAACCTTGGCAAGGATGCAAACTTGCACATTGTACAACCACAAATACAATTAAATTTTCATAATTTGCACTAATCCATGCGATTAAGGTTTAATCCCAAACCAGCATTGGTAGGAAAGTTGGAAACCAGACTGTGATAGGTACGCAGGTCATGTTGCTGCTTTCTCAAAGAAACAGGGATGGACTGGAGGAGGATTGGTATTTTACCCCAGCTAAAATAGATTTTTGCATTACAAATGTTCTTTGAACATGCTCAAAGAATTCTTGTCTCAAGTCTTGATGACTGGTGAAATAGGATTTGTAAAGCCGACCCCACAGATTGGACAATGCTACAAGGATGATGGATGATGCATGCATGCTCAACAAACATGGGTTGTCAGGTTCATGGTAAACAGAAAACAGGGTACTTTTGAACTGTTTGTGGCTTCTAGGTCTAAGGCATCTATGTTCCCCTTAACACTGTTTGGAAGCTGAATACCTTTGATTATTTTTACTCCAGCACTGTACTTGTTGTATTACGGAACAACTTAAAAAGGCTAACCAAAATTACTCAACTATATGATGATATAAGTCAAGAAAAAGAAACTGCCACCTAATAATTTATATGGATACATAGATTTGTGAAATAGAAATTCAAAACTCACCAGTTGATAATAACTACTATCAAAGAACCACGAAGCGATTTAGCAGATTGCAATTGATCCAGTAAAAGGCCAACACCCTTGTTCGCTTCCAACGTCAGAACAGATGGATCCAAAATTGGATGGCCTCCAACTAACCATGAGACATTAAAATTCCGTCCCTTTCCTGTTGGAGTGAAAATTGATAAGAGCAAGTATGTCATGAAGGAGAATCTACTTCTGACATATCAAGGCAAAACCAGCATAAAATACTGAACACAAAACAGTCAATAGAACAGAAATATACATAGGGAATGAATCAACCACAGCTGAAATTAATTCCCTAAAGTCAGAATGCAATACCTTCTCTGGATGGTGCTTCAGAATCATTGGCATCAGATGTAAAAAGTAAAACACAAATTTCCAAAAATTTCACAGCCAGCAACTTTGATCCGGCATTACCGGGCTGCAACATAAATTTCAAGCGGAAGTCCATGTCAGTCAATAACTAGAATTTTGAACGTAAGACCAACACGCATTTAGTTTCAAGGACTCCCATGAAATGAACTGGCTTCTTAAGTAACCAAAATGTAAGAAGTCACCACTAACAAGAGTTCTAAGTTATAGGAACATGTGAAAAGAAAAAGTCGGAACCCAAGTGCACAAGCATGAAAAATCCTCCTGATCCAATAAAAGAATAACAAAAACACTACCAAATTATGACAGTTTTTACTGCCAATTTACTTTGCCATCTCCTATGAAAAGCCAACTAAAGCTACGGCTTTTGCTTTTTCAATCAAGTAAAATTTATATATATATACCACTTTAGCATATTACAGCTCAGGATATCTCACTGGTTGCCACTAAATAAAGTACAATTGATTACATACTAGGTGATGGGGAATGGGTTGGTACGGAGAGAAGGCAATTAGCAGAAAAGAGGTCCAGTTATACAAATTGGCATAGAAATGGAATATGGAAAATCTCGAAACATATAAAAACAAAAAATCAGAAGGAAAGATAGCAGTTAGGCATAAACTAGCAAAATTGAGGGAGAGGAAAAGTAGAGACAGAAACCATATTAGATTAATCAAGGTTGAGGAACAGAGATCAGGGAGAGATGTACTTTTCAAGGTTGTTAATTGAAGAAGTATGTGTGGTGATAGGACTGGTAGATGGTACTAGAAGGGGCATTGGACCTTGGGAATTTGGGAGGGTATGACATGTACTTCTCATAGAATTTGGGTAAGGGAAGTAAAGTTAGCCTTAGTAAGGATGAAGAAAGAAAAGGTAAACACGCCAGATGATACACCTATGAAGTTATGGAAGAATCATATTAGTTTCATTAATTCATCTTTCCAAGAATCTTTTGAAGATGTAAAATACAGGATGAGTGGAGGAGAAGCACCATGATACCTATTTACAAGAACAAAAGAAACATACAGAAATGCACCAGCTGTCAAAGAATCAAGCCTACAAGTCACACTATGAAGAGATAAAATGGAGAGTAAAATGAGATGGTCTAGTCATGTATAGCAAACACTGAAAACGCCCTTGTAACAAGGGGAACATTGATTACGACCAAAAATCCTGAAAAGAGAAGAGTATGATAGCAGAGAAGAGCATGCCTCAATCTTATTCGGTACTGGCCTAATGGCCATCAATACTATGAACCCACTTCCAACATTGAATTTTGCTGAATAGTTGCAGTGTTAGGTTTCTTTTTTCTTTTCTTTTCTTTTTCTTTTTCTTTTTGAACATTTTCAGTGTTAGGTTTCTCACCTACCTTTCATCTGCAAAGCTCATGTCTGGCATTGTTCTGAAGGAGGAGAGAACCAGATGAAAAAGGTCAGTGAGAAACCTAACACTGCAACAATTCAGCAAATTTGATAAACCTAAATAGTTGCATTGTTTGGTTTCCAGAAATTATATATCTATTCAAACCCATCTGTCTTTCCTGACTAGCAAGCCTAATGAAAATGAGATTTTAGCCGTTTTGTTGAGACAGGTAAAGAAGATCTGATCATTGATGAAATTCCTAGCCTAAATGAGCAAAGCAAAAGGAGAGCGAGAGCGAGTGAGAGAGAGAGAGAGAGAGAGAGAGAGAGAGAGAGAGAGAGAGAGACTCAAACATAGGGCTGTCATCAGTATTAGAGATGATTAGAGTAATCTTCCTAAATTAGGGTATTTCTATATTTGTTGCGTAGCTACTAGGATCTCTCCACATTCCACGTCTCCACAAATCTCCCACCTCTTTTATATATTCATGCTATTCTCAAAGAAATAAACAAGTTACAGTTCCCACAATGTAGCCTCTCTTGTGGTTTAACATGGTATCAGGGCTAGGGTTTGTAAAACCCTCACCCTACGTCCCTCCCCTCTTTCTTCTCCCATTCTCCTCCTTGCTTGCTTTCATTGTTGCCTCCACTCCTCGGCGCTGCAACAGCGGCAAAGAGCGACCATTGTAGCAACAGCCATCAAGCACCATCACAACAGCAGCCAACCACCAAAACACATCAACAACTCTCCACCCCGCAACAAATTCCACCCAAACTAGTTGTCGGTCTCAAACCCCATCAACAGTGCCATCCCAACCTTACCAATCTCAACATGTGCAACTTGTCTTCTTCATATTCGAACCGATCTGCACCAGCTACAACCCATCGCTGCAGCTGTTACATCCAAAGGCCACCCAGATCGTTGCCCTTGTCGTTGTTGTCCGCTATTATCATCCGCAATTGTCTTCTTCCCTATCACTACTCACTAGCAGTAGTTCTGCAACCTGTCCAGCAACAGAACCAGCGTCTACAACTCCAGTGAACACAGTCACTATCAACCAGTGTTTTAAATAGCTACGCTATGTAGCGTGTAGCTTAGCCTTAACGTTACATAACTCATGAAAATAGCTTCAAGTCACGTGTAGCCTATGCTACATTATAATTTGCATATGCCACACGCTACATAGACTACGCTACACACTACGTGGCTCACATTACAAGTTATTTTTCACTACAACATTAAAAAATGTTTTCAATGCTTTGTTACATTTTTTCAATTTTCTATAAAAATTAGTTAATCTTTTCAATGCTTTTAGTAAAATAATATAAGTAACAGTATTAAATTAGTTTTCATTGCTCTTTCTTTACCTTTATACTTAATCATTGCCATTTCCCATTACTTTAGGTTGCATTTGGTTGCACCAAACATCATCATTTTTTGTTAAAATTCATTGTTAATCAGTTTAATTTGGTGTAGAATATCATGGTTGGTGCAACAAGTGCAACCTTCATTAAAAATCTAAAAGTAGCATGCAGTTTACACCTCGCGCTTCAGAGGAATGAACGGTATGCTACACATTATTCTCTATTTAAAACATTGCTATCAACTATGTTGGATAACATTGTTGACACCCAAATCCATCATTGTTTCCAGTGTGGTCATCAACCAAATCCGCAACAACAAATACGCCAACTATCTTGACTCCAAAATCAACTCCCACTCATTTGTCCCTTCTCCAACAGCCGTCGGTTCTCCTATAGCTCCATGTGATCTCCCTCTCTGCCATCTCCGAGATTCAACATTGTTCTCAAATCCGATATCCACAGTTCACCGTCGTCTTCCCTGCCTTGTCAGAACCGTACCGTCACCCTCTCAAAACCAATTGCTTTCTTCCCCATCGCCATTGAAACCCATCCACCACCATCAACGAATCTGCAAGCATCAAAATCATCTTCGGTCAAGTTCGCTGCCCCTATTGAATGATCCCATCATCATTGCCACCTAGCACTGGCCCAACCCATCTCCTCCAGCGCCATCCTGTCTCTCGCGAGATATAGAAGTTCTGAGGGCCGAATCTATGTCTGTTTATCCAACCTTCTTGTTCCGCCATACCTTGTCACATCCTCTGTTCTGATGATGATTTCTAGAGTTTCTTTTAGAGCTTTCGCGATGATTGCCCTCATCTTCGGCATCGTTTTTTCCTGCAGTTCAAGCGCAAAGCCTTGCTCCACCTCCGACGTCTGCCAATGATGGGACATCGGTTGATCAAGTGGGGTGGCCTACCAGCTAATGTTGGTGGCCCTGGCTCTCACATACCTCATCCACCCATTCGATGCCTCCTCATGCAGGCTCTTTTAATTTGAATGTGTGATGGTTGTTTAATGAGAGGGAGAGGCGTACCCATGGTTATGAATATCGCTATTGGGCAGCGCATCAGCCCAGAGAAAAAACAATACGATACGGGCATCGCATATCGATATCGATCCGTATCAAACAATATCGGCCCGTATCAGTCAAAAAATTTAAAGCCAAAGAATTAAGAAAAATATCAAGAAAAAAGAATAATGAGTATTCAAGAATCAATCATTTTTTGTATTTTAGGCATGCAAATGATGGTGTATTGGACCAATTTTTATATGAGAATGTTGTCTGTCGGTTTGACTTGTTGAAGGTCAACTATATGGGCCATAATTGAACACAAATCAAGCATGATTTGGTGAACTAGGGCACATTACATTGAAATAAAACAAAAAGAAGATGAAAATATCAAAAAGAAAGTGAAGGTTTATCCTTCTTTCGATTTTCCCCAGAATAGCCCAATCTGCTTCAATTTGTCAAATTCCATTCAAATCATTTGTTTTGATCCCAAAATAGGTCTAGATCTAGCCTAAAATGAGTTTTTAAGCTTCTTTCAAGGTTTAATGAAAAATAATAATAATAATAATAATAATAAGAAGAAGAAGAAGAAGAAGAGGCTACATGAGTGAAATTCTGGAAAAAAAAAAATTCAAAATTGGGCTTTCATGGGCATGTTGGCCTGTATAATATAGATATTCATATCTATGGCAAACCGTACATAATCTTTTGACTATATGGTTGTTGATGTTTGATTTGGTGATTCAAATTTTGGTTGGGGTGTACCTATTGAGAGGTGGGGCTTTTTTAAGAAGCTTACAGCCCCTAGCCCGAATTTCCTCAACACATTCCTTGGCCAATGGATCATTGTCATCCTCTCCACTATCAATCATCTCTTTCATACACCTTCGACGAAGTAGCTTTCCCGTACCTAAGCCTTTTAACAAAATATATTTTTCTTTTGTGTCAGGCGTATGGATCAGACTTGTGTTTGTGCTGCGCTTTTTGACTGGACTTTTGTGTTAGGTTTTTTTACCGGACTTGTTTATGCTTGGTGTTTGGACCAAACTCATTACTTTGATTGGCCTTGTGGCCGAACTTGTTTTTTCTTTGTTGTCGAAATATTTAAAGCCAACAGAAGAGCAAATGTTAAATTCCCACCCCTGAAAGTGTGTATCCACTGAAATAGCAATGAGTGAAATCCCCACCACCGAAAGAGCCACTATATCAGTCTTCAGTCATTGGAAGTGTCAATGGTTCACATTCCCAAAGTCATCAAAAGTGTTTGCCCGCCTCATGTTACTCGTCGTTTCATCGTCTCATGTTATCATTGCATTTTTTTTAATTTTTGAAAAATGCTTATTATACCTTTCAAAGCACCTTGAGTTTGAGGGGGGGATGTTAAGGTAAATTAGGATAATCTACCTATATTAGAGTATTTCTATATTTGTCAACTCTTCTATATATTCATGTTATTCTCAGAAAAACAAATGAATTACAGTTTCCACGATATAGTCTCTTGTGGTTTAACAAAAAGGTCAGGTCCTACAATTCTAGAACTGGGTTGATTGGGTTTAGGTCTTCTCAAGTGGGTCTTTTTTATTCCAGATCCGTTTTTTGAATCTGGAGCAAGTCATTTTCAGGTACATGTCAGGCCTTTTGGACCTTGGTTTCTAGAGGGGTCCGAGTCGATCCACATCAAATTTACATGGTTGAGCCCACATGAAATTTATGGACTTGTTCACTCACATGTGTGCTGCTTGGACACATTCGTGGTGTATATGGGCTATATTACATGCCTACAGCTTAACAAACCTCATTCCCTTGTTAGAATGATTAACATATGTGATATTACTATTAAAATTAACTTGACCTGACACGACCTGATTTTAACCATATCCAAGATGGTAGACCCAACCCGAGCATGAGTAGATCTGTAATTGGAATGGTGGACATAAACTTGACCCAATTTCTAAACGGGTCCAAGAACTTGGACCCGGTCCCATTAAAATTGGGTTGGGTTCATAGGGTGCCAATGGTTCCGAGTACTCGTTGGCAGCCCTACCTAAAAGGACTTGGATCAAGGTGGTGAGATCGAGGTGGTGAGAAGGGATACAAAGGCTTCTTTTGTTGATGACGATATGGCCTTAGGAATGATTGGCAAAGTATAAAGCTGACCCCATATAGCCAGGAGAAGACTACAATGATGACGATGAATCTACACTAACGATTTTGCTTAAATAAAATAAAATAAAATTTAAAATAAATAAAAACATTTTTGAAGAATACCATTTTGCTTTTTTTTTTTTAACATTTTTGAAGAATACAGTTTTGCTAAAATTTCCATCTGCTTCTTTGTGAATGTGGGAGATTCTTCCAAGGAGAGGCGAGGTGCATTGATGCACACACGCATGCACTCACATGGTTTGCTCCACTTATAAGTACTCAAGAAAGAATCAACACAAAAACACAAAGTATGCTCTCCATCTATAAGTATTTAGGAAAGAACCAACACATTGGACTTAGGGTTTAGCAATACCAACAAAAGCAAAATGTTAATCATCTGCTTAAGGCCCAAGTAGCATCCCTCATATCGATGTAGTGGTCCAAACCTATGTTATTGTCTCTAATAGGACTAGCAATGGGTTGGGTAAATCCACGGGCTAACCAACCCCACCCGCTTAAAATAAGGGTTTGGGTTGAGCTGATCGAGTTTTTTTTTTTTTTTTTAACACACACACACACACACGCCACACACACGCTTACACACCCCACACGCACGCCGTGGGATTTCACCACTGGTGGGTACTCGAACCCTTGACCCGATGTTGAAACTCCTGGGAGCTTATCGAGTTTTAAGTCAAGCTCAGGTCAAAAAAATGTGGTCCACTTAAATAAACAGGTCAGGCTTGAATCAGACAGTGCAGTCCACTTAAGTAGATGGGTGACAATTGAGTTAACCTTGGCCCAACCTAACTCACCAAAAACATTGTGCATATAAATATAAGCAATGTTCAACAACTATTGTAACTTGTTTTAGAGATAGAAATGTGTGGAATCTTGCAAAATGTTTTTCGAGCCCTTGTGGAGTAGCGATATAGTTATTTTACAAGTGATTTAGGCCAAGCCTAGAGATAAGAAGCAGCTTGTGGGTCAGGCATGGTAGTCTCATCTTAAGTCATAGGACCCTGACCCAACCCGAATGCAACCCCACTCACCAAAAACTCCATGGTACATTTCCATTTTAAGTACATAGCAAACATGGTGCGCTCGTGTCATATCATAGAAAACATTTTTCTTCACTCTAAAGCATATGTATAAGCTTTAAATATTTCAATATACTTAAATTTACCAGAATATACATTTGTATATTGATACTTTTATGATATATGTATTAAATTGTAAGATATAACTTAGTCATGTTAAATGGAGTACCTGGGCCCAACAATGACATGTAAACTGTTCATTCTTTCATTTTACATGATCTAGTCTAAATCAAAAAAGTATACAAATAAGCATTTGTAGTCTGTAGAAGATAAAAGAAGGTGCACATATAGCTACAGTAAAGAGGACTTAACAGTTTTTTTTAGGACTTAACAGTTATATATGTGAAGGTACTAATCCATGTAGCCACTTAGGAAAATGGTAGCATTCAATGTCTGATCACAAGGTAACGCATGCTATCAAGGATGAAAGGAATTATCTCACTGGCCTTCAGCTGTAAAGTGATGAGTTCATCTTGGAAAATTCATGAGGTATTAGTAATTCTTTGAAAAGAGAGGTGAAATCAAAGCCTACCTCCAAACCAATGCCAAAAACAGCATCCTTGAACTTAACCATCCATGGCCACAATTCCTCAAGCCATCTCTCAACTTTGCCAGATTGACGAAACTACGATTTTCAGAAGAAAGTATATCAGCTTGATGAAAGATCTTTAAAAAAAGGCTCAGATTTTAACACAATAAAGCAAGTGTTGATGAAAATGCATGTGAATGTGCACCAAATAAAGTGATTATGGCAGCTCAGGTCAAAATAACAAATGAAAAAAGACTATAAGGACCTGTATTGCCATCTCTTCCAGGACGCGGCAAAAGAAATTTGTGCCACTAACAATAGTTTGCCTAACTACGACAGGTGAATCATCTTTTAGAAGTGCCAATAATACAGGCATCAATATATATGACTGTTCTATTGCCTTCAAACCGAGCTCTTCCATCAACCTGCAGAAATAGAGAAGCACATGAGAAATACAGGTACATTTGGTAGTGCCTTGAAAGTGAGCAGGTAGAATGCTTTTTACAATGAAATAACAAGCAAATTATCATTTTGGGGGCAGAAAAAGCAGGAAAATCATAAACCGCCCATTCTGTTAAGTCCTCCAGACAGCACCAAACTCTCAGTCAGTTAAAAATGAAGCCACACTCCCAACAGTTTCACCCAAAAGTCAATTTGGTGGTATTTCCAACGCTGCCTGAAGTTCATAGCATGGTTGGACAGTAAAAGAAATCAGGCTTGAGCCGCTTGATGTGAAACTTGAGAAAAGTTTCTGAATTGTATTTGTTTATATGTGCATATGTGGCTGTGTATGCATACGAGACAATAAGTATGCAAAGAAGATATTACAATGCTATATAGAGCTATCGTCTAGTGCAAATTCTCCTTATTATACAAATTCCCATGTGGGCCCATTTATGATGAACAAAGACCATTAGATGGGGTTACGCTGAAGGCCACACATGACCCAAAAATATCAATGATTGGATAATCAAGCCATGTGATTGAGGGCATGCAAAACGGACAGAAAGGCTAAGATTGGTCTTAAGATCCATTTTTTAGGTCCTTAAGATCATTGGTCAGGGAGTTATCGGGGCCATGTGCAATCCACGGTGGACCCCTCCTATCCAGCAGTTCACTGCGATCATCTGCCTTCCCACTTGGGCCCCAAATATAAATTTGGGGTAGTAATAAGGTAGGAAGAATTCATACTGGATCATTGCTTGTATTACGTTTTCATGCTTTCTTTTCTTTCTTTCTTTTTTTTAAACAAGGGAACCACTATCTACTCTGACACTGATTTATTGACATACTCCCATTTTGATTACCCATAATAAAAATGGGTGAATGCAATTTAAATACGGTAAGTGTAAATATCAAATCAAATTTCAAAATTTTACCTTTACAGGTGTATTTGGAGCACATTTCTTGAAAGAAAAATATATACATATAAAAAAGAGATTATGATGAACTGAAAGTTATTCGAAATAATTGCACCGCATTGTGCCGATGTGGAAAACCCTAACCCTAGAACAGAGCACCCTCTGTTCAAAAAATACAATCTCAATAACACAAAAATAATAATAAGATAAAAAATTAAAAAAAAAATTAACCTAATTATGTATGAATATGGATTTTAGAGAGAGAGGGAGAGACAGAGATTATCCTAAAATGCACGAAATATTTTTTTAAAAAAAATCGAGCTGAAATACAATGAAAGCCCTCAGAATTGCAGACGAAGACAAATTCGCCCCCTGTAGGAATCTTTTTTTACTGTAATTTGTATAGAGGTGAGAAGAAAGAGACAGAAATCGAACTCACTCAACGAGCCATTTCCTCACAAGGCTTTCAGGTGACGACTGGAGCTCGGCGATGTTCGGGAACAGGTCGGCTGCGAGGGACGGATCGACGGAGAGCAGAATATCCTTGACTTGTTTAAGGGAGGAGATTTTCACAGCCAAATCGCTATGGTTCTTCGCGGCGGATAGAAGAGAGATTGCCTGCTCGCGAGAAGCAAACGCCATGACGACCTTTTTTTTTTCCCTCCTTTCTTGTTTAGGGTTTTGAAATGTTTCGTCTTCGCTTTCTTCTGTGAAAGCGGGTTTTTTGTAAAGATTTTGAAGGAAAGGGGGTTTGGAGGGACTACCCTTTTTTCCCTCTTTTCGCCCTCGTCTCTGGAAGAGGTCGCGAATCGGCGTTCGGGAACGGGGGCTTTTGAGGTGGCGATGGATTAGTTACAGAGGAGTGATGCTCTGATGGTGTATGGCACTTGATACTCTGTCACTAGAGAATTATATACAAAGTATACCTTAGATCAATCTAAACTGATGAAATAATGAAACCCAATTTGTATCATTCACCATCCCAAAATCAGATTGGTTTAACAATCCTATCCTCTTATTCATTGACACTTGTTTGTTCAGGTAGGACCGTCAATAATTTTTCATTTTAACCTTCCAATAAATGTCAATCAATCCAAAAGCCAGATAATCAAATATGCTTAATATTTTGTTTATGATGCATCTAAACCGGAAACCATAATTTGGACGGTTTATTTTGAATTGTTTTTTTCATTCCATGCAATTTCTAAGACGTAGTTCAGTTCCCGCGTATCATAAAACGCACCCTGACAGAGTCGAGTTTTACCGAAGATTTTAGGCATGAGGCGGAAACGGGCTGCGCCTCTTGTGCCCAATCTTGGGATGATCTCGACCGCTAATCTACGTAGCCCTCCTAGAGATGGGCAGCCATCCGTAAAAGTCGTAATAGCCGTGTTGCCATGTTCAGATAGACGTCCAGGACGTGGATTTCCTACGAAAGCCTTCCGCAGGAACTTCCTTCGCTCTGATGCAAGGTGGCGTCCACCGTGGTGTTTATGAAAAATCAAACCCGTCCATGTATATTTTTAGCTCATTTTGTTACATTCTTAAAAAAATAAAAAGTATTCAGAGCTAAAATGGGTCATACAAGATGAAACAGTGGGGAAAGGAATTCCTACGTTGAAACCCTCTTAGGCTCCACCATAAATTTTAATTGCCATCCAAACCGTTTATAAGTTCATTGTCACTGGGATGAAGTGAAAACATCCAAAAAGTTAGATGGATACAACATCCCAGTGGCCCTACCCGTGAAGAGGAACTTGCTTCGAAAGGAATTAGCAGGAAATCCGCATCCACACATCTATGAAAGAACGGTGTGGATCATCGTGAGTGGCCGGGCTTGATTGGCCCGGCCGTTTGCATTATTTTTGGACGGCGGATTGGGATGTCATCAGGCGGGCTCCAGGGATGCCGATTGCATACTGGTTAAACTCTGTGAGGCCCCTCATGATTTACATATGTTATCCACTCTTTCCATCCATTTTAAGAGATAATTTGAGGGGTCTAGACCAGAAACGAAGTATATCCAAATCTTAAGTGGACCTCACCATGGGATCAGTGTGAATTGAAATTCTACCGTCCAAAATTTCGCAGGGCCCACATAAGTTTTGAATCAATCAGTTATTTGTGTTTTCCCTTCTTCCATATCTGACAAGTTGGATGACAAATAAACATCACTATAGCCCTACCAAGTTTCCAACTGTGGAAGTCATTATTCTGACCGTTTTCTGTGGTGTGGCACACTTGAGTTGCGGGCATTCTTCAAGTTTTGGCTCAACCACTAAAATGAGCTGTCTTGGAGTAGGGTATTAGTGGACCCAGTACTGTGTCATGTTTGTATATGTACCTATGTTGAATTATGTAATTGAGCATCCGCTATCAATTTAAGATTTGAAATTAAAAATAAAAATATACATGCATGATTAACTTTGAAATTTTGTTTGCTAGATGCTTAAAAGTGAGTTGACCTTTTTCTTATTGAAAGTGATTATATAATAGAGATCTCTCTTAGACAATTATTGTTAGCATTAACTTATCATGTATTAGAAACAAGGATCTCCGATAATAATTAGTTTTAACTAAAATGAGATGAACTCATTTTTAGGTGTTTAGTAGAGAAGGCGTGAAGATTAAATCTGATTATAGAAGTTACAAAAAAAGATTTATAATTATTTTTCAAAAAATAAAAAGAATAAGATCATGTTTTTTGGGACCACAGAAAATCAAAAGACAACACTTCTTTATGTTGTTTTCAATCGATTGGGTAATTATAATATAAAAGCTATCACAATTTTTTGGGTAATTAGAATATAAAAGCTATCATGGTGACATCGCATACTTAGAGGCAAGTATTTTAAATAGCCTTTTGCTAAAATTGAGCAAACCATATTGCAAAAATCATGCCAATTTTGGGATCCCGTGCTTTAGATTAATGGCATGAAAATAATATTTGAGATTGGCCAAGAAAAAAAATTTAAAAGGTCCAATCATCAACTTGAAACATCTAAAGACAAAATCTACTGTATTTCTTGTGATTTTAAAGTAATGCTTTAATTTGATGATTCTAGCCATGTAATTACAACAAATTGGCTCTTTTCAAAGGGTTGGGATCAGCCTACCAGTATTATTTTTATACCAAGTTTTGCTTTTAGTTATACGAATGAATGAATGGTTCGGTTCATCAATAGGTCACCTCGTGTGCTATTTAAAATGTTTGGGAACGTTAGCAACGTCCCCTGAAGGTGGGAATGCTAGAAAAACACGTTATAATATAAATTGTCTAAATTAAAGAACTGAAATTAGACGCAAAGTGAACCACAAGTTAAGCTTGTTTGATTATTTGTTTATTGGATTGACAAACAATTTTTAAGATAGTTAAAATTGAAAATTATATAATTATCCTATTTCGACAAACTAATGTCTACACACGGAGGTTAGGATTGTTCAACAAATATGATTTTGGAATAGTTACTTAGGGGCAGTGAAATTTCACGGTTTACTTTATTTTAATTGATATATTATGTGCCACATATATGATCTTCAAGTGTTCATGCACCAAGCATCATATACAATCATAGTAACAAAGTACACCTAATTTCATTACCATTCTTGATTTGCCATGTAAAATCTTTATTAGACTTGATTCCCTATATAAATTCAACACGAGTCTTACATGGCGGCACTTGCACCATATGCCATTTTATGCCATGAGTGGGTTATATGTCCATGACAAAATAAATAGTTGAAAGGTTTAATCAAGACAATCAATATTTGGATACATGGAATTGTCGTTGTTCAATTCGAACATGTGATCGCAATTATAACGAACGATTCAATTTCAATTAAAGGTGTGCGGTTAACTTAGGTGTCATGCGTGCCATAGTCATGTTCTAAGCGCTTGTGACCCCAAGCGCCAAATTAACCGGATTATAACTGGATCTATGAAGACTGGTCCGACTATTCAACCACCGATTGTTACAATGATCAAATATTTTGAAAATGAGGTAGTAGGCTTTCTCTGATTTAACGTTGAACGGATCATATCGATGTAAATAAGAATTTATTATTACATCTTAAATTTATTAGTACTTTTATTTTACTTATAAATCAATCATCAATATTCAATTTATGAATTAACATGTGAAGAGGAATAATAATTTAAAAATTGGATTAATAGCGTTTATCCTGTTTATTTATTTTTTCTCTCTTAGGTAGAGTTGTACACGAGCAGAGTTAGCTCGGTAACTTGCTCGACTTGGCTCGAAAAAGCTCGACTCAACTCGTATTGAAACTTTATTCGAACCAAGTCGAGCCTTTTATTGGGGAGCTCAGAATATTTCGAGTCGAGTCCGAGATGGACCTAGCTTAACTTGGTATTGAGCTCGATTCGCTTGGACTCGACTCGGATCAAGTTTTAGGTGAATATATAAGGGTTTAAAATATATATTAAAAAAAAAATCCCTCATCCGCCCAACCCTACTCGCCCAATCCAGCAACCCTAACCCATTTCTCCCTCCCTTTCGCCCAAATCGCCCAACCCTAACCCATTTCTCCCTCCTTTTCGCCCAAATCGGCCGTTCATTCACCTAATACGCTCGCGGTTCTCCACCGCCCAGCGACATTCTTTCTTCCAACATTTGTCCAGATGATCTCCTCTTCCAAAGTGAGTCCTCTCTTTCACTCTCACCATTTTTACGGCGAGTAGTGTCCGTCGGAGTAATGGAACACGTCCGAAAACTCATCTCGAACTCGGCTCGAACTAAACCAATCTACTGACCAAGTTGAGCACGAGCTACTGTTTCAAGCTCGAAGGCCGAGCCAAGAAGAGTATGAGTTGAGACTCGAGCTGTCCGAGTCGAGCACGAGTTTGACAAAGCTCGGCTCGGCTCGGCTCAACTCATGTACACCTCTACTCTTAAGTATGGAGAATGAAAAAATAACAATAATATCAAAGAGCATTCTATTAAGATATTGTGAATTTGAATAATAAAGATTTTCGGGACTTTATCATTTAGATTAATGTCAATGAATATAAATTGAAAAGACTTTGTTAAAGCCCCAATAAAAACATAAATGAGAAAAAACCGAGATATTTTTTTAGAAGTTATACCAAAATGGATTTTGGGAATGAAATTAGATAGGAGAGAAAGTGGTTGTGGCCCTCATGGAGAGAGATGGACGAAAACTTTTTCAAGCATCGAATCAGATTTGGCACGCGACACCACTGCAAAGAGAGGCAACAATCATTACTGCCGCCACTGTAGGCAACGACAATAGCTACTTCGCAGGCCATTATCTCTTGCTCTCTTTATCTCTTTCCCTCCCCGATGCTCTTTTCTTTACTACCTAACGATAGTCGTAGTGACAACCATGGTTGACGCCACCTGCATCAGTCGCATCAACCTAGAGGGCCCATGCCCCTCTCTTTATCCTCACTCACACACACACATGTACGTATATATCTCATCCTTGCAGAGCCACAACTGCAATCGCGACAACAGTAGCAATGGCTATCACAGCCATTGGCAGCAGCTGTAGTCCATTTGAAACTAATAATAATAATAAAGGGATCGAGAATCCGATGATGTAGTCCGAAAATTGCATCCATGAGCCATGGCCACCTTGTGAGATGGGTTTCTTCAAACCCTATAGAAAGAATAAGATTTTTGAAGAACGAGTCTGATTTCAAGCTTAGATGTTGGCTAGTAGGCCTGATTTACATGGCTTGTTTTGAGCTTATCTAAGTGAGCTTTCTACCCAGTATATAACACATTTGTTTCAACTCTAGGTAGGACTCTAATGGACATATCCGTATTTGGGACTTTAAAAATGTGAGTTTGTAACCCTTATATGGCCCAATATTATAACTAATTATGGGCCACACTTGCTGAAATATGCAGACAATATCAATCATTGTTTGTATTCCATTAACAAGTAGGCTCGAATCTAAACAAATGTTCATTACTCTTTGTTCAGTTGATTTGATTATTTTTAGTGATACAATTTCATATTTATCATTTGTGCTAGTTTTTTTGGACCATCCTATGCTATCACAAAAGGTTGGATAGCCTTGATAGGCCTTATGTTTATGCATAAATCTAAATGGGCCGAATTAAAAGTTTAAATCACTACACTTCAAGAAAGTATATCTTATTAAGGACCTTTTATAGGTTATATGTGGGTTGATTTTAGGTAAAGTGTTGGGAAGCGACTTAAACTTTTCGGTGAGATCCAACTGATGGCATGGTCTGTTTTGTTTATTAACGGTTAAGATATTTCGTTATGGTGATGATCGATATAAGCATTTTAAAAAAATGACAAAATTTTGAATATTTATAATCTTCATTACAATGTATTAATCTTCACTGTGATTGTAATTACATTAGGTGGGCCACACATATTGGAACACAATAATTGAAACGTGTAACCCCACGCGTCCCTTGATTATTAAATGCATGAATGCATGCACGTGGATGTAAATCCCTCCCTATATCCATCAAATCATTATTGATCATGGGTTCGCTTGGAAGCAAAACTATCATCAACCGTGGTCGTCAACGTTGATAAGAGGATCCATCATCAACAGTGGTCATTAATGGTGATGATTAGATTCATCTCGAACGGACGCGATCAATGGCAGCGATCGAATTTTTCTTTCATCTCAGCACTTGTTTTCTTTAAATCTTATTGTAAGGTTAATGTGTGTGCGACAATATAGCTTGATGTGCTTAAATCAACGTCCCATTTTCATTAGATAATTAAAAACTTATGCTAGAATAATCCTTATATATAAAGATTGTGCATGACCTGAGCGAGAGTCAGTCTCCTCTACCAAAATGATGTATACAACCTGCAATGTAAGGTTGCATGTTAGACAAATATATTCTTATAAAAGAGTCATATTCAGCTTGAATTAGAAAACTTGATTGATCCGAATCACCAATTTGGGTATGTGGACTCTCATATCTCATATAAGATGTATTGATCACTTTTATAACTTGAAATTATGAATAACACGTTGAAATGTCGGTGATTGGTGCTAATACCTTAAATCATAATTAAGTTGTGATACTTGATGCAATGCATAGATGACCAATAAAGTATTAATCGTCGAGTTGAACAACTTGAGGGTCAACAATTCGATAACAACAATTATGAAAATTAGTCCTGCATATTGTGAAAACTTCTGGACAGTGACGACATTTCACGTACTTTGGATGTGGTTCGAGAGGAACCTATAATGGTTGTGGGTGAATATTTAAGAGAACATAAGGCCGCAATAAACTATTACAACAAGTGGCATAAACAAAATCATTATGTCCGTAATGTCTTAATTAGTACTAGGATTTTACTAAGCCCGTTTGTCAGTCATAATTTTGAATATATTATAAATTAAATCACAATTCCACTAAAAATCATAGTATTTTGAAAATTGTAGTCATGTTTGACAACATATAATTGAGATAATGGGAAATCCTTTTTTTTTTTTTAGAAATATAGAAATCAATTATATATTCATAGCCACGTGAATTTGACAAATTAGCTCATCTTTAATAAATCAATATAACACGCAAGCGTGATTTGTTAGATAATCATTATAATATACCCATTAAAAATACACATTGGCTAAAAATGAAGTTGTTTCATACCTCGAGGGCCCACACAAGTAGGCCTACTAATTTTACAGTGGAGGTAAAATATATTATATTCATGATAATCAAAGCTATTTATTCAGATGTATATATCACGTATTAAACCCATATCCTATATGAATTACATTATAGAAAAGCACAAAAATAAATAAATAAATAAATTATTGCAATTATTCATGTGGAGTCCATTAATCGTTCTCTTATTGCATGAATTGATATGACACACCATGAGATCCACTAATTATACTCTTCTAGCATGCAAGACGAATTGACCATGAGTTGTGATGGGCACGTAAAAACATTATTGGGCATGTATCAAAAAATTCCATACATGCATCATGAAACACGACAATTACACAAGAAACTGTTGGGTAAATTACACAATAAATTGTTGGGTAAGTAGTTCTACCAATGTTAAGGACCAAAAACAATATGGTTTTGGCACATGGGCTTAACATCCAAATTTTTAGTTCGAATCATGTTTTCAATCACATGGATGGTAGTAATAAATGACTATTACCTCTCGTGAGCTGCATATGCCGGGATTTCAAGTAGAGGCAACATCATACCATAAATTTGGTTCTAGATCCATTGGAGTATTAAATGCAAGTATTGCATGAGGAGGTTTGCAAAGCCCACACTCGTTTATAAAGTCGTGTACTTATACACACACAAAAGCGCACATGCAGACATGACACCCACGAATGAGATTTGAGCTTTTCATCGTGTGGGTCACCATTTATATATAATGGCATAAAAATTACGTTAATTTACCATCAAGTGGGTCAAAGTTAACAAAATAAATGGACAAGTATAAAAGAATTATTGTACCTGGACCTTTAACTCTTACATCGGTTCACTCGAGAATTAAAACGACATTATTTAAGGGGTCTAACTTCATTGGATCCCTAATTGTAGAGTTGTACACGAACTAAGCTAGCTCGGTTAACTCACTCAACTCGATTTGACTCGAAAAAAGTTCGGCTCGGCTCGATTCGAAATTGAATTTGAATTGAGTCGAGCTGATCTGTTAAGCTCGAAAAAAATATTGAGTTGAGTTTGAGCTTGCTCGAGTTCGACTCGACTCCGATCAAACCTCAACTCGAATCGACTTGGATTGAATCAACTCGGTAACTCAGTTATTTGATATTGATACTGCTTGCCAAGTGTTTGATGAAATGACTAAATGAATTGTTGTTTCGGGTGTATACATTCTCCATGGGATCGGATAGAGGAGAAGAAGAAATGGATACAAAACAAATCACTACAAATACACACACACACACACACATTATAAAACTGCCTTCAAATCATGATTTTGATGTTGCCCACCCAATGTTTGATGAAATACTTGTATGATGCTATTACTGTTTTACATTTCGTGAAAATTTGAAGATGCCCTCTACGTGTTTGAGAAAATATCGCATGAGCTCGAAGTGGCCCAAGCTGCTGACCGAATTGAGCCAAGCTGACTAGTCAAGCTCGGGGATTGAGCCGAGCCAAGTTGTGCCAAGCTCGACTCAGTTCGACTCATGTTTAGCTCTAACCAGTCATGAGGCCCACCTTGATGTATGTGCCTTACATCCATGGTGTAAGTCCATTTGAAAACTCATTCTAGAGCATGAAAAAAAAAATTTACCTATATACAAATCTTAGATGGACCGCACCACGGGAAATAGTTTTGATAAAATACCCACCATTAAAAACTTATTCTGCAAATGAATGTTTATTTTCCATCCAACTTGTTGATAAGGTCACAAAGACTTTGACGAAGGGACAACATAAATATCAGCTTGGTCAATTGCCACTGTTTCTTATGATGTGGTCACCTAAAATTTTAAATATGCTTCATTTTTTGGATAATGGCATAAAATGAGCTATCAAAATGGGTAGATGGCATGGATGTAAAGCACATACATCATGGTGAGCCCTCTAGTCAGGACACGGGGATCTACCCACCTCGATGGATCCAAGACATCACACCCTTATTCAATGAAGGTAGTCGCGTCTTTTGTGACTCAGTACAATATAACATACACATTAAACTTTGTAGGACCAAAGCATGATACATGTTTATTATCCACACCATCCATCTTTCCAACTCATTTTAGGGCATACCTCAAATTTAAAGCATATCTACAACTCGAGTGGACCACACTGCGTGAAACAATGGGGATAATGACATCCACTATTGAAACTTTCCAAGGCCCATAGTGATGTTTGTTTGTCCTCCATTCTTTCAAGAGACGTGGATGAAAGGAAAATACGAACATTAGCTTGATTCAAAATATTTGTGGCCACTTTGAAGTTTTTAATGGTAGGTGTTTAATTCCCAATGTTTATTGTGGTGTGGTCCACTTAGTCTCTAGATATGTTTCATTTTTGGCCTCATGCCTTGTAATTAGTTGTAAAAATGGTTGGATGGCGACGATAAGATACATACATCACAGTGGGGCCCATAGAGTTTACCCAATAACCTACGGTCTGCACTCATTTGGAAGAGAGCAGCATACATACCGACTCAGTACCAATGAATACGGACTGCGAATAGAGTTGTACATCGAGCCGAGTCAAGTCGAATGGTGCCAAGCTAAGCTAAGCTCGACCCCACTCTAACCTCAACTCGAACTTAGCTTAGCCCGCCTTTCGAGCTCAACATGATATCTCGCCTTGGCCCCATGGTTCGAGTCTAGGCGGGTAAGATGATTGAGTCAAGTCGAGCTATCTTTAGTAATAGCTAAAAGCCAAAAAATAAGATATGAACAATATATATATAGAGTATAATATTAATTAATTAATTAATTAATTTAAAGAACAATAAATCCAAAAGTTTAATCCATCAATGCCATCAATATTTTATAATTATATGTTTAACAAAATATAACAAATGTTAAACTATAATTTTAAAAGCGTAATCCATTCAGCAATATCAATGACAACTGTTATGGGCAAAAATGAACTGATCAATAAGATGAGTTCGACTTGGGTATCTATGTACGTCACATGGTCAGTTGGCACGTGGGCGGTTGGCACTGACCACAACCAAGGAGCTCCTCAACAGCTAAAGTAACATTGAGTGAATATTAGGAGATCCGTCCGTCCCAGTGGCCTCATCTACCAGAAGATGAAGTATCTCTGCTTCTTATTAAAGGGGACGAGCTATGGGCTCTTCCACGGTCCCATCCATTTTTGAGCTCCTATGAGGAGATTTGTCTTAAATATACTAAGGGCCGTCCGATTCGTGATCCCATATGCGGGGCTGTGCAGCTCGGAACTCACAAGGAAGTCCATATACTGTATGATAAGATGGAGAAGATGATCATCCCCAATGTCATATATACTTCAC
Source organism: Magnolia sinica (assembly GCF_029962835.1). Taxonomy (NCBI): domain Eukaryota; kingdom Viridiplantae; phylum Streptophyta; class Magnoliopsida; order Magnoliales; family Magnoliaceae; genus Magnolia; species Magnolia sinica. The sequence continues at coordinate 65,241,888 of NC_080588.1, forward strand.
AAAGGAAGGAAGTTTGGCCTCAGCGCTCAGATATAACCTTCACGGGTAAGTCAACCATAGCCCACGAGAGAGCCTAGCTCAAGGAGCTCTTCCTCAGCATAGTCGTGTAGGTCAGCTCGGATGCTCGATCTCGGCCTCTTACTACATGTGTCTTCTAATCTCGACTACCTGATCTTATCATCACCGATGATCTTGTGAAATTGTTGAGAAACAGTCACCATTCATGCCTACTATTCAGGGAGTGTTTCTCTCAAAATAATCCACTATTAGCATATAAATAGAGGTCCTATCTACAGTGAAAGATACGCACCAGTAAACCCTCAACACAAATGGATTGAAATTGATTTGTGACTCAAGCATCAGAGGGTCCCTTTGCTATAGCCAAGGTATCTTTTGTCTTCTTCATGTGTAGGTGCTCGGAGGTCCAACAAGGGTTGGTCGAATTTCTGCATCAACAATATATATATATATATATATATATATATATATATATATGTTGTTTCCTCCGTTGATTTCTCCTCTCTGTGTTCTAGCTCATTAGAATTTTGGATTAGGGTGAAAGTTGAGCCTTGGGGTTTCATGGGGTGTCGAAACACATGGACCATTCAAATTTTGTGCCAAGGGCTCGTGTGAAAGGTGCACAGACGCATGTTAAAATTTCAACCTTCGAACTTCGAGTCCAGCCAAGCCGATTTAGCTGCTACTAGATAACTAACTGAGCAATCAAAAAGTCCTCGGCATGCCGTGAATCTCCCAACTTCTAGGCCAAGACAATCTGAGCTAAACCGAATTTAGCTAGCAATCTAGCTCTATAGGCATTATAACTTTAGTTGCAAGTTAAGAATGCTGCAGGTGACTTACATGTCTTATCCAGGCCGTCCACAAATTTTATTAGTTAGTTATAAAGCATGATCCTAGCTAAAATTCAAACAAATCCAAACCTCAAGTGGACCAACTGACCATGATGCCACACTCGTCATCCAACTGATCATGATGCTACGGGGACAGTGGATGGAGAGAAAACTCAAATATCAGCCTGATCTGTTACTGTTGTGGCCCGCATAAATTTTCAACACTGGCCTTCAATTCCCACTGACCCCTGTGGTGTGGTACACTCGAGGTTTGGATATACTTTAATTTTGGCGCACATGTATGACTTTGGCCTCCGCACAGTTTACTTAGTATGTTATACTCAGCGTTCAATCCACTCTCCAGCTGGGATAACTGGTTCCGTGTTCAAGCCGTTTGTCTGTTGGGCCCCGCCAGTGCAGGGACCATGTTTCAGAATCCTCTCAGATAAACAATCCCAGCCATTAATTTAGGAAAGCTTGTATTTTTCCTCTTAGCCATCTAATCCTTGGGGAAAGGGAAAGGATGGGATTGCACATACCTCATTGTGGTGAAATCCTGCTGTGGTGTGCGTGCGTGGGTGTGTGCGGGGTTTGAGTGTGTTTTTATTTATTTTTATTTTTGCGATTAGGTCGTCAGTACCGATACCACAATCTCAATGTGGAAACGAGGATATCTTCACACAGTGGGTGGGTGTATACAAAGAATGAAGACACAAAAAAAAACGATGGACGTGTATCAGGCACTACACTCCGCCAGAGTATCAAATAACTTGAGCATCAGAGCGCCTGCGGATTAACCGTTATACTCTGCCGTAGTGTCAATTAACTCTTCAGGAGGGGGCGCTTGCATCGTTCGCAGGGTTTTCGGTGCGTGGCGGGAAGAGAGAAGGGATTCCGGCGACGGGGAGAGAAGTGCCGAGAGAGGCTTCGGGGCAGGTACGTAAAGAGATTTCCGGCGAGCTGCGCAGGTACGGGAGCTTCGAGATTTCCGGCGACGGGAGAGAGAGAAATGCGTCGGACGGACGAATGCTCTGGATTCCGGCGATTTTGGAAGAGAGATGCTGTTGAGCGGGCGAGAGTACCCTTTTTGAAGAAAACCCCTCCACAGTAAAAAGTAAAAGCTGTTGGAGAGGATTCCAATTCCTGCTTCATCTGGTTTATAAGTTTTGAAGAGGATTTCAAAAAGGCATCTGTTTGAGGATTCCAATTACCTCCAATTCCAAGCTCCCACATGCCCTTCATTCCCCAACTGCTCTCAATTACTTCCAATTCCAAGCTCCCAAACAACTCTCTACCACAGAATTTATTCATTCATCCAGGGTTCAGGTTCTGTCGACGGTCTCTGCATTTCCGGGACTTTGCAAGCAATCCCCTGTCTGCGATTTTCGAGTTCCCAAAGCAAACACCACACCTGTGCTCTGTTTTTTTTCCCCTGTCAAGAACCTCTTGTTCTTACGTGCACTGCTGGGTAAACGTGCTTATTGTGTGCCCCTCATGCGTTGCAGCAGTTAACTCCATTTCTGGTCGTGGGATGGACAGTGAGGCGAATACAAAGTTAACTGAATTGGCTGACAAAGGTTCTCAAATTTTCTTGGATTTCATGACACGGTAAATCCTATTCCTGTTGCGAATTCTCGTCTTTCTGTCTATATTTATTGCAGGATTGAATTGATTGTTGGTCCATTGTAATCCTGTCTCACATTGTATTGCTACAAACAATTTTGGGAATGTGATCACTACACGCATATGATTGATATGTATTCCTGCACGCGTTGTTAGCAACTTATCCATTTCCGCACCATTTCGATTTCAAAAGTGGGACTTGTTGGCACTCAACACTGCATCTGCTTTTGTATGGCGTGGCCTTCCTGATGAATGGACCGGTGTGACTTTTCATCTCCGTGCTTTGTATCTTCATGGTGTGCCCACCTCATGTATGGTCAGATGTCCCACATGCGACACATTGGCATGGGAGGTGGTTCCACATTATCCTTCCTCAGCCCTCACACGTCACACACACATATGGTGCTCTGAGTGACAGTACTATTGAATTACTGGGAAGGGAAACTTGTAGCGGTTGTTGTTTGGATTATTGGAAAGCACAAAAGCTAATATAAACATTCGTATCAGCTTTGTCCAAACGAAATGATCACCTCAATGATATAGGGCTGAAATGGGACCGAGTCAGGGTGAATCTTATCGGTTTCAGTCCCTGGGTGAGCTGCACTCTGAAATCAAAACATAAAATCCATGGGATTTGACCTAAAGATTCACTAACCATGTGAGCACAGGCGTGGAACATAGAATTTTGGATTACCATTTCGTCTGACCTGACGCCAGTGAATTCACATAGCTGAGGTAGCGGCCCCTACCACTGGGCCATAGTCTCTTAATTTTGGTAAATCTAAACAACGGAAATTGCGACGCACTGCAGGAAGATCCATGCTGTCAGATCCAGACAAGTCAAGCCAGACCGTACAAATCGTGGGCCTTACTACTGGAACAACTTAACTACCAGTTTGCACGCTGAATTTAGATGGCCGATCGCTAACTTTTCAACCGTCTAATTGATGGCCACCAATTAGGCGTGGAGGATGTATGATCAGTTTATGCTTGGACTATGCTCCATCCACAGTGGGAACTATGATTTGGATGGTCTGGATTGAAATACATCTATGCCTTGGGCAACAAGCCTTGGCTGTAGTCTAGCCTTGAATCAGATCATCTATCTTTTCCATCCTAGACAACAATTGATCCTATATCTGTAGTGCTTTGGTATTGTTTAAATGTCCTCCCAGTTCAAAACTGTCATTATATTATGGCCCATTTGGATGGTTGGACTCCCTAGTCCTAGGGAAAGTTGAGAAAACTTGGATTGGTGACTCCTGGATCAACCAATCACTCGTTTGGCTTATCTTGGACCGGGAGCCACAAATCCTGAAATTTGTAACTCTGTTGATTGTTGACAGATTTATAAGAAAGTGGAATACTCTTGGTAGGAGACTATTTATAAATGAAAAGAAAAATTGGTACATATGGTGGTCCACGGATTCTACATCCCACATGCATAAGATACAAGGGTTGTTTTTAAAAGCAATCAACTGTACCCGGTTTGAACATCTATTTGTTAGATTGGAAACTTTCGTTGATGAGATTAGTCAGATACAAGTTGATATTTGCTTTGCGATTTTGGGTTCTTTTGGACATATCTGTGATGCACAAACCATTTCCATTCACAGTGTTTTTTTTTTTTTTGGTTTTCTTCTTAATGTTAAGCAATCATGTCATCTGTTTCTTGAATGCCGTGAGTAAGAAAATGCCCTTCTATCACAGGATTACAAAATTCGAGGAGCTGGTGGCATTGGGAAGTAGGTTGCTTGTTGGGTTTCACCAAGAGCTAGGTGAGTTCCATTCGTCTTATGGTTTTTCTCTTGCTGCATTTTCTAGTTTTAAGTGTCATTACTCATTGACTATACATGTGACATACACATCTGGCAATCTAGAGACTATCCAAATCTTGGGTGGTTGGCCCTATTGTTGATGGAGCTGTCCTAAATATCACACTAATTATTTGATCTTAAACATCTGACTTGCCTATTGATGGTTACCAATGATTTTTATCCACCCATTCGATGGACACCATTTCAGTGGTTACGATGTTCAATCAACATAGTTTTGAAATATTCTCAATCCATGGTGGGTCATGTAATTTAAATGGTCTAGATTGATTCACATGTATATTACACATACGATGATGAATCTACTCCAATTAAAAAATGTATACGATGATGAATCTACTTCAATTAAAAAAATGGCAGTGGATGGAAACTGATCCTGTCCTCATTGTGAGGTTGCTATGAGCATTAGATATTCATTTATTGATGGTAGTTTCTCATTGAATTATTGATTGATTGTTAATGTTGAAATTACAACATTTTAGTAGATATATATATATTCTTCTAGTTCTCAATCTACTTTGAAAGCATCTGTAAAAAAAATGTTAATTTATGTGGCTTTTGGAAAAGGTCATAAATGGGCAGTTATGCCTTTTTTAAATGAACTATAAATTGAAATCAAAACTTCTTTTGGAAAGTGTGGAGACCCCATTCTTGGCTTGGCATAGTTTAGAAAGTTTGTCAAACTGGTTCCAAAGTGAGAGTGAGTTCATTTCTTTGGATGGAATAAACAGGAGGAGTGGCCATTGGGCTGAAGGTCATTTTGCTCACTACAAATATAGTAACTCCCAAATGACCCTTGAACATTTGATAAGGTTTGCCTATTGAAGTTGTGCGCCATAAAACCAATGTGAATATTATCTATTGATGACATGGATGATATCCAGTGATATTGATGATCTTGACCGTAGATCATGGATAATTTGCCACTGTTAATTAACATGTGGGTGTATCGTAAATATTCATGACATTGGTTGAAGGAGAGGAATTCCTCTAGTTGTCCTTGAGAACTTTAGAGTGGACACAATGGTTACTAACCAAGGGAGATTTGTGAGCCATGGATCTTAGTACCGTGTTGTACCATGACCACTTGGAAGATTGTAGGATAAATGTTACTCTATATATGGTCATCCTATGTGAGGGGACTCATGACGAGTTGGGATGGAGGGTCATCCCTATTCGTCGGTGTGCCTTTGCCTTACCTCACATGGGAGTGTGAGTTTGCCATGGATAGGCTCTTGGTTTGGACATGTTGGGCACTTGCATTGGTGGATCGAGGTAAAATTCTCTAGATCAGGAGGCTCCTCATACTTGGTTTGTGATCAACTTGAGGATGTAATAATTCTGATTAATCCTTAGGCCTGAGGACATGTAATAAATTGAGGTCCTGGTTACATTTTCTTTAGCTCGCTTTACAAGGTCATCATGTTGCTAACGGAAGTACCTGTAGTTGGGTGCATCCATCAAGGTCCATTAGACTCACATGGGCCAAATGATGGATCCGTTGGTTTTTAAGGAACTCATGGCTCAGATCTTGGAGATCAAATGTTCATTAAGTAGTTTTTTCACTAGGCCCAGTACTCAAAAACGTTTTATAAATGTTTTTAACCGTTAAACTTTTGTTTTAATTGTTAAAATGGTTTTGATCACTCATAATGATGATTTAATGGTTTAGATATGGGGATCCACCACTTGAACTGAATGGGCATTGGGTTATGGTGGACGACTATGACGGTAGAAGGATTGGGTCATGTATGGGTTCATGGGAGAAGGTAGGTAATGCAGGGGCATTTTGATGGGGACATTAGAGGACCTACTCGAATGTACCAGAGACGAAGATGACCACTCACATCAACGCGATTTTCTTTATGGATGGGAGACGAGTTCCAGATGGGGCTCGCCGGGCTATTTTGAAGACCCTACATGCATTGGACGTGCATCAGGAAGACCTCACCTTGGGATGATGCATGTGGGCTGCTTAGGAGACTATTTTAGTCATAGGATTTATATTTCGTGTTGATCCCACCGTTGGATCTTGTCGATCAGGCCATCGGGCCACCAAATCTTTTAGATCTGGGCCCCTTGGACTATGATCTTGTTTGCTTTATGGTTTTTGGTATTTTTAGGAGTTATTTGATGGTTGAGATTGATAATATTTGTTTTAGTTTTCTTATTTTGGATGATGGACTACTTAAGTGAGTGACATAGTTGTAATTATGCTGGATTTTAATTCTGAATTTTTTATTATCAAAACCACAAGGGGAGTGGAGTTTCAACCCTAATGGTGTTATTAAGATGAAAAAGAAGAAGAGTGGAGCTCTCTTGTGTGAAAGAATTTTTTTGCTTATTTTCTAGGGTTTTTTTATTAAAAAAAAAATCTCCCTTCTAATTAAATTGTGGAAGGGTAGAAACTTGTTTAGTGGTGGATTCCAAGGTACATCCTCTTCTTCTTCTTCAAAAGGTATTCTTCGTCTTACATCCTTCCTCTCTCCTCTTCGAAAGGTATTCTCTTATTCTCTCGTATTTCTATTTTCCTTCCTATTACAACCTTCTAAACCCTAGATCTTAAATTTTTTTTTTTCTCCAATTTCCAAAAACTCTAATTCCAAAATCTCCAATTTCCATGAACCCTAATTTTTCAAATTTCAGATTTTCCCCTTCTTAACCCTAATCATAAAACCTATTAGTCATCTCCTCTAGTGTCGAACGTGCTTATGCTAAATTGGAAGTTCTATTCTTCCGTCGATCCTAGTTTTAATTGATTTATGTGATTTCTTGGCATGCGGGCATGTGATTTAGGTTAAATCAGATTTTATTTCCTATTGTTTACTCTTAATTACTTGGTGGATCACCATCTTTTGTTAATTGTATTACTTTATGGACTCTTTCATAATCTTCACGTTGCATGCTAGCATTAAATCATGTGTCTTGCATCACATTTTCACACTGGGCTCGAGCGAGATTGCTTGTGGGATGTAGGGGCACACTTGGGGTGGGGGGCCTGTGTGAGGTGGTACCCATGCGATGTGGAGCCCTGGAGGGGGGTTTAACCGAGGTCCTAACCCGTGCGATGTGGGGCCTGGGCTATGAGATAAAAGGGATTAATTTGCCTTGCTCTATTAGTTTGAGCTTTTAGAGCAAGTAGTTAATTGTCCTGCATCAAAGCGGTATCAGGGCGGGAGGTCTCATGTTTGAGACTTCTCACCGGGGGTGATTAATGTAGTGGTCTTTTCACACCGGGCTCTAGTAGGGTTGCTTGTGGGATGCAGAGGCACTCTCGGGATGGGCGGCCTGTGTGAGGCTGTACCCATGTAATGTGGGGCCCACGAGGGCGGTTCGCCGGTTCGACTGAGGTCCTAACCCATGCAATGTGGGGCCTGGGCTATGAGATAAATGGATTAATTCGCCATGCTTTATCAGTTCGAGCTTTTAAAGCAAGTGGTTAATTGTCTTGCATCAGTAGGATCGTAGACTTCCAATGTAGTGGGGCATATAGGAGACTGTTCGGTGGTAGAGTATCAAAACCGGTCTTTTTAAAACCTCAATTTCTCTTTATATATAGATTCAATTCTAGAAGGAGAGGAGCCCTGATAGGAAGAGAGCCTTGTATGTCCCCCTTCCCCTTTGGGTGTCACTTGTAGAGAGAGAGAGAGAGAGAGAGAGAGATTCTCATCTATTGTAGCATCTTCTTTGGCCCTACTCGTAAGGGTTGCCGGTGGCTCTCATCCTCTAATTCCGGTAGCTCTAGCCAAAGGATTTGAGTTTTTTTTTCCCAACATTGCCTGCCTTGAATCCTAATTGTGTTGCATGGACAATTGAACCAATGTTACCTAAAACGCCAAACCCCCAAGTTTTCCATTCCTGATTGATCGATCTCGATCATGGGTCATTTATGATCCATATCACTATTTTTAGTGACACAAAATTTTGGCTCTATCTTATTATTGACTAAGTTAATGAATATATTAATTGTAATCAGCCTATGTGTAGACTTTTAGATAGTGCTTGATTTTAATAAACTATGTAATTGTCTATTGCATTGCCCCTATGGGAGTTTTATGCTTTCATTGCCAGTTCCCAGCCTGGATAAAGGAGGGCTGCATTATGTTGGCAGCCGGCATCAAATGTATACCATAATTTCCAACAACTGATTAAGTTAATTCAGATTTATATTTACAATGTAGCGATTTATGCTTTTATCTACCTACCCGGGTTTGGGCGAATGGCTAGCATTGTGGGTTTGCTCCCCACAAACGTGAGTACAATTCCCCTCACCATGCTTTACCTGATGCACGTGGTTTGCTGGTGATTGTGTGCATCTGCAAGGAATAGTCTCACCTTAATGGGGGCGGGGACACCCTGTCGTCATCAAAAAAATAAAAATAAAAATTTATACTTTTATCTATTTAATTATAATATGATGCTAAGCATGCGGGGTCTGTAATAGTAACATTTATCACTTCACGTATAAATTGCAATATGAGTTCAAGTATAAAGCTATATTGTATACACAAAATGTATGTATTGGAGTGACGCACATGATACTACCCCTAGCATACCATGTATTCAAGGAGGCAGTGTACCACATACCATATACCCACAATCAAGAGCTGTTTGTCATTTTCTTATCAGTGTGGCTTTTTGTATGCTAGGCCTGCTGAGATTTTCCAGTTGAAGCTCGATATATCTATTAGACACTTGATACTGTTTTCTTCTTGAATTCGAGTCCTTTTAATGTTTCTAACCTGCGAAAATGGTCGTTACTTTCTTTAGCAATGTATGGCAGAAAGTGAAAGCTAAAATTTCCCTTTTGAGCTTGTTGTTCTAGGGTTTATTTCCCTTCACGGAATGAATGTTATGAGCTGACAACCATTCAAAGAAAAAGAAAAAAAAAAAATCAGCTGACAAGGTTGTCTTTGAAACAGAGTGTTTTCGAAGGCCTCCACTACATGAGACATCTAAAGTGGCTGGCAGCATTATTGAAGCCAATCACACTGAAAGGTTGAAGGCCTATGTTGAAGCTGGATGTAGACATGTTCCTGTTGCTATACAAAATACAATCAAGTGTAAGGATTGCTTTCTAATTCTCTGTTTCATGTTATTTGCTTGGTGACATTGATATGGGTTTTGAAAAGACGTGGATGTTCCAAGGAAGCCATTTCCTCTGACCGAGTAAGTAACTCATTTCAAAATATGTCACATGTAGAACATACAAAACTATGTACAGGTAATTCAACAAAGGGAAAAATCAAATTCCCTAAAGGAAACTATTGAACCTCAAAATGTTTAATCTCATGCATAGATATGTTTTTTGAGCTATCTAGGTGGCACATGGACGCCCCCTACTCATTGACCATCCTATGTGAAGTTCATGGCACTGTTTAGACTTATCGTCGAAGTTAAACAACTGATAGGGCCGTTTCTAATATTGCCAAAATAATTGGCTTGCTTTTGTAACGTTTGTTTTTTCTGGAAATGTGTTTTGTTTTAAAATGTTCTCTGGATCATTGCTTTTTTTTTTTGGAAAGTTCTCTCAGAAGTTTGTTATTTTGATGAAGTTTTCTCTGTTTCATTAATGTGTGGAATGCCTATGAGATGCATGGCCATTGATGGGTATCTGGATCATTGGGTATTTGAATTATCCCATTTAATTTGATCGGATTTGGATCTATTTTTCGAGCCCCACTAAATATCATGTCCATAGATTTGTATCTGATTAGAAATTAGTTCAAGTTAGATACCTGACTCGGGGTTGTAGTGAGAAATGGGCTAAGATTGGCTAGGGTGTCCCCCAAAAGCAATGCACCACAACAACGCTTGGTTGCTGTGAGAGGTTGATGAGGATGAGGACAACCAAATGCTGATGGATTAGGCTGATGCACTTGTTAAGGAGTTTTGGGATGTATTAGAGCGTGGAAAGGGGCCAAATATCTTCCACAACAGGCCGAATCTGTAGACTTATCAATGGACCATATATTGTGGCACCTGTGGTACACTTTTGGGTCCATAAAAGGGTCTTTTGGTGGCATTTAGCTTAAGTTATGAATTTATCTTATTTTTGGATGGATTTTGATTTTGATTTTTTTTTTGTTTATGTCTCGCTTGAGTAGAGAGGAGTATTTTAGCCATTTTCCTTTAAATTAAGATTGTAGGGCTGGGATTATAACACCTATCCCATAGTTTATGCCTGATGTAAAGTTTAGATTAGTGCTAGGGTTTCTCATTTGTTTTTCTTCATATAAGAACTCCAAAAAGAAAAAATGTCCGGCAATTTTTGTGACTTTTTTTTTTTTATAAAAAAAATACAAGGTTTGGGCATTAACCCTTCTCTAGGGTTTGTACAAGTGCATGTTTTCATATATGAGGCGTGTGATCTGAGTCATTAAAATTGGCGAGAGCTTTGATTATTGCATTTTTTTTTTTTTTTTGTTAAATAAAAATTAAGTGGAAGAATTTCTATTCTTAAATTGAGTGTGTTTGGGTATAATTTGGTTATAGGGTTTGATATATCTACGTGCGATTGATGAATCTCATTCATTAGCTACACTAAATTTGGTATCAGAGCTCGGGTTAATCTTGTGTAGTTAATGAGTGAGATTCATCAACAATAGGTGGTTATATTAAACCTTAGAACCAAATCATACCCAAACGCACCCAATTCAAGAATAAAGATTCTTCCACTTGAAAAGAAAGGGAAAACAATGTAATAACTAGCGAATAATCAAAACTCTCTCTAGTTTTGATGGCCCAGATCACACGACCCCCCTGTAAAAATATGCACTTGCACAAACATTAAAGAATGGTTGACGCCCAATGTTTATAGAAAAGAAAAATGTCCAAAAAGCTAATGTTATTTTTTTTTTTTTATTGAGTTTTATATGAAGGAAAACAAAAGAGAGAAGTCTTAAAACTAATCTAAGCTTTACATCAAGCATAAATTCCGGGCTAGATGTTATAATTTCAAATTTATAATATTAATTAAAGGAAAATGACTAAAACACCCCCATTTTTACTTAAGTGAGACAACTAAAATAAAAAAGAAAAAAAAATCCAAAAATAAGATAAAATTCGTAACTTTAGGTAAATACCACAAAAGACCCATTAATGGACCTAAAAGTGTACTACGGGTGCCACAATGTGTGGTCTATTGATGGGTCTATGGATTTGACGTACTATGGAAGATATTTGAGCCCCTTTCTATGCTTTAATAATCCCAAAACTCCTTAGCAAGTACATTTGCTCGATCCATCAATATTTGGTTGCCCACATCCTCATTAGAAGTAGGCATAAGCTCCCGCGCCATTCTAAACGCATATGGGTAAAGAAGCTAGTCTAGGAGAACTAGATTTGTTTTGTTACATGGAATACACTAGATACGATGAAATGAAGCAAAGTTAACGTTCAGGAGACCAGGTGGAAAGGGGGCCAAAAGTAGAGAAATTAATGGATATAAATTTTGGTATATAGGAAAGGATGATGATAGAAATGTGGTGGGGATAGTGGTAGATAAAGATTTAAAGGATACGTTGTAGATATTAGGAGAGTAAATCATAGGATTTTATTAATAGAACTTGTGTTAGGAGAGGAGATAATCAAGTTATAAGTGCATGTGCTGCAGGTTGGGCTAGAGGATAGGATCAAGAGACAAATTTGGGAGGACATGGATGGACTAATGCAAGGAATTAGAATGGAGAGAGGATATTTGTAAGAGGAGACTTAAATGGTTATATGGGAAAAGAAAGTAGAGGATATGAGAGCATATATAGAGGATATGGTTTTGTTATCCTTGATTTTGCAATGGCATTCACTCTAGCTCTAGCAAACACATACTTTAAAAAGAATGATGGACATTTGATAACTATCAAAAGTAGATCATATACAAGCCAAATAGATTTCTTTATACTTAAGAAAACAAAATGATCAATATGTAATGATTGCAAGGTTATATTAGGAGAGAGTCTAACTGTGCAACATATGTCGATGGTTATGGATGTTTTCATTAAGAGATGGAAGAAAAGGGGGTGAAATTTATAGTGTCCAAAAACTAAGTGTTGGGATTTAAAAGGAGAGAACGATGTTATTTAAAAATAAATTGATGGAAGAAGTAAAGTGGAATATCTCTGAAGAAGTAAATGTTATGTGGAATGAGATGGTTGTGTGCATTAGGAAAGTGATAAAAGATGTTTTAGGAGTATTGAGAGGAAAAGTCAATCATATAAGTAAACTCGGTGTTAGAATGATGATGCACATAAAGATATTCATGAGAAACATGCATGCTTCAAAGCCTGGCAAGGGACTAGAGATGATGAAAATTTTGAACAATTTAGAAATGCCAAAAAGACTGCTAAGAAAGTAGCAAATGAGGCTAAACTTATAAAAATGAGAAAGATGGCTTTAAACTTTTGATGATATTTACTGTAGATTGGGGCGATAAAGTGAGAAAGATGGCTTCAAACTTACAAAAATGAGAGAGGAAGGGTATGGAGTAGATCATGTTAGGTGCATTAAGAGCGATAACTAAAGGGTACTAGTAAAAGACAAATAGACAAGCGAATGGTCTTCACCATAGGTTTGTTCCCTATAGGTGAGGGTTCGATTCCCCTCCTTGTCTTTACCCGATACAAGTGTGTGATTGCGTGTATCTGCAGGGATTAGTCTCACTTCAAAAAAGAGGTGGGAACACCCTGTGTCTTCAAAAAAAAAAAAAGACAAATAGACAATGAGATCAATGATAGGTGAAGCTATTTTCAGAATTTATTAAGTGATAACCACTCTGAGAGCATAGGGATAATAGGAACCATTAACTTAAATAAAATCAGAGACTATAGATACTTCGTAGAATTATGATATCAGAAGTGAAAGAAGCTTTGAGAGAAATGAAAATAGGAAAAAAGACCTTAAACCAGATGTTATACCAATAGAGGTTTAGAAGTGCGGGAGATACTCGGTTATTTTGGTTGACAAAGTTGTTCAGCAACATTGTAAGATCGAAGAAAATGCTAAACAAATGGAGGAAAAGTACCATGGTACCTATTTATAAGAATAAAGGAGACATGCAAAGTTGCACTAATTGTCGTGGGATTAAACTTGAGCCATACTATGAAACTTTAGGAGAGAGTGATTGAACAAAGACTAAAGCATGAGATGAATGTGTCAGAAAATCAGTTTGGTTTCATGCCTAGGAGGTCTATCACTAAAACTATTTTCCTACTTAGGTAATTGATGGAGAAATATAGGGAGAAGAGGAAGGATCTCCACATGGTCTTTATTGACTTAGACAAAGCACGTGATAGGGTGCTTAAAGAGTTAATCTGGTGGGTGTTGGGAAAGAAAGGAGCCTTAAGAGGATATATTGACATGATTAAGGCTATGTATGAGGGAGCAATGACAAATGGGAAGACCATTAGTGGAGAGACAAGTGAGTTCTTAATTGCTGTCGGTTTCCTCCAGGGGTTAGCATTGAGACCCTACCTTTCTGCATTAGTTGCGGATGAATTAACGAGGCATTTGAAGGAAGAGATCCCACAGTGTATGTTGTTTGCAAATGACATAATTTTGATTGACGAGACGAGGGAGGGTGTAAACATAAAGCTAGATTTATAGAGGGATGCTTTAGAATCAAAGGATTTAAAATTAGTTGGACTAAAACAGAGTATTTAGAGTGCAATTTAAGTAATAATAGGAGCGAAAACGAGGAATTAGTTCAGATTGTTGACCAAGAAGTTTCTCCAAATACCACTTACAATGCCTTGGTTCAATAATTCATGAGAGTGGAGAGATTGAGTGAGAAGTATGTTGCCCATGGAATTCAAGCTGGGTGGAAGAAATGGAGGTCTGCCTTTGGAGTATTATGTGATTGTGTGTACCACTCAAACTAAAGGGAAATTTTATGAGATAGCTATTAGACCAGGCATGCTGTATGGGGCAACATGTTGGGCAGTTAAAGAACGCGTTCATAGGATGAGTGTGGTTGAAATGAGGATGTTGAGATGGATGAGTGGAACACGAGGATAGAATTAGAAATGAATGCATTTGAGGGAACTTAGGAGCAACACCAATAGGTAACAAGATGAGGGAAAGTAAACTTAGATGGTTTAGTCATGTGCAATGTAGATTAAGAGACTGCTTTGATTAGGAGTGAGTTGGTACAAGTCGAAGGCCCTTGAAGGGCAAGGGGAAGGCCCATAAGGATGTGGATGTAGTAAGAAAAGACTCGATGACCTATGGTCTAATTGAAGGTCTGGCCTTGATGGAGTGGAATGGCGGAACATGACTCTTGTAGCTGATCCCAATTAATTGGGATAAGGCTTAGACGGTGATGATTCTTTATTTAATTATATTTATTATTTAAAAACCATACGGAAGGCATGTTTCTAATAGGGATCAGAATTTGGAGTCCAGCTTGAACTTCGAGTCTGGAATTTATTCTAGATCCCATTCTGCATCCAACCCCCATTGCGGATCCTAATTTTTGCTTGAAATTAGATCCAACAGGATCTGATCAGATTCCTGAGTCGTATCAGATTTGGATCTTGTGCCTCATATATGGTACTTCTCTCTGAACTTTGCTGGGTCTAGAATCTAGATACAAGTACCCTAGTATCCGATCAAACCCTATGCTTTTCTTTTGAGCTTTTCCTGTCAAGTGTTTAAGGATAAAGGTTTTCATTATGTGAGATGGTGGAGGGGGCATTATGTTTACAATTTAGATCTACAAAGCATAGGCCCCAATTGTACAGAGTACTAGGCTTCAGCAAAAGTGAAAGACCCCACTATTCGTCTGAGAAGGTCATAAATTTGCACCATCCATGGTTGAAACAGTATCACAGCCATATCAATAGTTTCCGATTTGTCCAGCACTAGATGATGAAGAAGATCTTGCATCATGTTTTGATGTTGTCCAACTCCTCTTTTTAGAGCTATGGTGTCTTGCTTATTTGGTTTGCTTTTGTATTGATTTATGTCCAGTAGGTTCTTTTGTTTTTTGATTTTTTTTTTTTAAATACAATCTTAGCTTAGTTTTTCTTTCTTATTCTTCTTTTGCCAGATGAATCTATATAATAATTGCCTTTCTCCTATTTATGTTTTCGTAAACATGCATACAGAAGTACAGGCATTCCAACATGGACTTCAAGACCACATAACCAAAGGTAATCTAACGGTCATTCCTAGTAGGACTTGTATAGTATCGATAGACATTTCTGCACTGCTTTAACTTCCATCAGCATCTTTTGATGTCTGCATGTAACAGTTTGTGCTTTGACTGTTTTCATTCTTTTGTATTTTATATGGATTCCATAAAAAAGAGGTCATGAGCATGAATACTGATGCATGCCGAACAAAGTGAAACAAGTGAAACCTGGACAAGTTGGTCCTACCATCCTGCTGTCCATAACTATTTGCTACTGTTTGAACTTGCCTAGTATATCTTTTGCATGCGTTAAACGAACTTTCTTGTATTTCATTCACCTGGCTTTTTTGTTGGCAGCTAGTTATTAGGATTAGTTGTGACCTGTTAAGTGATGAACGTGAGAAGTGCTAAAACTTGATCTTGAAAATGGAAGCTTTCACAGAAGTATTCTTCAGGTTTCCCTCCAGTGATCATCTACTTGATTTGGAACCACAAAAAAACCAGTCATGTATGTAACTCACAGGCTTCACTGTGGAGGGGCATATACAAGCACCAGATGGGTTAAAAATAACCATATGCCCCTCAGATCATAGGACATGGCGATAAAAGTGGAGGTAATGAACAATTGCTGGGCAGAGAATTTGTATTGTAATGTTCAGGTTTTCAGTCTGTACTAGGGGGATCCATCGTCCAGTGATCCTAGCTATTGATATGATTTGCCAAACCAGTCACCATGGATGGCCCATGCTCTAAAATCCTCGCATGAGGGGATTCTAGCTTTATAATATTTGGTCTTTCTTTAGTTGAATGAGAACTGTTGCTGTATTTTCTTTCATTACCCTCTATTCCTTGCGCACCTATTGAGGGTTAAGGTTTTTCCACCTGGGAGCCACAATCAACCACAATCAATACCTTCTTATCAATGGGTTTGGATCATTGAACCATGGGTCCTACTTGTACAAACAGAAAGCCCACATAGTATTGTACAAACATCCGGCCTGAGCATTGTATAAATCCTCATGAGAGCATTGGGAGTAGGGAAACTAGCACGGAAAGTATCTGGAATAGCAAAACCAGGACTACCATTTACGGTAGAAGTTGGGTGGGTGCCCATCAGTACGGTTAAATTTCCTTTTAATTGGGGGAAAATGAATTTCTACCTCTTGGCATCCTTTAATTCATGTGGAAACTTCTAATCTCTCATATCAGCAGTAAATCAATGTTATGGTGGGCTTCAGCCATCTAACACATCTTTACTATGTTATACAAAAAAGTCAATTTGGTGGCCCGGGGGAAGGCATATGGAAGCAAAGTCAATGGTTTTGTTTCAGAAGGTTGACAGACATCTAATATATCCATTTTGTTCTGCAATGGCGGTAAATTTTATAGGGATGTGATGATCTCTTGGTTAGAATTGTCAAGTATGATACGTGAAATGGATCTCCGCTCGGTAGCGACATGCCAGCAGGTCCCTAGCCCAGGAAGGGCCAGTTTAGTGGCCAAAATAGATGATGCCCACATCAGATGAAATCCATTGTGTTGCTGCTTTTCTCCTGTTTTCTTGAATAAAAGAGTGACATTTTTCAAAGTAGTTTGGCCTGACAAATTTATGTGAAGTTCACAAAAAATTTCTTGCTGACATGGCTGTACAGCCCGACAACTGGCAGCACATGTTTATATGGTTACATATCATTTCCCTTGTTTAACACTCATCCTAAAGTTTGGAGTTGAGGTCAGGTGGGCATCCGATTGGCAAACTTGTGGCGAGCATTTGATAGGAATTCTTGCTTGTAGTTTTGATTGGCACTTATAGTTTTGATTGGCGAAATAGGATTTGCAAGACTGACCACAAATCCTAAGACAAGACTGTGTTGATGATAGAAACTATTTCTGACTTATCCTGTTGGTACCTTTAAGATCTAATGTGTTGCAGCTTCATGTAACCGATTTTTCTTTATTTCCACTGTTATCCTCAATTTAGTAAAATTTCACCTGTACTTTTCTCCATTCAAAAGAAAAAGGAACCTATTCTAATCCTGAGGATTGCATTGGTTCTCATCCCAACCATCCATTGATATAATATTGACAAGGAGTGAAATCGTGCTTCCTGCTTAGTGGTTTGCTTGGAGCTGCCCCTCCATGACCTTGCTCTGCTCGCTTGCTCTTTGGGGCATGCATGTAATAGGTGGGCTGAGATTTGTTACCAGGTAGGACCTTATTGGCATATAGTGGTGTCAATCTGAGCATCTGCCATCGTCGGTTCCAAAACTCGGGCAAAAGAGGTGGGTTGATATTTGGTGGCCAGTCGATTATGGAACTTCTGCCAATCTACCATTTAAAGCCAACCCAAATTTATTGGGGAAAGGCTAAGATAATGATGATGATCCTTGAGTTTGCATCTGGCTTCTTGTGTGGGCTGGTTATTGAAGGCTCTTACTTCGGGGAAGACTTGGGATAAGTCTTGATGATGCGTGACGTACTGGCTTTACTCGTCTGAACCAACTATGATGTAATACAGAAAAGAAAAAAAGAAGAAAAAAAGAAAGAGAGGAAGAAAGGAAGAAAGAAAAAAGAAAAAAGAAAAAGAATGATGACTATCGTTGAGTGATCTTTTTCCTGTTGTCTTTGCAGCGAAAGTGGTTCTAGATGAACTTGAACGCCTCACGGAGGATGTGATTGGTATCATGGAGGCTGCCAATGGAAATATTCTAGATATTGTGGGTAACCTTTCTGGCGATCGCTTGGTACATCACACAACTTGTTTTGAAAAGGTTAGAGGGTTCAGCTCTATATGTTTCTTTTCTCTGCCTCTGCTTGTTGTTTTCAGTATTGCTTGTTCATTTCTTGCTTTTGATCACTTGGGCTGTGTTTTGGATGCACAAGAGATTTGAATTGTTGACTTTCAGTTAAATGACAAAAGCTAACATGTTTTGCTCACTAACTGCAATTATGTTTCTGTAAGTACCACTTGAAAGTAATGTAATTGCATTTTGGATTTTGAGACTTGACTTGCAGCGAGGAAACTACAATTTGGTTGTTCTTGCATTATTAGACTGGTAACTGCAATTCAGTTTGACTGTGCATCCAAACACACCCTTAGGCTGCATTGGATGCTGATTGAATTGAACTGCACTAATTCAATTGAATAAAGTTGGAATGGTTGAAATGCGGCTCGCCCAACTCCAATCATAATGAGGGCTTAGCTCCTAAATAGCAATCTGCTTTGCTTCAAGTCCAACTTGAAGTGCATTTAGTCATTGTCATCATCACCATTATCTAAGCGTTATCCCAATTAATGGGGTTAGCTACGTGAATTGTGTTTCGCCATTCGATTTTTTAAATATCACATTTTAGGATTCATGAAAAAAGTTGTGGCAAAAGTTTCACGCTGGATGCCAGCCTGATGCAACTCTCCTCCATCCAGGCTTAGGACTGACAACGAGAGCACAAAGCTCCCTTTGCTGTTATTTGTTGTGGCATATGAGTGCCAATGATGATCCTCCAGTGTAAGAGGTCTCTCCCTAATCCATCCTAAAAGGAGACTTAAAGAGTCAACACACGCACCCTAGAATAGGGCAAGGGTGTGTAAAAGGAGAGACATCTAATTGGAGGAGAGAAATGTTGATAGGTTTTTCGAAATGCATCGGAAAGTAGAAGTTTTCAAAAATCAGGTTTTAGATATTACGACTGTATGGATTCCAACTCAGATATTCTCAGAAAAGGAAAACGCAAATTTAATGGTTAGGATTTACTTGATCAATGCCGCCAATGAATCATGGATTTTGTTCATGCCGTTCCTTCAACTAGAAGGTCTCTCCTTGATCTATCCCAAATGAAGAAGAGGGTAGAGAGCTAACATGTGAACCTTGGAGCAAGGCCAAGGAGATGCTTTGAGCCATTTGTGTAGGTGGACTCCACACGTGTGGAATGTGGGATGGATGGAAGGAGGGAGAGATGGAATCTCTCTCTCTCTCTCTCTCTCTCTCTCTCGGCAGGTGACGCCCACGGGGTGCGGACGTCCAAGGCTTTGTCTGTTTTTCTTCCTTAGAGATATGATCTATATAAGGAGTCAAGGTTTCAGGGAGACATCAATTATGGTACTCCAACCTTCCATATGCCCTACTATAATTGAAGTTTGTGATCCTGCCTTAATCATGTCCTTATTTGGTCAAATTTCTCCATTGTTATGGCCATCCACCATTGACCCAATGCCCATGCAAATCAAGTTCACAAGTTCTTAGGAAACTAGTGGATCCCTTGTTGGCCCATGTGAGCTTCAATTGGACCTTGATGGATGCGCTCAGCTACACTCACTTTTGTTGACCATACGATGACCTCGTAAAGCGAGTTAAAGCATATGTGATCAAGTCCTTTTAAAAAAAAAAAAATTTATTTTTTATTTTTATACATACACACACACACACCCCCGCACACTCACGCCGTAGTGGGATTTCACCATGGATACTCGAACGCTTGACCGGGTGTTGAAACTCCTGAGAGTCTTACCACCGGAGCAAGAGTAAGGATCCTTGGGTGTAAGGATCAATCAAATCTAGTGTATTCTTAAGTCAATCCAGGTATGATGGGCCTTTCAATCTAAGTACTTGAACTTGATCCACCAATGTAAGCGTTCAACATGTCTAACACCATGAGCATATTCCCATGGCGCGTGCGTGCACACACACACACACTCCTATGTGGGTGTCGCGCCCCGAAATTTGGTGCCCGAGTTGGCCAGACCCGACTCCGAATCCCAGATTGTGATTAAATTTTTAAATATTCTCAACCATAAATTAAATAAAAACTACATCAAATATTCATCCAATACAACGTTTAAACTTACTTTTGAGTTTCTCACTGTACATTTTTATTTTAAACACAAATATAAAAGATCACAATGACTAGACAGGTGGTTAGATCGTCGCTCCGCTTCGCCCCTGACTAATCTCTGTGCCCTGAAACACTGTTAATATGGGTGTGAGCATAACAGCTCGTGGGATCATATCCAACCCAAGTATGAAATTTGTATAATTATACAAAATGTACAAATAATGAAAATAATTTGTTTAAAGCTTAAAACATGAATTGAAGTATTGAATGTTAAAAGATGAGATGAATGCAATCATGGAATCGAAATGATGCTCCGAATGTCAAACTTTCCATGAATTATATAAATAATAAAATTAAATAACCATCATCTTTTACAACACTGTACCCAAGTGGATGACCACGTCGCATTAACGCCCATGCACTAGTACCTTGAGGTGAGGGATCCATTTATACATTAGCCAATCAGACTACTGTTCAGTTGTACCTCTGGCATATGTCTGCACACACAATTATACTCATACGTCGTACACAAAGGAGACTCCAAAGGATCCAGTGGGTTCTAGGGTCTTTTACCCAAGGGTCACAATCGCTCTACTTGCTCGCTTTAGGGTCTTCTACCAAAGGGATACAATCGCTCTACTTGGTGGCTTTAGGGACTTTCACCCGAGGGACACAATCGCCCTACTTGCTTATGCCTTTTAGGGACATTTGCATTCCAACATTAATTCTTAATTAAAAATAAATATGCACAAAATATGAGTAATCACCATCGATTCAAATCAAATTGATTAAATATACGATTTACTGCAGGTTATATACAAACTACATAACTACATCACATATTCTTCGTCATTCTCAAATTATGCATAAAAGTCGTTATAAGGTTCAATAGCTATTAAACCAG
This sequence comes from Magnolia sinica, assembly GCF_029962835.1. NCBI lineage: Eukaryota > Viridiplantae > Streptophyta > Magnoliopsida > Magnoliales > Magnoliaceae > Magnolia > Magnolia sinica. Next base: position 65,263,059 of record NC_080588.1, read on the forward strand.
TAATTATTTTAATTAAATAATTAAAATCCTCGATTATAAATTGAGAATAATTTTTTTTATATAGCTTAATAATTAATTTATCAAAATTACAATTTTATTTAAATTCAAATTAAAATTTCTTTATGAAATTGTAAATCAGTAAAGTGCAGAAACTCCTAAAATTAACCATGTTAAATCCCAAATTAAATCAAATAATTTAATGTATGATTTAAATTTAGTAATTCTAATTTAATTAATTTAGTAATATATGAATAAAATATGAATATTTTATAATAATTCTTTACTTATAATAAATTAAGGGAAAATATCTTCTAAACATATTAATCAGATTCAAACCCTACTAGTTGAATCTAAGAAAGATATTAATAAATATTAATTCAATCTCATCTATTAGTACACTTTCATCTATTAGGATTCGGTAAGTACATATATTGAAAATCTATATTAATCAATAATTTTCAAGATTTAAAATTCGGTTGATTAAATCTCAATTTATTAAAATTAGAATAAATAATTATCTGTCTTGTTTATTTAGAATTAATTTTAGAATTTAATTTTTTTCAATCGAAATTAATTATATAATCCCTAAAATTCAAAATCAAACTCGAAAGTTCATAATCTAATTAAAATACTAATAATCAAACTAAAGTGGATTTAAGTTTAAATTAGTTAATCATACATTAATATTCCTAAACTGAAATTTTACTTGATTTATGTTTAACTAAAGCTAAATAAGATATTTAAAATTATTAAATTTAGACTTTAATTATTATTAAATTTTGCCTAATATTATAAATATTATTATTTTTAATTAGTATGAATTATTTTGATATATTATTTCTAATTAGTCTTGAATAATAATAAAAATTTCTAAAATTTATAATTTAAGTCAATGTACATAATTATATCAGTAAAATTAATTTAAAATATAACCAAAGTAGGATTCAGAATAATTTCAAATTTAATTCCTACATAATTCAAATAATTTAAAAATTATAATTTTTATTAAATTTAGTAATTTAGAATTCTAATTTACACACACACACACACACACACACACACTCTCTCTCTCTCTCTCTCTCTCTCTCTAATCTTATTGAACATTTTTTTCTACAAATATTCCATGAATAAAAATATCAACAATAAACAATAATTTGTTACAAAATTCAATTTAAATAAAATTAACTATAATGATAAAAATAATAATTTAATAACAACAATTATAAAAATTTCAGACTAGAGATGGATCACCCACCTTGATAAAATCTTGATGAAGATTTTTTTTTCTCATTTTAAAAAAATTTATTTTTCCTTACACTTTCCATTTTCATATGCCTATACCACTCTATTTATATTAGAGGGTCCCATCATATGTAAAACACACATGTGGGAAAAAAATAAAATAAAATAAAATGTTAACTTTAAATGGCATCTCATGGAAGTGAAACACCCATAATTTAGTGATGGGGACATCACATGTACACGCACGCCCCCCTATGCACGTACGCAAGGAGGGCCCCACGATTACGACAGCCAGGGAGGGCCTCCTAGTTAGAGGACTGCGTTTTGGTTCGTTGGAGTGGACCCGATAGCCATGTAAAGCCCACCATGGACTCTCATGATTGTGACCCACTATCCTAATTAATCTCGTATTTTAGGTTTTGCTTATTATTGTTAGTACAAATATCATGGATGGGTCCTTGCTCTTGCTCCGGTGGTACTCTTAGAAGTTTCAACACCTGGTCAGGGTTCGAGTACCCATAGGTGGTGAAATCCCACTATGGCGTGTGTGGGGGTGTGTTAAAAAAAAAAAAAAAACAAGTATCATGGATGGTTTAGATTACTTTGATTACTTTGATTAGTTATTATTTTTTATTACTTCATCACCAAGTAATAGGTTGTGCACATGGCGCGAGTTTTGGGTATGGGGTTTTATTATAAATAGGCACCCCTTGTAGTCTTTTTGATTGATTGAATATTAATAAAAATTCATGCATTTTTTCTACAAGTATCATGGACGGGTCCTTGCTCTTGCTCCGGTGGTAGACTCTCAGAAGTTTCAACACCTGGTCAGGGTTCGAGTACCCATAGGTGGTGAAATCCCACTACGGCGTGAGTGTGTGGGGGTGTGTTAAAAAAAAAAAAAAAACAAGTATCATGGATGGTTTAGATTACTTTGATTACTTTGATTAGTTATTATTTTTTATTACTTCATCACCAAGTAATAGGTTGCGCACATGGCGCGAGTTTTGGGTGTGGGGTTTTATTATAAATAGGCACCCCTTGTAGTCTTTTTGATTGATTGAATATTAATAAAAATTCATGCATTTTTTCTACTCCTCTGAGCTTCTGAGTTGTGGAAATCCAATTGGGTGTGAAACCCTGCCTTCCTCGAAGGGCTGATTATCGTGGTGCGAAGCCACATTTATCTCGATTCGCCCCCACCTTTTACCATCTACAAATCTCTTCTCCTACAACCATCTATGCCCCAAATCTCTCCTTTATTGCAGCAGTTTTTCTCTCTATAGCAGAATTCCAGAATCTGGCCCTGCAGGAGGGCTGAAACTTCGGCGGAGCACCACGCACAGACGGTACATCAGATCGGCTTGAAAATTGGAGGTTTTGGAGCCCACCCCTGGCCGACCAGACCTTTGAAGTCGGTTTCCGGGTCTGGAGCCCACATGCACGTGCGACTAGGCCCCTGCGCACGTGCGTCAGGTCTGGCCCGCTGTCCACGCGCGTGGATTGTCGCTAGGTTCCATTATTTTCCTCTCATTCTTCTCATGCTTATTTTCCGTAACCCTAACCCTAGATTGCATTAATCCCAATTTATTTACCCCCTTTCCTAACCTTAGGGTTCCCTAGAAGTGGAACCTGTGAATACTTTGGATTGGGGACATTTCTGTGCATGTGTGGATGAATATACCTCCCTTTGAGCATTGTTTGGTCCATAATTTTTTTTGAGATCCAGCCCTAACATGTGTAGGCCTGGACCCGCATAGATTTCCCTTGCTTGAATGTTTGAACTTTTGTGTGGGATGTGGAATTTTTATTTGATTGTTTTTGAATTAGTATGATCTAAAGTTTGAGATCTTGCATATCATATTTAATTTTCATGTCTTGTGTCATTTAGTTCCATTTATTATGAAAAGTACATCGCGTGTGTATAGGAAGTCATGCATGTGTTGGGTGGTTGTGCATGTGGTGCATGGTTATACATGTGCATGGTTGTGCATGTGGGAGCAGTGTATACATGGGCGTACATGTAGAATCACTAATGTATAATGGATGGTTGATCAGGTGGGTAGGTTGATGGGTCAAATAGATGGATGAATTTAGGTGGTGAATGACTAATTGAGAAGTTCTTTGGACTGTGTTGATTTATATATGAATTTAACGATTTTATTTTGTTGGTTTAAGTTAACAAATGAGTGGTCGACTGATCTTATAATAAAACTTGGACGATTTGAAATTATTGGTTTGGTCATTGTGATGGGTGGTCTAGATTAGTGATCCCTGATGATAGTCACATACTTTATGTTTTCTAAATCCAACACTCACGTGCTAGTAACTTTACTATGAATTAATATATTTATATTTTATTAAAAATTAAAAATATTTAAAACATGCTATTATTACTTTAAAATGTTAGAATTTAAATAGGCATGCTACACACGTTTATAATATATTACATTAGAGAGTTATACCATACATGGATGGACGGTTGAGATGTTTTGAAAATAAGATCTAGGTGGACCATGTGGTACCTCAATGAGCAGAGAGGTCGATTTACGGTTGATTTTATGAATTGGTTATCTGATTATGAGATATGAGGCGCCGGATTTACAATTATACGTATGGATGTATCGATAGTTTTGTCCTCTTCTAAAATTATGCGTTTACCACCAAAATATGTCTTGTGGACCTCTAAAACATGTTAAACTATGTTCCAATGTAAGAAGTACTTTAGTAAATTTGTCGAGAGAAATATGAGAATCTTCACAGTGATTTTTGTTTGATTTCTGGGTGCCCAATTGGCAGATCCAGGTATGATGTGTGGTTGAATGATAAGATATATGTGAAATAATTAAATGATTAAGAATCTAATCCTTTATACAAGTTAATGTACGGTTACTTTCATATTTAGATAGGTGCAAGATGGGTTTTTAGTTGATCAGATGGATCGTCGAATAAACAGCTTATATGATTAAACTACAATCCTGAAAATGGATGGATGAGTGGGTGACCACATGCCCTATATGACGTATGAACGATTGAATTTAGTGCATGTTTCACAGTTAGATTTGAGCTAACGAATGAACGGTTGATCTTAGGTATATGTGTACACACACATATACACACACACATGCACACACACATATGCGCGCGCACACACACACACACACACACACACACACACACACTAAAACCATACAAATTATCAATCACAGTAAATTAATCAATCACACATATCACAACTTGCATACTTTATGTGCACATGCATGCATGAATGCATGAATAAATGAAAGGATTATGCATGGATGTTTAGATGCATGCAAATGTGCATGTATGCATATGCATGCAAGTGCACCAAAATCTCAGGTCATTACAGTGGGGTAAGGCAAAAGCACATCGATTCATTGTCATACTTTATAGTGGAGACCTTCTACCCTAATAGTAACCATTGGTCTATCCAACAACCTGCTAAGTGGTCATGGCATGATAAGGTACTGAGATCCATGTCCCTAAAGTCCCATGGCCAGTACCATTTTGTCCAATCTCAAGTTCCCAAGGACAATTAGAGGAATCCCTCTCCTTTAACCCATGTTCCATATGTTTAAGGTATTTTCATATATTTACTATGTCATTATAACTTGTCCATCTAGGACCAATGGTCATTATGATCTACGGACAAGATTGCCAGCATTACATCCATGCCATCAATGGATCGGTTTCACATTGGTTTTGTAGGGCACTACAATGCTATCAATGGATTGGATTCACATTGGTTTTCTAGGGCACTAAAATAGATGTACTACTCTTCTTCTTCTTCTTCCTCCTCCTCCTCCTCCTCTCCCCCCTCCTCGTCGTCCTCCTCCCCTCAAATGCAAGTGTCCGCAAGTGTCCAAAGGTTCTAATAACAAGATCCTATATCCATGAACACCTACTCTATGTGGGTTAGGGTGTGAGGTAGGGCAAAGCCACCAACTTGTCTTGGAGCTTGACCTTCCATCTGAACTCATCATCAATCCCCTCACACATGATGATTACCTAAGAATAACAATAGGCTCGTCCTAGAAGCTGCTAGGTGGTCATAGACATATGGGGTACTGAGATCCATGGAACGCAACTCTCCCTTGGCTGATGGCTGTTGCACCCAAACTCATGTTCCCAAGGACAACAGAGGAAACCCTCTCCCTTAACCCATGAATACATGTAGGATTAAAGGTAAACCTACATATTAATTATGACATTAATAATATGTCCACAAAGGACCCATGGTTCTCATGATCAACATTGGCTTTCTAGGGCACATGACGCGGCCAAACTCCCAGTTGCCCCAAAGCCAACCACCCTCAAGTGTTACCTCTACCCAAATGCTAAAGAGGACTCCACATAGCAGCAACAGCACGAAGGATCATTACTGGTAAGATGTGAGTATATATGTTCTCGCATGGAAGTCCATAGAAATGCTCTTATGGTAATTAACAGTCTGCATGTACAATCCATTCATGGTATAGGATTCTACAGAATGTCTGCAGTTTCTTCATCATGACTTTAAATGGCCACGACTACATTTTGGTCATTTCCTCTACAATTAATTAATTAATTTTTCTCTACAATTAATTGATGTATTGTGATTCCATCCAACTAAGCATCCAAACAAACTCTTAGTCATTCATGCACATTCAAATTCACTTCATTTATCTATCCTTAACACTGTGGCTTTATAAATTTATGTTAATTTAGAAAATGACCAGATGAGACTGCTGCTAATGCTACAAATGATGTTTTCTCAGGGGGAGACCGAAACAGGCTGCCGTCGGGGCTTACGAATTTCAGAGTATGCAATCACAATGAGAATAATTTACAACATGATGAAGCGTGACTGTGAAATGCAGGTATGGTGGGGTCCTTCCTTGAAGGTGGGTTTGGGATCATATTAAATTCCCATGGGCAGAATGGCCATTGTGCTGGTTCCTACAAGGAATGCGCTCAGTTGCCATATGGGCTGTTTGAATTGAGAAAGCCCGTTCCGCTCGATGCCATATGATCTTTTCGCAGTTCTCAATTCCCACGCGCGCCACAAGCCACCTAAGGCCTATTCGAGTGCTTTCCAAACAGGCCGTTGTATCCCACATCTGAAGCTTTCTAATCTAACTAAATCTAACATGCAATGCAGGAAAAAATTGTTACATCTCTCGATTATAGCTCATCATCTGAACACCTGGAAAACTACTGCCTGATGTGGGATTTGCGGCCGTTCATAGATGATGACATCATGCATCAAGCTTGGGGATATATTCCATAAGTGCGACTGGTCATGAGAAGCAATTCAATTTTTGTAGGAAAAGGTGATGCCAGCTGTCATTCCATTAAGGCACGAAGCTGGATTAAATTTTGATAAATTCAAATTGTAATCAGAAACTAATTTCACAAGGATTGCAATTTGACAATGGACATTTTGTGTCCACTGCATCATGAAACTTGTACTCTGACGGCCGTGTTCGGTGGGAACCTATGGTCCTACCCTAGTGTATGTTGTGTTTGACTGTGTTTGGTTCCAGATTCCAGATTCATGCTCTTTTATTTTTTTTATGCCACTTTCACAACATGGGCAGGAATATGATTCCATCTTATCCTATTTGCATCCACATGCTGCCTAAAAGATGCATGTTCTCCAAATGCAAATTATTGAAGTGAATGTGTTCACGGAGCGTGATTCCGACCGCTCATTAGTTGATTCGAGCACATGGTCTCACATGTCGACGGCGTGTGGTCATGCAATTTTAACAGAAAAGGTTGTTGTGGTGTGTCTGCTATGAGCGGTCTGGATCATCGTACTGGAGGCCATTATACACTGAAGGTGGGCTGGGCATTGTAAATTGCTTGTCAGATGGATCCAATGCACGATTGTGATTGTGCCGTTCAAGGGCTGCGCATCATGCAATTTGACTGTCGCAATTTTTGGCCCATTGCCAATCGAGGGTGGGGCCCATTAGACGAATTCTTTAAATTTGCTCTATATGCTGCATCTGTACGGATGCGAATGCAAGCATGCTATAATCCTATCGCTCTCCTCTGAATGCTCCGGTGAGTCGAGTGTATGATACACGTCCGCAAATCAGGCAGGTTGAACTTGGATAACTAAACAAAGGGCGGTTGGAGAAAAAAAAAGTCCAATGGTTAAAACTCAACATACGTGTGTGGATCATTTGATGAGCGTGCTACCCTGATTTTTGACATATGTCATGTTCGTAGTGCACCCTACTTGATGAACGGCGTAGATCACTGAATCACGACCGAAGGATGACAAAATACTTCTGGCAGTGTGGTGGGGCAATACTCGCACATTAACTTGTGTACAAGGCAAACTTGCACGTCAATCAAAGTGCCCAAAATTTAGACAGCTTATAATTAATTTATCAAACGTCATGTTTGTATACTTGAATAGATCCAGGTTATGTGAATATAATTTCTCGACCGGTAAGCTGTGTGCGTCCGCATATATGTAATCCAAGCCGTTGTGTGGCCCAATGATTTGTGGACAACCACCGGCCTCTCCCAAGCCTTAACATCTACATCTCTTACCTGGCCATTTGTTTCGACGACCCATTACAATGGCACACGGTGACTCGCGCGTGTATCGTAACGAGCGGACCATCTTATTTTTGCTTCCCTGGTGGGACAATCTAATAAAAGCTCGATCCCCGCACAAGTGTGGCACGGAGGCATGTTAATCGCGGTATCCGTTCCAACGTGGACCACGTTATCCATCCTTGGTGATTTGATTTCTGACAGCCCAGGTTCCTCAGGGAAGCGAATGTTCGTCATCCGCCCCACATGGTGACGGCCACGGATCTTGTACACGCGAGCCAAAAGTTTAGCACGTGTGGCGTGATTCTCCTTCAATCTACCCGCGCGCGAATCGCCAGAGCATTCGTTGCTTCTTAAAATACGTCCGCGGTCATATGCGCGCTCGTCTCCGGTACTGAGCGAGAGAGAAGCGAAGCAGAGGCCGAAAGAGAGGGGGGAGAGAGATTTTAGGGTTAGGGTTTCCATCCCTTGTTATTCCATCTATCGTTGTGTAGAAATGGAGGGCTGGGATCCGAACACGAAGTCGACTCTGACTCAGATCCCGTTGCTCTCCACCAGAGCTGGCCCACGAGATGGGCCGGCGTGGACACAGCGTCTCAAAGAGGAGTACAAATCCCTCATCGCGTACACCTCCATGAACAAATCCAACGATAACGATTGGTTTCGGATATCGGCCGCCAACCCCGAGGGCACGCGGTGGACCGGCAGGTGCTGGTACGTCCACAACCTCCTTAAATACGAATTCGACCTCCAATTCGACATCCCTGTCACCTACCCGGCAACCGCCCCCGAGATCGAGCTGCCCCAGCTTGATGGAAAGACCCACAAGGTCAATTTGGTTATTTTTCACCTAATGCTTCCTCTCACCTTATTCTGATATGTTTATTTGATTTATTGTGTTTTTTTTTTTTTTTTTTTTTTTTCTAATTTTTCGATTTTTGTTTTTGGAGGTTTGCAGATGTATAGAGGAGGGAAGATTTGCTTGACGGTGCATTTCAAGCCATTGTGGGCGAAGAATTGGTATGCTATTCTTGGTCTTTGGGTTTAAGGTTTTTAGGGTTTTGTGTTTTTTTTAGGAATCTTAGTGTTTGTGCTTTTTTCTTTGGATTTGAATTGGGTTTTGTGCTACACATGTTCTGGGGGTTGTAGAAAATGTAAATATCGGTTTGCATGCAGTTGATCCAATCAAAGCGGATCTTATTAGCCCAATCCATTTCGTTTTGAGTGGAAGGAAAGGGATTGGAGAAAGTACTGCTTTTTAATGTCTCTCGATAATTTTGGTTCAAATCTTTATCGAGATTCTATCCAGGCAAAAGAAAAAAAAGAAAAAAAAAAAAGACCCCGGGGTTCAACTCCTTTCCAAACAGACCCTCTATTCATTTATCCAGGTTTGTCTTTTAGAGTTTGAGAATCTGGAGTCTGTTAATTTCATTGATTAAAATTTTCCTGATAATTAAGTATTTCAAAGATTTAGGGTTTTCTTAGAAGAGATGCTCCTTTGTTTTCCCTCTCCATAATTTCATGCCTTGCAGCAATCTCCATGGCAAATGAGGTCCACCATTTTTGTGTGTGTGTGGTCCTGTGGCCCTTACTATGTTTTGCAAATGGACTGTCAAATGTTTCAACTCTCTGTTTGGCTGCATCTGATTAATATTAGATGCATCTATAGAAAAAGTTAGAAGAAATAGTGTGCCAATCTCTTGATGGAAAATAAGCTACTTATCGAACTGGTGGTTTGACTCAAGCTACATGATGCATAGTTAGTGAAATGCCATATGGTAAAAAAAGATGGATAGATAGTACACAGCTATATTTCCCAAATTTAAAGTAATTCCTATTCATTCTATTGTAGCTGAGTGAATTGCTGGTTCAATGTTTCACATCTTGATGCAACTATGGGCAAAAAAAAGTGAGCACAACCATTCATCAGGCCTTTAGAGAGATTCAAATTAATTCTGATTGATTCGACTGTAGGTCTCTAGCTAATGCATCACATCTGTCGATCGTGTAGGCTGTGGGGTCCTCTTTTACCCCATTTTTTGGATTAGATCTTAATGCAAATCCCGAAAGGGGAAGCAAATAAATCAATAAGAAAAGAAAGAGATTGCGGGAAATACCCAACAATCATTTAGCCGAATGCTAGAGATCACGAATGCAAGACCGTGAGAAAGCTCAACAATCCTCTAATCTTGACCTAGAGATTTGAAATAAAAATATGAAAGAAAGAGGAAATTTCCTAATCCAGAGATTTTGAAATAAAAGGAAAGTAGTGATGGGCTAAAAAGGGAAAGCGGTCATTTTCTTGTACACACGTGTGGAGCGTGCATGCCTTTTCTTCAAATCTTGATCAATCGGCTTGTGTGCCCATTTGGTTACATCAATTTCACTCGGCTTTGAAAGCAACTCGTCCTTGAGTTTAAATTGAATCATAATCTCCTGCAAAGATCCTCATTTGTAGCACATCTTCTTCAGCTTTGCTGGTAGTTGATGGTGGAGACCTACATGCCTAACGGCTAGCTGGTGCTTAATATGGTATTGAAACACGAACCATCTTTTCAAAGGCTTCTTGTTGGTCCTCCACATTCTAGACGTTGATTGTGGCCTCTTCGTCATAGTCTGCTTTCAATTTACATACCTTCATTAATGTTGAGATGGTACTATTGTGTTGACCTCTATGGAGTTTGCTAATATGACTGGAGCACTATCCATCTCTTTGACTATTGGATCGTCCATATCTATTAAACTTTCAGTCTCTTCAATTGGATCATCCATCAAATGATCTTTGGTTTTACTTGAATTTCCTCTGATCTGGCCATTGATCTATCAACCAATCCAAAGAGGGATTTCTTTTGGGTTGCCACACTATCTATAATCGCATCATTCCTTGGAATGCTAAATAAAATGGATTGAAGCCCATAAAATTTTTCCCGTTCAATTAAGGGCTCAAAGTAAGCTCTCACAAACTCCTTGAGTTCCTTGAAGTCATCTGCAATATCTTCCTTGAATGCTTTTATCTCATTCTTGGCCTCCTGCAATTTCTCCTTCGACCTCTTTTGAATATTCTTAGGCTTCAGTGATATTTCCGTGCAATGAGATGCTTTTGAGTAGCCAAAATGTAGTTGTCGTTGCTCATAATATCTGGAGGGCCATTGAAAAGAATCTCTAGAAGATCCATATGAAGATGGGTGAGACTCGAGACGATAGGGGTGATAATCGTGATGGTCAGAAGGAGTCGGATAAGAAGAATGAGAAAGATATGGACAGGTAGGAAAGTCTAGATGGGGATAATTGTACGAGGCGTATGGACATCTTCCTATCCATGATATCTCCAAACAAGAACATAGGCTGGCTATAGGCTTGGATTCTAGATCTATGGTTGTGTTTTTTTTGTTTTTTTGGCAAGGAAAAGAGGAAGGGCAAGGAATTGATGGGTGTGGGATAGGGTATAGGTTGTTTACTAGTGGAATTTGGGACAAAGATAAGGTGACAATTTAGGTGAGATGGATGTGGAGACAAAAATTGAGGAAAAGAAGAAGATGGAGAAAAGTGAAAGAGAAAAGAGGAGAAATCCCAAGAGCAGAACTTTGATATCAATTTAATGCAAACCTTAAAAGTGGTAGCAAATAAATCAATAATGAAAGAAAGAGATTGCGGGAAAGACCCAACAATCCTCTAGCCGAATGCTAGAGATCACGAATGCAAGACCGAGCAAGCTCAACAGTCCTCTAGTCTTGAACTAGAGATTACTTTCCCTCCCTTCAACAGCTACCGTAAAGAAAGAAAAAAAAAGACAGAGAGAATCCCATAAAGAAAATGTCATTCAACTTGTCTTATTCTATAGGTCTTATATATAATCAAACTTTACAATCTGTAATAAAAGCTGTGGAATCTAAAGATAGAATTCCTAGCTAGCCAATATATGAGAAAATAAGAAATCACCTAAATACCAGAGCATTTTAATTGAGAAAGCTCCTAAATAAGAAGCTACTTAAATAAGAAAAATATAAAATTACTCATTGCCTAATATAAAGATATGAAAGAAAGAAAATTTCGTAATCTAGAGATTTGAAAGAAAAAGAAAGTAGCGATGGGCTGAAAAGGGAAAGTGATCCTTGTACACATGTGGAGTGTGCACGTGTGAGATGGGGGCCTTTTCTTCAAATCTTGATCAATTGGCTTGTGTGGCCATTTGGTTACATCAGATTTGGTCCTCCATCACTTTGTTAATTAGTCTCTAAAATTCTCGAGGTACAAGTGCATCATTACTTCCAATCCAATGTTCTCACAAGGATGGGTGGAGAGCATGGAGCTTGAGTGGCTTGCTCACACACTATATCCAACTGAAACAAGATTTGCTAATTACCTTAAACTAAGTTCAAGGCTATCAAATACAATCTTCCAACTTTCCACATATCTGTGCTTTCCTTGTCTAGTTATATGTGGAAGTTGGTCTCTCGCTTCATATGTTATTTCAAGGTTTAAGAAGCATTGTTCGTCTTTGGTTTTTCCATTTCTTGTTTGATTTGAGTTCAATTTGGGTTTTTTTCCCCCATATTTTTATTTTTCGATTCATACTTTGTATTTTTTAAGCGATTTTCCTTAATTATTTTAATTTTTTGCTTGCGAATGCATGGATTCAAGCAATAGGGTAGGAAGAAAGATCTACAAGCTTGACATGGAGACAGTGTGCGACCACGTTGACGTGAAGTTTCTCAACTATATGCTGGATAGGATGGGATGTTGTGCAGTTTGGAGATGGATCTAGGAATTTGTAAGTTCAGCTAGATATTCTTTGTGGGTGAATGGATCCGGGGGCTGCAGAAACTCTTAGGAGGTTGCTGTAGAAAGCAAGAGTAATGGGCTTGATTTGCAGTTTTAAGGTGGAAAGTGTGAGATTTCAGTTTTCCTATCACTAGTTTGCTGATGACACCTTGTTATTCTGTGATGCTAAAGAGTTGCAAGTGGACAAGCCAAGGAAGTCTTTTTGTTTGAGGTGGTTTCTGGTCCGAACATCAACATCCATAAGAGTAAGATTGTGGTAGTTAGGTTGGAACCTGTGGAGGTGGATTGATTTTCCTGGGCATTTAGCTGTAAGCCGGCTTGTCTTCCTTCTTACTTGGGCCTTCTGCTATGAATTGTCAAGCCAACGAAACACTTGTGGGACAATTATTGACAGAATCGAATTAAAGCTCTCCAGTTGGAAGTGGAGATACTTGTCATTGGGTGGCAGAATCACACTTATTAAGGCAGCCATGCCCAATATGCCACTGTTGTACATGCTATTATTCCAGTCTATGCCACTGTTCTGCATGTCATTTGTCCAGTGTCCAGCTTCAATCTTAGCACGTTGGAAAAGCTTCGTAGAAATTCTCTGGAAAGGGACAAGATGAGCATAGAGTTCACCTCGTGAATTGGAGTATGCAGGCCCACAGTGAAGGAGGGCAAGTATTGGGGATTTGAAATCTATGAATGCAGGCCCACCAATGCATTGGGAAAGTGGTTATGGTCCTTCTGGATCTTTGGAATGAAAGGTGACAGTTTATAGAAGCAGATTATTTCCTGTAAATAAGGGTTAGAGAGGGGAGGGTGAAGCCTCTTTAGTACCCCAAAAGGCCATCTTCAGAGTTGTGGATATGTTCAAGAAAGAAACTTCATATACGGTTGGTAATGGAACCCACACCTGGTTTTGGGAGGATGTTTGGTGTGCTGATAGGCTCAGAGATGGTAAGCTCTCAGTGCTTCGATTTATTATGCGGTCATGTGGTTTAGGCTCCACCTTGTCACAGGAATCCTGATGAGTTTAGAGTTGGAGAAATGGTGGGTTTGCTGACGTTATTGCAGCTGTTCCCCCGCCACGCTTGAAAGTGATAGATGAGTTCGGAGATTGGAAATCTAAGGCAGATTCTTGTTCCTCTCCACGGGAATCTTCTGTGCCAATGGAGTTCATTGGGTCTTTCCTAATGTAGACAATTGGCAAGTTAAATGGTGATCAAATGCATGCATTTTTTATGTCTTCGGGATGCTGAATCGGAGGATAATCTCTTTACACTTTCCCCTTTGCTATGGCTGTCAGAGGGCTTCTTCAACCTATTTCACTGTTGCTGGGTGGTGCCATAGTCGATTAGGTCTTTTTTCTTCCCATGTCATGGGGAGGAGTGGGCCCCAAAGGGAGAATTCTTGCAAGCTTGTGGTCAATTTGGGTAGAGCGTAATAATTGATGTTTTAGAAACTGATCCCGAAACCCTGATGAGGTGTTTAGGAAGGCAAAGGTGGAAGTAGTTTCTTGGGCAGTTTGCTGGTGTATTTTTTGAGAATGTCAATTCCTTTCAGTTAGTTTCCAGCCGTTTCCTTTTAATCTGTAGAGCTTTGATTTCTCGTCTCCGCTCTTCTGCTTCTAATAATATTTTCAGTTCCTGTTTCATTTTCTTTCTGCCAGAATCAAATACAATTTTTGTGTGCAAGCAACTTAATTTTATCGGAACTAAAACAAACCAATACAAAAGCTAAGACAGACCCCAGCACTAGCAATATTGCCTAAACAACAGCAGCTCTGCCTAGTGACTAAATGAATAGTTTAATCAAGAAGCAGAGAACTGAAGAAAAAGCAGCCAGCTATATATAAATAAATTTCAAAAAAAAAAAAAAGAGGAAAGAAAGAGAAAGAAAACAACCATAGGATGGCACCCCAGTGTCACCTAGCCACCAGGATCAGACTCCAATCCTTGCTGATCTCTGCTACCAATTCCCCACTGCGAACCTCGTGATTCGTTGCCAGAATCAAACACATGGTATGGCATCACATGTTTCACACAATAGTAATGTAGGTACGGATGTTTGTGGGGCAGAATGATGTTGGCAAGTTTTGATTTTTGTTATCCTTTAGGATTATCATTATTCTTAATTATGGTTTGGTTTGGTTTATGCAGCCCCAGATTCGGAATTGCCCATGCTCTTTGCTTGGGTCTTGCTCCATGGCTAGCTGCAGAGGTGCCTATTCTTGTGGATTCAGGCATGGTGAAACACAAAGATGATGCAACCTCATCAGTCGAATCTTAGTACAGTTTTTTTTTATTATTTAAAATAATTGTAAGACCATTTACTAATGTCTTGTAATTTTAGGACTTCGGATGGACAAATAAATTTGAGAGGCATTGAACAGTTATTTTTCTTGCAACTGTACCTTACACTGTCTAAAATGCATGTTATCTTGAAAGTCTGTGGAACCTTGAAGTTATGTTACTGAGGTTTGGCAAGGATATGATACATTAAAAAAAAATCTCTCTCAAAAAAGAAAAAGAGATACCGTTACATAAAAAATTGTCATCATTGGTGTAGTTGTGATGTCTGGCAGGCAGGGCCGGCAATACAGGGGCCAACGTCATTGCTTCAGGTCACCATGTTTTAGTATATTTTTCTTTTCGAAGCTATATCTACAACTGCTGTTTTGATTCCTGTTTGTTTGACATTGACTTTTATCAAAGAGACAAGGGGTGCAATCATCAGCTCAAATGAATGCTGCGCTTGGCACGTCAAGCTCTTCAGATGCTTATCAAAGCAATTGGTAGTAAAATTCCAGAGGCATGCTGCTGACTCTACATGTTTCCATGTGCCAAGCCAGCATGTGTTAAACATCTGAGCTACACGCTATATGTACGCCCCACCCTGTGATGTGACCTGGCCCAAAAATGAGGCCATGCACTCATTAGCTCCGAGCATCTGTGCAATAATTTGATGGCTATAATAGCTTTGTTTCTTTTAACCCTCCATTTGTTTTTCTTTAAAACCATGGTCCGCATGAAGAGTAGACCAGATTGATTATTGGGCCAGCGGCACTTACACTCTGGCCCTAGCTATCTACTTACAACTTGGATGACCAACACACACCAGCTTGCATCTCCTGAGGGGAATGCCTGGGAGTACAAAGGCAACTTGAACCACGTGCAGTAATTGATTAGTTTGCATATTTTGGGTTGCTTCATCATCAACATCCTCTAAGCCTTGTTCCAACTAACTTGATGTTGGCTACACAAATCCAGTTCTGCCATTCCACTCTGCCAAGGTATAAATACTTAAACAATGCTTTTCAAATCATTCTATCACATACCAGCAGGTGCAATATTCTTAAATCCAGATGTTTTGCTTTGCCTTTATTTCTTTTGCTTTTGCTTTTTTTTTTTTTCTTCTCTCTCCCTGTCATATATCAAAACTGCTGCTTGAGCCATTAGTAATATATCAATACAGAACTCCGTAGACTTTTGCCTTTCCTAGCTTTTGGGGGACAATTTCCTCTGTATCATGTACGTTAGACTTGATGATGAAGATATTCAAAATTTTAAGGCCCTTCAATTGTTGTTATACAAGGTATCGTCTGGTCAAAGCATATCTTTCTCCTCTTGATCATCCTTGTTTCTATTTGAGAAACCATTCTTCGGTTCCAATTGGCAGTATGCAATTCCTTTTCTGCCATCTGCATCTTGGGATTGTTGATCAAATAATACAGAAATTATATTTTCTGTAAATATGTAAACCAAAAAAATATCAAAATTATCAAGATAGGCTGAAGCACGTATGAGAACATTGTCCTTAAATCGTTATTTGCCCATTGTCAATCAAATTGAGAATGCTGAAGGTTCTAGGCAAACAGCTTCTAAGATACGACGAGCCTGGTGTGGATCCGCGTTTAGCAAATAAGAGGATCCACTTATGGAACTCTATATACAAATTTTTGACAAATATCAAAAAGAAAAATCCCAAAATGAGAAAGAGAAATGGAAATGTTTAGACTACTGCACTAGTATGTTCTTGAGTTCTTCTGATTAAGGTTCAAATGAACTTTGCACCTTGCTGTCTTGTTGGAGTACACTGGTTTGTATGAGTATGAATTCGAGTGTGTTTGTGATGGTTTGCAAACCCATCCAGGCACTATATATATAAGCTAGGATGGTTGACCGTTTTGGTCCAGGGCCATTAATCCACGTGATTGTTTCTAGCTGTTGGTGAGAAACTAGCTGTTATTGGCAGTTTCTGACCGTTATGTATGTGGTGTAACAGCTGCTGCATGCTGACCGTTTAGACTCATTGACTAGCCGTTTATAGCTGTTGGGCTAGCCACATGCAGCAGTTTTAGCATGGTCAGTTTTAATATGCATGAGGAGTTACACCTCACTCGAATGACTAGTTTTTTCAGCCTCTATATCAGTCACATGGGTCTCATTTAGACCTTTAGACTCATCCCAGCCACCCGTCCTATCTCTCTGTTGCACTTGTCTCGCATCGGTTCGCGTAAGGTTGTGAAGGAGCAACCCTCTGCGACACGATGCGCATGTGCGAAGTGCGCCACTAGCACCTCTACAGCCACACTGCCTCACATACTCACGCCCTCGCACTGAGCCCGTTCCCGTGCCCGAGATCAAGCCCATGCTCGAGTGCGAGCGTGCGCGTGTTGTAGTGTGACTAAGCAATTAAAACATAAAAGTACTTCACCTTTCTCACATAAACCCCAATTTTTCCTTTCTCTTTTCTAATGTGGGACTCTTCCCAAAACACCAAAAATGGATTTTTTACAAAACTTTTTACTATATATAAAAATTATTTAAAATATATTTTTAATTAACCTTTTTATAACAATCCCCCACGTGATTTTAAAATTTATTTTTTCATAAAAATATCTGCCAAAATATAAACAACTTATATGCATAAAGAAATATATTTTTCGATTTGAATCATTCCTTATTGTAAGTATCTCAAAGCTCTATTGAAATTACTGGTAACCGCAATGTTGAATCAGTTATTCCTAAATAATAGAGTTGGAGAAATTACACACATATTCACTTTTGTGTATATTAGAGTTCCCACAATCTTGCTCACCACAATTAATAGTCATGTGTTCATCATATTTCATGAACGATTCTGAGAGAAACTCCAACTCTCATGAGAGACGACACCATCTCTATATCTACATAAGTAAAATCCTTCTAGTGTTTTCGTTACTATTAAGACACTTGTCCTTTAGACTGGATTTCATTAAGAGTTCTAAGACTCGACCATCTTTCGTAATGCTCAGCACTTATCTATTATGGATGAGGTCATATATAATTTTAGTGCTAAAAACTTTCACATATCAATAATTTGTTTTTACTCATTTAACCCAAAATTAGAAATTTTTTGATTTTAAGTTAGGTTACCATCACTGGTGGAACTTTAGTTGAAGAGTTTCAACTTCATCCCTCTAAATGTTGCCTTTGCTACCTCTCTCGTTAGAGGTTTAGTAAAAGAGTTAGTTAGGTTATTACTTGATTTCACATAGGAAATTGTAATGATTTCATCTTAAATTAATTGTCTCACATAATCATGTCGTAGACTTATATGTCTAGACTTTCCATTATAAGTGCCGTTATAGGCTCTAGCTAATGTGGCTTCACTCTCACAATGTGGTGACACAACCGGTATAAGGTTTATACGAAAATGAATTTCTAATAAAAAATCTTTTAGCCACTTGGCCTCTTTGCCCATTGCAGCTAAGGCTATAAATTTAGACTCCATAGTCGAGTGCGTTATGCAGATCTGTTTCTTAAATTCCCAAGATATAGCTGCACCTCATAGGGTGAATACCCACCTTAAAGTAGACTTGTTGTTCTTTGCACTCGATATCCAGTTCGCATCGGTATATCCTTTCAATACGGCCGGAAACTCTAAGTAAAGTAATTCTAAGTCTTTGGTTGTTTTTAAGTAACCAATGACTCTACTGATAGCATTCTAGTGTTACACACTGGGGTTATTAGTAAACCTATTAAGTTTACTTACGGCATATGTGATATCTGGTTTAGTGTATTGCATAGCATACATAAGACTTTTTATAGCACTCGCATAGTCTAGTTATCCAACTGCTCTTCCGTTATTCTCTTTCGACTTGATACTTAGATCAAAAGAGGTTTTTGCTTCTTTTATATTTAGATGGTTAAACTTATTTAGTATCTTCTCAATGTAATAAGATTGACACAAAGCATAACTCTCACTACGTTTTTTTTAACTTTGATACCTAGGATGATATCCACATGTCTAAGATCCTTCATTTTGAATACGGAAGATAAAAACTTCTTTGTTTCAATTACACATTCCATTTTATTACTAATTATTAACATGTCATCAACATATAAACAAATAATAATTATACAGCTATCGTCAACTTTAGAATATATGCGTTTATCAGCTACATTATGTATAAAACCACGAGATAGTATTTTTGAATCAAGCTTCTCATACCACTGTTTTAGTACTTGTTTTAATTCATACAAAGATTTAATTAATTTACAAACTTTATTCTCATTTTCTGGTAGAACGAAACATTCAGGTTGTTCTATGTATACTTCATTATTGAGGTTACCATTCAGGAATGTAGTCTTTACATCCATTTGGTGGATGTGAAGATGATGTATGGAAGCCAGCGCAAATAAAATCCTAATGGATGTTATTCTAGCTACAGGAGAATGTGTCAAAATAATCTATCCCTTATTTTTGTCTGAAACCCCTAGCTACTAGTCCAGCTTTAAAGGTTTGGATAGTCCCATTAGTATAATATTTCTTTCTAAATACCCACTTACAATTTATGAGTTTAGAACCTAGAGATAAGTTAACTAGTTCCCATGTTTGATTTGATATTATAAATTTCATTTCATCATTAATAGCTTCTTTTCGGAAAGCTAAGTCTCTAGAAGACATAGCATCATTATATGTTTTAGGGTCATCTTTTATAGTAATTTCTATATGAATTTTTCTTATAACATTTTCTCTATCTCATTCTACAAGATGGAAAAAGATACGTTGAGAGTCTATATGGTCATCATCTAGACTCTTCTCTATTCTTATCTTTTGATTCTTACGAGGTTTGCTTGGAGCTTCCACTACCTGTGGAGCTATACTCACTGATTCTCTATTAGGAGTTTGAACTTCATTATCCTTTGACTTTAAGGATAGTGAGTTCTTAAAGAACTCAACATCTCTTGATTTTATAATGGTGTTAGACTTTAGATCTAGGAGTCTATAAACTTTACTATTTTGTGCATACCCTACGAAGGCGCACTTAATAGCTCTGGGTCCTAACTTGGTTTCTTTTGGATTAGGAATTCTACAATATGCAAGACACCCTCACACTTTAAGATATCCTAAGTTAGGTTTTCTACATTTTCATGTTTCATATGGCGATATTTTATACTTCTTAGAGGAAATTCTGTTTAATATGTGACATGCTGCAAGCAGTGCCTCACCCCATAGACTAAGTGGCAACTTTGCTCGTATTAGCATTAAGTTGACCATCTCTATTAACGTTCTATTTTTCCTTTCTGCTATACCATTCTGTTGCAATGTGTATGGTGAAGTACATTTTTGTATTAATCAATAATCTTCACAGAAGTTAACGAATTCATTTGAAAAGTATTCTCTTCCTCCGTCGATACGGAGAATCTTAATTTTCTTATTTAATTAATTTTCTACTTCTGCTTTATATACTTTAAAGATGTTTAATGCTTTGTCTTTACTCATTAACAGGTATACATACACATATCTAAAACAATCATCAATAAAGGTTATAAAATACCCTCTTTCTCCATGAGTAAGAATGTCGTTTAACTTACAGATATCACTGTACACAAAATCCAATACTTGAGATGATCTCTTGACACTAGGAAAATGTTTCTTTGTCATTTTTGATTGTATGCCTACTTCACATATATCATTTTCATTATTTGTGTATGGGATTAAACTATTCTCAGTCATGAATTTTAAGGTATTATACCTATATGAGCTAGTCTATCATGTTATAGTTCAACAGATTCAACCATATACGTAAAAGTGCTACTTTCGTTGAGAGAAAATTTAATCATACCATTATAAGCATATCCATTCTTTGATAGAATCAGTTTTCCTGACTCGTACACAACCCTAATTCCTGGTTTACCCAGAAGATTCCCATAGACTAGGTTTCACCTCATGTCTGGGAGTGTAATACATTTGTCAGAATCACTTTCTTCTCAAAAGTAAACACCAGTTCAACGGTTCCTTTACCGACAACCTTCAATCGTACTTCATTACTTATTTAGACTTCTTAACCAATGGTCAATTCCTCATAGGTTTTGAAAGCTGATCCGTCGTAACAGATATGTACGGTAGCAGCAGTATCGTACCACCAACTGAAAACTTTTTCTTGAATTGTGTTCACTTCAGTGATCATTGCCACTATATCGACTTCTACTACACTAGCTTTTTTTTTTTTTTATGTGCGATATCGGCAAACTCAAGCATAATGCCCGGTTTTTCCACAAACATGGCAATGACCTTTGAATTTTCTGTTCTTCTTCTGAGTTTTCTTTAATTTCCATTTATTGAGTTTCAGGGAATCATCATTCTCGGGATTCTTGTTATTAATATTCTCTACTGCATGTACTTTGGACGAGGAATTCCTATTTTCATTTTTGTTTTACGGTTGCAAGATTCTTCCTCAATTCTTAGATGTTTCTGGATTTGTTTCAGTGTGTAATATTTAGTCTTATGCAACAACTTCTTTTTATAATCTTTCCACATTAGGGGTAACTTTGCGATAATAGCCCTGACTTGGAATGACTCAGGAAGATCAATTTTAATGATCCTGATTTTATTTACAATTAGCTGCAATTCTTGGATTTAAAGCAGCAACGATTTATTATCTACCATGTTATAGTCGAAGTACCTGGCTATTTTGGTACCTTCTTCTTCAGCTTTGTATTTGAACTCGAGGGTGGTCTAAATTTCTTTTGAAGACGATGTTTGCGTGTACAGATCGTACGAACTGTCAGAGAGCGCATTTAAAATGTGTTTACGTTACAAGAGTTCATCTTCAGTTTGTTTGTTGCGAGCAACAATCACTTCAGGTATGTCCTCATCGGTAGCTTCAGACAGTAGTTGCAGACTTGGATATAGGATGTAAAAGATCCTTAAGGCCGTCAGAAGAAATTCGATCTTGTCTTGCCACTATGTAAAGTTGGTTCCATTGAACCGATCAAGACGAATCAAATCCTGATTCATCAGTTTGATGGAAGATACGCTTTTGGCTTCCATCTCAAAATAACGCTTTAAGATTGTTGATCAAATCATACAGAAATTATATTTTCTGTAAATATGTAAACCAAAAAAATATCAAAATTATCAGGATAGGCTGAAGCACGTATGAGAACACCGTCCTTAAATCGTTATTTGCCCATTCTCAATCAAATTGAGAATACTGAAAGGTTCCAGGCAAACAACTTCTAGGATACGACGAGCCTGGTGTGGATCCGCATTTAGCAAATACGAGGATTCACTAATGCAACTCTATACACAAATTTCTGGCAAATAACAAAAAGAAAAATCCCAAAATGAGAAAGATAAATGCAAATGTTTAGACCACTACACCAGTCTGTTCTTAAGTTCTTCTAGCTAAGGTTCAGATGAACCTTGCACCTTGTTGTCTTGCTAGAGTACATTGGTTCGTATGAGTATGAATTCGAGGGTGTTTGTGATGGTTTGTAAACCCATCTAAGCACTGTATATATAGGCTAGGATGGCTGATCGTTTTGGTTCAGCGCTATTAATCCACATGACTGTTTCTAGTTGTTGGTGAGAAACTAGCTGTTATCGGCAGTTTCTGACTGTTATGCACGTGGTGTAACAGCTACTACATGCTGACCGTTTAGACTCATTGGCTAGCCGTTTATAGCTGTTGGGCTAGCCACATGCAACAATTTCTGCATGGTCAGTTTTAATGTACACGAGGAGTTACACCTCACTCGAACAGCTAGTTTTTCTAGCCTCTATATAAGTCACGTGGGTCTCATTCAGACCTCTAGACTCATCCCAGCCACTTGCCATATCTTTCTGTCACACTGCGACTCGCACCGGTTCGCGAAGGAGCGACCTTCTGCGATACGATGAGCACGTGCGAAGTGCAAAGTGCGCCACTAGCGCCTTTAAAGCCACACTGCCTCAGATGCCCACACCCTTGCACCAAGCTCGAGCCCAAGCACGGAACACGCAAGCCCGATACACCATAGACCAAACAATTAAAATATAAAGGTACTCTACCTTTCTCATATAAACCACAATTTTTTCTTTCTCTTTTCTAATGTAAACTATTCCCAAAACACCAAAAATAGGTTTTTGCAAAACTTTTTTATACTATATATATTATTTTAAATATATTTTAAACCTTTTTATAACAGGGATTGTTGGATTGAATTCCCATGTTCTAGATCAGCAAATGGTTGATTCTCCTCAGATGTCGAGACGTGAGGCATCTCTTGGAGGTTAGGTTTTTGTTACAATCCCGATAGTTTGAGCCTAGTTTGGCACATTTCATAACTTTTGGCGCTTTGTGTATTGGTTAAATTTTTAACAATTGATATTAAGAGCTAATACTACATCATGTGTTTGAGTTAGGGGTGTACATCGAGTCGAGTTGGCCTCAGCTCGACTTAGCTCGGCCACTAGCTAACCTTAGTTCGAACTCAGCTCGGCTCAGTCTTTGAGCTTGACTAGCCAGCTCGGCTCGGTTCGGTCAGCAGCTCAGGCCAGTTCGAGCCAAGTTTGAGCCGAGTTCGCCTGTGCAACATTTTCACAAACACCTGGACTGCACCTTCAAAATCTCACTGTATTTAAGACATTAGCAATGGTTTTACATGTATTTTATCAAACACTTTCTAAGCAACATAAAAATCAAGAAAAAAAGGTATTAGTTTTAAATACATACCTTCCTTGCCACCAGCCACACTTCGTTGGGTCATTTCATCAAACACTTGGTGAGCAACATCAATATCAAAGTAACCGAGTCACTGGACTTCCGAGTTCAATTCGAGCCGGGTTCGATCCAAGTCGAGTTGGGTTGGGGCCAGCTCGAACTCATTTCCGAGTTCAAAAAATCAGCTCAACTTGGCTCGAACTCAGCTTCGAAACGAGCGGAATTGAGCTTTTTCGAGTCTAGTCAAGCGAGCTAACCGAGCTAGCTCGGTCCGTGTACACCTCTAGTTTGAGTCATGGAAATGTTTACTCGTGAAAAGGGCTATCAGATGCCACCAGGCTCCGAGAAAAACTACTTAGAACTACTATCCCCATATTTAAAAGAGCCGAACTTGATGCTTTCCATGAGTCCTGTGGGCGCATGGTTGGGTTCTTAACATTTTTTGGTGTGGTTCTTGATCCATGGAAATTGGGGCCTTGTCTGGCCCGGCCTCCACCAAGTCAGCGACGCTTACCTGCCTCAGTTGTCCATTGTTTTATTAGAGATGCAACCACTTCAAAATTTCATACCATGAAATTGAAACAGAGGGCATGCTATGACACTACCTGTTATGGTGGATTTGATACACCGCCATTTTTAAAGCTGTGGTGACTCACTTTCTGTACACGTGGCTTAATGTAGGACAATCAGTACAGTTCAAATCGTTTACATCATCCTGTACGAACCACGGCTTGAAACAGGCAGCCATCTGTACGGGTAGTCGTTTCATTTTTAACCATTCATTAGACGGCCATCGATTGGATGGTTAGGATTCTTCCATCAGTGTCAATGTAGGGCCACGGTCCATCTGTAATGGACCCTCTATTTACACTCTCTGGATTGACCTGCAGCATGCCAATTCTACAGTTTTTTTTTTTTTTCCCTTTACGAGACAACTCAAAAATTAGTGGGTGCATCGCAAAATGGACGGTCTGATTTTTGGGACCATGGCATCTTCAGTGTGGCCCACCTGATGTACCGCTCGGATTTGAATATATATGCTGGCAAGTAGATGGGGATCACTTAAAATACGTCCTAGCCATCCATTCTCTGGTGTGTGTGTGTTTATATTTTTTTCCCTCCATTGAGGTTAGTAAGCTCTCACCTGATGGACGGATTATATTTTTTAAAAAAGTATGGGCCCCACAGTGCTCGGGTTCTGTAGCCGTTGGCTCCAACACCTATTGTAGAGGAATCCTTTCCAGCTTAGAATCTAGGATTTTTCTTTTTCCAGGAATCCCATCCACAATTCAGAAAATAAGATGGACGCTCCTGATGACCGGACCATCGCCGCAGCTCTGCATCAGGACACTATCCCTCTCTGATGCATTAGAACCTCACAACTCCCGTCTACATACCGAACGGAATCGTCTTCTACGGCTGTTTCACGCATTGTGGAAAAACATCCTGTGGGGGCCACCATGTTGTGCATTTGAAATCCACTCCGTCCATCAGGTGCTCTTCTTGATGCTAGGCTCTTGGGCCAAAAATCAGTCATAACCATACACTCATGTGGACGGCACCACAGGGAGCAATGGGATGCGATGCCAACCATTGGTTTGTGTGTGGGTCCATCATTGCGTGTATATTTCATCAAAACCGTTCATCAGGTACGACTCACTTGATCGGGCCGACGATACGGATGGACCGAGTGGATATAACACAAACATCGAGGCGAGCCCTAGAGAGCTTCGGGTTAAAGGGTCGCTGCTTCGGTGGATCTTCGGATCCATCAAGGTTGGTGAATCCCTGACTGTGAAGCCTACCGTGATGTATTTGACTTAAATCCACTCCGTCCATCAGTTTTGAAAACTCATGATAAGTCATGATCGAAAAAATGAAGCATATTGAAATCCCAAGTGAACCACAGCAGAGGAAATAATGGTGATTGACCGTTAAAAACGTCTTGTGGGCCACGAAAGTTTTTGATCAAGCTGTTATTTGTTTGGCCCTTCACTCAATTCTTTGTGACCTTATCAACAGCTAGAATGGCAAATAAACGTTCCGGTGGCCCCAATAAGTTTTAAATGGCGGGCATTCAATCACTATTGTTTATGTAGTGTGGTCCACCTGATATTTGAATATGCTTATTTTTGGGATCATACCCTAAAATGAGATATCAAAACGGATGACGGAGTGGATCTAAGGCACATAAATCACGGTGGGCCCACAGTCTTGGTGCATCCGGGGCAAAGGGTTTAAGGGGCGGATTGATTAGGTGAGGCACGAGGCCCTCACCGTGGGTCCAACCTGTTGATAAGGTCACAAAGACCTGGATGAAGGGATCACACAAATATCAGCTTGATCCCAAACTTTTGTGGCTCATAAGTAGTTTTTAATGATAATCACCATTGTTTCCTGTGGTGTGGATCACCTGAGATTTGGATCTTCTTAATTTTTGGGTTTCTGATTTAAAATAATCTTTTAAAACGGATAGACGGCGTAGATGTAAAGAAAATACATCAAAGTGGCTCCAAAGTCAGGGATCGACAGATCCACGGAAGCCTCGCCCGTTACACGCAAGTCTGCGTTGGACTCGGATTCGGCGGTGATGCCTCCATCACTCAAATTGGTACTGGAAAAATTCCGTAGGTCTTAATACGTTGTATATGTTTTATCCACACTGTCCATCCATTTTTT
This sequence comes from Magnolia sinica, assembly GCF_029962835.1. NCBI lineage: Eukaryota > Viridiplantae > Streptophyta > Magnoliopsida > Magnoliales > Magnoliaceae > Magnolia > Magnolia sinica. The sequence goes on from NC_080588.1 coordinate 65,289,298, forward strand.
CAGCTCATTTTATAACGTGAGGAAAAAAACGAGGAAGATACAAATCTCAATTGGACCACACAAATAGTAAACAATGGTGATTGCACGTCCGCTCTTTCCTCTGGTATGGTCCGTCTTAGATTTGAAGTTGTCTCGGTTTTGAAAACATACCCTAAAATGAGTTGGAAAAATGTATGAACGGCGTGGATAAAACATGTACACCATGGTGGGGCCCGCATATCACCGACTGTATGGGTTACTAGTTGCTACTGGAGTGAGTTGCATGTTGCACCCACTACAGGGGCTACCTCTGTGCGGCCGTTGTGACTTATTTGTTTTATCCACGCCATACATTCATTTTTCCAGATCATTTTAGGGTATTATGTAAAAAATTATGCAGATCCAATGATAAAGTGGACCACACCACAGAAAACAATGGAGTTTGAACGCCACTGATGAAAGCTTCTTGGGGCCACTGAAAGTTTTGGATGAAGCTTATATTTAATTTTCTCCTTCATCCAGGTCTGTTCTGACCTTATGAACAGGTTGGATGGCAAATAAAACATAACAGTAGCCCTACGAAAATTTCAACGGTGGGCGTTCAATCCAAACTATTTTCTGTGGTGTGGTCCACCTGAACTTTGGATATGCGTAATTTTATTTTTTCCCACTAAAAATATATGGAAAAACTAATGGATGGAATGGATAAAACAAATACATCGCAGTGGGCCCCACAGAGCTTGGCCCACGTTATGCCACAGACATCCCCGTGGCGCTGTGCAAGAGGCAATCCGCTTCCGGTCACTACCGAAGACGAGTTCCCTACTTAAGACTCTCTCTCTCTCATCTTGTAGAAAAAACGCCCGAGTCCCTCCAAGCTCCTCTATCTCTCTCTCTCCTTCTTTCTCTTCTCCTCCTCCTCAAAGCTTCTCTATCTCTCTCTCTCCCCTTCTTTCTCTTCTCCTCCTCCTCAAAGCTTCTCTATCTGTCTCTCTCCTCTTCTTTCTCTTCTTCTTCTTCTTCTCTCTCTCCTTCCGCAGTAAAAAGATGCAGATATTCGTGAAAACCCTAACGGGGAAAACCATAACTCTCGAAGTCGAGAGCAGCGACACCATCGACAACGTCAAGGCTAAAATCCAGGTTCCTCTCTCTCTTTCTCTTTCCTCTTCTTCCTCTTCTCCTTCTTCTTCTTCTCTCATTGATATTCTGCAGGACAAGGAAGGAATCCCACCAGATCAGCAGAGGTTGATTTTTGCTGGGAAGCAACTGGAAGATGGCCGAACCCTCGCAGATTACAACATCCAGAAGGAGTCTACTCTTCACCTTGTCTTGAGGCTTAGGGGTGGAACGATGATCAAGGTTAAGACTCTCACTGGGAAGGAGATCGAAATTGACATCGAGCCTACTGACACCATCGATCGGATTAAGGAGCGCGTTGAGGAGAAGGAAGGGATCCCTCCTGTGCAGCAAAGGCATGCCTTTTCTCACACTTGTTGTCGTTTCATGATTCACAATATCGAGTCCTCTCTGATGGATTTTGCTGTCCCTTTCTTGTTTTTCTTTTCCATCCTTATTCGTTGGGCTTGCACAATCGTAGTGACAATTCTCGTTCTTGGCATGGGAATTTCTCATCTGGTTTTCGGATTATGATGTTTTTCTCATGGTAATTATTTTATCGGGAAAATCTCACCGAGAATAAAAGATTAGAAAAGAGGATTAATTTAAATTTAGTAAGTTGTAAAATTTAAGATATAGGTAAAAATGGATTAGTTTAAACTTCTATCTATTTCTTTTGTTGAGACCTTGGTAATTTCTTGCTAAAATCAGGAAAATTAAAATCTGCCTAGATTTTGAGAATCTTGTGATACTATCTTTTGATGAATTTTCTGTGCAAATACAGAGGGATTTTCAATATCTCAGTGACATTGCTCACATGTTCTGAAAATCGAATTGGATCATAAAATTGTAAGAGGGTCTGAATCATAAAACTTAAAATCATAAGATATATGCAATTTTCCATAAAATCATAGAAAAATGTAAATAAATATGCAAGAATTATAAAAAATTGAAAATGATTAAATCTACACTTTTTTTTGATTGTAGGGTGAATTAACTCTTTCCCCTGTGTTCATACGCATAAATTTTTTTATACCATCCCATGTGCGTAGATAAAGTTTGCTATTGCTAGTCTTCTTGATCGCATTGGCTTCAACTTCCCTCTTTATTTTTCCAAATGTTCTAGTATCAAATTGATGTAGTCTGCCATGCATGAGGCCTAAACGTTGCTTTTCTCCTTTCTATTAATAATCTGTTGATCTTCACGTAGGAGCTCATGTTATCTGTGATCGCCTGTATACCATTCTCTTCTCCAACTTAAATTACAACTAAATCTAACATTAACAAAAATTGTCGGCATTCTTAACAATTACCTGATTTGTCAATGCTTGTTAAAAATACTGTGCTACAGTGCTAGATTGACTACTTACTAGAAAATTAGTAATTTAACGGTTCTTTTCATCAATCCAACCATCAAACTCAATGGTGCGTCCCTCCTACCTGTTCTTCTCTAACTGTTTCTATATTTTCAAGTATCTGCTAAAAATTTTGCACCTCTCCATCTTCAAAAAAGTATTTCTTATCTCATGGTAAGACATTAACTTTAGTGCTTGACCAAACGCCACATTCGATTAGCATGCTGGTGCAAGAAAGGTCTTCTTACAAAATTGAAAGGGAGAACATCTGCATGAAAGAATTTTGCAATGTCCAAGCATAATTTTTCTGTACTTCCATCCAGACAACATTTAATGTTGCTTGCTTCCCATCTTGACAATATTTCATCGTATGCTCATCTATGTGGCCCTTTTCCTTTGATTGGCGCTTCTCTCTATTCTCCTCATCCTCTTCTACTAGGGCCTTGTCATGAACCACCACCCACTTTATATAGAGAGCTTCATTCTTTCCCTTTTTGCATCAACTATTCATCTCGAAATAGTTAGAAATTTGACTTGGATTTTGTGTGTTCTGCATGCATGTTGCAACATTTATTCTTGTTCGAGCGAGGTTGTTCTTCATATGGAAGACACCATCATGGTATTGCTGCAATAGATACATTGCAAATGTTGCTTATAATTTGGGTTCACAGTTGTACGATATTCCCATGTTTCATCCTCATCATTGCTTTTACCAGCGCGGTGGTTTAGTTCTACACATTCACTGTCATCACAGACGAAAGCCATCCATCACTCACCAATCACCATTCACCAAATTAATTAACCATCCAGAAAAAAAGTTCACCAGTCACCAACAAATTCAATAAACTCATTCACAATAAAGAAATCCCATCCACTATGTAATCCATCCCATCCACATCCACCATAAAGAAATCATATCCACCATTTAATCCATCCATCCACCATAAGACCACCCATCTACCATAGAAAATTAGAAATACACACATTTCATCACATAGCAACAATGCAAAGAAGAAGAAATGAAATCAATACACATATCAAAGCAATAAAATAAAATACATTAGCTTGGGAGGAAAGGATGTTTTATAGAAACACTCCAGAAAAAAAACAGAAATTGATTTGGATTAGTCATTGAAAAGTGTTGGGGGGGGGGGGGGGTGGGGGTGGTTTGCTGAAAATGGGAGGGCTTACACACAAAAATACATGGGAGGGGTTTTCTTTTCAAAAAATAAAATAAAAAAAAGAAGGAAAAAAAAAAAGAAAAGAAAAAAAAGAAGGAAAAGTAAAGAAGAATTGAATAAAAAAGAAAAAACCACCAGAAGCACTTGCTGTATAAGGGTTTTATTACCATCCAATAGGATCGTAAAATTATGATTTTGTTCACATAATTCAATCCCCAATGCTATTCATTAAGTGATTTTAATTGTTTTTCATATGATTCAAGTCCTGAATTGTATGATTTTAACAACATTGGGCATGTGGTACATGGGATTCTTCTGTATCTAATTTTGACATGCTTCTTTTGTACTATTATTTTCTTTTTGACATTTTTCGTACTCGCAATCATGATTTATATGCTATGGGCTAGTTGAGATTTCTGTGAAAAGCGCCACTTCACTTCCTCTTGTTGAGATACAATAATAGATGATCCTTGTTCTTTATATTTTTGTTGCAATTGATTGGCTTTTTTATGAGGCTATATATATATATCGTCATAGCCTCATAAAAAAAAGAAAAGATAAATACTTTTTTTTAGTGTCTATGAGAACTTATTCATCTATACATACTGTTGCCTAGACGTATAAATACTGGTTTTGCTTTTTTTTGTAAGTCATTGTTGGAACATATTCACCCATACTAACGTTTGAGAGCTGCACTTTTCTTTCGGATAATTTTGATTAGAACTTGTCTATCCATTATGATGTTTACTGTCATATCTTTACTTGTGTAAAGCATTCTTCCATCGGTTTCTGTTAGAGCTGCTTGATTGTCATCTCCTTCTATGTCTTTAAGGAAAAGAACTAAAATGTTTGGATGAGAAAAAAAGAGTTGCAAGAAAATGAAAAATCTCTCTAGTGTATGGAGTAAAATGCTATAAATTAACAAGGCTGTAGGTTTTTCCTCTAGGAGTTAAAAATCAGCAAAATGCACAAAAAAAAAAAAAAAAAAAAAAACCACTTAATGCTTTCCTTGTGGTTGCTATAGGAACATGCATACAAAGATTAGGTGTTTTTGGCTTCTTCTTCTTCTTCTTCTTCTTCTTTTTTAATGAATAGGAACAAAGCAATTTATTTTTCTTTTTATTTTATAAGAGGAGGAATACAAAGTTGCTGAAAATAAAATTAGAAAAAACAGCCCTTGGCAAAATTGTCAGTGTGATTGCCCACCAAACGCCTCCAACTCAAAGACTTCAATGACATCTTCCAAAGAATTTCACCCACTGGGCCCCCGTCTCCTACCTTCCACTTAGTGCAGAGCCCTGAAACCGATGATGGGATCACCCACTAGATTTTTATTTTTTTGAAGGTTAACTGGTATTTCATTAATAAGCGAATACAATCCTAAATTTACATCCCAAAAAGGAACTTGAGCTTACAAGCATCCACTGTTTGTAGACCGGAAGCTCATTCTGCCACTTCCCTCTTGAAAACAACACCTATTCCTCTCCCCCCGTATCTTGCTCTCTCCTCCTTTCTTATCCTTTCTCTGTGCCATGCCCATAGTAGTTCTTTAACGGTCTTTGTCATCACCCAACTGATATTAAAAGTCCTTAGGGATTCCTCCCATACCTTTACAGTGAATAAGAAGATGATTGACCATTCCTTCATCTTTCATGCACATAGCACAGTTATTCGATATAATCCTAGATCTCTTTTGGAGGTTATCTATGGTGAGGATTTTCTCTCTTCCTGCCATCCATAAGAAAACCACTGTCTTGGGAGGAGCCTAATACTGCCAAAATAAATAAGCATGCTCCAAGCCTGTCTCTGATAGTGATTGTCGAATCCTGGAGTAGGAAGACTGCACCAAAAAAATGTCCTGGTGGGTGGACATTCCATACCATTGAGTTTTTTTTTTTTTGTAACACACGCACACTCCCTCACGCCGTAGTGGGATTTCACCACCTATGGATACTCGAACCCTTGACCGGGTGTTGAAACTCCTGAGAGTCTACCACCGCAGCAGGAGTAAGGATCCATTGAGTCTTGTGTTAGACTAGGTGGTAATGCTGCAAATGCTCTAGTAATCTGGTGATGTCATCTACTTCCTCCTCTAGTAAGGCCTTGTGACAAGGACACCATGCTCAACCATCTCCACATTGCGAATAACGGCAAGCCACTGTTATGTTCTTGTCCATAGCCAACCATGCCGCTCTCAATGGTCCATCCATGCACCACACATCCTCCCTGAATCTAATGCGATTTCCATCCCCAAGCTAAAATGATACCCCCTCCTTAAACTTAGGAGCTAAGGAGATTTGCGTTCCACATTCCTGATGCCCTATAACTGACACAATAATCCCCCAACTGTGATAGTCTTGGAAACTCCGCTCTCAATGGTCCATCCCTGCATCATACATCCTCCCTGAATCTAATGCGATTTCCATCCCCAAGCCAAAATTACACCTCCTTAAACTTGGGAACTGAGGAGATGATTGCCTTCCACATACTTGATGCCCTGAGATTTGCGTTCCACATTCCTGATGCCCTATAACTGACACAATAACCCCCCCAACTGTGATAGTCTTGGAAACTCCGCTCTCAATGGTCCATCCCTGCATCATACATCCTCCCTGAATCTAATGCGATTTCCATCCCCAAGTCAAAATTACACCCCACCCCCCCCCCCCCCCCCAAATACGTCCTCCCACTTCAGTAGGTGAAACTAGTGCCTATTCTCAGCTCCTCTCCGTAAGAAATCTTGCCTCAACTTCTCCAATTTATCCAAAACAGATTTCGGACATCCCATATTTTCACAGTGAATGAAGAGGCGAGCAACGTCTTTTGCAGCTACTTGCACATGAAACATCTGTTTGAGATCATCAACCACCTCTGGTACAAGATCCACCATTGAAATATCATGTAAACAAACCAGACAATGAAAGGTTTTTACCTTCATTGGAGCATCATTGTCCCAGATCACCGTAGCCCACCCAATGCAATTTCCAGTACAAAGTTGTCCAAGCCTTCTGAAGTTTTTGGTTGTGAATAAGCCATCCGCCTCAGGAACATAGATGCTACAGTTACCTGTGTGAGCAATGTAGCTCACAAACTGGGGATCTCGTCTTTCAAATTATGTCCAAAGGTTGGAGCCCAAACATCATCCCTACTTGATCTTCGAACGAATCGATCAACCGTACCATCTACGCATGGAGCAATCCGAAACAGTGGCTGAAACATGAACTGGAGAGGGATTTCTGATCACCAAACATCTTTCCAAAAATGAGTCATTGCCCCAGTCCCAGCCCTACATCTGGCATTCTTCCAGAAAACCTGGAAAATGTTAGAGATGGCTTTCTACTGCCCCCTATCCTTGTAGCCTGCCCTGACATCCCGCCCATTTTTATTTATTTTTACTAGGCTATGTTTACATTCCAGGATAACTTTCACCATGGAAGGGTCCCTGCAACTGAACCTCCACCATTTTGCTGGGAGGGCCATGTTAAGATCCCGTGTCGAAATTATCCCTGAACCCCCAAGTTCGATCGGCTTGCAGGCCCTGACGAAGCCACCAAAAGGAATTTGTGATTTCCCCTCCATTTATCATAGGAATCTCCTTTGGATAGCTTCCAACTTGGCTACAACTTTCTGTGAGCATGTAAACAGGGACAGCATGTACACCAGGTGTTATTGGACTTGTAGTCCTCGGTGAATTCAAGCTTTGTTTTCTTTTGGTCAAACAATTTGAACAACATGCCCCTTATTTAGGAATTCATATCCAGGGGTTTTCAGTTGGTTTATCCTTTTCATTATGAGTATTTTTCCAAAGATTAAAAAAAGCCAAGTACATTCTCATTATAAATCTTTCAGTGTGTCTGGATGGATCCCAAACTGCAAGCATTTTGCATAACCCACTCACAACCTCACTTGCATTAAAGATGTGTACCATTAATTCCAGCCATTTGGATAACCCACTCATGACACCACTTGCACAAACTAGCGCATCAGGACAGGTGTTTTGATGCATTAGGTCCTTATAATTTATCAGAATTAGGGTGGAAAAGAAGGTGAATTATTTTTCACAGGATTCAAACTCTTAGATATTTTGCTGCTGCCACTCATGTGGACCAATAATGTTCGATAGCAATGGATAGTTAAATAATTATTTTAACCATTGATTTTTAAGTTATGTTCTCCTGACCATCTGAATTTTAGGCCACCCCATATTACACAAGTATTAGAAGCTCTAGGAAGAATATTATAAATACTGAAAACTAAACTGAAGATTATTATATTTTGGGTTGTTTCAATAGATTTAACTTTGTAATGTTCCAAATGATCAATGATATCAAGATGTTATTCAATATTTTTACGTAAAATTTAAGTCATTATACTGATGCGATGCTTTAAAATTATTGATGTTTATAATTAAATGTATAAAAACGCTATGTTTCCCTTGTATTTGCTTTTTTATAATCAAATTTATAAAAAATTTCGTTACTTCTGAATTTCTGATGCAGAGTCTGCTTTCTCAGCAGATTCTCCTATCCTTTTCCTGTAATTTCTCTTTCATTTAATACAAATTTTGTTACTTCTGAAAAAAAAAAAAGATTTATAAAAAAATTATATTCCTCACACACACACACACACACACACACACACACAAAAGAAGTAAAAAAGAAAAAAGAAGACCAGAAATAAAATTTTAATGGGGTATGCAAATGGGCCCATCTTTATGGGTGCTTGAGCAGATGTCTCCAAATCTTTTAAATGGCACATGGAAAGTCTAATCACCAAACCAGACAGATTCCTTCATAGCATTGGGGGCAAGCCATGGTGAAAAATCATGCCGTTCAGATAATAATAACCCTTTGAATGTGGGCTATTTTGTTACAACTGTATGTTTTGAAAATTTATTTTATTATTAATTTTTGGGCCATAGGTTGGATGGTTAGGATCATAGGCAATCCATGCTCAGGGCTATAGAATAGATGTTTCAATATGATGATTGGACCTCCACTTGATGTTTACTGCTCATTTTTCATGCTATTGATGGGTTTGATTTTTTCACCAGGGCTTGCTATAGAATAGATAGTGGCTTTTATTTCACTTGCGTAAACATCTAAGTTAACCTTCTCTCACCGAGGGTGCGTCATTACCGACTTCTGTCTTTTATGTCGACATATATGCCACTGTTTATAGGGTTAGGACTGTTTAAGCCTTGTCATTTTTGCAGTATGGTCCATTCACATTTTGACCTATCAAATGAATGGTTTCTATCGAGTCCATGCCTGCGGCATGAAGCAATGACATGGAGGCAGGACACCTCCCATGCAATCTAGAGCAAGCTGGATCCAGTCTCGAATGTATATATCTTCGAGGCTGGATCATATTTGCATGGTGTTTGACATTGTTATTTTGCCACTTCCACAGGCTCATTTACGCAGGCAAGCAGCTCGCCGATGACAAAACTGCTCGTGACTACAACATTGAGGGTGGTTCCGTTCTTCATCTTGTCCTTGCACTGAGGGGTGGTTGTTAGTGAAAGGTTCTTTTGTCTGAACTGTCTGGTGTGCAGGAGGCTCCCAGTTCTGGTGAAGTTTCTTGTGCACTTCACATATATAGGAGATAAAAAAGACATGCACATAATATCATTACTTTATTGAATGGTGGAGCTTGCCAACATTGACCAGTGATTGGAAAACACGTTCTGATGACACTCGTTTTAATTTTATCCGGTGTCTTACCATATGCTTTCATCCCTCGTTTCTGTTGTGAGCAGTAGTATGTTTGTGCCAATATGACACAGGTGCAAGATCTGAGCTTTTCATCACATGGGCCATATTAGAAGAGGAGGAGAGTAAAAAAAGAAGAAAGATGAAAAAATAGCGAATAAAGTGAATACATGTATTTGCTCATGTTGACATCGTACACTATGGCCTACCTGATGGAAAGCTTGGCATCTAAAGTTGGATATTGCACAAGTGTTGATAGGTGAAGAAAGAAAGAAACAAACAGCGAATAAAGTAGGTGCACTTGTGCTTACTGTATTTGCACATGCTGTTTTTGTACACTATAGCCCGCCTGATGGAAAGCTTGGATCTAATCAGAGTCGTTCGCCTGATGGACAGCTTGGATCTTGCACAAGTGTGCCATATCTGCGCATGTGCTTGTGTATGGATGGCAGCAAACCTCGTGTTCTCATTGGATGTTTTTAGATTCTGAAAATGCCTCCTCTACTTTCCTACGATAAATGCTAGGCCATTCACACCAGGGTGGATTGATGAGACAGTTTTTTGACACCAAGATGATGGGCCCTTTTGCGGCCCATGTGCAGGATCTGGGCCAGTCATCTGGTGGAGGCCTATGGTCAGCATGCACTGGCCCAGAAAACAGGCTGGTTCACTAATCTGGTGTTGCCTGACATGACGCTGAATATAGAATTGTTCTTCTTTTCCGTGACCATCCGTTGGGCTCATGTCTCTGTTGCCCACTCGATGAGTGGATTAGACTCTTTTTTTAAAATTTTTTTTCCCTTGTTGACCAGGGTGTGTTCAAGTGCCCCCCTCGCCTGATGACTGGTTCAGATCTTACTGTGTCCTGCCCAGTTAGTCAAACTGGATGTGGTTGTGACTTCGCCTTTAAAAAATGCTGAGTTGGTTACTTTGTAGTTGGCCTGGTATTTTAATTGAACTCGTCGTTTGGTTGCATTATTGGATTGATTTCCAAATATTTTTCTGAGAAAGCGGAATTGCAAATGCTTTAAATACCTCTGTTAGCATCTGCATTCCTATTGAGAGAATAGGCCCCGGATGTTGGAAAGAATGCAATTGCAATTTGAGGGTTAGATCCTTGTCTTTGCACCAGTCCCAAAACCCAGAAACTCCACTAGACTGACTCTGTATCTAGAGAGGTTGGTTCTAATTGGCCCGTCTCACGCTTGATGGAGCATGCCCTAAAAGACCATTGCTTTGGAATACCCAACTGTAGGCCCCACTGGTCGGAATTGAATCCTCTCCTGCCAAGGCTCAACGTTTGAAAATTAAGTTTCGTGGGGTGGGGAGTGAATCCACCGAAATTGATTTCATTTTAGATAGGTTTTTAATGTTCTCAAACAATATCTTCTTCTGGGCACACGCGTGAAGGCTCAACTACACGCAACAGGAAATAACGCTGGATTCGTAAGAGGTGTTTATGTTTCGATGGCCTTATTTCTAGATTACCACCACATAATCACCTGGGACACTCCTGTTGAGTGCTTGGACAACACAAGCCAAGCATGCGCGTGTGAGATTTTAATATCTAAAAAGGTTGCGGATACGTGGAGCGCCCAGCTACACCGCCGCCGCTAAAAAGTTACACTATCAGCACGTTGATTGCTCCGGATAAGCATTTGGGCTGGGTCATACTACCTATATGGACAAATCAAAGTGCGTATAGGCTTCCTAAGGGGAGTGGACTAGTTGAGACCCCGGACTCACCCAAGACGGTGCGGCCCTTACCGTGGGGCTCACCTTGATGATGTATTCTATATCCATCCGTTTTTCTCCGGATCATTTTAGGGCATTATCCCCAAAATGAAGCAGATCCAATTATTAGTTCTATACCCACGCAGTCCATCCGTTTTTCCAGATCATTTTAGGGCAATATCCCAAAAATGAAGCAGATCCAATTATCAGGTGGACCATACCATAATACGATAGGAAACAGTGGTGATTATTAATGGGTTACAAAAGTTTTGGATCAAGCTGATATTTGGTTTTTCCCTTCATACAGGCTCATGTGATCTTATCAAGAGATTCGATGGAAAAAATGGATGGACGACATGGATACAGAATACATACATCAAAGTGGCCCCACGATCAGGGCCCCACCATCTCATGAACTTGGAACCACCAATGTCGGTGAGACCGTGACCGCAGCGGCCACCTTAGACTTGGATCTGCCTAATTTTTTGGAACCCGTCCTAAAATGGGATGGATAAACAGGATAAACGGATAGATGGCATAGATATATACAAGGCATCAACAAGGTGGGGCCTACGGAAAGGGTAACACCCACCAAGGTGTTACCCGGGCAACAGCCAATCCGCGCTCTGATGTGAGGGCTCCCATTGGTCCAACGGTTCAAATCAGAACAACTTGCCCATCTCGGTCGGCCACATGTGGCCAAATCAAATCTCACCAAGTCAGGCCTAACGGAACTTTGGTGTTTCCTGGCATCACCGAATCTGTGGAGGAACCGGATTCAGTGAGGCTGAGGAAATACCCAATTCGTCTAGGCCTAAGGGGATTTGATTGGTCCAGCCTAGCGTGTGAGTTAATTGGATTGACTGTGTCGCGCAAGGATGTGGCCATAAGTGAAGCAAGGTAGGGCCCACCATGACATTTGTGAGAAATCCACTCTGTCCATCCATTTTGCCAGCTCATGTTAGGACTTGGGACCAAAAATGAGTAGCATCCAAAACTCAAGTGGGCCACACGAGTGCAAAAAGTGGGGAAAGAAAAGCTTACCATTAAAACCTTCTTGAGTCCACCTTGACGTTTATATGCCATCCAAACCCTTCATAAAGTTACACCCACTAGGATGAGCAGAAAACACAAAAAATTAGCCTGATGCAAAACTTCTGTGGCCCCATGAATGCTGGGCTCGGCACAACAAGCTCTAAGATGCTTATCAAAACAAGATGTTGAATGTGCTGGGCTTTTTGAACATCTGAACCATCCATCATATGTACGCCCCACCCTGTTGATGTAACCTGGCCCAAAAATAAGGCCAGTATATTCATCAGTTCCTAACATCTGTGCAATAGTTTGATGGCCATGATAGCTTCAATTCTTTTCCCCCTCCATTTGTTTTTCTTTAAACCATGGTCCACCATAAGAATAGACCAGCTTGATTCTTGGGCCAGCAGCACTTACAGTCCAGCCCCAAGTGATGTACATATAACTTGGATGGTCAACACGTACCAGCTTGCACCTGAGGGGATGCCTGAAGAGTACAAAGGCAACTTGAATCACAAGCAATAATTGATTAGTTTTGCATATTTTGCATGGCTTGAGTTGGAGCAGGTGCAATATCATCAACATCATATAAGTCTAATTTGAACTAATTGGCATTGGCTACACAATTCCAGTTCTGCCATTCCATTCTAACAAGGACCCAATACTTAATCAACACGTCTTTCAATTCATTCTACCTTCTCCCACTGCTTTTGGGACTTCTTGTCCCTCAAGGTTGCAGCAAGGGCAAAGTTCATAAGTTCACATGCTTTTCTTCACCTTTATTTTCCCCTTCGCTCTCTGCCAGTGGATGCAAATTGAGCATCCAATCTTCATGGGGTACTCTGTTCCATGGACTCCCACCCATCTTTTGAATGCTGTAACTCCACCGAGGGATTTGCAGCAGCAGCACCATCATCAACTAAGCCTTATCCCAAATAATTAGGGTTGGCAACATGAATCCTGTTTCACCATTCCACTCTATCCAGCGCCATACCTTCAGTTAGACATGGAGATTTGCACAGAGGGATTTGCAGCAACATCCCTAAGCCTAATCTTCCGCCAAAAGTATAATTTAATTAAAACTGCTTGAGCCATCAGTAGTATATCAATACAGAACTTTGTAGACCTTTGCCTTTCCTAGCTTTTGAGGGACAATTTCCTGCATATCATGTATGTTAGACTTAGACTTGATGATGAAGATATCCAAGTATTTAAGGCCCTTCAATTGCCGTTATACAGGGCATTGTCTCGTCAAGCATATCTTTCCCATCTTGATCATCCTTGTTTCTATTTGAGAAACCATTCTCCGAATCCAATTCACAGTATGTAACCCCTTTTCCACATTCCACGTCTTCGGCTTGTTGGATTGAATTCCCATTTCTTGATTGATCTACTTGTTGTAGAGCATCAGACAGCTGATTCTCTTCAGATGTCAAGACATAAAGCATCACTGGGAGGTCAGGTTTTTGGGGTGGTTCTTTATCAAGGGAAATTGGAGCCTTACCTGGCCTGTCCCCCGCCAAGTCAGCCACCCTTACCTGGTTCAGTTGTGTAATGTTTTATTAGAGATGCAACGGCTTAACTTTTTCATGCCATCAAATTGAAATAGAGGGCATGCTATGTCACTACCTGTAATGGCTTCATAACCACATAATCTTGCTCTTCAGCTCTATTCATTGAATCTTTGGCCTGAAGCTCCATGGATTCTCTTACAAGCTGGCTCAAGAAATTTACATCGTCGGACATGACACCCAGCCCTTTCAAAAGCTTCGAGCCAAGCTGTAAACTAGTCTGCATTTACACCACGATGACAACAACAACCAAGCAACAATAACAACAACATAAGAGTAATGTGACAATGTAGTATGCTCAGAAATTCCACAAGAAAGAAAGTTTAAGGAAATAGAGAATGACAGACAAAGTTAAAATGACATTTTCGGTTCACATATACAGGGGGAGCCATCATTTCTGTGACTCAGATAGTTAGTCCCATGAGCCCATCATGAACATGAGCCCATCATGAACAGAACATGCCCCAAATGTATCTTCCATAGAAAAATATTTCCCATCTGTTCATATATATATATATATATATATATATATATATATATATATATATATATATATATATCCATTTAATGGCATCCTTGGCTGAACCATCCACTCACAGTTGACTGACTGCATAGTTAACATTGTCCCATGCCAGTGTTTTTTGGCATGGCCCGTCCATAATGAGGCTCGTCATATGACCGGAATGGACCACAGAAGGGTGGGCCCCACACAATTAATGGGCCAAAAAAGTATATCTGTTTGGTTTGGTCAAGCACAACATAATTCCTCAGAGATTTGCCAACAATGAGAAGCAAAAGAAAAAAGGGAAGCCTTTTCCAACGTACCTCTGCATTTTCGAGTATAGCGTCCGTTGCCCCTGCTTTCTTCAGCTCCAAAAGATGCACAATGTCCTGAGCTCTGGCATATATGGGGATCTGCCAAACAGGTTTTGATTCGGCATTTTGGTTGATCAATTGTTCAATAGAAATTCTACAACATCAAAGTGCAATTTGATTGTGTGTTAACGTAAAGCTTACAGCCCACAAATTTGATGTCCACAATACATTGCAGGCTAATTCCTTCAATACCAATCCCATCTGCAGTTCTTTTTACTAAGGCTATTCCAATAGTCTTTTCTGTTCGCGAAATTCATTCAGATGGGACATGGTTAAGATTTATTTGCCATGATCTATATGAACACCACATAGAAGGTGTTTGGTCATCACATGCTTGTACCTGTTAGATGAGGTCCTATGTTGACAGGTCCTCCCTTGGAGTCATCCTGTTTTGTTAAGAAGCTTGACCATCTAGTTCACAAGACTGAAGTTCTACTGATAATCATCATGTCACAGACTTCTAGATTCTGTTCGTGTTTGAAGTTTGGATTTGCATTGGGTATTGTTTTCGCACTACTCTCCTCCATGTTCAATTTTTCGAACTTAAAAAAAGAGAAGTTCACAAAAATGCAATCCTAATTTGTATAGGTAACTCCTGGGATTCTTGAACAGCATCATGAGGAACTCATTGCACCAAAAAAATGGCAAAGCTGTAGCATTAAACTGACTTCAGTTAGGAAGTGTTTGGATTCAAAGAATCCAAACTGCAGATGTGGAAAGCCCCCTAGAAATCCAACAAAGTGAAAAACATTGGAAATGTTGAGAGTTCAATGGTCAATATATGTTATTTGTTTTGCATGGTTGATTTCCATGGAAATGTTGAAAAGTCAATCTTCAATGGTGAAAGGTGTTTCTTGTTACCGTGGAAATGCCCATGGATTAGCAGTTTGGAAGAAATCAATTAACTCATTTTTTGAGGAAAAGTGTAATGATGATAGTCAATTTCCACAATTACTTATTTGATGTAGGTCATGACCTACCTAGGCCCATTGTATGGCCTAAGAAGACATAGGCCATAGCCCATGGTAGGGCCAACATGTGCTAATTTTTGGACGGTTTATTTACAGATTTTTTTATTTTTATTTATTTATTTTTTTGGGAAGGATTAAATCAAAGATTGTAATTTACTATTTTTGGGAGATAAGTGGGGCTGATTTAAAGATGCGATTGAAGATACGAAGGAGATGTGATTGATATGATTGAAGATATGTGGCTGATTTAGAGATATAATTACTTTCTATGTTTGCTTTTTCTTATTAGGCTTTTATCATATTAAGGAAAATTAGATTAGTTTAAAATAAATTATAATTGATTTAAAATCAATATCTTAGTTCGGGGGATTTTAATTAAAAGATTCATTTATTTGGATTTATAAAAGGGGCTGGTGGTGTAGGAGTAACTCAATTTAATATTTTTCCAAGTGTGTGAGTTTTTATTTTTTTAAATTTATTTTTAATTAAATTTTTTGTAAGAGAAGAAGGTTGATATCAATAAAGTTCTTTCCCTCTCTATTCCATTGTTCTTGTGGGTATGCTTTTTTTTTTTTTTTTTTTTCTTTTGCAATTTGGGTATTGAGATCTCATTGACTCAATAATCGGGTTGTGCCGTTATTACAATACAAACGAAAAAAAAAAAACATCATAACTATGGAAATCGGTGTAATTTCCAACCATTTCCAGCTTCCCAAACAGGTTCTTCCCGTAGTTTTATGCAAGGAAGAGAAGGAAGAAAAAGTGGGAGAACAGAGGAGCGGGAGAATGGAAGAGAAGAGATTGGCGTTGGGCATCCCCGCCTCTTTGCTTTATATACTTTTTTAACAAAGCCAAAAAATGACAAAATTGCCAATCACTTAATTACAATGAGACATGTACACATTGAGAGCATACCACATAAGACTAAGGGCTACATAATCAAGGAGGGCTAGGTTGGCGGTACAACTGAGCAACCCTCATCACAAACATTCTAGGTCACAGTCCACATTCATCACCATCAACACTTTCAACTGGGCAGGTGAGGGTCCTGCCCCACCAAACATAGTCGTGAATTTCATAAACTTTGGTTGGCTTGCAATACTTTGCTACCTTTCTAAATTGATTCACTTTCATCTACTTGAGTTTTTTTTTTTTTTTTTTTTTTTTTTTAAACTTTTCTTTTGTTATTTATTTATTGGCAGTCAGAATTATTATTAAATTAAAAAGGGAAAATGGAAGTATTACAGGCACAGGCTCACTGCAAGAGCCAAAAACACACTGAAACCAGCCAAGGCAGCAAAGGAAATGCCAAGGAGACGCAATGGAAATGACAGCTTTCTCACACATTCTGCTCCTTTTGGTGTGTGGCTTTGTTATGTGGCCTCCAAGAAATGAGGTTAGAAAGAACCAAAACAAATACAGTAGCAGAACAATTCACATGAGCGCTATTACCGCAGGGAATGCAAGCCGAATCCTTTGAACTGCCTCGGTTGTCCTTTCTTTCCCTGCATACATGACCATGACAGCTTTTGGAGAAGAAATGCCAGCAGATTGCAGAACGGCTGGACGTGAACCATCTCCATAGAGGATTGGAAAGCCCAGTTTCCGAGCTGCCTGATTCAGTCATGGAAAGCTGATTATGCAGAAAGTCTTGAAACCACCAGCTAAAAGCAAAAAAACTTTTTGACTGCTCATGCTGCATACAAAACGATTCTAAAAATTTGAAGGGCCAATTTGGAAGCTGCCAAGTATGAATTGAGCAGAATCCTACATTGGGTTTTGTGGCAGCATGGAAGATGGTAACTACAAAAGTAGCATCAGCTTTCCTGCTTTTTCCACCTCCCAATTGAGATTTGGGATGGAGTGGTTGCAATTTGCTGCTGAAAGAGGAACTTCCAAACACACCATATGGCTGAGTTGCAGGAAAAAAATTCACTCACCTTTACAACCCCTGGATCAAGATCAAAAGCTGCGTAAGGCCACCCAGCAAAGTCACCATCTAGTCCAGAGGCCAATGGAGTTGATAGGAAATTGGCTAGGACCTGTAACTAGGAACACTTAAACACCTCGAACATATAGATAACTCAATCAAAACTGATATCAAGATTATCACGAGCTAATACCCCACCTGACCCATTTGTCCGAATCCAAGAATGACAACTGGATCAGTTGCATCGAAATTCACAGTATCAGCAACTTTCTGCAAAGACGTCTTAGGATCCACCTACATGCCGTTTTATGTAAATGAAGAGCGGTAAACAACTCAATACTTGTTAACTAATAGATGTAGAGTATAGATACATACGTCCTTCCCCTCAAACTTCTCATCAATGATCTCGGCAGCTTTCCTTCCAACTTCATTGAGGAATGGGGTCAATGCCATTGACAACACAACAACGATTATAAGCAGCTTGTTCAGCTCAAGTGGCAGTACTCCAAGCCTGCGTACAAAAGAGAATCGTGACACAGTATATTTGGAAATGATCAATAACCAGGTACACTGTCATGGAGATATATGGTGACTGACCTGTTTGCTAGTGAAAATACTACAAAACCAAACTCGCCTCCTTGTGATAGAAGTAGTCCAATTCGTACACTTTCTTGAAATGTTAATCCAACACGGGGACCTATCGCAGTTATTATAAGTGTCTTGATGACAATTAGACCTGCCAAGAGCGAAAGTACATTTGGCCATTCTCGGAGAAGGAGCTGCATAGCAAAGAGCATAAGTTGTATAGAGAAAGCCTTGGGAGCAAATTGTAGCAAAATTTCTGCTACACACACATAAAAAGCACTTGATGCTATGCTCGTTATGCTACAAAATGCAAATTTCATTGTTCTTATATAGTATTTCTCCCTATGTGAAAAACATCAATTTTAGAAGCAGGAAGAATCTATCGAGTTGGCTTAATCTTCAGTAAAAATTATTGTTCATTTGGTGGTGACGTCTTACAAAATAAATAAAAATGTAGAGAATGATACCTGAACATGCCTTTTATCTAAACAATCTTTACATGCATCCACAGACTGGTGAACTCTAGAAGCATATGGCTACAAGATCATGCTATATTGACATTCTACTTTCAAGTAGTGTATCATGTACATTTAAATATGCATATTGGCATGCAAACACATACCTATTTACACAAAATGGGGCTGTTCTAAAATGTACCTATATTTGCTTATTTGTACAGTATAAAATATTTGTAATACTGCTTGATTGCAAGAATTAACCATATTAACGATAGAAGAAATTAACTATATTGGCTTTCCAATAAATAACAATATTAGGCGATATTTATTATTGATTTTGCCAAGAGTATTCTATGAAAAAATGTTTAACTTCCGCTTAAAGGTTAGAGGTACTTGCTAAATGCTGGTAGATAGTGGACATCAAGATCATTGAATCACCCATCTAAACCAAATGCTCCAAAATCCCAGACTAACAAATCTTCATGATCAAATTGGTGCAATTGACCCATGATACATTAGAGACTGGAAAAAGTGACCGCACACATGAAAGCATGTACCACGTTCACATTGGAACTCACACATGCAGTTGATGATAGATGCCTATGAGAATAATGTATCATATAACAAGAAAATTGTGAAATATTTTGACCTAGCTTTCCTTTGAAATAGTGGTTTAAATGATCCTAAGATGGCCTGCATTCAGGTGTTCATGATACAGATAGTTAAATTCTGGCTCCTTTGTAGTGCTATCAACAGGTGGTGTTCAAGACTGAGAGTTGGATGCTATCATACCCATAAATGAATCTAAGGAAATTGATTCAGATCCTGTAGGATTCCGTATGGAAAATGTACATGAGGTACCGGATCTGAATCCAATTGACCCTAGATCCAACCTGATTGGTAATGGGCCTGATATCTGGACCCTGATCCAATTAAATTGGACCAGATACTTCGTTATCCACAGAATAGGGTACCCATTGACAGCCCTGCTCCTCTGACTGCAACATTTGAATAGAACAAAAATATGATCACATGCCCATGCATATTTAAAGTCAAATGCATGCAAGGACAGCCTAAAAGGTAGCTTAAATCCAAAATATAGGAATTCGAGTGCAAGCAAACGGTGGAGTGCATGATTAAATTTGTAATATAACCCATGATCTGGAATACAAGAAAAAAGTTTCAGAACTTCTACATATATTGCCCAGTAAGAGTAAAAGCAGCATCTCACATAATAAGAATTGTGAAACTACATTCTTAAAATACCTGCATGTCGATGGATGTTCCTGTAGTTACAAAAAATAACCCAAGAAGCAAGCCTCGAAAGGGCCTTATGTCGGCTTCAATCTGTGTCCGGAAATTGGTTTCTGCTAGAAGTGCCCCAGCCAGAAATGCACCAAGCTATGCAACAATAACAGATTCATTAAATACATTAACTAGGAAAACTCAGGATTTTAGCCGGTTTACAACTTTCAGACAAATTATCAAACCGTGTCACTGAAGCCCAAGTATTGGGTCATAAGTGAAGTCCCTGCAACTGTAAGCAAACAGAGAGCAACAAAAGCTTCTGAGCTCCTTGATTCTGCAACAACCTGCATTTTAATGTAATTGGCCTCAAAAAATCTCTTTTCTCAGGCACCATGAAAACAATAAATATGACAGATGGAGATTTGAGTTATTATTAGGAATCTGATACCAACTTCAAAGATACGCCTGAGTAGGTATTTTCCTCCAAGGGAAAGCAGGCCAAGTCCACCTAGAGCCTTCAAACTTTCTGTAGCTAGCATTGGCCAAATGCTTTCCTCCACTAGGTTCTGCAAGAAGGGACCAAATAAATTATAACCAGATTTGGTTTGAACTGATTGATGGATGCACTTGACAGGCTGAAACATGCACTGTATATAAAGTTATAGTGCCAAACAATATGAACCCCTGTGGAGAGGTCTTGAAAGTTTTTTCCGCAGTAACACAAAAATGGAGTTTGATTAGAAACCTCATGGATGGTATCATCATAATGCAAAATGGACGAAGCTGGATATAGGAGGTTTAGACTTCAAGAAGCATGCTGAATTACTAAACAATTTCATTAAAAAAATGTGCAGAAATTGTCAATGGTAGCAAGGAAACATCAGAGCATCTGAACTAAAGAACACAGGTTTCTTTTATGCCATGGGATTTCAAATTCCGACATGGATTTGAGGAAATGGGATGGATGAATGATGAAAAGCTGTAACAGCAACTAAACTGGATTTCTTGTACAGATCAATTATTGCATAGTTTGCATGTGTGAAAGCTGATAAGATCACAGTAGAAGAAATGAGAAAACAACCAAACTATATCACCAGTTTATGAATGAAGGACATGGACAAAGCTAGTGGGACTGAAAACAGGCCAAAGCACACAGCTGTATGGAAAATCAAAGCTGGGCTACACATACAACATTGTAATTTCATTTCGATGATGAAGTGATTAACCCCAGGTCCTCCGTCTTTATGTTGGACAAGAAAAAGGCATAACCAAACTGTGGAGTACTTTAAGGCGGAAAAAACAAGTTAAATAATATAGACAGGGGAGCCACTATTTGCGCTGATACACTTGCTCTTTTTTATAGATACAACTTTGTACTATTGTATTATCAAGAGAGGCAAAAGGGTGTGTTCAGGCTGAATTGGGCTGGGTTCGGGCTCAGGCCTACTTAGCATCTTGTGTTGGCTGGGCTTAGGCCCCCTTCTCCTGTAACAGGCTGGAGATAGGTCCTTTCATTATAGCCAGTGGCAGGCTTGGGCTGGAGTTAGGCCTATTGTCCTAGTCTTTCAGGCTGGACATGGACAAGCCCTGGCATGGCCCATACTGGCTCAATTAACAAGAGGGGATTTTATTTTTTTTTCCAAAATTAACATCAGAGAAAAGAAGCAAATAACTCCACTTATGTACATCCTAACTGAATGCATGACCTCATTGCAGTAGCCCAAGCATCATGCAATGATAACCAAAACAACCTGTTGCGATTGCATAAGAATGACAACAACTAAATTGGGGAGAACTAAGGTCCCATTTGGTGAGTGGCATGTTGCAACATGGTAGCTCCCTAGGAAGGACTTACCACGGGAAACAAGCGCAAGTTGAAGGAAAAAACACTACTGAGTGCAATGCAGGGGTATTTTCACACCAGGCTTGGGTGGGGTTGCTTGTGGGATGCAAGGGCACACTCGGGGTGGACGGCCCGTGTGAGGTGGGTGGCTCGTGTGAGACGGGCCCCACCCGTGTGAGGCGGTGGCTCGTGTGAGGCGGTACCCATGTGATTTGGGGACCACAAGGGGGTTCGGCCGAGGTCCTAACCCAGGAGATGTGGGGCCTGGGCTATAAGATAAAGGGATTGATTCGCCATGCTCTATCAGTTTGAGCTTTTAGAGCAAGTGGTTAATTGTCCTGCATTAGAAACAATGATGTAATGGTATCGACGCATCCCATTATGCGTGATTAATGCAGGGGCATTTTCACACCGAGCTTGAGTGGGGTTGCTTGTGGGATGCAGGGGCACACTCGGGGTGGACGGCCCGTGCGAGGTGGTACCCATGTGATTTGGGGGCCACAAGGGGGGTTTGGCCGAGGTCCTAATCCATGAGATGTGGGGCCCGGGTTATGAAATAAAGGGATTGATTCGCCATGCTCTATCAATTTGAGCTTTTAGAGCAAGTGGTTAATTATCCTGCATCAGAGTGAAGTTGACAGTGGTAGAAATTAGAGGGTAAAAGTCGAGATGTCCCAAAAGACCATCTCAAGGGAATTCAAATTCACATTGGTTCCCATGCAACACCAGCAGAGCAACAAACAACATCCTTAAACCTAGAGATCCAATCATGTATACATAGAAAAACATGAAAAGTGACAGCATAAGGATATAATTCATGTGACCACACAAGTAATTGAAGTCTGTCTGATTTCCCAACCAAAAATTTCCAAATGGAACAAATATACTTTGCAAAATCAATTTCAAGGCTAGGAAGTACCACAGATGCAATGCAGTATTTCTTCTATGGTAAATTCAGTTGGACAATTTCAGTGCTAGTATACATGTAAACTTTTTGCATACCTGACTCTCTAGCACTGGAAGTATGACTAAGAGGGGGACGACAGCTATGTCCTGCAAATATCAACCAGTGGGGATCAAAGTAGTTATCGACTTGATATTTTTTGTTGTGCATTGTGCATGACTGCACTAATCCAAAATCAAAAGCACAAAATGGAGGCAACAGAGTTGCATCATTCGTAACTGTATAGAAAATAGACAAAGAAATAAAGTGCAAAAAAAATGGTGAGAACCTGTAGCAGAAGAATCCCCAGAGTTGCTGAACCCAATCTTGTCGGGAGCTCTCCCTTCTCTGCAAGAAGCTACAAAGTACACTTGGTAAGCTCTCAATTAGCATATCAGATACTATCATCATTACTTCATATTCCAATGCAGGGGTAGCTGTAATTCATGTACACATTACATCAACCAAAGGATAATGGTCAGTCAGAAGCATACTTGTTTCAGACTTGGATCATCTTTAATGTTAAATAATGAACAAGATTAAAATTACATCCATTTAGATCTATTCCAAGTTTAACCAGGATAGTGGTCAGTCAGAAGCAAGGACCATGGAATTCCACTTCCACCAAAATTTTAGATGAAAACTGTTGAAATATATTGAGCTAGTTGTCCTTAATCCAAAAATTTGGAGGAGCAATGCTGCCCATCTTGTGCCAAAACACAAGGGAAAACAATCAAACCCTTACAGTGCAGGACTATCCATATTGAAGCTTTATATCAAAACTGATGCAAGTAATGCACCACCAAAAATAAAAAGAACACTATTGAATGTAATAAAAAGAAAAATAAAAATACCGATCTATTGTTCACACGATGATAGTTTTAGCAGCATCCCAACTGCATACAAAGCATCACATCTTTGTATGACCATAGCATCATACTATTCTTCTATTGAGCACATACCCAATGGGTTTGGAGGAATCAGTCCATAAAGCAAGAGAACATCTCCACGCATAAAAACTTCAATTCTTCATTTCACTACTCATGAAAAGGGTCTTTGCATGTTCATACACTTTTAGCAAAGCAAAAGAAACCCTATGATAATGCTGATCAATAATAATCCATTACTAGTAATCCCAAACATCTGTTAATAAAAAAACAAACAATGACGACAATATCCCTAAACCCCATCACAAGCATAGAAGCCTTCTGTGGGTATGTACTCACTCACTTCACATTAGAATCACATGATCTTTGGCTTGTATGAATGCTAATTCAAAGGATTTTGAACAGGACCAATTTTATCCATTCAGACAGGTGCCCAAAAGTGGTCTGCAAATAAGTGTTGGAAGTACCTAACTTGAACCTGAAGTAACTAAATTGGGTAGAACTGGATGTTATTTACGAATTAAGACTACCAACTAAGAAACCTCTGAGTAATGTGGACCCACAAAATGATCGGTCAGATTGTGAACCCACAAACTATCAAACAATCTGATCATCAGGTCACCTTGTTCAACAGATAGATTATGGAATGATTTCATGTGTTGAATGGACAGATGATGGGACCTCCTCATCATCGCTGGTTCACCTTTGGATATGCATCACCTTATCATTTAGGAAAAATGCCCCCAAAAGCATGTGTATGCCAAGTGGCTTGACAACTGAGAAGCCCTTTCATGATGACATCCGATTCTTAGATGGGACAAAGGGACCACCAAAAACAATTTCTAAACACAGTAGAATGGTGAATCTACGAACTTTCCAAAATCCAAATAACCAAAACACACTAGCAGAGACCTTAGCATATCTTCCACACAATATGCCCCTACAAGACCAAGGAGAACAACTTAGCCACACGCACTTTGTGCAGGGTTATTTGTTCCATATGAAAGACAGAACTAACAAACAAATCCAGATAGACATTAAATAGAATATCATATAAGTGATGCACCTTATCTGCCTGTGGATATGGATGAAAATATGCATATGCAAAACTATTTATTTTTAATTCATTATAAAATGTGTAAGAAGATATCCCTTTTACTTTTTTCATTTAAGCGAACATATCACCAGTGAAAAATTAATCTTCTGCAGTGAACCATTTATTGGCTAATATCCTTGATGAGGGCTTTGAATCACACATATGAGCCATTAGGAAAAGAAAAGAAAAGCATATCAGTGTAAGGGTTCTCTATTAGATTTCTGGTCGAGTTTCCAATGAAGAATACACAGGAAATCAGATTTATCACATGTGGAGGAAGATTCAAGGGCAGAAAAGTTCAAGAGATGCAGGGTCTGTAAAATGGAGAAAGTATCAGAGACAGGCTTTCTAGTTTGACATTTAGATGTTGAAGATTCTAGGACTTTTAGAAAGCTCATAAAAAAGGAAAAACTCAAGAAAGCGCAAGATAATGATATTCATAAAATTGCTAGCATTTTGGGGGACGTCTCACCATCATTGCAACCCAAAAGGGAAGAGTATACACCTCGTTCACCTATACACCATGTATAATTCTTTTGAAATGCAGAAAGCAAAGTGACAACGCTAAGATCAGATCACTAGATGCTAGGATCCAAATGGAACCTTAATGACATTATCCAAAACCTTCCATGAATAGAAGACAAGCTGGAAGAGTCGAAGTAGGTGGCTGATATTTTGGTTCAGGGTGTTTATAGAGTGTCTCTTTCTATTGAGGATTCTCCCTCTTCCTTGATGTAGCTCACTTAAAAAAAAAAAAAATAAATAAATAAAAAATCTTCAAATAAGAGAAGAAAAAAGAAAGAAACAAAGAAAATAAAACAACAACAACAACAGCAAGAAGCTTTGCCAGCCAAAGAAAGACACTCACTCCTCAAGCTATCAGTACCGTCAACATAGATAGTTGTCTTAGTAGAGTAATGCCAAACTCTCACACACTCTACTTTGACTGCCTTCTCATCCTAGCAACCATCTTCCAACACTTAAACAACCATCTTCCACAAACTTAGACCACCATTTTTCCAATATTTGATCTTTCACACCATAATTGCCAATTTACCATTAGAAGCTCCAACACTTGTGTTAGTTTGGAAAAGATAAATAGGTATATATTTATGGCAATATGCAAGGTTGAGATATTCCAGTTAACAGAGTTTTACATCCAACCACTCGAATAAAAAGAGGGCTTAGGTCCTCTTCATTAGTAAACCTACAACTTGCTGGCAAACAGGACTCCCAGCATGAGAGGCTCGTATCTTGGTGTTCCAAACCATTGATTTGATGGCTAACACTATTGATGAAGGTTGACCGAGAAGCCTCCTAGATTGGATGATCCTAAACCTTCTATTGGTTGTGGACAAATAGATAGTTAAGAGAGTACAGAAATGGTCAACATTCCAAGGAGAAAGGTACCGAAGGGTGGTCATCCAATCTGGGAGATTTCCAAGGCATCTCTCAACCAGAGCGAGGGCCATCGATCAACAGTTGAATCACTAAAACATAGGCCCCATATTCAGGGAACCCTGTGTGTGGGAAACTGTTTGCTGCCGAGTGAGATCCTATGATTCCTCATGAAGAAAACCTTTTCGCAAATTCCAGAATCTAGAACATGACTGCTCAAAATGCCATCCACATCAGTCTTGTTTCCCTTTCACATGTGCACTGTTGAGAAATAAGTTTATAAGGGCCTCTTTGTAATAAAATGAATGAGGGCTTATTTGTAATTTCATTATAAGCTTTTTTTTTATAAAAGAATGAGAATAGGGCAGCCAGCCCTAACTTCTTTCTCGTTTCATTCTTCTTCTCTCTTCTCTCTTCCTCTCTTCTTCCTTCCCTCTTCCAATCTATCAGTCCTATCACTGACCCTCATCTTCTACTTGGTATCAGAGCAAGTCCTTTGGGTGGGACCCATTGCTAACGTCATCACTCCATGCGGGAAGCATCAACAGTGTATCTTTGGTTAGGTCCCTTGATGGAGAACTGTATGGCATTCAAAAGATGGTGGTTTTAGAAGATTTTGGTAATTTTTTCAACATTTATCGGATTATTTTGTGGGAAGATGTCTGTTTCTGAAGACTCAAGTTCCATTTCTACAATAGGTATCTATTGTGACAAACCCAATGAGCCAATCACAACTGTGAAGTTGGATGGTACGAATTTCTTGAATGGTCTTAATCTGTCAAGATGTGTATTGGCAGGTGAGGGAAACTAGGGTATGTGAATAGTCAGATTAGAGAACCAGTTATGGACAATTCCTCATATTACTAAAGGTTTTTTGTTCCAACAGACAACCAAAGAAATATGGAGATAAAGTTAGCAAAACTTCAAGTGACAAAATATTGCTCATGTCTATCAATCGTGTCGGCAGATTGCCACTATCCATTAGGGGGAGAAAAGTTTTGCTACATATTACTCCACTCTACAGGGTCTGTAGGAAGAGTTTGATTATTATCATTTATTACAATGTTATACTAATGTTGATAAGGAGAAACAAACAAACAAGTCGAACATAACCGTATATTTGATTTTTTGGCTGGGTTGAATTTTAAATACGAGTTTATCCATGTGCAAATTTTGGGGAGAGATGGACTTTTGTTATTAGACCAAGTTTATTCTTTAGTACAAAATGAAGAAAGCAGGAAGAAGGCCATGCAACCAATTCCTTCTAACAGTAACCACTTGGCCGTTTGAAACTCTTCCAGTCCCCTTAGAGGTGGAAAATGACTCAATTGGGAGCTCAATGAGAGGAAAGAGAGACATCTTCCTTTAGTTTGTCCTCTTCTTGTTCCTGACCCCGTTCCTTGCAGTTCGTTAACTGATGTCCCAGTTAATCTAGGGCATACTACCACTAATACTGGTACTGATATAGCGAAGGAACTACGAGTATATTCGAGACACTAGAAAGGGATGATCATTGAGACACATCCACTCATTGATTCTAATTCCTTGGAACCAGGTATTGTTTTTCTTTTGTTAGTGTTGTCAGAAGCCTTCAATTTGACTTTGGGTCTCTCAACCGGTCGAGTGAGCCGCTCGACTCAAAGTCCAGCATGCTGTTATTTTTGGTGTTCGGGCTGCTCGACTAGTCGAGGGGGTTCCTCGAGCAGTCGAGGTAACGCAAATCCTGCGCGGACTGCGTAAATTTGAGGCGGTTTCCGGACTTTTCCGGACTAGGTGCATAAGTGGAGTTTCCTAAACTATAAATAGGGGTCCCTAGGGCTATTCTAATGTATTCTAAAGCTTTCTAAAAGTTTTTCAAGGGTTCTTAAAGGGTTCTAGGGTTATCAAAGGGTGTAGCAAGGGTGAGATTCGAGATTGTTCGAATCGGGTAAGTCTTCTCTCTTGTAATTTCTTTTCATAGTGGATTTCTGTCGCTTTGTGCCGTGGTTGTTTCCAGTAAGGGTTTTCCACGCTAAATCTTTGTGTTCTCTTGTGATTGCTTGTTGCTCTTAGATTGCTATCCTAGATCTAGATCTGTGTGATTCCGCACCACATATCCCCAACAAGTGGTATCAGAGCAATCGTTGAGGCACAGATTTGAATCTGCAGGATTAGTAATAATGGGAAACGGCAAGTTTGATATTGAGAAGTACTCAGGCAAAAATAATTTTGAGTTATGAAAGGTTAAGATGATTAGCCTGTTAACCAAGCAATGCGAGATTAAGGCTCTTGAGGAGCGGAAATCTACCATGAAAGATGATGAATGGGAAAACCTTGATAGTAATGCTTTAGCCTCTATCCGTTTATGTCTCATGGATGAGGTTCTCTATAATGTTTTGTGAGAAAAAACTGCGGCTAGTTTGTGGGCAAAGTTAGAGAACATCTATGCAAAGAAGTCCTCCGAAAATCGCCTACACTTGAAGCTACAGTGTTATACCTTCAAGATGGCAGAGGGTGGAGATCTAGAAGCCCATATTAGCAACTTTAATAAATTGATGTGCAAATTGTTGGATATGGAGGAAGTGGTCAAAGATGAGGAATAGGCATGTATATTGTTGAATTCTTTTTCTGCATCATATGAGTCTTTCAGGGACATGATGTGCACCACAAATAAAACCCTAAGTATTGACACCGTTATCTTAGCCCTTCAAAGGAAGGCTATGAGAAAGCTAAACGATGACATGGGGGCATCTTCCGATGCACTGATTACGAGGGGCAGAGATTCTGATTGAGGTACAGGATCTTCTAGACCTAAATCGAAATCCAAGGACAAGGGCAAAGGAAAATTAAAGTGTTGGAATTGTAGTTGTCTGGACACATGAAGAAAGATTGTAGAAATCCTAAAACGAAGAAAGAAAATTTAGCGACTTCTTCCAAGGAGGCCAATGTGGTCACATCTGATGAAGAATCAAGTCCTGGTGATGTTCTGTCTGTTTCCATGATTGGCCACTTACTCGATAATCATAAAGACGAGTGGATACTTGACACAGGAGCATCTTATCACATGATTCATCATCGGAATTGGTTTACCAGTTACAAGGAATGTGATGGTGGATAGGTTTTTATGAGCAATGACAATGCCTGTAATGTTGTGGCTATTGGTACGGTGAGCATCAAGATGTTTGATTGGATGGAGCGTACCTTGACTGACGTCAGGCACGTTCCTGATATGAAGAAAAGTCTGATTTCTCTCAATGCACTCGAGGCTATAGGGTGCAAGTTCACCGGTATTAATGGTGTCCTTAAAGTTTCAAAAGGGGCACTCGTGGTTATGAGAGCGCAAAGGCACGGAAACCTTTACAGGTTGATTGGGAGCACTTCAACAGGTGGAGCGGCAGCAGCTATTGCAGACTCCACGTCTCTATATATGTGGCATGCTCGTCTGTGCCATATGAGCAAGCGAGGCATGGAGGTACTTTCTGATCGATGTTTGATTTTAACTTTTAAAAATTCTGATTTAGATATATGCGAGCATTGTATATATGGTAAACAATCTAGATTGTCTTTTAAATCTAGAAAACATGTTTGTAAGGGAGTGCTTGATTATGTGCACTCTGACATATGGGGGTCATCGCCAGAAGTTTCCATTAGGGGGTCATCATGGTTTGTTTCATTCATTGACGACTACTCCAAGAAAGTTTGGATTTACTTCATGAAACGTAAATCCGAAGTTTTCACCATATTTAAGTAATGGAAGGCAATGGTGGAAAAACAGTCAGGGCGAAAAATAAAGGTTTTGAGGACTGACGATGGTGGAGAATTTACTTCCACTGAATTTAATGATTATTGCAAGGATGAAGGGATCATCAGGTACAAAATAGTGCGCCACACGCCCGAGCAAAACAGTGTGGCTGAGCGAATGAATTAGACTCTCCTGGAGAAGGCCAGATGCATGTTAAGTAATGCTGCGTTGGGTAAGGACTTATGGACTGAGGCCGTTAACATGACTTGTTATTTGATGAACCGGTCTCCTTCAACGGCAATTGAATGTAAAATCCCAGAGGAAGTATGGAGTAGTCAGAAAATTGACTACTCGGATTTACGCATATTTGGTCGTGAGGCTTACTCTCATATACCGTCAGTTGAAAGAGATAAGCTAGACCATAGGGCCAAAAAGTATATCTTTGTTGGCTATGACATTGGTGTGAAAGGTTACAGGTTATTCGACAAGGTCACACGAAGGTCATCACTAGCCGTGACGTTAGATTCGATGAAAGCTCCCTATTTCGCAAGAATGATCAAAAGGAGTAAGAGGAACTACAAAAGGTGATCGTAGACGTCCAGATTGACACAGATAATACTCAGGCAGAGACAGATGCGAAGACAGAGGTACAGGATCAGGTGGAGTATCCACCTGTGAGAACGAATCCACCGCGTGATCGTAGGTTACTGACAAGATACAGGGACGATTCTTATATTGCATATACCCTCATTACAGATGAGGGGGACCCATCTACTATTCAAGAGGCTCTTGATGAGCCTGATGCAGAAAAGTGGAAGGCGGCTATGGACGATGAGATGGACTCGTTGCACAAAAATCACACATGGGAGCTGGTGAAGCTTCCCATGGGCCGGAAAGCAATCGGATGCAAGTGGTTATTCAAAAGGAAACAGGATAGATATAAAGCAAGGTTGGTAATGAAGGGTTATGCTTAGAGAGAAGGAATTGACTTCACAGAGATATTCGCGCCGGTGGTTAAGCAGGTATCTATCAGATTCGTGTTGGCGCTGGTTGCCCAATACGATCTCGAGCTGGAACAGATGGATGTGAAGACTGCATTTCTGCATGGAGAATTGGAAGAGCAGATCTACATGAAGCAACCAGAGGGCTACGACGTTAAACGGGCAGAGAAAAAGGTTTGCAGGTTAATAAGGTCATTGTACGGCTTGAAACAATCACCTAGGCAGTGATATAAAAAATTTGATTCTTTCATAGTGAGTCAGAAATTTACTCGGAGTGAATACGATCACTGTGTTTATTACAAGACACTGAGTGATGGAAAATTCATCATCTTAGTACTGTATGTTAATGATATGTCTGAAATCAACGTACTGAAGACTCAGTTATCAGGGACATTTGAGATGAAAGATCTGGGGGCTGCAAAGAGGGTTCTCGGCACAGATATTCATAGAGACAGGAAGAGGAACAGGTTCTGGTTATCACAGGCAGAATACCTTGAAAAGGTATTGATCAAGTATGGGATGGATCAGGCAAAGCCAATGAGCGTTCCCCAAGCGGCTCACTTTAAGCTTTTCTCAGAACAATGTCCTAAATCCAATGAGGAAAAGCAGGTTATATCTCATGTGCCCTATTCGAATGCGGTTGGCAGTTTAATGTATGTCATGGTCTGTACGAGACCGGATATTTCACAGGCAGTCGGTGTTGTGAGCAGATACATGTCAAACCCTGGTAAGTAACATTGGGAAGCGATGAAATGGCTACTTCGATACATTCGAGTTACGAAAGACTACGTCTTAACTTTTGAAAAGACAGGAACAAAGTTGGTAAGGTATGTGGATTCTAACTACGCAGGCAGTATAGATTCCAGGAAGTCTACTTCAGGATACTCGTTTGTACTAGCGGGTGGAGCAATTAGTTGGATGTCGAAGCTTCAGTCCGTAGTGGTTCTTTCCATGACCAAAGCAGAATATATGGCAATGACGGAAACGTTTAAAGAAGGTGTTTGGCTTGGAGGCATGATAAATCAGTTAGGACTTTAGCAGGAGACCGTGCTGGTTAACTGTGATAGCGAGAGCGTTATCAAGTTGGCTAAAATTTCTGTTTATCACTCACGTACTAAACACATTGATGTTCATCACCACTTTATCCGACAAGTGCTTGAGGAAGGAGGTGTCACACTGGAAAAGATTCACACTAGCATGAATCCAGCAGACATGCTCACCAAGGTCGTTCCTACAGAGAAGTTCAAGTTCTGTGCAACTTCTCTGGGCTTGGCAGTTGTCAGAAGGTTGAAGCTATGATGTAATGCACGAGTGTGCACGAGAAGCATTGATTGAAGCTATGATGTAATGCAGAGATAAGAGAGGAGGTCAAGCAGCTACGCAGTTGAAGGTTGAAGACTTGGTGGAGATTGTTGTCAGAAGCCTTCAATCTGACTTTGGGTCTCTCGACTGGTCGAGGGCCTGGCTCGACCGATCGAGTGAGCCGCTCGACTAGTTGAGCACTGCTCGACTCAAAGTCCAGCGTGCTGTTATTTTTGGTGTCCGGGCTGCTCAACCAGTCGAGGGGATGGCTCGACCGGTCGAGGGGGTTCCTCGACCAGTCTAGGTTACGCAGATCCTGTGTGGACTACGTAAATTTGAGGCAGTTTCCGAAGTTTTCCGGGCTAGGTGCGTAAGTGGAGTTTCCTAAACTATAAATAAGGGTCCCTAGGGTTATTTTAATGTATTGTAAAGCTTTCTAAAAGTTTTCCAAGGGTTCCTAAAGGGTTCTAGGGTTATCAAAGGGTGTAGCAAGGGTGAGATTCGAGATTGTTCGAATCGGGTAAGTCCTCTCTCTTGTAATTTCTTTTTATAGTGGATTTTTGTTGCTTTGTGCCGTGGTTTTTTTTCCCGCAAGGGTTTTCCACGTTAAATCTTTGTGTTCTCTTGTGATTGCTTGTTGCTCTTGGATTGCTATCCTAGATCTAGATCTGTGTGATTCCGCAGCACAAATCCCCAACAGTTAGTTCATAATTTTTTTCTAAAGATAATCCTCCCTTTGCTATACAAAAAGGGAAGCGTCAGTGTACTTCACATCCTATATCTAAGTTTGTCTTATATGACCTTGTCCCCTTCCTATCATACTTTCTTTTCTTTAGCTTCCTTTTGTGTCTTTACCTTCAAGATTTCAAGAGGCAATGATGCAGGACAATTAATCACTTGCTCTAAAAGCTCGAACTGTTAGAGTATGGCGAATTAATCCCTTTATCTCATAGCTTAGGCCCCACATCTCATGGGTAAGGACCTCGGTCGAACCCCCCTCATGGGCCCCAAATCACACGGGCCGCCCACCTCGAGTCCCATAGGCTACCCCACTCGAGCTCGGTGTGAAATGCGCATTAATCACCCCCGATGAGGAGTCTCGAACAAGAGACCTCCCCCGTGGGCCCTGCCCACCCCGAGTGTGCTCCTGCATCCCACAAGCGACCCCTCGAGCCCGGTGTGAAAATGCCCCTGCATTAATCACCCCTGGTGAGGAGTCTCAAACACGAGACCTCCCGCTCTGATACCAATTTGATGGAGGACAATTAACCACTTACTCTAAAAGCTCGAACTGTTAGAGTATGACGAATTAATCCCTTTTATCACATAGCCCAGGCCTCACATCTCATGGGTTAGGACCTCGGCCGAACCCCCTCGTGGGCCCCAAATGACATGGGTCACCTACCCCGAGTGTCCCCGCATCCCACAGGCTACCCCACTCGAGCTGTGTGTGAAATGCGCATTAATCACACCCGGTGAGGAGTCTCGAACACATGGGTCACCCACCCTGAGTGTGTCCTCGCATCCCACAGGCTACCCCACTTGAGCTCGGTGTGAAAAAAAGGCATGTTGAAACTGATAGACTTGCCTAAAGGAGCCAGTAGGTTACAAATGGGTCTTCACCGTGAAAGACAAGGAAGATGAATCCATTGAAAAGTACAAAACTAGACTTGTTGCTAAGGGGTACACTCAAACATAATGGAATTGACTACAAGGAAACATTTGTGCCTATAGTCAAGATGAACTCCATACGGTTCTAGTTGTCACCTGCAACGAATTTTTCTTAGCTATTGTATCAGCTAGATGTATAGAATGCGTTTCTCCATGGAGACTTAAAGGAGAAAGTGTATGTGGCTCTGCCACCTGGTTTCAGGTTCCCCAACAATGAAGGAAATGTTTGCCGGTTAAGGAAGCCTATTTATGGTCTCAAACAATCTCCCAGGCTCAGTTAGAGAGGTTCAACCAGGCAGTGTTCGAATTATCTCCAATATTATCTTTATCTCTAGCTCAACGATACCGATAACACTGGTAGCGATACCGATAACGTTGGTAATATAAAAAATTCCAAGTATTAGCAATGTATCGCTAAGTATCGCTAATGTATCAATATCACTAATATAATCGCCAATATTTTCAACTATGTAAATTCTAGGTGTCACTTGTATTGCCAATGCATCAATATCAACAATGTATTGCCCATATTTTCGACTATGTAAATTTTAGGTAATGCTTGTATCATAAGTGTATTAGATGATATTTCAATAATATCGCCAACGTATTGATATCATCAAAATTTTGTTTATTAGAAAAAAATATATATATTTCAATTTTTTTCATGGGCACATGGTTGTATCGTGTTCAATTTGTCATTGATAATATCTCGATCTTATTGATATCGCAGCATGTGTGATGTTGAGACCACAATCTTTCATTTTCTTTCCAATTGTTGATGGATTTCTTGGTGAAATATCATGTGTTGTTGATATTTTGCAATATCGATGCATGTTTAGATGGAAGGTTGGATGGTTAAATAGGTAGGATGGGATGGTTGGACTGATTTCTTACAAGTGCGCATGCTTTTAAGGCCCCATTAAATGGAAACTTGTTATGAATGTGTTCTTTTTGCAATTTTTTTTAATTTCTAATTATACAAATATGTACATTTTAACATCTCCTGACGTTTCACTGAAAATTCCACCGTTTTCCCCACGTTTTCCTGCATTTCCAGTTATTAGTGATATTATCGGCGATATCAATATTGTTTCTGTATCCTTGGCCAGCGAAACTTGTAGCGATACCGATATTTTGAACACTGCAACCAGGTAGTGAAGAGGATTGTTATTCCCAGAGTCACACCAATTATACTCTCTTTGTAAAGCGACGAGGACTTTGGGAAGAGATATATCAGAGATTGGTTGGCTGATTACTCCATCTATCTATCACTCAACCTAATATAACATATGTAGTAAGTGTGGTAAGTCAGTTTATGTAGGCACCACAAGTTCCTCACTTGGAAGCTATTGAAAGAATCCCAAGGTATTTGAAGACATCACCTGGGAAGGACCTCTTATTTGTGATCATGGTCATCTCGACATAGAAGCCTATATTGATGCAAATTAGGCCATTGATGTAGATGGCCAAAAGTCAACTACAAGATAGTGTACTCTTGTGAGAGGAAACTTGGTTATGTGGATAAGCAAGAAACAAATTGTAGTGGCTAAGTCTAGTGCAAAAGCAGAGACTAGGGCTATATGGCTTATGGTGTAGCAGAGTTACTTTGGTTGAAAATTCTGTTACGTGATTTGAGAATCATCGCATATTCTCCCATGAAGTTGTTTTGTGATAGCAAGGCAACCATCAGCATTGCACAAAACCCAGTTAAGCACGACCGTACCAAGCACATTGAAATTGACAGGAACTTCATTAGTGAGCAAGTTATCTATTAAGAACTTTTCTTACCTTTTGAAACGACTGAGAATTAGCTTATTGTTAAGACAAAGTTAGAATCTATTCTTAGCAAGCGTGGCATGATAGACAATTATGCCTAGCTTGAGAGGGAATGTTGAGATATAAAGTTTATAAGGGCCTCTTTGTAATAAAAGGAATGTGAGGGCCTTATTTGTAAGTTTGTTATAAGCTTTTTATAGAAAAAAAAAAAAATGAGAATAGGAAAGCAGGCCCTAACTTCTATACCCATTTTTCATTCTTCTTCTCTCGTCTTTCTTTTCCTCTCTTGTTCCTTTCCCTCTTTGAATCTTTCAATCCTAGCACCTACCCTCATCTTCCACTTGCACCATATGACAGAATAAGCAAGCATGATAAGTTGATATCATTTATGGTAAACTGTAAATGAGACTAATCAAAATAGCCCCAAAAAGATTGAATTCTTTATATATTTTGCAGAATGCTCTTTCTGTCCCTTCAATTTCATATTTCTGCATGTTATAAGGGCATTATCATGTACCACAAATTGAATTAATGACCTCTTACATATGATGGTTATAAACTTTTGCATCAATGTGGCAGAAAAGCACTTCTGAAACAAAATGTTCTTCAAGTATACGCAGCAACCAAGACATTCAGATTAAGCATATGGCTGGTAATCCACAATGATTATTTCAGTGCGACATTAATTTGTTAGTGTGCAGAACTTTAACGAGTTTATCATATGAATGTATTTCCAAATGCCCATTCTGGTCCACAAGAAAACAACTTCAGTTACTTAAAAATCATTTTTTAATCAAGAATTGTTCAATAAATCATCAATCTCAGTACGCAATATGTGCATACCTGTAAAACAAAAGCTGAAGATGACAATGACAGAGCAGCACCAATCACTACAGCCTCATCAATACTTCTAATGTTGACCTGCATTTCACTTAAACCAGATAGCATTAAAAATACTATAGACAATGTCCAAAAATATGGAAATGGAATTATTAGTTAAATGAATACAAGTAATTTCAAAGTAAAATACATACAAATTAATTTCAAATGTCATAGACAACTTCGAACAACTCACATAAATATAATCTCAGAGAATGGAGGACTTCAAAACAATCCTGTATTGCATTTCAGAAAGAAAAAAGAAAAGAAAAGAAAAGAAAAGAAAAGAATAATCTTTTCACGTGAACACGTGAAATAGGAAACATCAAACACCCCAGACCATAAACATTTAAGCAGGACAAACTGGTTCCTAATCAGATCAGAGCATGGTGGCTCCAAGACAATCCTGCATTGCATTTCATAAGGAAGCAGCAAACAAAAGAAGAAGAAAAAGGAAGCAAACAAAATCCAGACATGACCGTAAAATGAAAGCCTCCAACTTTGATGTCAATAAAGTTAGATTAGTATAGTTCTTACCAGATCAGGCCTTGAGTGGAAAAGGAACTCCAAAATCTTTGTTCCAACGGCCCCATTTGGTGGAAGCTCAAATGCCGTAAAAGCAAGGGTAGACAGAACAACCTTCAAGAATAATAATAAATTAAAAAAACTTAATGAATTCCTCACCCATCTAGCATGCACGGAATAACTAACTACTGTACTAGAAACAGCATAGCAAAACTAGTCATCATAGAACAACTAGCAGCACAGGCTTAAACATGTAAGATCACAATGGAAACATGTTTCAAAATCAAATTTTAAATCCATTCCCCCAGAACTCCTCCAGATGATATCCCTTGCAAGGCCCTTTGTAAAAGGACCACCAAATTTTCTTTTAACTGGACAAAATTAATATTCACTAATCACTACTCCATCTCTGAGTAGCTGTCTAATGTAACTATGCCTCAAACTCATGCGTCTGGGTTTCCCACTTTAAGTTTGGTTATAAGATAGTGACAATGTTTGCCCACTATCATAATGTAAAGATATAACAAGCATTAGCTTTCGATCATAAAGGAATCTCTAATAACAACTCCATTAGCCATTCTGCTTCTTTGCCAGCTGCAATCAATGCAATTAACTTTAATTCCATTGTGGAATGAGTTATGCATTTTAATTCTTGGATGCCCAAGACACAATGGCTCCATCAAGTGTAAAGACCCACCCATCGACTTGTTATAATCTGTTATCCAGCTTGCATTGGTGTACCGCTTCAAGTAAAGTTGGATATCTTGGAAGTCTAATCCATAATCCATCGTCTTTTTTAATTATCTAAAAATCCTACATACAACATTTCAGTGTATATGACTATGATTATTTGTAAACCTACTTAGTACTTCCATAGCAAAGGCTGCATCAGGTCCAGACGTCCAGTACATTGCAACTACCAATCACAGTAGCATATTGTAGTTGAGATATGCATCTATCTTCATTTTTTTTTCTATATTTTATGCTAGAATCTAAAGGTGTAGTGCAGATTTAGATTCTTTACACCCGAAAATTGTGATTATCTTTTCTATATGGTGAGATTAAGTTCAGGTTATACTTAGTCTATCATAAACTTCATTCTTGAGATTACATTTGCACCACTCCTGTCTTTCATATCAAAACATGTTGATAATAACTTCTTTGCTTTTAATACAAATATTAACATATTATTGACTTACAAACATATTATAATACCTCTGGTTTTTGATAATTTTAAGTATACACACTTGCCAACCTTATTTACTCTAAAGCCATGAGAAATTATAACCTGATCACATTTCTCATGCCACTGTTTAGGTTGTTGTTTTAAATCACAGTGATTTAATGAGTCTATAATAAACCCTGTGCTCTTGATTATGCATATAAAACCTTCGGGTTGCACCATGAATTTTTTCTCATTTAAATTAGCATTTAAGATATATATATATTTTTCATTTGACAAATGACAAATCTATGAATAATGCTAGAGCTATTAGTATTATGATTGTTGTTATTTTAGCTACAAGGGCATATGTGTCAAAGTAGCCTACGCCTTTCTTTTGCCTAAATGCTTGGGCTACATGCCTAGCATGAAGCTTTTCTACGAATAGATCTACTTATAGTTTCCTTTTGAATATCAATTTACATCCAATTGGCTTACACCCAAGGGGTAAGTCTCCTAGTTTCCACATGTTATTAGCCCATGATGGAAGGCAAAAGATTATGATAAAAGCACACGTGTCTCTTCAAGACAAAAAGGTGCCTTGGAAAGGCAGTCCCACTTCATAAATAGAAGGTTTGGATCCGTAAAACCCATCCCATACATTCTAGAGACCATCTCCCTCATTCCAGAAAACTATCTCCTCCATATTACTCCCTCATTACAGAGGTTTTCTCCCTCTTATGGACCCATTTGGATTGTGTTAACAGAAAAGAAAAGAAAAGATAACTCAAGAGTTTTCCATTGTTTGGACCAGTGTTCGAAATATCGATACTATTGGCCGATATATTGGCTGATATTATCGTTATCGGCCCCCAACGAGACAATACCCGGGCGATAACGCCTGGAAGATACCAAAAATGCCAAAATCCAGATTTCACAGGATATATCGTCAATATTGCACACTCAGGATGCTTTGCAGGGGACTCACGAGTCCCACTGTAGCCAACAACCCACATCCGTCCATAAATAGCCATGCGTATAGGTGGAGAATTTTTTTTAAAAATGAATTGGAAAAAAAAAGGAGAAATCGGAGAGTACCCGCGAAGATTGGTGATTGGAGTTGGGCCATTCGACAGGTAAGTACGAATTTCTTGAATTTTCTTGCAATTTTCTTCAATTTCCCTCCTCCATCGCTGATTGGAGAGTATCTGTGGGGATTTCTCAGAGATTCCAACGAGAAATCCAGTGAGAAATCAGGCCGGAATGAGAATCGTCGCTGCCACGATTGTCGGAACCTCCTGCGTGTGTGAACAAAAGGGAAAATGAAGAAGAAGAGCGCGGATGGGGTGAAAAGGGGTTTAGATCGCGTGCGGTGGGTTACAGAGTACGCTCTTATCGTACTCAGTAAACTCACTTGGGCCCAACTTTAATGTATGTGGTCTATCCACGCCGTCCATCCATTTTCCCATCTAATTTAAGGGGTTGATCCCTAAATTTAGGAATTTTAAGGGCCCACCTTTAAGGAGTCACTCTCTCCATTGTTTTCTATGGTGGGGTCCACTTGAGCTCTAGATCTGACCCATTTTTTGGCTCATGCCATAAAATAATCTCTTCAAATGTATAGACAGTGTGGATACAAAAAATACATCATGGTGGGACCCACATAAGTTGGTCATGTGGCATTGGGGCCGTCAGTGACGGAAACGGATTGGCTACTCCCCCTGACACCAGCTCTGCGGATGGTGGTCGGTGCTCTGTGGGCCCCACCATAACGTATGTATTTCATCCATTCCGTTCATCCATTTTTAAAGATAATTTTAGGGCTTTATTTCAAAAACGAGAGGGATATAAATCTCAGGTGGACCACACCACAGGAAAACAATAGTGATTGGATATCCATCATTTAAATCCTCCTAAAGCCCACTGTACTGTTTATTTGACATCAAATATGTCGATTAGGTCATCAAGACCCAGATGAAGGGGAAAAACAAATATCAGCTAGATCCAATACTTTTATGGATCCCAAAAAGTTTTTAATGGTCAACATTCATTCCACACCGTTTCTTGTTATGTGGTCCAGTTGATATTGGTATATACTTAATTTTTCTTGTAATACCATAAAATGATCTAGAAAAATATATGGACGGCATGGATGAAACACATACATCATGGTGGGGCCCACAGAGCACCGACCATCAGCCATGGGCTGGTGGAGTAGCCAATCCGTTTCCGTCAATGACGGGCGAGATGGGTATGCTCGTACCGAGTAAACTCTGTTGGGCCCACCGTGATTGCACATGGTTTATCCACGCCGTCCATCCGTTTTTACTGATCATTTTAGGTGTACAGCCCAAAATTGAACCATATCCACAACTCAAGTGGACCATACCACAAGAAACAGTGGAACTGCTAATTTCCACCGTTGAAACCTTTTTAAGGCCCACAGTGATGTTTATTTGTCATCCAACCTGATATTTATTTTTTCCCTTCATCTGGATCTTTATGACCCAATCAACAGATAGGATGTCAAATAAACAGTACAGTGGGCCTTAGGAGGATTTTAATGGTAGATATCCAATTATTATTGTTTTCCTGTGATGTTTATAAATATCATGCATCCAATTTAAATATAGTTGCATTAGTTCAGTTAAACATCGCATAGCTTAGGACCCTACACAAAGGAAACTTATTATGTGCATATTTTTTTGAGATGTTATGATTTAAAAGTGTGTGTTAAGGGTTTTTTTAACAATCCCCAAAGTTTCATTAAAAAATTCAACCATTTTCCCAATGTTTCCTTATGTTTCTCAAAAAGTGCGATAAATTATGCGATACAAATGATATATCTCATGCGATAACCGATACGTATCTATATCCCAAGGGTGCGATATTTGGACCATTGGGTTGTTTGGATAACAAAGGAAATCGTGAGGTTGGAAATAAAAATCATTAGCCTTATCCACAGTCAAATTCTCATGCACAAGACCCCAGAAATGGAATCCATGGGAATCCATCATTGGATAATCACTGAACTTTGCTTTTCTTTTCTCACAATCCAAACAGGCCCTAAGAGTCTACCCTCACTTGGAGAGTATAATTGAATAGAAAAGAAGTGTGGGTAAATGTGGAGAATCCATACATTCCTTACATTTTACATACATTCCAAAAACTATCTCCCTCAGTGTAGAAATAAAAAATAAATAATAAAAAATTATATATATATATATATATATTATAAAATCTATACAGTCCTTACATTCTAAATACATTCCAGAGACAATCTCCTGCATTGTAGAAAGATATATTGATGGCGACATTAGAGGACATACTTGGGTGTACCAGAGACGGAGACGACCACCCACATCAGCATAACTTTCTTTGTGGATGGGAGATGAGTTTCAGGTGGGGCCCGCCAGATCATTTTGAAGACCTCACATGCACTGGACGTGCATCAGTAAGACCCCACCTTGGGATGATGTATGTGGGCTGCTTAGGAGGTAATTTTAGTCATATGATTTTTATTTCGTGTCGATCCGACCGTTGGATCTTATCGATCAGGCCATCAGGCCACTAGATCTTTTAGATTTGGTCCCCTTAGGCTCTGATCATGTTTTCATTATGTTTTTTGTTATTTTTAGGAGTTATTTGATGGCTGAGATTGATAATATATGTTTTAGTTTTCTTATTTTGAATAATGGACCACTTTACTTAAGTGAGTGGCATGGTTGTAATTATGCTGAATTTTAATTCCGAAATTTTTAATTATAAAACCACAAGGGAAGTGGAGTTCCAACCCTAGTGGACATTTGAGAAGAAAAAAAAGAAAGAAGAGAGAAACTCTCTTGTGTGAAGGAATTTTCCTTATTATTTTCTAGGGTTTTTTTAAAAAAAAAACCCTCCCTTCCAATTAACTTGTGGAAGGGTAGAAACTTGTTTGGTGGTGGATTCCCCAAGGTACATCCTTCCTCTTCTTCTTCTTCGAAAGGTAGTCTTCTTCTTACATTCTTCCCCTCTCTTCTTCGAAAGGTATTTTTCTTATTATTATTATTATTATTCTTCTTCTCTTATTTTCCGCTTTTTCTTCCCATTACAACCTTCTAAACCCTAAATCTTCAATTTTCTATTTTTCCCAATTTCTAAAAACCCTAATTCCAAAATTTCCAATTCCCATGAACCCTAATTTTTCAAATTTCAGATTTTCCCCTTCTTAACCCTAATCATAAAACCTACTAGTCATCCCCTTTAGTGTGGAACGTGCCTATGCTAAATTGGAAGTTCTATCCTTCCATCGATCCCAATTTTAATTGATTTATGTGATTTCTTGGCATGCACGCATGTGATTTAGGTTAAATCAGATTTTATTTCCTATTGCTTACTCTTAATTACTTGGTGGATTATCATCTTTTGTTAATTGAATTACTTTATGGACTCTTTTATAATCTTTACGTTGCATGCTAGCATTAAATCATGTGTCCTGCATCATATATCATCCACACTACTCCTTGATTTTAAAGGCTTTCTCCCTCTTAGTACGGAGAGTATACCCTCACTCCATCAGTATAATAGAGTAGGAAAAAAGTGTGAGTAGAATACCAAGAAACATAATTGCATTCCTTTTGGCACATCTGTTCTTTAAGATGTTCAGGGTTGTTCTTCAGTGATGCAAAAATTGTGCAACAATAATCATTGATTGGGCCTGAATTATCTTGGAGGCAAACTTGTTGGAACCTTTTTTTAGCAATTTAGGCTAGCAATGCAGGCAAGCATAATGTGTCCACTCGTCTACTTTCACCAACATTGCATATTATGCCTTCCATGGTGCATAGATGCTAAGGCCCGCAACACATGACAATATTCTTCAATAAGGGTCATCTATGTATCATTCATAATCGTGTAGCTAAGAGGGAGTGACTGTGGTCTATCGGCATGCATGTTTGGTGCCTGAGCAATGTATTCTGTATCGGTAACGATCATAGATATGAATCTTGGCATCGTATCAGCCAAAACGGCCATATCGTATCCGTATCAATATGAGACTATATGCGATACAACCCATATGGGGTTGTATCGACCCGATAAGACAAAAACTAACCCGTATCGGCTAATAAGGGGTGTATTGGCACCGATACGAGGCTAATATAGTCGATACAGAGCAACATGACCATAAAAGCCATTTTTTTTTCTCTTTTTTTCTTTATTCAAAATTTCACTCGTCTCCTCTTTTCTTTTTTTTTCCTTTTCTTTTTTCCATTTAAACCATGGAAGAAGCTTAAAAACTCATTTTAAGCTAGATCTAGACCTATTTTGGGATCAAAACAAATGGTTTGAATGAGATTCAACAAATTAAAGAGAAGTGGGTCATTATGGGGAAAATTGGAAAGAATGGTAAACCTTCACTTTCTTTTTGATATTTTTTTTTTTTTTTTTTATTGTATTTCAATGTAATGGGCCCTAGTTCACCAAATCATGCTTTATTTGTGTTCAATTAGGGCCCATTTAGTTGACCTTCAACAAGTCCAACCAACAAACAACATTCTCATGAATGGTCCGATGCACCATCATATGCATGTCCAAAATACAAAAAAAATACAAAAAGAAAAAAAAAGAAAAAAAAAAAGATTCTTGAGTATCTTATTATTCTATTATTTTCCCTATTATTTTCCTTATTTCTTTGGCGTATTTTTTTTTTTTTTTTTTCCGATTGCTTCAATCGACGATTTTAATCCTAAAAACTATAGTAAGAGTGGTCGAAATCTGTTGTATAATGATCTAGGAAAGTTTTTTGAAATTAGAAAAATGGAAAAATGAGGAGAAAAATATGATTAAATATAAAAAAGTGGTCGTTTTTCGACCGTTATGAGGGTAATGGTCGTTATGCCCCATAACGGCCGATACAGTCCCAAAAAAATCAACTGCCTCGTTAAACCCCCGTATCGTGTAATAGTCAAAGTGTTACCGATACGTATCGGCCTTATCGTAACAGATACGGAACACCTTGTGCCTAAGACTAGAGGCTGATTGGATATGGACTTTGACAACAACACTTAGGGCAACCTGGTTTGGCTGGCTTTGGTGAGAGTATGTTCTCGAAAATCAATTATAATACAGTCATGACGTAAGTACGTAATTGTATCGACCACCCTCATGATGAGACAAGGGATGAACCATCATCATCGTCATCATCATGATCTAAG
Organism: Magnolia sinica; assembly: GCF_029962835.1. NCBI lineage: Eukaryota > Viridiplantae > Streptophyta > Magnoliopsida > Magnoliales > Magnoliaceae > Magnolia > Magnolia sinica. Next base: position 65,333,449 of record NC_080588.1, read on the forward strand.
CCTTATCCCAATTAACTATCGCCAGCTACATGATTCATGTTCCGCCATTCCACTTTATGAAGGACCATACCTTCAATTAGACCGTAAGTCATTAAGGGGGCGTTTGGATTGTAACTCTAGATAAGCTACTTATGCCTCAAGTAGCTTATCTTGGTTTCTACTTATTCGGCAGATAAGCATGTTTGGTAAACAACGTACTTGTAAACTAAAAGGTAGAAAAGCATGTATCGTTTCCAACATAAAATAAGGGCGTGTTTGGGTGGTGGGATTAGAAGGGATTAGGTGGGATGGGATTCAAAAAGCATAATTATTACCCATGGTAGGGATTGTCCCCTGTTGCCATGGGATAAGATTAATGCCATGCTTTGTTGGTAATACGGTGGAACATTGAATGGATATACCCACCATCATTTGAAATTACTGAGAATAACACACATGTTATATCTAAACCGTTCATTTGTTTTGTAACCTCATTTTATGGCATGGGCCTAAAAAAGAGGTAGATCCAAAACTTATGTGGCCCCAAAGAAGTTTTCAACGAATAGTATTCAATCCCCGTTGCTTTCTATGGTGGGGTCCACTTGAGCTTTAGATTTACCTGATTTTTTGGCCCATGCTCTAAAATAATCTCGAAAAATGGGTGGACGGTGTGGATATAGCCCACACATCATGGTGGGACCTACACAACTTGCTAACATTGAGTGAAATTGGCATGGGACCTAATGCAATTCCATCTAATCTAATTCCAAGCTTTTCCATTCTTCCCAAACATGGAGTGGAATTGGCACAGACCAGATGAATCCCATCCCACCTAATCCCTTCTAATCCCACTGCCCAAACACGCCCTAAGTATTTATCCCTCAAGTTTATTTATTCCACCCTCATATTCACCATCTATCATGTGGGGCCAACCTTTGATGTGGGCCATCCATTATGCAGGGCCCACCTTGGATGTGGGCCATTCATCATTAGGGGTCAACCTTTAATGTGCACCGTCCATTATGTAGGGCCCACCTTTCATGTTGGTCATCCATCATGTGGGGCCCACCATCAATGTTATTGTCCATCATGTGGGGCTCAGCTTTAATATCCGCCACCCATCTTGTGGAGTCCACCTTTGATGTGGACCATCCATCATGTAGGCCCCACCTCCAATGTGGGCCGTCCATCATGCGGGGCTCGCCTTGCATGTGGGCCACTCATCATTAGGGCCAACCTTTGATGTGGATCATCCATCATGTAGGGTGGTCCACCTTCATTATCAATTGCCCATCTTGTGAAGCCCACCTTTGATGTGGACCGTCCATCATGTGGGCCCCACCTTCAATGTGGGTCACCTATCATGCGGCCTTGCCTTGGATGTGGGTCATTCATCACTAAGGGCTGACGTTTGATGTAGACTATTCATCATGTGGGGCCCAGCTTCAATGTCCACTACCCATCACGTGGAGCCCACCTTTGATGTGGACCATCCATCGTGTAAGCCCCACCTCTAAAGTGGGTTGTCCATCATATCGGCCTGGTTTGGATGCGGGCTATTTATCATAATGGGCCAACCTTTGATGTGAACCATCCATTATGTGGGTCCACGTTAAAATGGGGTCATCCATCACATGGGGCCTACCTTTGATGTGGACCGTCCATCGTGTGGGCCCCCCTTTGATGTGGACAGTCCATCATGTGGGGCCTCCTTTGATATGGACTGTAAGAGAGAGCATCCTTTGATATGGAGAGAGAGAGAGAGAGAGAGAGAGAGAGAGAGAGAGAGGTAGAAAAGTAATAAGTAAAAAGCTATTAAAAAAAACTTATTGAGAGATAGGTAGCTTTCAACGCATAAGTTACTTTTACAATGATGTTTACCAAACTAACTTAAGTGAAAAAGGTAACTTATTGACTTTACATAAGTTAAAAAGTAAGTTATTTGGTGGTATCCAAACATGCCCTAAGTCTCTTCTTACTACCTCCATTCATGATATGGACCATAGCCCACGATACAGGTTGACACGGTCCATCAAGAAAAATGGGCAATATTGACCTATATTAGTCAATGTAGGCCGATACACCCCATATCCACAACAATATGATACAACCATAAAGGGCCCGTTTGGAGGGGGGTAGAATAAACCTATCTTTGATTTCTTCACCTGTTTCTTAATTTCAGCCAAAAGGGAAGCTTAGAAACTCATTTTATACTAGATCTAAGTTTAATTTTGGGGATCAAAATATATGATTTAAGTGATATTCGATCAATTGAAGTGGAATGAACCATTACGGGAAAAATTAAAAGGGAAACACTATCTTCATTTTTTTTCTCTGTCATATTTCAATGTAATGGGCCCTCATCCATAAAACAATGCTTGATTAGTGTTCAACTAGGGCCTATTTGGATTTGGTTGATTTTTAGCAAATCAAGTTGACATACAACATTCTTATCAAAGAATGAAATGATACACCCAATGTTCCAATATCAGGGATATTGTCGATGATAAGACCCAGTGTTCCAAATATCCACCATATTGTCGATGATATCACCGATATTATGGCCTTATTGGTATTGACGGGCCAATGATACTAAAACCCCAAGTATGGAAAATTCCAAATATCACCAATAATATTATTTGGCAATACCAGAGATATTTTGGCCCCTTGACAATATAAAAGTTCCTTGGTATCGTCGATACCAATGATAGTATCAGCAATGCCCGGGACACTTCCGTAAAATGCTGGAAATTCACGAGAAAAGCCAGAAAATAGAAAAAATGGAAAAAATAAAAAATAAAAAATTGGCTTATCTTGTGGTTATTATTACTATTTTTATTTTTATTTTTTTGAATTTTGCTCATTAGGTGATTTCCACCACTCACTTTGGTTTTCGTTGAATCGAATCTTGGATTTATAGGAGAAATCTCGACTTGAAGCATAGATAGGTGGGAACTCAAAGGTGAGATAAAATCCATGGAGACTTCATTTTTTTCATGCATTGGCATGGATTTGTGGTGAATGAATCAACATTTGAGTTGGTGAATGGGGAAAATGGGGAAATCCTAATTTCCTTCATTTTTACCCCTCAAATTGAGAAGCCATGATTTATTACTTACATTATATGGTATTTGAATGATATGAACTCATTATAGATATAATTGCACTACTTTTTTTGGACAACGCATACTTTAGGCCCCTATAAAATGGAGACTTACTATGTATAGTTGTTTTTTGCAATATTTTGATTCCTCAATGTACGAACACGTGTCTTTTAACATTCCCTAAAGTTTTGTTGAAAAACTCCACCTTTTTTCCCACTGTTTGCGTCAGTCAGCAATGTCAATACATCTTTCCACATCCTCATTCATTTGATACATGTAACATATCAATACTTTAAACACTGGATACATCATTGGATACACGTTTCAAAACATTAAAAATGATAGACTCCAGTGTTTTACAATTTTTCCTATTTTCTTGGTAAATTTTTTTTTAAAAAGGGGCAAATAAATATTTTTGGCTGATAGAAGTCCAACATGTCCAATATCGTATCCTTTTTGGGCCCAACCAATACGCTGACCGATACTATTATGTAAAACCTGGGTGACAATATTTTCCAAATGGGAAGGGGTGCTGCATTTTCCTTTGTTGGGCCAATTGGCACATACATATGTGACTAAGAATGAGATGGTGACATTGTTTTCAAATCCTGAGATTCATGATTCAAATCATACAATTCAATTGACTATCAAAAGATGTCAATCATAGTTTAGCTTCAGTCCGATTGGACAAAAATCGTATGACGCACTAAAAATAGAATGCCATGCTGTTTATTGACAGTTTTGGGTGTGTGGTTAGTTATAGTGTGGATTGAAGGGATATTAAACGGAATCACGGATAACATACTAAGACTTGTACCTTTTGAAGACTGATTGATCAGATGTATTCGCTGCTCGAAAGAAGTGCCAAGAAATGTTATAACTTGACAGAAGTTTGATGTGGAATGTTTGGCCTTGTACTTGTTTAGAACTGTTATAATTTTAATAATTTTCTAAAAGACTAAAGAGAATCTTTCAATTTGTTTAAGAAGTTCAGGTCCAAGTAGCTACAAAATTTAGTAAGACTACAGGTGACTTCTAATCAAACACTCGTAACAGAGAAAGCCTCGCTGAAGATTAGCAGATGGTTTGATGATACTCATCTCCTTTTGATGGCTTTTGCCTTAACATTGGGAAATGAATCAATTGGATAGATTTCTCATAGAAAACTACTGAGAAAGACTTACTGCACACTATTAGATGGTTTGACAATATTCATTTCCTCTTTGGTGGCTTTTACCTTAAGTCCTTAACATCAGGAGTTGATAGACTTCTCGCATTTTGAGGAAGCAAGTGTGTTTTCAGAATAAATTAGCAAATTTGGAGACAAATATCCTAAATTGGATAACATGGGATGCATGCCAAACTTCAACATATGTTTGACTACAGTGAAAGAGAATTCAACAAAGGCCACATGAATAAGCACATCTAGATTTGCATCTGTAACATGCATTTTGTAAGCACAGCTGTTCCCGTAAACTATGAAAAGTGAGTTTCTGTCAACAACAAACCTGGGTCAAACCCATGCCAAAGGCAAACTTCGCAAGAGCTTTCAGTCGAGCCAGTGAGAGCTCTAAACCCATCTCAAACAACTGTGGAAGAGGAGAACTTATTCGATCAGAAATCACTTGCTTTGTTCTAGTACAAGGTACATCAAGATCAAGGACCTTATGTAAGGACATTGTGCATTTAAACTATGAAGTACTGTTACATCATTCATTGTGGGAGGAATAGAAATCATATGTATGACCTGTGCAAAAGGGAATGTCAAGCATATGTATAAATATGCCAGTGGACTAAAACTCAATCTTACCTCTAGTGTACTCACAATATAGGACATTAGTTTTTTTTCTACCTGATACTAACTTTTGAAAGTATAAATAAATAAAAGAAACATACAAAGATGCATGACATACTGTAAAAGAAGCAGAAACAGGAACACATGAAAAATATTACATACTAGTAAACAACTAAGACACTTACATATTAGATGATCCTTACTACAGCTTGAGGACCCTTAGACAATAAACAAGAGGATTGAATCTCCATTACGTAGATAAAAGTCTTAACTTTTAAAAAGTAATAACGTTTAAGTATACCCACATCATAAACATGTATAAATACATAAACAGCCTAAAGTGAAAAATCCTTGATATCTCTAGCAGAGTAAATTATAAGAACAGCTTAAAAGCAGCCTAACTATAGAGTACCTAAAACAAAAGATACCAGGATAACTCAGCAAAAGGCTAAAAGGATAGAATCCCAAATCGATATGGATGATCTTCAGTGACTCCACAATGGAAGGCCATAACTTACACAAAAGGGAGAATCATCTTAGGCCAGCAAATAAATTCATTAACACTTTGATGAGGACATCACTTTATGTACACCTTTGCATACGTATCAGAGGAGGAGGTGGGCCACACCGATTTCCCTATGGCTAGGTGAGTACCCGTAATCATGATGAAGACCCCATGTGCATGTGCGAGTATCTGGAAGACCCCACACTGGGAAGATGCACGTGGGCTGCATATAGGAGCTTGATGGATACATTGGACCATTGGATTGGGTGGACACGATGATCAGACCATTGGACCATCATTGAACATCTTGATCGTGGAACCCATGGGCTACGAAATAGTTTAGTTTTTTAGATTATTTACATGCTTCGTTATTTTCAGTATACCTTATATTTGTGTTGAGATTAGAGAATTAGGAACAACTTTTAATTTATTAAGTGTCTCAATGTTGAAAATCTTATTTGAGAGAGTCTTTTTGTAAAAAGTCTTTTCTGAAACTATAAAAGAGAAAGATGGGTGTGTGAAGCCCTAATGCTATTAGATTTTGAGAAGAAAAAAAGGAGGAGAAGAGAAAGCTCCCTTGCTTTTATTCTTCTTCTATCTTCAAGTGATTTGAAGATATCTTTCATGTGATTGGAAGAGAGATTGGTGTGACACCGATCTTCATCAACGGAGGTGTGAGGTCTCCATCTATCCTCACATCCTCATCCATTCATCCACCATCAAGATATTTTGTTTGAAATTCTTCGATCTTCCCATCCCAAACCTTCACCTTTCTTCTAATCCCCATTACCCATATCCATCCACAAGCTAAACCCTACAAATCTAGCCACACGTGTGACATCTCAGGTTGGCTGTACGAACATCCATTTGTCTCCTTTGGTTTCCCATTACCTTTAAAGCAAAACCCTCTTCTTCCTTTTTCTAAACCCTAACCTAAACCTAGAAATCTCCAACTTTCCTATTTTCCCAAACCCTAACTTCTCCCATTCTTCAATTCACCCAAAATCCTTACACCCCTTCTATCCAAAACCTTAATCCCATATACTAACACCTAAATCCTTTAACCCCTTCTCCCAATTTGATCCCATAGACCCTAATTCCTAGTTTTTCCCAATTTCCCTAACCTTAATTTTACCCTAGGTAGTATTAGATCTCCTACTTTGAAATAAACTTTTCCCTATGCTAATTGGATGTCCCTCCATCCATGAGATCCTAGTTTTCTTTATTTAATGATCTTGTACGACGATGTCTGGTAACCTAGGTTAGGATTATGCATGATATTCTTTTGGTTTTCTTGGTATTTGTGATGATAATGGCAAGTTTTATATTTTTTGTTGATTACCTTAATTTTGCTACTTGATCTCACATCATATTTGGTTCATGCATCAGTCCTACATCACATTTTTAGGCCCTCTAAGAGAGCCTTTGCTTCGACCTCATTTGAATCTTCAATTCCAATAGGCCTATCAAAAATGACTCCCCATCTTCCCAGATATCAAGGCCCAAGAAAGATGAAAAAGTGCAGTAGTGGAATGGCTACAGCATCGCATCCAACCCATTATGAGTCTAAATATGAAGTCAACTCAAGTGCAGACGTAGCTGAATGAAATGGTCGACAGCCAGATGCTCCTTTATCCGAAGGCATGATGAACTGCTGCTATATAGATGACACAGCAACGGCAAACTAGCAATATAAAGTGCAAACACCGAGTCTAGGTAAGTCGTTCATAGTTTTGAATATCAGTTACATTACGGCTGATCAGCCATCACATAACCGCATTGGTCACCCCTGTTATGCATTATGGGGGTGAACTGGTCTGTTAAGGGAAAAAAAAGGACGTATCTGCCCATATCGACTGATAAAGGCTGATACACTCTGTATCGGCACCAATACAGGGCTGTTATGGTCGACGCAGGCTAATACAGCTATAAAGGCCCAGTTTGAAAATTTTATTTTCTAGATTTCTCACATTTTCCTACTTATTCTCCATTTCAACCATAAAGGAAGCTTAGAAACTAATTTTAGACTAGACCTAGGGCTATTTTTAGGATCAAAACATAATATTTGAGTGGGATTTGACAAATCATAGAGAAATGGTCCAAATGGACCATTTTGAGAAATATGGGAAAAAGAGGTAAACCATCACTTCGTTTTTTGTCGTTTTCTTCTTCTTTTTCTTCTTGAATTCACATGTAATGGGCCCTAATCCACCAAAATAAAGCTTTATCGGTGTTCGGTTAGGACTCATTTGGTTGATTTTTGACAGGTCAAGCTGGCAGACAACATTCTTATCAGAGAATGGTCTGATACACCATTGAATACATGTTAAAAACACAAGAAAAAAGGATACATTATGATGTTTTACATTTTTTTTCTTTTTTATAAATCTTTTGGTGTTCGTTCAGTATAGGCCCGTATTGTCCGAGTCAGTCTGATACACCCCATATCACACCATTCTTGGGCCCGACTGACACACCCACTGATACTGTTATTCAAAACATTGGAGTCACCATAAGATCCCAACCAACATTTGGTAAGATGAAGCATCAAAAGAAGGATCTCTCTCATGTGAGGAAAACTTCACATTAAGTTCCAATTGTATGTTTAATACTCAATTATACGCTAACAAAGCCTGAGAAAATCCAGTGCTCAATTAACTGTTAACTAAGTGAGAAACTAATTCCAAAGCATACTTGCTTTGGCTTAAATGTAACAAGTAGAGCTTCTCATAGAGCCTTGATCACCAAGAAATATCATGAGCAAGGTTCAAAATATCATCCAAGATGATATGTGTGCTTGGTATGCATCTGTTTTTGGCTAATCATTATTGCTTCACTCAAGGCAATGAAAACCATTATTGAGATGATGACTATGTTGAGCTCCTCAACTCTCCCATCAAAACTCGAGGCAGGAATATAGCAGTTGAAGTTGAAGTTTTTTATACTTCTGATCACATTTGTAGATGTAGCATGGTAACGTGCTTAATCCATGCTTTACACATAACTTGTGGACAGTCTCTCCGCCACTGTATATCATCGGACCAACAGACTAGTAAGAGTCACTGATGTCAACTCTATCAATTTGTTTGTCAGTTGTGCATAGAAGAGTTGGACAATGTACAGCAGCGAATTCTTAAAACCTAACAGACTGCACACTTTCAGGCTTTCTATTGTATCAGATAGTGGTAGATGACAGCTACATTAGTCAATTTACATAACAGTAACCCATTGTGATAAATTTATGTTACATATAATGAGCAAACATTATATATTTGTATTTTTTACTCCCTTTTCTCATTTTTAGGTTTAGTTTTGGTATTTGGAACTCAAGAGTTACAACAACAACAACAACAACAACAAAAAATAATCATGACTCATTGGAGGAAACATCTTGGTCAGAGATAACTAATACATGCTGCCACACAGATTTTAATTATTTGTTTGACAGGTAAGCCTGGCTCGAACCCGAGAACTCAATGTTGAAACATGCCCTATCTACCATTGTGCTATGGGCTTGAACCCAAACAGATTTTAATACTTAATCTCAAGCCTGCCAAATCTTTTGTTTGAGCAGTTATTTTATTTGATTCTTGACTGGTGATGCCCCAGAGATGCCATCACCATTCACCAGTAATCAGGATATCATCAGTGGATGCTACAGGGATAACAATACCTGATAAAGTACATTAGTTACAATGATTGTCCATGATTTTGTGCATCAACATGCACCATACACCACCAAAATTGGATATGACCACCCAGGTCACAATTTATGACTAGAGAAGTGATTAATGATTAAGCTGAAAGTAGCCTGGATATCTCCTACTGCAACACAGCAATGATATTAAGTTCAACAAACTATAAATTGACACCCACTATTATATTATGAAATCGGCATAAACACTTTTTGACTAATTAGTTTTCACAAAGCTGAGAAAACGTAATGAAAGCCTAGTGGTGGCAATGGGTCGGGCTGGGGTTGGCCCTGCCCTACCCCGAATGTAGTCCCCTAAGCCCTAGCCTGGCCCTAACCATAATCTGGCTGAAAAGGCCCTAGCACTATATGGCTGGGCTATGCCAAGGCTGGCCCCGCAAGGAAAAGATTTAAATGATCAAAGGCTTGGAATAAGTTCAAACTAAGAAATTGTGTGGGTATCCTCCATCTACGATGAGCCCCATCATATCAACGATTTGAATCATTGTAGCATGTCCTAGATCCAATGAGTGTCTTAAAACTATACATGTATGGCAAATTGGAACACTCACAAGTGTCTTTAAACTGTCAATTCTTTTTGTATAATGATGGACCACGTAATGTTTGGATCGAGCCAACGCACCAGGCTGGGCCATCCATCACTGGTCCTGGCCCGGTCCTCATGCCTAGATCTCAAGCTGGACTTAGCCCCTGGGACAAGTTTAGGGGCCCAAGCCCTGGACCTTGAAGGTCGGGCTGCATAGCCCGTTGCCACCCTATGGAAGCCCAACCATTTTTTCAACGATAATGGAAGTCCTCTAAAACTTTTTTGGAGCTTCTTACAAGAAGAAGAGGAGGAAGAAGAAGAAGAAGAAGAAGAAGAAGAAAAAGAAAACAGAAATCAGGTCAAATTTGTCCAAAGCATATCATATTGTAGCTGAGCAAGGTCATTGAAATCCATGCCTCCTCAGGAAGTAGGAGACAAATATGAACCAAGCAATTTTGATGACTGAATGGCGATAATCCAAGTCACAAGTAAATTAGGTTCTTTGTGCAGCAAAACCAAGCTGATTGATGCCCCCAGCAAAAACCTTAAGTTTCATGATGAGGGAACAAATGGTCTTCCTTTATGAACTTTCCCTGATATACTCCAAGCTTAAATCTTCAACCAATTCGTAAATATGCATGTCACAGGATAGAAAATGTCTAGAGATCCTTCACAACACAATCCTTATCAAATGCACTAGCATAAAATAAAACTGTTGACATTATCTATTTGGCATTCACAAAAGGTTGCAAAAGTATAAAATGTGGAGATTCTGTTGGCAGATACGGTTGGTCACAAGAAATTAATAAAAATGAAAATGAAAAACAAACACCAAACACCAAACAAAGAACAAAGCAAAAGGCAACAGAGAATTGAACTCACCAAGAAAAGGATTCCCCATTCTGAGAGAATTTTAACATCTGTGATGTTTCTAATCAGGCCAAACTGGTTTAGTACAACTCCACCGAAAAAGAAACCCAGTATCTGCAACCAAGTGGGGGATCTCAATTATCACCGTAATAGAATGAGAGTGAAATCAATAGGACACATCAAGCTACTTAGTTCGCAGATAAACCATCTAAGGTTACATTTTTTGCAAACGATTCATAGAGTAACAAAGAGAAATAAAACTAAAATATTAGGACCAAGACACACTCAAACTAAATATGATGGCCATTAGACATATATGCTAAAGAATCACAGACAACTTAAAGAGAACTATTAAAAGGTAGGTAAGGCAGTTCCATCAGAATTTTAAATAATTGTTAAACAATGGGGCTAAGTAAAATGGTAATGGTAAGAATCATCAAAAAGAAGGCAATGGTGAGATGTTCATTGCAATTTTTTTTTTAAGAAACCTTTCACAAGAACATGGAATCAAGCAGGATCTGAAAAATATTAGCAACAATTTTATTGTAGTGAAGACTAAAGTAAAATTCTGTGCCTCAACACTGTTTTCAAACTGTTTAGAACCCAGTCTACATAGCCTTGCAAAATGTCAGCCTATTGCAAATTAATAATTCAGAAACCCTGTTCGATATTTTGTTTATTATTATAAATGAAATATGCTTTAAGAATCCTTGGTATGAGCTAGCCAAACTAAAATGTAAAATAAAAGGCAGGATGCAAGAACAATGATCAATCTTGACAAATTGGAGGTATCAGTCTAACAAAATCAATAAACTTTGAACTAGCCAGAAAAGGAGCGTGCAGTTACAAGAAGCATCTTCCCCACCACTAATTTCTCCCTTGACATGGCAACATTCACCTGATCCTCATCAAATTGCGTAGTTTTCTGCACATACAAAAGACAAGCTCCACACCTCTTGTTCCTATTAATTCGCACCACACAATAGTGTCATCATAAATCCAACTCTCATTACTCAGGCTTCTCGCATCAGATTTAGGGTAAGCATGACAGATTACATGCAATCAAGATGCAGGCAAGGGAATAGAACAAGGAGGGGCCTCAGATCCTAAGAGGTGGGAGTGTATGTGTATCATTATTGAATTTGGGTAGGGGAACAAAAGATATTTTTAACAAGGATGAGGAAAGGAAAGGCTGTGGATCTTTACTCTCTACTTTCTCCCCTTTCAATAATGCATCTTTACTCTCTCTTCCTTTGTTCTCATATAGTTTCCAATGAAAGCTTTCCTCTCTATCTTTGTAAACAGGAGTCGTATACATTACCTTGATGGATCTTGCCTCCTTTGTCTCCTCCCTACTGGATCATTTTAATAAATTTTTTGTCATTGATAAAATATCTTCCTCTCTATTTCGCATCTCTATCCTCTCTTCCTTCTCGCTCGACTTCTTTTTTGTCCATTCTTCACCTCTTCTTTTTGTTGTCACAGCCTTCTTTCACATCACCTTCACAACTACACCTGCACCTCATTCACAATCAATCTCCCATGCATGTCCATGTCACCATTTTCTCTGCCCTAGCCGTAAAACTGATAAAGGATGAAATTGTTTACCCCATTCCTTATTGAGATGGTAGCATTAAGAATACTTGTTCCCCCATTGTCTAGAGCTTGCTAGTTCCAACACATTCACCACATTCATACCAAACCTTAATCTTTCTATGCTTTTCCTTATTCGTTACCTATTTTCTTCTCTTCTGAAAATGGCATTAAATTATAGTAACTACTTCAACCTTCAAACTGGGATCCTAAATGTTGCAGCAATGAGCATTTCCAATTGAGGTATGGGGTTAATGATGCACGATTCTCGGATCATCCACAGTGGACCCCACTGCTAGTGGTGGAAGATCAGGACAAGATCTATTATATGCTTGGACTATGAGACCTACAAATCTGATCAGATGGTTATAACAGTGAACAGATACGAATGTGGAACTGACAAATTCAGTTAATTGTTTTATAATGCCTATATACAAGCCGAATAAGAGGAAGGGGTTTGTACGAACTTAGAGCCCCTGGGGCCATATGGTTTTTATAGAGAAGTACTTCAGAGTGGTATTTGGAATCTCTAAGGTAGTTTCCTTTCCTTCCTTCTATTATAATTTATAGATGAGGAAATTTAGGTAACAATTGGAGCCAATGGGCTTTAAGCCTTGGATTCTTTTATTTTAAGGAACATTTTTGTATCTACATACATAACCATATGTATGGATGAATATAGTTTATTTGATATTTTTGACTAAATGAAATTCTTTCTTTTTGTTTCTTGAGGCTAGAAACATCTATATAGAAGTAAGTGTCTTCTAACCCAGGACTAGGAGTGAGATTCATCTAGATTCTCTTTGCAATGAGATTCCACATACCTTATTTTCTAATTCTTTTATTCATTTACTCCCGCCATTAGAGTGATTAAGGAGTGGATGAAAGTTTTGAGGCATCCAAGTTGGAAAATTTTCTTCAAATTTGTATGTCCTATTGTTCTTCAAGTAGATATGATGCAGGACAATTAACCACTAACTCTAAAAGCTCGAACTGATAGAACGTGGCGAATTAATCCCTTTATCTCATAGCCCAGGCCCCAAATCCATGGGTTAGGTCCTTGGCCGACCTTCCTCGTGGGCCGCCCACCCCGAGTGTACCCCTGCATCCCACAAGCCACCCCACTCAAGCCCGGTGTGAAGATGCCCCCACATTAAGATACAATTCCATCTTGATTGCTTCTTCACTTAAACCCCTTGCAACAATCAAATTTGATGGCTCTAACTGTGTTGAAACAAAAATTTGTGTTACTGACTCAAGATCTAATGGGTCATTTCGATCCATTGATGGAAAGAAATCCCACACTTCATGGAAACAAATTGCAGCTTCAGGAAAATTATAAACACCTGCCTACATGGGAAGAAAAAAAAAAACCTAGGAGATAATGACATTTATTTCTCTATGTCCAAAGAGATCCCCATTGCCTCAATAAATTCAACGTTGCAGAAAAAAATCTCCATTACCTAAAGAAAAAGTCAGAAAGTCATGGAGTCCTTTTTTTTTAATGTGCAAACCATTTTCATTTTGTTGACAACGCAGCAACCCATCAATGAAAAACATAAGTATGTGGAAGTTCTGGTATCGCTGGACTGGGTGCTCCACAGGCAAATCACAAGTGTGATAAGAATGGCCATTTTCTTCTCCAACAAAATCTCAGATGGGATAGAATGGCCATTCTTGTCCCACTTGAGATTTGGAGCAGAAAAATTGGGGAAGCAGGAGCCCACCTTGAACGGTTCCAGGTTTCCTCTCTGCCAATTCAAGGTGGATTGGTTCGGTCGGAAAGGGGGTACTGATCCCAATTTGGCCAGACTTCTAAACCATCCCTAAAGTAATTCATTTGCTCGAATGACTTGGAAATGATTGCGAACCATTCCCAAATCATTATGGCCAGTAAATCTCTTCAAAAGTTCATCATGCTAGATTGCTTCCAATGTTTCAAGATGAATTCTGAGTTTAAAAATACTTCTATGCACATACCCAAAAATATTCACCTACAAGGTGAAAATAGAATTTCAGTCTTCATTGAATGTTTTAATGGAAGATGACTTGCAACTTAAAAATACTTTAGCACTGAGAAGACCAACAAATTACCAGATGCAGCTATCTTTATTTAACACACACACACACCCCACAAAAAAGAAGAAGAAGAAGAAGAAGAAAGAAAGAAAGACCAAGATGAATATAGAAATTAAACAGTACCAAAAATAAAATAAAAACTCAAAGCTTGCCAATGGTCCTCTGCATTAAACAAGGAAGAATTCGAATTCCCCAAAAAGACTACAAAAGACAAAGAAAAGCTGAGAATGCTGAGCTAACTAGAAGATGATCAGTATCTATCACAAGGAAATTGAAACATAGAAGGCTTACAGGGCTAGCTTTGAAGATTCTGAATGCAGGAACAACCACAACGGTCACAGCTAAGAATGTCAGAGTATCAAATCCTAAATCATTGATGACATCAACTGCTGTGGCAACATCAATCTGGGCACATGTCTGAAATCTTCCGGTGTGAGACTTTTCACGCCCACAAACATGATTCCCTTTCCATCCAAATTTTGTAGGAGTAAACAAAGGCATGTGGAAGCCTTTGAAGCTACTCCTTGCAACAAGTGAACAGTGACTTATTCTACGGCATGCAGAGCCTGATATTAAATCCACTTGCTCATTATGGAAAGAGGATATGTGAAAATAATGCTTCTTCGGACCTGAATATGCGCAAGGATAGGCCTTTATAGGGCTTCTCTGATATATGATGGTATGTCCCTGCAAAGTAACCATATGTTGTTGCTCAGCTGTCCAGAACGTGACCTTTAATACAAAACTGAGCAACAATACACTCAAAGCACATGAAAGTTCCACTACTTGAAAAACACAACAAATCAGAGAACAATGAGCATTACCTCAGTAGTATTACAAGAAAAAAGATATCAAAAACTGCAAGCTGTTTGTTAGCAACTGAGAATTATGAACGGTTAATTACAGACTAGGCCCCAACTAAATTTCCAGGAAGCATTGACAAATAAAATGTTTTCTTTTTTCTAGATAAATAAAAGTATGCATAGAATATTGTGGGCAATGGTCACTGCCAGGTTACTACAAGAATCCTTTGGAGAAACCAAATGAAATAGGATAAGCAAAATGCTGTTTAGATTGCCACCAAGGACTTGGCAAATAGATTAGACAAATGCAAAACCATATCCAGACTAATCAAGAATCCGCCAACTCCTTCTGTATGTTGTTTTCGGTTTTCACAACATCAAACTCAAATTGCATACTACAGAGTTTATGAATTGAAAGCAGCAATATCCTAACCATAGCCAAGTTATTGCTCGGATGTGCCTGCTTATAGCTATAAAATCCATGATAAGGCTACTGGCACGTTTGCATGCCATCACAGTATGTGTTGTGATTCCAAGCATCAGGCAGATGGTCCAAAAGCATAGCTAAAAAGGACTTGAAAAAAAAAAACAAAAAAAAAAAAAGAAAAGAAGAAGACTGATGGTAAGCATTCAATCTACAGGCTTCACCGGCCTGATTATTTGGGCCACCACACATAAGTGGCGCATGCTAGCCGACGAATGGCCCTGTTCTCACACACGTGTGCCACCTCGGCAATTTCACACGCATGCACATCAGTACCCCCGGCATCCCTTTTGTAGTCAAGATATCGTTAAGTGGCACCCACGATATAAGTATTTGGTGCCGCCAAATGCCGTTTGCAATTCCATCACAATAATAATATAAGAATCCATCTAAACTCACAATTTTTGAAAATTCAAGGACCAGCAGAATTCAGAGTGGATACTATCATCCAGCCTTTCAGCTAATAAAAACAGAATCAAAACCTCTCACTTCAAACAACATAAAAATAACTAAATAAAACCATCTTTTCCCGTCATTTGAAGCAGAATCAAGCAACCAAAATGCATATATACCTTGAAACTGTGGCAATTCGCCATCGGTTAGGACACAAAACGAGCTCCGGAGAAATGAGAAAATATCCAGTCCAAATGCCAAGGTTGGAAGTGTAACGAGAGAGGAAATGCTGATTCAGATGCGTGG
Source organism: Magnolia sinica (assembly GCF_029962835.1). Taxonomy (NCBI): domain Eukaryota; kingdom Viridiplantae; phylum Streptophyta; class Magnoliopsida; order Magnoliales; family Magnoliaceae; genus Magnolia; species Magnolia sinica. The sequence continues at coordinate 65,349,601 of NC_080588.1, forward strand.
AATCGACATTTCATGTTCTTGGAAGAAATTCCGCAGCATCTGCTCTCTTCTCTCTTCAAAGAAGAAGAAAAACCCTAGAAGAAAAGAGAGAGAGAGAGAGAGAGAGAGAGAGAGAGAGAGAGATTTTAAATGAATAAAATGAATTTATTTTGATTGGATTCGAATTTTATAGAAGTTATTTTCGTTATTATTTCTGAATGTGGAAGAATACACGTTTTGATTTTTCTTTTCTTTTTATGCATTGGGTGGAAAGGAAGGAGACGTATGGGAGAGGAGTTTCCTTTTGGATATGGCGCGAGTCAGATGCGGTACGGAAGAAGATTGCCTGCGACCTGCGACCACAGAAGTTCTGCGGTCGGAAGCTGAGTGGGGCCCACTGTGATGTTTGGGAGAAATCTACTCCGTCCATCCGTTTTCGAGAGCGGATTAGGTGAGGCCGGGAAACACCGGGCCCGACTCTATATATTTGTTGTATATCCACGCAGACCATTTGTTTGTCGAGATCATTTTATGGTTTGAACCAAAAAAATGAAGGAGATTCAATTCTCAGGTGGACCACACCATAGGAAACAGTTGTGATTTAATGGCTACCGTTAAAACCTCTTGCGTGCCACAGGTTTTGGTCCTTTTGGATATATTTGGGAGTGGATTAGGTGTTGCCCGGGTAACACCGTGTGGGTGTTACCATTAGTGTGGGGCCCACCTTGATGATGTGTTGTATATCCACTCCGTAGATCTGTTTTACCATCCTATTTAAGTGCATAATTTCAGAGATTAAGCATATCTATATCTAAGTTGTACCACACAAAAGGAAACAGTGGTGATTGATTGCCTCACCATTATAAATTCCAAAGGGCCCATCTTAAGGTTTTCATAATGTTTGTTTTAAATCCAACCTGTTAGTAATGCCAAGAAGACATGGGTTAAGTAAAATACAAATATCAGCTTCATCAAAAACTTTTGTAGCCCACAAAAAGTTTTTAATGATCATTTATCATAGTTTCAAGTGGTGTGGTCCACTAAGTTTTATATATTCCTAGTATTTGGGATATCTCTCTAAAATGAGATGAAAAAATGGATTCACGGCGAGGATATAAATTAAATACATCAATGTGGGTCCCACATGGTTAGGGTAGCACCAACCAAGGTCTTACCCGGGCAATAACAAATCCGCTACCGATATATTTGAATCTTCCCCTCATCAGGTCTGCGTAACCTTATCAGCAGGTGGAGTCATTGTGGTGAATTCGAGCGAGTACGGACTTTGGTATTTAGACTCTTGCACGTGAGAAATTTGCATAGGTGTGGAAGATCCTATACATATGGGCCTTGTCTGATGAACCGTTTGGATTGTTCATTTGTGCCAAATATATGCATTTTCCACGTCTGAGAGGCTAGTGCTAAGTAAGTGCACTCGCTCTAGTTCCCTCACCTCGGAAGATTCTGTAAGCATGTTGCTCACGTGCAGAGAGGGTGGGTGGGTTTTGACCACGTGGGTCGAATTTTCAGGAGATCCCATGCGTTCATCAGGGGAGCGGATTCAGTAAGGCCGTTGAACAGGGAGTTCCGTGAAGCCCTGACGTGGCGAGATTTGATTGTTTCAGGTAAGTGGCGGGGAACGGATTGGCTACTCCCCTTGCCACCCCCGTGGCTGATGGTTGGTGCTCTGCGAGCCCCACCATGATGTATGTGATTCATCCATGCCGTTCATCCATTTTTATAGATCATTTTAGGGCTTTATACCAAAATTAATAGTAATATAAATCTCAGGTTGACCACACTACAGGAAAACAATAGTAATTGGATATCCACCATTAAAATCCTCTTGAGGACCACTGTACTGTTTATTTGACATCCAATCTATTGATTAGGTCATACAGACCCAGATGAAGGGAAAAAACAAAGATAAGCTTGATCCAAAACTTTTATGGCCCTCAAAAAGTTTCTAATGGTTAAAGCTCATTCAACACTGTTTCCTGTAATGTGGTCCACTTGAGACTGGGATATACCTCAGTTTTGGTATCATAAAATAAAATGATCTAAATCAATAGATGGACGGCATGGATGAAACACATACATCATTGTGGGCCCACATAGCACCGACCACCAGCCATTGGCTGGTGGCAGGGGGAGTAGCCAATCCGTTTCCGTGGCGGTGTGATGTGGGCCGATCGTGATGTGATGTATGTTTTTTGATATCCCTGCAGTCCCTCCTTTTGCAGCTGAATGAGCTCAAAATTGGCGTAGATTGGAAGCTGAGGTGGACTACACAATAAACAACGGAGATAAGACGAAACCGTTGAAATCTTCCTGAGCCGCACAGTAATATTTATTTTCCATCCAACCTTTTGATAAAGTTAGGTAGGCTCGATGAAGGGAAATCAATAATACCAGCTTGATTCAAAACTTTTGTGTTCTCCATTAAGTTTTTAATGATGGGCATTCAATTGCCCTGTTTCCTGTGATGTGGTCCAATTTAGCTTTTGACCTGCTTCTTTTTTGGGGACTCCTGCTCTGAAATGAACTAGTACAACGGAAGGATAGTGTTGATAAAACACATACCCTCACAGCATTAAATGGTGTTTGGGTCACCTAATCCGCTTCCCACTCAAACTCAGCCGATTAGATGGGCCTGACTTATGGGAATGTTTGGATGCTAGCTCATTCTCAACCTCCTAGCAAAGGGTGGCAATTGGGCTTGCCTGAGTTTTGGATTGCGTACTGAGTTACTCAGTAAGCTTTTATGGTACTGAGTAAACTCAGTTGGGCCTACTGTAAATGAATGTCTTATTTACTTCGTCTATCTGTTTTTTCAGATCATTTTATTGGTTGAACCCAAAATTGAGGTATATCTAAAGCTCAAGTGGATCATAACACAGAAAACCGTGGGAATAATGATTTCTACCGTTGAAACCTTTCTATGGCCCGCAGTGATGTTTATTTGTCATCCAAGCCGTTCATAATATCACAAAGATACGGATGAAGTAAAAACACAAAGATCAGATTGATCTAAAACTTCGTTGGCCCCCATGAAATTTTTAATGATAGATGTTCAATTCACACTGTTTCTAGTGGTGTGGTTCATTTGAGGCTTCAATATGCTTTGTGTTTGGGCCAACAACCTAAACTTATCTGCTGGAATGTATGGGCGGAGTTGATAAAATGCATGTATAACTGTGAAATTCATAGAGTTTACTCGGTAAGCTAAGCGTACTGAGTTACTCGGTACGCAATCCTTCCTGATATGAAGTGGGCATTGCTTGGAATAGCTAAAACGACCTGAGCCCAAGTCCAACCCAAAGACTAAGCAAATAGGTCCAAGCCCAATCAAAGCCGCCTAGGGCTCATTAGGCTGGGCGAGCTGCCCACCCCTACGAGGCAGTTTGGCTAGTGACCCCAACAATAGCCAACTAGTTAGTGTCAAAGCTATGTGGGCCCCATTATGATTTATGTGTTCTACCTAGGCCATGCATCCATTTTGACATCACCTTTTAGGGCATTGACTCAAAAACGAGGCAAATCCAAATCTCAGGTGAACCACACCACATGAAACGGTGGACATCTAATGCTCTCCAAAGATGTTTTTGGGTTGACAGAAGGTTTCGATCAAGCCAAGATTTGTGTTTTCCCTTCATCCAGGGCTCCTTGACATTATCAATAAGTTGGATGGCAAGTGAGGGGGTGGTTGGATCTTAAGTTATAAGTTACTTATACCACAAGTGGTTTATCTTAGTTTCTACTTACTAAGAAGAAAAATGTTTAGTAAAGAACGTACTTTTCAGATCTCTCTCCCTCTCTCTCATCTCTCCTATGCCTCTCATTAAGAACTTATGAAAAGTATAAAGTTAAAAAAATTAACCAAAGTGATTAAGTACTTTAAGTAAAGAAAAAGTTACTTATAACTAATCATAAACCAAACCTATTTATCTAAAATAAGTTACTTATCAACTATTATAAGTGGAAAGAGTAGCTAATTTGGGAGAGGGAAATTCTCGCACTGGGTTGCTAGGTGTGGCTCACAGTAATGTTTGTGAGAAATCCACTCTGTCCCATCCATCTTTCCGGATCATTTTAGCATAAGACACCAAAAATCAGGTGGATCCACAACTCAAGGCGGCCACGCTAGAGGAAACAATGGGCATTTAGTAACCATCATTAAAACATTTGTATGACTACAAAAGTTTCGTATTAAGCTAAGTATTTGGTGTTTTCACTTCCTCCAAGATCAAATAACCTTATAAACAGTTTGGATGGCATATAAACATCAAGGTGGAGCTAGGAATATTTCAACAGTAGGCAACTCTTTCCCTAGCTTTTCCTTTGAAAGGCTGCCTTGAGTTTTGAATCCACCTGATTTTTTGTCTCATGTCCTAAAATGATCCAGAAAAATAAATGTACAGAGTGAATTTCTCACAACATCATGGTGGGCCCCACCTAGCATCCCAGAGCAGAAAATCCACGTTCAACCACTTGTTTGGCAGTATCCAAACGGGCTCTAATCATTACAGTGGGACCTGCGAAGTTTTTTTTAAATTGTGGACATCAATCAACACTGTTTTTCTGTGGTGTGGTCCACCTGAAATTTGAATTTGCCTTATTTTTTGGATCATGCAATAAATGATGAACGAACAGCATCCATAAAACACATACATCATGGTGGTACCCACAGATCTTTGACACCATCTAGCTGGCTGGTGTTGGGATCACTAAGCCATGCAACGTCCCCACCCTAATTTTGGCCATTTATCCCATTTTTTATATTCTGCCCACCATCACGTATCCCTAAGAGTGCAACTCAGGTAGATTGGGTTAGGTTAGGTTGGGTTGGGGTTCAATCCACCCAACCTCAAGAGGAGTTGGTTGGCTTGACGTCTGACTCAACCCAACCCAACCCAACGTTAACCTAACTTGAGCTGGTTTGTCTGGTTAGATTGGGTTAGCTAAGCACTCTTGTGGGAGTAGTTGGTGGTTATTTTTACTCCTGGCTGCTTGTGTTACATAAATAGATACACGTTATGTATAATAAAGGCACAGGGCTGCGACTTCCAAGAACTCAACCCAAGCTCAGCCCAATTAGAGTTAGATCGGGGGATTTCTAGCTCGAGCCCAATCTGCCCTTGACCCAACCCAAGTTGCACCCTTAAGCGTGCCAAATGGGCAAACTTTTGAAAGATCTCATGTTCAGGTGGGCCATAACAGGACGATTAATCCCAATCGTTCATCTCGAATGGAACAAGCACTAACAGTTGCAATAGTCACCTTGTGGACTAGAAAAATGAGTTCAATGCATTTTTAAGTGGCACCCAAACATGCCCAAAAGATCATTCTTCATGTAAAATTGGTAAATTAACTTGCACAAACAGATGTTATAAAATGATTGAGAACCAGTTAAATCTACATAATAACAAGCTTCTCTCTCTCTCTCTCTCTCTCTCTCTCTCTCTCTCTCTCTCTCTCTCAGAAGACAGGACCAGCTGCAAGAATTTCCTCAGTGAGCTTGTTGTCCTTGCCAATCTTGTAATTCACAAAGCCTTCGAAATTCTTCTTGAACAGTCCACCCAACTTCAACAGAGTGTCCTTGTAAGCCTTCTTGTCTGCCCACTGCCCACATCAACCATCATTAATTCATTACATGTCTTATTATCATATGAGAAAAATAAATACTAATGGGCCACCGCCATTGGACAGTATTAGGCTGCCACCGTCGTGCTGCCTGAAATGATGGGACCCACCATGTTCATACTTGTATGGAAGTGGGTCCCACTTTATTCTAACTAGCCCTGTGCTTTTGTGGGTTTCTAAATTAGCTATCAAACATTGTGTCCATACATGTATCACTGATGATTGAGCCAGTGATGAATCATCCGAGTTGATATTTTCAATGCTGACTCATGGGCTGAATTGGATTAGACTTGGTTGAGTCCGAGTCGACTCAGACAGTTGACAATCCATGGATGGCACCCACATTGCTCACAAAACTAACAACTGGGTCCCACCAATTCCACCAATGGGACAATGTGGGCCATTCATGTGCTGGCAGCTTCATCTCCAACTAATCAATGTGATATAATCCCCATTGAGATATCATTACATGACTTAATTATAGAAGAGAGAAGAAGAAATGAAGGAAGAATCAACTAACAGTGTTCATTGGATCTAAGATCTCCGAAGGCACGCCCTCGACTTCCCTTGGGATATCCAGGCCGAACACTTCTGTCTTGGTGTAATTTGCATTCAAAAGACTACCAGAGTGTATGGCATCGATGATTCGCCGCGTGAATGGCAACTTAATTCGTTTGCCTGAACCATACCTATAAAACATAACATATATACCGATATTAATTTACTTCTCCATTGAGGTGTTTTGGACCTGAACAGAACAAGAATGTCCTGACATTGTAGAGAGAAAGGGTCTACTGGCCCACTGAGAAATGCCCACAATGAATTATCACCATGTGATTTTCAAAGCCCTTCAATGGATTCTCCCCATAAGGGACAGCCATCCAATCAAAGATGGAATGGCTATGAAAATATCTCACATCGTTGCTAGTGTTAGCACATTGTGACCATTTGTATCAGGAGGGTAAGGGCCTGTTTGGATGCCACTTCAGATTAAAGATATCTTGTTTTAGTTAATCATAATTATGTATTAGAGAGTATCTTTTTGAAAACGAACACCTACAGGCACCTTTACCGCGATTTGCAATACAGAGCATTTTCAATGAAATTGCAAAAACACCCTGTACTGCAAGTAGTTCAAGCGCCTGCAGGAGATTAGTTCAAAAAAGAAAACAAGAAAGAAGATCTCTAATACATAATTACAGTCAACTAAAACGAGTGAACTCATTTTTTAAGTGGCACCCAAACAGGCTCTGATGCAATTTCAGAAAATGTATTTTTTGCTTGTTTACCTTCCGCCAGACCATCCAGTGTTGACTAGCCACCCGGTGGCCCCGTGCTTCTGCATCTTCTCAGCCAGCATTGCTGCGTACTTGGTGGGGTGAAGCATTATAAAGGCAGCCCCAAAGCAGGCCGAGAACGTCGCCTGTGGCTCCTTAATGCCTTCTTCCGTTCCAGCAACCTGGTTCGTCAATAACAATCCATCACCAAATTACTGATATTCACTTACATGTAATAGGTGCACATGATCTTATCATGTCCACAATATTTAACAAAAAATGCCATAGACGTATTTATATACCAGAGCAGTGTAGCCACTAATGAAGTGGTACATGGTCTGTGCCAGGCTCAGCTTGCTCACAGGCGGAAGGACGCCGAACGCATCACAAGCTAGAAGGATGACATTCTTCGGGTGTGGTCCAACGCATGGCATCTTCGCATTTGGGATGTACTCGATTGGGTAAGAAGCCCGTGTGTTTTCTGCAACAACAATAACATAGACTCAACCATCTAAATAATCCAAGAAATTACAGGTGTGTTAGCCTCAAGACTACCAGAAAAATAATTCACAATTTCTGGGATTTCTACTCTCAGTATAATTTTCAAAGAAATTCTACTAAGAGTACAATACCAAAATTTTAAAAATTTTAAAAAATCTGCTGCTGAATGTATTTTAATGGATTCGACGGAATCAAAGCAGATAATTCCACTAAATGAGAATTGGGTAAAATTAAATCAAATACAAAACTTTGTTGTATGTACAAGGAGCATATAAGTCTGCTTAAGTGCCTGAAACTAAGTACAGTCTTAAGTGCATTTTAAGTATAATGCATTTAGATAAACACACTTAAAGACTGCTTAAATGCATTTAGATGCACTTAGCTTTACTTACATGCACTTGGACACACTTGTACTGTAAGCTTAATTTACAAACATTTGCATTGGATCCAGATTCTTTTTTTTTTTTTTTTTTTTTTTAGTTTTATAGCCTCTATTATAGTTCAATCATGGGTATCCAATGTGGGCCTGTCTTGACTGAGTGTGACTGTCGTAAATTTAGAGGAATGATTAAGTGCAATCACTCATGCCGAATTATTTGGATCGGCAATTATCAAGACCTCCCATGTGAGGACCGCCAAACTGATCAGGCACAGACGTGTTGGCCCCGTCGCAATGGGCCCCACATTTGCCAATTGTTTGATGTTCAAATCACTTGTCCAATCAAGAAATTGCATCGAAGTGGTTGGTTGTACCTGTTACAGACTTGTCTGAATAATCCACCTCTCGAGTGTGCTCATCAAACACCACATTTTCAAGCACTACACCCATTAAAATCATTCATAAAATGTTAGAAGATAATATTAATTTGGATTAAATATTTTAATTAAAGAGATAATCAGATGAGATTATTACCTGTGCCGAATTTGATGGCATTCCAAATATCAGGCTCTTTCTCCCTCGATAGATCGATGCACTTTGCATAGCAACCCCCTTCAATGTTCGACACGCCATTCTCACTCCAGCAGTGCTCATCGTCACCGATCAGAAGCCGGTTGTGATCAGTGGACAGAGTCGTCTTCCCCGTGCCTAAATAAACATAATTAAAATCCATTAATGAAATATCTATTAAGCAGTAAAATAAAAACACCTTCGCACATTTGTAGCATCTGATCCATTCATTGGGTGGGCCCAGAAATGAATGTGGTCCACATTCAGTGTCAATGTGTGGCTCACCAAGTGCCATGATAGACTTTTTCCATAGTGGGTCATTCCTGATGAGCAGCTTGGATCTCTCACACGCTTGCCAAATTAGCATGTATGATCAACATTTCGCCTAAAATGGCCCGCCTTTTCCAAATGGTAGGCAGTGAAACGGATCGCGGCCGTACAACAGTACCTGATAATCCAAAAAATAGTGCGACGTCACCATCTTTCCCCATGTTGCAGCCTGAATGTAAGGATAGGATTTGTCGCTTCGGCATGAGGTAGTGCATTACACTGAAAAGGCCCTTCTTCATCTCCCCAGCATACTGCGTGCCGAGAATGACCATTTCCCTTCTAGCAAGGTTAAGATCTATGCTTGTCGACGACGTCATGTAATGTGTGTAACGGTTGCATGGGAACCGCCCGGCATTGTATATGGTGAAATCTGGCGTACCAAAATCCTCCAGCTCTTCAGGTGTAGGACGGATGCACCTGCCACGAAAGCAGATATTGTATGTTCTTGAGCAAATAATATCTTATGGTGCGTTTGGGTGCTCAATTGAGATAGATTGCAATAATTCTGTCGCATACAAAGGAAATGACCAAAATACAATCCAATTGAACTCGCCAGAGTCTGTTAACTCGGACTAAGTGGCATCTGACTCAGCCAAGTCATCAATCCATCATGGGAGAGAGTTTTATTTATTTATTCTAAAATCATATACTTACATGTTGTGCATGAACAAGGAATGGTAAGCTCTGGCGGATACGATTCGGACTTTGATCCGATGTTGTGGATCCCAGTTCAAGAACTGATCGTTCACGAAGACCTGTGCAGTCGCCCACCATAAAACAGATCAATCTGAGATTTATATATTTTTTTTTTCTCTGAAAATGCAAGAAAATAGAAATGAAAACCTAGAGGCTAGAGCTATGCATGGGACCACTCGACTCGTTCGGACCCAACTCGACCCGAATCGAGAGGGTGAGTTGATCCGAACCAAATAGACTTCGGTCAATCCGAATCCGAACTCAAATGGAGTCGAGTTCGGGTCACCCAGTAACTCGACATGATTCATCCCAAAATCCAACACAGACTCGACTCAATCCAAAACTCAACTCATACATATATAAAAATCCAGATTGGACGTTTCAGATCTGAGATGCCATGTAGCTAATGGATAGGCTGCAATTCCAGCAGTTGCAATTTCAGCCATGGATACCTGCCACACCTGACCCGACTTGGTGCTGACTCGACCCGACTCAGTACCTGTGACCAGGACTTGGTCCGGGTTAGTCCAGGCCAGACCCGGACTCGGATCGGGCCAGGCATGCTGGACTCAGTACCAAGTCGGGTCGAGCTCGGGTAAGGTCTATTTCAAAATCGAGTAGAGTCAGGTCAGCCCTAACTCGGTCCAACTCGACTCAATGCTCAGGTCTATGAAAACCTACTATTTGGGTGGGCCCACAGCTTGCATCATGTGGTATCCCGCTCATCACCAGCCCTGATTGTCATGAGATGGAGGAAGATAGGAAGTACTCATCCTGAGTATCATAAGCTGGGTGGGCCCACAACTTGCGTCATGTAGTAGCCCACCCATCTCCCACTTGAATTTTGCATCTGGCTGTTTTTTTAATCGTATTCTAGTATGGCTGGCGTAATAGATGCACGCAGTGCATATAACACATGCACCACGGTTGGATACCATGAGCTTAGAATATTTAGAGATTTGAATTATTGGGAAGATGCTTTCTTCTTAACCGTCCACATTTGTAGGGAGTGAAATGAAAGGTTAGGATTATCCTACAGATGGATATATTTAGGGCATGGCCCATCTATGGTGAGGCCCAGCTCACTAATAATCTGAATTATACTGAAACATGGGCCATGTATGCTTATTTAAATTTAATTTATTGGAGAGAGATTAAGACGCGTGACAGCTTTTACACGCGTGATTAAATTAGGTGGTCGGCGCAGTCAAAGAGCCACCGACACGTAAGATTAAAATTCCTCACATGGACGAGTGGTCACCTGCAACCGGTTTGCATCTGCATGGGGTGAACATGTGAAAATCACGTGCAAGGCATCCCTAAGGTGGTCGCGACCATGAAGGTCACACGGGGCAAGAGCCAGGAGGGGAGTGGACCGGCCTGATTCTCAAGGTGGTCTTCTTGCGGGGCCTACTTTAATGCATCTCCCTATGTCCTACTCACGTGCCACGCGTTGGCACGTGAGAGGAGTTGCGGCGAACTGGAATCACGTGGCACAAAAGGAATAGCTGGTGCAGTGGACTACCAATTTACTGTGGCCTGTTGCTCTTGGCCACAGGTGGGTCCCACTGAATTGAGGAGAGGGAGGAAAGTCGCTGGGGGGAAGGACGTTCAACGAAATCGGTGGTCGATGACTCGATAAAATGACAAGATATTGAGGTTAATAAGGTCATTTCCGAAAAAAAGAAGGAACAAACTATCCCCAAACACCGGAAACAAGAAAGCTTAGGACCCAATACAAGCAACTACCCAAACGGATTTTACGAAAACGCTAGCTTAAACTCCACGTAGGTATACGGGACGTGCCTAACGCTGACGTGTGGGGATGGCTTTACGTGCATGAGATCCACCCCATCCATTAGATGGGGCACCTCTTGTTTGACATAGATCCAAATATTCAGTCCGATCTGAAACTTAGGTGGGCCAAACCGTAAGAAACAGTGTAAAATCATGTCTAAAACCTCCAAATTCACTTGATTGGGGCCCACCTGAGATTTTGGATATCGGGATTTTTGGGGAGTCTCTTCATCCTGGAGAGGCGCTTAAGATGAATGGATTAGATGAAATATAAACACCAAGTGGGCTCCACACACAAATAAACACCGCAGTGGGCCCCATCCCAAGTGTTCAGGCTATCTGAGCCTTCTATCGGCCTGATTTTTGGATTACACGGTGATAATGAGGAACCTCACCTGATGGACAGTGTGGATCTCATGCACGTTCCTATGACACTCGGTTAGCGGTTGGCAATCTCTCCTGTACCTACACGAGCTACGCTAGCGCGATTCCTACGTTTGGGAGCAGCGTGATATAAAAGATCCTCACCTTCCGTAAAATTACAAAAGGATGTAAGGCCTTAGCCCAAAGAAAGGAAAACGCATTTTAGAGAAACAAATGCATTCTAAAAATGCAGATTAGGAAGCAGAAACACTCGCTGAAGATTTACTAAAAAACCCAGGTGGTGGGACATTTCTAATAAATGACAGCTGACGTTCATAGTACAAATACACTACCCATGGAATATAAACAGGATCTTATTTTAAATAACCATTTTCATAATAACAGGCTAGGTTCCAAGAACCCAAGGACCCTAGGGTGACCCACCATCAAAACATGCATCCTCTAAGGTGATACACCATTTGATATATGTGGACCACTCGTCATATTCTGATAAACATATTAGAGACCACCCTTTAGATTTCTTTCTCGTGGTAAAAGATTAGCATTGCCATCAAATAAAGGAAATGTTACATATATTTTTTAATAGAAGAAAATTTTTTGAGTTATTTATATCATGAAAATTTAATTTTCTATTTTTCTATGTTTATACAAAAATTTTGAGTATTAGAAAAGACAGGGTGATGTGGAAGTGGCCGGTATTGACTTGTTTAGTTGACTGTTGTAATTACAACTACCATCTAAGGCCTCTCCTAACACACACACACACACACAAATATATATATATATATATATATATATATATATATGATTTGGGGAGAATCAAAAGAAATACGTTTCTTCTGTTAATACTGTCTCTCCGATTCTCTTTCCTTTAATTTTCAAGGTTGCTTTAAAAAAGGTGTTCAAATCATGCAATTGTTTTATATCCATAGTGTAATAATAATTTCAAAGTTCTAAACTTTGATAGATTTGATTTGGTCAAAGTTCTTGTGTGATTAAACAATTATATTGTGAATGTTGCTTAAAGTTAAATAATGTATGAGGATTTTCTTTTAAAAGTCTCTCTGTGATAAAAAAAAGCTTAGTGTCAAATGTTTACAAGCCTATAAATATACAAGAATAGTTTAGAAAGCATTATAGAGTTCTACAATCAGGAACATTTCATGCACATGGAATAGAAACTCTAAGGTGGTCCATTTAAAAAAAGAGTGAGAAAAGAGAGAGTGGGTTGCCAATTGTCTTTCACCTTCCATAAAATAAACAATTCCACAAAGCATCCATGATTGGTCCTTATAACCAGATGATTGAAATATTAATTGAACCTTTTTTTTTTTACGCACTCACACCACAATGGACACTCGAACCTAAGACCTTGTGTTGAGACTCTTATGAGTCTACCACCGACCCATGAATATCTAATTGGACTTCAAAAGAAAAAATAAACTTTAACCCCCATTTTACAAGCTATTGATTGGATTGTTAGAATGTGGCAATTGGTGTGATGGATTGTAGCTATGAAAAAAGGATGATAAATGTAATGCATGGTCTAATTTGGTTGATTAGACAGTGCAAATATTTCGATGCAACTGAGTGTATTATAACTTACATTACTCTAGGAGAACCATATCATTTTCCTTTCCAAGAGTTACAGACGTCCAGGCAAAGAAAAAAAAGAAGGTTACCTTGTCCAATGAATTCAAATAATCGACTGCCCTTTCTCTATTCACCAAAAAAGTGTGCTCATCCATTTCAATGTTGGGTGAGCCCCTGAATGTTTTTCCAAAAAATAAAAATTAATTTAAAAAATTATGCAATCAAGATTAAAAGGATTTATTTTGAAAGGGAATGAAAGACTTACTTTCCCCACCAAAGATCGTCTTCCGTGGTCTCATCTCTAACAACACGTTTATCCCTAGGAGAACGGCCTGTCTTAGCTCCCGATAGCGTGGCTAATGCACCACTCGATGTTATAAATGAGCCGTGCTCGTATTTTATAGCTTGCTCATACAGCTCTGCAAAAAAAAAAATATTTAACCAAAGGCAAGGATCACAAAGAAGTTCTTGCAGAGACTCCTGCTATGAGCACTATATATAATTACAATCAATATGTAATCACCATTGGGATGTGAATGGTTCTTTCAGGACTAGTTATCCAAAGTGGACTCTCAAATGGTCCATTTATAGGGAACTTTGTTTAGTCTAAACTATCATTTTTCATGTATAGAAAAGTTGCTTTCGTTAGTGTAGGTTTTTGTTGTGGAAAGTAGGTAAAACCCCAGGACTTTCTTTCTCAGCCCAACCCTTTGTGTTATTGCTTCAATAATCATAGTCGATCAGACATCTATCCATTACGAAAACTCGTTCTGATGGCATCTCCGATTCGATCATCCAGCTAGGAGTGAAATCGGAGCAATCATGGCAAACAATGCATGCAACATGTCAACAAAATAATATTCCATTAAGTTAAACATTTTATGGGGATTGAGTGGCGTCGACAATGCTCAAATATGAATACAAGATATTGTTTTTTCAATTTCAAGTAAAATATAAAGTAAATGAACTATTATTATCATCTTGAGGTGTTTGTTTAATAAGAAATCATGGCTCATAAATTAATATTGAAATATACTTGTGAATGGTGGAAATAAAGTAAAATGTAATTATTACATATTTATTTTAAATTTTTTTTATTTTAAGAATGATTTTAAGGTGAAATGAATAATATAATAAAATTATTATTATAATAAAATATATAATATGACAACCAAATTACAAAAGTAAATAGTTATGATTCATTTACAATCATTTACCAGATCATTCACTATTGTAATTGAAAAAATAAAAAGATTGTAATTAGCCATCCAGATCATTGATTTGATCATCACTGAATATTCAATTGTGAAATGCTTACACATTCCACGTTCCTATAACTTCGTTTATATATAATGTATTAAATTGCGTGCAGCTAGTTTTCAATAGATTTCAATTTACCAGACCTATACTCCATGTAAGATAGAAGCTGCCACGACAGGTACACGTGAATGACCAAAATACCCTCAGCCTTTTCTAGAAATCCAAAAGGCCGAGCGGACGGGGATCTCACCAGCAGGAGAGAGGTTGTAGAGGATGTGGGTGAACTTTAAGGCGCTGTCGCTTATGTTGAGAGTCGGAGTGAAGTGATGATGGCTAACGTGCGCGACCTTGGACGGTTCGGATTTCTTTGCTGGGTCCCCCTTCACTACCTTTGGGCCCGTCTCCCTCGTTAGCGATGCCAAAGACGCACTGCCAAAAAAGCCACCAGAAGCAGAACGCAAGTTTCTATAAATACCCACGAGTGATGGACTTGTATGGGAATAAACAAAGGGACAATTTTGTAAATAGCTACTTGAAATGATGATAAATGGTGGTCCACGCCAATTCCAGCGATCTAAACCGTTGGATCATACGGTTCTGCATCTAAATGGACCAACTTGGCCGGTGGTTCATCACCCGCTGGTGTAATCGCCTTTACTGCGTATGGAAAATGGCTGAAAAGTATACATGGATCCGATGATCCTAGCCATCTGATCTTTAGCCTTCAAAGCAATGGTAGAGAGAGAAGGCCAACGGTAGAGAATGCAGATTGAGGCCATAACCGTGGGGCCCATCTTGATATATGTGTTGTATATCCACACCGTCCATCCATTTTAGAGCGTGGGCTCAAAAATGAAACTGATCCAAATCCCAGGTGGACCACACCACATGAAAAAGTGGTTATTGAATGCCCGAATGAGATTTGGAACTGCTTTATTTTATCTTTCATCACGTGTGACTCACCACGATGAAGGGCAGATATGAAATCCAGCCGCAAGGCTTTAACCTGAGTGTTTTAGTCCTAATTTTACATTGCTGCCATTGGTGTAGCCCGTAAAAGTTTTTTTTAACGGTTCAGATCTTTTGAATGTGCCGGGTCAATGTCAAATGAACGGAACGAAGATGGTGGGCCCCAAAGAGCTTGTAGAGACTATGCCCGTCCGTCCCAACTGATACATCTCAGAATGTCCCAAGTTCAGAGAGGGCTACCAATTCAGGTAGTCCTTCAGGCTACCAAAGCTAATTTCGGTTTTGTGAGTTTGTCCCTTTGGTCGAAATGTGGTATTTTGCTTCAAGTATGGGCATTTCAGTAATTTCCACTTTTTTAAATCTTCGTTACATATACCTGATGGACTGCAGCTGCTGCTTTTGGCGATCCTCTTCAGAAATGGAAGCGAAAGCCCCTTGCGCTCCGTTAATTGGCGTAGTCGGTGCCGATTTCTTCTTCTGCAGCGAATGCAGCTCGTCGATTGTCTGGGCCTTCACGGGCGGAGCGCTGTCGTCGTGACAAATCCCGTTCTGTTTCTTATGCGTCTGGATCTTCGCCAGACCGTTGCTTCCAACGCTCCCATTCGAGAAACTGAATCCGTTCCCGTTTCCCGCCATTTTCCTCTCTCTATCTCTTTCCTTTAAAAAAAGAGAGAAAGGGCATATCCGTAAATATAGAGACAGGTGAAGGGTATAAAAGTCTCTGTGATCTTAAAAACAAACACTTGTGGAATCGAAGCGATCCAAAAAAAGGGAGTGCTTCCACCGACTTTCATTCAACAATGTCGTAACAGAAACTCTCATCTCCGAAACTTATCCAAATGTTTACTAAACGAATCAAATGAAGGCTAATTCGTAAATAAGTAGAAATTAAAGGGTAGAAGTTAATAAAGCCGAAGCTCAGAGAAAGAAAAGTGCCCGAAGCTTATCCGAAATCTACTAAAATGACGGATATTAGAATCTCCATCAAAACAGATTTTATAGAATGCCTTCCAAAACTACCGAAATCCCTCCATCCAATCCAAAAATTCAAAACACACACGAAAATCCTCAATTCCAATAAAATGAAGTTAGAAAATTCAATAAAATCTCTCCAAGCATAAAAACATAAAAAAAAAAAAAACTTCCATTAAAAGAGCAAAAATCTCAAAACTCCAAGCGAAATCCACCCATACAAGAGATTCATCGAAACTATACAAGAACAGAGCGTGGAAGAAAGAGAAAAAAACAGAGCATGAAAGAAGATAGAAGAATATAGAAATGAACCACACCAGATATCGAAATCTCGAAATGATCAAGAAATAAAGAGGATTGAAAAATCAGAAGACTCTACAATACGATTTTTTTCCCTTTTTTTTTTTTTTTTTCAATGAAAGCTTGTAAAAGAAAGATGCGAGAAACGGAGCCCCCGACCCGCCCTTTTTAAAGGCTCTGTCTTAACCCGAGTTCAACCCAAGTGGGTTAACCATGGTTAAAACTCTACCGACGTGGTTAAGCCCGGGAAGGAGAAAAATC
This sequence comes from Magnolia sinica, assembly GCF_029962835.1. Lineage (NCBI taxonomy): Eukaryota > Viridiplantae > Streptophyta > Magnoliopsida > Magnoliales > Magnoliaceae > Magnolia > Magnolia sinica. The sequence continues at coordinate 65,366,512 of NC_080588.1, forward strand.
CAAGAGAGATAGATAAAGACATTTTATGCAAATTCGCGCGAGTATTTATGAAAGAGGGTATTCACTCTGCAAAAGTGATCCTGGCCACTCAATAAATTGGACTCAAAATTTCCAGGCAGAAAAAACATCCATCGGCGTTGGTATTTTCAAATGTTCTTATCTGTCATAAATTTTTTGGCCACCTGATTTATATATTGGACTGAATTTTCATCCATGAGATATACATAACATGATACTCATGATGAATGGTCCAGATTTTTCATATGTATAAAATTTTGGCACGTATTCCGTGAATCTACCTTTCTTTTTTTTCTCGCGCGAATCTACACTTTTCAAATACGTGAAGAGATCGATTTTAGTTCCACCTGTCGCGTCTTCAAGCGCTAGAAACAAAATTACACACGTGCTGAGGCGTCACATGTGTGAGGGATCCGGGACATTCATGTAGAGTCATGATGCTGAATATTAGCTAGTAACCACATCTGCCCATCCATTTACAACATGGGAGATGCATGAACAAAGAACTTGACTAATAGAATAATCACAACCAACGGTTTATATTAATAATTCATCTGCTGCTTGATTTATATGTAGGCAGCCCTAATTCTAAGGTAGAATACAAGCACCTTGGGCTCGTCCGATGAACGTCTCGGATCACTCACACATATGATAATAAGGTACTTTTCGTATATTTATATCCGGCGCTTGAACATTTAGAATATGGAATTGGAATCTATTTTCAGTTCCAGTTTTATGGCCTGCCAGCTATAGTGCAATACACGGCCCATCTCCATGCCACAGCGTGTTCAAGTGGCACACGTGTGATATATTCAAACAGCGCATCAGTGGCTTCCACCGTTTGGATACCGTTGCCCAAAAATCTGCGAGTCCCACCACCAACATGTGAAGCACAGTTCTACGCGCACGTAGAAGAGCTAAAGAAATCTGCCAGCTTTTTTCAGCCATCCATTGATTTTATAAACCGTAGCTAGCATCCGTGTCATCCATCTGTCAGAGTGGACCAAGTGATTTGTTTGACAGAGTCATTTGCATGTATGCAGTACCCAATCAACGGTTTGATGCCGCACCGTCTGCTGTGTTCGCATATGTTGGGCGCTTCTACACTGGGGCACACGTGGGAGTGTGATTGACATTGACCGGTGTATCAGGTAATGCCAGTAATTTCTTTCTAACCGTCAATTAGTTCTCTGCAAATCTTAGTGCAGGGCCTGTTTAGCACTGAACCGGATTGCCACGGAAAATCGACCTAAAAAGTGTGTTGACGCCACTAAATTCTGTGGGCCCATCATGTTTTAGTGTGTTATATCTAAACTGTTCATCTATTTTGCAAGATCATTTTATAGTATGGGCCAAAAAAATGAGGCAGATCCATATCTCAAGTGGACTACACCGTGGAAAGCAACGGGGACAATGATGGCCACCATTGAAACCTTCGTGGGCCATGATGTTTATTTTCCATCCAAACTGTTCATAAGGTCATGAAGACCTGGACAAAGGGAAAACAAAAATATCAACGTGATCCAAAACTTCTATGGCCCATATTATGTTTTCAATAGTAAAAGTTCAATGTCCACTGCTTTCAGTGGTGTGGTCCACTTGAGATTTGAATATGCTTCAATTTTAGGCCCATGTTCAAAAATGATCTCACAAAATGGATAAATGGTGTGGATATAATACATACATCATGGTGGGCCCACATAAGTTGGTGATGTCAACACACCACCAGGGTGGGTGGTGTGTGTCACACCACACAATCCGCTTCCCTTTAGCACTGCTTCTATTATAAATGCAAAATTCATTCTCTCTAAACAATTTAAAATTATTTCTTGATAATGATTTTTGCATAATTAATTACCACTAAATAATTTAAAATTATTTCCTGAAAAATATTTTCATGATTTTTGAACATATATAAGAGAAACAAATCCTACTTCCTCAAGTCTTGGATCTATCTCATTTAAAGCTTAGAAAAGCAATTTTTAAAATTAAATTCAAAAAAAAAAAAAAAAAAAACACTTCTTTTAGTGAAGCCAAACGGGCCTGAGTGCTTGCCCATTAATGGCAAAAGTTCTGGGATGAAAGCGGTTGGTAAGGTTTAACCCTGGTAAAAATGATTCTGCAATAAATCTGAGCCGTTAAATCGGTGGGTCCTGTCAGTGGATGGTTCTCCTTTGAAAATCAATCCAAATAGAACATCCTACCTGTAGTACAGTCAGTGGCCTTGAAACGAGCGGTGGGAATAACAAAATCTGACGGTGGATTTCCAAGCTGGAAAACTGGCAGAGAGCGTGTTAGCTTTCGAGTTGTTTTCTATAATTGAGCATGGCAAGGAACAATATGAGTGGTTTGGCCCACATTGCACGTGTCAACATTAGGCGATGAATGGTCCACCGAGTCCAGCTCGCTGGATTAGAATTGACTTTTTAACACGGTTAGGTAGACTGGGGTGTATCAAATGTGTATTTTTTCCGTAGTCTCCAAATCGTAGCCCTTCATCCACTATACACGTGGCACATATATACATCGATCCAAAGGGTCAAATGATGGACGGAACGTAGACTCAAATTCAGCTTATAGGAGCAGACAAAATTGCCTGAGTTTTCCTGTCCAAGGCTCCAGGATATCATATTTTAACCGTCCTGATGATCTCCAATTGGACGGTTGGCATCATCTGATCTGAGTTATTTTCAGGCCATGATCCATCTAGAGTGGGCCCCGCACGTGGATTGGATGAGCTGCCACATTTGTATTCTGGAAAAAAGTAAGGTAATGGGATGGATTGTGGTATGAGATTTATTTAATAAATGGAGCCGCATCGCATACATGTACATCAATACCAACCATACAAACTGGCTGGCCCACTTTAAAATGCAGCACGACCGGAAATCACAGTGGTTAGATGATCCTAACCATCCAAGTAGTGCCAGTCTCAAGGATGGTCTACAAGGGACGCAGATTGCATGGTGACCCCAAAATCACGTAGCTACGTGGTGTCAGAACTCTGTGGAGCCTACCGTGATGTATGTGCTTTATCCAAACCGTCCGTCCGTTTTTCCAGATCATTTTAGCGCTTTAGCTTAAAATTGAAGAAAATCCAAATATCAACAGGAGCACACCACAGCAAATAATGAGGACAGTGATGTCATCCAACCTTTTGGTGCGGTCACACAGATATAGATGAAGGAAAAATACTAATATTAGCTTGATCTAAAACTTCCGTGGTCCCAAAGAAGTTTTCAACTCTAGCCGTTCAATCCTCACTATCTCCCGTGGCGTGGTCCACCTGAGCTTTAGATATGCTTCAATTTTGAGTTATTGCTAAAATGACTTGTTTAAACGGATGGACGGCATGGATAAAACACATACATCACGATGGACCCGAAAGAATCCAGACCTCATGTAGCTATATGGTGTTTGGGGTCAGCACGCCATCCGCGTCCAAATAAAAGTAAACACCGGCTATCCGAATTGGACGGAATCAGACGCTTAAAATAATCTGATCAACGGATCGACAAAACTAGTCAGTCCATAAGGTCTTAGGAAAATCTGGCAGTCAGACGATCCTAATCGTCCAATTGGTGACGATCCCCAGCTATCCAAATTCCACAAAATAATCAGATGTTTAAGATCTTCTGATTGGTGTAATTACTGGGCCTATTCACGTTCCACAGTGTGGATCCTGATTTTACCATTCACGAGGTGTTGAATCATGTGGCCCACCATTCACCGTACCTAGTCATAGAACAAAAGACAGTATCTATAGAGTTAGGTCGGGCCCAACAGAAGGACGGTTTAGATCAACAGATGTGGACCTCATGTGTTATTAGAGGTCCAGCAAACGGACGCGGTTTGGCTGGTTAAACCAACACCGTCCAGCTAGTTGGTGTCAAAGCTCTGTGGGCCCAGCATGATGTAAGTGTTTTATCCACGCCGTCCATTCACTTTTCCAGCTCATTTTAAGGCTATGATTCCAAAATTGAACCATATCCAATCTTCAAGTGGACCACACCACAGAAAACAGAGGAGATAATGACGTCCACTGTTAAAACCTTCCTAGGGCCCACGGTGATGTTTATTTGTCATCCAACCTGTTAATAAGGTCACACAGACCTGGATTAAGGGGGAAAATCAGCTTGATCCAAAGTTTCTATGGCCCCAAAGAAGTTTTCAAGTCTAAGCGCTCATTTCTCACTATTTCCAATGGTGTGGTCCACTTGAGATGTGGATCTGTCTTATACTTGGTATCATGCCCTAAAATGATCTTTTAAAACGTATGGACGGCGTGGATAAAACACACATATCATGGTGTGTCCCAAAAATATTTGACACCAGTCAAACCGTAGAATCGAGTACCGGTCATGACGCCGTGTCCACAACCCGAAAATAGGGTCCAAAATACGGGAGCGGATAAACGAGAAATTAAAATTTCCGTTTCCAGTGCAGCTGTTGGCCTCTATCAACGTAGCCATATCTGTACAATGCCAAAACAAAAGCGCCTTACACGTGCAAAATAGTTACACATGTCAAAGATCCTGAATGTTCATATCTGGGGCCCAAGCGTAAATGTGATGTACCACCAAAAATATTGTACATCCAATATCTGAAGGTCACATATATGCATCGAATCTGATCAATGGATCATTTACAACTATCTATTCAATAGTATATTTACTCAGAACGAGATTTCTTTATAGTATACAAAGAGGATCACACATGATGAACGGTTTAGATCATTCACATATCATCCTTCTGGTAAACTTGGGGCTCTTATCTTTGGATGTGAAGATGCGCGGGTGTAAGAAGCATTCGCTTTTCGTCCAGATTGGCGCCGTTGGGCTAGCTCAGGGCCACGTCAGCGTTTATCGCGTGGACGGCACAATATGTACGGCTGCCTCCACACAGAGCCACGTCAACCATCGTTTCCAGGAAGGTTTCCGAGGTTTAAGCACCATGTGCATGCCGCAGATAACGGGAGTAATGTCATCACCGCTACATGCCCTACAAAAGATAACGGCCACGATACATTGCGGTCATACGACACCACTTCCATCCTAATGGATGGTCCAAATGGGACAATATACCCAGTGAATCGATGGGTCGATGATCAAGACCGTCTATCGGATCAGATTAGAAGAACTGATCTTTCAGTCGGGGGACTAAAAAATGAACGGTTCGAAAATCAATAAAAATTCTAATCTGGAAAGGTTTTAAATAATCCCCTGATCATGAAGTTTCACATCGGATCAACGCCTGGATCAAGTAAAGATAGGCCCACTTGTACGGAATACGCTCATCAGGATTTTTCACGTCCTCATGAATCTAGACCCTAGAAAAAGGGAGCGGATTATGTGCGGCCATGGCATCACCCAAGGCGGTGCGGCCCTTGGTGTGGGGCCTACCTTGATGTATATATTACATATCCACGCCGTCCATCCTTTTTTCGGATCATTTTATGGCAGGAGCCCAAAAATAAAGTAGATCCAATTCTCAGGTGGACCATACCGTAGGAAACAGTGGTGATTGACCATTAATGGGTCAGAAAGTTTTGGACAGCTGATATTTGTTTTATCACTCCATCCAGGTTAATGTCAATTATCACTCCATCCAGGTTTATGTGACATTATCAACAGGTTGGATGGAAAGAAAAAAATAAATTAAAGAAGCCTTACGGTGGCCCTAGTTTTAATGGTAGGACGTCCAATCACCGTTGTTTCCAATAGTATGGTCCATCTGCCATTTGTAGCTTCTTATCTTTTTGAGATCAATCCCTAAAATGATCCGAAAAACCAGATGGACGGCGTGGATATATATATATATATATATATATATATATATATATATATATATATATATATATATATATATATAGCATGCTCACCTACGCACCTACGCACGTGTGCACCTTTGCACACGTGTCATGGGTGTAAAATCCGAACTGTCCATAAGATGTGGAATCCAATGAAACCTTAGTGGGTGAATTTTCACCCTGATCTAAGATTTTGGTGGGCCAGAGCAAAGAGAAATTCAAATCAAGGGAAAAAACTGTTTGCATTTTTCATGGCCCACCAAAGTTTCGGATCAAAGTAAAACTTCGTAGTAGGAGGTTTCATGAGGTTCTGCTTCATGTGGACCGTTCAGATTTGCAAGATTCATCAGATATGATGAGTTCTCAAAAAAGTTCATATGTACTACGTACGATCTGGTTCGCAGGTGAGCGTTTCCGTGTGTGTGTGTATATATATATAAAGGTGGGCCCAACGGTAAAGGCCGCATCTATTCCGCTCTCCTAGAAAGAGGGATTCTAGACACGTGGTAGGAATGTATTTACTCTAGCAAATCCTGCGGGCACACCACCCAACGCTGACGGTATTTCGTGAATAACACGGTTCTCGTTTCCGAGAAACTTGTTGTGGGGAATTTCTCGTTAGCAATGCCAATCACAAAAAGTCGGGTCCAGCCTCCAAATGCATACGGGGGACTCTTGGCCTTGGTTCATGAATATGGGATTCATGAATCGGCAATCCAGACCGTTGATACAATGGATCGAGTGAATACGGATTATACAGTTGGGGAGATGAGTAATGTGTGATCCACCCAAACGAATTCATTAGATCATTGGTCTGGATCTTCCTCCATGGACACATTTTTACATGCACAAGGTTGAGTTTTACCATCCAGTATCTGACAGACGGTGAGAATGACTCCTCAAATTGAATTAATATTATGAAATTATTGGCTGAGATGAGAATTTAAAGGGTATTCTCCAGCAATTTTCGCCATCCAATTATGAGAATGGACAGTTACAAGTGGCCAGTACAACCACTGTTTCGCAGCCCCTGTAGAAATGCTCCAGTGCTCTCATCGCACCAAGTTACAGTGCTCCAACTTGGATTGGACACTTGGACAGTCCAATCAATTCATCCGGACTGTTCACCAAGCTCCTGCGCACATTTCACGGGCTACCGTGCAAGAATCAGACTAATCTTACGAAATTAACCATTTCATCAACGTCCTTTAATATGAATGGTCAAAATTGTCTCGGCACTTGGCTTTTCGTCAAGTGTGGTGCGGGGCAGGTATGACAGGAATGACTGTGCGATACAATTCAAACCGAACAACTTTAATACTAAGCATCGAGACAAGCAAATACGTAGAATGTAATCGTATATGATCAAGACTGAGAAGATTGGTCGCTTGTTCAGCCACTCGCAGAAGATTGTTATAAGATGATTAGGCGATTGTTAGAGAGTGAGATTCTTCCTCCAATGATGAGTTACACATTGCTCTTCATATGATAGGAATTTAATACACTGGTGTAATCGAAAAAAAAAAATTAAATAAAAATAAATACTTATAGTCGATCATTGATCACAACAATAAAAAAGCCTTTTCGAAATAATTGCTTTTAATGGAAATGGAAATAGTCCAACATAATAGCATAGACTTGGATTACAGTTAAAGATTACTGCTATTCTTAGGATAGAGTTAATATAGTGTAATGTTCTGAATTTTTGCTATTTGAATTTTAAAAATTATTGAAATTTTTTCGCTATAATTAGCTTATGTAATTATTTATTGACTTTTAACACTTGATGTTAGTCTATACGCAGGTGTTACTTGTAAAGAGCCACATAAATCTAGTTAATTAACCATATGAAGCTAACGAATCCGACCGATCATTTAAACATCTAGTCTAACATCGTAATTTATTCATATGGAGCCTCAAATCGAGTCAATCTATCATTGACTAATCGAGATAATCGGAATTATATAAAGACCTACATAAAGCCAAGATGTAACACCCCGAACTTTTCAATACCTAAGTATTGAAAGTCCTCGGGTGTTACCATAAATTTAGTCTACCATATATATGAGTACAATACCAATTTAACTATTCTCACCTTGCATCTATCCTCAAACCTGAATCTGACCACTGAGAATGACCTTCATCCATAAATCAAGTCATCCAACCGTTGATCATGTGGTGGGATACATGTACCTTCCCTCGACTAAATCGGTGAATAACTGTTTAACCATAATAATTTAGATGCAAGTTATTTTGTAAGAATTGTTTAGAAATAGACATAGAACCAAGTAGAACTGTTAGATTTCACAAAACTCTTAGATTAACAATAATTACAAAAATGCCATCAACCTATACCTTGAATTCAAATTCACATGGTTCTCATGATCCGTTTTATGTGAAATTTTATACCGGGTCTAATTATCATAAATCAACCGTACAAATAAAATTTCAGCCCTTAGATCCCATTAATTTAGCTACTTGATCTCTACATCTGTCCGTACACTTATCAGATCAAGATTCTGATCCGTTCACCTTGTTCACACCATATAAATATGCTTAACCCACCATTAGAATTATAATCTGAGAAACCTACATGTGTGAATAAGACACCCTAATCTGACGATACACATGCTTTACCCCTAATCCTCCTGAAACCCGCTTTACATATTATCCGTTTACAAAACTGACCGTATACCCACCTACATACATAGTAAGAGTGTTAACCATTAAGTTCTCTTATTTTTAGCTAGTCATCTGACCCCCGGTCATATTTGGATCTGCCAAACGGGCCACAAGAACATTACGGTAAACCGATCATCATGAAGATCTTAAGTTCTAAGTCCAAACTGCCCGGTAACTTGTCGATTAGAGGTGTACAAATATTATTTTGAAAATTTGAAGTATATTAGCCATTAAAAGAATATTTTATTCATCCTCGGGAGATCGGGACCCAAACTGGATCACATGAAAGAGCACGAAAAATGATGCATGTTCGTCAAATTTCAAGACATTCGGACGGCACATTTCGACATAACGGTCGTCGGATGCCGGTTAAAAAATGGACGGCGAGTTCGTAAATACTGAATGCCATTACATGCCACCATTGATGCTTGAATCGGATAGTATGGCCCACCCGATCAACAGATCTGCCCCATTTTTGGACCTTAATCCTAGCAGATATGGGGAACACAATGAACAGAGCGGATCGTACAACTATTAGTAGTAAAGTGAACTTCTCACAAAATATCAATTCACTTAAATTTCTACGTGCATGGGGTTTGACGTTAAATACCATTTAATATATTAACAGATCATGTGGCCCACCTGGAAAGCGGATCTGACTCAAACTTGGGGCTGTGGGCTACAACGACATGCAAATAGTGGTGAATGGCATGGATTCTCCGAAAGATCATCACAAGTGGACCCCACCTAATCAAACAGAATTGGCATTCTTTCCGCACAAGCTAGCTGTTGTTACAGCGACTAAACCGAGCGGAATGACGGGTTTCACCTCACTTCCCTACCCCGCGTGTGGGTCACCTGATCAATGGATTCCCACCATATTTTGGCCCATGGCCTAAAACAACCCTACAAAACTAATGAGCGGATTAGATCCCTGGGAATGCCATCAAAGTGGACCCCACTCAATGCTACAGTAAGTCTCAACTCTCCAAAATAGAAATCCTTTCGAAATATGTATTCAAATTCAAAAAGAACTACCTCCGTTTCTTCCTCCTAAAACAATCACGTTCCAACTAGGATTAGCATCAATAAATCAATCACGTTCCAACTAGGATTAGCATCAATAGATCTCACCACTCCATATGGGATGATCCCCACCCTCAGTGGACCCTGCTAACTGAAGGACCGATTTGGAAAAGGAACTCTCTCGCATGCTACACCAATGCCCATGAAAATCGTCATTGTAACGATATGTAGTTTAGATTTAGGGTGTGCCCCATTAGCATGGGCCACTTGAGTTTTGATCTTGCACCACCCATAGTCAGATGGCCTAAATAGGACCCATAAAACATGACAGACGGTATGGATCTCACTAATCCTCACTAAAGGCCCCACACATTGGTGGTGCATGTACACATAATGTGTACACTCCTGAGGATCACCAAAACCAAGGCTAGCCAAGATTTCACGTGAAGGATATGCACGAGTCCTCATGTTTACAAAAGACTTCCCGTCCCACCAGTATAAGTCACGACAGAAAGAAAAGAAGAAACGTGGGAGGAAGAGAAAGCTGAAAGATTCAGGTAAAACCCCAGATCTGAACTCCAATTCTCACCATTATTAGAATTTAACCGTTCTCCCGTTTAGTTGGATTTAAATTCTCCTGTTTTGATCACCTCATGTAGTTTTTGTTTTAAAATTTCGATTTCAATTCTAGTGCGGATCTCTTGAAACCGGTTGCATTTCAGCCACATTAAAAGGTCTGGCTCTCACCTCTTGATTTTAATATATAAATATCTATCTTTTCATCCATTGCTATAAAACCCCTCTCTTATTGGTATTATTACTAAATAAATCTTAATCGTGCATGCCAGTTGGCCGAAGTTTTCCATCCCACCTGCCGACTTGGACGGGGTACTACTTCTCTAGTAATCTGAGGGGCCCACATGATCTTTGGTTTGATCACTATACATATATTCCATGTGGAGTGTGGTCAACATTACCTGGATCTTACCTATATCAATGTTCGACCCGGCTAGGTAATCTAAACCTTAAGTTGAGACCTTAACCCTAAATAGTTTGTAAGCTTGAACATAACTGTATAAATTTATAACTCATGATAGGGTTTGATTCTAAGGAAACACGCACTCCCTAGCAACACTAGTAGGTGATTCAAAGTATAAGGTGATAGTTTTTCCCTTAAGCTTTCCATTTCCAAATTGGTTTAAGTTATAGTCTTTATCAATTGTTAAAATTGTTAATTCATAGCATGTGATCTCTTATATGATTTATATATGATTTACGATTGATAATTGTGAAACCTAATTGCATGCGATAGTTACTACATGATAGCTCTCATTTAAATTTATAGTTCACATCATGACCTGTCGTGATTATTATGCTTAACATATACCTGTCGTGCTATGGTGGTGTATTTTCACATGAATTGTTGTAAGTCATCATGAACCTATATTCACTACACTTATTAGTGGGTAAACCCTCTAGTGTATGTGAACCCATACTCAGGATATAACATGATAGAGTGTGGAGTCGAATGAACCCTCGATTAGAGGTTATGTAGGACATGAGATTCCCTACTCAATTAATTTGATTGACCACTGATCAATGGGTTTCATTAAGCATCCTAAGGTGGGAGAAATCTCATGAGCCAGGGATGGTGGTAATGGGACACTATGCCCGAGCTGTCGGCCTACGCTGGGTGACGAGCCCCCCGTAGTGACCATTGAGTAACTTAAAATGGCTGATTGTAATTGGAATAATAATGGGTTGGCTGATCATGCATCCATAGCATATTGGCGATGACGGGTGGCTAATTCTGGATGTTGTAGCATGTTCCCTTAGGAGCATTAAGGGATTACTTTGCTAGCTCTCAGACCACCGACTATCGACCTATTTGTCCGACTGGAAGAGCATTTCCAGGTTGATGATTGCATGGGTGACGAGCCCAAATTCGACTAGATACATCCCCAGGTCGATGATCGCATGGGTGACGAGCCCAAGTCCGACTGGATAAACATCCCCAGGTCGATGTGCATTCATGCATCCATGCATATAAAAAGACTGCATCATGTACTATTTTGAATGTTTGTTGTTTTTAACTATGCTTAGCTAAGGCGGCGGTGTGTAATCTTGAGGGAAATTCACACTGAGTTGGCCACTCATCCATCAAATATATAACCGTACAGGTAGTACAGGTGACTTAAGTGATATGCAGGTTCAGACTGATGAGGAGCTGTATAATAGTCAAGGATGCATAGTTGTACCTACCAAGGAAGCTGCGCGAACTTACGGCTTTCGTTTATATGTTTTTATATATTCAGTATGTAAATCTTGTAATGTTAACGTGGAGGCATTGGTTTGTATAAGTCATTATGGGCAAACTCTTGTATACTCTAAATGTAAATGAAAATATTCCTTTATGCTGACTTGTCCATTTTACGCTTATCTGCTAAGTCTGATAAAAGAAAAAGATTATATATGGAATTTGGCTCTTTTTAAGTTAATAGCAGTAGTGCTCTTATGTTTAATTTGATACATTGATAATTTTTATTTTAAAAAAAAAGTGTAATAAGGCCCCCAGCTGAGTGGGCTAAATAATTGAGCTTATATGATATTAATCCATGCTTGCTTACGCTATCATACTCTGATTTTAATCTTCCGCTAGATCTCTGATTTATTAACTCTCGGGTTTCCAGAACAAGTCTCGTACTTGGGTTCTGGAAACACGGGGTGTTACACAAGACAACTAGGAGTCATCCTAAATAACAAACCAAACTAACTCAGTTACTCATTTAGCCTAAGAATCAATGGTTTATAGTGATTATCATTAGATCATTATTTCCGTTAGTTGCGAATAGACTACACTATCAACTTAGCTAATCCAAATCCTAATCATCACATACAATAAATTTCGCTATCCAATTCATTACAGAAATGTCCCAATTTTTTTTAACAAGCTCTATACCATTTGATAGTGGGCCACTAAATCCGATACTATAGAAAGATGTTCGACTTAGTAAGCTTGACGTTCATCACGGGATATCGAGTCAAGATAACGCCTTGAATTGTTCGACTTGGACTCATAATGTCGGTGCATAAAATGTGTGAATATTCCTGAAATTAATCATGAACTTAAATTAATTGTCTGCGTTCGGTTTTTGCCTAAGTTGTGGCTTTCAGGTTGTTAGATCGCTATCAAATTTAAGGCAATAACGGAGAGTAATGTCATATACAAATTCGTATAGTCGTGGGCCCGATCGATGGTCGATAACCGTCAAACTAACTTTTTATCATACCCATCGATCAACAAATCCAAATGGTGGGCCGATCATGTCCATGCGTGGATCATCACTAGGGCCAATTATCCTATGATTGGTGTCGACCTCTATGCCTCATAGTGGCCGCTAAAGGTTGGAAACACCCTCTCATGTGGCTAGTATAATAAATACTCAGCCCTTAAGGCTATTTACACTAAATATGGTGCTAAAAATAAGGATTTTGGGGGCATTCCTTGCCCCTTACGATTTTTTTCCTAGAAGAAGAGAAAATGAGAGAAAGAGGAGAGAAAGAGGAGAAAGGAGGAGAGAGAGAGGGTGGGGTATGAGGATGGGTGTACCCCTACCCTCTCATCCCCTCTATAGGCGCTTCACCATAATCGGAACCATCGTTGTAGCTTTCTCGACAATGATTCGAGATAAATATTGAATCTCACTTGTAATTTAGGGTTTCAATAGTTGTTTGTTCCTAATTTCACAAGTTTGTATATTTATTTAGGTATTTCAACGATTTTCTTTAAAACCCTAACCCTATGAGCGTTGTAAATCAAGCGAATCATCATAAGGTGTGGACTATTCTTTTAGGTTTCATTTTTTTAACTCTTGATAATGATAGATAATGATTTTGGTTGCCTATAATATACATGTGTTATTTATGCTTGCATTACTTAATTGTTGTAACTTTAATGTTACATGTTATTTGTAATCAACATGTTCGATAAAATGCCTTAATAATATGAAATTCCTACTGTTATAATTTTTTATGTTATTTGATAAATATTATTAATATATGTAGTTTTGCATCAATATTTATTCGTAAGTCTCAATTCACACATTTGTTTAATTGATACACCTTGTTGTAGTATTAAGTACTGCTTGCACGATTTGTTTATGTATTTAATAATCTGATTTGTAGTCGTGTGGATCATGACATGCAGAATGTTAAGTCAATGATCCATTTTGTGTTGGCTATCCCGAACTTATACAATCGATCGAGGTTGAACACGGACGACCGACAGTAGTTGGAGTTACATAGGATGCTTCACACCCAATACCAGTTTTGCCCGGGGTCCTCCATTGTCAATCGCACAAGTCTAATGCAGGGCTTAATCATTCTTATGCTTGTTGATTGTTAGGGCTTAATCATTCTTATGCTTGTTGATTGTATAACATTCGATGGAATTTGAGACACCACTATTACTGTTGATTTAAGTCTAGTCATAACTATCAGTGCGTTACGATCCTACAAAGACTTGTGAGTCGGGCATAGTGGTAAGTGACATCATGTCCGAGCCGTTGGCTTACACGGGGTGACATGCATGCTACATAGGCAAAACATTGGGTGATGAGCCCACCATGTTAGTGAAATATTGGGTGGCGAGCCTCCCTATAATAATCACCGAGCATCAATGGATGTCGCGACTCTACCATATTTTTAATGGTTTGGGTGGCGTTCCTTCTCACATTCGAGGTATGGGTGAGGACCTTCACCCTAGATGCGATTGCCCTTGGGTAATAAGCCATAACAATAACCCGATTGAGATGTATATACTATTGGGTAATGAACCCAAATTTGGATCAATGAACACTGGTGAGGGGCCGCCACGAGTTAAATGAATCCGTTTAGCGACAATTAATAAAATGGAGGTATCCTAGCTTCGTCAACTTACTGTTTGAACATGAAATAATAACTACTTGGTTAATCATGCATATCATTACATTGTTGGGTTGTGCTGCAAGCCAACCATTGCACATATATTGACGTCCTCGCTAATAATAGTGTTGATATAATTATAGATTGGTATTGTTGATCCTGGGCATTTATCATGTTAAATACTGTTAGGTTGTGTTGTGGGTCAATCATTGCGCATATCATCAAATTATCAATGCATTTAAATAATTAACTTAGCATTTGTTTGTCTACTACGGCGACACATGAGGACTATACAAGCCAAAATAAGCCTTCTACAAAATGACTAACGGAGTACACCCAGCTGGGGACTCCAAATATGCAGATCATCAAAATGTATAAAAATGATAAAGGTGAGGCACTTCGCTCAAGCATGCCCATCCGTCAATTGAAAGTATAGGCGCCATCAATGGGGTCTACTATATCTCATCTAATGTATTGGTATCGATGGTACCTGCAACAATAGATTATTTATTTGATGTTTTAAAACACCGTACCAAGTAAGAGAGAATTATTTAAATGCATTTAAATAATTAGATTATCAATTACATCGACACACTTCCACAATAGACCACACCTAATGAATGGACTAGATCTGGCACATGTATACCACAGTGACACATCTGCTCCTAACCTTCCTCCTTTTTAATAACAATGTGGCCCATTGGACCATCTTGATTATTGTGCCAAGACGCATGCAAGGTTGGCCCCACTTGATGGATTGTAAAGTAGGGTCTCTCCCATGTGCACCCTTGCATGCACACACCGACGTCAAAATCCAATGAGCAATGCATATGATGGCGGAAAATAATAGCACCTGAGTAATCCTAACCATCCAATAAACGAATATTTGCTAGCCCAAATTGAACGGTCAGAATTTTTTTCCTTGACTGTCGAAGTGGTAGCCACCAATCAGACGGTTAGGATTGTCAGATTAGTATAATATCCATTCACGATGGGCCCACAGTTTGGATTGTTGGAACTGACGTACATATAAACCACGTGGACGGTGGTGTATAGATGGACCTTCTATGATTCCTTTACATAATGCTGAAAGTGAGTTCTAAAGTGTTTGATTGGTGGGGCCCAGTGCTGCAATCTGTCAATATCCTCCATGTGTCGGCCGATATTTTAAGATCTCCTAACCGGACAAGTCATCTCATAGAATTATATGGCTCTCGAGAAGAACACTGATATTCAAGTTATACTCGGGTTTCACTACGAATAAATAGGGTCCTGGTAAGTGATCTAGACCGTTAGTTTGATAAGGCGTTCACTAAAAGTTCTAGAAACCGAAATTGGTACCTTTTAGGTTGAATGTGGACCGTTGCTTTATTTATCTTCTCAACGATTTAATTCCAGGCAACATATTGGACAGCCACAGAAGTCCTATCCAGAAGATTTTTGGCGCATAGACCATCCACAGTGGTTAATACCTAACCAACGGTTCGATCATTAAACAATGAGATCCGGTTGTAGAAACCAATACCCGAGTGTACTGTTAATATCCTATGAGATGGTCAAGATCATGTAGTTCGTCTCTTTTTCGCTATTGCGATTCATCTCACAAGCTCTCACACCTATTTATCATGCATCTCGTGAGAAATTCCAAAAGAGCAGGGAATGATCTGCTCACGAGCTCCTTTTCTCCATGAGACTCCATTTTACTGGAAACAGTGAAATAGAGTGCACTGACAAATGAGTGGAGCAATGATCTGGACGGTACACTTGGAAGGGTGATGTTCCTATCGTTTCTCTTCCTATGCTGGATAATTATATGGATGATTTATATTTCATGTATTAAATATATATAATTCTATCGGTTACTTTTCCTCAATGAACTCCAATGAAGATTTGATTGTCTAATAATTATATTTCTATCAGATTTGAAACCCACATAATAGACGGTCAGGATTATAAAATATATTTTATTTTTAATAAATTAACCATCCATACTGGTCCCGAGTATATGGATAGACCTGATTGATACATCACTCTGCCACGTGTACTGCACAGAAATGGTTCTACTACATTCATGTATGCAGGATATACTGCATTACTTCCCAAGGTGATTCCATTTTCTTTTAGTATATATACAACGTAGTATTTATCTTTTTTCATTCAATTTAAAAAAATTCTTAAATTATTAAATTAGATTATTGATCGTACAAACAAACATGGAAAGATAAAAATACTTTCTTTTTTTATGGGCCTTACTTTAACAAGTAGAGAAATTTTCATCAAAAGTCAATCTTCATATTCTAAAAATTTACTTTGATGTGATAGTTTTTAAGCAACAAAAAAAAAAGAAAAAAAAAAAGAAAAGCTTTAGATTGATCCACATAGCTAATTTAATAACACTCTTACCAAGGCACTCTGAGATTTACTCAAATTAAACTGACTAAACTATAGAGGCCACTGTTGATAAGTGGAAGGACCAAAATCAGATTGTTTGAGCAATCCTAAGGTCTGATTTATGGATAATTGTTTGTTAAAGTAGGTCCGTTGAGTTTTTGTCTTCACTGTCCAAAAGATGTCCACCAACCTGCTATTAGATGATGAAATAAGTGTAATTTTTGATAGTGAAGCGTCCAAATTGGTGCCCATGATTTGGACTGTTTAATTCCAATATATATATATATATATATATATATATATGCGAAAATTGCATTTTGTAATTAATTTTAGGTGCCTGTGTATCATCTATCACACTCTAAGGAGTACGAAAGGTTTTTCTCTGTGGATGTAGGGACAGGAGGCGCAGTATCTGTATTCATACTCGACTCGTATGTCAGTCTCGCACCACTTAGAGAGTGGAGAATTTTCAACCGTTCAGATGGCATGGTTGTATGGCAATCTCGACTGTCCAAATCGTTGATCAACTGTAAATCGTAACCTAGAAATTGCAGTGTGAACATAATATTAACCATCCGATTTTTTTCTCTTGGAATTTGGACCGCTCTCCATTTTCGTATTAACCATCCATTTTATAGTAATTAATTGGATAGTTAAGATTTCTTGATGGTGTAATTTTAGATATATGCCCCTTCCAGAAATGGACCCACAATGTGGATGTTCTGGATAGCCGTACATCAGTACCACGTGTTAGGAGGATGAGTCACCACCATTTTTTAAAATTGTGCAAAACTAACACCTGACTCTATGAAGATGCAAACCAGGGAGGCTACATGTGGTAGAGGTTAGGGCCAGCCATTAGGAATGCTCCTCAAGCTGGCATCCCCAGCAGCCCACATGCGGCGAAGCTGCACACGTGTATAAAATCGTGACCGTTAATCAGCCCTGTCCAGCGGTGAATATTCCTATCCCAAAGATTCAGCATTCCCACTCACTAGGTAATCACACGCCACATACCGTCCATAAAGAAGTAACCAACGGTCCACATTCAACACGAGCTTATGGCGCAACTGAAGAGTGGAAACATCCTGATTTTATTCTAGACTACATTCTATAATGGGCCCACTGGATGAACTCACCAGATCTTCAACACATGCGCCGACTGGCACACGTGGGGCTTAGCCATTTGCACCATCTGCATGCGCGGGTTCAAGTAGCATTCGTGACGCGCCTATTGAAGGTGACGTTGGTCGAATGAGGAGGACGTTGGAGGGAAGTGGACCATGGCATGCATGGATTGGGTATGGTCTGGATTTGTATGATTGGGAGGTGGAGATGTCCAGATAATGAGCTGATTGGTGGGGTCAGTTCCAAGCTTGGAGGACAGTTGTCCACTTCCCAAAGGCCATGTGGGAAAACGATACCTAGACAATGACATTAGGGTTTGTCTCTTTTGAGGTGGTGGGATGAATGATCACAACCAACCGTTCCATACGTTTGAGTTGCTTTGGCCATATCATTTTGTGGGTGTCGAATCTAAACCGTGCATCAGGTGCATCGTCTCATATTCACCGTACATGATGAAAAGTAGAATGATCCAAAACTCGGTGGGCCACAACAAAGAGAATCATGTAATGGGTTGATTTTCGTGATGCACTTTGTTCTCATTTTGGATTATGCTGATTTTGGGGAATTAGATCTAACATGGTGAGGCTCATCTAACGGACGGTTTGGATGAAACATACACATTCATGTGGGCCCACACAGCTCGAACGTATGGGAACTCACATTGTTTGAACACATGTGATGCGTGTCTGTGCGTGAATTATGAAGAATTTAAAAAATAATAATAATAAAAAGAATGAATTATGGGGCTCTCAATGGAGATGGACGTGTATAGTCCTAATCTGGCTGATCCGTACAAGTGGGGCTGGTAAATCTGCTATCGGGACCATCGATCTGATCGGTCCCACCATGGATGGGGGGCTGACCCAAAAACCTTCCAGATTGGAAGATATGAACCATCACATCGGCCACCTTGGATTAGATGGTTAAAAAATTATGACAAAGATTGGACGGCTATGATCCTTCAGTTTGGGATATTTTTGAACAATGAGACAGCCCACTTGATGAAGCGGTCATCAGAGCTATTGTTTGGATGGCTATCATGGACCGCAGGTTCTTGGATTGAACGCCTCAGGACAGTATACTCAGGGGCCAGGAGTTGTGCTTGCATGTTTTTCTTTTTTAAATAAACACACCTTTTTATTATTGTTTTGGTAAGTTAGAACGTCTGTAGAGCATACAGGGTGGATTTTGTAATGATGGGAGTGAAAACGAAGAATCGGTTGAGACTATTGATGACGAAGTTTTTTTCAAATGATCTTTTTGGCTTCCTGGGCCCATGATTCAACATAATGCAGAGAACGAGAGGGAAGAGATGGAGATATGCATTAGAAGTTTTTATGTGATTCCATTGCACGACTAGAGATAAGAAGGAAAATTTTACAGAATGGTTATAAGATTAGCCATATTTTGCTGAGTAGATTTATGGGTAATTATCCAACAACATATTTATATGATAAGTACAAGTAAAATGAGGAAGATGGATGGGCGGCGCAACAAGAAAGAATAAAATAAAAATGAATGCATTTGTCAGAACTTTAAAAAAATTAAAAAAGTAGTAATAATAGGTAATAGGGTGGGGGAAAGTAGATTTTGATGATTTAGTCATGCTCACCGGCACCCGTGCACACCTTTACATGTGTCATGGGCGTCTAATCCAAATGGTCCACGTGATGTGGAATCCCATCAAACCTCAAGGGACAAATTTTCATCATGATCTAAAATTCTAGTGGACCATAGCAAAGAGAAATACAAATCAAGAGAGGAAACTGTTTTCATTTTTCACGGCCCACCAGAGTTTTGGATCAAATTAAAAATTGGGCCCGAGGTGTTTCATGAGGTGCTTCTTCACGTGGACCGTTTAGATTTTGGAGTCAAATCACATATGATGAGTTCTAAAAAATGTTCACACAAGCTCCGTGCGAACTGGTGCGCAGCTGAGCTATAATAACGGAGGCCAATTACTGTGCTGATCAAAAGGGGAGAGTTGGTATGAGTTGAAGGCTTTAAAAATGTAAGGGATAAGGCCTAAATAGATGCGAGTGAAGGTAATAAGTGTAACTGCAGGGTGGATCATGCAAGTAGGGCTGTCCATGAACCGAGTTAGCTCGGTTAGCTCGCTCGACTCAACTAAAAAAAGCTTGATTCCACTCGGTTTGAAATTGAGTTCAAGCCAAGTCGAGCTGATTTTTTGAGCTCGAAAAAATTTCAAATTGAGTTCGAGCCTGCCCGAGCCCGATTTGACTCGGATCAAACCCAACTCGAATCAAACTCGGATCAAACCAGTTAGATGATTCGGTTATTTTAATACTGATGTTACTCACCAAGTGTTTGATGAAATGACTCAACGAAGTGTGGCCGGTGGCAGGGAAGATATGCATATGAAATAAATACTTTTTTTTTTCTTGATTTTTATGTTGCTTAGAAGGTGTTTGATGAAATACCTGTGAAACCATTGCTGTTGTTTTACATATAGTGAGATTTTGAAGGTGCAATCCGTGTGTTTATGAAAATGTTGCATAGGCGAACTCGGCTCGAACTTAGCTCGAATTGGCCCGAGCTGCTGACCGAACTGAGCCGAGCTAGCCAGTCAAGCTCGAGGACCGAGCCAAGCAGAGTTTGAACTGGGGTTAGCAAGTGGCCGAGGCGAGTTGAGTTGTGCCCAGCTTGACTCGGTTTGACTCATGTATACCTCTGCATGCAAGTGAGCCCCACTCACTAGGAGATAAAGAAATAGGATGTGGCAGTTACAGGGTAACCAACTGCCCATTACTCTTATAGTTTCCAAACTATAGAAGCAGTTTTCTCTGGCGATTTTAGTAACCGTTGTGGTTTCATTGTTATAAAATGCGTCAAGGATTCATGACTAAATAAGAGGTTAAGAAAAGAGATTTCGAGCGCCAATTTGGGTTGCAGAGAGATCACATGCGAAGGAGAAGAAGTTGGGTTCTATCACTGCCACATGATTTAAAGTGCGGACCTTACACGAAGAAGGGAGTTCCTTTAAACCTCTTTTTTATGCTAGCGAAAGCGATGTGACCTTCTTCTTGCAATGTGAGACGCATCTGAGAAGATTCAACATTCTAGCCTCCATCTTCCATTGTCATTGGATCCAAGGAATCTCTTTAAGGTAGAGGATTTCTAACATTAGTATCGAAGCATCAGAGAGGTGAGATTTCGTCGCCTTCTATTTGATTTTCATAATATATGGATTCCATTTTTCTCTCTTTCTACTTATATTGGGGCTCGATCAAGAAGTGATTGAGATCCCTAACCAGATATGAGTAGAGCTGGGCATGTTTGACTCGATCCGATCTGACCCGATTCAGAGCTGGGCATGTTTGACTCGATCCGATCCGACCCGATCTGAATCGAACCGACGACCTAGATCGGTGCGGATCGAGTTGGCCCATTCGGATCTGAATGTTTTTTGGATCGAGTTCGGATCGTGGTCAATCTGGACCGACCCGATCCAGAGTGGATAAATCACATGCATTCATAGTGGGCCCCAACAGAGTTTACTCGGTAAGTTCGTGAGATTCTTCCATAGTAACCGTACACAATAGGAGTTTCTAGATTAACGATGTGGATCATCACATGGTTCTACCAATTGGGCCAGCAGAGATTGCACGAGCCTTGCTAGCAAACCTTTTTTATTGGGAAGCACATTGGCTAGTGTATTTATTATACCTACACACTAGCTATATAGCTGTTGTAGGTACGTGTCGTGCGAAGACGTGTACTGACGCTCCTCGAGCTCCAAGTTGTACGAATGGTTCAAAGGAGATCAAAGTTATATGGGCCCCACAGTGACGTATTTATTATATCTACATCGTTCATATATTTTCAGAGATTATTATAGAGCATTATCCAAAAAATGAATAATATCCAAAAATCATTTGGACCACACCACAAATAGCAGCAGAGATAATAATTTTCACCGTTAAACAATTCGTGTGGTCCACTTGATAGTTAGATCTATCTTATTTTTCGTCTCAAGCCTTAAGACGAGCTTGCTGATTGGATGGACGGTTTGGATATAACACATACCCCATGATCAGACCCATAGAACTTGCTAACGTCAATACAGCAATGCACTCACGTCATTGCACTTTCGTGCATAGCACGCAACACTATACAGCTGTGTAGATACGTGTCGTGCAAAGGCAAGTAGAGACGCGCCTCGAGCTATGAGTTGTATGAACGGCTCAAATGAGATCAAAATTACATGGGCCCCACAATGATGTATTTATTATATCATACTGTTTATCCATTTTTCGTGATCATTTTAGAGCATTTGAAAAAAAAATTGAATCATATCTAAAGCTCAAATGGACTACACCGAAAATAGCAGCGAGGATAATGATTTTCACTGTTAAAAAATTTGATCCAAATCGTACCCAACTAGATCTGACTCGGTTCGGGTCAGGCCAACGGTGCATCGAATCGATTTAAGTCAGATGTCTTAGACTCGATCCTGGATCGAATCAAGTTCGGGTCAGCCTATGTAGATTTTGGACCGAATCGAGTTGGACCCAAGCCGATCCGACTCGGTCCAATGCCTAGCTCTAGATATGAGGATTGAATTTTTACTATCGCGGGTTGCGACCAATGGCCATGACTGCCGACTGCGGTGTTGACAATGGTTGATTGTCGAATTGCAATTAGATTGAGAAAGATAGATAGAAATAGAGATAGAGGGAGATAGAAAGAGAAACAGAGAAGTGAGTATACCACTAAATGCGATTTCTGCCTCTCCTTCTCTCTCTATATTAATTTGAAATGCATAACATGTAATTCTAACCATCTATGTAGTAAAACTTTTTAATTTTTTGGAAGGATTTTTTAATGGATTCAGAGAACTAGATTCACAGGACAAAATAGTTGATTTTCCCTCTCATGATAGATGGACCAGATCGATATTTTAGAATTTTTTGATTTGTTGGGAAGGATATCTCATTATACAATCAATTTAATCGACGAACCATCTCATGACAAAATCGTGTTGCTGTCATGTCGTCAATTTTGACCAAAGAGGTTGATTTTCGACTAAAGTGTGTGATTTTGGTTAAGTGGCTGATTTTGACCAAAGTAGCCAGCCAAGAGGACATTTTCGACAAAAGATGTCCGATTTCGACCAAAGATGCTCGATTTTGAACAAAATGATTGTTTTCGACCAAATTGTTGATTTTGGCCAAAGCAGCCGTTTTTCGACCAAAGTGACTGGTTCCACCCGTATTGCTTTTTTTAGTTAAAAATGCCATTATTGGGAGATGGGTGGAAGCTTTAAGGCTCCCATATATATAATACATATATGACATTTGATGTACAATACATGATGATATTAGTGTGCAAATTAAGGATGAGGAATCCTCAATTTTGAGTGTGTCTAAGGAGATGATTGCAAGCTTTTGTCATATCTTTCGATCCAACAATACAAAAGGGATTTAGGTGACATCATCTTACGATGTTGTGAGCCGCGAATGTATAGTGCTAAGATCTTATAGATCTTAAATGTAATAAGTTATGTCTCTGTAGTGACAATGGCATCCAAGAATATCGTAGTCAACTTGAACAAGGGGGAGAAACTAGATGGGAATAATTATGATATTTGGAATCCTAAAACATAATATCTTTTGGATGAGCATGGGGTTTTGAAAACCTTAACTATGAGCATGGACCTGTCTGAAGAGGGAAATAATGCTCATTATCGGTGCCATCAAGAAGAATTCTAAAACTAACTTAAGAGGGATCGATGCACACACTTTACTATGCTAAACAACATGCACAATGATTTAATAGGCAAGTTCAAAGGATATTCTACTACCTGAGAAATGTGGAACGCTTTGACTCTTGCATGCACTGGTACTACCACTACTAGATACCACTACTAGATTGGGAGCTTTGACTCTCAAATTTGACAGCTATAAGATGGCTTCCAATGTATTAATAGTTAAGCATCTTAGAAAGATGTCGGTGATGATACGTGACCTGAGAGCAATGGAAAATATGCTTAACGATGAGCAGCAAATCCTAGAATTATTACGCTAGCTCTCTTCTAAATTCTTGTGAACAGATGAAGTTTACAATAACACATAATGATAGCATAAAAATATTCTCCCAATTGTCACACTATCTGCAATTGGAAGCTGAACAATAGTCTACGCGTAAGTATGACATCACATTCTTGGCAGAACCTACCATGCATGGGAAAAAAAGACCCCAATGCAAATGTAAAGGGAAGAACTCTCAAAAAACTACCAGAAAGGAGAAGTACATACTGAAAAATAAAATTGTGGCAAGCATAAAGCAAGGAAAAAGAGGCGAAAAGAAAAATACATCGAAAGTGCTACAATTGTGAAAATCTCGGTCACTTCGTTCAAGAATGCTCTAAGCTGAAGAAGGTACGAACTGATGTTGAGCATCTTAGAAGGATGTCGGTGATGATACGTGACCTGAGAGGAATGGAAAATATGCTTAACGATGAGCAGCAAATCCTAGAATTATTATGCTAGCTCTCTTCTAAATTCTTGTGGACAGATGGAGTTTACAATAACACATAATGATAGCATAAAAATATTCTCCCAATTGTCACACTATCTGCAATTGGAAGCTGAACAATAGTCTACGCGTAAGTATGAAATCACATTCTTGGCAGAACCTATCATGCATGGGGAAAAAAGACCCCAATGCAAATGTAAAGGGAAGAACTCTCAAAAAACTACCACGAAGGAGAAGTGCATACTGAAAAATAAAATTGTTGCAAGTGTAAAATGAGGAAAAAGAGGCGAAAAGAAAAATACATCGAAAGTGCTACAATTGTGAAAATCTTGGTCACTTCGCTCAAGAATGCTCTGAGCTGAAGAAGGTACGAACTGATGTTGATCCCCTCACTCGTGCTTTAGTATGCACCGAGGCTCTAGTTGCTTATGTAACTGATCATAACTGGGTTGTGGATTCAGTAGCAACACAAGACATAGTTCGGGATTGAGCGGAGTTCATGGAGTACTAAAAGTGCCCAATCGGAAGCCAGAGAATGTATATAGAAAATAGTTTCTCAAAGGACGTATTGAGAGTTAACTCCATTTAGCTCCACTTGTGGACAGGACACACTTTACTCCTCCATGATGTACTATGTGCACCCACTATTAGGAACAATTTACTTCTTGTGCTTTTGTTAACAGGACTTGGTTTTTCTTTTATTTTTCGATTAGTTTTTTGTGGACATGTTGTAACTCCCGGGATTTCGAGGGTCGAGTAGATACTCGACTCCTGAAATCTCGAGTGCCACTTATGCCTTGCGGAAGTGAGAAAATTTGAGTTTATTTGGTTAGTGTATGAGCATTCAAAGAATTTAATAGACCATGTCAGTATATGGAAGTAAACATAACTTAACCTTAAGATTTAACTAGCCAAATGATGTGTATTCGATCAACATACGAGACTGCATCCCGACAAAAATACATATAGTCCAAAAATGTACAAAATGTCCCTGCCGTACGGCCCTATCGTTGGCCCTAGGGTAATTATAGTGACTCACCCAGGAGCTAAAAATATGAGAACTCCTCCGATGAGTCTATAGATGCCTCGTCCAGCACATCAAATTCTATGATACCTGCATGTAAGATAGGGTCCGGTTGGTGTTTTAAAACATCGTCTCAAAGTGAGAGTGAATGATCAACTCAATGGTTCCATTAATATCAAGTTACTTAAGTTATCAAATCCATAAGCGCAATTAATGAAAACAATTTAAGCATGTAATTCTTAGACACTCTTATTAATGCACATACATGCCATTATGATATGATGCATACTCTCGCCATCCAACACTCCCTCATAGCAACTTCATCTTACGTTTGCAAATGACCAACACTCCCTCATCACGCGATCTCAGCTGCCTAGTCGCCACACCTAGCTAATGCAATGCACAATGGTCATGTTGGCCGAGTGTTTAGTTAAGTCCGTTCGTCCAACAAAGTTGGGGAAACTAACACACTTCCACAAAATCAAAAGCCCTAACCCAATTGCAAGGCCCAAAGCAGCCGTGGCGGCCCCGTGCCTGCGACCCTTGATCTGTCTGGGTTCGTCACTCGCAGCTGAACTCATATAAAAGGCGAGATTATAGACTGAATTGCTTGCAATCACTACGAAGAGGCTCGTCACCCCAGCGTACACTAACAGCTCGAATACAATGTCTCATACCACCATACCCGGCTCTCAAGACTTATGGATTGTATCATTAGCGGTTGTAAGTGGGTGTTCCAGGGACGTGGGGTGTCCCAGGTTCAGAAAGGCATAAACATACATGGTGAACACACATGGGTGGCTAGCTAGTGGACTAATTCGACTGACTTAGGCGAACTACGACGCAACCAACACTGGGTGCAAGTGTCCCATGTAGTCCAACTACTGCCGGTTGTCCGTCTTTGACATGGATCGATCAGATTTTTCGAAGGTAGCTGATCCAATAAGGCTGTCCTCGTGAGTTTTTTCGATTTGCTGGCCAACCCAATTGACCGATAGGCTAAAATTTTATAGCATGCTACAAACACATTTTATTTCAGGAATAGGCGAACATACTTGTCAGAAATTTAAGATATTCCAGTTAATATGGGCAATCAAATGGATATGGGGGTACAATACACAATCATCGCAGAATTTATAACATTAAAATAAAAATGCATATATCAGGGGACAATGTAGAATAAATAAGCAAGCATTTCAGTAAGCTCTATCTATTCAGGCATTGGTTCAAAGTTCAGCTACACCAGACATGATTCACAATTCATAGAGGACAATCAATCAAGGGGTGTTCACTGATTTGCATGCGATCACAAATTCACTACATAATCATTATTTGTGGTGGAACTTCGATAATTGGTAGCCTAAAGGTAATGGTCCATACCTAAAAGTGATTCGTTAATTTTCTAGCACCGCTCCTAGGATTTGGGTCCTTAGATCGACGTGTTAGTGTCTTGCACCAGTGAGGTTAGCTTGCAAGGGCACATACAATCAGCCTCTAAGGCTCAAAACACAAGGAGAGTCTGATATTTACCTCTTTCTTGCCATGATGTGGTCAGGAGCTATGCTGTGGCAAATAAAGGTGAAGAAATCTCCCAAATTACCTTCCCTAAAATTCGTTTCTCTCCCTCTTCTCACTCCCTCTCCCTGTTTACAATTGAAATTTCATATGGGAGTGAGAGGGGGTGAGAAATATGGCCTTTTATAGTGTTAGGGTTTGCACAATATAGCCCCAAGACTCCCTTTTCTCTTAGACTTGCCTTGGGGGAGGGTGTTTCGGGCCTTAATGGAGGCCCACAGGCTTATCTGTACCAGAGGGTAGGTGTCCCACCATGAGATCTATGTTACATAACAATTTAATCTCAAATGGACACTTCGATAAACCGTGGGGACCCCACTTACAATAGACGGTCGTCAGTGATCGATCGGGCCTGCAGCTATACGAATATGAGTAGGGAAATATCCTTAACTCATACCTCGACTTTGGCTGCGATTTAACGGTTGAAAAGCCACAACTTCGTGAAAGAGTAGAATATTTATTTCACTTAAGTTTTAGGCTTTGCGCATTTCAAGTTGTGTAGTTGTAGGTACTATCTTGATTCGCCACTTGCGATGGACGTCAAGCCCAGTGAGACGGACATTATTCTATAGTTTCAGAACTAGTGACCCACTAACGAGCGGTTTAGAGTTTGTTCAGATAATCGAGGCATTTTTGGAATAAATTAGGTATCAAGATTTCTTGTGTACAATTATTAGGGTTTAGGTTAATTATGTTCATAGTGTGGCCTATTCGTAATTAGCGAAAATGGTGATTCGGTCATAATTACTTTAAACTGTTGGTTCGTAGGTTAAATGAATAATCGGGTTGATTTGGTCTACCAATTATGATCCGACCCATAGTCGTCTCGGCCTTAGGTAGGTCTTTATTTGGTTATGGTTGTCTCAATTGGTCAGTGATAAGTTGACTAGATTTGGGCCCTATGTGAAACAAATCACAGGGCTAAACTCAATGTTTAAGAGATTGGTCGGATTCGTTGGCTTTATACGATTGATCAATCTTATTTGTAAGGTTCTTTATCGGTACCACATACGTATAAGCTCACTTCGAGCATCAAAGGTCAGTAAGTGCCGATGTGGGCTAGTTATATAATTTAAAAAAAAAAAAAATTGGCAATCTAAAATAGCAAAAATTTAGGACGTTACACATGTATTTAAATACTTTTTTTTAAAAAACGCGGTGTAGTTTATGATAGTTTATTTGTGCTTGATTATGATTATTTATATGATTATATTGCACATGCCTTTTTAACTTCAACAAACACTGACCTGACCTGTGCATTTGACATGCAAGATTATGTCATATAAATTAGGCTAAATGCGTAAACTTGCTTGAGAAGGCCCTTTTGTCCACTTACAAACGTAGTTCTTCTTACCTATAAGCATTGTCTAATTAGAAAGTCAATTGTGAAACCATTCGGAAAAGCAGTACGCACTTTAGCTCCCTTAAAGCTAATCCATTCTGACATCTGTAGACCCCTTAATGTGAGAATCCACTACGAACAATCCTATTCCATCACACTTATAGATGATTACACGCGGTATGGTCATGTGTACTTAATATCGCATAAATTTGAGGCATTACAATGCTTCAAAAAGTACATGTTTGAAGTCAAGAGCCAATCCAATAAAAGGATTAAGAGCTGATGAACAGACCATGAACATGAATATTTGTCTGAGCATCTTTCAATGCTCAACGAAGAAAAAGGTATCCGTAGGCACCCAACTATTCTTTACACTTTAATAAAATAGTGTTACGGAGAGAAGGGATAAAATATTGTTCGACATGCTTAGATCGATTATGGCGCAAGCCAATCTTTTCCTTAAATTTTGGGGGGATGCATTGTTAACTGCTGCTTACATCTTTAATCGAGTACCATCTAAGTCGGTTCCAATGACCCCCTATGAGTTGTGGTGGCAAAATCGAGTACCTTCTAAGCCAATCTCATAGTTTTCTGAGATGGGATGTGAACACAATCAATTGATTGATTACGTTCACATCCCTTCTCATAATTAAACTATGAGATTATATCATGGATAGATCTCGAAAGTTCATTTTCATCCAATGCCTTGAGTACTCTAAGGGTTATGTTATAATCCATGAACGAGATAATGACGGAATGATTAAAACGGAGTCATGAGATGTCAACTTCATCAAGGGCGATTTTCCAAGCAAGAATAAATCTCAAAACACTCATGAGTTCTTCGAGATGATAGACTCTGACTCTAACTCAGTTCCAATTACCCAGTCATCGCTTGGTGAAGGCAGGGATATTGATCACCCACTCGTCGGTGTAGTTATTGATCTTCTAATCACCGAGGACAGTGGGAGGGATTTTTTACCTAGTGGGAGTATACCATATGAGACAGAATGACTCAGATTATAAGCCTGAATTGAGGAGAAGTATTCATGGACCAAAACCCCGTCGTCATTTATGATTGAAAGGGAATCATTCATGTTTGCCTCCCTGGATGATGATAAGCGTGGCTCACATAGCAGGCATTGTCATCTCTTATCGTGAACCCAAACGCGCTCTTATGAATGCTATGAGTAATATCAGCTTGGGAAATCACAATCCAAATGCATTGGCCCACCTAAGAAAGGGTGATCTTACACACCCAATTGTTGGCCTTCAAATGGGCCCCTCGAAGGATCATTTTCCTTATAAGGGTCTTACACAAATAGATGATCTTGCACATTCAATTATTGGCCTTCAAATCAACAGTGACGAAGAAAGTTGATTGATTGTTGACTAGGTGGACAGTCGAGACCCAAAATCTCCCTGTCAACTCAACCCACTAATACGGGTGTCAATGGGCCGAGCTCGGGCCTGCAAAATCAAAATTTTGAATATAGCCAGCCCGAAACAATTCAAAATCTGGGCTGACCAACCCCAGGGTCGGTTCGTTAACAACCCTACCTATTAGGGTTGAAAGTTAGGTGGGTTCAACCCAAACGATCAGACATTGAGTTGGGCTTGGGCAAGATGTATTGGGAGCCTCAGGCTTGGGCTATACAAACACCAACCGAATAAAATTTGGGTCGGGCCCGGTTTGAGGTCTTGGGTTGCCCGGCGCAACTCGAACTCGATCCATATATAAGTTACTTATAAATTATAATTAAGTGTGGATCGTATGTGTTGAAGGCATATGAAATTCCTATGCCATCAGGTCTCATTAGTTCACGTTATTTTCATTTTCGATGAATCAAGCTAAAAAGAAATACCGAATTTCTCTCTCCCAAATAGATTGCGTAATACACAACACGACTTTTAAAAGAGTAGTTGTCCTATTTTTTAACTTGTTTATTTAGAAAAAAATAAAATTATTTACAATAAATAATTAAAAAAAATTATATGTACACAAAATAAGATGCTAATTTAAATATAATATATTAATGTAATAACAAAATTATTAGCATGTATCCATCTGACCAACCCGCTTGGGTTGTGTTAGGGGCCTTGCACAAAACCTTAGGACCTAGCCTCCCAAAACAAACCAGAATTATGAAATAATAAAGCAATGAAATAAATCAAAGCACAAACCACACAATACAAGGGATTCTTACGTGGACAACCCTCAAAGAGGTAAAAACCACGGGACCTCGTCTAGATCAACAATCCACTATGAAGTAAAACGTTATAACCTTCTTCACTCATGCAGGAGTGGATAAACAATAAGAGAATAAAAGAAAAACGGAGAGATCGCACCGATTACGAGGACGTGGAAGCGCTGAGATATAGTAGATCACCTCTACGAGCATAACCTCCCTTCCACAAGCTTCCCCTCTTTCTTTCTCTCTCTCTTACACCTTTGATAGCCCTAAACCCTTAGGCAAACCCTTGCAAAGCTTTAGGAAACCTTCTTCCATTGCCTCTTGCATGCCCTAGAAAACCCTAGGGACCTCCTATTTATAGTTTAGGAAACTCTCTTTCGCACCCTTGTGAAAGCTGCCTCAAAATTTCGCATCCCGCACAAAGTCGGACTCAAACCTGCGTAACCAAGACGGATCGAGTAGGCTGCAGGACTAGTCGAACACTGTTCACTCGACTGGTCAAGCCGGCCCTCGACTGGTCGAGTACTGTTCATTAAGCTCGCTGGACTTTGAGTCGAGTGACCCTCGATTAATCGAGCATTATTCACTCGACTGGTCGAGCAGTGCTCTCGACTCGTCGAGCAGCGCGGTGATTTCACTGTTTGTGGCATCCAAACTACACCTCATCTCCTCTGACCTGAGGAGAAAAACTCCATTAGATTGGGCCTAGGTTGAGAATTCCCAACCCGAGGTTGGGTTACAGTGGGTTAGGATTGAGACATAAAAAACTCCCAACTACCAGCTGACCGAAAGCCTCCTCCAACTTATGCAGGTCTATGCTCCTCAAAAAAATAGTACGAGAATAGGTCTCACACACGTGCCAATATGGGCATGATCGTGCGGGATCCAGTCCGATCATCATGTGGGTCTCACCGCACATACTCTGCACCGCTAAGGTAAGTCAGCTAAGGTCATCATATGGGCCTCACGTGCAACGTTATGCGTGCGCCATTGGTATTCGTTGTTTACGGTAGACACCGTACAAGTGCGGCCTGATGACAGGTAGCATGCCAACTTTGGAACACGATCCACTTTGTTTGGTGAGAATCATATCAATGGTCTGGATAACAGAACCATGGGCCCCACTCCTATGGTTTGAAGGCCAGAGAATATCGTATATATCCTCAGCCGTACCAGAGAATACCGTACACATCCTCAGGCCGTGATCTTTCGCCTCGCTCCCGTCCACACCTTTTATAAGAAGAAGCCATTTAAAAGGTGCGGTTGAAAGAGCCTGTGAAATCCAGCGGATTAGGTGTTGCCCGGGGAATACCTGTGGGTGTTAACCTTACCGAGGGGCTCACCTTGATAATTTATTGTATATCCACGCCGTCCATCCATTTTTTCAGACTATTTTAGTATGTGTACCTAAAAATTAATCATATCTGAGTATTATGTGGACCACACCACAGGAAAAAGTAGTGATTGAAATTCCACCATTAAAAACTTCCCAGGGCCCACCGTAAGAGATTCTTAATGTTTATTTTCCATCCAACCTGTTGATAAGGTCAACCAGACCTGGATGAAGGGAAAATACAAATGTCACCTTGATTCGAACCTTTTGTGTTCTAAAAAATGCTTTTAATAGTCGTTTACCACGTTTTCGATTGGCGTGGTCCAAAATAGGTTTATATGTGGTTACTTTTTGGAATTACATTCTAATATAATCTAGAAAAACGGATGGACGGCGTGGATATAAAAAAAATCATCAAAAGTGGGCCCCACACGGTAAGGGTAACACCCACTAAGGTGGTACCCGGGTAACACCTAATCCACTCCCGAAGAGATGTTCATCACAAGCAACGAATCAACGGATTGGATTGACTAAACACATTTATCTCTCTTTTCTCTTTCCAAAAAAGAAGAAAGAAAACGAAACCTTTTCTTTTCTCTTTTCCTATTACCTGTGTGGGCCCCACGTGATTTGTATGAAGAATCCAAACCGTCCATTTGGTGCGCCTCCTACCGTTGATCCCAAGAATCATTCCTATAGAAGAACTCAGGTGGGATACACCACAGAGCAATGTACAACCACGCCTATAACCTATATATTCACTTCTCGTGGCCCACATAAATTTTGGAATAGCTTGATTTTAGGTTCGTTCCTCCATCTCGGTGGGCCGCACCTAAAATATAAACAACACTGTCAACCCCACATTCCGTCAGAAAGTTTCTGTAGTGGGTCTTCCCCTCCTCAATGTCCAACCTATGGTGTGGCCCACCTGAGCTATAGATCAGGTGGAACTTTAGGATCTAGCTTAAAATTGGGAGTGCACATCTGATGGACGGGTTGGATGGGACTCACAGATCATGGTAGACCCACATGGCTCATAAGTACGAACGCATATGATCATTCCCCTATGTTTGCTCCTGAAAGAAAGGGACCCACTTGCAGGCCGATAGGGTATCCCAAGAGCCAGTGCACACGCATCTCCCATAGTTGGAAGACGGGCCTTGAGTTCATTCGACTAGCGGGGTCCATCTTCCGGTGATCGTGACCATTGATGTGATCGAGCCCACTGTGGATGGACCATCCAAATTCACGGATTGCGAGATCAATATGTGGACTTCGGCAATAAAATACATCAATTGTAGGGGAAGGATACCGTGGCTAAACACTCAATCAAGGTACAGGTGGACTGGACCATTCATATTAGGGCTGTCAATGGTCCGGGCCTTGGGTTGGTCTTAGCCGGGATTTTGAACTGTTTCGGGCCAGGCCATCCAGTTGGCTCTGTTCAAAATTCTGATTTTGCAGGCCCGAACCCGGCCCTTTGACACTCCTAATTCATAGGCCTCTACCTCAGGACGGGCCATCTGGCAAATCTAGCCTCTTATTGGAAGACTTCGGCGGCTTCTCCCATCACCCTTTGGCTGGCAGTAGTAAGATCTCGGCACATGCCGGGCCTCTGAGGGGCCGCCGTGATGTATGGGTTTTATCCACACCGTCCATCCATTTTGCCACATCATTTTAGTATATAAGCCCGAAAAAGAGGCAAATCCAATGCTCAAGTGGACCACACCAAGGGAGGCAGAGGGGATAATGACATACACGGTTCAAACATTCCTAGGGTGCACCGCTATGTTTATTTGCCTCCAACCTTTATATAATGTCGCATGGAATTATATGAAGTCAGAGCACAAATATCAGCTTCATCAAAAACTTCTGTGCCCAAAGGAAGTTTTCAATGGTAAGCATTTAATCTCCAATGTAGGGTTTAATTGAACATTTGATCTGCTTCATTTTAAGGCTTGTACCCCTAAAATGATATGAAAATACGTATGGATGATGGATGGTGTAGATAAAGCCTGTACATTACAGTGGCACCTTAAAAGCCCTTGCCTGTCATACCCCGAATACACAAAGCATGTTTTAAAGTTGTAAGAAGTCTTGTATCTGACTGGAACTTGTTTCTAAGGCGGCCTGCCATCCAATCAAAAACCACCCTATCATGTTTATATTATGAGATAGCTTGATATTAGAGCAATGCACCTGGCCTGATTCTGGCCAAGTATCATCTCTACCACCCTTGCTCAATTCCGTCTCTACCACATCTCCATTAGGATTTATTTCCAGCAATCAAATCCAAGCCTGGCTACTGTGGCCATCCATGCCGTCATCTTCAACACTTGATTGAATGGATTTATCTTTGGCTAACCACCTAGCACTGTTGAAGCTGGATTGCTACTTAATTTCATCACCTAAATCAATGGTTGTTACCAAAAACAATGTAGCTCAAGTCTGAAACCATCGCCACCATTAATTATTTATTTGCAAAACCCTTTTTACCTACAGCCATCACTTTGTTTTCTTTTGCATCATCCCCTTTCTTAACCATTTATATACATATCAACTATCAACTGTGGTATTTGCATTGGAATGTCTTCTCTATACAACATAAATGTCCCTCTGAACCCTTTTTCGGTTGCAATAACACTTTGTTGCCTATAGAAGGTTTATATCTCCTTCCGGAAGGAAAGGGCGCTTTTGATCCGTTTATTTTGGTGCTATGCAAATGTATTGTGACATTTAATTAGAGCCAATATTAATATTAGCAATTTATTGTGAATATTTTAGAGTTGCTAAAATAATAATAAATAAAATTTAAAAAACTCAAAAGTGTTGTATTTACCAGAAAAGCAATAATTGAAATTCTATCTACCAAAAATGTCAATATATCACTTGTTGATATAAGAATATGGATCACCCTCTTTTGACCTCCGAGCACCTGGACAAGAAGAAGATAAAGGAGACCCCGGTTAAAGCATAGAACCCTCCGATGCCAAAGTTAGGCTAGAAATCTGGGTGTTAGTCATGTCAGAGGGTTTAGAGCGAGAGATTCTACGTACTTTCCATGTCGATGGCTCCCCTTACTTATAGTGTTGTGGGATGAGGTGGCCCGCCATCTCATGCACGATCTTAGTTGTCTAGGCGAAATATGTGTGAGTGATGGATGTTGACAGTTACCCTATAATTGCGTGGTGGACGGTTATGTGTGAGTGATGAGTGCCAGCAGTTACCCTGAATTTGTGCCCATTTGAAGATGATCATTCGCCGAGTCGAGGAAAGAGGTCGGCACGACCTCCTTTACACTGAGGAGGGGGGATTGTCATGAAGCTCGGTATGGGTCGAGGTGTTTCCTTGCATTTTCGGACATCATCCGGCACACCATCGCTGCTCTCCTCAATTCGACCTCTGAGAGCCCTTAGTGTCGAGCCGAACTGAACCCTCATTAGAGGTGGGCATCGAGTATGTTTGGATTGGATTGGGTCCAACTTGACTCGGTCCGAAATTTTCACGAACTGACCCAAACTTGATCTGATCTGGGACCGAGTCCGGGTCATCTGACTCGATCTGATCCGGTGCACTGCTGGCCTGATCCGATTTGAGTCTGACTCGATTAGGGAAACAGAGTCGGATTGGATTGGATCTGGTTCAGATTGGTCCCGTTGAAATTGATATTTGTGTTTTTCCTTCATCAGGTCTCGTGACCTTGTGAATAAGTTAGACACAAGCAAACAACATCCTTTGAAAAGTTTTAATGGAATCTCTTTTATTGGGATACAACCCTTTAATCAGCAGACTGATAGGAAGAACATTACAATCAACAATCATTGGCATCTCTAACTCAACCCACCAATTTTTATTTTTATTTTTAAAAAACCTAATTGATGAAAATCCTGATCGTTTTGGGGATTGATTACTATACAAGTTCTATTTACAAGCCCTAAAATCAGATCGAATAAAAGAAAATTCTAAAAAAAATCACAATCTGCTTTCAACAATTTCACAAACGTAGATCAAAACAAATCATGGAGTGTATTTGGTATTACTTGCAGCTGACCTGAGCTGAATTGAGAGAGAGAGAGAGAGAGAGAGAGAGAGAGAGAGATTACCAGCGTTGATTTGATTGTGGCCCAGATGAAGGGAAGACTCGTCGACAACCCTAACCGTTGGTTTGAGTTCTAGGGCTTAGAGAGCTTGGGTGAGGCAATTCACGACGGTCAATTTGCTGCTGCAAGGTTGACCGCAGATTACGACAAGCGCCATGTCTATTTCTATATTTGCCCCTTATCATGTTGAAGTTATCCTTATCTAAGCATTGGATGGCTGTCCCCTTATCAGCTGAACAGTGTTGCCGGATGTGGAGAAGGTCGGGATGGCCGGACGGGTTGCCAAGCTGAGCGGTGGTGGTGGGTGGGTTCGAATCGAGCTCTAGTACAAAAGAGGGGCTAGGGCTTCTGGATTCGTTCGGTTTTGGACGGGTAGAGCAGTAAAAGGTAAATAGTAAAAGTTAAAAAACTATATATAGGACCTGACCAGATCAAGTCGGATCAGATCAGATCAAATCCATTCGGATCGAATTTTGGATCAGATCGGTCTGGATTGACCACTGATCCGAACTCGATTCGATATACGATCGGATCTGAGTGGGCCTACTCGATCCGCATGGATCTCCTCCTTTGGTTCGGTTTGGTTTAGATCAGGTCGAATCCGTCAAATCGGATCGGATTTTGCCTAGCTCTAACCCTCATCCATCTGTGTCAAAACCGAGCTAGTTTGTTCGATTGATTGGTTGATTGTTGAGAAGAGCTCGGAAGTTCTGCATCTATCGGCAGCTACCGAACCCCCATTCGTCCGAACTGTTACCTTGTTTTGAGCGGAGGGATATACTCATCAGTTTGCTGAGCTGATCACTCTGAAGTCATTCTGGAAAGTGTGAAGTTTAGTTCTTCTGGACGAGCTATAGGGATATGCGCTCGTCGACCTGAGCCAATCCCTGGAGGTGGTCGGGCTATATTTTCCCATAACATCACTTATCACTTATTAAATGTGATAAAGGTTTATTATCTCAGAAGTCATAAAGAAATATAGCATACATATATTCATTTGTGACATGATGCAGTATATACTTGGATCCATTAGTTTCAATCTCTCAGTGACCTTACCATGATGTGCATCTAGTGGGATTTGGAGTCATTCATGCACAATGCTACTGTAAGTGACAATATCTTTATCTTTGGACAACTTTTTGCTCTCAGGTTCAGCTTCACGGTCTTTGGAACTGTCACATATACTTATATGGGCATCCCAAATGACCTAGCCTTGCATTCCAAATTGTCTAGCCTTCCTACATCTTAATCTTCAGCAAATAGGTATTTGTGATCGTCACGATCTTTTCTCCCTCTTTGAGTAACTTTCTCTCTTTGCTTTCGTACAAGTGTGCTAATACGTGGTGACATTCCACTTGTTAATTTTAATAGCATAAAGAGGGTGTAAAAACATATTATAAAGAAGCATAATGATGGATATGTGTCATCTTTTAAGATTTCCCAAGATTTATTAGGTCTTGTACAAATTCTAGCCATTCTCAAAGTAATAAATAAAATACAATTTCTATCAAGTCTTCTGTAAATGACAAATCCATAAATTTCTTCTAGATTAAAGAAAGATCCTTTCTAGCCTAAATCACAAATAGGCAGGCGAATCTAACGGTAACCTAGACTGTATAGATGTTGATAGTTGCAGTTGGGCGATTATAAAGCTCATCTAGTTTCTTTGGCCATCAACTCCACTAGCCAACGTCCAGTATGATGAACGGATGAAAACAGAGTTAGAGTTGATTTAAGAGACATTCTCAAAACTGAAATGGGCCACACCAAATTTTCAAAAAATAAAATAAAATACATTACTCCCTCTAGCAAGCAACCCACAAAGTGGGACCCTTGGTGGACCACATCAAATAATGGGATCGACTACAACAGCAATTAATGGTGGATCGAGGTCCACAGAATTGTACGTATCTTATCAGTACCGTGGATTGATCATATGGAATTTTCTTCATCAGACATGCGGTGGATGAATGGTGGTGACCATTGCATGAGAAAGGACCGTAGCATTTTAGATGTCACCTGAGATACGTGAAAGTTGCTACTCTTATACCATTAGTAGGATTGACAAAAGTTGAAAGTACATTTGTAAGTGGGCTAGGATGGACACTTGGAGATTTGGGCCTGGTCCACTTTGGTCTGTGGGGATGAGCCCGGTGTTAAGTTTAAGCTCGTTTATTAATTAAAACGGGCTGCATCTAAAAGCCTGTTGGCCTGGCCTGGCCTGTTAAGGATTTCGAGAAAGCCTTTAGATGTTTCATTCACGGTTGGGCACACTTGATGAACAGCCCAGATCTTGAACAAAAGTGAGTGGATGGACTTGGGCTCAGGCCTGTTTGTTTATACCGTCAATTGCTTGGGTTGGCCCCTTGATTGTAATATGCATGTTGGTTGGACATACCTGGGCTGGGCCATTTGATCGTGATATTTGGATGGGCTTTCATACAATTGTATAGGTTATAACGAAGAGAGATGCTTATGGTGAGTCGGGACACTTAGACAGTCCAATAATTAATCGGGACCATATTGAAAATGATATATATATATATATATATATAAACCATTTGATGGATGAATTTTAAAGGCTCATTTGGAGCTTGTAAATGGAGGTAAATAGGAAACGAAATTGGAGGTAAAATGAACTGGGAGTAAATGGTTTACTTAGTTATATTTGGATACAAAGAAATGAAATGCATTAATCATAATTGTTGATGCACGAATATGGACCGTCATCTCCCGACCTCCGAGCACCTGCACAGGAAGAAGACAAAGGAGACCTTAGTTAGAGCAAGGGACCCTCTGATGCCAAAGTCAAGCTAAGAATTTGGTTCTAGTCGTGTTAAGGGGTTTACGGCGTGGGATTCTACGTACCTGTTCACGTAGGCGGGTCCCTTATTTATAGTGTTCAATGGGCAAGATGGCCCATAATCTTAGGCACGATCTCAACCATTAGGCGAGATGTGTGTGAGTGGTGAATGTCGGCAGTTACCACGTAACTACGCAATGGATGGTTATGCGCAAGTGGTGGAGGTTAGCGGTTACTTTTTAAATCGTGCATTATTGAGGAAGATTGTTCGCTTAGTCGAGGAAATAGGTCAACATAGTTCTAGCTGGGACGACATAGGTTAAGGTAGTACGGGTCCCTGTTCATTTGACTGGAGATAATCCGAGCTGAGTCAAACTGAACTGAGCTCTACTGATCGATCGAAGATGATCCGAGCTGAGTTGGACCGACCTGAGCTCTGCCAGTTGACCGAAGACGAGCCAAAGTAAGCTAATCCATGCTGAGCTCTGTCAGTCGACCGGAGGTAGCCCGAGCTAAGCTAATCCGAGCCGAGCTATCCCTCCCGAGCTATGAGAGAGTTCGGGAGTCCTGTTCAGGTCGTTTTAGTTGCCGGTTTCATGGACTGAGGGTCGGACTGATCTCCTTGTTGATGGAGACACCTTAATAAGTACACTTGTCGGCCCGAGCTTACCTAAAAAGTGGTTGAATCATATTTTCAAATTTTCCCATAACAAGAACCCTACCACCATGGTCCATCATACTGTTCCTATTGTACAATAACAACATAGCACTACATTTTCTGATTGTATTCTCCCTGACTGTTTGGCATTAACACCATTAAGCACACATGTGATAGGGACATCCAGCTATGGGTACTTGACTGTCCGCCCGCTACGGGGATGGAGGGGAGGATCAAATGACTGGACTCAATCGGCACTAACCCCTCTGACATTAGGGTCGGTATGGTTGGTGTTCTGTGGGGCCCCACCATGATGCATGTATTTTATCTACACCGTCCATTCATTTTCTGGCTCATTTTAAAGAACAAAAACAAAAATAAGGTAGGTCCAAAACTAGATTTGGGCATTGGGCTAAGTCGGATCGGATTGGGTCCAACTCGATCCGATCCAAAATCTCAATGGCTTGACCTGAACTCGATCTGATCCGGGACCAAGTCCGGGTCACTTGACTCGGACCAATACGAAATGTACATTGCCTGATCCGATCCGAGTTCGACTAGGTCAGGAAAACCGAGTCGGATTGGAATGGGCACAGTTCGAATCGGTCTAGATTTATTTTTATTTTTTTGAAAAATTTAAAAAAAAAACAAAAAACAAAATAAATATAGTAACAAAATGGTGAAGGTGGAGACCCGGCCTCGATGGAGACGGACTGCATTGCCTTCAAGCTATCTAATGCCTCATCCTTTAGACCCTTCTTCTCTATGCCTGATGATCCTAATTTCTAAAACAAGCAAAAATCAATTAGAATTATCCATAAACAAATTAAAGAGGGCATGAAGAAGATCAACGGCTACCATTTCCTAAGCGTGTCTGGCTCGGCGACGGAGGGAGCGGAAGAGGAAGACGAAGATGCCATCGGTGAGGAGGACGCTGGTGGCTACTTGGAGAGGAGACGGGTCGTTGGGATTGCCGAAGAGAGGGGAAGAAGAGAAGGGAGGAGGGGGGAGTTGGATGGGGCCATCTTTGTCTTGGGTTATGGTGGGAGGTTCTGGGAGCCGAGCGAGCAGTGTTTCAGGTCCGAAAGGAGTGATGGTACGTGGTGATGGTGGTGGTGGACCTGAAAGAAGGAGAGGGAAGGAGAGAGTAATGGCCGGGTAGTGGAGTGGAGTCTGGAGTGGCCAGATCGGGATCGAGTTGGCCATATGGCTGCCTGCGTTCGGGTAGAGAGGCCAGGTAGTGGGTAGGGATTTTGGGTTCGGTGGGTGTTCAGGTGCGGGTAGAAAGGGTAGGGTAAAAACTAAACTAAGGCAATACACACACACACACACCTTAGGGTAAAATAATAAATAACTAAATATTCATTATGCATACTACATTCGGGTCAGATTGGATCGGTCCGGATTGGTATTGATCCGAACTCGACCCAAAAAGATTTCGAATCTGGATTGCTCACTCGATCCACATCGATCCAGGCTATCGGATCAGGTCAGGATTGCCCAACTCTATCGTCGATCCAGGCCATCGGATCGAAATAATGGTGATTGAATCACCTGTTGAAAACTTCATATGGCCCATTTTAATACAAGTTTTTAATGATGCCACTCAATCACCACTATTTCCTGTGGTGCCGTCCACCTGAGATTTGGATTTGACTCAGTTTTAGTTTCGTGACCTAAATTAAGCTCAAAAAGTGGATGGACGGCGGCCCATTTTAATATAAGTTTTTAATGATGCCATTCAATCACCACTATTTCCTGTGGTGCCGTCCACCTGAGATTTGGATTTAGTTTTTAATGATGCCATTCAATCACCACTATTTCCTGTGGTGCCGTCCACCTGAGATTCGGATTTGACTCAGTTTTAGCTTCATGACCTAAATTAAGCTCAAAAAGTGGATGGACGGCGTGGATATCACACATGCATCGTGGTAGAGCCCAGAGCACCGACCAACATCAAACAGTACTACCTCCATGGTGGGGCCCACATAGCTCCGACCAGTACGAACTCGGTACTGGAGGGTCACTACGGAATCTCCCACCTGATGTGAAGCTCATATGGAGGGTCTATCTCATTAAGGAGATTTGTGGCATACATATGTGACATCCGCACCGTTCATCAGCAGACTGGAATCCACCTCAACACCTGTCTTGCGTAGAACACTCAAGCTCATTTTTGAATCACCATACTGCACATGTGAAATCCACTCCATCCATCGGGTCATAATATTTATTTCTATGATATGCACCGTAAATCAGCCCAATAAAAAAACTCAGATGGGCCAGAACAATGGGTATGATGCAACATATTGCCCAAAACCTCTAAGTTCGTGCATTGTCGCCCTCCTGAGTTTTGGATCAGGCTGATTACTGTATCTTCTCTTCATCCTGGCAAGTCACACCTGATGAACGGATTTGATGAGAGAGAAAGATCATGGTGGCCTCACACACAAACCTATGGTTGGCATTCCATCCCCATCGTTCCATATGGTGTGGCCCACATGAGTTATGGATCTGGATGACTTTTGGCACCAGAACCTAGCAGAGTGCACCGCATGGACGGAGTGGATTTCGCATGCAAGACAGGGTGAGCCCCAAAGAGCTCGGGAGGCTTGCGTTGAACGGGAGTGGATTAGGCGCGGCCCAGCCTCACCCGAGACGGTGCGACCCTGACCGTGAGGCCCACCTTGATGTATGCATTGTATATCCACGCCGTTAATACGTTTTTCAGATAATTTTAGAGCATGATTCCCAAAAAAAAAAAGAAGAAGCAGATCACGATTTTAGGTGGACCACACCATCCGATAAAGTGGTGATCTACCATTAAAAACTAATTGTGGGCCACAAAAGTTTTGGATCAATCTGATAT
This sequence comes from Magnolia sinica, assembly GCF_029962835.1. Taxonomy (NCBI): domain Eukaryota; kingdom Viridiplantae; phylum Streptophyta; class Magnoliopsida; order Magnoliales; family Magnoliaceae; genus Magnolia; species Magnolia sinica. Next base: position 65,408,883 of record NC_080588.1, read on the forward strand.
TTGTTTTTTTCGTTCATCCAGGTTTACTTGACCTTATCAACAGGTTGGATGGTAAATAGACATTACACTGGGCCCAAAATGTTTTTAACGGTGAGTGTTTAATGACCAATGTTTCCTACGGTATAGTCCACCTGACACTCGTGTCTGCTTTTTGTTTTTTTTTGGGGGGTTGATATGAGCTGGAAAAACAGATGGACGGTCTAGATATGCAAAATATACATCAAGGTGGGCCCCACAGTCAAGGCCACACCTAATCCGTTCTCCCACTTAACATGCACCTCATCCAAAAATCAGTCTCGCCCATTCATCTGGTGGCCCACAATCGGATTAACCATTTTATTTCTAACCGTTTTCTTCTCACATGCTTATGAGGTTTACCAGTGAGTGGACCGACCAGATCTTGATCAATGGCCCTGATCTGACTCACGTGGCACACGTGGGAGAGAAGAGAGGAAGTCCAAGAGGCCGGCGGAAAAGCGTGTGTTGAACACGCCAATCCGAGAAATCAAAATCCAAAATAATCCTGCGTGTCTGTAATTGCCATGGTCAACCGTTTCCCACCAAACGCCACCTTCTGACTTCTTAAATGCCAAATCCCAGAATCTCTCTCGCTCGCCTTCTTCTTTCTAGGGTTAGGGTTTTCCTCTGAAGCTCCGTAGCTGCTCCAATGGCAGCTGCTGCGATTGGACTCGCCACCTTGTTTCCAAGGGCAAAATTGGAACCTCCCCTATTCAGATCCTCCTCCAATCCTTCTCCTCAATTCAAGATTGCTTCCTTCCCAAATGCCAGAAATCAGAGAAGGGTTGTTGAGAGAAGGGCTGTTTCGGAACCTAAATGTGAGTTCGGATCGGAAGATGAGAAGAAGATTGAATTGAGGACATCGAGCGTGTCTGCTCTCGAGCAGCTCAAGACGTCTGCCGCAGAGAGTAAGTCAATTTTCAAATTATTTTGTTTATTTTTATATTATTTAATTTAATATGTGATTGTGAATTTGCAAATTCGCAAAAAAGGTATAGGGTTTATGGTTTTTGTTGATGGGATGGTTGGATTTGATGATTTTGATAGAGTCTGTGAAGAGACAGGGAAATGCGCTTTGGTTTTTTTGGAATTTTTTAGTTTTGCTTTTATCATTGGTACTGTCGTTTTTTTTTTTTTTTTTTTTGGGTCAAATTTGGATGACCGAATCGGGGAATTACTTGAGAATTCAATTTCAGGAATTGGATTCCCTGGGAATTGGACTCTGTCAGATATGTTTGGCAACCTGGATTTGATTCTGGTGATGGGGCTGATGCAATCAGATATCAGTGCACACACGCGACGTGACCCAAAGTCGGGCTTTCATAATGGCACGTGTGGCCACTTTGCTCCTATGAATCGAAAGTGGGTCTGTTTGGATTGATGGAAAAGAAAAGAAAACTCAAAAGTTTTTTATTTCTTCCATTTTTGGACCTTTTGCATTGCTTGGATAGCAAAGGAAATAGCGGGATTGGAAATAACGATCAGTAAACTTTTCCATAATCAGATTATCACGCTCAAGATATGAGCTGACCATTGTGAGCAGAACATGAGATTGTCACTTGCTATCCAAACATAACCCCCCTAAAAATAGGAATCCATGGGAATGGAGGGTCCTTTTTTTTATACCACTGAATTTGTTTGATGGGATTTTGATATTTCGATAGCCAATTAAGGCTTTGATAGTCTTTGTAGATGTCATAAAGAAATGGAGAAATGGACTTTTTCTTTGGGGAATTTTAAGTGCAGTTTTCTTGTGGATAATCTAGTTTTTGTTCTCAAATTTTAGTAATGGTTTTTATTTCTTACCTCACCAAGTTTTAATTATGGGGTTCATAAATCGGGATGCATTAGTGAGAATCTAAATGCTTGCGAGATAACTGGTGAGAAAAACTCAAACATCTATTAATTTTTTGCGAGATTATGATTCCATGCAGTTTCTTTATTTTTCTTCTTTGGGAAAAAGAAGTCACTGATTTGTACATTTATTTGAATTAGATCATTGGTTTACAGCTTTATGCAATTTAACAACCTAAGCATTAATCTGAATGCTAGGTGGATAATCAGAATGAAAAATCAGGAATTCCTTTCCTTTTTTTTTTGGAGGTTGTATTTTAATGCAAATTGTTGGAAAAATGTCGCTGGAATCATAGTTTTTGTTGAATTTTGTTGATGGGCTATTCTTCAGTTCAAGGTGAGCAGTTAAGGATTTTAAAACTGTCTATTGTAATAGCAAAAAAGGGAAAATGGCCATTGTTTTGTGGAAAACTCCTGTGACCATCAGGCGTATGAGGGCTTCATTAATTTTGTTGTTGAATGTTCTTATTGGGCGTATGACTTGGAGAATCTTGATGGTAAAAAAATAATCATGGATTTATTGAGTGAGATGGAAAATTATGTGAATCACTGATGAAGAGTTACTGCACAAGATGCTTCTTTTGGCATTTCTTTATATATTTTTTGTTGGAATTTAGATGCATGATTTTTAACTTATTCCCAGAGCCTTTTTTTTTTCCCAGATAGATGATCCGTCCATGTGAGAGTCATTTGTATGGTTTTTGGAAGCGTATGAGTGGCACCAAGCAATTTGCCTAGATTTGTGTGGTTACCCATCCATCATCTGATGGAATGATTTATTGTGCATGCAGCCTATTTCTGGTCTGAGTGTTCCCATTTTGTCATTTCCTTAACCCAAAATTATTACTGTATTTGTGCATTCTCATTTCTTTAACCGAAAAATATTACTATATTTGTGCATTCCGGATCTGTGAAATTTTTAGGTCCATGTGTTTCTTTCTGGAAAATTTTGGAACTTCAATCTCAGATGTAGTGGCAATGAGCTTTACTTAACTTGCAGTAGGAAAACTTGCATGAAAGCAACCACAGGGCTTTTAAATAATCATATTCTTGTAATTCTCTACCAGGATATATGAAGGAAAGGAGCAGCATTGTGGTTGTAGGACTTAGTGTTCATACAGCACCGGTGGAGATGCGTGAAAAGCTTGCTATTCCTGAAGCTGAGTGGCCACGTGCCATTGGAGAGCTCTGTGGCTTGAATCATATAGAGGAAGCTGCTGTTCTTAGCACCTGCAACAGAATGGAAATATATGTAGTTGCTCTCTCTTGGCACCGGGGAATTCGAGAAGTTACTGAATGGATGGCAAAGGTATTCACCACTGATTCAATTTATCCCAAGCAATATAGGCTACTCGGGACAGTAGAATTTTGAATGATAGATCTATTTGCACATACATGACATCAAGAACATGTTTATGTGGGACACACTAGATGAATGTGCTGGATTGCTTTTGGACCATGGCACGTGTAGACTGTCACACCTGATGAACAGCTCAAATCATGCAAAAGTGTGGCAAGAGTAGTATATCTTGCACACATTTGGGAAGAGTAGGATTCAAAATCCAACTCATTTGCATTTGCATTTGCGTTTGGATTTGACTCTCGCTGCAAATCTTGCTCTTTTGCAAATAATTGATGCATGATTGTAAATGGAGGTTGATGTAAGAATTGATATAATATCTTTTAACTGTTGTTATTTATTTATTTTCTTTATTTTCCTTGGCAGACGAGTGGAATTCCTGTTTCGGAGCTTCGTCAGCACTTGTTTTTGTTGTGTGATAATGACGTTACCCAGCATCTATTTGAAGTATCTTCTGGGCTTGACTCTCTTGTTCTAGGAGAAGGACAGATCCTTGCACAAGTTAAACACGTTGTGAAAGTTGGGGAAAACGTCGCTGGTTTTGGAAGGAACATCAGTGGGCTGTTCAAGCATGCAATTACAGCCGGGAAGCGGGTCCGGACGGAAACCAATATTGCAGCTGGGGCAGTTTCTGTTAGTTCTGCTGCTGTTGAGTTGGCTCTGATGAAGCTTCCAAAATCCGAGTCTACCTCTGCCAGAATGTTAGTGTTTGGGGCGGGCAAAATGGGGAAACTTGTGATCAAACATCTGGTAGCCAAAGGGTTCACTACAATGGTCGTTGTAAACAGATCAGAGGAAAGAGTTGCTGCAATCCGTGAGGAACTGAAAGATGTCGAAATAATCTACAAACCCATGTCAGAAATGCTCTCCTGTGCTGCTGAAGCTGATGTCATATTCACTACCACAGCATCCGAATCACCATTGTTCTTGAAAGAGCATGTTGAAACCCTTCCACCCGTGAGTCAGGAGATTGGGGGCTTGAGGCTTTTTGTTGACATTTCCGTTCCTAGGAATGTCGGGTCCTGTGTTTCCACCGTTGAGTCTGCACGAGTATACAATGTTGACGATCTTACAGAAGTAGTTGAAGCTAATAAGGAAGACCGCCACAGAAAAGCAATGGAAGCTCAGTCAATCATCAACGAAGAATCAAAACAGTTCGAGGCTTGGAGGGACTCTCTGGAGACTGTTCCTACTATCAAGAAACTAAGATCTTATGCAGAGAGAATTCGGATTTCAGAGCTGGAGAAATGCTTGTCGAAGTTGGGGGATGATATCCCAAAGAAAACAAGGCGGGCAGTGGACGATCTTAGCAGGGGCATTGTGAACAAGCTCCTTCATGGGCCCATGCAGCACTTGAGGTGTGATGGTAACGATAGCCGAACTCTTAATGAGATCCTTGAAAATATGCATGCACTTAACAGAATTTTCAGTCTTGAAACTGAGATGGCTGTTTTGGAGCAGAAAATCCGAGCCAAGGTGGAGCAAACCCAAAAATAATTGCATAATTGGAACTGCCACACATTCATCTTCATCTCTGAAAACTCCATCCATGTCCAATTCTCAGACACATTTTCTTCAATAAGAAGAAAAATTCCCTCAGCTAGTCTAGAACGAGGGATTATGGAGGCTAACTCTTGTATGGGTTTCCATCCAGCGATGGAATTGTACTTGAAATGGCTATTTCGGCTCTCGGTAGGAAACAATGAGGACTTTGGGGTGAGCTTTCTCCCTGTATTGTGGGAGATGTTCCATGAACGGCCATTCTTTGTAAGATTCTTGTTAAGTATACAACTGATTATTTCAGGTTGGAGTTGGGTTATGTTCCAAGCATGAAGTTGTGGATTTTTGAATTATTCTGTGTGAAAACAAGTGTTGGTTTACTGTGGAGGCCCCTTGTGTAATCCTGTGATTGTAATCCATTCATCTGGTCAGCCCTGTAACGTGATGGGCCCTGCCTTGTTATCTCTCATATCAGATTATTTCTGGCACCCCCAATTGGTGGCTTGCAAACGGATGATTCAGCCAATGTTGAGGAAGTTGGGTATCTCAAGTCCATGGTGTGGCCCTCTTCATGAATGGCTTGAACAGTTCTTAACATTTATGAGAAAATTGCCACAATCAAACATGGCTAAAAATGCCCATTTTCTAAGATTTCTAAGAAACATTTATGAGAACGTTCCCACTTTTTAAGATTTTCTGGGTAAAAATTCCATGTATGATACTTTTACATAATTTAAGAACTGATACTGACTCTTCAACATAATATAGTTTTATGGCAATCCAGACTATCCAAATTGCGGATCCAACCGTTGATGGATCATTAACGAAAATTTTGCACTGTCATATTATTTTGCCTTTGAATTCAAACCACTTGCTATTTCTCTTTTAACCATCCGTTTGATATCCATTAATTGGATGGTCAGCATTGCTTGATGGGCCGCTATGGAACTCACAATTTAGATGTTTTGGATAGCTGTACATTACCGCCCCCATGTGATAAGTAGAGGTGCACACGGTTCCGTTCGGTCCAGTTCTAGGGTGAAATTGGAACTTAACCGTCCCAACGGTTCCAGGAAAACCAAAACTGGAACCGGACCGTTTGCACCCTATAACTGAATCAGAGCCGATCCCAAAAATAAAAAAAAAAAACCAGTTCGGTTCCAGTTCAGCTTTACGGCTCTGGGCATTTTATAATCCAATCCAATTGTATGGTTTATTTTTATAATCCAGCCCAATTGCATAGTTTTTTAATAATCTAGCTCAATCACATGGTTACCATTAGAGAGAGAGAGAGAGAGAGAGCTGAGAGGGAGAATACAATTTTATACTTTTTTTGTTTTTAAAAAAAAAAACTCAATATTTATTGATTAAGTGGTCCAGTTCGAGGTTGGGATCCAAGGTTTGGCTCTACGGTCCGGTTGAATTTTACATATCCTCGTACCAAGAATCGAACAGAACCAACGGTTTTTTTTTAAAGAAACTGAACTAGAACGGTGCGCTTCAGAATCAGACCAAACCGTGCAGTATGATCAGTTCTGGTCGGATTAGTATGGTTGGTTCCGGTCCGATATACCGGTTCCACCGGTCCGGTGTGCAACCATAATGATAAGAATGAGTCACCACCATTGTCTAAAATTTAAAAACTAACATAGAAGTCATACTCTCGTCAGAATATGACTCTCTCTCGCTCCCGAACTGATCATTTACGAGTTTGACTTTCTCTCTCTCTCGCGAATTGGTCATTTATTACGGCGAGCTTGACTTCCTCTCTCTCGCACGAATTGGTAATTGGTCGGTGATCACACAGCCCCACCGGAATGGCCCGTGTATAAACGTCGCATGCATCTGCCTCAATCCAAATCGTCCAAATAATGGAACACGCAGTCGATAGTAAATCACCCCCAAATCTTATCGATCGGATGATCTAAACATCCAACTTATGGACATTTGCGATCTGAAGTCCACCCTCTTAACTGATATTCCCTTTGAACCATCAGTTCATGGTAAAAAGGATCAGAAGGATGAGATCATCTTTATATCCATCCTAGATGTGGCCCACAGTTTGAACGGTCTGAAAATAAAATAAATGCATGCTCACGGTAGAATAGGCATGTCGATGCGTAAGACATTTCGTACTCAGGCGGTGTATGGTATTAATTCCTCAATCCAAGAAATGAGAGCCATTTTCCTTCGTAGTCATTCTGCAGGCGTCTAATTCCCCGCCATGACTCTCTGCTACTGTGCGCATGGTTGCGTTGTACGCATCCTCTCTTCTACACTTATTTCTTCTCAGGTGCAAAACGGAGCTGCTCTCAGTCTACTGCCATTTTTCATTTCTTATTCTCTCGTGGACACAGATTCCTGCAGCCCTGGGTTCTGAGGGTCCCACCGTTATGTATGTGTCTATCCACTCCGTCCAGCCGTTTTGCCAGATCATTTTATGATGTGAGCCCAAACATAAGTCAGATCCAAATCTAAAGTGGACCACACCATAGGAAACAGTGGGGATAAAGATGCTTGCCATTAAAAACTTGGTGGGGGCCACAGGATTTTTGGATCAAGCTGATATTGGTATGTTCCCTTCATCCAGGTTGGAGTCACCTTATGAACGGGTTGGATGGGTTATAAACATTACGGTTTGCTCTAGGAAGGTTTCAACGGTGGACGTCTTTATCCCCACTGATTCCTGTGGTGTGGTCCACTTGAGCTTTTCGTCTGCCTCATTTCCTAAAATGAGCTCGACAAACGGATGCACGGAATGGATATAACACATTCATCACGGTGGGTCCCACAGAGCCTAGGGCTGCAGGAATCCCCTGCAGCACCCGGCTGAGGCAATCCGCGTCCTTCTTTATTTCCTTTCAAGTGATTGATTGCTTTGCCTTTGCCCTTGTTAGATCTGAGATTTTACAGCACTGCCATTTTCGTTGAATTTTTTTTTTCTTCTTCTTAATCTTTACAGATCTCTCTCTCTCTCTCTCTCTCTCTCTCTCTCTCTCTCTCTCATTTTAATCTTTTTATTATTTTTTCAGAGCACACTGATTCATATTAGTTTTGGAGCCATCTGATACAGGCACCAATACTGATATTTGAACCATGATTGTAATTTTCAACCATGTTCTATGAAAGCCAGAGATGGCCCAATAAGATGGTTAACCTTGATTGGGGATGAAGGGCCTGAAAGGGCTTTGGCTCAAGGTGATTAGGAGAGAGATGAAGTCACGCAAACTTATCGAGGGGTTGTTTTGATGCCTGTAAAATCTTTAAGTCGTAAAGGAATTATACACATAAAGTGTTTACAGCCTGTTCTGTTTGGTTTTAAGCTGTAAGTTGTTTACAAATAAATAATTGATTGTGTTTGGATATTTGTAAATTGTTTACTGCCTGTAATTGGGTATTCACACCCGACAGAGCTTGGGGAGGTAGGTTCTATAAAATTTTCAAATGACATATAAGGGCATTATTTAAGATGGATTAAAGCTCAGGGCGGATCCTTTTGCTAAACTAAGCATTAAGTGGGCCACTAATTCAAATTCCAATTTACAAGGAGAAACTACTAAATATAAATAGTTAAATATAAAACACATTGTAAAAAAAAACACAATTAACCATATGTCTTCCGTAATCCAGTTGCAAAACAACCCCAAAAAACCACATTTAGAAAAAAAAATCTATGATGGAATGTTCTTGTCTAGCCACATTTCTAAGATTAGGCTCAATGTTAAGAAGAAACTTGGATAAATTCGCAGACCATAGTCTCATCTTTTCCGAAGCTAATACTGAAAAGATTCAGAATCTGCGTACAGTCATTCAATGTTTTGAGGTTGTATCGGGCCTCAAAATCGATCTGGTCAAATCCAAAATGTTTGGAGTGAATCTGGAGAAGCAGGAAGCTTCTGTTTACGCAAATATGCTTGGTTGCTCCTCAGGATCTTTCCCATCAACATATGTTGGCCTCCCGCTCTGCATCGGTTCTCCTCCAACAGTTCAATGGGAAAAGGTTGTAAACCGATTTGAAAAATACTTAGCAGCCTGGAAATGTAGGTTCCTATCTTTAGGAGGCTGTCTGACGCTTATAAAGGCAGCCCTTTCCAATTTGCCCGTATATTTCATGTCCTTATTCAAGTGCCCATCTTCTGTTTTAGATTCTATAGAGAAGCTAAGACGAAATTTCCTTTGGAAAGGTAGGAGGGAGAGGAGGCGGTTTCACCTAGTGGAATGGATGCAAGTGTGGAAGCACTTTAAAGATGGTGGAGCGGGCATAAAGGATCTAAAATCTATGAATCAAGCCCTTCTTGGCAAATGGATCTGGAGATTGGGCTCGGAAAATAATAGTTTATGGAATTCTTTAATCACGTGCAAGTACGGCAGATCAAAAGGGGAGTGGTAGATGAAAGACTCGTCATTATACAGATCCTCGGCTATTTGGAAAGACATTCTTCAGATGAAATCAAGGACCATTCAAGGTATTAACTTTGAGTTAGGAAAGGGTGACAGAATTCTGTTCTGGTTCGACAAGTGGCTGGGTGAACCCTTGTTGAAAGATAGGTTCCCAAATATGTTTCGGGTGGCGCCTGACCAGGAAGTATGGGTTGCTGATTGTTACTCGATTCTTAATGGCAAGATGGTGTGGAATCTTCAATGTAGAAGGAATCTCCAAGACTGGGAGATTGAGGAATACGTGAATCTGAGTCTTCTCCAAACCAATTGAAGGAAGACAAAATTATGTGGAGAGCGGAAAAATCGCTTCAATTTACAGTCAAATCCCTTTACAAGATGCTTCGCTTCAACCTTAACTCTCCAGCTGATCAGATCTCTCACCAGGTTTGGTCCTACTCTGCTCCTCTGAAAATTCTGATTTTTGGATGGCTGGTTGGGAAAAGAAAAATTCTTACAGTGGACAATTTGAGAAAAAGAGGGATGATCTTACCTAATGTTTGCCCGTGCTGCATGGGGGAAGCAGAATCGACTGATCATCTTTTGATCCACTGCCCTTATATAGCTTCAATCTGGGCGGATTTTCTGAAGCGCTTTAATATCAGCTGGTGTTTTTCGGAGTCAATGGACCTTCTCTTAAAAGCCTGGCATGGAATCAGAATAGGAAAGAGAGAGACTAGATTGTGGAGGATGGCTATCCTAGCAATCTAGTGGGTTGTTTGGGCAGAGAGGAATAGCTGATGTTTTGAGAACTTGTCTAATTTGGCTGAAGTTGTGACAGTAAAAGCTAAATGATCGAATGGGCCTCTCATGTAGATATGTTTAGGGATTTTGATTTTCTTTTCCTTGAGGTGTAGCTTGTTTCTGCTTTCTCAGCAGTCTCTCACTTCTCTTTTGTTTCTTTTTGCTTTCTTTTATTATAAATCGTTATCTTTCAAAAAAAAAAAAAACAAGAAACTTGGATAAATTTGGTCGCCTCGCAAGGTAGCTGGAGGACTTCTATATTATAATCATCTTCAATGGTTGCAAGATTTTTTAAACTCCTCCCATACCTTTCTCGACAATTCCATTTTTTTTTTTCCATTATATATGTCGATTGTGTCGAAGTGGTGGCCCAATCCTTACATCACAACCCCATAGGACGTCAGTTTCTTTTGTCTGTCTGTCTCAGAGCTGATGTTCCTACATTTAGAGGAGAACTTCACCCGACTTGTTTAGCTTGCGAATATGTCTCATTTTTCCTTTCTTTTCCTGTCTAGTACCTTCTTGATGGTCGGTTCGGATCTCACACCCATTTACCACGTGTACTAAAAGTGATCACTTGATAACTTAAGCAAAAAAAATTGAAAAGAATTCTAGCTTTCCCTATGTTAAAATCAGTTAATATGAACAAGATGAACAAACAAAAAGCCTTTATCCATTCCGGAATACAAGCTTGCACCCATTTTGCGGGCTGACTGATTGAATTTCAGAAAAAAATATTTTCCAAATCATGTTACGCATGAGGCCATATGGTACGACTATGTGTTTAATGCTAAAAATATATACAATTTTTTTGTGGTATTCTCTATGCTTGGATACAAATATGGCCATTGTGTTAGAGATCTAGGCCATTCATCATGTAGATACACTGTGAACATGCCATGGGCTAAAAATGAAGTTGGTTCACTAATCAGGTAGGTCAGACTTGTATAGGAAAAATGGGTTGTTAGAGAAAAACTTCAATAATCTAGATTTAGTGTACATGTGTGGCTCACTTGATGAGTGCATGCCATGAGTTCGGGTATATGACATGTTCACAATATGAGCTATTTCATGAATAGCCTTGATATATGGAATGCATGTTATATGAATGGATTTTTAATGTGTTTTGCCCCTAACATGTGGTTTTGCTCATTTAGCATGGGAAACGTCTTCAAATCCCTTTTGAAAGAAAAAAAAACTTTTTTTTTTTTTTGTTAATTGCTTTTGAATGAGCAATTAATGGCCACATCTAATCAAAATCAAAATTATGTCATTTGCAAACAACATACACCATGGGGTTTCGGAGTTTCTTAGTTGCATCGAGGAATTATTGCTACCCTTTGGAAGGCTATCGAGTGTTTAGAACTTTGTTATGCATAAACACGAATGCTTTCACATCACACACTCAAAGAAAGTCAGGCTGAGTTGCTTTCATTAATATTTGGAGTCACTACATTCCAAGTTGTCGTTTGGCACAAGCCTTAAGTACATCCCTAGAGGAAAACCCTTGATTAGATGGTAAAATAGGAGTGGGAGTCCAGTTGCATGGCGTAGGACATCTTTTGGTCTTTGATTTTTCGTCTTCAGTGTCTAGAACCAACAGGGTCATGATGGCCTTGGCATACACGAGCGGTTGTCTCAATAACGTCATGGGGGCTCATATGCCAAAGATGAATAAGAGACCCCATTCTCTAGCTCTCACCATGAGGTAATGAGGCTCTTTGCGCCTAGCATCGACTGTGAGGGGAGGGCATGTGTCTAATTATGGGCATCACTGTATGAGAGGTTTATCATGGGTTGTTTGCTCCCGTAGCCGTCTTGTAGGCTAAAGGAGAACTATGTGCCTATACGCAGATGTTGCTAATGAGTATGCGCTGGGGCACATAAATCGATCTCTTTAGCTCTTGGCACTTGACATCAAGGCTAACATTACAGGGTCTTAGTGCATGGCACAAGGCCTCTCCCCTTATCGGGGTCCCTAGTGCATGGTGTAGGGGCATGCCAGTAAAGGAGGCGGAGGGTTCAGGCAAGACTCTTTGCCTATACACAAATGTTGCTAATGGGTCCGCGCTTGGGCACAAAACTCGATCCCCTAGCGCTTGGCATCAGGGCTCACGTCGCAAGGTTCTAGCGCATGGAGCAAGGCCTCTTCCCTCACTAGGGTCCCTAGTGCATGGCACAAAGGCATCCCAATAAAGGTGGCAGAAGGTTTGAGCAAGTGAGGCTCACCTTATGAGTGTCTGTGCCTGAAGGTTCCAAAGTCCAAGGCCTGCTTAAGTCTCTCTCTTATGTCAATCTCGGTCTATTATATGTATATAGTCTCTCTCTAAAGAGCGTCGAGAGTATTTTTAGGCATGTGGGCACGATTTTTCTAGTGCTTGCAGGGGTGGGTCTTTGCTCTTATCTTGGCAGTTTGCGGTGCAGAGCCTTTTGTTAGTTTCTCGCTTCCTCTTGACGACATGATGACATCATCATTTGGCACATAGTTGTTGGAGCTGGGTTAGTGTGGCACAATAGTGCTATTAGATGCGTTGGCGCCCATTTTGGCGAAGTACCAAAATTCATGTGTCAATAGGCACCACATACTTTGTCGGAGGAATACTTTTCCTCCATTCCTCTAGTGTTTTCTTTGGTTTTACAATATATTTGAATGACTTTGTTAACCAAAATAACTCAATATCTCACCTCTATTGGTATACCATCATGTTCGAGGGGCATTTCTGCTTTCATCTTTCTTAAAGCTTCTTTCACTTTAGATATCCTAATCGTATGAAAGTGTCTATGGTCTCTGGCATCATTTGAGTTTATGTTCCTTCTATCCCCACGCTTTCGGTGTGGTTGTCATTTAACAACATCTAAAGATAGCTTCTCCACATTTCATTGATCTCATTGTTGTTTACTAGTACATTCTGGTTATCGTTGTCAATGCATCTAACATGATCTAGGTCCCTACCCTTCATCTTTCTCAATTTTGCAAGTTTGAAGACATCTTTCTCACCTTCTCTTGTACCCAATCTATTGTAAAGATCATCACATGCCTCAAGTTTAGCCTCACTTACTACCTAGTAATATTTTAGGCATTTCTAAATTTTTCTAAATTTTCATTGTTTCTAGTCCCGTCTAGGCTTTGAAGAAATTGAAAGTGCCTTGGTTTGTCAATTAGCATGAGTGTTGAGTCAGTCAGACTGCAGAGCCTCGTAGGAAGATCGATCAAAGCGTCTGCCTCAACCGAATGTGTGCACGAACTCGCCACAGGTAAATCTAAGCCTCACATCCCATGTCCCAAAACACCAGGTAATTAAAACCCTTAAAACAAATCAGAACATTATAAGGTTTTGAGTTAGAAAACTTTTTCAAAATTCAGAAAATCTCTAAGTTTTCTAGCTCTATCGATTTTATCGATATACTGATCAATATTAGTGACATGCGTTGTCGATGTCCTCGATGACTAAACGATATCATCGAAATGAGGACAAAATATGTCCAGCAACCACATACTCATTTGGACGGAATTATCGATGTATCGATATACCTATCGATATCATCGATATTCGAATATCGAGTCTATCGAAATTGACTCGATAAAATCGATAGCAGAGCATATGAGTCCCTATTTTTTCTAAGAAAAATCATAAGATTATCAATATATCGAGGTACTCGATATCATCAGAATTCAAATCTCGATGATATTGGAAGGCCTTCGATGATATCGGTCTTGGACTCACAGATATCCAGCAAATATTTCAGGCTAATTTATCTTTGATCGAGGGGCACCCAATAGAATCGATATTCAAATATCGATGATATCGAGGCCGAGTCGATTGCATTGAGAATGGGCATAAACTGTCCAGCAAGCTTAACTGGAAAATCCTTTGGATTTATCAATGCATCGACCCGACTACCGATATCATCGACATTCAAATTCCGATGATATCAAGTGTACCTCGATCATATCTGTTGACCTGAAATATTTCAAAGCAAGTCTCTCTCATTTTCAAATGTCGAAGAATCGGACCTTGTATCGATACTATCGGAGTTCGAAATCTGATGATATCGACACCGGTCTCGATTTCCTCGACCAGCTGGCAAAAGGTTTCAAATGCGTATGACATTGAGTTCGTGTCATCGAGCGGCCAGTTGATGCAATCGAGAGTATACGCTCAATGATATCGACCCTGCCCGATGATATCGAACTCTGTCATAAATGTGATCGTTTTATATTCGTTGGAACTTTTTGCCTATATATAGAGAGCTTGTCTTTAGTTGCTGGTAGAGAAAGAAGAGAGTGCTTTTGAGTGTTTTACTTTAGATCATTTACCCAAAGCCCTTTCTCTTAAGGGAGTTCATCCTCCAATCCACCCTCATCATTGATATTCAATAGAGTGGATTGAGGAATGAACTTTCGCATTCAAGGATCCTCTAGCTACCACCTTAATAGTAAATCATTAAGCTGAGATGCCTTGAATGCATAGATGATTGGAATCGCTCTATCTTCCTTATAGGAAAATATTTAGAAGAGTAAGATTCCATCATAGCCATGACCCAACCCGTCGCCATCCATTGGTACATCTTCTGAGTTGCAGTTCAAGGAAGCAAAAGACTCTTCATTAACAAAGGAGGAGATCTTCGACAACGAGCTAAAAAGGACTCATCTGCTTATCTGTAAGTTATCAGAGTCCAGAGGACCCTTGTGATCATTCCTTTGTAGGATTGGGTCTAAGGTGTTTCTCACCCCTTGCAAGTCCTCTAGGAGGCCTCTGGTGGGAGTGTACGTAGTGGGTGCGTTGTGTTGACCCTTGCTCTGTGGAGAACATAAACAATTAGGGTCTTATGGAAGATCCTTGGCCAGTGTGCCTAAAAGTGGGTGCGTTGTGTTGACCTTTGCCCATGAGAGCATAAACAGTCAGCCTAGGTGTAGGTTGTAAAGGTTAAAGGTGAACCTGATTTAAAACCTTGGGTTTGGGGTGAACCGTGTGAAACCTCCTTAGTGAAATCCGGTACACTCAAGGGTTGAGTGCGGTTACCGGGAGTGGAGCTAGACAAGTAGTCGAACCACTATAAAAATGACTGTGTTTGAAATTGTTATTGTCATTCATTTGTTTATGTGATTTCCTTAAATACATTCATATCTGATTATATGAGATCACACTTTATACACACGCGCAGTCATATCCATCATAAACTAGTTTGCATATTGTTCATCTCTCAAATAGTTTGTGATTGGATCCTCTACCGGGCTTGGAAGCCAATAGAGTTACTCTTGAGTAATCCTAAAATATGCTTGTTGTTAGGATTAGAGTGATAGGATTTTAAATTATCATAAAATTATTAAAAAGTCCTATTCACCCCTCTCTAGGACATATTGGCATAGTCATACTTCAACTAAAGCGGTCTTTACCACAATTTCAGAAACATGAACATTTCCATGAATAGCTTTTTGTACATCGTCATTCCACCACCAAGTTTCCTTATATGATTGGCTTTCACTTTAGATACTCCTAAAACATCTTTTGTCACTTTCCTAATGCACTCAAGCCATCTCATTTCACATAAATTTACTTCTTGAATATTCCACTTTCCTTCTTCCATTAATTTATTTTTGAGTAACATTATTTTCTTTCCTTCTAAATTCCACCACCTAATTTTTGGACTCCTATTAGTTTCACTCCATTTCTTCCATCTCTTAATGTAAACATCCATAACTAGTAACCTATGTTGAGCAATTAGAGCGACTCTCTTAGTATAACCTTGCAATATCTAAATATTGATTATTCTGTTTTCCTAAGTAGAAAGAAGTCTATTTGGCTTCTATATGATCCACTTTTGAAAGTTATTAAATGTTCATCTCTCTTTTTAAAGTATGTGTTTGCTAGAGTTAGATTGTATGCTAGAGCAAAATCAAATATAGCATCCCCCATCTCATTTCTTTTCTAAAAATCATATCCTCCATGTATGCTTTCATATCTTCTACTTTCTTTTCCTACATGATAATTTAAGTCTCCTCCTCTAAATACTCTCTGTTCAAAATTTCATTGCATTATTCCATCCATATCCTTTGAGAATTCTCTTGATTCTATCATCTAACCGTACTTGTGGCACATATGCAATAATAACATTGATTATCTTCTCTCCTAACACAAGTTTTAGTCAGAGAATCTTAACACTTGCTCTTCTAACATCTGCAACTTTATCCTTTACATCTTTATAGACCACTATCCTTACCCCATTTCTATTTTTGTCCTCTCCTATATGCCAAAGTTTATATCCATCAATTTCTCTAATTTTGACCCCCTTTCACTTGTTCTCCTGAACGCAAGCTATGTTAACTCTCCTTCATTTCATCATATTTACTGTCTCCATTCTCTTATCTATCAATGTTTCTACATTGCATGTGACAAGATGAATCCTATTCTACTGGACTATTTTCTGAGATATCATTAAAAAGAAATAATCCAAAGGTCAATACTATTGCTAGTTGACCAAGATGATACTGTTTGTGGCCAAAACTTCCACCTTGCTAGAATAAATTCTTCTAAACCAGAGTAGGTCATTTAGACCATTCGTTCTCATCTCCAAGCATATCCCCTACCTTGAGTGGGCCTAGTTTTCCAAGTGAAGACTAGGAGCCCTTGAATCTTCTCTCCTACGCAAGAACTTCGAGCCTAGTTCCAAGTGAAGACTTGGATTCCTTGGATCTTCTTTCCCTTACATAAGAACTTTCTTCTCATTTGAGTTTGGTACACTCTCTTGGCCTCACAATTCCCACTCAAATTTAATAATCACTGGCGCCTTGTTCCTATATTTGTTTGTCAGTATCTTTCACCCAAAAAGAAGAAGAAAAGTTTGTCAGTCAGTTGCTCCACGTTTTTGGCCTCCTAGGGAAGAAAATGCTTTGTCAAAGTGGGGCCTATGGCTGGGGCTATCAATGGGTACCTGAATCCATGGGTATCCAAGATATTCAACCCAATTTTAATGTATTTGGATCCTAACCTTGTGCTGTCTAATAATGAGGTCAGGTTCAAGTCCATAGGTCTAGGCTTGTTCAATAATCAAGCCGGATAGTGTATCTAATTGGGTGTCTATTGGGTAATCGAGAGTATGCATTAATAACCTTCTTCTTCTTCATCTTATGCCTCAGAATTTGATCATGAGGCTTGAATCCTCCATTATATTCCCAATACACAACAGGTACCCGAACCCGATCAGATTTGGTTCCATGTGTCTCCTCCTCCTTATCAGGATGGCATTTAGACTGCGAAGCCATCATACGTCAGACTAGATGTTAACATGGAGAAACCTAGAATGCTTTCACTTTCTTCTCCTTGAGGGATTTTTATGAAAGAATTCTTCAAAAGATCACCGAGAAATTGAAAAAATCCTTGCATGTTGTAATTTATGAGAGTGGCATCTTGGTGTATGGAAGGTAGGGCACGTGATAAATTTCCAAAATTCTTAGAAGAAAATTGGATTCACCTTTCTTTAGTTGAAAATATTTTTTTTGTGGTAATCCTCTTGGCACTGGAACAATTTTTGTTTTTTCCAAAAGCAACAGCACCCATTTTTTAGCGATGGGTTAATGAGGTGTTGAAAAGGATAAATTAGAGAAGTGCAACATCGATTTGCAAGATTTGTCGAATTTTGGTCCCAATTTTGTTGAATTTTGATATCAAATCCGTTAAGTAATTGACTTGAGAAATGGTTGAGGTGTTTTGCACGAGTGAGTTCGAAAAGCAATTTGTGGCATGTGATCCAACTTGCATATCGAGATCTGTGCCACTCATCATGTGGGTCCCACGATGAGCGTTCTTTAACACAAAAAATAGATGGACTGGTTACCATACATACCAGATGTGTATGTTTTAACTGTCCATTTCTCTCACACACATTTTAACCATTACTGCAGGCCATAGCACTTCTCAAATTTATCCGTCTTGTTATCTCAATAATACATCACTAAAAGGACTGAGAGTTAAGTGTTACTATGAAAAAATTCAAAATCCTTTGGTTCCAAAAGGATTAAGAAAAAAGGTACCAGGTTTTGAAGAAATTATCTTTAGTACTGAAAGGCTTCCCACAACCTAGGTCTGTCAACGCCAAACTTTGGATAGGCCCAGCTAGAGCAGTTCAATATCTGTGCCTAAGACAACACTATGCTCGGCCCATCGACAACCCTACCACAAGTAGAAACCTTTCAACACGAAGGTTTTGGGAAAAGATAAACTGGTGAACGTTTTTTTATTTGAAAGATAATAAACTGCTGAAACGTTTCCCACAGGCAACAACCAAAAAAGACCTTACTGTAATAAAAGGTGAATCCATTTTTTAAAAAAGATGGACAGAGAGCAAATCCATCGTTTGTCCACACATCTGTATGCAGAGTATGTGCCATCTTCATAAATTAAAACAGCTGTGGATTTTTCTCAAAATTTCAGTAAAGTTTTATTGAGGATTTTTATTTTATTTTATTTTATTTTTTCCATAAAAACCATTTTCTTAACTTATCAGTGACAGTCTTTTTAAACCTGGCATATATGTATTATGTACAGATCCAAACCATTCTTCATGTGGGCCCAAACTTGCACATGATTATCAGATTGGTGTGGATTCTGCGTATGGCAATCCAAGCTGTAGCCCACCTGATGATCGGTTCAGACCTATTTTTATGAAAGGCAACTCTCATAAATTGACAGAAGAAAGTGACAAACACCATAGTGTGACATGATTGCAGTTATGACTCTGGCAATGACGGCTGATGGTTGTCGTAATTCAGGTGAAGAATCATGGTGGCCTTACAAATTGCTAGAACATGGATCTCAGTGCCATTAAAGATGCATCTGATTGTGTTCCTGAGCACCAAAGGTTACCTTCCTTCAAAACCCAAGAAATGATTGATCAAATAGGCTGAAAATCAAATCCGCATTTTGTGAAAATGCAGTTGACAAGGACATAACCTCTCCTGCAGACCAAAAAATCATTCTCACAGAACTTAACGGAAAGCTGAACAAGTTGGGCTAAATATATCAGCTCAAGGGCCTGCAGAAGGAGCTGAATGCTGTGCTGAGCAAGTGTGTGAAGCTCCTTGATTAAGTCCTATCCCAACATATCCAAGGCAGGTTGACTTCGACATCATCACACAGTCAACCAGATCATCAGGGGCCACTTCTACAGGAAAAGACTGTTCAATCTCGGTGACTGCTTCGCAAATGAGGCCCATGAACTGGAGCACATGAAGTCTCTGTTCCTTGAGATGCATTGGATACTTGATGCAATTAGGAATAGGAACCTGGGACCTGCAGTGGAATGGTTGGCCACCAATAGGACCAGGTCTTGCAGAATGGCTCGACCCTTGACCAGGGTGCAGTTTGCAGAGATACTGGAAGGGAAGCAAGGTGATGTACTCAACTATGCTATGACTTGCCTGGCCCATTTGCTGAATTACACATGACTGACTTCCAGAAGCTCATAGCCTGTCTATTGTGGGTGGGGCAGCTAGAACATTCCACATAAAGCAGAACTTCTTTCTCCAGCCCACTGGGAAAGGTGTTGCGGTCCCTACTGAAGTTGGCGACTTTTATGGTGGCTAACAAGCAAGAATGGCGCATCATGTAGCAGTTATCTGTGCCGTTGGATCTGGGGAGTGAGTTCCAATTCGGTACAATTTTTGTCTGCCTGGTTTCTCATGATCAAGTGAGTGAAGAGAACCTGCCCATGCTGCTGCCCTGCAGCATGTGCTGTGCAAGCAGTTGATCTTGAAGCTGTTGAAGAGCAATGTGAGTATGTTTGAGTGTTTGCACTGCTTATTCAAGGCCACCTAGGCCAATGTAGGCAGCTCTACTTCTGATGCTTCCCAGTCTCACATGTTTGTGTAATGTTAGGATTCTTTCTCTCTCCCCATGATCTGACAGAAGGTTGTGTTGTGCATTTAAGCCATGGGGATTATGGAGTGACATGGGGGACATGTTCCGGTATATGTGAAGGCATGCATGCATCTATTTGCTGTGAATAGACATTCCTTAAGGATTCATGTGGGAGCTGACCCATTTATTGCCATAAAACAGCAAACCCAATTCGCCATTATTGCATTTTTGCACTTTCCTTGGCAGCCTTCAGGTCCCACCATGAAACATGATAATTGAAGTGAGGGAGTCTTGGGGTAAGTCAAAATCTCAAAGATCAAATGATACTTTATTGCATCATTAAAGCTCCAATAGCAGATAACTAAATTTTTATACTCTTTCAGGTTTGATCTATGCATCGAGCTACTCATGAACATGGCTCACTGAACTTCAAGTGATGATTATAGCGGAGATCAAAACCACTAAGTTGGACAGCCAAGAATCTTGTGGAGAGCAGGGCTGGTTACTAGACTGGCCCTAGATGATGCAGGTTCACACGCACACACTGCAGTATGAGACTGGCCCTAGATGATGCAGGTTGCTCAGTGGTCATTAAACAACCAGGTACATTGGGGTCCCATTTGTTTGGCCACTTAACAGTTGTGAGCTAAGCTTTCCCATGTACTGGGTTGTTTCAGTTTACCTAAAAAACAGAATTTCGAATTGACCAAGAAAGTTAGTATTGTCTTTTGTGAAAAAAAAAAAAATATTTCCTTTCAATAATTGTCAATTTTTATGATTAATATATTTTAACAATGTTTTGAAAAAAGTAAATGTAGGAAATTTTACTACAAATTTAATACCTAAATAGTAATATTGCTTGGATAGGATGTAAGTATGAGTTTACATATGAAATTGAAATATACAGGACATGACACTGACATTTTACCTATTTTGAAGTTGTGTACTAAGTACAAAAAGCCCAAACAAATCTAAAAAGCTCCAATTTCCTTCACCTTCCTTTTCTATTTTTTTTTTTTTTAAAAATTATTATATATATATATATAGATCCCAAAAGAAGAAAAAATAACGTAAAGTGGTAGGGAAAATTCAAGGGAAGATGAGCTCAAAAAGTTCCATTGTCCTTTTCCTTGCATTTTTGTTTTTTATGCATCTCTCAGTAGAAAGGCAGAATGTAGTAACAGCAATCACTGTTCGCAGTTTCCACATGTATCACTAGCTGGGGATTCAGAAACATGTATCGATATCACCAACACCCGGAAATATATCTTTGACTAAGGGAAACATGGGGAAAATGGTAGAATTTCTCAACAAAACTTTAGGAGATGTTAAAATATACATATTTGCATATTTAAGAATTAAATCATTTAAAAAAAGATACATAATAAGTACTCCTTAAATGGGGGCCTAAAAGCATGTAATGCTGACTCAGGAAAACATTGGGGAAGCATCGGGAAAATGGTAGAATTCCGCAATGATACTTCAACAAATGCTAAAATACATTGCATATTTAGGAACCAAATAATAGGAAAAAAAGAAGAAGAAGAAGAAGAAGAAAAGATGTGTACATAATAAGTTTCCCTTTAATGGGGGCCGAAATGCATGTAACGCTGACTCAGGAAACATGGGGAAAATAGTGGATCCATCCATCTAACCATCCATCAATGCATGCATGCACATACATCTATATGCACATGCATGATCCATCCATGAATGCATTCATTCATACATACACACATGCATACATTCACACATACATCAATCCATGATGCAGGACATGAAAATTAACTATGATATGCAAGATCTCAGGCTTTAGATCAAACCAGTGTTTGAAATATCGATATTATTGGCCGATATATCATTATCGCACCCCTGTGAGACGATACACTCACGATAACCCTCGGAAGATACCAAAAAATCCAAAATCCAGATATCAGCCGATATATCGTCGATATCGTACGATATATCGACGATATCGCGCGATTTCCTCTCCATTATTGTCAGACATTGACAAACGCATGGACAGCCACGGGTGGATTGCAGGGGACTCACGAGTCCCACTGTAGCTAACCACCCACAAAGACCATAAAAATCGGATTCGGGTTGTGGAGAATCAAAAAAATTTGAATTAGAAAAAAAAAAGAAAAAGAAAGAAAGAAATCGGAGAGTACCTGGCTGTAGCGGTGGTCAGAGGTCGGCCATTCGACAGGTAAGTACGATTTTTTTGCCATTTTCTTCAACTTCTCTCTTTATCGGAGATTCTGGCGAGGAATCAGGCCGGATCGACGAACCCTTCCTAAACGAGATTTGAGGGGACGGAACCCTTGCATGCGTGAAAGACGGATCAGATTGCGTGGATGGGGGTAAAAAAGGAAAGGGAAAGTGAAAGAGGGGCGCGGATGGGGTAAAAAATGGATCCGCTTGTGTGGTGCGTTACTCAGTACGCTCTTATCGTACTCAGTAAACTCACTTGGGCCCACCTTTAATGTATGTGGTCCATCCACGCCGTCCATCCGTTTTCCCATCTAATTTAAGGGGTTGATCCCAAATTTTAGAAAAATCTAAGATCATACCACAGGAAACAGTGGTGATACTGATTTTCACCGTTGAAACCTTTCTCAGCCCTGCAGTGATGTTTATTGGTCATCCAAACTGTTAATAAGATCATACAGACATAGTGGATGAAGGGAAAATATAAATATAAGCTTGATCCATTCATCCAAGACTTCCGTGGCCCTCAAGAAATTTTCAACGGTAGATGTTCAAGTTGACTGTTTTCTACGGTGTGGCCCATTTGAACATTGGATATGCTTTATTTTTGGGCTAAAGCCCTGAAATTATCTGGTAAAATGGATGGACAGATCGGATAAAATACATAAATCATGGTGGACCTCACAGAGCTTAATAAGTACAGGTGAGTTACTAATTTACTTAAGTGACGTCACAAAGTTCTGTGGGTCCCACGGTAATGTCTGTGTCGTATCCACACCATCCATTCATTTGGAAATATTATCTTAGGGCACGACACAAATATTTACGCAAATATCATCTTGATAAAAAACTCTTGCGGCCCTCAATAAGTTTGTAACGGTGGGCGTCAGTCTCTCCACTGTTTTCTATAGTGGGGTCCATTCGAGCTCTGGATTTGACCCATTTTTTGGCTCACGTTATAAAATGATCTCTTCAAATGTATGGACGGTGTAGATACAAAAAATACATCATGGTGGGACCCACATAACTTGGTGACGTCTTGTGCCTTGTTAGTGACGGGCATTCATATGGGATTGCTTACTGAGTTACGCCCTTATCTTACTGAGTAAACTTCGTTTTGCCCACCGTGATTACACGTGGCTTATCCACGCCGTCCATCCGTTTTTACTGATCATTTTAGGTGTTGAGCCCAAAATTGGACCATATCCACAACTCAAGTGGACCACATTACAGGAAACAGTGTTGAATGAATGTTGACCACTAAAAACGTTTTGGGAGCCATAAAAGCTTTAGATCAACCTGATATTTCTTTTTTCCCTTCATTTGGGTCTTTAGGACCCAATCAATAGATTGGATGTCAAATAAACAGTACAGTGGGCCTTAGGAGGATTTGAATGGTGGATATCCAATCATTATTGTTTTCCTTTGGTGTGGTCCACCTGCGATTTATATCCCCGTGATTTTTTGTATCAATCCCTAAAATGATCCGTAGAAATGGATGAAACAAATACATTATGGTGGGGCCCATAGAGCACCGACCACCAGCCATGAGGCCGGTGTCAAGGGCAATAGCCAATCCATCTCCTCGCGCCATAGGACGCGGAAGATACTGACAGGTTGCGTAGCCAGACTGGCTACTGAAGTGATGCACCAAGTTCTGTGGGGCGCACCATGATGTATGTGTTGTATCTACACCATCCATACATTTGGCTATATCATTTTAAGGCATGAGACAGAATGAATCAGATCCAAATCTGGAGTGGACCCCACCACAGAAAACAGTGGGGAGAGGGACGCCCACTGTTGAAACTTTCCTAAGGTCCACTATGATGTTTATCTGAGATCCAACCTGTTTATAAGTTCAAACAGACATGAAAGAAAGGAAAAAACAAATTTCAGCTTGATCGAAAACTTTCATGGCCCTTACAAAATTTTAATGGTGGGCGTCACTCTCTCCACTGTTTTCTGTGGTGGGGGTCCACTCAAGCTTTGGACCTGACTCATTCTTTTTCTCATGGCCTAAGATGATATCTCTAAATGGATGGACGGTGTGGATACAACACATACAGCATGGTGGGCCCCACAGTACTTGGTGCGTCACTTCAGGTTTCACCATGTCATTTACTATCCATCTGACTTGTTGTTATGTTCATATACACACCTATATGAAGTGAAAACATGCTGGGAATGAAACAGTCACAGCTCTATAGGGTAAAACATGTTGTAAATGTAAAATCTACCGTTCATCCGATGATCCGTACATACAAAATATAAGCCTGATTAAAAAACTATTGTGAGCCACACTAATGGGAACGATGTAAAACTTCTTCCAAATTGATAAATTCACGTTGTGAGGCTCACCTGAGTTTCTTTTATCAGGATGAATTTTGTACCTTCTCTTTATTTTAATGAGTTACACCTGATTAACGGCTTTGATTGAAGGTCCACATCATGGTGGCCCCTAATTACTAACCCATTGTTGACATCAAATCTCATTGTTCCATGTGGCGTGGCCCATCTGAGTGGTGGATCTATCTGATTTTGGCTTTATCCAATCTCAATGGATAGATAAAATATTATTTTACAGATAAAATATGTCGGGAGGAGGAGGGAGACAACCTGATATAGGGTCAATGTACGGTCGGCCTATTCCTGACAATCGATTCGGGAGTATTTGTAATTTATGTGGCCATGTATGAAGGAGTGGTGGGGTAACCCGCTTAAAGGAGCATTTAGCAGGAGGGTATCACAATGTTGTGGTTTGCCCTAAATGCCCACAGGATGTGTGAGAATAGATGAAGACCATATTGGAAAAAAATGTGAAGTCAAAAGATGAACGACATGCGTGGGAGAGGGAGATTAGGGGGGAGTTGGGGCGGCTACCATATGTAGGTCAGGAGGATGTAGTGGATCTCGATGGCGATGATGATCCCGATTACAGACGCGCAATTCAAGAGTCCATGCGGGATCTATGGGAGGGATCATGATAGGAGGTGGGACATGAGTAAGCCTAGATTTGAGGGGTATATCCATGAGCGTGGTGGGGGGAGTGGAGTAGGGGAGAGTGTTAGGGGTGGATTAGGGGAGGGTAGTAGGCGGGGAGGAATATGGGGCATGGGCAGGAGTTGTAGTATATGGGTGACGGATCTACCTTCAGATCCGAGGATGTACAAAGAGGCAGGAGGGACACAAAAGAAAATAAAGGAGATGTTTAGTAGAGGGGATGTGAGGAAAAAAGTTAAAAAATTTATAGCAAGGTTTTTTATATACGATCAAATCCCCGCGAATGCCGCAGCAAGCCCGTACTTTAAAAATATGATAAGTGAAGTGCAGCGTGGGGGTGAGGGTGTGCAGCCGCCCACACCCGCACAGATCATGAGGAAGTACTTGGATGATAAACATGCAGATATGAAAACTTACGTCGATTCATATAAGCAGTCATGGGAGATGTACGGCTACACCATCATGTGTGACGGTTGGACCAGACCGACGAAGATGTCGGTTATAAATTTTATAATCTATTCCAGGGGACGTGCAGTGTTCCTAAAGTGTATAGATGCGAGTAATAAGATTAAAGATTCTAACTACATTTACAAACTAATGCACGACGTCATGTAAGATGTTGGGAGGAAAAACGTTGTGCAGTTTGTTACGGATAATGGGAGTGCATTTATCAAGGTGGGGAAGGATATTCAACGTAAGTATCATATGTCCTGGACCCGATGCACAGCCCATTGCATCAATCTCATGCTAGAGGCGATTGGAGATAGGCCGTCGGTGAAGACCATAATTACCGATGCACGGCTCATCACAAACTTCGCATACAACCACACCTGGTTATTAGCCGCGATGAGCGAAAGGTGTTGTGGGGATATAGTGCGCCCCGGGGCGACATGGTTTGCCACAAATTATATCGCCTTAAGTAGCCTTCTTAAACACAAACAGAGGTTACGAGAGCTTTTCGCCGCTCATGATTATGAAGAATGGAAAAAGAGGTTGACGAAAGTGACCTACCACATGAAGGGATCGCATGTGCGGTGTTGTGGGTATTCTAGAGCCCATTTATGTGGTGTTGAGGATGGTGGACAATGAGACAAATTCATTGATGGGGTCACTGTATCAGTCCATATAGCTAATGAAAGAGGCCATCATGGTTAAAGCTCCCAATGCATATAAGTGGGTGCATGCAATAATAGACAACCGTTAGGAAAAGACGCTTAATCACCCACTATATCAGGCTGGTAAGTACCTATAAGATATATATATATTTTTTCCATATGCAACAATAAACGAGGGTTGTACTGATGTGTATATGTTGGTTTTCAGCGTATTCTTGAATCCCAAATACCACTACAGCCGAAATCTCTTTGAAGATAATTTATCAAAGAGGGCTGTACATGAGGTGTACGATCACTTATTCCCAGACTGTCCGGAGAAAGGCACCTTTGGTAGTGAGGTAAATATGTTCTGCACTTACATTCTCATTATCTTCATCTCAACCATTTAATACTTATTCTGGTTGCTATACGCCATTAACAGATTGTTAAATACCGCGAAGCGGTTGGAATGTTTGGGTGTTACCCTGTAGTGAAGTCAAGGAACACCATGATGGCATGTGAGTTACTGCGGTAAACTTAACTGTTATATTATTTTAGAAAATCTAAAATAATGAAAGAATCTTATGATCTACAGGCGAATGATGGTCCATGTACGGGACTGACTGCGAGACGTTACAACGACTGACTGTCCGTGTGCTTGCACAGATGGTGTCCTCGTCACCTTGTGAAAGGAATTGGAGTACATTCTCCCTCATCCACACAAATAAACGTAATAGACTAGGGTATGAGAGGCTTCAGAAGCTAGTGTATTGTCACTACAATATGAAGTTACGAGAGAGGTTGCTCCGCACGGAAGGAAGAAGAAAAGTGCGGGAAGACCCACTGGACCTGATGACGGTCGGACAAGATGCATATGCTGAGGATGTGGAGGGTGACCCAGTTTACTAGTGGGTTAGGTCAGATGACTTGGATACCTCAGATGGGCGACTAGAGCCATATGTTGCGGCGGAAGTAGAGACACAAGGGATTGATGTTAATGTACATGTGGTGCAGCAGATTTCTCCTGCTGACGCATTCGACCCATTGACGAGGAGGCGGGAGGGCAGCCCGCGGCAATCACTATCACGTGGGACACGTAGCAGGTAGACATTGTTTGACACCGAGACTGAGTCAAAGAGTGATGCAGGGAGTGAGTCCGATGATGATGATGGTGGCGATAAGGGTACGATGACTCTAACGACAGTAAGGATGATGATGATGATAATGATGATGATGATGGCAACGAGGATGGTGGTGACGCGGGTGGGAGTCAGGATAAGAAGCCTCTTAGCCCTTTCACCGGGGAGGAGAATTTCGATCATTCAACGCAGGACCCTGACCATGGTTCTCATCCAGGAGAACCACGACCTCGTCTTGTTTACAATAAGACATACACGCGTCAAAATCTACTACAATAAAAGAAGACTCATAAACTTTCAGATTTTGAGGAGCTGCTGGCGAAATGCATGAGGGACACAAGTGTTCGTGGTAGGCAAGGTGGCTCTAGATTTGGATTACGGACGAGGGAGGGGAGCTCGAGTTACAGGCCACAACATGAATCTGGATTTCAAACACAAGAGAGTAGCTTGAGTTCTGTGCCACAGTATGGGCATGGATATGGACCTAGTGGATATGCGACGAGTGACTCCAGCAGTTACGGTACATAATTTTTCAACCCTGGTTAGGGGTTCACTTCTGCATATGGGCAAGGATATGAGCAGCGGTATAGATATGGCCAGTGTTCGAGTTGTCGGTATCACTACAAGTTTCGCTGGCTGGAGATAAAGATATAATATCGTTATCGCCGATAATATCGCCGATAACCGGAAATGCGGGGAAAACATGGTAAAACGATGTAATTTTTCAATGAAACTTCAGTAGAGGCTTAAATACACATATTTACATGTTTAGGAATTAAAAAATTGTAAAAAAGAATGCATACATAATAAGTTTCTATTTAATTAGGGCCTACAAGCATGCATTATCATAAGAAACAATCCAATAGTAGCATAACAATCGCTTAAATCTCATTAAACCAATTAACAAGTATAATGCATTCATACATTTTACAACTATGCATAAATAAGCATATAAATTAAACAAAATACATATGCATGATGATCCAACCATCCATCCAACCATCCAACCACCCAACCATCCATCCCATCCATCCAACCATCCAACCACTCAACCATCCATCCCATCCATCCAACCATTCAACCAGCCCAACCATCCCATCCATCCATCCCATCTAATTGTCCATCCATCCCATCAAATCATCCAATCATCCAAACATTTATCCATCCATCCCTATCCATCCCATCTATCCAATAATCCAACCATCCAACCATCCCATCCATCCATGCCATCAAATCATTCAAAAATCCACACATCCATCCCATCTATCCATCCAACCAATCATCCATCCATCCCATCCATCCATCACATCAAATCATCTCATCCAATCATCCATCCATCCAACCATCTAACCACCCAACCATCCCATCTATCCATCTAACTATCCATCCATCCTATCAAATCATCCAATCATCCAAACATTTATCCATCCATCCCATCTATCTAATAATCCAACCATTCAACCATCCCATCCATCCATGCCATCAAATCATCCGAACATCCACACATCCATCCCATCTATCCATCCAATCATCCATCCATCCATCCATTCATCCATCGCATCCAATCATCCATCCATCCAACCATCCAACCATCCAACCACCCATCCAACCATCCCATCCAATCATCCAAACATCCATCAATCCCATCCATCCAACCATCCAACCACCCATCCAACCATCCCATCCAATCATCCAAACATCCATCAATCCCATCCATCCATCCATCGCATCCAATCATCCAACCATCCAACCAGCCAACCATCCCATCTATCCATCTAACTATCCATCCATCCCATCAAATCATCCAATCATCCAAACATTTATCCATCCATCCATCCATATCCATCCCATCTATCCAATAATTCAACCATCAAACCATCCCATCCATCCATGCCATCAAATCATCATCCATCCATCCCATCCATTGCATCAACTCATCCCATACAATCATCCATCTATCCAAACATCCATCCCATCTATCCATTTAAACATTCATCCAACCGACCCATCCGTCCATCTCATCCACCGCATCAAATCATCCCATCGAATCATCCATCCATCCATCACGTCCCATCCAACCATCCAATCATCCAAACATCCATCCCATCTATCCATTTAAACATCCATCCAACCGACCCATCCATCCTATCCAATCATCCAAACATCCATCCATCCATCCATCCCATCTATCAATCCAAACATCCATCCAACCATCCCATCCATCCATGCTTCTAACCATCGGGAATGGATGATGTGTGGCCTCGGCCTCACTTAAGAGGGTGGCCCCAACTTTGAATTATGTATTCTATATCCATCTATTTTACAAGATCCTTTTAGGGCATGAACCTAAAAATGAAGTGGATCCAATTCTCAAGTGGACCTCATCATAGGAAACAATGGTGATTGACCATAAATGGGCCACAAAAGTTTCGGATCAAGCTGATATTTCTTTTTCCCTTTATCCATGTTCACGTGACCTTAGCATCTGGTTAGATGACAAATAAACATTATGAAAAGATTAAGGTGAGCCCAAGGAAGTTTTTAATGGTATGGCATTCAATCACCATTGTTGTATGGTCCACGAGATTTGGATCTTGATTTTTGGGCTATGCATTAAATGTTTTGGCAAAATGGGTGGACAATGTGGATAGAGAATACGTAGATCATGGTGTGCCCCATAGTAAGGGCCTCACCTGCCATAAATATCCCACTCTATTTAAATTTTTAGCTTTTTTAAAGCTGCATTTTTTTCTTAAAGTAGTGGTGAACCAGTTTTATTACATGATACGAAACTCACACTCTAAAATAACTTAAAAGTTACTTAAACTATTAGTTTTATTTCCATTTAAAATAGTGGTGACATATGCTTTTAAACAGTGGAAAAAGCATACTTTAGAAAAAGCTAAAAAGGTAAAGTTAAAGCAAATAGCTTCGACCCCTCTTTCAAAACCCTAAAACTTATGCCATCCCTCCGCAGCGGCCGCCGCAACGCGGGTAGCTCCGTTAGATTCTCCTTCCACAGGTATGAATCTATTCAATTACCTACTCTATCTAATCTAATATCTCTCGCTTTTTTTTTTCTTTTTCTTTTTTGTTTTTTTTTTGAATTTAAAGCTTTATACAGAGATATAATCGTCGAATTGTCGATATTTTCATTATCATCAACGTTATCGGCGATATATATCGCCAATATTTGGAAGAGAAATGAATTTTTGGGTTTTCGGTATCGCAAGTCCAGCGATACCGAAATTATCGGCGATAATATCGATTTTTCGCCAATAACACGAACACTGGATATGGCCAACAATATGGATACCAAGGAGCTTCATATGTGCCCTTCCCAGATCCATATCAGTTACAGACTGTGATGCTTATGCAGTACCCATGGATGGGCGTATTGATTCAGTTCGGAGAGGATGAGTACCAGCGTTATGTCAGGAAGTATCTTAACTAGTACCACTCTACAATGACCTGGGCACAATATTGTCGATTTGTGGAGCAGCAGTACTATGCCCAGCCCGTTGAGATGGAGATGATGATTACGAGTCACCACGCAACTCTATGTGGGTTTAGACGACAACTAGTCCCCATCATTGATATGTATATTTCTCAAAATTTACTTTTTCAGTTCTTCTTTTGCTTTTCAATGAATTGGTTGTGGTTTCATACATGACTATGATATATTTATAAATATCATGCATCCAATTTAAATATAGTTGCATTAGTTCAGTTAAACATCGCATAACTTAGGATCTTATACAAAGGAAACTTATTATGTGCATATTTTTTTTGAGATGTTATGATTTAAAAGTGTGTATTAAGGGCTTTTTTTAACAATCCCCAAAGTTTCATTAAAAAATTCAACCATTTTCTCAATGTTTCCCCATGTTTCCCAAAAAGTGCGATAAATTATGTGATACGAACGATATATCCCGTGTGATAACCGATACGTATCTGTATCCCAAGGGTGTGATACATAGTACGATACCGATATTTCGAACACTGGATCAAACTAATTTAGAAACATTCACATAAAATTTCCACATCCCACACAAAAGTTCAAACATTTAAGCAAGGGGAATCTGTGCGGGTCCAGGCCTACACATGTTAGGGCTGGATCAATAAAAATTATGAGCCAAACGGTACTCAAAGGGAAGTAAAATTCATCCACACATGCATAGCAACCAGTCTCTAATCCAAGGGATTCACCAATTTCAGCTCAAAGAACCCTAGGATTAGAAAATGGGCAAATAAATTGAAAGTAATGTAATCTAGGATTAGGGTTAGGGAAAATAGGTATGTGGGGAGTAAAATAGACATGAAATCTGAACCTGGAAATAGTTCTGGCACGCGGACAGCGGGCCAGGACTGTCGCACGTGTGCAGGGGCCTGGCCGCACGTGCGAGGGGGCTTTGAATCCGAAAAGCGCCTCCTTGGCTCTGGTCGGCCAGGGGAGGGCTTCAAAACCCCCGAGTTTTGTGTCGATCGGATGTGCGGCCTGTGTGTGGTGCTCCGCCGAAGTTTCAGCCTTCCTGCAGGGCTAGATTCTGAAAATCGGCTGTAGGGAGAAGAACTGTTGCAAAAGCTGACGGACTCGAAGCTAGGATGGGTGCAGAAGGTGAGAAGTATGGATGATAGAAGATAGGGGCAGATCGGGATATATGTCGCTTCGTACCACGATAGTTAGCCCTTCGATGAAGGGAGGGCTTTGCACCCAATTGGATTTTCCACAACTCAGGAACTCGGAGGAATAGAAAAAACCCATAATTTTTTTATTATTAAAGTTCAATGAATCCAAAAAACTACAAGGTGTGCCTATTTATAAGAAAACCGTATACCCCAAAACTCACGCCATGTGCGCAACCTATTACTTGGTGATGAAGTAAATAAAAATAATCAAAGAAATCTAAATCGTCTATGATATTCTAAATAACATTAATAAGCAAAACCTAAAATATGAGATTTATTAGACTAGTGGGCCACGATCATGAGATCCCATTATGGGCTTTACTTGACTATCGGGCCCACTCCAACGAACCAAAACTCCTTCTTCTAACTAGGAGGCCTTCCCTGGACATCGTCATCGATCCAGATCGACGGTGGAGCCATCCTTCTCTTTGCATAGGTGCGTAGAGGGGCGGCGTGGGTGTGTGTGCATGCGTGATGTTCCCATCAACTCTCCCTGGCTGTGAAAATTTTTCCACTGGCGAAACAAAACTCCTGAACCACTTGAAGATGTCAGTATCAAGTCTCTGAAGTTCCTTCTCAGTGAGCCACGTGCTGTCTAAAGCTGGTCGTGCTTCTATTTAACCAGGTACTTTTGAAACCCGTCATCCGACGTTGAAACTATTTGATGGTCCAGAATATCCTCTATTTCCTCTTTAGGTGTGTGAAGGTTAGGTATGGGAGGTAGAGGTTGGGAAGAAAAGTCGGAAATAGGCCATGTAGTAAGGGACAAATATAGGGAATCAGGATGGGTGGGCCGTCCACCCCGAGTGTCCCCACATCCAACGGGCTACCTCACTCAAGCCCGGTGTGAAATGCCCATTAATCACCCCTGGTAAGGAGTCTCGAACACGAGACCTCCCCCGTGGGCCCCAAATCGTATGGGTCACCCACCCCGAGTGTGCCCCTGCATCCCACAGGCGACCCCACTCGAGCCTAGTGTGAAAATGCCCCTGCATTAATCCAACCATTTGTCCATGCATGCTGCATGCATACATCCATCCATCCTTTCGTCCTTCAATTCATGCATTCGTACATACACACACACATGCATTTCATCATACAACCATATGCACCCACAAAAAAATTGAAATGCTTTTTTTTTTTTTTTAATAAATAGATTTTTGGCAATTGATATTGCTGATACATTGGCAATACAAGCGACATTTGGAATTTATATAGTCGAAAATATCACGATACATTAGCGATATCAATGCATTAGCAATACTTTACGATATATCAGTGATATATCATCAATATTTAGAACTATGATACTAATAATGTTACTAGTATTGCTGAGCTGGTGATACTAATAATAGTGGCGATATTATCGATAATATCACTAATACTTGGAACAATGGCAACAACGATGTGTGTGTGTGTGTGTGTGTGTGTGTGTGTGTGTGTGTGTGTGACTTGGAACGTCTTGCCCAACACTCACCAACCACCCGATTGATGAAGAGAAACAACATTTATTGTGTCAACACGCACCAACCACGATCTTTCTAACAAAATGTAACATGCATTCATGGGGACCACATCACACCACACCTTATCCTTTTATTTAGATCCAATAGAGAAGGAAATTATGCACCTAACGTTAACAAAATTTTCTTCCCCTTTCTTGAACCAATGAATCCTATATGGATGTGTATGTTTTTTGAGTTTTAATTTATTCACTATTTCTTATGAGACTATTCTCACTGCTCTCCCGTCTATTAAAATCATACATATATCATTTACCATAAGTGCAAGTGGTGGTGGTGCAGAGTATATTGTGTAGCAACCATTACCCATCATCAATCTCTTGATGTGTCAATAGCATGGTTCGTTGGATAACTAATGACTCGCCCTTATCACCATACACATCTGCTACATCTTCCCCAATGTGCACACTATGCTCATGCGCATGTTCTTCATATTCAATGTCATCCTTGTCTTTCAGATATAGGGATTGTCTTCAACATATTCTCCTTCCTCAAGTAAATTCATTTCAACTGTGGATTGATGTTTAGGATATTGAAAAACCACTACCTATACCTAAAGCATGCGAAAGGAGTGTTGTTTTGTTCCGTCTTGAGTGCACTATCCTCTCGTCCATAACTCTAGCTCTGTGTGTTGGAGTTTAGCTTCATTGTTGGATGTTGGCCCATTGTCCCTCAACCTATGGGAAGTCCTATGGGCATCTTACATGAGCAGTTGACATTGTGCCCTATGGTTGATGACGATATTGGTGGCACACTGAATCGTTTTCCAAGTCCCAGTTAATTATCTCATCGGCTTCTAATGCAAGTCTGTATGCATCAGACATCTTAAACACATCTTTGAAAGCCAATTCATTTCTTATGTCAAGTTAAACCATTAAGATATCTTGAATTTTTTTGGTCTTTATACTCATAAAACTCCGCCTAAGATATTATGGACGAAATTCCTTGGTGTATTCAGTCAATAATTTATTCCGTTGACATAGATTGTACCATCTTTGATAGAGGTCATAAGTATAAGACGTGGGTAGAAACTTCCATTTTAATTTCTTTTTCATATTTTTTCAAGAATTTACCTTCTCTTTAACTGGACGGATTCATTCGACATGGAGATCATTTCACCATGTTATCGCTGACCAGAAAACTTCATTGCTACTAATCTAATCTTCCGATACCCCTGTGTCCTCATGCTCAAACTCCTGTCTTCGGATTCCCTCCACATTGGAGCTCTTCCACATGAATAGTTAGATGCCTATTGTATCATTAGTTGACCTACTTGCTCAATTAGTGGGCAGATTAATTGGGTTATGCAAACTATTCTTGTGTTACTTCTTTTGAAGCCATTAGGAGATGATGCAGAGTTGAAAATTTTCTAATGATCACCCCACTCTGATACCAAAAATGGTGCAACCTGGTTATCGAATCAATGAGATCTTACCTGAATTACAAAGAAATGGACAAGAGTACAGACAAGAATATTTGAGTAGAGATAGAGAAGTAACTTTATTGATATTCAAACTTCTTTTTTTACAAATACACAAGATAAGATTCCTACAAATCTATAAGTAAAATCCCCTCAATATTAGACTGATTTTCAAATAAACCCTAATTGATTTCAAATCAATCTAATTTAACTAAGATAGCAACAAGATAATAATAGTAAAAGCAAATCTAGGAAATAATCTTCAAAATCTTCAATCACGTTTTCAAAATCAGCCCCCACATCTTCCACAATAGTAAATTACAATTCCTGACTTTTAGGCCCTAAATCTAGCAATAAACAATCCAAAATTGAGCATATGTTGGGCTCCCGTGGTGGGCCTTGGGCCTACATCATGACAGTAGGATCTGGACACTTAAAAACTTTTGTCCCCCTGCAAATGATATGGAGATCTCAACTTTATTGGATGGGTAGATTGTTCAGCACTGCCACTGAGCCATAAAGAACTTCGGGTCCTGTTTAGGAATTGTTGAAAACTTGGGAAAAGAAAATGATTTCCATGGATATCTACTTTTTCCTTGTTTGGTAAAAGAAAAGAAAAAGTAGCTATGGAATTTGTTTTTCTGTTTCCAAGCTCTTCGTATTAAAAAGAAGAAGAAGAAGAAGAAGAAGAAGAGGGGATAGTGATTTCTTTCAAGGTGGTGTTTTGTTGGAGGAAAACTAAAACGTAGATAAGGAAATGAACCCTAAAATCGTCAGGAAATTGGAAACCATGGATTTTGATATTCCTTCCATTACTTGTTATGGGCTCCATTTTTGCATGGATTACATGTCTGGTCACCTAGTTTGTCTTCTCTACCTTGAAAACTGATTGAATGTTTATTTTGGGAGAAATGAATGTCCATAGTTTCTGAGGAAAAGCTGCAAAATGGAAATCAATTTCTCAAGTTGTTTTTTTTCTCAAGCGAAGGAACAATGGGTTTCCATAGAAATTTATTTCATTTCCAGAGATTTTCACATTCCCCAACACTACACGCATGCACATACAAAAAATGCCAAAAATAAATTTCCAGAGTTACAAGAAAACTCTTACATTTCGATTGTTGAACATTTAACATTTCCGTGAAAAATTGCACTGCGAACTAAACAATGGAATACTTCAATCCACACTTTTCCATTTCCTGAAGATTTCATGTTGGTTTTCCATGTCCATGTTTTGGTGTCTTTCTATCCAAACAAGCTTGAATATGATGAAAGAAAAGAGCATGGGAAGTCCTTTATTCCGGTAGTTTCATCCCCGATCAATGTTTTGGGATTTTAGGCAATAAGGAATCAGGTTTTGATGGGATATGTTGCCACTTTACCAGGGTAGTGTATGCGGTGGTTTACACATCCAGATTGCACCTTTAGATGATGATCCAAACTGTTCACATTACCATATAGAAGCTATGATCTTATAATATTCATGATCCTGACCTCAGCCTCTTGGATTTGAATGGGCCATTCAAGACTTCTTAATATTTTGAATTTGTCTGCATACACATCAGTTCAATAAATGTTTCTTAGGATAGCCCTTGTAGCATAGAATTCAGAACATGAACTGTTCAATCATCATCTAAGAAGAAATTTAAGGGTCTATCAATCCAAAGGGACCACATGACTAAAGTGGTATGTCATGTTCATGGAAGTTTCTAACCTTGGAATTTTGTATTTTATCAGCTCATAGTTCAGTTTTGTCAATGCTCTATTAGTTATCTAATTATGTAGTTGTTGTTGATGTCTCAAACATCAAACTTGGCATGTGTTTGGATACAGGGAAATGGAAAATGTTGTCAATTGATATGATCTTTCATGTTGTTTGGATAACAAAGAAGATGATGGATTCAGTGTTGTCATATGTTTGCATATGCCATTTGGACATCATATACTGTATTTGCTATTTTGACAGTATATACCACATATGCCATATAGGCATATGCAGTTTTATGACTGTGCTCGCGCCTCTGGATTTTTCTTACTCTCTCATTCTAATACTCTCTTGCTATCTGGCTCTAACATCTCACTCATACTCTCATTCTAATACTCTCTTTCCTAAGACCGACCTAAGTAGATAAGGTTGCATTTGAATCGGCACCTGCAGAAAGTTTGTCAAAGGCCAAGAAGATGGGCGAGGCCGCCTGGTGGCAGTCAAGGCCTAGAAGAAGACGAAATTGAGGATATACAGGAAGAGAAGAAAAACCATTAGGTGTAGATGAACAACTAGTTGGTGTACCGATGACAACGAAATGCAAGAAGGGGAAGTAACATTTAAGAAAGCGATGAGTATGATGATAATGGTAGTGATGATGATGCCAATGATGGTGGAGATGTGCCATAATGGATTATGGATCAATGTGTATCGCCAATTTTAAAATTTTAAAATTTGAATTTGTATAATGTATTTCTACTTCGAATTATCTTTATTCAAAATTATATCAACACATGCACGCATTTTTTAGTGTATGTATTCATTTGAGTACTTGTTAACTTGTTATAGTCTGATAGTCTATAAGATATAATAAATATAATAAAAATTGGTAATAAAATTATATTAAAAAACCCCACCCTTGTATTATTTTTTCATTTTTTTTTTCTTATTTAAAAATAAAATAAAATTGGGGCTATGTCAATCGATATAAAATTGGGTCACATACTATTGCATTTGTCATTTAACAGCATTGGGTGGATTCCACCCAATGCTGAAGAGATGTACGGTTTTGAAAAACTCAGCTGAAGTTATCTGAACTAACCTGTGGATTTATTTCCAATATCATGGCACACCTACTGAAAGGACTGTCATTTACTGCTGGCAGTAATCCCTACACAGCGAGCCCCACCTGATGAATGGCTTGGATATTTCACCAATCTTCATGTCGGCGTACGCTGTGACCAAACATACTGCCATGTGGGAATTTGAATACTTTCATGATATTGAACAACTTCTCAATGAAAAATGATTTCATATGGAAACTCCTCAACTCAAAAGTGATGCAGGGGCTGCAGTAGCTGTCGAATCTTTCATTGATACACCCACAGATCCATGCATTTACTGACTCCTAAATAGCCATGAAGGATGAAGCTACCACATCGAGCCTGTTGGTGGGTAGGAAAATTAATATATTTTACATAACATAGGGTGTGTTTGGTTGCATCAAATATCATGATTTTTTATTATAAATCAGTCTAATTTACCACATTGAGCCTGTTCATGGGTATGAAAATTAATATATTTTACAAAACTTAGGGTGTGTTTGGTTCCGTCAAATATCATGATATTTCATGATCAATCAGTCTAATTTACCACATCAAGCCCAATTGATTACATAGACAGCTGTATGAAAGGCTTCTACCTATAGTCCAGCTGCAACTTTGCTGTGAAACATCATAGTTAGCCCCATTTCTGTAATGTGATGATGTTTCCTTTTGAAATTCCGTTTTGCTTTGCTGTGGAGTGTGAGGGAATGACATCCGTGAGTAGAAAATTTAATATATTTTTATGTAGCTTGGGGTATGTTTGGTTGCATCAAATCTCATAATATCTCATGATCAATCAATCTAATTTACCACATTGAGCCTGTTGGTGGGTCGGAAAATTAATACATTTTATGTAGCTTAGAGTGCGTTTGGTTGCATCAAATATCATGATATTTCATGATCAATCAGTCTAGTTTACCACATCGAGCCTGTTGGTGGGTCGGAAAATTAATATATTTTATGTAGCTTAGAGTTTGTTTGGTTGCATCAAATGTCACGATATTAAACGATTGACCAGTCTAGTTTACCACATCGACTCCATTGGTGTGTAGGAAAATTAATATATTTTATGTAGCTTAGAGTGCGTTTGGTGGCATCAAATATCATGATATTTCATGATCAATCAGTCTAGTTTACCACATTGAGCCTGTTAGTGGGTCAGAAAATTAATATATTTTATGTAGCTTGTCCGTTTGGTTGCATCAAATGTCATGATATTAAACGATCAACCAGTCTAGTTTACCACATCGACTCCATTAGTGTGTAGGAAAATTAATATATTTTATGTAGCTTGGATGTGTTTGGTTGCATCAAATATCACAATATTTCATGATAAATGAGTCTAATTTAGTTGAAAGTTTCTTGATATTTCATGATAGTTCCTTACCTTAATGAGTGTTATTATTACGCTCTTCTACTAAGCCTTTTGTAACTCTTCACAGCACTTTTTACAACCTGACACATATTGCCAGTTGTGTCGTGTCGCCCTCATAAATTCACGTGGGGCATAGTGCATGGATATTTTCTCAGGCTGCTGGAATCTTCCTTCAGCTCTGAGTTGTATGGGGCCCACGTTGATGTACGTTTTACTTTTAAGCTGTTCATCTGTTTCGCCAGCTTATCTGGAAACGGATCGGCTACTCACCCTACCGCTACCCAATGGCTAGTGGTCGGTGCTCTGTGGGGCCCACCATGATGTATGTGTTTCATCCATGCCGTCCACTCATTCTTCCAGATCATTGAATGGTATGAGCCAAAAAATGAGGTTGATCCAGATCTCAAGTGGACCGCACG
Organism: Magnolia sinica; assembly: GCF_029962835.1. Lineage (NCBI taxonomy): Eukaryota > Viridiplantae > Streptophyta > Magnoliopsida > Magnoliales > Magnoliaceae > Magnolia > Magnolia sinica. The sequence goes on from NC_080588.1 coordinate 65,448,337, forward strand.
GTGTTGATTGAATGCCAACCATTAAAAACTTCTTGAGGGCCACAAAAGTTTTGGATCAAGCTGATATATATTTTTTCCCTTCATTTAAGTCTGTATGACCTAATCAACAGGTTAGATGTCAAATAACCATTGCAATGGGCCCTGGGAGTGGACATTCATCACTACTGTTTTCCCATGGTGTGGTCCACCTGAGATTTAGATCTACCTCATTTTTAGGATCAATATCTAAAATTATCTTTCAAAATGGATGAACGGCGTGGATAAAACACATACATAATAGTTGGGTCCACATAACACCGACTATTAGCAACCTGGCTGGTGGCAGCGTCACTAGCCAAACCGCGTCCAGCTTATTTCTATCATGAGGTAGATCTAAATATCAAGTGGAGCACATCAATGGAAACAGTGGGGAAAACGACGCCTATCGAAGAAGTTTCTAACGGTGGGTGGTCGATCCCCACTGTTTCCCGTGGTGTGGTCCAAGTGAACTTTGGATCTACCTCATGTTTGGGCTAATACCCTAAAATGAGCCGGTGAAATGGATGAATGGAGTGGATATAAAAAAATATATTATGGTGGGCCCCGTCGCAGGCAATCTATGTCCATTTTCCTCGTGTTGATGTCCCATTTCGGTTACCTATTACAGGAGCGTTGTGTGCCCTGATAGCACATAGGTGCAAGATCCGACCTGTTCGTAAAGTGGATCTCGCTATGAAGATGCCGTTACCAAAAATCACGCCCGATCATTCAAGTGGGCCACATTGCTGGGAAAAAAAAAATAAAAATGGCTAAGCTTTGGCTAGGTAATCATACTTTTTCTAATAGTGTGGTCCACTTGCAAAATAAGAAGGCCTGAATTTTGGATCAGATCACCTAAATGGTCAGACCCATCTAATGGATGGCTCAGATCTCACGAGAGTATGCCAAAGTGGTACATGCAGTGGGGTGTAAATGGGATGCCTTGTACACGTGCGTGGGCTTAGCATACCTCCCTACGGCTACCATACAGCTACAGCCGCTACCGGTTTGCGGGCAGAACCGCGAGGGCGTGGCTTCGGTAGATCCCCACATCCACCAATGTGGGTCGATCCCTGACTGTGTTGCCTACCTTGATGTGTATGCCTTACATCCACGCCGTCCATCCGTTTTGAAATCTCTTTTTAGGGAATGATCCGAAAAATGAAGCAGATCTAAATCTTAGGTGGACCACAGCACATGAAACGTGGTGGTTGAATACCCACCATTAAAATACTTGGGGGCCACCGGAATGGTTATTTTCCATCCAAACTGTTGATAAGGTCACAAATACCTTGATGAAGGAACCACACAAAATCAGCTTGATCCAATACTTTTGTGGTCCCACAAGAGTTTTTAATGGTCTATCACCATTGTTTCCTATGGTGTGTTCCACCTGAGATTTGGATCTGCTTCATTTTTGGGGACATACCCTAAAATGATCCGTAAAAACGGATGGACTGTGTGGATGTAATGCACATACATCAAGGTGGGCCCAGAGTCATGGATCCACCCACTTTTGGCGCGCCCCAACCACAATTAAGAGAGCATACGAAAAGCAAGCTGGTGCACTCATTAGGTGGGCCTTTCCTGTACTAAAAAAGAGTGGACCATTCAAAAGCTACGTACCAACGGTCTGAATTCAATGTACGCATCCTCCTGATGAATTGACTTTCTGGATTCTCGTGTATCCTCATCTTCGCGGGAGGGTTCGCCATCTAGGGAGCGGATTAGGTGCGGCCCTGACTGTGGGGCCCACCTTGATGTATGTATAGTATATCCAAACCGTCCATCCGTTTTCTAGCTCATTTTAGGGTATGAGCTCAAGATATGAAACAGACAACAAATCTCAGGGGTACCACACTACAGAAAACAGTGGTGATTGAATGTCCACCATTCAAAAATTCCCAGGGCCCACCGTAATGTTTATTTTCCATCGGACCTGTTGATAAGGTCACACAGACCTTGATGAAGGAAAAAAAAGAAAAAAAACAAATATCAACTTGATCCAAACTTTTCTGGCTCACGATAAGTTTTTAATGGTCAATCACCACTCTTTACTCTGGTGTGGTAGACCTGAGATTTGGATTTGTTTCATTTCTGATTTCATGCCCTAAAGTGATCTTAAAAATTGGATGGATGGCGTGGATCAAGGTGGCCCCAGTCAGAGCCGCACCTAATCAGCTCTCAGATTGGGTGCTGAGTCAACTCTACGGGGCCAACCGTAATTTATGTGTCTTATCCTGGCTGTCCATCCGTTTTATCATGAGCCCAAAATTGAAGCTTATACAAAGTTCAAGCAGACCACACCATGAGAAAATGCCGGAATTGAACACCTACCATTGAAATTTTCTCAGGGACCGTAGAAGTTTTGGATCAATCTGATATGTGTTTTCCCATCATCCATGTAATAGATTCAATGACAAATAAACATTACTATGGCCCTGTGAAAGTTTCAATGGTAGATGTCAATATCCTCACTGTTTAGTCCTATTAAGTTAGGATGTTGATGCAAAAATCTGATCATCTTTTTTAAACATTTGAGTACTTGTACAAGAAGAAGATAAAAGAGACCTGGGAGCTTTTGATGCCAAAGTTAGGATAAGAATATGGGTCTAATCGAGGGGCTTTGGGGAGAGATTCTGCATATCTTTTTCTTTATATAAGTCCTTTATTTATATTATAAATGGGTCATTGTTAGGGCTAGAGACGATTCTCGATTACAGGCGTATTGTTTGCGTGCGTTTTTCACTATTACGCAGGATTTGCGTAGGTGATAAGTGTTGATGTGATTGACCTTGAAATCATGCAATGGATGGTTGAAGCTGAGCCGAGCTATCGATTAATTGGGCTGCTCTCCATGACCGGCTCGAAGTGAGTTTTTACACTAATCATCACTGGTTGACTAATCAATTTCTTGGTCTATCTATACTTGGGCATAAGGAGTGGACTCATCTCCTCAATAATACTTATTGTTCGCGATGACTATCCCATTGATCTCATTGAACTGATTGATCGTCTTCTAATCCTATGAATCTGGACATTTCTTAGACATCAGATAAGCTTAACTAAAGCTCCGAAATGTACAAAACTGTAACCTAGGCTCGGGAGCTCGGTGCCTATTGTTTCCCAAAATGACCTGAGATGGTCGTTTAGGAGCACCTTGGTCTAGAAGACCATGCTGGTGAGTCTGAGCTGACCCATGCATGGTCAGTCCAACTTTACCCGTAACATTGGATATGCTACAATTTTGGGCTCATGCGCTAACATTAACCAATAATACGGGTGGACGGCGTGGATAAGACACATAAACCACGGTGGCCCCCACCAAGTTTACTCAGTACCCTCCCTGCCATCCGAGACTGCCCAGATGTTCCATGCACTTTCCAAGTCGGCACGTGCGCTGTACGAAAAGTTACGTGTGGATTAGCAAAAACTCCTTTTTTGTAACGCTTATCCTACACAACAGTGATAGCTTAGCTCCGAATCGCCCTTTCGTAGTGCGTTTCCGACCTTTTTCAGGTTCCCTTTCCATTTCCTACGTGTATAAAGTTCCTGAAACGTGACTTTGTATGCTTTTACAATACATCCCCTGACGTATTGCTGCTGAATACGTGATCTGGACTCATCTTCCAATCATCCAAACCGTTAATATGATGGGACTCAACTTGGATGGTTCATGAAAGAGAGATTTCATGGATTGGAGTGTTTTAATCGTTTGATCATTTGACTCCTTTTCCGTTGAATACGGACGTTCTCATTAACCCTTAAATACCGATACTGTTCCTTGCATACTGACACTGCATGTAGTGACGTCTACTGGACGGTGGTCTGTGGGCCCCACCATGATGTATGTATTTTATCCATGCCGTCCATCCTTTTTGGATAATTATTTTAGAGCACCAGCCCAAAAAAGGAAGCATATCCAAATCTCAGAGGGGCTACACCACAGGAAAACAGTGGTTATTGAATGTCTACCGTTAAAAACTTCCTAGGGTCCACTTTAATGTTTATTTGAAATCCAACCTGTTGATTAGGTCACACGGATATAGATTAAGGGAAAATGCAAATATCAGCTTGATCCAAAACTTCTTTATGCACCAAGAAGTTTTGAATGGTGTGCTTTCAATCACCCACTGTTACCCGTGGTGTGGTCCACCTGGGATTTGGGTCTGTCTCATTTTTGGCCTTATACCCTAGGATGAGCTAGAAAAATGGATGAACGGTGTGGATAAAACACATACATAATGGTAGGGCCCACAGAGCACTAATCAGTAGCGACGTACGTACTGGCAGGGTCAGTATGCAATCCACGACCCTTTTTGGGTATTATCTATCCACGATGAGGCCCACCACATAAAAGGTCCAGACCGTTAGAAGACCCAAGATTTCCTGAGGTGGGCCCCATTCTTGGAACCACATGGGTGGCTAGAAAATAAAATAAAATTTGGACCGTCCATTTGGTCTCTAGATCATGGCCCACCTGAATGAAACGACTTGATTTTGGAAACTTCTGATTTATCACATTATCCGGTGGGACCCACTAAATTAATGAACGGAATCTCCACGTGGTTGGCAAGAAGGGGCCAGCTTCACCAGCAAACATCTTCAGAAAGCTTGATATCTATACCCACCCTGTTTATATACACACGCCTACTTTTGTACTATTAGTTATGCAACAGTACAAGTTTTAAAAGATAGGGTGTACCTAAAAATGCAAAGGAGGCATACACGTGGCAAACATGTTCCTATAACGAAATTATCCACTTAGTGGGGCCCACTTAGATGGGACAGCGCTGAAAAATCAAGTCGATTATTGGATTCTAACCAGTTATTAATGGACATTGCTATCTTCCACTTCAACCGTTTATATATCCATATATAATCATCCATTCAGTGTAATATTTGGGATATGGACCGTCTACAGGCTGTCCCACTATTTGAACGGTTTAGATTGGACTAGAGACGTGCTAAGAACGCGTGGCCGTGGGCGCGTGGATTGTCGCGAGGGCATCAATCCATTTCTCGAATCTTCGAGTGCGCATTTTAAGGAAATCATCACATCTAAAAGTGCGTAGGTTAACTTTTACCTCTACACGTCCAGCCCCCGCTCTGCAAAAGCTTGCTTACTTTCGCTCCCTTTTCTCAAGCGTGTTGCTAAAGTTACGCTAACGTGGAGTCCCTTTATCCTGCGCACCCTCGGGTCAGCTCTAACGGCTAGCCAAACGTAACGGCCGAAACGTAACCCGATACGCAGAGTATCGGGTATCTAAGAAAAAGTTCCATCGGGACTCGGTCGAATCATCATGTTGTAAGCTTAGATTGCTATTGGTGGACATAAAAGTGTAAGATAAAGGAAGGTGATGGGACCCAAGGAAAAATCATGAGTTCCAATGGGGACACGTGGGGTATATGTATGAGAGATCTGGATGGTTCATTCGGTGGGTCTCACCATGGATGTACTATGGACAAAATGTAAGGCTGACATGATCATTAGGTGGGCCACATCAAATGTGAAAAATAAATTGATGGTTAGAGAAAATCGACCAATGGATCAGATTCCCTTTTTTCACATGGTCAGTCTGATGATGGAATCAGAGGACATGAGAGGTGTCCAGCTCTCTCACACGCGCGGGTGTGCTCTAAAAGAAAAAATAATAAATTCAATTTTGGCACGATTCCCGATGTATTTAGTGTTGTACATGCTATGATGTGAAAAGAGATGAGAAAATAGAAAATTTGTTGAGAGGGACGTACCATACAATGATAGAGTATAGACCTGAGAATACTGGCAGTTTGCTCTGGTTCGGGAGCACAGGTTGGGTGATCTGAACCGTTGATAATGGTGGGCTTAAAGTGGATGGTCCAATGTTAAAAATATCTCACATTCGGAAATCCTAGCGGTTGACTATCGCTGCAATTTGCTTTTTGACAGTATTTTTTTAGTGGATACAATTTAAAGGGTTAGGATTTTCCCATGGGGAAGTTTTTGGGTGCATGGACCGACGAATGGCTGTACAATCAGAAGACCCAAGCACACGTGTCAACCTATGTGGGTGAGCCAAGCCGTGGATGGGGTGCGCCACATCCACCTGCCAAAAGATCATATGGTTGGTGTTATAGCCTGAAGATTCCAAACAAATGTGTTTAATTGCGGAGATGTGCTCATCGATTGACCAGGAAAAAAAAAGCAAAAAAGTATATAAATAATGAGGGAGTCAATGACAGTCGTGAACTATGTGCTATGTTTAAGTTATGTGGGTAGAGTCGGATTAAAAATTTGAACTTGAATTTATTTACTTATCTCCTTTCAATTATAATAACTATACTTAATTATGGTATTTGTGTTGTTTTAAGGCATGTAGATTTTTATAGGATCCACTGCCTTCGCAATAAGGTTCTTATTTGGATGAGAATTTACTCCTGATACTTTCTTGGTTGGTGTGACTTTCAAATAGGATCATTCTGAATCTTTTCTTTTTGAGTATGAGGCGAGATTTTCTCTAAATTTTCCATCCAAGCACTGCCCGTGGTCGATCTAATTAGCTTGGAAGGTTGGGGAGCTCATCACCTGAGCTTCTTGCCTTATGGGTTTTATGCTGTAAGTCTAAGCGGTTGTCCTCTTAGAGGGGCATAGAGTCGTCCTTTGGCTGGGTCCCAATGGCACCGGAGAGGATGGTTTGCACAGAATCCTAGGTCTGGAACCAAAACTTCCCTGGTCCAATTCGTCCTCAAACACGTATACTTTGCGTCCTTCACCCGACATATCGGACATATTAAACAGTGAAAAGGAAAAAACAAAGAGAAAATGGACAGAAGAGAAGTGGAGGATGACCAAAGAAGAAGAAAAGAACTCACCAAAAATCGTCTACTCCGTTAAATTCAAAGCAGCGATGAGTGGAGAAATCGCAAATAGACGAACTACCTAGGACTACTTTCCCCTTTTATAGGTCTCCTCAGCTACAAATAATGATGGCTCGCATTTAATGTCACAACCGAAGAATCGTGCCAACACCTACCATTTTCTACGTGGGAGTTTGTTGTTTGTCGTCTCGACTCGACTCCCTAAGCGATGTCAAGTGCTTGTACCCCATATGTCAAAAACTGAAAAGGCTATCGCGCTAGCAAACGTTGCCTCAAACATAGCAAGCCATCATTGCAAAATCTCATTGATCTTCACTCCTGTATCTCCCTGGCCTTCAAGACTAGCCGACTCGACTTCCCAACCTCATTTCACCGCCTTACTTCCTCAGCCCGCTTTGCAGACTAGGAAGTAGGCGGGTTACTGTTAAGGGTGAAAATGAACTATCCAAATACAAGGTTGGCTCGAGCACCCGAGAGTGCGGATGAAAGAACGAGTGAGCGAGTTCAGGTCGGTCGTTCCCAAGGAGCTCCCAAATAAATTCACGGCTCTATTCACTTCGGAACTCTTGTCGAATTTTGGCCATGACTCCCCGGGAACCGTCCAGACCAGGAATTACATGCCTAACTGCTCGGCCTAGGGTCGACCATGTATAGTAAGTTAAAGGGAACAAAAAACGAAGTCCCTACTTAAGAAAAGGCCCCCGATCTAGTGTTCAGTGCTTGGATGCGGGCTAATCTATGGCTCGTTCAAGACAACCAGTGCTGCTCCCTCCATGTTAGCCATTGGGATCAGCTCGACAGATTGGCCTCAACAGATTCACCTCGACAAATCGACCTCGGGTCAGCCACGGCCTTTTACTAGAACGACTTCGAATCTCGACCGCTTGATCTCTATCAAAAATCTCGTGTAACGATTGAGAAATGTACGCGATTACTGCACATACAATTGAGAAATGTCTCCCTCTACGTAACTAACTCCAAAAGGCTATAAATAGGAGCCACTCCAATTGTGTAAGGTACACACAACTTGTACACACCTTAAACCTAATATACTGGACTCAGTTTTCCTAGTTCTTACTTAGGCATCAGAGAGTCCCCCTGTTATAGCCAAGGTCTCCTCTGTCTTCTCGTGTGCAGGTATTCAAACATCCAGCAATATGGCAAAAGTGAACCAAAAATCTGCATCAACACCTGCATTTGTAGACACACTCGGTGAGGTGGTTCTCCTTAATCCGAACTATGGGTCAGTTAGAGACTCATTTCTTCATTGGGAGAATCACTTGCGCTGCCTTTTGAGCTCTACTCCTCTCCGTAAGTCTAAGACAGATCCATATCCTAGTTCTCTATCCACTTTAGCTTCAAGATACTTCTCTTGTGGTTGGTTGTACTTCCTATATGGTAGATCAGTTCAGTTTACCCATGATAATTGATACACAGTGGAGCCCACAGCGAGATGATGCTGGGAAAAACATTCTAAAGGTACGTGAATTTGAGCTATTGCCACTTACCTTTCTGAGCATACCAATCAACATATGGTTGGTATACAAGTGGGGCCTGCAATTTCCATGGAAGCACATGCAGGGCATGTGTACAGCGGGTGTGTACACTGGCAAGAGTATTATGATACCACCCCAGCCGTAATACTATTGTCGCCAAAATTTTCTAATTCCACGCGCTGTATAAATATCAGAAAATTTCACTCACTCAGGTGAGCCATAATTTACAAAGTAATTTAACGGTTAAAAATCTCTATTAGCTAACCATTTATTTTAAAGGGTAGCAATGGTCTTGAGTAGCCCGCTCGGCCCTCGCATGCATGGCTTGGGTTAGTGTCATTTTAGCCTGACTGGACTAACCCTACTTTGGTCAACTCAATTTTTTATATATGTGTTATATCTACCTTAAATGCATACCACTGATTTTTATTCTATAATGTTTATTTTTCTTATCCATGTGCATGCAAGTAGCAGATGTGTGGATGACTAAATAAATAAATAGATTAGGAAATTCAAAAGAGAAAATAAAGGCTTTATCAATTTTCAGGTGTTTGGTGTGGGGTCGGGTCAAATTTGTTTGGGCTCAAGCTGAATCAGTTTTTTTTTTTTTTTTTTGGACCCACAAAGAACATGAAAGATATGACCAACGGGTGCCAGTGGCCGGCCAAGGACCCTCCAATGCCTAAGTTAAGTTTGTAGGTGATAATCTCGGTGGTATAGATTAAGGTTTAAAATCTCACATCCTTCCCCCTTTTAGCATAGGAGAGTTGTACATATAGAGTTTTGGGGGCGGTTTTGAAACTGTCGTTTGTTAATGTGATATGATGGAGAGTCCATGTTCTAATGGAAAACTGCATCCGAAGATGTTGTTGAGCCTACATTTGTCGACGTAATCTTCGGCTAAGATCAAGTCGGGTCCTCTTCTGGTTTGGGACAAGATTCCCTCTGAATTTCTCATACTGCCTCTGACGGTTGTCGACCTGATTAGCTTAAGGCTCAAACTCTACATTATAGACATTCCTGGTGAGATGAATCTTTTTTCGTTAAACTCCTTTTTTAGATAACTAAGTTCAGCGGCTCATTTTTAAACACGAGGAACTGCTCGTACTTATATCGATAGTCCTTGTTATGGGGAAATATGGCCCGACCGCCCTTAGGGTCAGCTCGAGTTGACGAGTATACACTCATGCACTATCTCATTTAGAGAAGCTAGACTTCGCATCCCCAAGCGTAGTCTTCGACAATGTATGTTCCCGAGCTTCCACCTATGTACCTCACAAGAATTGTCCTGAAGTCCTTGGTCAGAACAGGTCCAAGGGATTGATCAACTCGATGAAGTTGAGAAAGTCCTCATCAAGGATAGATGGGGCTGATGAGAAGATAGGTCCAACTCTCTGCTCAAAAAAACTAATAGCCTAGATAACCAATGTAGAACTCCCGAGCTCCTTATAGCAATCCCTGGCCAGTTAATCGATTGGTTCAGCTCCATCCTCGATCAATTGATCGATTTAGCTCGGCTTAGTTCAGGTCGGCTCCATCCAGTTAATCGATTGGTTCAGCTTGGCTCCGATACAAATAAATGAAGATTCAGTACAAGTCTTTATGATGTCCAATTTTTGTACCCTTTAACTTCTTCATGAGTCCTGATAGACTCCTCGAATCACTTATATATGGGTTCACCTCGGGCAAAATAAAAAGTCCAGACCATGCCGACCATAGATTACTCTGTGCCAACCTATGATACTCTATGCCGACCTATGATGCTCCAATCAGAGCAGTGCCAACCTAACTTCAAGGTAACCGCGGTTATCCATCACTTACGCATAACCCTCCAGCGCATAATTCCATGTTAACTCCTCACATTCTAAGATAACTACTCACATCTCACCGAATGGCTAAGATTGTGCTTGAAATTGTAGACTAACCTGCCCTACATATCCTATAAATAAAGGAACTACTTAAACTAAAAAAGTATGGAAAATCTCTCGCTCTAAACCCTTCAACATAGGTGCTCAGAGGTCCGAAGAGGGTGTCCCAAATTCTTGCATCAACAGTACTCCTTATGCGTAAACTGTGGTTAGTAATTTCAGCCTGAGGTTTATCTCAACTCGAAGACATCAATTCTGATTCTAGATGACTACTCTTTCCATGAAAGAGAACAGCTCCATTTTCTCCACATTATGGTACGTGTCACTATGAGGGGATGTTGATCCTTACACGCGTGTGGAATTAGCAACCTGCAGTGGAAAAAGACGTGCCATTAACTGCATTGAAAATTCCAGGGAAAGCATACGGAGCTTTCAATACGAAACAGGCATTGCACGAATATACAGAGATTTGCTCGAATACATCGGTTGTATTACAATACCAAACATTCGGGCCTTAACCTTTGAATGTGGGTCATCTTCCAATGATCCAGACCGTTAACATGATGACTATCACTTTGTACGGTTTAAAAAGCTCTCAATGGACTCTTTTGCTTTGAACATGAACTTGAAATAATTTGGTTCTTTTTGCTTTGAAAATGATCACGGTAACCTTTGTTTAATCTAACGGCTGTAATATTGAATCAGAGATTTTCTTTCGGTATTCCCATCAACGGCAGCCCCATCAAACAAATGGTTTGCATCACCCAAAAACAAACGGCTAGAATTTCATCATCATCAGCTTTCCTCTTTTACACTTGAGAGATGCAATTTGCCCTGGCTCCACGAGCTGCTAATCAGGAAATCGGATCCGCTCATCAGGCGATCCCCATCCATATGACATCCCCCAAAAGTCCAACCAATCAGATCATAAAATTTGGACCATTGATCAATCCCATGCAACCGTTCATTTATTTTGTCCCACCGAACGACCAAAAGTGAGCTGAACTTCGAGAGAAGTTTAATATGAGGCTCCTACATAATACATTTACACGTGTAAGGTCCAGATGATTGTAATAAGCATATCTATTTCAAAAGAAGGAAATTATTCATAACACAAAGCCCAAATGCAGAACATGATAAAGCCAAACAGGCCTTTAAAAAAAAAAAGAAAAGAAAAAAAGAAGACAACAGCTAAGACTACCCATGAAAACACCACCACCACCCTCATCATCATCATACATGCATGTACATCATCAAACCCATTATCACAATAAAATAAAATCAAAATAAAAATATATCGCGATATCATTGTACATATTTTCATATTATAGCCTTTTTTTTCTCCTCCTTTTTATCCTAAAAAACAGTCTCTTTTCCTTTTTCTAATAATATCTTTAAAGATAATTCCTGGACAAGAGACAAATTAGAAACCCCTTCAATCAATTCAACTGGGGTTTTCTACTCTTTTTTTTTTTTTTTTGGATTTTTGGTGGAAAGGGCTGGGGCGTCGGGTACTGCTTGTCGCTATTGTGCGCCAGGGGGTTTGTTTGTTTAGAATCTGGCGTTCTCGAACCCATGCAAATCGCTGACTCGATTCAACGATTTTCTCATTATGGCGACCTTCGCGAGCTGCTCCGCGGCTCGCCAAGCCGATGTAGGGGTTAGTGGCTCGCTGCTCTCGTCCGTTGTTGGATCGGGGATTCTCCGCCGTTGGATCTGCTGCTGCTGACGTCGTTGGTGGAGCTCGGCGAGCTCGGCTTCCAAGGCGAGGAGATTCTCGTCGGCTGAGATGGAGGTAAACTGGAGTAGCAGCGCGCGTGCTGAGGATAGGAGGTGGGTCGCGCTGGCTAAGTCGTTGCGGTCGGCTTGGCGGCGAGCCTCGGCTATGGATTTGGTCGTAATGAAGAGGTTCCTCAGCCGTTCGATCTTTGGGGCGGATGATCGGACGGCGTGCGGGCGAGGCACGAGTAACGCTTGCTCCTTGCACTGGACGAGATCTTGCGTGGCTGGGTCCCTGTACGAGCATCTGACGGACATCACGTGGTGGGCCCCAGCAGCTGACGACGGCACCCTCAGTTCTACAAGCAGCTCCCTCTCCTCCTCCGCGTAAAGGTCGCCGAGCCGGAACGAACCCGCCCCAACGAAAGCGGGCCGTCCGCTACATGAATAGACGGCCGAGATCTCGGCGGGAGCGGAGCCGGACGCGAAGCCCAGCTGGATCCGCACATCCTGTACGACCACGCTCAGCAGCCCGCCCACGCATTTCGTGAACGCATCCTCGGCCGGCTCGTGCGCCGGCTGCCGGTTCCCGAAGCCGGACTCGTGGACGGGGATCTCGAGGTGGGTGAAGCGTGTGGACTGCACGTGCTGAGGCCGACGGCGTCGACTGGTGGCATTCTGCGGGGCCCGTTCATCCTGGCCGTCCGATAGCAGCATGATGCTCGCGACTGGATTGCGCTCGCGTCTGTCCTCGAGTACCTTCGTGGCCTTGCGCAGGGCCTCGCCCACGCACGTGCCCTGCCCGCAAGCGAGCCGGTCGACAATCCGGCGCGCCGTGCGCTGCCCGGTAGCCGACATCCTGCTCAGCGGCATGAGCCGCTTGGCGTGGCCGGAGAAGGCGACGATGGAGAGCCGGTCGGCCGAGCCTAGCGAAGCGATGACGAGCCGCATGGCGCGCTTGAGCATTTGCAGCTTGGCCCCGGTCATGCTGCCGCTGACGTCGAGCACCGTCACGAGATCGACGGGGGCGCGGCGAGGCGGATTGAGTAGCGATGCGGCGTTGCTATCCTGCGCCGTAGGCGGAGCTTTCACCTTCAGCACCACAGCGTAGCTCTCGTGGCTCCTCCCTACAGAAACAACGGCTGCCTCCGGCATGAGTCCGGCATCGACCCTCTTCAAATCTTGGCCGTTCATTGCGTCCGCTCTCGACGGCTTGGATGGATTGACGAAGAACCCTTGGAATTCTTCAATCTCTTCATCGTCTTCGTCAGCTTCTGGGATAGGATGGAACCGGGGCCCAGTCGGGGAAACCAACGGCTCATCGTCGTCGTAGGCTCTGGTATCGAGCGCACCCTTCTTATCTCGAATTGCGGCAGGCTCTCCTTTCTCTCCTTCAGTGCTTTTCTCTTCTCCACCTTTATCAGGAAGGTGTTTGTGTATGGCGAGCAGAGGCACCTCCTTCCAGCGAGCATTGCAGACCGGGCAGAAGAGGCTGCCCTCCTTTCTAACATGCGCGGCGATGCACGGGAAGTGAAATGCATGTGAGCACTCCGCTGTGAAAATGGCCGTCCCCTGCCCTGTTTTCACGTTCTGCAAGCAAATCCCGCAGCTGCTCTGCACGGAAACCAGAAAAGGAAAATGCCCAGAAGTCAAAACCCTCTAATCATTCCTGCAATCCATCCCAATCCAATCCACACGAGCTCTAACCTACACCCCTGTGCGTACGATAAATCAACAGCCCAGAAAAACAAGAAAAAAGAAAAAGAAGTAGTCTTTCTGGATGCTTACTCTCGAGGATCGCAAGCTGGTTCTGAAGAGTGAGAAACGAGAAGGCGATTTGGGCGAAGATGGATTTGAACCCAGAAGCGGCCTGGGGCTCTTCGTCTTGCAGAGCAGCCTCGGGCTATCATGCGCTGGAGGCGCAGCAGCTGGAGGGGTCGTCCGACACCTCAACCTGGGGCTCGAAACGGGTTGGGATTGCAATCGAGGGGTAGACGGGTTAGACCCGGTCGAGAAGAACCCAGTACAGCTCTTCGGGCTCTGCTTCTCAGATTCCGGCTCTCTACGAATCGACGTGCAGAAAGCTCTCCTCCAACCAGTTCCCATTTTTCAATCGACAAAGAAAAATCTTCAGTATGGGTTTTCGGAGAGAAGGAGAGATAGCTTTTGTTGTTTTGCTTGCGCGATTGAAGACAAAAGGGTAGGATTGAAAGGGAGAAATGGGGATTTGGGGAAAAGGTAAGAAAGATAGATTAGATGAAGGATCGATCCCCCTCTCTCTCTCTCTCTCTCTCTCTCTCTCTCTCTCTCTGTTTTTATCTTTATTTCTATCTTCTTGTGTTTTTTCCTTTGGGTTTGTATTGAAAGCCCCCAAAAGATCTCTGCAACGAAAGGTCTGCTACAATGTATTTTTTAAAAGATAGAGAGAGAAGATCGTAATCTCTATGTACTGCTGCTGCTACTATAACGACGAATTCACATTTCTGAGATAGAGATGGAAACAATTTCGTTGTTTTTATATTTGAAAGATGCTCTGGTGCTTTCAGAGTACTGTAAGTTACAGTGCTTCTAGTTGGATTGGGACACGTAAACATCCCAATCCGTTGATCTAGACTGTTCATCAGGTACAGATCGCATTTCATCTGCTACGGTGGAAAAATCACATCGATCTAACGAATATTAACCATTTGATTAATGGGATTTGATGTGAACGATCAAGATTATTTATGCTAGGACCTGGCTTGGATTGGTTATGATTCTCAAGAATTACTTTTGCTAGGGAATTGAAAACATCTCATCAAGGGATTGGTTAAAGGATGGCTGTAGGAAATAACGCAAACTATGGATGGTTTGGATCATCCGATCAGTTCGAATTTTGCATGGGAACCTGTTAAATTGGTTCTTCAATTAATGGACCGTTCAGATCGATCAATTGGACTGTCCAAGCGATTTTCGGACCCGTGATGGGGGAACGACTCTGTTGTATGCTGTCAGAATGGTGGGCCACGTCAGCCCAAAAGACGATCTTGGTCATTTGATCTGGCCTTTGGATGGAGAGGATAAACCAATTGAATGGTTAGGATGGCTGCCCATGACCCACTGCTTGGGCTGGCAATTAGGCATGCATGCATGCATTTGTAGCATTGATGAGATGTCGGGTATGTATACTCTTGTGGCTATCCTCTTTACCATTCACGTGGTATGGATGCAAGATGATCTGAACTGTCCAAGTTGTGGCCGCACTCCAAAATTGATTGATCGGATGGTCATGATTGAAAAACGGGCGGTCGTCAATGGACGGTCAGAAAGATAAAAGGTTAAGTATAAAGTTCATATGCCAAATCAAACGGTTAGGATAAGTCTAATCAGCTAGAATTTTTTTTTTTTTTTCACTAAATAGGATGAAGAATTATAATTCTAATTTGAGCTAATTGCTAATAGATCCAGACGGTTGATCTCATGGGACCCGCAGAAGATGGTGGATTATCTAAACAAAATTTCGATTGGAAGAACCTAGCCAAGTAATATTTCTTTTCTTTTTCTTACGAACCATCTATTTGAGGCCACCTTATCCAAGAGTTAGAAAGCACCGACATTAGAGATTCTTCATGAATCTACCATCCACAGTATGGACCATAAGATCAACGGTCTGGATCCGATGACCACTGCCACATTTGTGGATAATGGCATTCATATGCATCAGAAATTCAAACTCCAGAATCCCCCTACTTTTAACATTCGATGTAATCGCCAAAATCACAAAAACTTTGATACTCTGGCCGTGTACGATGGATGATACCCAGTCACTCACAAATTTCTCAAAAATTGCATAAACGTCGTACAATTCATTAAAAAAACCATCCACATTATGGGTCCCATGTTAGATACATCACGACCCAAAAATCACGCTTATTTCGTCATCTCACTATCAGATTGGTGTAAATTTAATGAACGGCTGTAAATGAGAAATATCCAAAGTTCTCACTTCAGCAAACACGTGTCCCAGAGCACGAGCATCAAAGTACTCTCTCACCAAAATTACCCTTTTAAAAACTACTAACAACTTTAGGCGGTGAAAGCATCTATCTCATACATTAGTAAGTGGAGGCCAGAACCGGCATCTGCCGGTTGCTGATCACCGAAGCATGTCAACGGTCAGTATTGCTTCTGAGAGTGTCCACGTTATTCATCCACGTCATGGCACCGACCCTGCAACAAAAACGCCTGCTTCTCTTCTCTCTCTCTTCTCTCTCTCCTTATTTAGAGTCATCCAAAGATAGCTTTTCTTCACGCGTCGCTAGCCTTATCACTTCCTTCCTAATTTTCTCTCGAAATCTGGCTTTATCTCACTTGCTTCTCTGGCATCTCTTACCCTTCTGTCTTTCTCCTTTAAATGACTACTCTACCCTTGTACTTTGTGCCGTAGCTGTTTACCCTGTCAAGGTTAAAAGAGTAAAAGAGTCATTTAGCTTTCGTTTCCACGCTCATTCTGAGTTTCTTTTCTGTCCGTCGCGAGTCATAGGATTCATTGTGTACCGCTGCCCACTGGGGCTCACAAGCTTATTTTATTATGATCTAAACCGTCCATTTTATGTAATTTATGTCAAAAGATCTGATATAATAAGCATGATGAGTATATTTCGATGAACTGAGAACAATCTACATAAAATTTTTAATGGATGAAATTCAATTATTAAAATCAAAGGCGAGGGTTATCGAGGAAAAGAGATAATGAGCTGGACGCCTAGTTATTTTGGTAGAAAGAATATGAACGGTCCAAGCCGTTGGGTCAGCTCAATATGTGCGCCCCAGTGGTGGCAACACGCGCTGATCTTAGTCGCAACGGACGCAAAACGGACTCTCGCAGAATCGAAATATCGTATTGTATCATATTGTATATCGTATCGCGATAAAGATCGTATCATATGGCAATGTATCTGGAAGTATCGTTTGTTTGGGGTCGTATCGTCGATTTATTCCGATACAAACGCATCAAAATATCAATAGCACGGGCTTGTATCGGATTGCGGTGGGTTCATATCGCGAAACGATACGTTCTATGGTTCGAAAATTCTTTTCAGATCTCGAGCCTATGAGTATTATAAAATCCTCGCATCACCATCCACGTGCACTTTTTACACGCAAAACATGCGGCAAACTGACTAGTGACCGGACATCTAAGACGTGAATAAAGTGGGCCCCACATAGGAAATGAACATATGTAGAAAACAGAATGGACAATTTATGAAGAGAGCCACAAGCATACAAGGATTTGGACAGCTGGAAAGTTTGATCTGACCGTCCATTATTTTAATGTATTAATGGGCCACATGATAGATGTATCAGCGTAAGTTGTTTTTTTTTTTTTTTTATGGCCATGTTTATCGTGATACCACCTTATGAACGGCTCAGATTTCCTAAAACCCTGCTCAGTTGGCAACTGTCTGGATGTGAATAGGGGGTGTTGTAGGGCTAGTAAACTGCAAACACGTGTCATGCATGTACTCAAAGTTAGATCTCTTAACAGTGGGACCCACTTTAGATGGTTATAAACCAAATTACAAAGAAGTATTATTCTAGTTATCTGATTTAATAATAGATGGTTATAATGGAAAGTAGCCAACGGTTTTAATCTAATAAGAAAACTTCTTCTAGTCTGAGGTCTTAATTAGATTTGACATTGTGTTGTAACCAATCTATTGTGAGGCCCACAGTTTTAACGGTTCGATTGAGTTTAATATATCTCACGTGGACAGTTGTGAGTGAGTGTGTATAAACCATCATATTCTACCAGAGTATCAGACTACTCACCTCAAAAATTACGTGCACCCCAGGAAATTTCCATTCTGTGTCCGTTTTGCCTGTGTCGCGAGTGACAATAACTAGCATGTGTCGTCCTAGTGGGACCCGATGGTCTGATGATCGGATCCATCCATATTATTTAGGCTATTCTGTACGGTCTATGTATTAACAGGAATGGATAATTCTGACTATGAAAGTGTTTAGGTGAACATTCGACACTAAATGAACATTTTCAATGGCTCACATTCAAATTCTAAAATCAAAGGACTATGAATTTTGAAGAGTAATCATTTTCATATAGATTTTTTTTTTTTTTGGGGAACTTAGAAGATGGACGGTTCTTATTATTGGACCATCTCTGTATTTGGACCCGCAGGGGCGACATTATGTGTCAAACCTTAATCGCGATGTAGGGAAAGAGGAGTTATTTGATACAGCACCGGAATGAGATGGGCGACACGCAGGCTATTTGAGCTTGCATTTATACACCTAGCATGCATGTAAATCAAATTAGACCGTCCAAATCATGGAACCAACTCCATATAGGTTATCAAAGGTAAACAAATTACTGATTAGAAGATTCTAATCACTCATTTATTTATATTTATTTGTTGAATTCCAGCCGTTGCTTATATTCATGTTGACCGTCCATTAGATATCAACCAATTAATAGACCATCCAAGTCATCATTTCAGTATAACATGTAGTTTCTAGGCCATCTAAAGTGGGCCCCACTATATAGACGGTTTAATATGAATTACACATGTGCCATGTATAAATAAATTTTCTGAGTGCTTAAACATCCCTGAGCACCCAAAACTACTGTAGAAAAAAGATATACCGCGGTCTGAGGCAACGGCCGGTAGTTTCTCAAGATTCGGATTGCGTAGGACGCGGATTGCGTACTACCCCCGCCCGTCCCTAGCTCGGAAAGGGCAGTTCTGTGGGCGGGCCCACCGTGATGTATCTCTAAATCCAAGCCGTCAATCCCTTTTATCAGATTATTTTAAGGCATGAGCACAACAATGAGGCAGATCCAACAGTGAAGTGTACCACACCAAATAATAAGCTTGGTTGCATTAAAATGCACAAAGCGTTAAATGTCAGTTGCATTAAATGCAAGAGTCATCTGTGGTGTGGTCTATTTTACCGTTGGATATGCTTCATTTTGTTTTTAAAATGAAAATAATCTAAGAAAAGGGATAGACGGCTTGGATGTACAGATAAATCACGGTGGGCCCGCCCACAGAGCTGCCCGTTCGGAGCTAGGGACGGGCGGGGGTAGTAAGAAATCCGCGTCCGATTGCGTAGCGTCGGTACTGTGTGCTGGTCGCGGATTGCGCAAGGAGTAACTCGGTACGCTGTGGGGCCCACTTTAATGTATATGTAATTATCCACACCATCCATCCATTTTCTCAGATCATTTCAAGTCATAATCCCAAAATTGAAACATATCCAAAGCTCAAGTGGAACACACCACAGGAAACAGTAGGGACGTCCACCGTTGAAACCTTCCTAGGGCCCACATTGATGTTAATTTGTCATCTAACCTGTTCATAAGGCAACACAGACATAGATGAAGTTAAAACAGAAATATCGGTTTGATCTGAAACTTCCGTGGTCCCCAAGAAAATTTCATCATGAGGCGTTCAATTTCCTTCTCTAGGTGTGGTCCACTTTAGTATTGGATATGCTTCAATTCTGGTCTCAATATCTAAAATAAGCTGGAAAAATAGATGGACGGTGTGGATAATTCACATACATCACGCTGGACCCTAGAGAGTTTACTCAGAGCTTGAAAAACAGATGGACGGTGTGGATAATTCACATACATCACATTGGACCCTACAGAGTTTACTCAGTCTCAGTATTGGCACCCGGTGTGATGCTGGAAAAGCTACGTGGGCCCACCATTATGTATGTATTTTATACACGCGTCCATCCATTTTGAAAGCTAAGGCATTAGCCCAAAAATGATGCATGTCCAGATCTAAGTTGGATCACACCACATGAAAAAGCTGTGTCTGAACTCCCACCGTTAAAAACTTCATAAGGCCCATGTAATGTTAAGAAGGTACGCTTAAACAATGAAAAGACACAAATATTAACTTGATCCAAAATTTTTGTAATCATCAAAAAAGTTTATAATGGTGGGTATTCAATCATCAAAATTTTGTGTGGTGTAGGTTTCACTTGAAATTTGAATGCCTCATTTTTAGACTCATGCTTTAGAATGAGATTATGTCAAAATGGATAAACGGTATGGATAAAACACACATCATAGTGGGGCTACAGTACCAACGCTAATGCAATGTGCTATGCTGCGTCATCTAAAGTCCAATATTGTAGGAACCCAAAATTTTAGGTGCATGAGTATTATATGGGTGTTCATTTATCACTGTATCATTATTAATAAATTTTATTAAAATTAAGAGAAAAAGATGTATAAATGTATGCACGTATGCACACAATTATATGTATGTAGATATCCCACCCAGTCTGATATCTTGAGAAAGCTAAGACAATTCGGGAACTATGATCATATTCTAAACCAAACTCTAATCCCAAATTAAACCCTAATCCAAACCGTAAACCAAAAAACCAGCCTAACCCTAACTCAAACCTCAACATAAACCCTAAATTCAGCCTAACTCAAGCTTAAACCCTAATCTTAACCTGAGCTATCACGAGCCATCATTTAAGCCAAAGCATATCCAAACCTTCACCCACAATAAATCCATGTTTCGAGCAACTTCAGGTCATGATCGAGCCAATTTTGAGCTATTTCAAGCCAAATATCTAAAACGGACTTTATTCCGCTCTTATGACCCAAAAAAGGGCCCACCGACCAAAATTCGGGAGAAACTATACCCGAGTGGTAATCCGACTACCGCCTGCTCTAAAAAATTTACGCGACTCTATCTGGACGAGCTTCGGACCAAACCTAGCTCGGGCGGTAGTCTGACTACCACCGGCGGTAATCCAATTACCTCCGCGCGCGAGACATGTGTGTCCTCTAAGTAACAGTTGTCACTCGTCCTAAAGTCAACTTTCTTATAGATTTACTCCTCCATCCTACCTTATTTACCATCCTACCAACCTCCAAGAGCCAATAAGAGTACGTTATGTGGCATTCCTCTTCCCTCAACCAATCTCAAGTTGTCATGTCAGCATTTACCCCTCTCAAACCCAACAATAACCACATTGTCATTAGATAAAACTACAAATAGCCCTTTCCTCTTCACATTTGGGACAACCACTTCTCATTTCTAAAATCCAAGTCAGGGAGAGAGAGAGAGAGAGAGAGAGAGAGAGAGAGAGAGAGAGAGAGAGAGAGAGAGAATGAGCTCCCAAGCCTCAAAGTTCAGATTTTTCAGCCACCCCTTAACCTCCTCCCAACCTCCTCAACCCCAATTCCAGTCCAGATTGATCATGGTGCAACCCATATCTTAGCCTTCTCAAGATCAAGCTAGAGATATTTTCATTTTACATACAAACATTCATAATGACATCTATTCCCTTATCAACCTTCATGCTTCTCTAGATCTCTAGTGAACGTATGCTCTGTGACTTGTCGTACACTGGATCCTTTCACATCAGAAATTCCTAGTGATTTAGTCCACTTTTCTTTACCTTTCTACATAAGCATCATCACATCCGCTCTCTAAATACATTGTTGGACGTATGTTCTATGGTTTACTGAAATCTCGAATCTTGTCATATCAGAAGTCCACGTGTGCCTAGTCTTATTTCGACTACATCATTCAACCATTGAGATTTTCTTACCATATTAAGTAGATACCGTACATTTGTACAAGCAGAGAGGGTGCCTAACACCTTCCCTCTTTTTAACCGAGGTTCTTTACCTGGAATCCTGAATCACAGATCAGGAGTCAATCTAAGATAGGAGAGTCTTCGAATTTTTTCAACCTTACATATTCCGCAGATTCAAACCGATTACGGGATTCTAAGATTTATTGGCTAGTGGCGACTCAACATCCACAAATCAACCTAGTCACCCTCACCATTAAAACAAAATATATAAATCAGCGTGGGTGCCGATTTCCATCGTCCACAATGTAATTATACACCATAATAGTATTCATATCCTCACATATCTTAATCCACTGAGATTTTATTTAATTTTTATATGTCATTAAGTTGTTGCATATGATATAACTTTTAAAACTCAACTATGGTGAGTATGATTTCATTGGACTTCTAGCTCACACAATTTGATAACTCTTTTAAGCTTAGGATTCTAGGAAGGAGTTGTAGAAGTGGAGTACCTGGATGACTATTTCTATTAGAAATTCAGTTTTTAATTTATTTTATTAGGACAATTATAAAAAAGATAAAGTACATATTATGAGTGAAAGATGGCAGTAGTAGCTAAGTGAAATTAAAAAATATATATATCTTAAATTTTAAGTTTGGATATTATAATTTGGATGACTTGATAGTTGTTTGGTTTGGATATCTGATTATTTGAATGTAAATGCGTTGAATAAACACATAATTTAGTTCACACCATAGAATTTTGGATCAGGGTCATCATACATGGGTTTCAAATTTTAAGGCATGACGAATATAATACCAAGCATTTGATGTATGTTGATTGGGTACTGTTAGGCTCAAATATGAGAAACTGCATTCTTGAACACTCACAAAAATCAATTTAAATAACAGTAGTAAATGGGCCACTCAGATTAGTTGAGGGTCTAAAGATATAAGTGGAGATTTAATAACTTCGACACTCCTTTTAAGTTAAAGTGTTTAAAGCTCTTAGATCTCTGACTTCGCTTTGCAAAATCTTCAATCACAAGATGACAGGCCCTATTAGATATGAGACCAAGAAGGAAGAACACTAACACCCCTTGATGGAAAAGATGACTAGAGCACTCTGATTCGTGCCATACTCGTAGGACCTTCTCATATCAAGCGTGGTGGATGGTAGTCTTAGAGAGAGGGAAATATTTCATTATTTTCTCTAATACATTCGCACCTAGGCTTCGCAATTACTTGGTTGTTTTGGTGTTGTTGTGTGTTAGAAATAAGAGGAGAGGTGAGTATTTAAACTTAGAAGTGATGGCATTTTAATTGTTAATAGGTAGATGAGGGGCAAAATACCATGTGGCATATTGTGATTGGATCTTGAAAGCCAACACTTGACAGTCTCTCATTGGTTAGGGTTGTTGGTTTGGTAATTTGGGTGAAGTTTATAGGTAAAGATGTAAAGTGATTTTCTTTTAAAAGTTTTCTATAATAAGGTTTGAAAATGACTTATTATAAGGAGGAATGATAGAAAAAAAAAAAAAAAGAGAAAATAATGTCTTAATTGAGTCATCGTTAAAGCCAAAATTTAGGTTTTTCTTTAATATATTTGGACAAATCTCGACATTTGACCAATTGATTATTGATTGCAGGAACTTTTGACAGTTATTGCAATGGAAAAGGTGGTAGTGGATTTTGAATTTTTCTATACCAGATGATCAGTTTGGCCTCATTTCAAAGCTTAGTTAGCTTGAATCAGTTTCTAGGTCAGTTCATATTAGATTGGAGGTGGTTTAGATGGACTTATACTAACTTATACGAACTTGGATAGAAGTGTGTAGTTTACGTTTCCATGTGAAAAGATAATCTTCTTATTCGGCGCAATTGATTATTCCATTATTAGGTGGGGTGTCTACGGATGCATAAAGCCCATAAGAAGCCCTTGCTTGGACATCTTGAAACGAGATTTTAGCCATTGATCATGCATCGTAATGTACATGGGTGATGCGAGATGCATGATGTAGGGGTTGTTTTCACACACCATTATGGAATGAAAAGTGAAATGAGTTTCTCTAGCTAATATTTTAACTAAAAAAGTTTTAAAAATTGGTTAATTTCATAATTCCATTATAGTACTTTTTCTTTTTAATCACTCTTACATTTCTCTCCCTCCCCCTTGAATACATGAGCAGGGGTGATAGTGGGTTTGGCTCATGCTGGTCCTGCCCTAACTTGATGCTTAAGGCCTTATGCCCCAAGCTTTCATTCAAGCCTTAGTCGGACTTTATCCTAAGCAATCTCTTACGAGACACCCTTTTAATTATTCTAATATCAAAGTCTTTGGTTGTATCGGTTATGTTTGCGACAAGCTTGTTCCGAGGGCAGTTACATTTGCTGGCTAGGGTAATCATTTATCAGCCACTTTCTACAGTCAATTCATTAGGGTTGTAACCTTCTACCCATATAATGGATGTATCTACCGTCTTTGCTTTGCTTTTCTCTATTAGATGAGCCTTACAATTATGGGACGTCCTAAAGAAAACTGCAATTTAGGGTCTAGTATAGGTTTGGGTTTAGTTAGGTGAGTAAACTAGGTATACTCCTTGTATAGGTTGACTCAGCAACTTGACCTGGTGAGTTGATTAGTTTTGCTTAGGTTTTTTCAAGGGTTGGTTTTAGTGTTTATCTTTTTATGGGGTTTACTTGACTAGATTGATTGGGTTTAGGGTTAGTTCCTATGGTTTAGGCCTCTAGAATTTAGGGTTTGATTTGAATTAGGGTTTAGGATTTGGATTAGGGTTTAAGATTTAGATAATGTTTTGTTTAGATTAAAATTTAGGGCTTAGAGTAGTGTTTGAATTGGATTAGGGTTTAAGATTTAGATAATGTTTTGTTTGGATTAAAATTTAGAGCTTGGATTAGTGTTTTAATTGGATTAGGGTTTAAGTTCTGAATGAATATTTAGATTTGAGTTCTGTCCAGTTTTGATCAACTTAACGGCGTGGTGTGGGGGTATCAACAGCCACAGCAGGGAACTGGGGGGGAACGCAAGCCATTGAAACCTTCTTAGGGCCCATTTAAATATTGGGTCAGTCTGATACTTGGGTTCTCTCTTCATCTGATAGGATGTACCATTATGAACGGTTTGGATGGCTAATCACGTCCGGCAGGGAAATGTTTCAACGATGAGCATTCCATGCCTACTGTTTCCAATGGTGCTGCCTACACAACTCGGCGATCTACCTGATTTCTTGACTCACATCCTAAAATGAGATAGTCCAAACGATGGACGGAGTGGATGTCACATTCACATCACGGTGGCCCCACAGAGCCACTTGTTGCCCGGCCAGCCGCTAATAAGTGGAAGGGCACGAATCTACAGGCGCTGAATTTGGCGGGCATCCAGCTAGATTTAGAGGAGGGAGTGGGACCCATGGTGTCTAACCGGTGTGGCTGGTACCTTCCCCAAAAGCGTTTAAGGACAGTCTGATATGACGGTGTGAACAGTGTTCACAGTCAATAATTCCGACAGTCACGTGCCCTTCAGAAGTCTAACGCCGTTAACTCACTGCTGACGTCTTCTCTCACTAGGTAACCGTGCCGGAGTCAACTCTCCTCTTATTATTATTTAATTATTTATTGCTAATAATACATTAATTATGGATCCATCGTCGACAATACCTTCGTAAAACACTCAATCTCCATGGGACCCACCATGATTTATATGTAAAATCTAGTCCGTCCATCTCGTGATAACTATTATTTTAACTGTACGTTATAAAATATCGACCCGGTAGAAGACTCTGTGGACTACACTAATGGGAAAAATGTAAAACTGCTCTTAAAACCTTTAATTTAACACAGTTTGGTACTGATACTTGGGTCAGCATTATTTTTATATTTTTCACATTTTCCCGACGAATTAGACGTTATTAACGGTTTTGATGAAAGATAGATGGGATGGTGGTCCCACACAAAAACCTATGGTTGAGATCTCATCACCATTGTTCCCCGTGCGATCTTGGTGATTTTTGCCCCTTGATCTAGAAACAAGGATGGAACCTGATGGCCCAAGTAGATTTTGTATGTATAAGATGTTGGGCCCAGAAGCTTGCACGTGTATCGAGGATTCTGGTCCATTCATTATCTTTCCCTTTCAAAGAGGATAGACAGAATATGGCTAAGTTAAATTGTACGCCACGTTTCTACTTTCTACCATATGCAGTGTACTTTCCCGTCTATCTCAGTGGCTTCTAAAACATCTTATTAGGAACATTTTTTGCTGTGGAGTTATTTTATACTCTGGCAGCAAGTGGTGCTTGATGTGCAGGCACTTACAAGTGGTGAGGGTGGCACATATCAATTCAACATAAATGGATCGAATTGCATTACATGGAATTAGCACTTTTATTAAATACCGTGGTATTTTAACCATTCCCAGAGATCAAATTCTTCTTTGAAAAAATAAATAAAAAGGTTGTATTAAGTGAAACCAATGTTTGGTAGATTTCACAACTAATGCAGGTCATATACAACTTGAGTGTCATGTGTAAAGGCGCATATGGGTGGACTCTATTGATAAAACACATGCATCAATGTGGGCCCATAGATGTAGTGAGACAATATATCCTCCCATATCTCCTAATAGAATGAGATGATATGATATTTGATTTAATATAATTATTTTCATTGTTTCCAAACACTAGATGGAAGTTATACCTATCAAATCAAATTTAATACCACCTAATCCTAGGTTCCAAACTACGTCTCGTTTCTTTCACCAATTATCCCCAGCACGAAGAAAATGTGTCATCAATGTGAGTTTACTATAGTGCTCAATCAAACATAGAATCATGAGTTAAATGCATGTGTATCTAGAAAATAAATAAATGAAGGAGCAATTATTGTACTTTTTCATTACATTATTATACAAATTTTAAATTCTAACAAAGGCTTTAAACTATTTGAATGATGATTTGACATTAATGTAAAAATATCATGCTACAAATTTAAAGTCAATAAAATAAATATGGGAATCATTGATGAGACACAAATAAAATCATTTGTACTCGATGCATATTTCTACTATGCTAGGGTGGTGATTGATGAAACAAACTAACCCTAACTTGTAAGGTTAATATAATAGTAACTTAGAGCATTGGATATTTTTTCATTTTTAGCTGTCAAATAAATTTCTACAAATCTAATAATCATATAATCAAATAATTTTTATTTTTTGTTTATGATACATATGATTTGAACTAATACACATAACTTGAATGGTTTAATTAAAATTTACTTGTGTGCCACGTATGCAATTCCTAAGTGCTTGGGCATCATCAATGCCAGTGTACTTGTGAGTTTTTTCTCCTTTTCATCTCCTGTCTGGAAGCGGATTGGCTGATGTATATTCACACCGTTCATCCATTTTTTAAGATGATTTTAGAACATTAGAAAAAAATTAATCATATCCAAGCTCAATTGGCCTACACTAAAAATATCAGCAAGGAAAATGAATTTCACCGTTAAAAAATTCGTAGGGCCCACCATAACATTTATTTTCCATCCAATCTGTTAATAAGGTTACAAATACATATATGAAGAGGAAAAACAAATTTCATATTGATCCGAAACTTCTATGACCCCCAAAGGGTTTCAATGGTAGGCCTTCAATCCCTCACTGATTTTGCAGTAGGGTCTACTTGATCATTAGATTTGTCTTATTTTACGGCTCAAGCCTTAAGACGAGCTCACCAAATGCACCGGCGATTTGGATATAACACATACCTCATGATGGGACCCACAGAATATGCTGAAGTCATATAGCTGGTGTGTGGTAAACCAGCCAATCCGCTTCCCATCTATACTAGTCAAGTACCATTATCATATGATGAATTGTCTAATCTGGGCCCTTGGTATGGTTTAACTGTCCTCTCAACCCTATATCTGTACCACCAATCTGATGAGCTCAACATCAGATCATCATTCAAAATCTCCTAAGATTGGATTGGTTGATCCATCTGATGTGTACATCTTGGACTTATATTTTCCTAATCTTGCTTTTGCTAGGAGAAGAGATAGGTTTGTTTCATCAGTCAGATTCCCAAGATTTAGGGCCCACCGGATAAACGGTAGCTATCAAACCATGGTCCTACTTGAAACCAACATGCATAGATGCTTTGAGTGTATACAACCACCCATGTACATGCACAAAGCCTGTTCACACGTGTGAAATATGTACTTTAATCCAAACCAAATAGTGGGGCCCAAAATTAAATTGAGCAAACCTCCAATTAATGGACATTTCTTTGAAGAATTTGGACCATTGATTATGAGTTATGGCAATCAAATATTTGATAAAAGACAACGGTCACTAGTCGAATATTTGGATGGTCCAATCAATCATGGTTTGGTATATAGCTATAAACAAAGAGGCCCATAATTTAAACGGTTTGGATTGACTCATACGTATGCCAAAAGGACAGATTCAATGTGCACGTGCATGGAACGGTCCTCCCTGCCGGTGTATTGGTTTTGGTCTTAAAGATATAGATATATAGGCTCGATATCAAATGATTTGATATTTTGATTCTCTCTACGTCCCGGTTTGACTCTGTTTCATCGGGGCTGGAGACTGGTTAACCGGCCAAACCAGTCGTCTTTATTCCGACGTGGATTGCTATTTTTACTTGCGAGACACTCTGCTCGCTTCTCGAGCAGCATTTAATACACGTCAGAGCGTCAGTTTTCAATACCGAGGGAGCCGGTTCCCATGACGTAGTTACCGTTTCAGCCCGTCCTTGTCAACGTGGCGAGACATGCGACGTGGTCGTGGTCCCACGTCCATGTGTGCAACGCTCGGACAAGATATGCGGTTGGTTGACTGACCGTTTTGAAGAAAGAACGGCGGGGAATGCTTGGTGCACTCGCGCGACTGCATTTCGTGCGTGAGCGATCCAAGCGGTTAATCTGATGAGTTCTACCTAATAGAAGAAATATACCGTAGGATTATCGGTTGAGGAGGTGGATACACATGTACGTTGAAATGTAGGCAGTTAGTTTAAGATAATGATATGACTGTCCGGATTTTCAGAAAGTCATCTATATATAGGGGCCCATATGATGGATGGCTTCGATCTCTTACACGCATTACATTCTGCCACATGTGTTTTTGTTTGGGGAGAAGCACATATGCTCGAGTAGGGAGCGGAGATCCTTACTCATGCTCGGGTGGTAGACTCCCAGGAGTTTAAACACCCGGTCAAGGGTAGGAGTATCCATAGGTGGTGACATCCCACTACGGTGTGAGTGTGTGGGGGTGTGTGTGCGTGTGTAAAAAAAAAAAAAAATGCGGGCGGATTAGGTGGGGCCCACACCACCCAGGATGGTGCGGCCTTTACTGGCGTCCATCTTAATATATGTATTCAATATCTACACCGGACATCTGTTTTGCTGGATCATTTTAGAACATGATCTAAAAAATGAAGCATATCTTATTCTTAAGTGGGCCATACCATACGAAACAGTGGTGATTGACCATTTATGGGCCACAAGTTTTGGGTAAAGCTGATATTTTATATATATATATATATATATATATAACCTTTTAAGTCCAGGTTCACGTGACCCTTATCAATGGGTTGATAAAAATATAAACTTTATGGTGGGTCTTGGAAAGTTAACAACGATCAGGTGTTTAATCACCATTGCTTCCTATAGTTTGGCCCAGTTCAAATTTTTACCCGCTTACTTTTAAGCCCATGCATAAGTCCATGCTCTAAAATGATCTAGTTAGTTGGATGGACAACATTGGACACATAGTAAATACATCAAGGTAGGCCCCACAAAAGGTACAACACCGTGTTGGGTAAGGTTAGGGCCGCCCCTAATCTCTCCCACTCTAGCCCAAAAATGAAGCACGTTAAAATCTCATGCGGACCATGCTATAGGCATTAGACTGCGAGGGGATCATACTTACAGGTGCCTTTTAAAGACTTTTGTGATGTTTTTGTTGCTTGATATATGGTATATTTGACTTAGAGTTTTCAGTAGCCAATTATTCTGATTTTCACAAGTGGCTACACTCTATAGAAATTTTAGGAGAAGGAACCAGAGGATTCATTATTCTAAAATGACTCATGATCCGTGATCGAAAATTCTAAATAAGAGAATAAGGGACCATGGTTATAAAGAAAGAATGTGTTGAGCACCCTTTTTGCTTGTACAATGTATGGTTTCTACTTCGCAAGACTAAACAAAGTATCATGCATAGGATTAGCTTTTGCATACAGATGATGTAAGTGTCCATGGAATGCAATGTGGCGATGCGATGCCTGCCACAAGTGATAGCCCGGTCAAACAAGTCTACCCTGACTCACCCACTTGTTGAAGTGGTTGAAGCCTAGTCAGTTCGAGTTTTTGATGGGTAAGATTCAGTATGCTGACAAGCAGTAGAGCATGCGCTTGGGTAGATTAGATTAACAAGTTGGTTGGAGGGGAAAGGATAATGCACGACGCTAATGCATGTATGATTAAGCTTAATCAAAGCCGGATGGGTGGGCGGATGAGTTTGTTGTAAGGATTGGCTTGAATGGACTAGATTGGGCTTTCAATGGCTTTGGTGGTTAAAGTTAGGGCCCGACTAGGCTTACCTAAGGCTGGATGGGCTTTCTCTTTTGCACTCTTTCACTCATTGGTGATGGATGGGCTTATGGAATAATGTTTAGTGGTGTAAAGTGAAGGATGGGAGTGAATGATGAAAAATGGAAGATGATGAATGAAAGGTGTTTTGAAATGAAAATGAATGGGGTATTTATAAGGTTTTTGGGTGGTTTTCTAATAATTCTTAAAACTCTAGGAATAAAATGGCTCTACGGGTCACTAGAATAAAATCACCATGTGGTACAATATGAATGATTGGATGAGGAGTAAAAGGCAAAATTTAGGGCAAATGGTGAAGGCAGAGGGATCATTCTTGTTGGGGATTTGAGTTGCAGAATCACACAGATCTGGATCTAAGATAACAATCCAAGAGCAACAAGCAATCATAAGAGAACACAGATTTAACGTAGAAAACTCTTGCGGGAAAAAACCACGGCACAAAGCGACAGAAATCCACTATGAAATAGAAATTACAAAGAGAGAGGACTTTTTCGATTCGAATAATCTCGAATCTCACCTTTGCTACACCCTTTGATAACCTTAGAACCCTTTTAGAAATCCTTAAAAAATATTTATGAAGCCTTAGAATACCTTAGAATAGCCCTAGAGACCCCTATTTATAGTTTAAGAAACTCCACTTACGCATCTAGTTTGAAAAATTTTGGAAACCGCATCAAATTTACGCAGTTTGCGCGTGGGTTTCGTAACCCTCAACTAGTTGAGCCAGGGCCTCGACTGGTCAAGCGGCCCAGATCTCCAAAAAATACAGCGCGCTGGACTTCGAGTCGAGTGAGCCTTGACCGGTCGAGTGGACCATCGACCAGTCGAACCAGTCCCTTAACTGGTCGAGTAGCGCAATGATGGACAGATTTAAGACATCTGTTGATAACAATTCCACCCTACACGTATGCCAATATATGTACGCTGACATCATTACCCACCTAACCCCACCGTGAAAGATGGCAAATGTCCACGTGGAGGGTGGTGCATAATGTGCCACCCACCACATGAATGTGCCCTGTTGTGGGGAAAATAGACCGACCAAAAAGATAAGGTCAAGTCGGGACTTTGTGTACTTCGCTAGGTCAGATAACGATAGATACAACTAAAGATTTGACCTCTGGCCCCAGACCGAGTAAGAGACAAGGTCAAGCTCGATCTCTCATCAGTAAGTCCGAAGATCAGAGACGAGGTCGAGCTTAGTCTCTCGTCAGTAGGTCGGAAGACCAAAGACGAGGTAAAGCTCGGTCTCTCGTCAGTAGGTCGAAAGGCCCATCGATCAGCCCTATGCCAAAAGAAACTCAACTGCTGCTCACCAAAGGAGTCAGGTTGGTATAATCTAGCACAACTCTTCTTCTGCTAGTTCCGACCTGATCCCAACAACGTCTACCCAGGATCCCAGATGAAGATCTAGGAAATCGACGAAAATCGACTACAATATGAATTTGCCGAAATCTTAGTCGAGAATCTCGGGAGATCCTCGCGACATGTAAGGGATCCAAATCCTACTACAATACACCCCTACTAAACAGGAAGATCTCCTCCACGCCACCACCTCTCCTCAACTATAAATAAGAGTCTCTCCAATAGTGAAAGGTATGCACAATCTTTGGCCTAAAACCTTGTTTAAGACCAGACTCGGATCCCCTATCTAACTTAGGCATCGAAGGATCCCCTGTACTAGCCAAGGTCTCTTTTGTTCGTCCCTTATGCAAGTATACGAAGGTCCAGGGCAGACTAACTAGAAAACTACATCAACACGCCCCGTCTTTTGCAGGGGTCCCCTCTATGGGGGTGCTTTTTTCCTCTAGTCCACTAGATTTATCTTATTATGGTCTTAAGTGCTAATATGCTTGGTTTGGGCTTGAATTGGGCTTGAACAGGGCTTGGACGGGGATTGGATATTGGAGTTCTATGAGAGTTCCACAATAAGGTCCACCATAATATTTTTGTAATATTTATTTGCCATCAAACCTATTGATAAGGTCAAATAAATTTACATGAACAGGAAAAAAACACAAATATCACCTTATCCAAGTCTTTTGTGGTCCATTATAAGTTATCACCACTGTTTCCTATGGTATGGTCCACTTGAGAATTGGATCTGCTTCATTTTTGTCTCATGCCCTAAAAGATTTAGAAAAACAAATGAATAATGTGGATTTAGAATACATGCATTAATGTGGGCCCCACAATAAGGGCACACTTATTACGCTCTCCCTCGAGTGCACTTGGGTACTTTTGACAAAAGGATCCGTGGGGCTATCTGAAGCGCACATTCGAAAATTCATAATAGAGTACGTTTTGTTGCCCACATGCTGAGACGATTCAATGATAGTAACCATCCACGATCTGGATGCTACTTATACTGAACACTGCCATAAGAAACTTACAATGAATGGATGATACGGTTGACACTTTAGTTTGATTTTTGTCACATATAGTGTGCGCGGGCATGCCCAAATCCATATAATGGCTCGAACCAAGCGCCGAAATAAGTAGATAAATGAACATATATGACCAGATTCTGAGAACATCAATTGCTTACTCAACCACTTGCAAAATTCGATAATGATTAGGCGATAATAAGAAGGTAATGTTATTTCTTCGAAGATAAGTTACTTCATGCCTTTTCTAAAAAGGATTTTCAGAATACCAGTGTAATCAAACAAAAGAAAAAATTTACAATCAATCACTAGAGCAACTACAAGAATGCATATATTGAAAGAATGCATGGTATAGAATAAAGATTAAATCTAGCATATGAGCATATATTTAGATTACAATTAATGATTATAGTTAAGAATTACCCTACTTAATTATCGTTACTCATATGATAAGCTGAGATAAAAAATAAATTGATATATTTGATTTGATTAGTTGTTGTGTTGATTTTATAGATGTTCTGTTCTATAGAATTCATTTATTATTTATAGAATTTTGTTACAACTTGTTCTTTCAAATCCTTATTTCATTATTGCAATAGTTACAATAATTGAAAAGTCTTTCTAGATCTTTCTCCTAATTAGATTTTTTTTTTTTTAATTACATCTCGTTTCATGACGAATCCTCTTCTATTAACTAAGACTTTGCTTTGTACTCAAACAACTTGACCACATTTCTTTCTTCACTTATAACTCGATAACAATGCTCCAAATATTTTGCTGAACTTTTCATCCACTTCATATTCCTCAAGTGATGCCATCATAAATGATCGTGGAACTTCTTGTTTGATAGACGGTTCTAATTTCAGGATCATCGCAGGATGTGGGCCCCACCATAGTGTGGGAGGTAGATTGCATCTGTTCTTGTACGGACTCTGTTGGGGCCACCGTGATTTAATCATTTTATCCAAGCCGTCCATCTATTTTGCCAGGTCATTTTAAGTCATGATCTTAAACAACTAGGCGGATCCAAGACTTAACTAGACCACACAGATGTTTTGATGGAGCTGATATTTATGTTTTCTATTAAACATCATGGTGGGCCTAGGAAGATTTCAACGGTGGGGCTGATTATCACCAATCCTTCCCGTGGTGTACTCCACTTTAGCCTTGGATTTGCCTCCTTTTTAGGCTCATGCTCTAAACGAAATCTCCAGAATGGATGAAATACGGGCCCCACACCTTCAATAATCGAGTTGGCTTTGCGGTCTCATCATGATTTAATTGTTTTACCCACGCCGTCCAGTTATTTTAGGATATAAGCTTAGAAAATGACGCCGATTCAAAAGCTCAAGTGGACCATACAGTAGGGATTGAACGCCCACCATTATTTTTTTTTTTTTTTTGGGGACCGTGGAAATTTTGATCAAGCTTATATTTGTGTTTTCCCTTCATGTAGGAATAGGCGCCCTTAAGAACAGGTTAGATGGAAAATAAACATCCAGTGGGCACTGGGAAGGTTTCAACGGTAGGTATATTATCCCCACCGTTTCTTTAGTGTGGTCCATTGAGCCTTGGATCTGCCTCGTTTTTTGGGATTATCCTTCAAAAGATAAGTAAAAATGGATGGACGACGTGGATAAAACACATACATCATAGAGGGCCACACAGAGCCCATTGGCAGGACTGAGTCCGTCCCATACGTTATCCGCCTCCAAGAATTATGTCTTATTATAACCCAACTGGCGAGTTATTGGACGCTTGCTAATAGAATAATGGACTGCATTTGTGCCCCTCGAGACATGGGAGGTACTGTGCCTCTCCATATCATTTCTGTACACATGGCATACATTAACTACATCAAGCCCATTCATTTAGTGGGCCAAACGGAGAATATGCAAATAATCTAATGTCGAGAATATTTAGATAATCTCAACCCATTAATCCATTGCACAAAAGAACTGTCACTAGCTCCGCTTCAATGAGTAAAGGTCCATTTGATCGACGGTTAGGATTAGTCCAATTGAAGTAATTTTTCGAGCAATGGCCAACCAACGGCGGATACCACAGGACGCCTAGTTCAGAGTGGCACGCATGTGCGACATACGTGGTACGTAGCCAAGTACAGTAATAATAAGTCCTTTCGCTTTAAACGCCCATATGCAAACAGCTGGTGGGCCCCACCAGCCGTCCTGCAGGTGTATAGTTATGGCAGGAGCAATAGTCCACGTTGCACCGTATGAAAGTGGGCCGCATGTCCTGTAAAAGCCACGTGGCCTACGATTTTGACACTACTGAGAACTGTCTCTTTCTCTACCGAAACAAAGTACCTCTTGGATCCATGAGGAGTACAGTAAATAGTAGTCCGCGGAGTACTGAAACGGCCATCAAAGAGCTCTGTTTTCAATTAAAGAAGCTTCCAATAAAAGAGCCACTTTATTGCTTTATTATTTAATTATTATTTTATAATTTCTTTTTGTTTTGTGGTTTTAATGATGAGGAGTTATTCGATACGCAGGCAGAGTATGAGAACCGTAGGTATGCAATTTGAGGCCGTACACGTGTCACATATATAACTGAATTCAGACAGGACAGATGATGGGCCCACTGTCAGATAGAGCATATAATTTTTTACACTATCTAGTTTTCTGATCTTTCGGACTTCTGTTGCTTGAATCACGACCGTTAATTAGGGATTTCTCATTTCCACCGTCCAGTGGATGTCGTCCAACTTTAAACTTGTGATCGTACGGTCTGTGTAAGTTTTCGCTTGTGAACCAACAATCTGTAGTGGGCCCCACTATCCAGAACGTTTGGCTTGATGTACCTGTACGACACGTGTACAATTTCAGTACAGGCATGTGGATCATCAGACTTCTACCAAACCCTTCTTTGAGTGACGCGGTCGCCATCCGACCCTGTACGCCTGACCACGTGGGACCCACATCGTGACGTCACGTGCGGAGCCGAGTGTTAGGGGTGGGCCCCACATCCCCTCTCTATCTAATTCTTATCGTTTTGTGGGGTGGATGTTAGGGCATATAATACATAAAATGACACATGCATCTGCCGTTGATCACACTCCATGGGCAGTACAACTACTGCAAGCCTTCCAAAAATAATAATAATCCCAAGATTAGTATTTTTATGATCTGATGATATATAATAATTCCAGCGTGACCAAACACTACCACCCCTTTTGACTAATGATGTATTTTATTCCATTGGTGGGCCCCACCATATGTACGGTTGATGAGTGATTTAAGACACCAAGCATCCACATGCGATGCACACATCTAACCTACACGCGGCATACGTGGAGATCAATCCAAATAGTTCAAATGGTGGGGCCCACTTAACATGGAAAGTTTATATTCCGTCCATCAAATGAAATTATTAGAACGAAGACTATTCAAGGGTCCAGATTCGACAGATGAGTGTTCATTTGTGAAGGGTAAGGTCAAAACTGGGGAGGCCATGGTTGTGATCTGGACCGTTGATAATGAAGCGTGTGCATATGTATATAGATTCCCACATTCATGGGGAGCCTATGGTTGAGATCGGGACCGTTGATAATGCCGATTCACATGGATGGCCCATCACCGAAATATCACATACTCTCTCAGCCCTTCAATCGACGGCCCAAAAATAGACAAAGAAACAAGAATACAATAGCCGGTCACATTCAACCAAAAATAGCCAAAGATATAAGATTCTATGGCTGCAACGGTCCAATCTAAGTGATTTTTAGTGCATGGGGACCCACTTTGTATACAAAATAAAAAAAAAGTACATATCCTTAGGTGGACCATTGTATAATAAATACTATAATAGACACCCCTTGACTAATATTTTCATAAGGAAATGAATTGAAAAATGGAATAGCATCTGATAGGATCAAGCACTTTGTTTATTAAATATAGGATTATTGGGGAAATGCCATTTAAAAAACCCTAGATTGCACATGAAATAATGGTACACCCCCATTTAAAAAACACCCAAGACTAGTTTTTTCAACTCCAATTTTAGAGGCCATGATATTTTGGGTCATGGTCAGATAAACCTTAGTTAGATCTAAGAATTAAAAATAAATATAAATAAATAAATAAATTGTAAGTTCATGGGCTTGATCTACGGATGTTGGTGGTGCACGTTTTCACGTTTCGGCCACGTTGTAATCCCAGGAGATTGCTCCGGGCAGTGTGCGAAGACGTAGAATATTGGAATGAACGGTTTGGATTAATGGGATAGTGGCTATTTTTAAGTGGGGTTAGTGAGATTTGGTAGTAGGTTGAAATAGAATAAAAGACATTCTCCATTTGGTTGGGCTGGCATTGCATGGGTTAGCCATGGGCTCGAATCATCTTCTCATGGGTTAGCCTTTTTTTAAGTTGCTTCGCAGTGGCTAATCTAACCAACTTCTCACACAGCTAGGAGCCGTACATATCCACATGCAATGCATGTGAACGATCTGAGCTTTCCATCAGGTGGGATACATTGTCTAGATCCTTCGGCATAAAAATCAGGCCATTTCATGTCTCATGTGGGTTATACGTATCAAACTAAATGAATGGCTATAAAAACATTTAAATGCCAATTTACTTCACCGTGGCCCACATGACAAATGAAATTGTATTTTTTTTTCAGCAGAATATCTAAGCATGGTTTCTAACCTTATAGAAAGTTCGGATTTCACACGTGTTTTATATTTGCACGTGTGGCTGCGCCTGGTAACTAAAATATGAGAGATAGAGAGATCTGGTCTATTCATCCTGTGGGGACTACAAAAAAATGCCCTGGCACAAAAATCAAGCCGGCCCACTTATCAGGTTGGCGGCATACGTACCCAAAAGATACGGGCATCTAGAAGAAAATGACATCGTCTAAAGGGACCATCCAAAAAATCTTCACCATGGGCCCCACCTGATGAACGGTCCGGATCTCGCACCCATATGCCAGGTTGGCACATATCCTGCGAATCACATTTTCAATCTTCTATCGCTTATGATCTCTTTAGAAAAACAAAAATAAAAATAAAAATACAAAAATACAAAAATAAAATAAATAATAAAATAGGACGTGATCTCAACCGTTGGATGCGTTATTAGCCGTTGTTGATGGGGCATATTCCGTTCAAACTGTTATTAAGAGTAGGAGAGTAGGTGTGGTCACATGCAGACAGGAATGATTTGTCTACAATATCTAATTTAAGAAGACTCCAAGGGATTGAAAATGAGACATTTCCTTCCAATACGGTGGTTGGGATGTACCGTCCAGTAGTGGGCCACATGCCTTGAAGTAATAACTGTTATAATCCCTAACAACCATAATCATTAATACACATATATTTATAAGATAAATGTTCACGTCGACTTTGATACACTATCCTTTCTCTCTGTCCAACTTGTCACTCGTGTAGAACATCCAAGCCGTGCAAAAGGTGGGTCGTACCGTAGAGATCAACATGTGTAAAAATGAGGACCGTCCGTTCATCTGGGAGAACGCACCGTAGGAAGCAATGAGGAGCTGACGGTATGATTTAATCTGCGTGTGTGGCCCATATAATGAGTTTATTGGTTCGAATTCTACTCCGGATGATATTTATGGTGGGATCCACCTTTTTCACGGATGCGATTTTTTAACAAGTGATGAATTGGCAGGAAGAGAGGTGTTGTATGTGAAGATTTCTTTACTGATATATAAAGAAAGAAGTTTGCTAAGCCCACGCTGGCCATCCGTATGCAAGCACACTCGTGTGGTAGATCTGAGCCTTCCATCGAGTGGGTCACACTTTTCAGATTTCCTG
The DNA here is from genome assembly GCF_029962835.1 of Magnolia sinica. Classification (NCBI taxonomy): domain Eukaryota; kingdom Viridiplantae; phylum Streptophyta; class Magnoliopsida; order Magnoliales; family Magnoliaceae; genus Magnolia; species Magnolia sinica. Next base: position 65,486,726 of record NC_080588.1, read on the forward strand.
GCTTAAAAATCAGGCTGTTTTACTCAGAGGGGGTGCAATGTCCAGAACGCTAAAAAGGGAAAGTTTTGGCTGTCCATTTATTTTTTGTACATTACCTAACTGTGACGTGACCTGATTTTATTTTTAAGTAGGCGGATTCAGTGGATCCAGGGAACCACTATCCGTGATTGTGGGGGCCCATCTTGATCAATGTGTCTTATATCCACTCCGTCCATTCGTCAGGCAAGCTCATTTTACGGTATGATCCCAAAAATTAAGGAGATTTGGACCACACCACGAGAAAGAGTAGTGAGTGAACGCCTACTATTAAAAACTTCCTAAAGCCACCCATAATGTTTATTTTCCATACAACACCCCATAATGTTTATTCACCATCAAAAACACAATTATCAGCTTGATCCAAAACTTTTGTGGCCCAAGAGGTTTTTAATGGTGGGCGTTCACTCACCACTCTTTCTTGTGGTGTGGTCCACCTGATATTTGGATATGCTTCATTTTTGGATTGATGCCCTAAAATAAGCTGGTAAAATGGATGGACGGCGTGGATATAAAATATATTCATCACCATGGACCCCACAATCATGGATCCACCGAGATGGATAGTTCCTAGGATCCACCCATTCCAGGTTCGATATTAAGCCAGCAAACGCAAGAGCATTTCCATCATGATGAAAGGATAGGATCTCGCACAGGCATTCCATATTGGCACGTGTGCTTGCGCATGGATGGGGAGCCGCGGCGCAGATGCGCAGGCCCAAAACACAGGCCAGCCCACTCACCGTGTGGGACGCGGATTTCCTGCCAAAGCCTTTCGGAGGAAGTTCCTGCGCAAGGATGCTAGGTAGGGCCCACTGCCATGGTTATGGGAAATCTACTCCGTTCATCCGTTTGGAGAGATCATTTTAGGAAAATATACCAAAAATGAGGTGGATCCAAAACTCAAGTGGTCCACACGAGAGGAAAAATTGGTGAAATAAATACTTACCGTTGAAACCTTCCTGCGCTCCACCTTGATGTTTATATGCCATCCAAACCATTTACAAGGTCATTACCACTAGGATGAAGTGAAAATAATAATAATAATAATAAAATTAGCCTAAAACAAAGCTTTTATGGCCAGAAGAATGTTTCAACGGTTCTCACTGAATCCCCACTCTTTCCTCTCGTGTGGCCTACTTGAGTTTTAGATACAACTATTTTTTAATCTAATTTTGTAAAATGAGCTCGCAAAACGGATCAACGGAATAGATTTCTCACTAACATGGCGGTGGGAGCCACCCAGCATCCTTGCACGTGTGGACGGCACGTGTACAAACAATAGACAGTTAAAATGGTGGGCCTCATCCCCCATAAGACTTCCATATTTGGCTTGGTGTTCATACTATCATCACTATATATACGACGGCTGAGATTTTAATATGAGATGGTGACCATAGGCCAGATGAGGGGCCACAGTCCACATATAGATGTTTGACATGAGCATTGATGGTGGGCCAAGGCAAGTTGGTGGATTAAGACGACTGAAAAACGAAGTGACAATGAGTAGAAGTAGGGCTACTTTGAAGACTGTTGGATTGAAGGAGCCTCAATGACAAGTAGCTAAACTTGAAAAGAAGATAGAGATCTCATCCATTGATGAGATTTAATTAAGATGACAAAACCTTGAAAATGAAAGGTCAGTGTAAGAGAATTGATAGATTGGCGGGCATGTGAGTATTGTTTTTTTTTTTCAAGGGCATAATAATACATTGGACGGTTATATAAAACAAGCCGTCTAAAATAGCTTTTTTCCTTAAGATGCAATGTTTGAAAATCCTTTCATGTCATCATTAAGATTTTAGGACCAATAAATCAATAACAAAAAATGTAAGAATGCCTTGGTGTGATTTTAACCGTAGCAAATCAAACACGGGAATTGACGGTCAAATATAAATATTAATATAGACAAGTAAAATAATTTATAATCATTGTGTATTTCTTTTATATTAATGTTGTAATTGATAAAACAAGCATGTAGTAAATAATGCTCCGTCCGGGGCATTTAAGGTTATAGGCAAAGTCAATACTTTAAATAGATGTCCCTACCATTTCAAAATCTGATTATGAAACAATCCTAAACCATTATGCTTAGGGGTGGGAATGGGGGAATAAGTCAATGCTTTAAATAGGCATGGCCCACTAATGCTTAGGAGTAACCTTATAAGCCAAGGCCTGTGTTGGAGTCTGTGCCATAATTCACTAGCCATATGGATATAATTGGGTAGATCTCATTCGTTGATTATAGTGACCATGAGTATTAAATTGGATATACGACGTCTTAGATAGATTTGGTGTTATTCTCATCTTATGATCATTTACTTTGTTGAAAAGTGATTACTCTAGTAGTCATTATGAACTTGAGATTTAACACGACGATCATTAACTTAGGAGAATCATGGTTAATGGATCTCAGTATCATGTTAAACCATGATTATTACAGGTGCGTGGGACACACCTGTCGACATCAATTCATGATATGTATGGTTATCTTATGTGAAAGTATTGGCTTGGATTAGGATCGGCAGTCTCCACCAATGGAAGCATACTTTGTATCGGTTTATGCCTTAACCTTACCCTGCATAAGGAAGTCATTTATATGAGTCAACCTAAAGGATTCTAGGAGCTTGGTAAGAAAGGTCATGTGTGCAAGCTAAAGAATTCTTTGTATGGGTTTAAGAAGTCTCCAGGGTAGTGGTACAAGCGATTCGATTCCTATAGGATGGATATTGTGTATAACAGGTGTGAGTACAATTGCTGCATTTAATACATGATACTTGAGGCTATGTCCTATGTTTTACTAATGTTTTTATGTACATGATATGCTGATTGCTGTAAGGGATAAGAATGAAATATTCTTACTTAAGTCTCTGTTAAGCAAAGAATTTGACATAAAGGATCTATGCGCTGCAAAGAAGATAATAGACATTGAGATAAACAGAGACAGAAAGTCTAAAAAGTTGTGGCTTTCTCCAAAGGAATATATGCAGAAGGTGCTAAAGAGGTTCCACATGGAAGGTTTTAAGCCTATTAGCACACCTCCGGGAAGTCATTGGTGGCATAAGCATACCCATTTACAGTCCATGAGCTACGACCCTAAATCCATGTACAGTCTTTGCCCAAATCATGCTTGGGCTAGGCCAACCCTTGCCATCAAAATACAAAGCCCACTGATGCTATGGGAGTGTTTAGTTATACTAAATATCATGAAATCTCATTATGTTTTGCATCAAAGTAGACTGATTAATTATAAATTTTCATGATATTTGATGCAACCAAACACATCATAAATTTCATCATTTGTCTTACTACCATGAAATCGGTAGACCCTGTTGTTAACACTCTCATTATAGCACATATCGTCATGGCGGACAGTTGAGAATGACATCACACACTTTTTTATCTTGCAATCTCCCCAATGCAAGCTCAGCTACTGTCGAAGCCATCTCCTGAGGCCCCTTACCATCTCCGACACACTTGACAATGGCCTTAGCCATCTTATGACAATATAATGATGTCTTTGCCTTGACAAAAACCTCAAATACTTGATCTGAATAGAAGATTGATCCGAAATTCTACAGATGATTGTTGATCCAATAGGCCATTGCATAAATGTAGCATAGGCACAATGTTCGAAGTATTTGTAAGTTTTGTTAGTTGGAGATGTTGGGGACAAAACATACAAGTCCGCAGACTCAGACTAAATGCCTCGGGCCACCAAAGGATGTGTCAAATCCGAGGAGTTATTCGCTAGACCGAGGCAAAGGTTGAGTCGGCCCCGACGGGTCGGCAGGGTCGTCAGTGTCTCGGGCATGCTTCGGGCGGACCTCTTTATCGGATCGACCGTCACAAGATGAAGCCGCACTCCGGATGTCTTGGGATAAGATTCCCGATCCCGAAGCTCACGGGATCGGATGAAGGCATGAGACGGACACGATCCTGTTTCCGTGATCCCAGGAGAAGATTCCGTGATCCCAGGAGAAGATCTCGCGCACAATACCAGGAAGAGAATCCTCGTACGATTAAACGCAGCTATAAAAGAAGGGGGGGCCCTCACCTTGAGAGGTACGAAAAACAAATTCCTCCAAAAGACTTTTCAATACTTTAAGACCCCGAGTCCAGGCCTGACTTTGGCATCGGAGGGTCCCCTGCGCTAGCCAGGGTCTCCTTTGTCCTTTTTCTGTGCAGGCATACAAGGGTCCAGGAGGACGAACTAGATAATTGCATCAACAGTTTGGCGCCGTCTGTGGGAACGTGCAAAAAGCCATCCCGTACCTCTATATTGAGTCCAATGGTGATGACTAGAAGGACGGTCCCAGAAGAAGATTTGAATGAGAACGCGATTACAGGGCCACCCGGTCCAATCGCCGTTCCCCCAGCCCAGAACGCACCTAACAACCGCCGACGAGGGGCGACCGGAACAAGCAACAATCAGCGGGGTCGCGACGATGGGCGGTTGGACAAGGAGGTTCAAGAAATCCGTTCTGATATGAATACGATGAAACAGATGCTGGAACGAATGTATCAGCAGCAAATGCAGCCACTCCCGCATCCTCAAGGGGAGACGGCGCGCGTACCGACGGCGGCGGTTGATCCTCAACCTTCTGCGCCGCAGTCTTTCCGGCCGAGCCAACCCCAAGGCGGGTCAGAACCATCTCCAGCACAGTCAGCCATCGCCTCCCTCCCCCCGACTGATCTTCGGCACGAAATAGAACGAAGAAGGCGCAATCGCCCTTCCATGGAAGGCACGGCAGAAAGCAGCGAACCTTGGAAAGCCGACATTCAAAATTTCAAAAAAGAAGTGCGGGAAGAGATGGCAAAAGAGATGGCAGACATAAAGCACGGCCGGAATGTATATTCAACCGGGTCCGAAGCGAAAGCGTCCCCCTTTGTGGACTCGGTAATGAAAGCCCGATTGCCCGAGAGGTTTCGATTACCTCAAATCACTCCTTTCACCGGCAAGACTGACCCGACCGAGCATATTGAGTGCTTCAGAACCTATATGGAACTCCATGGTGCCTCGGATGCAGTAATGTGTCGGGCCTTTTCTCTTACATTGACTGATGTAGCTCGACTGTGGTTCAAACAGCTGAAACCAAAATCCATCAGTTCATTCGTTGAGCTAAGCAACGCCTTCCTCACCAACTTCATCGGCGGAAAGAAAAAATTAAAGCCCCCTGCACATCTGAATAATCTAGTTCAGAAGCAGGGAGAGCTATTGAAAGATTACATCAAGCGTTTTAATTTCGAATCCCTTCAAGTTCGGAAACATTCGGAAGAAACGGCCCTCAATGCACTCATGCAAGGAGTTAGGGATAAGCCATTCCTGGCATCTCTAGACAAAACTCCGCCCGATACTCGCAGAATTTATGGCACGGTCCGATAAATATGCCAATGCCGAGGAAGCGCGAATCTGCGTGAAACCAAAACCTCGGCCAAAGAGTCGGCAAAAGAAGCCGACTCGGCCGGGAAGGAAACGCAAAGAGGATCAAGCACGTGACGAGCGAAGGTCCGGAAAACGGCCGGATCGAAAATTTTCCACATATACTCCCTGAATAAGACTCGGGAAGAGGTGCGATGGAAATAAAAACGAAGGTGTCCAGACCAAGTAAGCTCAGGAGTAATCCTAATCGGCGGGATAAGGATAAGTACTGGTCATTATCATCGCGATCACGGCATAACACAAGTGATTGCCGTCACTTAAAAGAAGAGATCGAAAGACTCATAAAAGACGGCCGACTCAGAGAACATATGGTCAAAGCTGGGGCAGCTGAGGCGCGCCCGACCGAGAGTCAACCTATGGAAGAAATCCGGACGATTATCGGCGGTCCACAATGTGGGGGCGACTCAAACAACGCGCGAAGGAATCACGCACGAAAACTTAGTCAGCCTCAGTCCGAGCTCATGATTATAGATCGGCCATCAAAGGAGAAGAAAAGAGAAAGATATTGCATCTCGTTCACAGAAGAAGATGCCCGAGGCATCTATCACCCCCACGATGACGCATTGATTGTCACCCTGACTATCGCTAACCGAAAGGTGTTTCGTATACTAGTCGATACGGGGTCATCTGCAGACGTGTTATTTACCCAGGGCGTTCGACAAAATGGGGATCGAACGATCCACACTGCGCCCAGTTCGGACCCCGTTGATCGGTTTTTCCGGAGGACAGGTGCTGCCTGAAGGAACTGTCTCATTACCACTCACTGCTGGCAATGCTCCACATCAGACGACGATGATGATTGACTTCCTGGTCGTCGATCAACCCTCGGTATACAATGCGATACTCGGCCGACCTTCATTGAGTCTCCTCCAGGCGGTGGTATCCACATACCATCTTACAATGAAATTCCCGACCGAGTCAGGGGTCGGAATCGTTAAAGGAGACCAGCAAGACGCGAGGCGATGTTACATGATAGCTGTAAAAGGAGCCGCCGACAAGAATCCGACCAACATATTAACAATCGAATCGTTGGACCCTCGGGGCGAGAATTATGAACGAGGACAGCCGGTCGAAGATCTTGTCTCAATCGCCTTAGTCGAAACAGATGGATCCAAGACAGTGCGAATTGGCTCATCTCTGCAGTCCCCTTTGAGAGAAAAGCTGATCGCCCTGCTCCGAAAGTACGCCGACGTATTCGCTTGGAATCATGAAGATATGCAAGGGATCGACCCCTCCGTGGTGACTCACCGACTTAACGTCGATCCGTCATATCGACCGATCCGACAGAAGCGACGACCGCTCGGCCCCGAACGATACGCCATCATTGAAAGAAGTCAACAAACTACTACAGGCTAATTTCATAGAAGAAATACACTATCCCGAGTGGGTCGCGAATGTCGTGCTTGTGAAGAAGTCCAACGGGAAATGGCGAGTCTGTATTGATTATACCGACTTGAATAAAGCCTGCCCCAAAAGCTTTCCGCTTCCGAGGATAGACCAGCTAGTAGATAGTACAGCTGGACATGAGCTCCTTAGCTTCATGGATGCTTATTCGGGATATAATCAAATTGTAATGCATCAAACAGATAAATCAAAAACTACCTTTGTCACCGACAAAGGCCTTTATTGTTACCGAGTGATGCCATTTGGTCTGAAGAATGCCGGTGCAACTTATCAAAGGTTAGTTAACAAAATCTTTGCTCGACTTATAGGCCGAACCATGGAGGTATACATCGACGACATGCTTGTCAAGAGCATACAAGCGGCGGATCATGTGAATGATTTGGAAGAAATGTTTCTAATCCTACGGAAGTTCCGGATGAAGCTGAATCCAAGTAAATGTGCTTTTGGAGTAGGCTCCGGAAAATTCCTCGGTTTCTTAGTCAGTCAGCGAGGAATAGAGGCAAACCCTGAGAAGATAAAGGCTCTGATTGATATGGAATCCCCAAAACCATTAAGGACGTCCAAAGATTGACCGGACGAGTCGCAGCACTTAATCGATTCCTGTCCAGAGCTACGGATAAATGTCTCCCTTTCTTCAAACAATTGAAAGGGAGACAAGCGATGGGTTGGACGGAAGAGTGTGAAGCAGCATTCCAGCAATTAAAATCATATCTCGGTTCTGCACCTCTCTTATCAAAACCCGAACCAGGGGAGTCGTTGCTCCTCTACCTAGCCGTGTCCGAGGCAGCTGTTAGCTCGGCTTTGATACGAGAATCTGAAGGAAAGCAACTGCCGGTTTACTATGTCAGCAAAGCATTACTGCCGGCAGAAACAAGATACCCAAGCTTGGAGAAAGTTGCCTTGGCTTTAATAACTTCATCTCGGCGGCTTAGGCCGTATTTCCATGCCCACACCATCATTGTAATGACCGACCTTCCGCTTCGCCAGGTACCGCAAAAACCAGAAGCTTCCGGCCGACTCACCAAATGGGCTATCGAGCTGAGTGAGTTTGATATTCAATACCGACCAAAGGCAGCAATCAAAGGGCAAGCCGTAGCTGATTTTATCGCCGAAGGAACACCTTCAACCGAACTCTCAGTGAACGATACGCCGGAGGTCGATGCAGTGCCCACCTCGACCGCTTCCCCTTGCCCTATTCCATGGAATCTGTATGTCGACGGTTCTTCCAACTCGAAGGCCAGTGGGGCTGGGGTAGTGCTGGAAACCCCCGATCACACCTATATACAGTATGCCTTACGACTTGGATTTCAAGCGTCGAACAATACGGCGGAATATGAAGCGTTGCTACTCGGCCTCCGACTCGCCGCTAGCATGGAGGTCACGCACCTAAGCGTTTGCGACTCTCGGTTGGTTGTTAATCAAGTTACAGGTGTATACCAGACACGGAAAAACCGCTAAGGGCTTACATGGAGAAAGCGAAAGAACTTATCAACGAATTTCTCTGTCGTGTAACTCGGATACCTCGTACGGAAAACAGCAAAGCCGATTTGCTAGCAAAGCTCGCCTCGGCCGAAGAAGACGATATACCCAGGTCCGTCCCTGTCGAATACGTCGATAAACCAAGTATAGACGAGCCAATTAGCGAGGCCGTCAATACAATCGACTCGGAACCATCCTGGATTGATCCAATCCGCCAATTCCTTGACGAAGGAAAGCTGCCAGAGGATCGCACCGAGGCCCGACGAATTAGGATCCGAGCTTCCCGTTACACCATACTCAATGGGACCCTTTATAAGAAAGGATACTACGCCCCGTTGCTGCGGTGCCTCAAACCCAGCGAGACAAACTATGTGTTATGGGAAATTCATGAAGGAATCTGCGGAAACCACTCTGGAGGGCGATCCCTCGCCTACAAGGTCTTACGACAGGGATACTACTGGCCCACTATCCAACACGACGCTCGTGAGCTCGTTCAAAAATGCGACAGATGCCAACGGTTTGCGGCAATTCCGAGGCGAGCACCCGAGGCACTGACGCCGATGACTGGTCCCTGGCCTTTCGCACAATGGGGCATCGACCTCATAGGACCGCTCCCTATGGGAAAAGGCAGACCAAGTTTGCTGTGGTAGCAGTGGACTATTTTACGAAGTGGGCCGAGGCAGAACCATTAGCCAAAATAACCGAGCAGAAGATCACCGAGTTTGTATGGAAAAACATTATCTGCCGATTCGGAGTACCCCGTACCATTGTCACAGACAATGGAAGGCAATTTGATAATAGGAGCTTTCGTGAGATGTGCAAGAACCTCGGGATCAGGAATATTTATTCATCACCGCATCACCCTCAAACCAACGGACAAGTCGAGGCAGTTAACAAGATTATCAAGCAACATCTTCGGACCAAGCTTGGCCGAGCCAAAGGAGCATGGGCCGAAGAGCTCCCGAAAATTCTTTGGGCTTACCGAACTACAACCCGAACGGCCACAGGAGAAACTCCGTTTTCACTCGCTTACGGCTCGGAAGCAGTCACTCCCGTCGAAATCGGATTACCTTCGGCTCGAATCACCTTATTCAATGCAAAAGAGAATGAAGAACTCCTTGCACTCGGACTCGACCTTCTGGACGAACAAAGGGAAAGGGCGAGGCTGCGCACGGAGGCTCGACAACGACAAGTGACTCGGTTCTACAATACCCGAGTTAAGATTAGAAGATTCCGAAGGGGAGATATGGTTCTTCGGAAAGTGTTTTCCAACACTAAGGAGTTTGGGTCGGGTACACTGGGACCCAATTGGGAAGGACCCTATATCGTCTCGGGCACCATTAGACCAGGAACATATCGGCTGGAAGATTTAAACGGACAGTCATTGCCTCATCCATGGAACGCTGAACACCTCAAGGTCTACTATCCTTAGCTTGCTATTTGATGTTTAAAGACCCTGAGGAAGAGTAAAGCCGAGTCAAATGAATAAAGACATGCTTTTCATTCGTCCGAATATGTGTAAGTACAAAAGCAACCGAATACATCGGAGCGAAAGAAATATATACATATAAAAAAAAAAAACCAAAGTCTTCATGCGTCGGCCCCGTCCCCGGCAGTTGTGTCTTCAGCGGCGGCGTCCGGATTCTCGGACTCTGAGGCTGCCCCGCCTTCGATTTCTGAAAGGTCAAGGTCAGGAAAAGACTTCTTTATATCCTTGACGCATTCCAGATATCCGCTTGAACAGGCGATCCCTCTCGTCCTCAAACTCGGCCGACTCAAGGAATGCTTGGACGGCCTGGTCCCTAGCCGTCTCGGCCTCCCGAGTCTTCTCCTCGGCCTGCTGAATGCGCTCCGCCGCCTCAAGCTTAGCCCGAGCTAAGTCATCCGCGCACGAAGCATGGACTGCCAGAACTCGCTGATTCTCCTCTTCGGCTTTGGAGAGTCGAACCAGTGCCTGAGCGACCTCTGCCTTCGCTTCGTCCAGGGCCCTTCTGGAAGAAGCCGCCTCTGCCCTCGCGTCTTCGGCAGCTTTCCGAGCAAGAGACGCCTCGCCTGTCAGGACGCCGACCCGGATCTCGGCCTCAGACAGAAGAGCCTGCAGCCGATGAGTTGAGGATAGCTCCTTGCTAGCCTTGATTAAGCAAGGAGCGAGTTCAAAAAGCATCCGGGCAGCGTGGCTGACGGTCTGCGATGACGGGGCGTTGTAGAGTTTCACGAACTCTCTTTCACACCCATGGGCCAGGGCCCAAGGAACCATCCCCGACACCACTTGTTGCAGGATTGACGGCCCCTCCTGGTTCGTCTCTTCCTCCCCCCTTGAGGTCGTGGCCCCGGTCTCTTCTTCCCGACTCGGCACCGTCGTCTCAACGCGTGCCGCCTGAGGATCCGAAGCAGCAATCGCCGTCTCTTCCGCCCTTTCGTCCGGGTCGGGAATCACGACGACCGGAGGGGCAGAAGAGCTCGCTGGCTCTTTCTCCTTCCGCGGCACCCTTTGCCTCTTCGGTGGCCGAGGCTCTGAAAGAGTCTCTGACCGCGGAGGAGCCTTCAACTTCGTGACTGGTCTAAGGGCAGGACGAGCTCCAGTCATCTCCGGTTCGGGGACAATCCTTAGGTTGGGACGAGCTTCGGGCAGATCTGCAAAAACAAAAAAAAGGGAGGGGGAGAGTAAGGCGAAGTAAGTCGGTGGAAATTTGGAAAATTCAGAAGATTCGTTCTTAATTACCTGTAACTTCCGAGTCCAGACCTGCAAGGTGAAGGCGCTCCGGCTGTAGAAGCACCTTCCAAGACCTGTCCCTCGGATCCAACGACTTCAACTCTTTGATCCGAGCCGAGGCAGTGTTGCCGAGCTTCGGCTTCTTCTTCGGAATATCTGCCAAACATAAGTTCGTCAGCTTAAAAAAAAAACAAAACGGAAACAGGGCGAGGGAGAGAAGACCCAAGTCACCTGCTCTCTGAAATGTCCGAGGGACACGAGCCTCGCAAGACCCGGACTCGTCCGTCTCCCATCGACCACATGCCCAGAACCAACGCTCTTTCCAATGTTTGTTGGAAGTGGGAGGGTCGGTTATCAGGGAACCGCCTCCGCCTCGCCAAGCAGCGAAGACGTAGAAGCCGGGGTAGTTCGGATTTACCCGCACCTGATACAGGTGGAGAAATTCGTCGACTGTAAGTGGTGGCTGTTCCATCTCAGCCCACAACACCGCACATCCGAGTAAGTTCCTCCACCCATTCGGGACTATCTGCCCCGGGGCAATCTGTATGCGAGATAAAACTCCCCGGACGATGGTCTGAAGGGGCAGACGCAAGCCGCACTGCATCGATACTTGGTAAATTGCGACTGCCCCAGCAGGAGGGTGATCTGGCAGGTCATTCGGGCGAGGAAGATATGTGATGACCGACTCGGGGATATGATACCCGACTCGGATTCTGTCCAAGTCCGCCTCAGTCAAGACTGAAGGAACCGGACCGCTTAAATCTTCCCCCGATTCTTCCCCTTCAGACTCGGCCTGCGCCGATTCATCAGCAGGAACTGGGTCAGGGGTTCCTCCGGCGATTAAAATTTCATCTTCTTCCTCTTCATCTTCCTCCATGTCCCTTGGTAAGTTGGGTCTCCCCGGGCGGGTTAATAAGGATGACCCGCCACGGGAAGGAACGACGGAAGCAGGGCGCTCCGCCTGATCGTCGGTGACTCTCTCAGGCATACAAGCAGCGTTGGCATCCACTGCTATCTCCGTTAGTAAAGAGGGCGATTCCGCAACGTTCCAAAAACGTTGCGCTTCGCCTTCGTCTCCGGAAACTCCCACCTGGGGGCTTTGAGAACTCCTATCCGCCATTATTATTATGTAATAAAGAGGAAGGAGAAACTCACAGGAGAGAAAGGAACAATGGCGGAAAGAAGCGCCGACGATAAAGAGAGAAGAAAGGAAGGAGATGAAAGGCTACGCAAATCCCAGAGAAAACGCAGGGCGAGAATGGCAAGAGCAGTAAAAGTTCGAAGTGCGGGACCCCTGACGTTTTATAAGGTCGCCCTACGGCGGAGACATTAATGGGGAAATGATTCGACGCCTGCATCGATTCCCCCACTCGACACGTGGAGCACGCCGACTAGCAACAATAATAGCTTTACTACGTGTCCAATCCTCATTGGCGGGACCTGCGATTGGATGGCTGACGGCGCATACAATGTCAGAAGCTAAACCGTCCCCATCAAAGGTCTCAATGAATGCGCTTAATGACTACTTCTCGTCCCGGACTAAGTTATGAACCGACTCAGCACTCGCTACTCCTCAGTGTCATATGGAAAATTCACTTAAATTTTAGGGGGCTCTTGTTGGGGACAAAACATACAAGTCCGCAGACTCGGACTAAATGCCTCGGGCCACCAAAGGATGTGTCAAATCCGAGGAGTTATTCGCTAGACCGAGGCAAAGGTTGAGTCGGCCCCGACGGGTCGGCAGGGTCGTCAGTGTCTCGGGCATGCTTCGGGCGGACCTCTTTATCGGATCGACCGTCACAAGATGAAGCCGCACTCCGGATGTCTTGGGATAAGATTCCCGATCCCGAAGCTCACGGGATCGGATGAAGGCATGAGACGGACACGATCCTGTTTCCGTGATCCCAGGAGAAGATTCCGTGATCCCAGGAGAAGATCTCGCGCACAATACCAGGAAGAGAATCCTCGTAGGATTAAATGCCCCAGCAGCTATAAAAGAAGGGGGGGCCCTCACCTTGAGAGGTACGAAAAACAAATTCCTCCAAAAGACTTTTCAATACTTTAAGACCCCGAGTCCAGGCCTGACTTTGGCATCGGAGGGTCCCCTGCGCTAGCCAGGGTCTCCTTTGTCCTTTTTCTGTGCAGGCATACAAGGGTCCAGGAGGACGAACCAGATAATTACATCAACAGGAGATATACAAAAAATATTGATAGCACTGATAATATCATTAATAACTGGAAATGCGGGGAGGCACTGGGAAAATGATAGAATTTTTCATTGAAATTAAGGAGATGCTAAAATGCATATATTTTCATATTTAGGAATAAAAAAATATAAAAAGAATGCATAGAGAATAAATTTTCATTTAATAGGGGACTAAAAGTATGTGCTATCATAAGAAATTAGTTCAATCATACCATCTATTTCGTTTATTTATCAAACTATTTAAACATCCATCTATATTTCAAAATACTGACAACATAATATTTCACCAAGAAATAATCGACAATCGGAAAGAAAACGAAAGATTATAGTCTCAATATTGTCCATGTAGCAATAAAAATAATTACGCAAAATTATTATCAACAAATCAAACACTTCATACAACCATGAGCTCATAAAAATAATTTAAAATGAAAACTCTTTTTAAAAAATGGATTTTAAGTGATATCGATATATTGACAATATTATTGAAATGTTGATAATACACCGATGATACGAATGAACTTGAAATTTACGCAATTGAAAATATCAACGATATTAATACATTGGTAATACAAACACCACTTGGAATTTATATAGTAAAAAATATTGGCGATATCAATACATTGGCGATACTTAGTACATTGGCGATACTTAGTGATACATTATTGATACTTTGAATTTATGATCCTACTAGTATTAGTGGTATCACTGAGCTAGAGATAAAGATAATATCATAGATATTTTGATAATATCAAAGATATTTCGAACAATACATAAGTTATAGCTAATAGTGTTGGAGTCATCGATAACTCTTTTTATTTGATTATTTTGAGTTTTTACTTATTGATGGTTGCTAATTTTTTAGTCAACTTTTGGTTGGTAGCCAATAAATTAAATGGCTACCTGGGGAGCCTTCATGCTAGATAGAAACTGAAGTACCGTGGATATATAATATAGTCCAAGTGCATCGATCACGACTATAGTGGGGTCCACTAGTATGCTCAATTTAAATAGATGTATTACAAAATGGTCCATCACCGTGGTGTCTTACCAAATCAACCATCTTGATCTACATCACAATTGCAATGTGCGCAATTGATATGACTCATGAACACTTTATTGGGAGGACATGGTTATTCTACAATGTTTGTAGAGTAAACTCATTTGATAAAGTGATTTGTGGGGCTACCATGGTATGTCATGTGTCAAATCAGTCTATCATATGAGAACTCACTATTTTTCATTTGAGAGCCCAACAATTTGGCCCATTCATTTTTATTTTTATTATGGGGGGGAGGGGGCGCATACCATGTAAAATCATATGCGTAAAACCTGTACTGTATAATTAAGTGGTTTATTATGAAGTTACACTCAAATTAGGTACTACCCTGCGGACGCGGATTAGGTGGCGTTGCCCACACTAGTCTTAGATGTGGCATGGTGATGTGTTGGGCACCGTGGGGCCGACCATTATATATTTGTTTTATATCCCGACGGTCCATCCATTTTTCCATCTCATCTTAGGGCATGCTCAAATGGTCCACACCATAGGAAGCAGTGAGAATAATGACACCTATTGTTGAAACTTTCCTAGGACCCACTTGTGGACATTATATCTTGGGATATGCGGTCGTGCTCACGCATTTTTCTTTGTTGTTGTATATGAAAGAAGAGTTATATTCTACTGGAGTCACCACTAGCTAATTACTTCGATTTCATAGTCGGCTAAACCCTGTAAAAATATTAGGAAAGATGATCCACAAATTCTCAGTCCTAAGATGACTAATTAATTTACGACTAAAAGATTTTGAGTAAGGGACCACTGTTAAAAAGAGGGAAGGTATTAGACACCCGCTTTATCTGTATAAATTTAAGATCTCTACTTCACAGGATTAAGCACAATATTAAGGATTAACAATTTGTTCTTATGCGCTAATGATGCGCTACATGTGTAATGCTGTGTTAAATGACAAGCCGTAGTTTTGGCTGGATAAATCCGCCTAGATTATCCCCTTGTCAAAGCGATCTACCGATCAACCCAAAGTTCTGATGGGCACAACAAGTAGTAGAGCATACATTTGAATAGATCAGATGCAGAGTGCAATGTATGCAAGGTAATGCTTTAGGAATTGTATGTGATGCTATATGTGTGATGCAGTGTTGAATATACACCCATGATAAGTTATAATTTTGATTGGTTAAATCTGTCTCGATTAACCACTTGTTGAAGCAATCTATCGATCAATCTAAATTTTTAATGTGCAAGATCTGATTATGTCAGCAACCTGCAGAGCATACATTTGAACTGATTGGGTGCACAATGCTATAAATGCAATGTTAAATGGGGGGGGGGGGCTGAGAATGTAGTAGATGTTGCACAATGCTAATATATATTTGAATGAATCCGATTAGGATTATGCGATGGGGTGGACGGGTTTGTCATGAGGATAAACTTGAGTAGCTGGGTTGGTGTTTTGGTGGCTCAAGTAGTTAAGGGTGGGCTTGGCTAGGCTAACATGGGTTGGACTCCTTTCCTTATACTCTTCTTCTCCTTGGTGGATAGATGAAATGAGAGATGGATGGAAAGATGAGAGAGGTTTGGTCGAGATGAGTTGATGTTAGGGGATGGATTGAAATGAGAGAGGAATGGTTTACTTGTAGTATTTTGGGCTGGGTTTTTAGTAATTTTGGAGAAGCTCAGGGGTAGGCAAAGGTTCGATGGCTGAGATTTGAGATTGACACGTGGTGGAATGTGAGTGGTTGGATCAATGACATAGATTGTAATTTAGGAAAGATGAGGAGAACTGTACGGTCTTTTTCCTTTGCCACACGTTTGTGGGTAAATTGGAGTAACCCTGCCTAATGTGCACCCTTTCCTGCCAAAGTAGGAGAGGTGCCACAACATGGAATCCAGCCAAGATTTGCATGGGTGACGTTATTACCCCACCTAACCTCCTTGTAGAATTTGGAAGGTTTCATGTGGTAGGTGGCACATTGAGTGCCCCTCAGAGCATGGTTCAGCTCCAAATTTTGTAGGGGGTGGTCTGAGAGCGTGGTGTGTTACTTTTGGATCACTTGGATTTGCTTTATTGTGGTCCTAAATGTTAATAGACCTAGGTTTGGGCTTCAAACTGAGCCTGATTTTGTGTTGATGAGGTTAACCAAATTGACTAGGTTGACTAGGTTTGCTGGATTTGATTAAGTTAATTGGGTGGATTGGATGGGTTTTAAACATGTGCTCTGATCAACTTGTTGCCCAAGAGTAGGGTGTCTACACCACCATAATGCATATTTGTCATCCAACCTATTGATAAGGTCATACATACCAGGATGAAGGGAAAATACAAATATCAGCTTGATCCAAAACTTGTGTGGCCCAAAAGAAGTTTTTAATGGTGGGAGCTCAATCACCTCGGTTTTGTATGGTGTGCTCCACTTGAGCTTCCAATCTACTTAATTTTTGGGTTCACGCCCTCAAATCAGCTTGGAAAACGGATAGATGGTGTGGATATAAAGCACATACATCATGGCGGCCCCAGATTGCCCACCACACCTCCTAGGTGTGGGCAACACCACTTGATCCACATACCTATTTCTAATTGTGGGGCCCACCTTGATCTATGTGTCCTATATCAACACCGTCCATACATTTTCTCTACATCATTTTAGGGCATGAATAATAATAAAAAAAAGATGAAGCAAATCCAAATCTCAGGTAAACCAGGCTGCAAGAAAAAAGTGGTGATTGAACACCCACCGTTAAAACGTTTTGGCAGCCAAAAAAGTATTTTTGATCAAGCTGATATTTTTGTGGACCCGTTAGTCATCTTTGTGACCTTGTTAATAGGTTGGATGAAAACTAAACATCCTAATAGCCCCTAAAAAGTTTTTAATGGTGAGAATTCAATCTCCATTATTTCCTATGGTGTGGAGATCTTATTCATTTTTGGGATGTTATCTTAAATGGAGGCGTCAAGACCAATGGACGGAATGGATACAATTTATATAAATCACAATTGCCCCACACCGAGGGATTCAAGGATTCATTTGGTGTCCATCCTATCTTGCCTGCATTCATCTTAGGGTAAGCATGACCTGATGAGATTTGATTGGACAACAGGCTATTGTTAAAAATCAGACTACACAAAGCATATCTGAAAGTTGTTTGATTAGGCAAGTAGGTCCACCTTTGACCATACTCCGTAACCTAATTAGGGCTGTCAATGAGCCGATAGTCTTGAAGGGCCTCTGGGCTTGGTCCGTATTGGGCTGGGTTTAGGGTGGTGCATCAGGCCCGATGGTTGTGCTCGTGCTTAAATTAGGAGCCCGATTGCAAATCAGGCTAGACTCGGGCTTAACACCCCAGATCCCACAAACCCAGCCCAGACCCGGTAAATCTTTTCTAAACCTAATTTTCCCCTTTCTTTCATTCTCTCTGTCGGTCTCACACATGAGGAATACCAAAATATCATTTATCCACTGAGCTATTCAGGGCTTGGGCTAGGGCTCAGGCGGACTCGGGTCGAACTTTGCATTAATGTCCTAGGCTGGACTTGGGCTGGACTATTTTAGCCCATCTGTGCCGGGCTGGATTTGGGCTTAGATTCAAAATTGTTGGCCGAGTTTAGACAGAGCTCGGCCTGGCCCCAACCCAGCCCATTAACAGCCCTACACCTAAACAAATCCTTTCCCATTTCCCATGTGCTTATGCAGAGTTCATAAGCAGCACAAGTCTCACTTTTAATAGCAATTTTACATTGTTTCCATCATTTTGGGCCATTAAAGTTTTAGACCATGGCAGATGGCATATGATGTGACCCACCTAATGGATGGCTTCCATTCTACCACGTGTGCCATGTTTACACCTGAGTTAGTGCATAGATATGCTCCCTTGTATAACTCCCCACAATCATTTTGATCCCTTGATCCTTGCCATCCAATCAATGGCTTAGAAAATGGACAGTTTATATTAATTATACTACAGATAACTTGTGGTTGAAATTACTCCACGTGCATTGCACATGCATTTTTTTATTAGTGTCCCAAAAAACAAGAATGTGGCCAACATACTTTTTATCCCTTTCTTTTTTCAGTGGACCCAATTCATCATACGACGGTCTGGGAGATATTGGCCTATCGTAATGTGGGGGCTACCTGACCTCACCTTCATCATAACAACTCTAGCATGGGCTGGACCCAAATTCCCAAATGACCTTTCACTTCTCTCAAAAGCCACTCCAACGGTTCAATTTATCTTGCTTTCCTATTTTGGGATGAGATTGTGTATCCCCTTGTGGATTGAGCTTATTGATCAAGAAATCCTAACCATCCATTTATACCGCTAACAAATGGATGGGTAAACGTAAAATTGTGAGGGGTCCAAAATGTACAGGAAAAATCAGATGGTTATTTTTATGGGAAAATGCAGTCCAACCACTTTCGAAGTCAGCTTGGCACAACCTGTTCCCACGTCACCTCACGAAAGGAAGTTGGCATCCGCTCCCATGGGTACAGTCTTCGGCAGAGCATGATCCCAAGTTTCTGCTCGCTTGCGCCCACCAAGGACTGGATAACTCGGTAAGGCCAAGGGACCATCAAGAACAGATAGACCTGGTGAAGGATCAGTTCCGAACTACAGTTTGGGTTGATTTAGTCCTGATCAGCTTAGCTCGGGTTGTCTTCGGTCGATCGGTAGAGTTCAGCATGGACTATCTCCTATCAATGAAACGGCTTAGATCAGCTCGGCTCAGGATCCCCCTAGTAGCACATGATTCGAAAATAATCGTCAGTGCCCACCTCTTGCGTAACTGTCCTTTGCATAATCCAAGGGTAATTGCCCACATTCATCACTCGCACATGTCCTGCCCAACCGCTAAGATTGTACCTAAATTGATGGACTACCCTGCCCTATAAACTCTATAAATAAGTCTATGCAAATCCCTCACCCTAGACATCCCACACAACTAGACCTAGATTTGTAACCTAATTTTAGCATTGGAGGGTTCCCTATTCTACCCAGGTCTCCTTTGTCTTCCTCCTGTCCAGGTGCTTGGAGGTCGGAGGAGGGTGGTCCAGATTCTTACATCAATAGTTATTATTAATTCTCGGTGTAATTTTTATTTTTAAATCATGCTCCATACACTGTTGGGTCATGTTTTTGGGCGGTCTGGATTGCCTATGTGCATGGTTGGAAAGTCACCACCATTTTTTAAATTGTGCTCAACTACCACAGCAGTCTAGAACTTGACTGAAGTGTCCGTTCGATGATCGACGTGAGCTGCAGTTTGCTCCATTCCGATGGACTGGAAACCTCTACAACCCTTGTTTGATGAGACACGAAAAACAACCTAGTTTGTGGGGCCACCATCTTGTATATGGTGGATCCACTCCATCTATCAGGTTCTGTTCTTAGATGTTAGGCCTTAAGGCCAAAAGGTACCACGATGGTGGCCCCACATACAAATTTACGGCTGGCATCTCATCTCGATTGTTTCATGTGGTGTGGCCCATATGAGTTGTTGATCTTGATGATTTTTCGCCAAAGGACTAACATCTGAGGATAGAACCGGATAGATGGAGTGGATTTACGATATAAAACATGGTGGGCCCCCGAGATTTCGTTATTTTATGCCCACTGCTTGTACCCCAGTTGGACGGTGACGTATGTAAGTTGAGGTCAAATGAACCAGATCGTGGCCCACTAGCAGTCGTCAGATGGATAAGATGGAAAGAACATGAAAAAAGAAAAAGAAGATATATATTAGAAATACTCCGGTGTACTCGAGAGCACTAGAAGTTATAGTGCTTATAGTGCTCACGGTACCATCAGTTCACTTGGACAGTCCAATCTAACGATCTGAACCGTCTATTAAATCCAGAACATATTTCATACACCAATACTGAAAAATTTTCATTGATCGGATCATCCAATCCATCCTTGATTTTTTCATACTTTCTATAGCTATTTCATTTCTAAGCAATTGATCGTATGGTTATGATTGCCTAAAAAACGTGAACCTTTAGAATCATAAGTAGTTAAGACAAGATCTATATATGGATCAGATTGTTGATTCGACCTATGCTTTTTACAAACAATCTTGACTACCCATCTTAAAGGATATTGATCAAACGGTTAATATTCTTCAGATTGATGTGACGTTGCCATAGTAGCCCATGAATTGCGCTTTGGACCTAATGAACGGTCTTGATAATCCATTTGGACTATATAAGTGTCCTAATACAGCTAGGAGTACTATAGCTTGTAGTGCTCTCAGAACACCAAAGCATCTCCATATATGTTATTATAAAAGAAAAAACACCAAACCCACTCATACGTTTGAGCGTCAGCTGGGCCAACCTGTTACCTTATATTCCACTTGGATCGAGTACTTTCTCTGTCTGAGCTCGAACTGAGTACTTTCATTTTCTATTTTATCACATGCATGACATAACATGACAGAATTTAATTGACAGTAGATTACTATCATAAGGTAAGTATTTAACCAAATAACTTTTACACATACTTTATTTGAACTACATTTGTAACAATGGCTTACTACCTAATCAAATATAACCTCATGTGGTTGAGGCAGGTGTCTCATGGGCGTGACCTCACCCATTGCCATGCTTACTACCAATATATATTTATTCACCATTGAAAGAGCACCATATGTGGACCACTAATCATGTGGACAACATATCAAATCTTGCTACATTGCTTGGTGGGCCCAAAGTAAATGTCACAAAGGTATTGGCACATAAAAAGGTCAGACCCAGCTCTGAATAAAAAGCCATTACATACTTGGAAGTAGGCCAAAAGGGGCATTACAAAATTTATGTGGGCCCAGAGATTTTTGAGCCTTTTAGGGTTTTTCTTTTTATGGTTCTCCTTCAAATGGGCTTATATGGGCCGTGCCCATTGTGGGCTAGTCCACTTTGTGCGCGTTTCGACCAAGCCCAAAGGGTTGTGTTCTAGGACCTGGGCTGACATCTTCAATACTATTGGGGCAGAGTTCTTAGATAGTGGGCCAGGCCCATGTGTGTAGTCAATAGGTCCAGTCTCTTGATGGACAAATCTCAGTATGGCCCACTTACATACATTCAGGTAAGAGGATAAGACTAAGTGACCAGGATAAGATGTGGCAAGCACATGGATGGTGGGCCATTTCCTGCAGAGATGAAGTGGAGAGAGAGAGAGAGAGAGAGAGAGAGAGAGAGAGAGAGAGAGAGAGAGAGACGTGCTGCACATCTAGACCGTTCATTAAACGGGACACCTCTTGGATTAGAGATAGCCCAAAAAATCTGAGTGGATATTCCTAAGCACCCAACTCCTTTCTTATTTGTTTTTTGTCATTATACATTTGGCGCAACGTACAGTAACGCGGTTCAACGCATCCTGCTATTACTCACTCCAAAAGGAATGGACATCAAATCTGGACCATCCAATTGATAGGCCACCCCTTGAATGGACCATATACGGTATCCACTCTGCTTAGGTTGTCCTAACAAATTGATTAATTGCCCAACTTTTGGAAGGTTGACAAGCGTCCAATGCAACCCTTTGATCAAAAGGTTAGGAAACCCAATTGTTTTTGGATGAACTCTAATCCAACAGGTAATCTATAAGATGGACGTTTGTGATGTATGAAGTTGTCCTGATCAAGACTGTTAATATGGTGGGCCACCACATAGAAGGTTGGTCTAATATAATCGCTGATATTTTTTCCTATTACCCATCCACGTGGTGGCACACCAGATCAACGGTCCCGATCACTATAGTATGGTGTTACGTACCACTTTCATACGCTACCTAGGGGTGCAACTCAGGTAGGTTGGTCAACCTAGCCTAACCTGACCTCACGAGGACCCAATCCAAACTGTTTCCAACCAGAATTTCAACCCAGGTTTTGGTTGGACCCAACGCTAGCTTCTGTTTCCTTCACTGATAGTGTTTTGGTACACGTGTTTGCCATCCAAACTGGCAACCTGGTGGGGCCCATTATAGATGGTCACGATGATAGATGGTCAAAGCCCAAAGATCAGATTAATCTGAACTGTTCATACTAACCGTAACGAAGAAGGACTTTGAAACTCACGAGTGGACGGTTGGAAAGTAGAAGAGAGAAAAGATTCAACATCATTGATAATCAACGGTGGTTAGTCTAGATGTGAATTGAGTATTTTTTTTTCCTTGACATGGACTCCCCACCTTACATGATGTGGTGGAATTTGATTGGGTGACACCATCAATCAGAGCTTCTGATTAAAACTTATTTAAATATTTACTTTGGTGGAGTTTCATATCTCACATGGGCACATTAGAATAAAAATAAATAGTTACAAGATAATACCAATCTATATAAATAAGAATTTCCTGTAACGTGGGGAAATGGATTGGCTACTCCCCTGCTATGAGGGGTGGTTGGTGCTCTATGGGCCCACTATGATGTATATGTTTCATCCATGTTGTCCATCTGTTTTTATAGATCATTTTATAAAATGAGAGTAAAAATGAGGTATATCCAAATCTCAAGTGGGCCACATTAAAGGAAACAATATTGAATGAATGTGGACTACTAAAAACTTTTTAGGGGACATAAAAGTTTTGGATCAAGTTGATCTTTGTTTTTTACCTTAATCTGGGTCTGTATGGCCTAATCAACAGATTAGATGTCAAATAAACAGTACAGCAAGCCTTAGGAAGATTTTAATGGTGGATATCCAATCACTATTGTTTTCCTGTGGTGTGTTCCACCTGAGATTTATATTCCCCTGATTTTTTGAATCAAACACTAAAATGGTCTGTAAAAATGGATGAACGGAATGGATGAAACACACACATCATGGTGGGGCCCACAGAGCGCCCACCATCAGCGACAGGGCTGGTGGGAGGGGGAGTAGCCAATCCGTTCTCGTCATGTGGTGAAGTTAGGTGGGCTCCATATGTTAGTTTGTGAGAAATTAATCTCATCCATCCGTTTTGTCAGATCATGGCCCAAGATTGATGAAACAAATTCGATACTTAACTGGCCTTATGACAAGAAAAGTGACGAGTGAAACCGTTGAAACGTTACCACAGCCTATCTAAACCGTTCATAAGTTCATTTCCACTTAGATGAAGTGAAAACATACAAACATTAGCATGATGTAAATCTTCTGTGGGCCCATGAATGTTTCAACGGTGGAGATTTCTTTACTTTTTCTGTGTTACGGCTAAATTGAGGTTTGAATTTGCTTTTTTTTTTTTTTGGCTCGTGTCCTAACAAGAACTGATAAAACAGATGTACGGTGGATTTCTCACAAACATCACGAGTTGGGCCCACCTAGCTATGCAGGGAATCCGCGTCCAATCCGCGTCCGGTAGGTCCACCGTCTCGTAATTACATCTGTCATCTTCACACGACTTTTGGGTGTGGTACGTTTTTACGGATGGTCCACCAACAGTGGGTAATGACGTTTGCCACGTGTACAGTGGAGAAGATGTCATAACAAAAGGTCATACCGCAAAGCGCGGCGTCTCTGTCCAGCTGAAGAGCATTCACCTTCGACATCCCACGTTTGTGTTGCGTACCAAATGCTACCCGATTCGCGCGAGAGACCGAAGAAACAGTTTATAATACACGTGCCAACGTGTTACACGTATGCAAAATCCAGAACGCTCTTCAAAGCCCATCACGAAGTGAAATTTAGTACCGTCAGCTAATCTCGTGGGCCATGTATATACGTGCAGTGTGGACCGTTGGTCATCGGTCATATCTGCTCCAACAATCCTGGATGAATCCACCAGCCTCACACGTGCCAACTAGGCACATGCGTGTAAGATCGACCCCACGCTTCAAATGGGGCGCAACGAGAAGTGATGTTGGTAAGGGGGAACGGATTGGCTACTCCCCCTGACACCAGCCCCGTGGCTGGTGGTCGGTGCTCTGTGGGCCCCACCATGATATACGTGTTTCATCCATTCCGTTCATCCATTTTTACAGATCATTTTAGGGCTTTATACAAAAAATGATAGGGATATAAGTCTTAGGTAGGCCACGCCACAGGACAAAAATAATGAATGCATATTCACAATTAAAATCCTCCTAAGGCCCACTGTACTGTTTCTTTGACATCCAATCTGTTATTTTAGACGTAAAGACATAGATGAAGGGGAAAAAAAAATCAGCTTGATCCAAAACTTTTATAGCCCCAAACGTTTTTAATGGTCAAAATTCATTCAACACTGTTTCCTGTAATGTGGTCCAATTGAGATTTAGATATACTTCAATTTTTTATTTTTTATTTTTATCATATCATAAAATGATATATAAAAATAGATGGACGGCATGGATGACACACATACATCATGGTGGCCCCACAGAGCACCGACCACCAGCCAATGGCTGGTGTCAGGGGCGAGTAGCCAATCCGTTCCCTTGGTAAGGGTCACTCATCAGGTGGGCGGGCCACGCAAGTACATTGAACGTAGACCGTCGGTCATCTTTTCTCGAACTGTCCGTCTACTGGATTATCCACCGGCATCATTTTACTGGGAGCGTGCAGCCCCGATCACACCCACACCGGTGCGGCCCTTGTCACGGAGCCCACCTTGGAGTATTTATTCTATATCCATGCCGTCCATCCGTTTTTCCAGATATTTTTAGAGAATTAACAGAAAAATGAAGAAGATCAGAGTCTCAGGTGGACCATACTAGTGGAAACAGTGGTGATTGAATGCCCTACGATTAAAAACTTCCTAGGGCCCACTGTAATGTTTATTTGCCATCAACCTGTTGATAAGGTTGTATAAACTAGGATGATGAGAAAAAACAAGTATCAGATTGATCTAAAACTTACGTGGCCCATTAATGGTCAATCACCACTGTTTCTTAGAGTATGGTCCGTCTGAGTATAGATCAAATTTATTTTTGGGTTCGTAACTTAAAATAATGTGGAAAAACGGATGGACGGAGTGGATATAGAATAAATATATCAAGGTGAGCCCCACAGTAAGGGCCATACCGTCTTGGGTGACGCCGGAGCCGCACCTAATCAGCTCCCCCATTTTACTCCAAGGTAGGGCCGCATGCGGGTGCGTCGCCATCAGATAGGCAGGGAATTGCCTGCTCGGTACATCCTCGCACAGAGTTATTTTTGCATCTGTCGTGACTAAGGTGCAGCCGCCCATTGGGGCACACATACTGTGTAGTCCGTTGATCCGAACCGTTCATTTTCTGGAGTCTAGACTATTATTATCATAATAAGAAAATTACTCTCAAGGAATGATAATCACCATAACTATTTTCTATGAATTTAGACAAACAGAAAAAAAATTTCAATCACTAGCATTTAACTTTAAAAATCAATAATTCCTAAAGTATTATTTTAGAATAATAGTTTATCTATTATATTACTGAGAATATGGACGGTTCAGATAATCTATGTATCTCAGCATGTGGGCCCTAGGAGGTGGCGACACACACAAGGCCATACGTCGCGACATAGCCGAAAAGAAATCCACCGTACAAATCTACAAGCGTTCCTCACGTTACTTTTCCTTACTTTTTCGTCGTTTCCTCTCCCTCCCAACACTCAATTCATGATCTCGCCGTGCAGGTGGGCCCCACATAAGGTCACCCGTACGGTCACCCAGTACAGCACTTGCGTACCTTTACACCTACGCACCCTCGGCGCTCCCAATAAATCCACCTCCTAAGCGAACGCCTTCGGGTTACAGAACGCACCCTCGCCGGATGAGAGGAGAAGGAAAGAGGGAGAGAAATGGACGGCCAGAATCTCACCATACGCCACGTTGACACGTCTCGCCCGTCTCTTGGATTCCCTCTAGGGACGGCTCTTCTCCTCATAACCATCTTCTGCTTGAGCGGGATCTTCTCGTGCTGCTATCACTGGGACAAGCTTCGATCCCTCCGTCGATCTTTCTCGCGCGGCTCGAATCCAGACGCAGATGACATCGAAGCGCCTTCGAAATCCACACCTGCACACGTGGTAAATATTTCTTCGCTTGTTATTTGTTACCTTTTTCACTCAGTAGTTCATACGTGCCGAAGCGGACACGTGTGTGAGATCTGGGCAATTCATCAGGTGGGTGCATCCAAGGACGGTCCACTGACCAGTTGGGCTGGGCCGCACTTGTACGACAGAAAGGACAGTCTGGAAAGAAAAGAGACCAACGGCCTATATTTAGCTTTTATGCGTGGCTGATCTGATAAGTGGGCCCATGTTGATTTTGGGTCATGGAAATGTTCAAGTTGGTCCTCGTCTGATGAGTGGCCCCGATCCCATACTCGTGTTCCAAGTTGGCACGTGCCTCCCCGCGCAAAAATGAGGTTTGCTAATCCCACGAGCGTACGCGCTCACACGTGCAAATATGGAAATCGTGTAAGTAATCAGATCCTACCATCAGGTTGTCATCACACACCTCGAGTGGGCCACAGCACACAAGAAAACTGGAAGTCTGGATGACAGTGTTTTAAGCGTTGATTTACCTTGTACATGATGGCCCACCTAAGGAGTGAAACTGCCCATTTTCGAGGGCTTCGTTCTTGGAAAAATCACATCTAACACACGTGTTCCAAATTCGCACGCGTACCTAAGCGTATGGATGGTGTAATCCTCCCGTTTTTCTCGTTCCTATTGGCTTCCAAATCAAGCGTTCTGGACAGAAGCACAGGTGGGTCGTATCAGTTTTCAGGCGGGTCCCATGCTTTATACCAATGGCAAGATCTGGACCCTAGTTCTCGCGGGCAAAAAATCTGATCCGTTAAAATAAAATTACATGCTTATTATTAAGTATTATTTGTATTAGCGAAGGTTATATTTATGAAATGCTCCAGTGCTCTCGGAGCACTATTAGTTATAGTGCTCCTACTTGCACTGGGACATTTAGACAGTCCAATCCATCGATCTATACTGTTCATTAGGTCCAGCACACAATTCATGGCCTACCATGAAAATATCACACTAACCTGATAAATATTAACGGTTTGACCAATGTCTTTAAAAATGGACGGTCAAGATCATTTACAAGAAAAAGCTCTAACAAAAAAAATCTGGGAAACAGATTGGCTACTCCCCCTGCCACCAGCCCGGTGGTGGTGGTCGGTGCTCTGTGGGGCCCATCATGCTGTATGTGTTTCATCCATGCCGTTCATCCATTTTTAAAGATCATTTTAGGGTTGATCCCGAAAACGAGAGGGATATAAATCTCAGGTGGACCACACCACAGGAAAACAATAGTGATTGGATATCCACCATTAAAATCCTCCTAAGGCCCACTGTACTGTTTATTTGATATCCAATCTGTTGATTAGGTTATACAAGACCTAGATGAAGGGAAAAAACAAAGATCAGCTTGATCCAAAACTTTTATGGGCCCCAAAAAGTTTTTAATGGTCCACGATCATTCAACACTGTTTCCTGTAATGTGGTCCAGTTGAGATTGGTATATACCTCATTTTTGGTCTCATACCCTAAAATGATCAAGAAAAATAGATGGACGGCATGGATGAAACACATACATCATGGTGGGGTCCACAGAGAACCGACCACCAGCCGGCTGGTGGTCGAGGGAGTACCCAATCCGTTTCCAAAAATCTGATCCATCTACTTGTTAGGGACCGTCATGGATCGCTTATGATTCTAAAGAATCACCTTTCTTAGACAATCATAGTTATCCCATCCACTGCTTGATAAGGCCAAATCAAGGATGGATTTCATCGCTCTGATCAGCATGATCTTTACATGGTAACTCATGAAATGTATTCTGAACTCATTGGACGGTTCAGATCGATGAATTTTACTGTTGGACTGTCCAACTAAACCATTACAACTAAGAGTGCTATTCCACCATTTCTCATTATATATTCATTTGTCTATGGTCGCGTTTGGCTGTACCATTTTTGGTAATTCCTACTAACTTTTCATTTATCATTTTTATTTTCAGGATTTGAAGCAGAATCAAAACCAGAGCTTGCCGGTTCTAATGCCAGGAGATAGCATTCCCAAGTATATAGCATGGCCTTGCCCATCTGCGCCTTAACCACTTGTCTCATAGTTTATTTACTTTCAGCCCATTTGCATGTATATTATGGAAGATGAATTAAAAATGCTCCCTTTTTTGTATTATTCATTTGTTTGGACGACCGGAATCCAAAACATGGATGTGAGAAAAATCTTCAGTTGCATGATTTATAATATTAATTTTTATGAAAATGTTAAAAATTCAATGGCCAAATAATAATCACCATATAGAATTTATGATCTTGTTACTTTTGTAAGCCCGAGACAGAGAAATGGATATCTTTTTCCCTCAAGTAAGAAAAATATAAATCCTTGAAAATGGTGGCTCATCACATAGATGTGGTCTGTTTCGAGGTGCACACGAGTCGACTCGAGCTTGGCATAGCTTGAGTCAGCTCGGCCACTAATTGAACCAGCTCAAATTTGGCTCGACTCAGTCTTTGAGCTTGATCAGCCAACTTGGCTCGGTTCGATCAGCAGCTCGGGCCAATTCAAGCCAAGATTGAGCCTCTGCAGCATTTTCTCAAACACATGAAGTGTACATTCAATTTCTCACATAATGTATAATAGCAGCATCGATTTATGGGTATTTTATAAAGTACTTAGTAGGCAACATAGAAATCAAAATATAAGGTTATTTGTTTTATATCTATGCCTTCCTCGCCACCATCTGACACTTCATTGAGTTATTTCATCGAACAATTGACATCAACATCAAAATAACTGAGTCACCGACCTAGTTTGATTTGAGTTGGGGTTCGAGCTCGAACTCATTTTCAAACCAAGTCAAATCGAACTTTCTCAAGTTGAGACGGGCGAACTTACCAAGCTAACTCGGTTCGTATACAGCCCTAGGTCTAATCATCAACCTAACACGTTTTATTTATGAAAATGCTGGTAAAGAGGGGCATGACTTTCATTGACATGTTGATGGAATGACTTTGATTTAATACACTGTCTATCAGATGGGTCACTTTGTGTGTTTGGACTATGACTAAAAAATTAGGCTTATTTAACAATCAGGCAACCATTAAAATCATCTAAATTGTGTTGGGGCCCACCCATCTAATGCATAAGGATGAATGGATTTTTAAAAAATCGTGACATTTCAAGACTCATGTGGGCCACACCATGTTGATTTATTAGTTTTAGACATGATTTTACATCATTCCCCATGGTGTGGCCCACTTTAGTCTTGAATTAGACTGAATTTTAGAATTCATGGTGAAAATGTGGCAGGGCACTTGATAAATGGAGTGGATTTGAGACACGTTAGTCCCACGTAGCACTCACTTAACACAAGTTGTACTATCAGAATCACAATGCCAAAAGCAAAAGAAGGGTGTGTACTACAAAATGGGTGGGTGTAAATATCAATTTCTTCTTTTTTGACCTTCATAAATTGTAGTGGTCCCTTCTAAGTGTACGTTTTTTCATTTAAGTTCAAGCTATCCAAACTGCTGAATCAACTTTAGATGGACAACAACTGAAAAATTGTAAATGAGAAGATAATAATAATAACCATCTATTTTTCCTTTTGGATTTGGACCACTCTCTATAATTTTTAATTTCTCAATTAATTGCCATTTATATTATAATAATCTAAGCCTTATCTCAACAACTTGAGGAGGGCTACATGGATCCTGTTCCACCCATCTATTCGATCCCACTCATCTAATTGATCGAAGATCATATCTTCAATTAAATCATAGGTTATTAAATCTTTTTTAGTTTTTTTTTTTTTTCATGTAAATATCAGTTTCATCTTTTTCGACTTTGTAAATTGTAGTGGTCCCTTCTAAATGTACGTTTTTGCACGAACTCTAAACCATCCAAATTGCTGACTCAGCTTTAGATGGACTCAACTGCAGAAATTGTAAATGAGAAAATAATAATAACCATCTATTTTCTCTCTTTGGAGTTGGACCACTCATTATTTTATTTTTAATATCCCAATTGCTAGCCATATACGTGGATCATGATCTAAACACTATCCCAACAACCCGATTCTATTGAAGACTATATTTTCAGTTAAATCATAGGTCATTGAGTATTTTCTTACTGTTTTTTTGACACGTCGTACTTTTGACTGTAAATATCAATTTCATCTTTTTAGCTTTATTAAGTTGTCTCATCTAAATGTATGTTTTTGCACGGAAGTTCGGACCATCCAAACTGCTGACTCAGCTTTAGATGGACTCAACTGTAGTTGGACCACAACATAAAAATTGTAAATGAGCCGATAATTATATACTTATCTTTTTTTATTTTATTTTTTTTCCTTTTGATTTGGACCACTCACCGTTTTATTTTTACATCCCCATTGATAGCCATTTACATGATCATCATCTTCTCAATTCCTCTAATCTCATAAAATATCAACCCGAAATATAAAATAAAAATGGTCATCTATCCTCAATGGGACCCATAATTTGGACTGTCTATATAGCTGCACATTAGTACTATATGGCTGATGCATTAATGGCAGTCCAATTATCAAACTGATACATGTTTTATTTATAAAATGCTAGAAAGGGACTTTCATTGATATATGGATGGAATGACTTGATGTAGATGTGATCCATCCGTCCATCAAATGGGCCACCCGGTGTTTGGACTAGGGCCAAAAAATTAGGCTTATTCAACACTCAATTAGGCTACTCGTGGGAACAGTTGAGGTGGGAAGTCCCACCATTAAAATAGTCCAAATCGTGTTGGGTCCACCATGGTGTGTATATGCCGTCCACTCCACTCATCTAACACACTCCACTAGAATGAATGAATTTCCCAAAAATCAGGACATTTTAAGACTCGTGCAGGCCACACCATGTTAATTTAAAGGTTTTAGGCATGATTTTACATTGTTCCTTGTGATATAGCTCACCAGAATGGGTGGTATAAAAATCAATTTCATCCTTTTTCAATTTCCTTTGTAAATTGTAGTGGTCCACCACAAATGTACGTTTTTTGCATCGACTGGACTATACAAATTGCTGACTCAAACCGTAGATGGACCACAACCAAAAAATAGTAAACGAGGGGATAATAATAAACATGAAAATTCTCCCTTCGGATTTGGACCACTCACTGTTTTGTTTTTAATATTCCATTTGATAGCTACTAAATGAACGGTTGCATAATCAGTATGATTTTAGAGATATGATTCTTCCACAATCGTCATTATTATTTAAACCTTATCCCAGCAAACTTGAGGTCAGCTACATGATTTTAGAGATATGATTCTTCCACAATCGTCATTATTATTTAAACCTTATCCCAACAAACTTGAGGTCAGCTACATGAATCCTATTCCACTAGCTTGCTCGATGGAGGAACATATCATTTAAACCTTATTTCACTGTCTCTTCCCATGTCTTTTTGAACATTTCTCTCGTTTGTTTATAACTTTCAATTTCAATAGATTTACTCTTCATTATATATTTCTTAGCCTCTGTTGCACATGACCATATCAGCTAAGTTTACTTTTCCTTATTTTATTACTTATTAGTGCTATTCTTAAGCTGTTGCGAATGCATTCATATCTAATTTTACACATCATATGAACATGTTGTTCTTTAACCGGGCAATATTCTACCTTATAGAGTGTGGCCGGTCTTATAGCTATTATTTGATATTCCTATTCGGCCTTGTTTGAATTTTATGAGCAACATCCTTCTCACGATCGGTGTCTCTATCATTAACAACATCATCTTCTCAATCCATCTAATCTCATAAATCATCAACCCAAAATTTCGAACAAAGTCGATAATCTTAACTAATGCCTGGCTTCAACTTCTATTGTGTTAGAAAAATTACATTCCTCATACCATTCTGAGATCATGATCAATCTACAATGGGACCCATAATTTGGATGGCCTATATAGCTGCACATTAGCACCACATGCAAGCAAGAAGGATGAGACACCACTGTTTTAAAAAAAAAGCATGCAAAATTAACACGGCAGTGTAGGCCATCAATCAATGTCATGAACACTTGCTTGAATTGTCTGGTAAGACTAACTTACCTACTTCCCAACCACTCGGCTGCTAACATGTTTGTCCTTATACTGTTATTATTTAAAAATAATAATATATATTTCTGCATAATATCATTATCCACCTACGCATTGGAGTCTTAAATTATGGAGCTTGCAAAGCTCAAGTGGGTCCCATGAGAATTATTCATCTAACGGTAACATGCAACTTGTGGAGAACATTCTTCAAACCATAAAAAAGTTAATTTTTTTTTTTTTTTTTAAACACACTCATACCCACGCACTCACATCATAATGGGATTTCACTGCAATGGGTACTCGAACTCATGATCTCCGTTGAAACTCCTGTAAGTTTATCACTAATGCATGAGTGAGGACCTGATTTTTAGATCTATCTTGTAGGTTATATTTCTAATATGAATCAGGGCCATTTTGCTTATTAAATGATTTATGTTTTATGAAAAATTCGGTGGGTATAGGAAATAACTCGGACAAGGTTTTCTAAGCCGTTGGTCCACTTCTAACGTGGCCCACTTTATGAGTGGTCTGGCTTTTGTTTTTGGGCTTAGCAGACCTCCACAATATAAAGCTTACTTTTCTAACATGTACTCCACTTCGTAGCCTAAGATGAAAGTGAAACACTTACCTAACATCACTAAAGGAGGATTTCAATCCTCCTATCATCGCTCGTTGAGAGAATCTACTTTTAAAGAGAAACCATCTTTATGCATTTGCACCGAAATTCCGTGTACGAACGTGCA
This sequence comes from Magnolia sinica, assembly GCF_029962835.1. Lineage (NCBI taxonomy): Eukaryota > Viridiplantae > Streptophyta > Magnoliopsida > Magnoliales > Magnoliaceae > Magnolia > Magnolia sinica. The sequence continues at coordinate 65,519,787 of NC_080588.1, forward strand.
TGCCTTGTAATTGGTGGGCATGTTCTTCCATCTAGGCCATCCAATAAATGGGACGTCACAAAATCACACTAATTGAATAATCATAGCCGCCTAACACAAAAGCAAGCTATTGGTAAGGAGAAAAATTAGGAAAGTTAAAACATTTTTCCTTTTTTAATCTCTCAAACAGTCACATCCTGAAAATTTTTATATTATTTTGCAAGTTTTGCTTTCTAAACAATCAGGCCTTCCAAATATATTTTTCCAAGAAGAAATGATAGATTGTAAGGTGCTTCACAAAGACATGCGCAATTCGAGATCCAGGCTGTTCAACTGGTGTGGCCCACCATGAGAATGCTTTATCCCCAAAATCAAGTTGGTTAACTCATTAAAATGAGTGGGTGGTACACATTTACTTTGAATATCGACTGTGGATCTTTCATACCACACCTTTCATTTTACCCATACACAGTGACCCAGCCAGATCTTTAGATTGGAGAACATGTCCACAATTCCATCTGATGAGTGGCTCAGATCTGTCTGGCAAGGAAAGATACCATGCAGCCGGCTGCAGGTGAACAGCTTTCAAAAAGTAGAAGGCAAAAAAAACAAGAAGGGAGATTGACACTATCCTATAGCATTAATCTAGAGAAACAATGGCACTATGAAATATGCATGTTATGTTGTCATGTAGCAAAAGGTGGGGCCCATCTTACATGGAAAGAAAGTGAGTCGGGCCCACCCTTGATAAGAGAAAAGCACCTTTTTACTATTGAAAGGAAAGTGAAGAGAAGGTGAGGACTGCAATGTACGGTTGATAAGCAATCAAATCTTAGGTCTCCCAAAAGAACAAAATGGAAAAAAAAGACAGCTTGTGTTGAGGACAAAACATGGTGTGTTCCTACAAGGCTCATCTCAACGGTGTATCCGATTAGAGTTTAGTGGCTGAGATTAAATTCTTAATCAGGGTGTTATAAATTTGCAATAGGGGTCCACCAGTGATATCCAGCCGTTGGATGATCTTGATATTCTGATCAATGGATTAGATCAATCATTGCTCAAAAAAATTACCACCCATTTACTGTCTATTGATTAGATATTTAAAATCCTGAGTTCAAGACATTCTCATGATGGGACCAAGTTGGATGAACTTCTGAATTAGGATGATATCACGTGGGTGGGCCCAGTTTGGAGTCTTTAATGAGTGTTTTTCATAGATGGATGTATTTATGAGAGCATCTCCAAAAGATTTTCATGTGATTAGTTAATTGAAAGAGGGCAATGGAAAGCATCATGGATTCCCAGTCTAAGAGATTATAGGGCATAGGCATGTAAGAACAAATGAACCATCCATTACCCCATTGAATGCAATCTTATATTATAAACATTGAAGACTTTATGGGAGCCATGGTTCAAAAACTCGACACTCGGGCTCGATTTGATGGTCCACCGAGTCGGGTCAACTCGAAAACTCGATCAAGTCTTGAAGTGACTCAGTAAATCAAGATTCAGTCAGTATTGTTCTATCATAGAGAATTTTGAGGCTTAGAAAATCCAGTGTACTGAAATACCAACGGTCTAGATTACCGAATCATGGTCCCTACTTGTCAGAATTGAAAATCAACGGCTCCGTTGCAAGGAGAGGAAAGGAATAGCCTAAGGGTACGTATGTAAAATCAACGGTCTAGATCGCCGAATCATGGTCCCTAATTGTTGTGTATGTAAAATCCACTTCATTTATTAGGTTTTATCTCTGATGTCTGGCACATTGGTCAAAACTCAGTTAGATTCATAACTCACATGAGATGTAGTGGATTTAAATATAAGATATGATGGACCCAGTAGAAGTTGGGTGTTTCAGGTGTCACCTAAAATAGGTGGACGGTTCTAATCCGATGTGAGCCAAGTATTAAATAATTCATCTCCAAGACCTTGTGAAATAAGCTTCTTCTACGGGTTTTCCACGTGGGGGCTACCAAAGTGTGTGTATGCCATCCAACCGTCTATTATGCTTATTCCCATGCAAAAGTTAAATATCCAAAAATTAGGTTTGTCCAACAATCTCGAAAGACCCTTGCCTTGGTCCTAAACCAACACGAGGTCTGCGTTAGTACCCATGGGTGATCAAATCTCACTACAGTGTGACTGCGGCATGTAAAGTGCAGGAGTTTCAGGATGAGATTTGGGTTCGAGTACTCATAGGTGGTGAAATCTCACTACGGTGTGAGTGCGCGACACATGTAGAGTGGAGGAGTTTCAACATGAGGTCTGGGTTTAAAGTACCCATAGGTGGTGAAATCTCACTATGGTGTGACTGCAGCATGTAGATTAGAGTGCAGGAGTTTCAACACAAGGACCGGGTTTGAATACCCATAGGTGGTGAAATCTTACCATGGTGTGAGTGCGACGTGCAGAGTGTAGGAGTTCCAACATGAGGTCTGGGTTTGAGTACTCATAGGTGGTGAAATCTCACTATGGTGTGAGTGTGGCGTGTAGAGTGTAGGAGTTTTAACATGAGGTCTGGGTTCGAGTACCCATAGGTGGTGAAATCTCACTATGGTGTGAGTGCAGCATGTAGAGTAGAGTGCAGGAGTTTCAACACGATGTCCGGGTTCGAGAACCCATAGGTGGTGAAATCTCACTATGGTGTGAGTGTGGCATGGAAAGTGTAGGAGTTTCTAATAGAATTTGACAAAGACAGAATTTTTTTTATTAAGAGTAATTACTCCTTTATATAGAGAATACAATGCTAAGAATAGCAAAACCCAAGATTAAAATATAAAGCCAGATATCCTAAATATCCTAAACATATTCTAAATATACAGTCGGATATCTTAAATATATTCTAACCATATATACACTGGCCAAAGAAAGACAAAATCAGATCCTACCATCAAGGCAAGAATAATATCTATCACTAACACCCCACCTCAAATTGAAGGTGCGGGCAAGGGCAGTAGCTGAAGTTTGGATGATATGGATATAAACCGAGCAACAGAGTGAGATTTTGTCAAGAGATCAGCAAGCTGCAGTTCAGTAGAAATATGAGGAAGAGAGATAGTGCCGTGACCATAATGATGTCAAATGAGATGACAGTCAACCTCAATGTGTTTAGTGCGCTCGTGAAAAACATCATTTTTAGAAATGTGAAGAGCACTTTTATTATCACAGAATAGAGTTGTGGGGGACATTTGTGAAACACCAAGATCGATAAGAAGACAGCGGAGCCACACAATCTCAGCAGTGGTGTCAGCAAGAGCACGATACTCAGATTCAGTACTAGAGCGGGAAACAACATGTTGCTTCTTGCTCTTCCAGGAAATAAGAGAGTCGCCAAGAAAAATAAGGAACCCGTTGGTGGACTTGCATCAGTCACATCCGCAGCCCAATCGGCATCTGAATAGGCACAAAGAGTGGGAGAGGAAGAGGAAGAGAGTAAGAGACCATGATGTAAGGTGCCCCGATAGCGAACAATTCGAAGAATAGCAGAGTAGTGTGCAGTGCAAGGAGAAGCCATAAATTGAGAGACAATATAGACTGCATGTGCAATGTCAGGGCGAGTGATAGTCAAGTAAGTAAGTATGCCGACCAACTGGCGATAGAGAGTAGGATCCTGAAGGGGGGTACCATCTATGGGTCGAAGTTTGATATTGAGAGCGAGAGGAGTGTCAACCACTTTACCATCAGAAAAATGAGGAATAGAGAGAATGTCGAAGGTATATTTGATCTGAGAAAAAATATAGCCCTGAGAACTCTGACCAACCTCAATGCCCAAAAAATATGACAAGTTACCAAGATCCTTCATTTCAAATGCCTGAGAGAGGAAGGACTTGGTAGCTGAAATGCCTTGGGTATCACCACCGGTCAGGATCATATCATCCACATATAGAAGGAGAAAAACATCACCATGAGCACCATGTCGAATGAACAAGGCTGAGTCATTATTACTCTGACGGAAGCCGAAGGTGTGGATAGTGGAATGAAATTTCTCAAACCAGGTACGTGGGGCCTGCTTGAGACCATACAGTGCTCGGCGAAGACGGCAGACTTGTCCAGGCTTATGAGAGAGACCAGGCGGGGGTTCCATATAAACTTCTTCATGAAGATCGCCATTGAGAAAGGCATTTTTGACATCCATCTGATGTAATGCCCCAATGACGAAAGGAAGCAACAGCAATAACACTGCGAACCGTGGTCATACGGGCAATAAGAGCGAAGGTCTCCTCATAATCAAGACCATACTCCTGAGTGTTTCCCTTAGCTACAAGGCGAGCTTTGTACCGCTTAATGGAACCATCAACATGTGTTTTTATTTTGAACACCCACATGCAACCAACAGTAGACTTGCCAAAAGGTAAAGTAGCCAGTTCCCAAGTACGAGTGCGTTCCAAAGCTTGCAACTCTGCTTGCATTGCCTTGGACCATTCAGGATGCGCACTCACTTCCCTGTAGGTCGCCGACTCATGGAGGTCAAACATATGAGTGGCATAGCAATAATAATCATTAAGAGGAGAGGGAGGGGCACGAGTACGAGTGGGATAATGGGAGTGTACCTCTGGAGGATCATCTCTTGGAAAGTCGGTGGAGGATAGAGGTGGAGTTGGTGAAGTCAGCGGAGGAGATGGTAGAGGATTGTTAGGAGGAGATAGAGGAGGTTCAATAGGAAGAGACTTAGAAGGAAAGGGGTCAACACAAATGATTGAGGAGGGAGGAGAAGGATTCCTAAGAAGGTCCATGAAAGGAATAGATTCCCAGAAAACAATATTACGTGAAATACGAATGCGTTTTGTCTCCAGATCATAGCAACGATAACCTTTCTGTTCGATTCCATATCCTACAAAAATACAAATGGCAGATTTGGGAGAGAGTTTGGAGCATTCGATATTAGGTAATAACACAAAGCAAGTATAACCGAATGTTCGAAGATGAGCATAGGATGGAACCTGACCAGACAGAAGTTCATAAGGAGACTTGTTATGTAGAAGTGGTGTAGGAATACGATTGATGAGGTAGGTAGCAGAGGAGACGGTCTCCCCTCAAAAAGTCTTGGGGAGTCGAGAAGAGAGAAGCATGGTGCGAGCAATCTCAACAATGTGACGATGTTTCCATTCAGCAACACCATTTTGTTATGGTGTGTTAGGACAGGGGAGTTGAGGAAGAGTGCCGTGTGACTTAAGAAGTTCGATAAAAATGCCTGATCGAAATTCACCACCAGAGTCGGATCGAAATATTTTAATCCTTTTAGAGAGATGAGTATAAATCATGGCAATGAAGTCAGCATATTTTTTATAGACGTCAGATTTATTATGAATCACATAAATCCAAGTATACCGAGAAAAATCATCAATTAAGATCACATAATAACGAGCACCACTTAACGATGGCATAAAACAAGTCCAAACATCACTATGAATTAAATAAAAAACAGCAGTAGATGTCCTAGAACTCAAAGGAAAAGGTAAGATAGCTTGTTTGCCTAAGAGGCAATGTTTACAAGAAACATGTTTAATAGTTTTGAAAGAACCTAAACAATTATCAGAAAATAAAGTTTTTAAGCAATCAAAGGAAAAATGTCCAAGACGTCTATGCCAAAGAGAGGAAGTGACACTGGCAGCAACATAAGAAGGCACAGGAAGATGAAGTGACTCGATACAGTAGAGACATCCAACTCTACGCCCTGTCCCACATGATTTCCCCATCCGATGATCCTGCACAATACATCCAGAGTCGGTAACTACAACATGAAAACCTTGATCACATAGTTGACTGATAGAGATAAGGTTCATGGAAAGTCCAGGCACAAGTAAAACATTATGCAGGGTAATGGAGGTTGTACGAACAGTGCCAGTATGAGTGACAGTAAGAGGTGTGTTGTTAGCAGTGTAATTGGAAAGGAAGAGGTAACGGGATATGAATGAGAGAGAGAAGTAGAGTTAAAAGTCATATGATTGGACGCTCCGGAGTCTAGAAACCACAAAGAATCACCAGGCATACCTGAAGAAGCAGCAGCAGAAGCCGCAATATGAGGATTACCCGGACTAGCGAGAGCCTGATGTATCATCTCCTGGATATCTTCTGAGTGAGAGTGCTGGATGACGAGGGTGTAACCTCCACAGCAGCAACACGTGGTTGGTCATTCTTATGAAGTCGGTAAAGACGAAGACAATTCTTGTAACATCCTGATTTTTCACTATTTTAGATTTTCAAAAATCCTTGAAATCTTTTTTCTATTAATTAACTTAAAATATCACTTAATGACCATTAACACTCAATGTTAGTTTATACAAAGGTGTACCAGTGAAGAACCGCACTAGTCCGATTAATCAGTCGTAGACAGCTAATGAATCTGCCCAATCACTTAAACATCAAGTGTAGTGTAACGTCCCACCCAACCAGAACAGTGTCCTGGGGCGTCCACATAGAATTTATCATAAGACCATTCATTTAAGCCACTCATAGTGAGGTATCACAAATAAATTAGATCAAGATTAACCCAATTGAATAGACCAGACGAGCCTTGATAGAACCTGGTGCGGGCCTCCAAGTCAGATGGTTGTTTACACTTAGCGACAGCCCGTGCGGGCTATACCGTGACACGGGAAGGTCAGAAAATTATAAAAATTTAGGGGAGCATAGATCTCACTGAGCTTGGGGACCATCACGGACCACGAACCCATTGGGCACCCAGAAGTGGAATCTGGCACTTGCCAGATGCGCCCCACTATGTCAAAATTGGAATCTGCACGTGTAAATAAAACTGAAATGTAAGACATTTCAGCCATCAGATTTCTTCATAATTTACGATGAGGGTCTAATGTATTTTTCTACACCCGCTCACAAAAATCTGGGACCCGATCATGAAACGGTGACCGTTGATCGCAAATCGGACTGTTGCGGTAAAACCCCGCATCCGTTTGCCCCTAAATTTTACATGGCCCTTCATCGGGCCATGGAGCACCTATCCTATTAGTTTCATGGTCAGAGGGCCACCAGAACTGCCCTCATTCTCCAAACAAGCTCTACACCGCTCGTTGGTGGGCTACTAGTTCCAAAACTATAGAATAATGTATGTCTCACTGGGCTTGACGTCCATCGCGAGAATCGGACCTAGGTATGGTCCAGAACCGGTCAACTTGAGCCAAAGGATGAATGCATGAGAAGTGCAAATACCCTAAAGGAATGAGTTGAAACTTAAGTGAATTGAGTCGTCCACTCTTATGCAAAGTTGAGGATTTCGGACCGTCGGTTTGCGACCAAACTTTACCCATGGAGTAAGGATATTTTCCTGCTCATATCCGTATAGCCGCGGCCCTGATCGACCATCGGTGACTGTTGAACAGATTTCTAATCATATCTGTCGATCGGCGCATCCAAATGGCGGGCCGATCGTATCCATACGTAGATCATCATTAAGGCTAACTATTTTGTGGTGTATATCGACTTGTATATCCCATAGTGGGCCCTAGAGCTTAGAAAGACCCTCTCATAGGTCTAGTATAGTAAAAACCTAGCACTTGGGGCCATTTGCACTAAATCTGGCATTATAAAAGGGCCTCATTTGGGGCACCCCTCTCCCCATACGAATTTACCCTAGAGAAGGAAGGAGAGAAGAGAGAAAAAGGAGAAGAGAAAGAGGAGAAAGGAGAAGAAATAGAGAGGAAGAAGAAAGGAAAGGAGTATGTGGTAGGAGGTGGGGCCCAAGAAAGCTCAACCTTGCAACTCTCTACCCATTCTCCAAGGAAACCTCCACCAAACTCACCCATGCCAAGAAGCGGAGGTAAGAATGATATATTTCCCTTTAATAGAGCAACTTAGTGTAGATTTCTAGGCATTAATGTTGTCTTTCTTGATTTTGATTTAGGAAAGGTGGTTTTACCCAAATCTCCAAACCCTAAGATCTCAAAGAATGGAAATCTCCTCTTAAGGTGCGGACTATTATCCTTAGGTGGCCTAACACCAATTATAGTTGGAGTTTAATGATTTTGTTTGCTTGGTATGTTGTATGAAAGAATCTAGAAGAACCTAGGGATGACATATTGTTGGAATTGTATGAATTGCATGTTTATTTCTCTTTGATGTTAATCTTGCCTCTCTCATGATCTAGTGTATGGATGATTATATGCTCATGTTTGGTTGATTTCTTTTCTCATATGTGTTGCTTCATATTGTGTATGAATCATTTGCTCTTATGTGTTTGATTCCTTGAGGTGTAAGAAGTGCTTAACTTCCTCACCAACCCACACCACACACATACACCTTATTTATGATATTAATAGTTTGCTTGCTAGAGAAATTTGAATTGTATGCTGAGCAACATGAGAACATGGTGTTGAATATTCTTGATGTTACATTGGTAGTTGGCATGCTATGAGTCACTATTCCTACCCTTGGGTTGGTCAGGAACATGAAGAGAGCGAATGTGGTTCCGTTGGTAGGACCACCTTGAGGCTAAACCCATGGGTTTGAGCGAGTACGTGTGGGCAGCAGTAGTTAGGCTACATGGGTCGCTTGTACCCGATATCCTTCCGCCACATACTTGCCTGAGCTCATGCGGTTTAGTTCACTGGCTGACCCACTTGGTTTGTTAACCTTGTTTGCTCACATATTATGAAAACTGGAACACCCTACCACCGTTGTAGCCCATCGATACCGGATGGAATATTAATCCACAGTCTCGTGAGCCGGGCATGGTAGAATGGGACACTGTGTCCGAGCTGTCGGCCTACGCTGGGGTGGCGCGCCTCCCCGTAGTGACCGCGAGCGACCCCACATTCAGCACCCCCCATGTGCATGAAGTCGGGGATGGGAGAAACCTGACGGGGTCAAGGATCGTGAGGTCTCGGCCTCACACATTGGGGGGTCTTGGCCTCGTAACTAGTTCAGGACATTTGATACGTGAGGTGTATCAGATTTCCAAATCTGCTGAATGAATGGACTTAACTAAGAACCCGGTTAACATCATCATTGCATGGCATTAGCTAGGTTGGCGACTCGACAGTCAAGGTCGCACTGAGGGAGTGTTGGCATTGGCGATCGTTAGATAGTGTCGCACGAGGGAGTGTTGTGGCGAGGGCATATATCATATCATCCTGCATGCATGCGCATTAACAAGACTAGATAGATGTTTATGATTGATTATTTTTCATTAAATTCTTATTATAATTTATGCTTGTTGCAACTTAAGACTAATAGCACCCACTGAGTTGATCACTCACTCCCACTCTGGGACAGTGTTTTAAAACACCAACCAGACCCGTTTATAGATGAAGGTGATACAGATTTCGTGGAGCCTGGTGATGCGAGCCTCGAGGAGGAGGACGAGTTCTCTTACTTTCACCTGATGGATGGTTCCCCGTCGGCCTAGTAGACAGGATTTAGATCGCTGAGTTGTGGACTCAGCCCTATTCTTTTGGACATGATATTCCTTTTGTGATTTTGTTGGGCAACGCCTGATGCGACCCTTTTTATATCCTTTTGGACCTATATATAAGGATCTATTTTTATTTCAGCAGACTAGTTGTGATCGTGCTTCATGTTTCAAGTAATTCCATGTTGCGCCTTTAAACCTGGATTAATCGCATATTAATGAAAACCGATTATAAGTGACCTCGGAAACTCGGGAGTCGAGAGTATGCACGACCCCCGATTTCCAGGGCGTTACAAGATGGTATCAAAGCAATAGTTTGGAATTTCTTGGGCCATGGGTTATGAACTCACTAACACGTCCATTGACTTGAGAGGATACGTATTAGGAAACGCAACAGGGACTTAGAATACTAGGAACCACCCCAGTCCCTGAGCTGACACTCTTAGACGGAAGGAGAGACTTCCAGAGTGTTGGGGTTGGGTAACGAGAGCAAGTAGCGGCGCTAGGAAATAGGTCCAAGAGCCTTACGAAGGGCTGAGGCTGAGGACAGAGAGCATAACAATATTAGAATTCGACTTAGGAGCCTTACGACATGTTTCAGCCCATTCTCGGGCTAGAACTCGAAAACTTAACGGCAAGACCCAATTCGACTAACTAGGAAATTTAGGTGTTCCAGTCCACCTAATCCCTAAGGGCCTGTTTGGCCAGCTGCGTTAGGAGGGACTAAGGTGAATAGAATGTTAAGAGTAGCAATAAATACATGTGTAAGGTATTGTCCCTAGATTGTCGGTATTCCATGTTTTCCAATACCAGGTTTGGGATGCATGCCATTAAAGGTAAATCGCGTAGTTTCCCTTTAAATTACACTTGGTAATCCATTATCATGGGCCTTAGAAATCCTATATCACACCTTCCAACACAAGACTTATTCTAAAAAGCCTATGAAATAAGTTTTAAAATCCCATCCCACACCCATTCCAGACAGGCCATTCTCAAATCTTGAGTTGAGATTTTCATTGTAGTCTCATTTAGTACCGCTTAATGCCACTAGCCAAACCAGCCTAAGTCAAATTCCTCTCCCCAACCTATCCCCTTAAAATCTTCACCTACCATCACTATGTTCTTTAGTTTTTCCGGGACATTGATACAAACGGGCCGAAGATGGAACGATTTGACGGTCAAAGCCATAATCCTACACCAAATGAGCTAATACCAGGCCAAACTTGATAGTTTCAACCCATTCGGGGATGAAGACATAGAGGTGAACGAAAATTTATCGAAATTAGTGAAACTGTAGAAAAATTGAATTTTGACCACTAACTAGGAAGAATATCACGAAACAACTAGGCCCATTGCGTAGATCGGATTCTCTTACCCCAAAATCATATATGGTACTTCCTGAGGAGCCTTTCCTACGCCTGGGAGTGCCGAAAAGTATCCGGGTCCCTGATCCGGGTGGCCGCCCCTCCAACCCGCGTGGTCGCCCCTCCAATTGGTGTGGCCGCCCCTCCAACCTGCATTGCCACCCCTCCGTTGGTCCAGAGGACCGTGTGGCCGCCCCTCCAACTGGTGTTGCCCCCGCCGAAATTTCCTGCAACTTTCATCCAACTTAAAAAAATCATATCTCCTTCGTTACAACTCCGATTTAGGTGATTCAAAAGACAGATTGAAGATTGATGAGTCTAGTTTTATATAAAAATAATAAAATAAAAATGATAATATAGTTAAAATTAAGATGTTTTACCAATTATCCAAAAATTATTAATTTCGAACAGCTGTTGCTCCTGGAATTTTAATAAATTATTTACAACTCCAAATGATGTGAAATTTTGTGGAATGACTTTAAACTTAATGGTGAAACATTATAAAAATTTTAAAAATAATTCAGTTATCAAAAGTACAAGAAACCTTACAAGAAATAGAAACATTTTTGCAATCATACAAAAAAAAATTGTTAGTTTCAGACAAATGTCAATTCTAAGGTCTTAAAAATTTTTCTATAACTCAAAACGAGATGAAATTTTGTAATATGATGAGAGTAAACTTACTGATAACTTATTATAAAAATTTAGAAACTAGTTTAGTTACTGTAAATATGAAAGACATTACCAGAAATAGAGGTATTTTAGAAACAAATAGAAAATCATTGGTATTGGATGACTGATACTTCTAGAATTTTCATGATTTTTATGAAGCATGAAATAAAATAAAATTTTGTAGAATAAAATTTAAATTATTAATGAATCACTATAAAAATTATAAAATAATAATAATTTAGTAGCTAAAGTGGCAAGGATTTACTTTCAAATAGCACTTGAATTGAACTAGATGAAGCAAAAATCCATCATCCATGGGATTGGTAATCCCATCTCACACTTTCTAACACAAGGCTCATTTTCCACAGCCTAAAAAGTTAATTTTAATCTCATCTCAAACTCCTTCCAAACATGTCATTTCCAATTTTAAAGTGGGATTAGTAATGCAATCCCATTTGATACTACTTAATACCACTGTCCACACATTGGGAGAATCCTGGGGGTTCTAAATCCAGGGGGCTCTAATTCCACTGACCAAACAGGCCCTTAAGGGGTGTTTAGCACATGGTATTTGATAGGATTAGGTGGGATGGAATTGCATTTGATCCTATGCATGAATTCCAAGGATTTTGAAATCTACTACACATATAGGCCCTACATTGAGGCATGCATTAAACCATGCCATCCATCCATATGCACCATTTACATGTGACATTCTGATTATATACGTGTACAAATGAACGACATCCATTGTAAATTTGGTTTGCTGGTTACAAAATTTCATGGTCCACCAAACATGATTTAGCTTAATCCGATGTTTTCTGTGGCAATTTTTTTTTAATCCCAAATATGGGATTAGATGGCTGCAATACCATGGTATTTTCCAGACATGCAATCATTATGAAATAATGATGTTAATCCCATCTAATGCAATTCAACACCATTCAATTCCACTAACCAAACAAGCCCTTAGGCTTCCAAATCCCAACTCATTTCCTCCCTATTCCACTCGCCTCTCTCAAATCGAAGGGCTTCATGGGGCCAATGTCATATATGGATTGTATCCAAGCCGTTCATTCAGTTTTTCTGAATTGTTTTAGGGTATGGGCTAAACAAATAGGCGGCTGAAGTGAACCACACAGTGAGGACTGAACTCCCACCACTAAAAATATTTTTGAGGTATATGTGGAAAATGGCATGTCAAAGAATGCACTCTACATGTTTCATAATATGGGGAGGTGTGGATGAGGTCTATTTTGAGATCCTGTAACAGTCTCTTTAATAATTTGGTTAGGAGAAGCTCGTGTAGCGATTCATGTGTATGATAAGATAATCTGAGTTAGGATCATGCCTGATCTTTTCACTTTTACAACGATGGTGAACGTTTGCTTTAAGAATGGGATGATGCATAGGCCAGCTGAGTTTGTTGCAAGTGTAGCAGATAAGGGGTTTGAGTCAAAATGTGGTTACTTGTAATTCATTGATTGATGGATGGTGTGAGTTGGGTAAGACAGAAGTTGCATCAGACATTTTGCTATTAGGGGGTGAGAAGGGTATTTTGCCGAATGGGGTTGGTTATACTTCGTTGATTAAAGCCTATTGTAAAGAAAGTGAGATTTAAAATATATATTTGTATATACATGATATAGCTCGTTTGACTCTATCGCCTAATTTGCTTGCTCGGCTTTACCATTTAAGGTGTGCATGTAATAGTTGTGTTGAGTTTAGTACTAGATGGGACCATGTCAAGATGCGAGGGTAGTCAACGTGAGGCTCTGCCATAGACGGCTCCTGGATTCTAGTATGTCATATCTCAAGTACTTCCCTAAGTGAAGACTATGAAGCATTCACACCCACCCTTGTTGCGAATGAGTCAGCCTACCACCATAGTGTAGTCATGCTATTTTGGAGAGGAGAGTAACATAAGAGAGCCTTCAAGGTAAGCGAATTTGTTATACTAGAACTGAAAAATGAAGTTTATTTGGTTAGTTACAAATGAGGACCCGTCTTCCTTATGTAGACTTAAGATCCTTTTAGCTACCTTATATGGATAGTTGAGATAAGGCTTACGATGTCATCTTGCGGCTGAGAAAACTTTAGAAACCATCTAGATAATCCTACGTAGTCTATACAATACATTCTTTTACCACTCTAGAATTTTCTATACACGTGGGAACCTCTTAACCTACAAAATGTGCCAAAATGCCTAGTTTCATGAAATAGCCTCCTTAAAATTTTTGGTATATCCATAGCATTAGTTAATAGATGAAGATTGATGCCTTGTGGGTTGCCAATGGACTAAGTGTATTTTTTCTTATTTGAGTTTTAGTATTTTGTTTCTTTTTAGAAATTACTTCTAACCATGATAGAAATCATCTTGTATGATTAAATTAAATTATTATTAGTGTATTTTTCTACTTCAAATAGTTTCTAGTACGGTTGAACTTTGACTCTTGCATAGGGTTGAGTTTAATTGTTTAATTCTTTCTAAGTTCATATTCGATGCAGACTTCACTAAAATATTGTAAGTTTTCTTATTTTCTTATGTAATAAAGATTCATACCACATTGAGGAGATAATGTTCTTCCTCTTTTTATTCCCTCGGCCTTTCTAGGGTCACCATCCCTTCTAAACCCTAGAGAGAACTCTCTCATTTTAGATCTACTTCAAACACATCTCTAAAAAAACCCATCTCAAACCCCATTCACAAATCCAACACTAAACCCATTTTATTTTTTTTTCAAAAATATTCTCATCAACAATCTATTTCCTTGCCATGGGAAGTGGCATTCCTAGTAACTGTTGCCTCATTCTTCTCCATTATGGTGATTCTTTCCCTCATGGGAAAAAAGCACCCCCACCCTCGTCCGACCCAGAAGAATAGAAGCTTAACACACGGATAATTAGTAGTTTGTTTGGAGTCAGTTAGGACTATTTCCATGTATTGAAGGATAATTAGAACCTTTCCTTGACTAGGTTGTATTTCCCTTACGTTTGGAATATCTATGCTGAAATCCATACTGTAGGATGTAACTGGCCATACTAATGGCACTTTGAATCCAATATGTATATATGGATTGTCTTGAAATTTTCTTGTTGCTTTGTGAATGCTTGTATGTGTGATTGCCTTACTGCGTCCTTATTAACATTATTAGCACTTCAAACCACCAGAATACTTTAAAAATTACGACTATTCCTTCATTCTTGAAATTGATAAAACTAAAGTGCAGTCTGCTCTTAACCCACTAGATATGAGATCGAAATGGTGATATACATATAAGGTTTTATACTACTAGAAACCTTTTTAAGATAATCATCTGACCATAAGCACCGTGGGAGATTTAAATCACTAAGTTAGACAAGAATTAAAATGAGAACTCTCTCGGACCAAGACCCAAAGGACAACCTTATAAATAGGAGATTTAAACATTCCAATAATGGCCGTTTCCTAAACATTTAGATTGATCAGACTACGGAATTACGGAAGTATACACCTGCGAATTCACAACTTGACCCAATTCTCAATCCTGGACGGCTACCAATGGACTCACCGCTTGGACCGAGTAAAAGATTAAGATCCATTAAGACTATGAAGGGATACAACGAGCTTTCTGCCTTTGTTGGGTAGATGATCGACGTATCGAGTTCAAGCCCACTACAACCGTCCCTCCGTATTGGTCTAACATTGAAAATAAATATTTTACTCTAGATAGAGGAAAACCGTCGCCATGAATCTAAATCTTTATAAATAAATTTTAGTAAACCACCAGGGTGAAAAAGTTTTAAGGGGGGTAGACTAAAATGAGCCAGCCTAGCATAGATAGTATACACCCTACCATGCATATAAACTTAAAATTAATAAAACTTGGGCAAATGAAATAATGAAACCTTTACTTACTACCCTTAGGCAATTTCGGGGACGAAATTGTTTTTTAAGGGGGGTAGATTGTAACATCCTGGTTTTTCACTATTTTAGATTTTCAAAAATCCTTGAAATTTTTTTTCTAATAACTTAAAATATCACTTAATAACCATTAACACTCAATGTTAGTTTATACAAGGGTGTACCAGTAAAGAATCGCACTAGTCCAATTTCAGCCGTAGAAAGCCAATGAATCCGCCCAATCACTTGAACATCAAGTGTAGTGTAACGTCCCACCCAACCAGAACAGTGTCCTGGGGCGTCCACGTAGGATTTACCACAGGACCGTTCATTTAAACCACTCATAGTGAGGTATCATAAATAAATTAGACCAAGATTAACCCAATTAAATAGACCAGACGAGCCTTGATAGAACCTAGTGCGGGCCTCCAAGCCAGATGGCCGTTTACACTTAGCGACAGCCCGTGTGGGCTATACCGTGACACGAAAAAATCAGAAAATTATAAAAATTTAGGGGAGCATAGATCTCACTGGGCTTGGGGACCATCACGGACCACGAACCCATTAGGCACCCAGAAGTGGAATCTGGCACTTGCCAGATGCGCCCCAATAATGCCAAAATTGGAATCTGGCATGTGTAAATAAAACTGAAATGTAAGACATTTCAGCCGTCAGATTTCTTCATAATTTACGATGAGGGTCTAATGTATTTTTCTACACCCGCCCACAAAAATTTGGGACCCGATCGTGAAACGGTGATCGTTGATCGCAAATCAGACCGTTGCGGTAAAACTCCGCATCTGTTTGCCCCCAAATTTTGCATGGCCCTTCATCGGGCCATGGAGCACCTATCCTATTAGTTTCATGGCCAGAGGGCCACCAGAACTACCCTGATTCTCCAAATAAGCTCTACACCGCTCGTTGGTGGGCCACTAGTTCCAAAACTATAGAATAATGTCCGTCTCACTGGGCTTGACGTCCATCACGAGAATTGGACCTAGGTACGGTCCAGAACCGGTCAACTTGAGCTGAAGGACGAGTGCATGAGAAGTGCAAATACCCTAAAGGAAGGAGTTGGAACTTAAGTGAATTGAGTCGTCCACTCTTATGCAAAGTTGAGGATTTCAGACCGTCGATTTGTGACCAAACTTTACCCATGGAGTAAGGATATTTTCCTACTCATATCCGTATAGCCGGGGCCCCGATCGACCATCGGTGACCGTTGAACAGATTTCTAATCATATCTGTCGATCGGCGCATCCAAATGGCGGGCCGATCGTATCCATACGTAAATCATCATTAAGGCTAACTATTTTGTGGTATATATCGACTTGTACACCCTATAATGGGCCCTAGAGCTTAGAAAGACCCTCTCATAGGTCTAGTATAGTAGAAACCTAGCACTTGGGGCCATTTGCACCAAATCTGGCATTATAAAAGGGCCTCATTTGGGGCACCCCTCTCCCCATACGAATTTACCCTAGAGAAGGAAGGAGAGAAGAGAGAAAAGGGAGAAGAGAAAGAGGAGAAAGGAGGAGAAAGAGAGAGGAAGAAGAAAGGAAAGGAGTATGTGGTAGGAGGTGGGGCAAAAGGAAGCTCAACCTTGCAACTCTCTACCCATTCTCCAAGGAAACCTCCACCAAACCCACCCATGCCAAGAAGCGAAGGTAAGAATGATATATTTCCCTTTAATAGAGCAACTTAGTGTAGATTTCTAGGCATTAATGTTGTCTTTTTTTATTTTAATTTAGGAAAGGTGGTTTTACCCAAATCTCCAAACCCTAAGATCTCAAAGAATGGAAATCTCCTCTTAAGGTGCGGACTATTATTCTTAGGTGGCCTAACACCAATTATAGTTGGAGTTTAATGATTTTGTTTGCTTGGTATGTTGTATGGAAGAATCTAGAAGAACCTAGGGATGACATATTGTTGGAATTGTATGAATTGCATGTTTATTTCTCTTTGATGTTAATCTTGCCTCTCTCATGATCTAGTGTATGGATGATTATATGCTCATGTCTGGTTGATTTCTTTTCTCATATGTGTTGCTTAATATTGTGTATGAATCATTTGCTCTTATATGTTTGATTCCTTGAGGTGTAGGAAGTGCTTAACTTCCTCACCAACCCACACTACACACATACACCTTATTCATGATATTAATAGTTTGCTTGCTAGAGAAATTTGAATTGTATGCTGAGCAACATGAGAACATGGTGTTGAATATGCTTAATGTTACATTGGTAGTTGGCATGCTATGAGTCACTATTCCTACCATTGGGTTGGTCAAGAACATGAGGAGAGCGAAGGTGGTTCCGTTGGTAGGACCACCGTGAGGCTAAACCCATGGGTTTGAGCGAGTACGTGTGGGTAGCAGTAGTTAGGCTACAGGGTCGCTTGTACCCGATGTCGTTCCGCCACATACTTGCCTGGGCTCGTGCGGTTTAGTCCACTGGCTGACCCACCTGGTTTGTTAACCTTGTTTGCTCACATATGTATGAAAACTGGAACACTCTACCATCGTTGTAGCCCATCGATACCGGATGGAATATTGATCCACAGTCTCGTGAGCTGGGCATGGTGGAATGAGACACTGTGTTCGAGCTGTCGGCCTACGCTGGGGTGACGTGCCTCCCCGTAGTGACCGCGAGCGACCTCACATTCAGCACCCCCCATGTGCTTGAAGTTGGGGATGGAGGAAACCTGATGAGGTCAAGGATCGCGAGGTCTCGGCCTCACACATTGGGGAGTCTTGGCCTCGCAACTAGTTCAGGGCATTTGATACGTTGGGTGTATCAGATTCCCAAATCTGCTGGATGAATGGACTTAACTAAGAACCCGGTTAATATCATCATTGCATGGCATTAGCTAGGTTGGCGACTCGGCAGTCGAGGTCGCACTGAGGGAGTGTTGGCATTGGCGATCGTTAGATGGTGTCGCACGAGGGAGTGTTGTGGCGAGGGCATACATCATATCATCCTGCATGCATGCGTATTAACAAGACTAGATAGATGTTTATGATTGATTACTTTTCATTAAATTCTTATTATAATTGATGCTTACAACTTAAGACTAATAGCACCCACTGAGTTGATCACTCACTCCCACTCTGGGACGGTGTTTTAAAACACCAACCAGACCCGTTCATAGATGCAGGTGATACAGATTTCGTGGAGCCTGGTGATGCGAGCCTCGAGGAGGAGGACGAGTTCTCTTACTTTCACCTGATGGATGGTTCCCCGTCGGCCTAGTAGACAGGATTTAGATCGCTGAGTTGTGGACTCAGCCCTATTCTTTTGGACATGATATTCCTTTTGTGATTTTGTTGGGCAACGCCTGATGCGACCCTTTTTATATCCTTTTGGACCTGTATATAAGGATCTATTTTCATTTCAGCAGACTAGTTGTGATCGTGCTTCATGTTTCAAGTAATTCTATGTTGTGCCTTTAAACCTGGATTAATCGCATATTAATGAAAACCGATTATAAGTGACCTCGAGAACTCGGGAGTCGAGAGTATGCACGACCCCCGATTTTCAGGGCGTTACAATTCTGTTTCCAATGACCTGTCTTTTTGCAATAGATACAGAATGGTTTCTTCTCCTTGGATTTGGAAGAGGATCGAGAGTCTTGTGATGAGACAAAGAGCACGGTATCAGAAGGCGAAAAATTAAGAATACCAATACTCTTCCTAGTTTGCTCAGCAAGTAATTCGGGAAGAATATCAGCAGTAATGAGCAAAGGCTTCCGATGAAGAATGGAACTCCGGAGTGCTTCAAAATCATCAATGAGAGCGAGAAGAAACTGAACAAGCTTGGTCCTCTCACGAAGCTGCTGATACTTATCATGAGAATGAGTCCATTCAGGTTTAGTAAGCTCCAACTGATCCCATAACATAGTCATTTGGGAGTGAAATTCAGAAATACGTTGAGAAGGTTGTTGCCGAAGCTTCCATATTTCCATCTCTAGTTGATATGCACGAGCAAAATCAGTCTGGAAATATGTGTTGGTGAAATTATCCCAAACAACTTTAGCAGTCGTGACCCTACCAATGGTCATAGCAATCGACTGCTTGCATGTGGAGCGAATCCATGAAATAATTTTAAATTTATTCATGTCCCATTCTTTAAGCTTCTTAGAATCAGTGGTGTCGGGTTTATATTCAGAACCATCAATATATTCCCACAATCTGCACCCTCAAAGAAATGCTTCCACGCTTTGAGACCAAAATATGTAGTTGGTCCCATCAAGTTCAACATTAATAGGCTTGAAAATTTCATTGCCAATAGACATGGTGGAAAGAGATCCACAGGACTAAAGACAGATAGGTAGAGAAAGAGCGGCGGCCTGTGAATGACAGTGGCAACAACGTCAAACAGAAGGGAGGCGTGGAGAGTCTTTGATTGTAATGGTGATTTGAAGAAGGATCTATGAAACCACGATTTGAAAAGTGAAAAAAATTAAGGCTTTGATACCATGATAGAATTTGACAAAGATTGAATTTTTTATTAAGAGTAATTACTCCTTTATATAGAGAATACAATGCTAAGAATAGCAAAACCCAAGATTGAAATATACAGCCAGATATCCTAAATATCCTAAATATAGTCTAAATATACAGTCGGATATCCTAAATATATTCTAACCATATATACACGGGCCAAAGAAAGACAAAATCAGAGCCTACCATCAAGGCAAGAATAATATCTATCACTAACAGTTTCAACATGAGGTTTGGGTTTGAGTACTCATAGGTGATGAAATCTCACTATTGTATGAGTGCGGCATGTAGAGTGGAGGAGTTTCAACACGAGGTCTGGGTTCAAGTACCAATAGGTGGTGAAATCTTACTATGGTGTGAGTGTGGCATGTAGAGTAGAGTGTAGTAGTTTCAACACGAGGTTTGGGTTTGAGTACCCATAGGTGGTGAAATCTCACTATGGTGTGAGTGCGGCATGTAGAGTGCAAAAGTTCCAACACGAGGTCTGGGTTTGAGTACCCATAGGTGGTGAAATCTCACTATAGTGTGAGTGTGGCATGTAGAGTGCAGGAATTTCAACACGAGGTCTGGGTTCGAGTGCCCATAGGTGGTGAAATCTCACTATGGTGTGAGTGCGGCATGTAAAGTCTAGGAATTTCAACATGAGATCTAAGTTTGAGTACCCATGGGTGGTGAAACCTCACTATGGTGAATTCTTTTGTCCGCGAGTTCCAAGTCATTGCAGAAACTAACTATTCACACCCCAAGTATAGGGTTGTGATGTAGTAATAAACTCGATAAGACCAAGGTCGAATGCACATGGACTGAACCTTGTACGTATTTTGAAAATAACTCGAACTAGAACTAGGATAAGATGAAATCTAAATCTGGAATAATTGAGAAAATAATTATGATTAAAGTGAGTAAAACTAATGTAATTAAAGGTAGAAAACTAGGGTGCTGAGGATTCACTTGTAGAGATCAGGGAGATTTACGCTTGATTCAAGAACTCAACTGGACTTCGAGTCCAATCTTCATCCAGTTGAAAGATATAACCATGAAAATCAAATTTGAACTTCTTTTGATGTTGTTTTTAAGAGATAAGAAGGTTGTAAATTAGAATGGATTTCATCACAAAACCATGCCTATGAGACAAAGCAAACAACAAAATTAAACCAATCCATAGCCAATTTGAGTGATGTATGAATGTTAGGAAGAGTTTTGTCATCCAGCCATGTCCAAGGGGCGATGGTAAACAACATGGCTTCCTAACTGCATAATCACAACAATGAAAAGGAAATACTCAAAGCCATTGTAGATCTATTGTAATTTCAGTCACAACAAACCATTAAAAACTAGAGGCATTTCTTAAATTCAAACCAAGATCAAGATCAATTCAACATGAATTAAACCCGCAAAGCTCCTCCCATCACGCCACACGCTTCACCTCTTAGCCCTAGCCAAGAGGATTGGCCAATAGCCAACCATGATTGAGCTAGAACTCTAAAAGATAAATTTTTTTAAAAAAAGCAGTAAATAAAACAAATAAAAAATCTAAAACTACTCTCTCTCTCTCTCTCTCTCTCTCTCTCTCTCTCACGTCCCAGGATGGATTGAATGAATTTCTCCACGTCTTTCTCCCTCCTTTTTATAGGAAAATGGTGTTGGTCGAGTGGACAGGCGGTGACTATAGCTGGAGTCAGAGGGTGAGAGAAGTTGGTGGAAAAACTAGGAATGTGCGTAATCAGAGTTTACGCACTCCTCTTTCACAGCTTCTTTCGTAGCAAAACTGGAAACTCGTCTGCGCTCGTCCTACTTTCTTCCTTTCCAAAAAGAAAACGTCCCTTTGGGCGGTTTTTGACGGCCGACCTCATGAACGGTTTGGATCTTTATGCAGAGCCATCGGTGGTGGCCAACCTGGATCGTCAGATCCAATCGCAAAACAGGGCTCGCGCAAGAGATGTGCGCTGATGATTTGTGGGGCCCATAATTTGGATTCTCTGTGAAATCCAGTCCGTCCATTGAATGCGCATCGAAAAATCTGTTGGAGATGAATGATCTTAGATTGGATTTGGTGTGGCCCACAAAATATTTTACTCCGCCGTCCGTCCTGTGTTTAAACGGTTAAAAACTGATCTCCGTTTTCTTCTTCAATTCCGTCACCTAGACATGGATAAGAGGGACTAAGAACTCTAATGGACGGTTTGGATCAAACCTTTGACGCATGGTGGTGGCCCACAAGACCCAACCACTTGCTCTGTTCGCATTCGCAGCAGAAAGAAATGGCTACTGCCGATTTTTTGAAGAGAATTCGGGTCAAAGTCGGTTTGACCCGAATTGCATTTCAGCACACAACGAGTGCTCTTGTGTATGGTGCACACATCATGCTAGGTGGGGTCCACTGTGATGGTTATGAACAATCCTCTCCGTCCATCTGTTTCATCACCCTGTTTAAGTGGTTGAGACCAAAATTGACACATATCCAGATCTCAGGTGGGCCCCGAATCAGAAATTCATAGGCTGATCTATCCGTCGGGCCACTTTCATATAAATCTGATGGCTGAAATTTTATGTATACGGTTAATTTGTGATCCTCAGGTCAGATATAAAGTTTCACACCGAGTAAATAGTGAAAACCCTGTGATCTTGCATTTTGGACTACTTTTAGGCCTCTTTAGCGTGAAACACATGATTTTCTCGAATCTCGGCCGTGTAAAATCATCGATCTCGGTCTCCTGGAGTCTGTCCCTTACCTTGATGATTTCTGTGCATTAAATCCATGCTTTTACCATCCTTTTCAGTCCATGTTCGTTAATTCACCTTGCATTACAAACACGATTAAAATAGACCGTTAAATAGTATCATGTTCGTAAAATTTGGTAATAATTAGGGTCTAATATGCCATATATGACCCTCAACACTAACTCTCTTCTGAAGAACTTGTTGGAGGTTTTGATCAAGTTCCAAGACATTGCGAAAATTGATGCTCTACTGAAAGACTTGCTAGAGGTTCGACCAAGTTCCAGCATATTGGTAATACCTATTTCATTTTCGAAAAAATCTTGAGATACTAGATGCACATGTAGACAAGCGTGCTGCCATTTATAAGGAGTAAAACATATTTTTTGATCAATATGACGCGGCTTGGAATGATCGTCTCCATTGGAATTGGTAGCATCATTTTAATAAAGTAATGTTGCGAGTTCTCCAAGTTCAGCGCAAGGAAGTATATAATGATATCCATGAAACTGAATATCTCTACCCTAACAGAGACTCCTATTCCCAGACTCTTTTAAATTTCATCAACTCTTAGTTTGAAATCTATCAAGCTCGGTTGCTTGAGAGTAGTGAACAGAAGAAAGATGAAGAAGACATGGCCAACATAGTCAGCCGCCATATTGATCAAGTTCTGTGCTTACTTGATCATGTAGTAGAAAGTAATGAATCCTGAAGGGCTCAAAAGCATATGACCATAGTGATGGGGTTTCCTCCTCAATTTAAAGGAGAGATAGTGCAGCCAGTTAAAAATCGGAGTGTTTCACTGCCCTGCTCGACCAGTCAAGTGGACCGCTCGACCAGTCAAGTGCACAGTGCTCGACCAGTCGAGGGTCACTCGACTCAAAGTCCAGCGAGCTCAGTGAAGAGTGCTCGACCAGTCGAAGGCCTGGCTCGACCGGTCTAGTGAACAGTGCTCGACCAGTCGAGGCCCTTGCTCGACTAGTCGAGGGTTACGCAGATTTGAGCGGATTTTGTGCGGACTGCGTAAATTGGAGGCGGTTTCGCAGAGATGCGAAAGGGAAGTTGCATAAACTATAAATAGGGGTCCCTAGGGCTTTTCTAGGGCAATTGAGAAGGCTTTCTAAAGCTATTGTGATAAGGGTTTTCACGACCAAGGTGAGAGAGAGAGAGAGAGAGAAAGGGAGAGAGAGGAAGCTTGTGGAATGGAATTTTCGCAGTCGACGTCTCAGCGCTTCTACGTCCTCGTGATCGGTGAGATCTTTCCGTTTTTCTTTTATTCTCTTATTGTTTATCCGCTCCTGTGTGAGTGAGGAAGGTTTGATCCAAGCGGTGTGTGCTTGTGATCGATTGTAACGTTCTACTTCATAGTGGATTGTCGATTTGGACGAGGTCCTGTGGTTTTTAACTCTTTAAGGGTTTTTCACGTAAAAATCTCTTGTGTCGTGTGGTTTATGCTTTGATTTATTTCATTGCTTTATTATCCCATAATTCTAGTGTTTTAAGAGGCTAGATCCTAAGGTTTTGTGCAACGGCCCCCAACAAAGTGTTATCAAAGCTAAGTTCATTCAACGGAGTGGGATCGGTTCTGAATTATGGAAGTGGCTCATCAAGGATGATTAGCCTCAATGGTTCTAACTGGACCATATGGAAGCTTAAGATGGAGGACTTGTTTTATTGCAAGGACTTGTATGATCCAATCTTAGGCATATCAGGAAAAACACATGATATGACAGATGATGATTGGAAGAAATTGGACCAGAAGGCAGTGAGGTTTATTAGACAATGGTTGGATGATTCCGTGTTCTACGATGTGTATATGGAGACCTTAGCCGCTAGCCTATGGCTGAAACTGTAAGGGCTGTATGAGAGGAAGACAACCGGCAATAAAATTTTCTTGATAAGACAACTTGTGAATCTCAAGTTCAAAAATAGTGGTTCTGTGGCTGAGCACATGAATGAGGTCAACAATATTTTTAACCAACTCTCCACTATGAAGATGGTCCTGGATGATGAATTACAGATTTTGTCATTGCTTAGTTCATTGCCTGACAGTTGGGAGACATTGGTAGTGTCTCTAAGTAACTTCGCGCCAGACGGAAAGGTATCCATGAAACAGGTAACTAGTTGTCTCTGTAATGAGGAAATAATGAGGAAGTCTCAAGGGTCTACTCAGCAAGAGGCCCTTGTGACATAAGAACGGGGAAGAGGAAATAACAGAAAGGGCGGGAAGGCCTGAGATAAATCAAGAGGCAAGTCAAATACCAAGAAGGATATTGAATGATAGAATTGTGGCTAGAAGGGCCACTATAAGCATGAATGTCATAAGAATAAGAATGACAAAAAAGGAAAAAAGAAATAAGAAGGAAGATGAATCAGATTCCACTGTGGTCGTTTCAGACGGCAACATTGTAGTTATTATTTCAGCAGATCATGATGTTTGTCTTATGGCTACGAGTCAGGACACTGACTAAGTGATAGACTCGGGAGCCTCGTTTCATACGACTCCACGCAGGGACTTCTTCACAAGCTACAAGTCAGGTGACTATAGGACCATGAAGATGGGAAATTTCGGCATATCGAAGATCGTAGGGGTTGGTGATATTTGTGTGAGGACCGATGTGGGCTGCATATTATTCTCAGGGATGTGAGGCATATCCCAGACCTTTGCCTCAACTTGATGTCAACGGGAAGATTGGATGATGATGGCTATGAAATCTGATTTGTTGGTAGGCGATGGAAGCTCATAAAGGGTTCATTGATCGCAGTCAGAGGAAAGAAGTGTTGCACCCTTTACAAGGCAAGTGTCTGTATGTGCAAGGGTGGGTTGAACGCAGCGAAAGATTCAGCTATTGACATGTGGCACAGGCGTCTAAGACACACGAGTGAAAAAGGGCTTTAGGTACTAGCAAAGAAGCGACTCCTTCCATACGTGACAATTATACCTCTCAAAATCTGTATTGATTGTTTATCAAGGAAACAATATAGAGTTTCATTTGTTAAATCTACTTCTCATGTTAATAAAATGCATGCATTAGATTTAGTTTATTCTGATGTTTGTGGTCCTATAAGGACAAAAACCTTGGATTGGGCATTGTATTTTGTCACTTTTATATATGATGCATTTAGGAGGGTTTGAATTTATGCTTTGAAATCTAAGGACGAGGTCTTTGGTGTGTTTAAATTGTTTCATGCTATGGTCAAGAGAGAGATAAGTAGATCATTGAAGTGCATTTGCACCGACAATGGTGGTGAATGCATCGGTAACTTTCATGAGTATTATAAGTCCTTGGGTATATGGCATGAACAAACGGTTCCCAAGACTCCCCAGAATAGTGGTGTGGCTGAGTGAATGAATCGCACCATTGTTGAGAGAATCAGATGCATGTTATCCTATGCGAAGTTGGCCAAGACGTTTTGGGGAGAAGCAATGGTGCTTTATAATCCAAGGACAAGGTCTTTGGTGTGTTTAAATTGTTTCATGTTATGGTCGAGAGAGAGAGAGAGGGAGACAGGTAATCATTGAAGTGCATCCGCACTGACAATAGTGGTGAATACATCAGTGACTTTTATGAGTATTGTAAGTCCCTGGGTATACGGCATGAACAGACTGTTCCCAAGAGCCCCCAGCATAATGGTGTGGCTGAGCGAATAAATTGCATTATTGTTGAGAGAATCAGATGTATGTTATCTCATGCGAAGTTTTTCAAGACGTTCTAGGGAGAAGCAATGCACACGACAGTGTATCTGATAAACAGGTTTCCATTAGACCCGTTGAGTGGAGAAGTACCTGAGAAGGTGCGGACTGGACAGGATCCATCATACAGTCATCTCAAGGTATTTGGATGTAGGGCATCCGTGCATGTACCAAAGGACAAGAGGTCTAAGCTCGATATGAAGATCAAATAGTGTATGTTCTTGGGGTACGATAATGAAAAGTTTAGTTACAAATTGTGGGATCCAACCAAGAAGAAGCTCGTCAGGAGCAAAGATGTGGTTTTCTTTAAAGATCAGTGTATAGAAGATATTGGTAAGCCAAATAAGAATTAACCTAGTTCAAGTGAGCTAGAGGACATGGATCCGGTTATTCCTCCCATAGTGCCTGATGATGGGAGAGTACATCAATGTGCAGAGGACGAGGGAGTTCCTACAGAAGATGAACCGGGATAGCAGCCCTCACTTGATCCACCTGTTGAGCCACAGGTGAGGAGGTTATCTAGGGACAGACAACTGTCAAAGAAGTACTCGCCGCATGAGTACGTTATGCTTACTGATGGGGGAGAGTCAAAAGATTATTCTAAGGCCCTAACCGACGAGTATAAGGGGGAATGGTTGAAAGCTATGCAAGAGGAGATGAAATCCTTGCATAAGAACCACACCTATTATATGGTGAAACTGCCTAAGGGCAAGAAAGCTTTAAGCAACAAGTGGGTGTTCAGAAAGAAGATTGAGCAGAAGAATTCACAGACGAGGTTCAAGGCTAGATTTGTGGTGAAAGAGTTTGGTTAAAGGAAAGGCATAGACTTCGAGGAGATATTCTCACCAGTGGTAAAGATGACATCCATTCGAGTGTTGCTTGGGTTGGCGGCTAGCATGGATCTAGAGATAGAGCTGTTAGATATTAAAACTGCCTTTCTCCATGGTGACGTGGAAGAAGAGAACTACATGCATCGATCAGAGGGGTTCGAAGTCAAGGGTAAGGAGCATATGGTATGTAGGCTGCGGAAGAGCTTGTATGGGCTGAAACAAGCTCCAAAGCAATGATACAGGAAGTTTGACTCGCTCATATTAAAGCATGGGTATGACAGAACGGAGTCGGGCCACTATGTGTTCACGCACAAGTTCTCAGTTGGTGATTTCTTAGTTCTGCTATTATACGTTAATGACATGCTCATCATGTGAAAAGACATTAAGAAGATAGATAGGCTGAAAAAGGAGTTGGACAAATCATTCGCAATGAAAGACTTGGGCCCAGTTAAGCAGTTCCTAGGAATGGAGATAACTCATGACAGAAGTAACACGAAGCTTTGGCTGTCATAAGAGCAGTATATTGAAAAAGTCCTATAACAGTTTAATATAAATGCAGCGAAGCCGGTCAGTACTCCACTGGATGATCACTTCAGATTGAGCGACAGGCAGTGTCCCAAGACGAAGGCAGAGTGGATGAGATGTAGAAGATACCCTATGTGTCAGCAGTAGAAAGTTTGATGTATACTATTGTGTGTATACGCTTGGACATAGCATATGCGGTTGGTGTTGTCAGCTGGTATCTTGTCAATCCTGGCAAAGAGCATTGGGCAGCGGTGAAATGGATACTATGGTATCTAAGAGGCTTATCCAGGTTGAGCCTATGCTATGGTGACGAAAAACCTGTGTTAGAGGGATACACAGATGTAGATATGGCAGGTGACATAAGCTCCAGGAAGTCTACATCGGGGTTCATGTTCACGTTTGCAGGAGGAGCTGTTTCTTAGCAGAGCAATCTATAAAAGGTCGTAGCATTGTCGACGATAAAAGCTGAGTACATTGCAGTCACAGAGGCATATAAAGAGATGCTTTGGATAAAGAGGTTCCTACAGGAACTTAGCCTGAAGCAGGAGCAGCACGTGGTTTATTGCGATAGTCAAAGTGCTATCCACTTGAGCAAGAATCTAAGTTAGCACTCCAAGTTGAAGCACATAGAGATTCTGTATTACTTGATCAGGGATACTTTGGAACAGGAGTTACAGTTTGAGAAAGTCCACACGGACGATAATGAGTCAGACATGATGACCAAGGTTTTGCTCAAGGGCAAGTTTGAGGTTTGTAGAAATCGAGCTGGCTTGAAGAATGCGAATTCCTCCTGAGTCAGAAAGGAGGAGATTTGATGGGTTTCCTCCTCAGTTCAGAGGAGAGATAGTGCAGCCGGTTGAAAATCAGAGTATTTCACGACGCTGCTCGACCAGTCGAGTGGACAGTACTTTACCAGTCGAGGGTCACTCGCCTCAAAGTCCAACGAGCTCAACGAACAGTGTTCGACCAGTCAAAGGCCTGGCTCGACCGGTCTAGTAAACAGTGCTCGACTAGTCGAGAGTTACGCAGATTTGCGTGAATTTTGTACAGACTGCATAAATTGGAAGCGGTTTCACAGAGGTACGAAAGAGAAATTGCCTAAACTATAAATATGAGTCCTCAGGGCTTTTCTAGGGCAATTGAGAAGGCTTTCTAAAGCAATTGTGATAAGGGTTTTCATGACCAAGGTGAGAGAGAGAGAGAGAGAGAGAGAGAAAGGGAGAAAGAGGAAGCTTGTGGAAGGGAGTTTTCGCAGTTAACGTCTCAGTGCTGGTACGTCCTTGTGATCGGTGATATCTTTCTGTTTTTTTTTTTAATTCTCTTATTGTTTTTCTGTTCTTGCGTGAGTGAGGAAGGTTTGATCCAAGCGGTGTGTGCTTGTGATCGGTTGTAACGTTCTACTTCATAGTGGATTGTTGATCTGAATGAAGTCCCATGGTTTTTACCTCTTTGAGAGTTTTCCAAGTAAAAATCTCTTGTGTCGTGTAGTTTATGCTTTGATTTATTTCATTGCTTTATTATCCCATAATTCTGGTGTTTTGGGAGGTTAGATCCTAAGGTTTTGTGCAACAGCCCTCAACACAAAGTCATGAAGAACCACACCTTTACGGAATATGAAGAAATAAAGGTAGCTTATGCTTCAACCGCACCTAGGTTGAACCCTTTTTTTTTTTTTTTTTGCTTTTCTATACTTGGTTTGCCCCATTTTTTTAATTTACATGTAATCCGGGCCGACCCTGTTCTGTCTTCCCTTAGCACTAGCTAGTAATGAAATTTATATTTCCTTACATCTGTATTTGATTCCAGACTTAATTTCCATTTTTGGGCTAGGTGTAAAATTGAAGGGGTTGGATCTCATAGTTTCTCATACTTTCCCCTACATTACCACAAGTCAGCCACCCACGTGCCTTGGTGCGTCGCAGCCAGCTTTTTGTCTTATCATACGCCCAAAAACATATTTACTGAAGCAACGTTCCTCGCAGTCAGCCACACCGATGGCAATGCGGCACACGCTCTGAGACTCAAACCACTCATTACTCGGATGCAACGAAAGAGATGTGCTATCCCAGCAATAAGGTTGATCTGATCGTGAGCTGGGCCACACGTGTGTTGAAACTAGATTCGTGGTCATTTTCTCGTAACCATCCATTTCTACACATATGGCCCCCTAATAATCACACGGTCCTGATTTAATGCAAGGCATTTGCATAATCAGGTCCACCGAACGAGCAGCTTGGATCTTTTAAATGCACGAAAGGGACTGCCAAGGAAATGTTCTCACTCTCCTGGAATGTCACCCGTATGAAATATCTACAAGTGTGAATATGTGGAGGTGAGGTGCTGTTGGAGCCGGCCAGACTGTATATGGGTCTGCATTTGACTTGAATTTTAAAGAATCTGAATCGTCCGCTTCCCACGAGCAAAAAAAATCTGTTTTTCTGCGTGATTGGTCCACATCAGTGATGACTGATGCATTAAATGTTGTGGGACGATGTAACCCAATCAAATTGCAATAAACAAAAATTTTTTGTTTGTAGAAAGCAGATGATTATGATTTGGACCCATTTAGACCGGGTTCAAACGTAACAATAGAAAAAAACAAACTCTTAAGATTTTACATGGTTCATGCACATGACACTATCAATCTACATGTCTAGAACTTTCCCGGTTTGAGCATGTGCGTGAGATCCGACCAGTCCATCAGGTGGGCTCCACTGTTACGTGTGAAAATTCTACTCTACTTTATATGCTTGGCCAAAACCCAACTTAGGTTGAACTCAAATCTGTCCGGCCATAATTCAAATTAGCAGAGTCTAGAGCCAAAATACAAACCAGATTATTAAATGTCTTGTTAAAAAATTTAAATAAAGGTAAGGATAGCTAATTAAGAATACCGTGCAAATGAAAAACAATATTCTATGTAGGGGTATACAAAAACTGAGCTAGCTCGGTTAGCTCACTCGACTTGACTTGAAAAAGCTCAATTCGATTCGGTTCGATGCTAAGTTCGAGCCAAGTCGAGCTGATTTTTTGAGCTTGAAAATGAGTTCGAGCCAAGTTTAAGCAGGCCCCAACTTGACTCGACTCGGATCGAATCCAACTCGAGTCGAACTAGTTTGGTGACTCGGTTACTTTGCCATTGATGTTGCTCACCAAGTGTTTTATAAAATGACTTAATGAAGTATGGCTAGTGGCAAGGAAGGTGTGTACATGAAACAAATACCATCTTTTCTTGATTTTTCTTAGTTTTTATGTTGCTTAGAAGGTGTTTGACAAAATACTTATAAAACCATTACTTTTGTTTCACATACAAAGGGATTTTAAAGGTGCAGTCCATGTGTTTGTGGGAATGCCTCAATGGCGAACTCGGCTCAATCTTGGCTCGAACTTGGCCCGAGCTAGCCCGATTTGCTGACCGAAGCGAGCCGAGCTGGCCAGTCAGGCTCGAGGACTGAGCCGAGTTCGAGCTGAGGTCAGCTAGTGGCCGAGCCAAGTCGAGTTGAGGCTAGCTCAACTCGGTTCGACTCAATGTACACCCCTAATTCTATGCACATGTATCACATTTGTACCGAGGAATAAAATGTTCCGTATACATAAAACCATGTGTTAAATGTGTAATATGTACGACATTCCACATTTGCCATTATCAATCTTTAGACTAGTTACATGTATATGTCACTTGTATGAAAGTACACATGCATGATAATGTTACATGTGTTACCAACCTTAAGCTCCTCACATGTGTTACTTGTGTGAAAGTACACATACAAAATAATACTACATGTGTTACCACCCTTAAGCTCCCCTCATATATTTCATCTTATCTTTACTTTTTATTTCAATGATTCGGCGAATGGGTAATAGACCAACTAGTTCAAGACAACAAAACTTAAATAGATAAGATGATTTAGATAACTTATGCCAAGTATAATTTGCTTACATTCAACGAACCTGAATCGTAACCCTATCCATAAGGGATGACTTAGATAACTTGTGCAAAATATAATTTGTTTACAACCAACAAACACCAAAATATTATCATTCATGCACTGAAAATTGTTCACCTACATAGCTCAAACTATAAAAATTACGGTGTCCCCACAATTAATTTTTAGATAAGGTAAAGCTTTCATTTAAAGGACATGAGAGGGTTTCCACATAAAAGAAAGAGTGTTAAAGGAATCTAGGAATATATGATTCGAAAGTGAAGAAGCATATGGAAGAGGTAGAAAATAAAAATACATGATTTCAAGATAAGCTTAAGGCGCATAATAAGATTATTATCTTTAAGGTTATATTCGAACCCTACTTAAGTATAAATTGGTTTGTAAGACGATTGCAACAAGTCTACTTCTATGATACATGAAGCCTCTTCTTTTGAATCAAGGAAATATAGGCTTCGGGTTGCAAAATAAAAAATTTCACTCTTAAACGCAATTTTGCAATGTACACTCTTGACTTCTTCTTCTTTTTTTAAAAACAATTTACACCATTGCTGCTTTACATTTTGAATTTACATCTCTAATTTTTATAATTTGTGCATATTTTTCAAAATGACTAAAAACATAAAACTGATGGGGAGAGGAAATTGTTGATTGTAGAATGACCCAAAGTTAGAATTTATAAACATAGAAGAGATTTAAAGTCTATTTCATGTAAAGACATTGCCCTTCTATATATATATATATATATATAGAAAATTGCAACCTTCTTTCACAATTTGAATTTAAAGCTCATGGAAATGCATGATAGTCATTCATTTCGAGTCACTAACAATCACAATCAATAGAAAATTAAAAAAATAAAAAGACATGATATAACTAATCAATTAAATGCTCGAGTCTTCTCCTATGGTAAAATAAGATGGTTGACACATGGACACTAAGAAATTACACACATGAAAGACAATGAACTAAATTAAACACTATAAATCAAGGGTTTAGATTCATATGGATTTTCATTAAACAAAAATATTAATTTTATTTTTTAACTAATTTTGATAGGTCAAAATTGATAAATAAATGCTTATCAATTAAAATTAGACACATTAAATTAATTTGAAATTTGAAAACCCTCTCAGCTATAAAACCATCCAATAACTTCCTTTTACAATGAACCTAAATTAGGTAGTCAGCCCGCACTACCTTCAACGATGGTGTGGTAATGTAGCAAGATGTGATTGGTGGGACTCTACGCTGTTAAAGATGGGCCAAATACATGTAATAGGCCGAAAATGTTAAAAAAGACCGACATCCATCTCTAGCAGCATACGGCCCCACCAAATCACATCTCTGTATTACCACACCACTGTTGAAGATGGTGCGGCCTGACTACTTAATCTGCATCCTTTTACAGCCTTTTCTCACATATCTTGGAAACATCTATCTATCTTATTTCATGAACATTAACATCCCACGCCCACTAGTAATTAAAAAGACTTGCACTAGACTTATGTCCGGTCGTTCCCCTTGCAAGACAAAAAAAACCTGAGCTGGAATTCACAAACGAATGTCCATGAATAAGAGCTAATGATGATGGTTTAAACATTATGATTATGTGGGTGGTAACAAACCCAATGGTGGGTCCCACCATTTGGACAGTTTAGATTAAGTGGAATGTGTGAGCTGATGATTAAATGACTCAGTGACTTGGATTGACTCATCTCAAGTCACGACTGAGTCAGGAGTGAGTCATGTGGTGACTTGGGGCTTCATGGTTTTAAGACTCGGATGAGTCTCTAGCTCAGTTGGGTCCCCAGGGATAACTGAGGTGACCCCACTCTGTGGGGCCCACCTTGATGTGTGTGTCTTATCTAGGCCCTCCAACCATTTTTCCAGCTCATTTTAGGGCATGATTCAAAAAATAAGTAGATCCAAAGCAAGAGTTAACCAGGAACAATGAGGTCCACCTTGAAACTTTCTTGGGGCCATCATGATATTTATTTACCAGCCAAACTGTTCATGAGATCACAAACACATGGGTGAAGGGAATATAAAATCAGCTATATACGGAACTCAGGTGGTCCATACCATCTAAAATCATGTGAAGATATGCCTAAAACATATAAAAGTACTTGGTGGGGCCCACCTGAAATTTGAATGCCTCTGAAACTTGGTTTGACCCCTCATCCAAGTGAGACACACATAATGGATGGGCTGGATTTGTGAAACACATCTTGGTGGGCCCAACAAATGATTATGAATGTTTTAATGGAGGGAAACCCCTCTCAACTTTTGTATGGGCTCACACAAGTCAGGGATTGACTTGATTTTTAAGCTCTAGGCCCACCATGGAATGTTGCATCTCACTAATGGGGTAGATGTTTGACACGCATCACATATACATATATATATATATATATATATATATATAATATATATATATATATATATATATATATATATATATATATATATAATCCCACTGTTTCTTGTGGTGGGAAGCGGATTGGCTTGTAGAGTTGGGCATCGGACCAAGTTGGATTGGATTGGGCTCAACTCAACTCGGACCGAAATCTACATGGCCTGACCCGAACTTGATTTGATCCGGGACCGAGTCCGGGACATCTGACTTGAACAGATTCAATGCACAGCTGACTTGATCCGATCCGAATCCGACTCGATCAAGAAAACCAAGTCGGATCGGGTTGAGCACGATTCGGATCGGTCCATAAGACCTTCTCCAAGCTTTTTTGCTATTAGAGGAATGAAATCCTTGAAAGCTAGCACATTTTTTGCCACCCCTCCTACACTCATCCTCACCTCCATCATCATCCTGTTCCTCTCCTTCATCATCCTGATCATCATCATCCTTGTTTTCAGGAGCAACAACCATGGGTTTGCTTCTACTGATGACAGCTAGAACATCCTTCTCATTTATGTCAGTTGCTCTTGGCAAAACAACCATTTGTTTTGATAGCAAGCTCATTGTCAAGAGCAACAAAACCAGAGATTTCCCAGCAGCAGCCAAAACAACTTATGCTACAATAGATTCCATTGCAGAGCAGAGCATCCTCTCCAAAGCAACCAAATCTCCGCTGCCATCTGACTTACATGCTGTGCGTGTATCTATTCAGATCAGGTCGAATCGGATCAGATCGGATCCATTCGGATCGGTCTGGATTGACCGTGATCCAAACTAGATCCGAAAAACTGTCGGATTTGGATGGCTCTACTTAATCCGCACCGATCCAGGCCGTCAATTCAATTCGGATCGAGTCGAATCCACCGGATCGGGTCAGACATGCCCAGCTCTATTAGCTTGTGTACCGACCTAGCTAGTGTTATGAGTTACCAAGTTCTGTGGTCCCTATCATGAGGTAAGTTTTAAATTCAAACCATTTGTCCATTTGGCAAGCTTGTCGTAAGTCTTGAGCTGAAAAATAAGACTAATTCAAAGATTAGTGTATCACACTACGAAAAGCAGTAAGAGATTGAACGTCTACCATTGAAACCCTTTTGAGGTAACAGAAATTTTGGATCAATATGATATTTGTTTTTCCTCTTTATCGAGCTCTATGTGACCTTATGAACAGATTGGATGGAAAATAAATATTATAATGGGCCCTAGGAACATTTTAATGGTGAGAATAATTGTGCCACTGCTATTTTTGGTGTGGTCCACTTGAAATTTGGTTATGATTCACTTTTTAGAACATGCTCTAAAAATATCTCCAAATGGATGAACGGTGTGAATATAGGGTGCAAATTTCCTGCAAAAGCCTTTTGCAGGAAGTTCATGTGCAAGGATATTGGGTGGGGCCACTACCATGTTTGTGAGAAATTTATCCCATTTATCCATTTTACAAGATCATTTTAGTATATTTGACCAAAAATAAGGTGGATTCAAAAATCAAGTGGGCCATACAAGGTGGAGATTCAGTGAGAGCCGTTGAAATATTATTGTGGCCTTACAAGCTTTGTGTCAGGCTAAATTTTTTGTATTTTCACTTCATCCCAGTGGTAATGACCTTATAAAAGTTCTGGATGGCATATAAACATCTAGGTGGAGCCCTGGAAAGTTTCAAAGGTATGTATTTCTTTCTCCAATTTTTCCTCTCGTGTGGTTCACTTGAGTTTTGGATCTACCTGATATTTTCACTATTGTCCTAAAATGATCTCCCTAAACAGATGAACGGGTAGATTTTCCAAAAACATTGCGGTGGGCCCCACCCAGCACCATTCGCAGTAGCTTACTGCGGAAGTCTTCCACAGGAAATCCGCGTCCATAGAAGAACGTCAGCGCTCGCCTTCGCACGCCACGTGCCCACATCAGCCAGGTCTGTGGCATGTGGAACATCATTGTGGGGGCCATATAACTTAGATCTGCCTTATTTTTTGACTCATGCTCTGTAATGAGCTTGCAAAACTGATGAACGGCTTGGATGAAACATATACATGGCCCACACAGATTACGTCCGTCCCCATCCAACGGACAGTTAAAGATGTAGGCTCCATGGTGTCTGAATGACACGTGTCAATCAAAGACATCAGTATCCGTGACATATTCTGCATGTTGCCGTGAAGCACGAAATTTTCGGATTTTTCATGATTTGACGGTTGAAATGAACGGCCCTGGTCCGATCAGTCAATGTCATGCACTTACCTGTTTTCAACGTCGTTTTCTAGTGTTATTATATGATACGGCATCTCTGAACAGAGCACACATGTTTTTCAATCTGATAAGTGGGCCACTCTCTTCCTACAGTATGTTTATACATGTAATGATCAAACCAAGACCCACTTTCTATTAATCTTTTTAATAGGGCTTTACTTATCAGTGGCCGTTTGGCACCTCAAAAAATTCTAAATTTTGGATGATTGGAAATTGTAATATTGAATTTGTAAAGATGAGGTCATTTTGGCATATGAAAATCTTGAATTTCAATTCTCAGGATGGAGGAAAATCCAGGACTCTTCACAATTTATTCAGTTTCAAGAAAAAGTTTATGACTTTGAAATTTATAATTTTTGGGGTCATTTTCTACTGATATTACTACCTCATACAATCTTAAGGTAGTCATATTCATTTTATAATAAGACGTTATTACTTGCATTTGCATTCACATGCTGGAAGCGAGACCGGAAGGGTAAGCTTACGGCGGTTACCTTCTAAGTCTATAGGCACATCATGTAAAAAAAAATTGACAATTATCTAACAGAACCTATAGAATTTAATTTTAAATATGAGATTAATAGGCTCACTTTTATTCGCCACCAAATGTTTGAAATTATTTCATTTGTAGGATAAGATTATTTTATAAAGTTCTCGGTGTAATGATTAGAGGTGTACACGAGTCGAGCTGTGCCAAGCTCAACTTAGCTCGGCCACTAGTTGACCTAGCTCGAACTTGGCTTGACTTGGTCCTAAAGCCTGACCAGCCAGCTCGGCTCAATTCAGTCCGCAGCTCAGGCCAATTCAAGGCAAGATCGAACCAAGTTTGCATGTGCAGCATTTTAGCAAACACATGGTTTGCACCTTCAAATTTCCACTATATGTAAAATGGTGACAGTAGTTTTATAGGTATTTCATCAAACACCTTGTAAGCAACATCAAAATCAAGAAAAAATATACTTATTTCATATACATACCTTCATTGCCACTAGCAGACAATTCGTTGAGTTATTTCATCAAACACTTGGTGAGCAACATCAATATCAAAGTAACCGAGTCACCAAATTGGTTTGATCCGATTTCGATTTGAGTTGGGGTTCGAGTCGAGTCAAGCTTGGGCAAGCTCGAATTTGGTTCAAAATTTTTTCAAGCTCAAGAAATCAACTTAACTTGGCTCGAACTCAGTTTTGAACCGAGTCAAACCGGGCTTTTTCAAGTCAAGTTAAGCGAGCTAATCTAACCGAGCTTAACTCGGTTCGTGTACATCCCTAGTAATGATTGTCTTATGCTATACATATTATCGTATTTAAAATAATTGAAAACATTTAATTCATCATATTCATTATCCTATAAATATATTATAAAAAAAAAAATAGAAATTCAAAAGTCTAAATTTAGCTATAGAACACAATTTTTGAAATTTAGATTTTTGAAAATCCATGTTGCTAAACAAAATATAAAAAATTAGTATTTCAAATCCACGATTATGAATCCAAGATTTGAATTTGATGCTCTCAAATGAGCCCATGTTTAGGATCAAGAAAATGATAATGTGGGTTAGGTAAATTCATAAGCTTGTCATATTGATGGAGTTGCGTTAGATTTAAATATGGATCTGGTAAATTCTCAAGTCATGTTCATAATGAAATTACAAATTCATATATTTGAGCATTTATTGAAAAGAAATTTATTTCTATTTTTATCTTTTAAAAGAGTCTCTCAATTTTAGGTTTTGAGAAGTCTTTAGCTTTCATGGGGACTTAATTTTGCACTTTGAGCAATCTAGGGATTTGAAAAAAACAAAGAAGAAGAAGGAGACTCCAAGTCCATATATTTCACAAATTCCTTCTCCAAATCCCTCACCCGAGACAGTTTGTAAGCACTCGAGAGGATAAAACACTACTTGAACCCCTTACAGCTAGCCCAACTCGGTGTTCTTGTGGGATCCATTCCGTCCATCAGGTAATGCTTCTAATTCTTGTTGTACATCTAAAAATCAGCCAAATACAAAATTCAAGTGGGCCATTCCATGGCGAGCAATGTAAAATCACACTTAAAACTTCTAAAATTTGAACCTAGTTAATTTTTTAAGACAATGGATTCTGGTGAGGTCGACATTATAAACGATTCTAATATTGGAATGTACAAACCATGGCAAGCCTTACAAACAAATCTATGGTTGGCATCCCATTGTCAATGGTCTCTATGGTGTGGCCCAAAAGTAATTTTGGCCATTAGCACCTAATGGATGGAGTGGATTGCATAACCACAACCTCATGGCCCCATGGAAGGTGCTTTACCAGCAGAGCTGTAGCCTATAAATGAGTTCATCTCATTTTTGAGATCATAGAGCTTTGCTAAGCCCATATGTCTTGTACAAATCAGCTAATGGACACACCATATGTACATCTCCTCAAAAATCAACTAAACAAATGTATGGTTATGAAAAAAATCTGTGGAAGTTTTTTAAACTGGTCTACTTATTTCTAATATCATGCATGCCTATTGAGTGGACCACCTTTATCTTTCGGCAGTAGTATTTTCATGGTGAGGTCATATGATGGATGGCTTGGATATTTCACTTGCCTGAGAGTGAGAGAGGGAGAGCATTATCATTTAGATAATTGAGTGCACCAGGTGTTATATAGCTCGAATAAGAAATTAAGCTTCTCTACCAAAGAAGAAAAAGTAAAAGCAATTATCGTTTGTTGTAAAACTGCGTTGATGAAGAAAGAGACTTGATTTTTGGGTTTGTGTTATTTGGTACTTTAGCTGTTGCTGTCTAAAAGAAGGGGAAAAAAAAAAATTGCTTTAGTTTAAAAAGAAAAAAGGAAAAAAGAAAAACCTAAAGGGAAGTGTCCTCTTGGATGCCCGATTAAATTGAATTGCAAACCATCTAATTAATTATGATCAAAATGGTTAAAGTGAGTGCGGCATAGTTTCAGTTAACAATAAAACTGAAACTCATATGTTGGAATTCTGATATAATAGCCAAACATGCAGCCCGGTGTGAAAATGCCCACCCAACTCACACAGGCTATCACGCCAATCACCTCACACGAGGTACTTGAGTGTGCTCATGCAACCCACAGGTGACCTACTTTGATACAGTACAACTAATCACTTGGTCTAAAAGCTTGAATTGATTAAGTGTAATAAATTAATCTTTTTATTTTATAGCCTAAGCCACACATTTAATGGGTTAGGTTCTTAGTCGACCCCCCTTATGGACCCACATTACATGAGTTCCGCATCACGTGAGCCGCCAACCACAAGTGTGCTCCGCATCCCACAGGCCACTCTGTGCGGGTATAATTATGGATCACGATCTAGACAACAAAAATCTACCCTTATTTGATTTTCTGACAATTGGGGTGGTGGACATTTATTGGATGGTAGAACATGAAAATTATCCAATGGTTGTATTTCAACGGCCGAGTGTCTTAATCAGCTATTAGGTCTGATAAACTAATTTGAGTTTTAGACTAATCAAAGGCCATGACCGCTCGACTAATCTAAGTTTCCAACTGTGATTTAGCAGCAGTGGTCCATTGTTTAGTTTGAATTCATCCATGCCCAATATACAATATGTGAGTGCCTGCGTATCAAGCATCCACGGCAAGAGCACCAAATAATTCTACTAGACTTGTCTAGTCAACTCAAAATTTAGGAAGTTTCTTGGAAACTCATACCACTTTTTGAGTTTTATCATTATGGAGCAAGGGATGTGTGACACATATAGAGAAAGGAACGAACACACAGAGCGTGGAGAGAATTTGGAGAAGCATGGGTTAGGTGTGTGCTCCACGTAGAAAGAGAAGCTAAAGTAATCTTAATAGTGAGTATTTTCGTGATGGTATTTTCATTGGTCTGAACCACATGATGGACTACAAACATCAAGGTGGGCCACACGTAATTGACAATCCATACCAAAGGTGGCTCCACATGATGGACGGCCCACATTGAAGGCAGAGCCTACATGATGGACAGTCCACATCAAAGGGGTGCTCCACATGATGGGTGGTGGACAATGAAGGTGAGCCCCACATAATGGCCTATTAACATCGATGATCGGCCTCACATGACGGATGGCCCATATTATGGTGGGCCCCACATCATGGATGGTCCACATTAAAGGTTGGCCTTAATGATGAATGACCGACATCCAAGGCGGGCCTAGCATAAATATGGATCGTCCACATTAAAGATGGGCTCTGCATGATGGATGATCCACATCTAATGTTGGGCATGATGGATGGCTAACATCCAAGGTGGGCACCAAATGATGGATGGATAACCCACACTGAAGGTAGGATGGTCCACAATGAAGGTAGGCCCCACACAAAGAAAGGTTCACATTGAAGATAGGGACGAGGTGGCCCAACATAATGAATAGTCTACATCAAAGGTTGCCTCGAGCATGACGGTCGATGGATATTAAAAGTGGACTTTTAGTTATGCCAAGTCGAATTTTGACTAAATCTTTTGCTAGATCGAGTAATTCTAGAGTTTTGATGAAATCTGGCTTAGTTGAATCAACTCGAGTGAGTCCAGTTCAGTTTATTTGAGTTTTTAAACCATGGTGGGGAGATGGCTCTACCACATTCTAGTTCATCCTCCACCTTATCATCTCACTCACCTCTCTCTTCATTCATTCCAGAGCTCATGGCAATCAAATTCCACATGTGGAGTTTGGATTTCTCACCCATGTCTAGGGCTGCAACTTGGGTTCAGGTCAACCTAAACCCGATTGACCCAATTCCGGTTCGGGTCAAGCACAGGTTGGAAAACGCCAACTTGATTTGAAATCAGGTTGGGTTTTACATTAAGAAAATTCAGATCGGATTAGGTCAAGTACAAAATTCAAGATGTTGGGCTTCCAATGTTGAAATTTGGGCTGGACCTCTCTATCCCATGTCTAACCTGCGGCACAAGATTACATTGAATCAAGTTGGTGAAATATGATTTAATCAAATTCCCATGGAAATGATTTTCATGTACATCCAAACACACCCCACAAGTATTTTAAAATGCAAAATTTTCTAGAGTCTAGCAACCAATCACCTGAAATGGTCAAAGGCTGTAAAATGAGAAGTTTCCTGCATTCGGTTTTCATTCAAGCAACTTTGGTCCTCAAGATCAGTGGTCAATACTGAAATCTGAATAGTTTCAATTGTCTGACCCATAGCTCTAAGGCTTTTACCAGGGGTTGTTAATAGGCTTGGGTTGCCCATGGACTTCTAGTCCTGGCCCACTTCAAATGGGCTTGGACTGGAAAATTGTAAGAGCCCTTCAGCCCAGCCCCACCAGACCCTTTTAAGAATTTCAAGGTCACTTTAATCACTTGTCATGCATGAAGGGAGCCCTTAATGAACAGCTAGATGTTGCACAGAAGTGGGCCGTGGGCCCATCTCGAGCTATGCATAATCATCACGGGTTGGGCTTTGGGCTATTTGTTTTGGTCTGTCAACGGCCCAAGCCCTCTGGGCTTGGCTGGAGCTCCGCCTAGTACTGATTGCAACATTAAGTTAGTCTGTATTTGACTAAACAAATTCAAAATTACAAAGTAGGGGTGCACACGGTTCGGTTCAGTTTGGTTCCAGGGTGAAATCGGAACCAAATCATTTCCAACGGTTTTAGGAAAACTAGAACCGGATTCGGACTGTTTGTACACTAGAATGGAATTGGAACCGGACCGTAAAAAACCAGTTCGATTCCGGTTCAGTTCTATGGTTCTGGGCTTTTTATAATCCAACCCAATTGCATAGTTTGTTTTTATAATCAAGCCCAATTGCATTATTTTATTTTATTTTATTTTTTT
This sequence comes from Magnolia sinica, assembly GCF_029962835.1. Lineage (NCBI taxonomy): Eukaryota > Viridiplantae > Streptophyta > Magnoliopsida > Magnoliales > Magnoliaceae > Magnolia > Magnolia sinica. The sequence continues at coordinate 65,561,754 of NC_080588.1, forward strand.
ATAATCAAACCCAAGCTCCTCTATTGAAAATTTTCACGTGGAGAAAATTTGTCATGGTTTATTTTTATGACCCTTTCGTGTTTCCTAAAATGATTTCACTGTCAACATTTATTCGTGTTGTGATCCATTTGATGAATGGTCTAGTTTTTAATATTTTTAAAAAATAAATTTTAAATATTTATTGACCAAAGGGTCTAGTTCTAGGTTCGATTCTACAGTCCGGTTCACAGTCTGGTTCAAATCTACGTATCACGAAGAACATTTAGGGCTAGCTCGGAATGGATGGAAATGATTGGATTAGTTAGGTGTTTAACCTTTTAGTCTTAATGAAAGATAATTGAATTCGAAATCCACTACTTGTGGGCCCATGTAGATGTATGTGTTATATCCACACCATCTATCCACATGTCCTTTACATGCGACGCTTGAATTGCATATGAATATAGGCAACCAGCATCAAATGTGAGTTCTGATTTGTTGATTACAAATTAAGCGTCTACCAAATGCTAGTTTTACATTAAATAATATTATTTTCAAAAGAAAGAATTCAATCCAAAACATGAGATTGGATGGCCAAAATACTAAAGTATTTTTGTGACGATAATTCCATCTAATGAAATTCAATACCCCCAATCCCTTATTCCAAACATGCATGTCTTCATAAACTTGAATTATCTCTAAGAAGTACCGGTGCTCCAACATTAATATGCATGGAAAGAATTTCTTGCCATGGTTCTAAATTACATTCGGAACTGAGTCAACTCGGTCAAATCAGAGTTACTGTGTATTTAATAACAGAAGATTAAGAGCAATGATCCGATGGACTACTCAAAGAACAATCTATGAAAGCAGACACGTCAAGACAGGCTGTCCACATGATGTCCACCCTTGATTTTAGTGCCAGTGTAGGTTAAGAGCGTGATCCACAGGGAGACGATTATCTATCACCTGAGTAACAGCTTAGTGGGTGTTAACCTTAACGTGTGGAGCCCACCTGCATAAATGTTTTGTATATCCATGCCGTTCATCCGTTTTATCAACTGATTTTATAAAGTGATTCCAAAACTTAAGAAGATTCAAATGTCAGGTGGACCTAGAGGTGTACAAAATTAAAGATGTTAGGCTTCCCATGTTGAAATTTGGGTTGGACCTCTCTATCCCATGCCTGACCTGCGGCACAAGATTACATTGAATCAAGTTGGTGAAATGTGATTTAATCAAATTCCCATAGAAATGATTTTCATGTACATCCAAACACACCCCACAAGTATTTTAAAATGCAAAATTTTCTAGAGTCTAGCAACCAATCACCTGAAATGGTCAAAGGTTGTAAAATGAGAAGTTTCCTGCATTCGGTTTTCATTCAAGTAACTTTGGTCCTCATGATCAGTGGTCCTCATGATCAGTGGTCAATATTGAAATCTGAGTAGTTTCAATTGTCTGACCGATAGCTCCAAGGCTTTGACCAGGGCCGTTAATGGGCTTGGGTTGCCCATGGACTTCTAGTCCTGGCCCACTTCAAATGGGCTTGGAGTGGAATATTGTAAGAGCCCTTCAGCCCAGCCCCACCTGACCCTTTTAAGAATTTCAAGGCCACTTTAGTCACTTGTCATGCATGAAGGGAGCCCTTAATGAACAGCTAGATGTTGCACAGAAGTGGGCCGTGGGCCCGGCTCGAGCTATGCATAATCATCACGGGTTGGGCTTTGGGCTGTTTGTTTTGGTCTGTCAACGGTCCAAGCCGTCTGGGCTTGGCTGGAGCTCTGCCTAGTACTGATTGCAACATTAGGTTAGTCTGTATTTGACTTAACAAATGCAAGATTACAAAGTAGGGGTGCACACGGTTCGGTTTGGTTCCGGGGTGAAATCGGAACCAAATCATTCCCAACGGTTTCAGGAAAAGTAGAACCGGATTCGGACTGTTTGTACACTAGAACGGAATTGGACCCGGACCGTAAAAAACCGGTTCGATTCCGGTTCAGTTCTACAGTTTTGGGCTTTTTATAATCCATCCCAATTGCATAGTTTGTTTTTATAATCAAGCCCAATTGCATTATTTTATTTTATTTTATTTTTTTATAATCAAACCCAAGCTCCTCTACTGAAAATTTTCACGTAGAGAAATTTGTCATGGTTTGTGTTTATGACCCCTTCGTGTTCCTAAAATGATTTTACTGCCAACGTTTATTCGAGTTGTGATCCATTTGATGAATGGTCTAGTTTTTAATATTTTTAAAAAATAAAATTTAAATATTTATTGACCAAAGGGTCTAGTTCTAGGTTCGATTCTAAAGTCCGGTTCACAGTCTGGTTCAGTTCTACATATCATGAAGAACATTTAGGGCTAGTTCGGAATGGATGGAAATGATTAATTAGTTAGGTATTTAATATTTATAGAGGACTTGTGCGGTTCCGAAACTATCGTGTCATAATGAGAAATGCTAAAGAGCCGCTATTTGGGTAGGAAACTTCTCCCATAAGTGTCGTTGAGCCCACCTCAGCCGGTGTGATCTTTCGCCGAGAATATGTAAGTCCCTCTTTTTCCGAATTTGTGGTGTGATTCCCTCTGGGTTTCTTGTGCCGTCTTGGCAGTGACCAGTTGGGTCAGCTCGAAAGGTGGGGAGAGCCTGGATCTTGAGTTCCTTGCCTCTTTTGCTTGTGTAACAGACATTCTTGGTGAGACGAAACTTTTCTCGCTGATTTCTGTCGTCAGACAACTCAACTTGGGCTCATTCCTCCATCAAAAAAGTTTCTCATTCTATGTACATACCATGTGATCTGAAAAACTAGGCTAGGAACCCCATCCTAACCTCAAATACCTCGGTTTGGATTCTCTAGTAGTTAGTAGATCGCTCTTCATACGTGCGAAAATAGTTCAATTTTCCCAGTAGCATTGGCCATATACTCCACGACGAATTGAATTTAATTACGATTGATTGGAAAAAAAAAAAAAAAAACAAACAAAAAAGGCTCCGTGGGACCCACCGTGACATGCTTGTGAAATCCACTCCGTCCGTCCATTTGTGCCAGATGATAATAGGATCTCATTTTAAAAATCAAGGCCATCCATGATGTTATATGCCATCGAACCTATTTACGCAGGTGGGTCCCACCAGATCCAAAACTTCTCAGGCCCAAGGCTTCAATGGTAGGCTTCTCCATCCCAATTTTTTCTTGTGGTGTGGCCCACATGAGACTTTGTTCACCCTAAATTTAGGGCTCGTATCTTATCATGAGCTGTTGCAAATGATGGACGGAGTGGATGTCACTTACATCCCGGTGGGCCCTACAGACTTTTTGTTGCACGGGTTCTGGAACACTACTGTTGTACGATATTCGGGTCCCATGCAACACTGTAACGCATTACTGTTTGGACGAAGTCAGAATCAAAATTCGCAATCATTCCTCTCGTAAAAGTGGAAGTAACCAAATTGCAATTTTCATTCTCAGCCCGGTTCATCTACTACTGTAGAATAGCTTAAACTACGATGTTGTATGTGGGGCCCACCATGATGTATGAATTCACATCCACTCCGTCCATAAGGTGTGAACCTTCAATTTCGTCCTGTGTTGGAAATTTCAGTCTGATCCAAAACATAGATGGGTCACACTGCAGTGAAAATTTGAGACGGGATGCCTACCATTAAAACATCCAGATGGTATGTGGGTCCTATTTGATTTTTATATACCATCCAATCCATTCATAAGACTCTCCATACTATAATGAATGGACACGTTTTCTTGATTTTTATATTACTTAGAAGGTATTTGATAAAATACTTGTAAAACCATTGCCACTGTCTTAAATACAGTTAGATTTTGAAGGTGAAGTCCAGGTAAGTGTGAAAATGCTGCACATGCACATGAACTCAGCTCAATCTTGGCTTGAACTCGGCTCGAACTGGCCCGAGCTACTGACCAAACTGAGTCGAGCTGAGGCCAGCTCAACTCAGTTCGACTCGATGTACACACCTAGGTGGACCACACCATTGGAAACCGTGGTGAATAACCAATTAAAGGTTTTTGTGGGATACGAAAGTTTTTTATCAGGCTGATTTTTATATTTCCCTTCATTCAGGTCTTTTTGACCTTATCAATGGGTTGGATGGAAGAAAAAATAACGGAGGGCATTAATGTAGCCATAGGAAAAACGGATGTACGGAGTGGATATACAACAAATCAACAAGGTGGCCCCATGGTAAGGATAACACCGAATCCGCTCCCCACATGATCAAACTACTTTCTATATTTACACGTGTTGCACACACATCTATATGATACACATCTGAGGTGAATGATGACGTCATATCTGGCCCTACTTGACTTCTGGGGTAATGCATGTTATGATCTGGTCCACGTGCTAAACGGCTTGGATCTTACACAAACTTTCTACAGTTGGCACCAATTGCTACCAAAAGAAACAAGTCATGTGACTAGTCTACTATATGGGTGCGTTTGGATGTTCAATCAGAATGAATTGCAATTTCAATTCAACAAAGAGTTATTCACCATATTGCAATTGGGTGTTTGGCTGTCATTATGAATTTAAATTTCACCGTTGTTACAAGATTTTGAGTCAATAGATGTAGTTGATCGTGAATATATATTCACAGATGGACCTACAAAGACTAGGGAGATGTGGACAACAAGGGTACCAGTGATTGGCTATGGTCCTTCCGGTGCTTAAATTAAGTTGATAAACTTGGATCAAGGACTACATGGTAAGTTTGGAGCTTACCTTTTCTTGTTTGGCATAGTTATATTTATAGAGAACTTGTGCTGTTCTGAAACTCTCGTGTCATAATGAGAAATGCTAAAAAGAGTCGCTATTTGGGTAGGAAACTTCTGCTATTTAGATAGGAAACTTCTCCAATTTGTATAATTGAGTTTACCTCAGCCAGCGTGATCTTTGGCCGAGACTATATCAGACCCTCTTTTTCTGAATTTGGGGTGCGATTACCTCTGGGTTTCTTGTGCCGTCTTGGCAGTGACCAGTTGGGTCAGCTCGAAAGGTGGGGAGAGCCTGGATCTCGAGTTCCTTACCTTAGGGGTCCTTTGCCTGTGTAATAGGCATTCTTGGTGAGACGAAACTTTTTTAGCTGATTTCTGTCGTCAGACAACTTAACTTGGGGGCTCATTCCTCCATCAAAAAAGTTTCTCATTCTATCTACAAACCATGTGCTCTGAAACAATTAGGCTCGGAAACCCATCCTAACCCTCAAATACCTTGGTTTGGATTCTCTCCTTAGTTAGTAGTTCATTCTTCCTATATGTGAGAAAATAGTTCAATTTTTCCAATAGCATTGGCCATATACTCGACGACGAATTGAATTTAATTATGATTGAAAAAAAAAAAAAAAAAGCAAAAAACAAAAAAAGCTCTGTGGGACCCACCGTGACATGCTTGTGAAATCCACTCCGTCCGTCCATTTGCGCCAGATGATAATAGGATCTCATTTTAAAAATCAAGGCCATCCATGATGTTATATGCCATCGAACCTATTCACGCAAGGTGGGTCCTACCAGATCCAAAACTTCTCAGGCCCAAGGCTTCAATGGTAGGCTTCTCCATCCCACTTTTTTCTTGTGGTGTGGCCCACATGAGATTTTGTTCACCCTAAATTTAGGGCTCGTATCTTATCATGAGCTGTCGCAAATGATGGACGGAGTGGATGTCACTTACATCCCGGTGGGCCCTACAGACTTTTTGTTGCACGGGTTCTGGAACACTACTGTTGTACGATACTCGGGTCCCATGCAACACTGTAACGCATTACTGTTTGGACGAAGTCAGAATCAAAATTCGCAATCATTCCTCTCGTAAAAGTGGAAGTAACCAAATTGCAATTTTCATTCTCAGCCCGGTTCATCTACTACTGTAGAATAGCTTAAACTACAATGTTGTATGTGGGGCCCACCATGATGTAGGAATTCACATCCACTCCGTCCATAAGGTGTGAACCTTCAATTTCGTCCTGTGTTGGAAATTTCAGTCTGATCCAAAGCATAGGTGGGTCACACTGCAGTGAACAATTGGGATGGGATGCCTACCATTAAAACATCCAGATGGTATGTGGGTCCTATTTGATTTTTATATACCATCCAATCCATTCATAAGACTCTCCATACTATAATGAATGGACACGTCAAATATCAAAACATTCTGAGTCTCATGCAGGCCACACCACACGATTTTATATGTTTTAGGCATGATTTTACATGGTGTGGCCCACCTGGATCATGATCGGCCTGATTGTCGAAATATAAGAAGAATATGAGAGGAATCACATGATGGACGGATTTGATGTCATGTACATATCATAGCGAACTTTGTAGAACATTTTACGATTCAATCCACTTGTGCATCCAAACGCAGCCCAATTAGTTTCAAGACATTTTGGTCTCATTTATCTCAACATTCACCACTCATAGCTGTGTACTACTATAGACTGCAGCTGTTTGCTTCATATCAGCATTCTTCATAATACAACATCCAAAAAGGTCCCATGAAATCCACCTGATCGACCGTTGTTGAGCAATTGAACGGCTAGGATTACTTTGGCGATGAATGTGATGATGGTCCTTGAAAAATCTCGGTCAGATTTGATTTGTTTTGTAGCCATTGAAAAGTTGATGTCGTTGACGTGTATCTTGTACTAATAGGCCAAGATCCTGCGGCTGTGATTGGTTGTCCAGGTCTGGTGGGCCCTATGTCTGCCATTAAGCCCATTTCAAGGACAAAAGGTGACATTTGATTCTTAGATGTGAAGTCCACGTACATGCAACGCCTGTTCACCAAACAATAATGGCTTTGATTTTGGTTGAATATTCGAATACATAGGCTTTTATTTTTGGGCCATTCATCAAGTGGGGCCCATCACCCTGTACATTGATTGTGGTTCGTTGGACAGTTACTTTTTCTTTTTTTTTTTCATATATGGATAGCCCACCTGACTAGTTGTTTGGGACTGGTTTTTGGGGCCCACCTAATGAATGGCTAGGATTTCACATCATGGATCTCTTATTCTCACGTCCCCAGGTCATGTTTAGGACTTTTTGGGACATGACCCAATTGCAAATGAGTAAATGTCTCAAAAATAAGATGTGTTTTTATTAAATTTTTAAAATGGATGGCCCACCTGACTAGTTGGGTGGGATTGGTTTTTGCAGCCCACGTAATGAATGGTCAGGATTTCCCACGGTTGTAAAAGGGAAAAAAAATTTGGTGGGCCATGTTCTTATCATTTTATTGGATTCATGGGTTGTCCCTGATGGCAAATGAGTAAATTTCTTAAAAGTAAGATGTCTTTTTTATTATTATTAAATTTCATGGGTAGTGGTTTTTGGGCCCACCTAATGAATGGCCAAGATTTCACACGGTCATAAAAGAGAAAAATAAAAATGGTAGGCCCATGTTCTTATCATTTTATTGGATTCATGGGTCTCTTATTCTCATGACCCTAAGTCATTTTTTGAACTTTTTGGGACGTGACCCAATTGCAAATGAGTAAATATCTTTAAAATAAGATGCTTTTTTATTAAAATTTTAAAATGGATAGCTCACCTGACTAGTTGGGTGGGATTAGTTTTTGGGGCCCACATCATGAATGGCCGGGATTTCACACAATCATAAAAGGGAAAATTTTAAATGGTGGGCCTATGTTCTTATCATTTTATTGGATTCATGGGCTTCTTATTCTCATATCCCTATGTTAGTTTTTGGACTTTTTGGGGCAACCCAATTGCAAATGAGTAAATTTCTTAAAAATAAGATTTTTTTTATTAAATTTCTAAAATGGATAGCCCTAGTTGGGTGGGATTGGTTTTCAGGGCCCATGAAATGAAAAGCCAGAATTTCACATGGTTATAAAAGGAAAAAAAAAATGATGGGCCCATGTTCTTATCATTTTATTGGATTCATAGGTCTCTTATTCTCATGTCCCTGAGTCATTTTCTGGACTTGTTAGATATAACCTAATTGCAAATGAGTAAATTTCTTTAAATAAGATGTTTTTTTTATTAAAATTTTAAAACGGATAGCCCACTGAACTAGTTGGGTGGGATTGGTTTTATGTGCCCACCTAATGAATGGCCCTGATTTCAAATATCATAAAGGGAAAAAAATAAAAATAGTGGGCCATGTTCTTATCATTTTATTTGATCCATGGGTCTCTTATTCTCATGTCCCCAAGTCATTTTTGAACTTCTTGGTTACCTGATGGTAAATGAGTAAATTTCTTGAAAATAAGATGCTTTTTTATTAAATTTCTAAAATGGGTAGCCCACTTGACTAGTTGGCTGAGAGTGGTTTTTGGGGCCCACCTAATGAATGGCCAGGATTTCACACGGTCATAAAAGGGAAATTTTTAAAATAATGGGCCATGTTCTTATCATGTTATTGGATCCATGAATATCTTATTCTCCTGTCCTTAAGTCATTTTATGGGCTTTTTTGAGACATGACCCAATTACAAATGAGTAAATTTCTTAAAAATAAGATACTTTTTTATTAAATTTCTAAATTGGATAGCCCACCGGACTAGTTGGGTGGGATTAGTTTTTGATGCCCACCTAATGAATGGCCTGGATTTCATGCGGTGATAAAAGGTAAAAATAAAAATGGTGGGCCGTCTTATCATTTTATTGGATTCGTGGGTCTCTCATTGTCATGTCCCCCTGAGTCATTTTCTAAACTTTTTGGGAGATGACCCAGTGGCAAATGAGTAAATTTCTTTAAAATAAAATGTTTTCTAATTAAATTTCTAAACATGAATTGCATTTCTTGATCGGATTGATTAAAGCTAGTGAATGATTGATTGTCATGAGGTTTTTAGATTCACACGTAGACTCATGTGATAGTTCACCACCATTTTAAAAAAAGGCCATGACTCATCCACCACCGTACAAATGGCATAGTTATGGTTAATCTAGATCGTCCAAATTAGTCACCTGATCGTCCACGGTGGAAACCCAAAAAAAATCACACTGAGAAGTTATTATATTATTACTCACAATCTAGTTTCACCCAATGAATTTGGGCCACTCACTATTTTACCTTTAACCACCATGTATCAGGGTTCTTTTCAAGCTATGTCCAATCTACAACATGGCCCACAATGTCAACGGTCTTGATGGCTGTACATTCGTGCCACGTGTAAGAAGATCACTCACTACCATTTTTAAAATGTGAACTATGACGGGGAGTCTTGTCGTCAGATGATGCAAGCAGCTTTTCCTTCAATAAAATTTGGGCCATTTGAATGACGCCTGGAAATGATTTCGGCTCATTTCTGCAGAAATTCAGGACAATGTCTCCTTTTTATCAAAGGCGTTTTCGGGAAGACATTTTTTAAAAAAGAAATGAGTTGGGTGAAGCATACATTTTCCATCAGAGCGGCCACAGGCCATGCTATCGTGCATGGGAACAATCCAAACCGTCCATTTGACCAGTCACAAGAAGACAATTCTTAAAGTGAAAAAGCTAGGCCAGTTGGCTCTTTAAGTGGGCCACAAAAGGGGTGTTTCCATTCAAGCAAAGTCCAGTGTGACCAACTATTTCAAGATACGGTTGTTTGCGACTTGTCAAACCCATTTACAAACTATATATATATAGAGAGAGAGAGAGAGAGACTGTGTGTGTAAACAAGAGTTACCCATGGAATGATTTGTACTAAATTTCCTATTTGGTTAAGGTCAACAATGATAAATAAATAATTATGACAAATGCTAAGGTGAGCGCTATATATACATGACGTCCAATTCAATTTTTAGATTATTTTATGGCATGAACAGAAAAGTGAGGCAGATACAAAGTTGGAATGGACCACACAATAGAAATAGTGGAGATTGACCAACTACGGTTAAAAACAACTTCTCGGTGCCTAACAAAAGTTTTAGATTTGCCTCATTTTTTAGCTCATGCCCTTATATGCTCTAACAAACTATTGGATAATGTAGATAAAATAAATATATTATGGTGGGCTTAGGAAGTTTATTTGTGGATCCTTTTTTATATTATTTGTGTATATTAACTATTTTGCCAAAGTAAGTCATCATTACTTATTTATCAACATTTAATGTTTAATATACATACGTCACATGTGCCAAATGTGGTGCATGTATGATGGTTGAAATTCATGCATGTTCACATGCAACCATTAGCACATGAAACGTATGTCCATGTGCACATGCATTGTAAATGCTGCACATGCCACCGTTCACTTGAAACTCGGACGCGGATTTCCGCACAAGGATGCTGGGTGGGGCCACCACCATAGTTTTTGGGAAATATACTTTGTTCATCCGTTTTGCAAGATAATTTTACGATAATATACTAAAAACAAGGTGGATCCAAGACTAAGTGGGCCACACGAGAGGAAACAGTAGGAATTCAGTTAGAACCGTTGAAACATTTTTATGACCATAAAAGCTTTGTTTCAAGCTAAATTTTTTTATTTTCATTCATCCCTGTGTTAATAACCTTATAAATGGTTTGGATGGCACATAAACATCAAGGCAGAGCCTAGGAAGGTTTCAACGGTAGGTATTTCTTTCCCCAATTTTCCCTCTCGTATGGTCCACTTTAGCTTTGGATTCACTTCGTTTTCGGTCGCTTTTCCTAAAATGAGCTCCCCAAACGGATGAACAAAGTACATTTCTCAAAAACATGGTGGTGGCCCCACACAGCATCCTTTGGCAGGAACTTCCTGCGAAAGGCTTTCGCAGGAAATCCGCGTCCTTGAAACTCCTCACATGTGTGATAGTGCATTATTACTTATTTCAGACTGTTTACTAGATAATTAACTAGAAAAATATTGTCGGCAATTCACCTTATATACCAAAATGTTCTTTGGTGATCCATCAATTGCATTATCTTATATTAGGACATGATCCCGGAACTAAAGTCAATCCAAGAATCATATGATCCAAACCACAAGAAATAATAGGAATGTAGACGCTCACCATTGAAACCTAGTTAGGCCTACCTTGATATTTGTATGCCATCCATTGTTCCCTATGTTGTCACCTATTTGAGCTTTGGCTTGGTTTGACTTTTGGCATCACAACTCAACGGGATCTTTCGCAAATGATATATATATACACACACACACACACACTTTAAATCACCTAAGAAATTTGTTATAACATTATTTGGACATTATTTGGAATGGAATAACTAGTCCAAACAGCATGACTGGATAGCTTATTACCAAAGGGCGTGTTTGGCCGAGCAAATCCCATGGGATTAAGAGGCTAGTGTTTGTTCATGCTCGAGTCCAAATGGCTCCAAACTCAACTATTGAGATATCAACTTAGGTTGGTTTTAAATGAGTTAGGATGGTTTTTGTGCCACCCAAACGGGGCAAGAACATACTATCATCCATAAATTGACAGAACAGCTCAAATCAAAACAAAAATTACACAGATTAACTGAGGCAGTTTGGGTGATTGGCTCAAATCATATTACCAACCCCATTATTTTGAGACATTGGTACAACTATATGCCTCAAAGTGTCCTAAATCCCTAACCTGCAACGTTCCTAAAAAATACTGAACTGAATTGAGATTCATAAGCCTTGTGATGGCCAAACAGTCCCTTTTTATTTTCTTCACTTCTACATGCATCTCCCTCCATAGCCTGCATTTCTGAATAGTGCTTGCTTTATCTCTTCAGAGTTCACCACTGGTCTCTGCTCCAGATCCTGGCCAAATGAAATAAATATTATTATCAGGTTATTGGAGGAATCACGAACGGAGAAAAGATGAATGGCCCACAGCATCGGATGGGAGATTCTAATGTATCTCCCATCAGATTGATCCTAGTCATTCAAGAATGGACAGTTAGGATCATATGATGGGGGAGCTCCCTGGTATCTCCATCCACTTTAGAACACCATATGAACGGTTCAGATCACCAAGATGTGAAGCCCACATCATTTAAAGGGTCCTTCCAATCCTAGCCATCCACTGAGAATGGACACTCAGGATCATATGATGGGGGAGATTTTGGGTATATCCAATCCGCTTTAGCCACTATATGAATGATTTTCATCAAAAATATGTGGGGCTCACATCATCGGGTGGGCCCTTCCAATATATTCCCCATCAAATGATCCTAGCCATCCGGTGAGAATGGATAAATGGGGTCATATGATGGGGGGGAGATTTTGGGTGTTCCCCATTCACATTAGACCACCATATGAACGGTTCGGATCACCGATATGTGGGCCCCACATGCACATCTCATTGGGTCACTCCCAGTTAGCATTTTACCTCGGAGCAGGAAGCTTGCATTCCAAAATCATTGAAGCAGCTGATAACACATTGCTGAATCTCAAGGCCTAGAGCTTCTAAAGTAGCTATGGTTGACAGCAGCAATCCGGGCTTCGTCGCGCAGCAAATATCAATCCGTGTGTCTGCATTCCTTCGTTCCACATCGAACTGCAAAAATCATTCCAAAAAATTCAATTTAGAATCGAATTTCATTGAGTATGCACTATTTTCAATTACGACGGCCCATGGTTTGATGAATCTTGGCCGTTGGAATTATGGGTCCCGCTGGATCGGATGCCCCAACATTCTTCCAGATTGGAAGATCTTCAACTTTTATCAAATGTCTGGAAAAAAGGCCAAAAATTGGATGGCTGGGATGATTCTGATCGGAATGATTTTTGGGTCATCCTCATTATGGGCTGTTTTAGCTTAACGGTCACCGGACCATGGGCCACACTAGTATGGAATGATCATACAACACTGGCGTCTTGATGCATCATCAGGGCCGTAGAATTACAATTTTAATTAGTAGCCTTCAAATAGTACATCAATGGTCTGGAAGAAAAAAGGCCAAAGATCGGATGGCTAGCATGATTCCGATCTGGATGACTTTTGGGTCATCACCATTACTAGCCCGCAGCTCAATGGTCACCTAAAGATGGGCCACACTATCATGGAATGATCATATATATCTCGATGCATCATCTCGACCGTAGGATGACAATTTAGGTAGAAAGCATTTACCTTTGGAGTGTTCCTGACCAGGATTTCATTCGACGTTAGCTCCTTGAAAATGCTCAGTAGATTAAGCTGATTTGAACCCCCTTGGATTTCTTCTTGCAGCTTCTTGATTCGATCCAGCAGCTCTTTCATGTAATCAATCGTATCGCCGAGTATTGATGTTCGATCCATCTGTTCATAACCATTTCTATTGATTACTTACCACATCCAACGGTTTAGATGAAAATTTAAACAGCATTTTGCCCATTTCCAAGAGGATCAAGCTTCCATGATTTAGATCATTCACAGCTACTCATTACTGTTAAAAAATAAGAACCGTTGTATGATCTTGGTTTTCAATTTCTACTTTAGATAGATGATCCTCCAACATACTCCCAGATTTGAAAGGTTAAGATGATCTCGTTGAGGAGATTCTTGGGGCATGATCAATTCAATGATGTGAATGATTGAACGGTGTGGATGATTGAACCATGGGCCCCATCATATAATCACCACCATAGAATGACTTGGAAAGAGAAAATGAAGAAATGCAAGTGATTAAAAATGCAAATGTTACAATCCATCCATCCATGATCAGGACATGAATAAAAAGGAATTACCTTACTGATCTTGGGGACCACTGATCGGAGCATTGAAAGGCGATCGTTCAATCGCTTCCGTCGACGCCTCTCGGCCATCAGATTCTTGGACGGCTGGCCTTCAACCTTCTTCACACGGCTCTTCCTGCCTAAACAGGAACCAACGTCGAATACTGGAATTTCAGCAGACTGGGACATTTCCACCTTGCAAATCCTCTGTTTATCATCTGAATTACGAAGATTTTCGGAGGCAAGAAGGCCTAGATCGTCGTCTTCGATGATGGAGGGGCAATCTTCTTGAGTGGGAAATGGGATGGGGTCATGGAATTCAGGCGATGGATCGATCTGGGTCGATGAAATTGTATCAACATATGGACAGTAGACTTCATTCAGGGAAGAATCGAATGTGGGGTGGGTTGATGTGGAGAATCCAAAACTGTCACAAGAAGAAAATGGGAAAACTAGATTTGGGTTGTCTTGGAAAGAATCAAAGCTACCTCCATGATTGAAAATATCACTCATTTCTATTGGGAAGCCTTCCCATGTATCTCTTCTTAGAGCAAGGAGCTCTTCTAAGAATCCATGTTCATCTAGTTCCATTTCAACTCTCTCTCTCTCTCTCTCTCTCTCTCTCTCTCTCTCTCTCTCACACACACACACACACACACACACACACAAACACTTGAGAGGATGTTACTACAAGCAAGAAAACTCTCTCTCTCTCACTCTAGAACACCTGAGAGAATGTTAACAGAAGCAAGAAACCCCCCTCCTTCTCTCCGAAACATTGAGAGAATGAAAAAACAAGCAAGAAAACTCTCCCAAACACCTGAGAGAATGAAAAAACAAGCAAGAAAACTCTATCCCAAACACCTGAGATAATGAAAAAACAAGCAAGAAAACTCTCCCAAACACCTGAGAGAATGAAAATACAAGCAAGAAAACTCTCTCTCTCCCCCCAAACACCCGAGAGAATGTAAATACAAGCAAGAAAACTCTCTCTCTCTCTCTCTAACACCTGAGAGAATGTCAATACAAGCAAGAAAACTCTCTCTCTCTCTCTCCTAAAAGGTAATACTAATAGAAAAACAAGGACACTTGTTAACATGAAGTTGCACCAAGTTGAAGGAATATATAGAAGCCCACAAAAAAACGCACTTTAGTTCCATTCATTTAACAAATCTTTTTTTTATTATACTCTCTAATATTATTATTCTATCTCTTCTAATAAATTGTAATATTAGGTCCCCCTCTCTACCCCCTTAGATAGAAATGGAATCTCCTTTTTCCTCTCTCTCTCTCTCTCAAAGAGAGAGAAGTTGATTTCATGTCTTTTTCACCGAAATCTGCAATCCAACAGACTTGATATTTAATTCCCCTCCCGCTGAATACTTTGACCCACACATCTGTCGCAACCGAAAATGATGGACTTAGCATCATAGACCCTGTCAGGTTCTTTGTATTTCTTTTTTCTTTTATTAAAACTCTCTAACTTGTCACCTTTCACCCTCTCTCATCTATGTGGCTATTATTCATCTCTGAGATGACCCATCGATCATGTGGTTATCCCCATTTTCCCCATGTGGGTCCCACCCTCCCTCTCCTCTATTTACTCAGATCAACATTTTCAAATGGGTTGGTGGCTTCTTTTGTTCCCTTCCTCATCTCTTCTCATTCCTAATCATACAATTATTTCATTAACCTGTTTGTTTCTAATCATCTGATCCACTTGCCCATCTCCCACATGTGGATGAGATCCGCCCTCTACATCATCTGGGCCCCACCTTTGATTGACAGCTGACCAGCTCTGTCCATCATCTAGTCCGTCCAATTTTTTCCTACCCGTCACTGCCAATCAGACGATTGGGATCGTCCGATCCCGGAGATTTTCCATTTGTGGCCCGCTCGCGATCATCTTGCAGAATGCACGGTTTTGATCTCATCTAAGTATGCCACGTATACAGTAAATGGTGTGGAAACACTGCAAGTTTGGTGTCCCGAGGGGCATTGGAACAGCTCCTTTTTTTTTTCCAACACGCGCACGCACCACCGCACACTCACGCTGTAATGGGCTTTCACCCCCTATGGATACTCAAACCCTTGACCGGGTGTTGAAACTCCCGAGAGTCTACCACCCGAGAGGGAGAACAGCTATAATTTTCTAATTATGCTAATTAGTTTTCTAGCTTTTATTTGTTATTTTTATTATTATTTGGAATTAGTGGAAGATCCCCAACCAAGGATTAAAATAGATGATAAATTTATAATTTAAAAAAAAAAAAAAAAAACTTTGATACTCCGGAAGAACGTAATAGATGATACATGAGCACTTAGAAATTGCATAAGTGACATAAATTTAAGTCAAATTAAACTGTCCAAATTATGAACCGACATTAGATGCATCATGAAAAAAAAAAAATCTTATTTTATTATCAGACCATCAAAATGGCGAACATTTATTGGAGGATTAAGAACGAAAATTATCCAGTAATCCTATTTCCATATATAAGTGTCCATACAAACAATCTGATCTCGGCACTGAGACTAAAAGATAGTAGCTTCCACAATTTAATCAGTTTAAGATGGGTGGATGTATGTCATTTGTACAATTTTTAAGTGCCTGCATATCAAGTGTCATAGCCAATATAAGTAAAATAAAATAAACTTTAAAAAAAAAAAAAAACAGAGAGAGAAGGAAATAACCAAAATATATATATATGCCTCTCATGGGTGTTTATAATATGTATACATGCATATATGAGTATTCCAAATCCACCGATATACAAATGTTACACTGTTTCTTAAGTGGCATTTTGGCGGATGCGGTCGGTCGATACCCATTGGCCATATCTATGCGGGCTGATTATACTAAGATAACTAATCAGCCGTGATTATTGATTATGCTTATTATAGATATTATGTTATTGTCATATATTTTTATATTTTGGCATGCAACTAGGGGCTTGACATGCGGCGTCATGGTTACCAGATGGCACCTTTGACTTAAACCATGGGCTTGACCCATTATCATCGGAAGAAATGATCCCACTTTATAGCTAATTGTGATGATTTTTCACTATTGTTGTTAAAGTTGCTACTGCTGTTGTTATTATTATTATTTTCTTTTGTAGTCATCATATAAAGTGAATATTTTTATTTTTCTTATTATTATTATTGTTATTAAAATGACTAACGAAATTATCACATATCTCCGTATAAAGTCATTAGCTACCATACATTCGAGTTGTAACGGCCACCCTATGATGTTTATGTGCAATCAAATTGTAAATCTAGTCAACTCTTCATGTTCACCATACATAGCTAGCAATGTACAATTCTACCAGGAAACCTACATGTTTACGTGGTAGCATGCATGTGAGTTTTGGAATGGCCTTAGCTTTGGTGAATAATGACAGGATTGGGTAGAATACACAACTAGGGGGACCCCACATTCCCTGTAGAAGAACATGAGAGCATGCGTCATCCTCCCTAATGCCCCCATGCCATTCCCTTTGGCTTGGCCCACTTGAGTCATGGATCAAGTTGGATGGTGGGATCGGATTTTTGGCATTCACCATGCATTGAACGTATGTGATCAGTTCCATTGTTATCATTAACGATTTTAGGAAAATTGGATAAAATAGGGGGTGTTATCTGTTGCTCTACCATGGCTTTTATGGCACATTTATGTAGAATTTTGATATGACCTGCTCTGAGATGGCCCACTCACCGACAATCCTAAGGATTGGAAGATCCTAGTCATAGAATAGTTGGTCCTTTAATGGTTAGGCTGGAAGTCTTTAACATTTTCTTTCTTGACCGTTATTCTAGACCATTTACAAGTGGGGCCCCCATAATATCAACGGATTGTGGATACACTGAGCAATGGGACGCATTTTTACAAACTGATCAAGGCCCGAATGATACTGTACAAAGTAGAAAATTAAATAAGGTGTTATTGTTATTGGGGCAGTTATGGTCCACCATGTTTGGATGATGGAGATACGAGTGTACATTGTGCATTAAACATACAGTCCCATCATCATCATACCATTTACAGTAGAGCAACCTTGATGAAAGAAAATACACCAAAAATTTTGTGTATATGCTATTCTCTAATCTTGTATAGTGCTGAAGCGATGTTAATGATAGGAAACCGCAAAAGCAAACCTCAAATTCAAATCACATGGTAATAATAAAATGCAAGCAAAACATATATAAGAAGACATGATTTTACATAAAAAAAAATTTTGCGGAAAAAAATTACGATACAAAGCCAAAAGCAAATCTACTATGAAAATGAATTATAAAAGATTAAATGAACTTATATATACAAAACCCTTGTTTTCTCCGTTCCAAACTTTAGAATCGATTTACCCTTCTTCATTCTACTCTAATCCTGCAATTACACCCATATATATATTTTTACACTCGGAATAGGAAATAAATCTTGTAATTATGCAAAAGTGCACATGCCGTTGATCTAAACATTAATTGAGCAACCCCCGATCGATCGAGCCCTCACATGTTCGATTAATGGAGCATACTTAAAAAATGTCTAGAGAATTTACATGAATTTTTGAATTTTATCGATCGATCGTTCTAACTTTCTAGGTCGATTGACCAAACCTGTTCAAAACTATCTAAAGACCAGTATATCTAATTCGAAATTCACTCGATCAATCAAGAAGTCTAGTCGATCGCTTAAACTCCCTTGTCTCTACATAGATTGAAGACGTCTAGACAACAATCTCCATAATAGCTTCAATCATCATGATTCATAACTCTAAACTCCATTTCTAATTGTCTCTGTCATAGTAATAATATCATTGTCACTTCTCGTGCACACTCCATCTTTATCAAATCTTCATCAGGCCCAGAGAAGTCGAACAAAAATTAAACTTCTTCATGAGAATTACCTTAATAAGCATATTTGTCAGATTCACGCTCGTGTGGATTTTCTCAAGTGTGGCACCGCCTTCGTCAAACACCTATTGGATAAAAATGATAACTAACATCAATATACTTAGAATAAGAATGGCATACTGAATTTTTTGTCAAATTGATCATGCTTTTGCTATCGTAATTAACCAGCATACCCTCCTGCTAAATTTAAATCTCGTTCATCATTCCTCTCAACGAAATACATTCTTTGAATGCTTCCATCACTGTCATGTATTCATCTTTGGTTGTAAAAAGAGCAACCATAGACTGAAGCTTCGACATCTAACTGATCATTACACTCGCTAACACAAACGAGTCATTGGAACTCGACCTTCTATTGTCCACATTCCCTATGTAGTTCAAATCAACATAACATATAAGTTTTCCCTTTAATTTCTCAAATGTTAAGATGTAATCCGTTGTACCTCGTAAATAATAAAGTAGTTATTTCACCGCCTCCCAATATTCATATCAAAGTTTAACATGTATATGCTCACAACACTAA
Organism: Magnolia sinica; assembly: GCF_029962835.1. Taxonomy (NCBI): domain Eukaryota; kingdom Viridiplantae; phylum Streptophyta; class Magnoliopsida; order Magnoliales; family Magnoliaceae; genus Magnolia; species Magnolia sinica. The sequence continues at coordinate 65,580,794 of NC_080588.1, forward strand.
TTGCATGTGAAATATCTGATCTCGTAGAGACCATAACATACATCAAAATGCCAATTGCATTTGAATAGAGCACATGGAATATAAACAACTTTTATTCATTTGTAACGGAACATTGATTCGAATAAAGCTGAAAGTGAGTAGCATGGAGTGTGCTAACTAATTTAGCCTTGTTCGTCCCAAACTTCACTAATACTTTCTCAAAGTATTTAACCTGAGACATAACATGCTCATTTTTCTATCTCTTCCTATATCAATGCTAAGAATTCTTTTTACAGTCCCTATATCTTTTATTTCGAATGTTCTTAATAACTGAGTCTTCAATATATTAATCTCAAATATGGTATAGTTAGCAATAAGTATGTCATTAACGTATAATACAAGTACAATAAATTTTTCATCATTTAATATCTTGAAGTAGACACAATGATCAAATTCACTTATAATAAACCATTAAATTAAATTTATCTAATTAAAAATTTACTCGATTAATCACACTGCGACTGCTCAAACTCCTCTATTTCTACACAAATTGGAGACATCAAGGCAATAGTCAATGAGTGAGCCCCACCTTTCTTCAAGCATGCATCCGGTGGAGCTCTTAGGACATCTTCCAACAAATGATGGGGCCCACCTATCATCTCATCTCGGAACGTTGGGAACATATTTGCACGGTGTATCCATGGGTATGCAAAGATAGATTCCTGTGTTAGTTTCATGCCCTTTAAAAATGGTGGCTACCCATCCTCCTCACACATGGCAATAATGTACAGCTATCCAAACAATCTCTCAGCAACCACCGTTCAATCCTAACCATCCAATTAATGGCAATTAAAGGGACAGTAAAACCAGCAAAGCGCGACGTCCAAATTCCAAAGGGGAAAATCATAGATCAGCCGTTCGGACATTCTGGATTGGAATCCAACCGTGCCATGTGTACGGTTGAAGACCAACCACCATTTTTTTAAGAGGTGAAAAACTGACATAGGATCATAACCCACAAATGCATTGAAGCTGAAAGTACTATATTCATATTATTAGGAGAATTGTACTGTTTTTCTTCAAGTACATTTATAACCGTCCATTGCCCATACACTGTACAGTCCTTATGTTACCATATTTTGGACACTGATACGTGTAGAAGGACGACAAGAGTAGAGTAATAGCTGTGTAGATGAGTAGATAGACTGGTAGCTGTGGATAATGTTATTGTTATATACACTCATAAAACAAATGTATTTTGTCATATTAGTAGACAGCTAATCCTCCCCATAGAAAAATATAAAGAAAAAAAAATCAGAAACTTATGAAAATATGTACACAAGAATATGACATTAATGCCATGATACCATTCATGTTACAATCCAATTGGTTAGTCCCATCATGAGGATCACGATAAATCGAGACACTCATCAGGTAGGCCACCCCATAGTAATTAAACAAAGTATAGCCGAACAAAATTCAAGTGTGGTCCACATAATGAATGGATTGTGCTGATTTTTTCAAGGGGTGACCATCATGATGGGACTAATCTATTGGACGGTTTGGATTTTTTGCACATATGAAAGGTTATAACATATGCACTGGTGGATGGTAATTTATGGTCCAAACGGTTGGACTCGAGACCTTCCTAGGTGGAAATAGAGGTTGGAAGCTGCTAGGCCCATATGCAGGTGCCAACCTGGCAAGCTTGTGGGACATCTGGACGGTTTATAAAGGGGACCCCACCATGAGGATGACCCCACAAAAATAGGGAGGTATTCAACTCATCAGATTCGCCGCCTAGGAAGAAAATGGATGGTTCATTTTAAATTGACGGCAGTGTATATTCTACGTAGACTTGTCACCTCTGCGACGACCGGACCTCCGTGATTTTTGGTAAACCTCTGAAAAATCTAGACCGTCCATCTACTCATTGCGGCTGAGCCACAGATCATTTGTTCTTGAGAACATCGTGGCCGTTTACTTTACTACAAAATCAAAACGAATGTGCTTTCTCCGGTCTGTTTGAATTTATTAAATCATGGCAATTCATTTAACGGGGGCACACGTGTATGCTTATGGACCATATTGCGGGTAGAGCACTGGCCAAAAATCAGACTGACTGGGCGATGTCAGCCGTCTGATTGAACTATGTCAACCAATGGGATGGATTAACTCCCCATCAGCCAATACCAAAATTCGGACGGTCTGGATTGCTCTGCATGACGTACGGATGTGTATCGGACTTTCAGCCGCCTCGATTGAATATGTTGTGACCAACCCATTTCAAACTGTACGCGGTAAGACCAGCCGGCTAGCTGGTGTCAAATTTATATGGGCCCCACCATGATGTATGTGTTCTATCCACGCCTTCTATCCATTTTTCCAGCTCATTTTAGGGCATTAGCCAAAAAATGAGGGAGATCCAAATATCAGGTGGACCACACCACACGAAAAAAGTGTTAACTAAATGTCCACCATTAAAAACTTTCTAGGTCTCACTATAATGTTTATTTGCCATTCTACCTGTTCTCCCAAAGTTTTAAACGGTAAGCACTCAATCCCCACTGTTTCCTGTGGTGTGGTCCAACTGAGATTGGGATTAGCCTCATTTATTGGGCTTACGACTTAAAAGGATCGGTAAAAATGAATGGACGGCGTGGATAAAACACATACATCATGATGGGCCCACAGCTTTGACATCAGTTAGCTGGCTAGTGTTGGGGTCACTAGCTAAACCGCGTCCTTTCGAAATAGAGGAAATAGCGTCTATTTTCGAACGGGGGCCTACGAAGATGCAAGCCGTTGATCTGATGATCCAACATGAATGGGAAGATCGAGAATATCCAATCGTTGGATCTTTCGTGGGCCACATTTCGAATGGTTGTGGCTATCCTTGAGTTTCTTGGGAGTCTCCTAGCCAAGGTGGGGACCACTGCATCAGCATTCCGAAGCCATGGCCCCCACCTGTGCAAACTCAACTCTCGAGTACACTATGCATAAATACATTCATTGAAAACTCGTGGGTAGTGTGCTCGCATGGGTAAGATGCTGTGAAAAATGAAGGAATGGGCACTGTGGCACACACGTGAGAGATCCGTACCGTTCATCAGGTAGTAAGTACTGTCTCAAATTCTCGGCTTAAAATTCATCATGGTCCACTCATTGGACCGAATACAGATCGTCACTCTAACCACCCATCTTTGTCATATAAATGTGCCCGGTAGTCTACTGCACCTGATCAATGGACCAGATCTCGTACAAGTTTCTAGTTATGACACGTTAACTGCAAAACCTAAATCCATCACACGCGCGCCAGTAACCTCTATGCTCGTCACATTCGAAATAATTGCAGGTCCGATTGATGGCCAAACAGTGGAAAAGATGAGGGAATTTACAAAAAGGACAAAAACTTTGATACTCGGCAGAGTGTGCTGGATGATAAGCAGGCACTTAAAAATTGCATAGAAATTGCACACCTGGCATACAATTAGTCAAATTAACCGTCCAAATTATGGTATCTACTGTAGATGATCATGAACCAGAAACGAAGCTTATTTGATTATCTAACTATCGGATTGGTGGTCATTTATTGGACGGTTAGAAGTTAAAAAATCCAATTTCTTCAGATAAGTGTCAATGAATCAGAGATCAGGATTGTTCAGCCAATCTGAGTTTGAGATTGTGACTTGACGACAATAGATCCACAATCTAGTCGGTTTTCTTTGGTTTAATATATGCCACGTGTACAATTTCTGAGTGCATGTGTACCAAGCATCATAAGCAGCCTGAGTAACATATAACTTCTCTTTCCAAAAGAGGCAGCATATGCATGACCCCCAACATTTTAGTGGGGCCCACCATTTCCACCAATGGTATGAAAGTGGGCCCACTGATTCGCCAGCCCTGACCACTATGATTGTGAACTGGTGGGCCCCACTACTAAAACGAGAAGCACTGCTAATACAGGAAAAAGGCTGCAAGAATGACAAAAGAAACACAAGACCGAACATTGCACGAATTCGGGATGCATCATCCACTTCCGACCAAACCCAAACACGTGAACGTTCTCCTTCACTGCCACGTGTCCCAACAAAAGTCTTCCACGTTGGAATCGTTTGATACTCTGTCAGACCCAGATGATTCGTGTGGCATACGTGGCACAGCCGTCGCAATCTTAACCAGTAATTACCGGACCGGGTTTATTGATCTGAACTGTTGGGCTATTTTTCATTTCAACCGTCTGATAGATGTCCACCTGTTGGGTGTGGTTGAAAAGCCCATTCTATATGTAATTTACTTAGTAATACATCTAGAGCATATCCTACCATTTGGACGGATTAGATTGAAGAAATATGTTACACGTTTACAATTTCTGAGTGTATGCATATGAACCTGCATATTGTTCCAGAGTACCAAAGCTTTTGTCTTGACACAATTCATGCACCGTCCACGTTGCACGCACGTATATCCGTCTGATCTTTGAAATCGTGGCCCCATTACGATAGACCATAGCCGGGAATCTAGATTGTCTAATGATTCTTGTTGAATCTTGGACGGCTGCCTGTTTCCTCTTTAACCATCCTTTTGATGCCACCGTACAAAAATGGGGCGCTGAATTTGGATGGTCACGATCAACATATATGATGTACGAGGAACCTCGATCTGAGTGAACTTTTAAGGACTCGGATTGTGTAGTGCGGCACGGCGCACTTGACCAATGGTCAGTGCTAGAAAATCTCAGTGGGCCCCACCATAATATATGTGTTTTATCCACGCTGTCCATCCATTTTTCGAGCTCATTTTAGTGCATGGTACAAAAAATGAGGCAGATCCAAATCTCAATGGACCACACCGTAGGAAACAGTGGTGATTGAACGCCCACCATTAAAAACTTCTTGGGGGGCTAAGCTGATATTTGTGTTTTCCCTTCATCCAGTTCATCCAGGTCTGTTTACCTGATCAACGGGTTGGATGGTTAATAAACATTACAGTAGACCGTAGAAAGTTCATAATGGTGGCGCACGTGCGTACATATCAAAGAGAGGATATGCAGCACGCGCGCCAACGTCACAAACGTGTGCATGTAGGACAGTTTCCAGGTATGGGCCGTCCAAAAGATGACTTGGTGCAAAAATCAAGGTCTGATCGTCAAGCTGACGAGACGACCGTGAGAGAAATGTACGGTTAGGAAAGAGATGACCAGCAGTCGGTCCAACGATACACGTGCTGCCCGTCAGACGATGATTGTATCTTTTTATTTTGTAGGCCAGGGCATGTTATGGACCCAACCTGATAAGTGGTCTAGATCCTGCTTGCCACGCTACCATGTGCCACGAATCCTCTTCAATCTCGCGTCACGCCAGACGGCAACTCGCGCGAGTGAGAAGGAAGGAGGTCATCGCGGCACACATGCTAACTCGTGCACACGTGTCGGATCTGTGCAATAGATACATCAGTTAGGGCATTAGTCTCCGTACTTCTGACAAAATTTGGCCTGCTAACTCAATTGGTAGGCCACACACGTACGTTGAATATGATCCGTTCGTAACTTTTATCCATGCGATGAGATTTGATACGCTGTAAGAGAATGATGCTTGATACGCAGGCATTAAGAAATTATACACGTGGCATGATTTAACTCAAATCAAATCGACTAAATTATAAAAACATGTCTCTAAATGAGAGTGTTTTAACAATCTTAATCTTTGATTCGTGGACACTTGTTTGTTGACATCTAACCATTGGATATTTGTATTTTCAACCGTCCAATAGATGTCATGCAATTCAATTCTAAGATAACCAAATGAGCGAGATTTTTGGTTCATGGTGCATCTAAAATGGGACCTATTTTTTTGACGGTTTAATTTGAATTACTATATGTCACGTGTGCAATTTCTAAGAGCCTGTGTATCATCCATCAGACTCTGCATAATATCAAAGCTTTTCTATTCGTTCCAAGTTCTAACAGTCGATTTTTTTTTAAAGAATAGCGTGGCCGCCTGCTGGAGTCATCGCTCTGCCTAAGAGGCCACGTCATACCCGTAGGGCACCCTATCTAGAATCCTGTACGTGCGTTTCATGTTGCTCGTGTGACAGCATGTCCGTTCATCTTGCGCCAGCGACTACAAGAATGAGAGTAGCATTCCTTGTCCACTTTTACACGTGTGCGAAGCTGCAAGCATACATGGGAAACAAACCGTACATCCACTGATCACTGGCGATAGATGGTCACCAACGGTCCGTCTGCCACAAAGTACTCAGCAGTTGCAATCATACACGGGCGAGCATCTGATGCATGCATGCTGCTTGACTCGGTCCCCGAGCCTGACTAGCCAGCTCGGCTCAGCCTACAATTTATCAAGTACGAGCCGAGTTCAAACCAACATCGACCCAAGTTTGCCGGTGTAGCATTTTCACATATACTTAGTTTACACCTTCAAATTCTTAATGTACGTAAAAATACCAATAGCAGTCTCACAGGTAATTTCATCAAATACTTTGTAGGCAATATCAAAATCAAGAAAATATAGAATTTATTTAATGAAATATACTTTCTTTACCACTAGCTGACACTTCGTTGAGCCATTTCATCAAACACTTGATGAGCAACATTAATGTCAAAGTAACCGAGTCACTAAACTGGTTCGATTTGAGTTGGGCTCGAGTCGAGCTCGAGCAAGCTCAAACTTGGTTCAAAATTTTTTCAACCTCAAAAAATCAGCTTTACTCAGCTTGAACTCAATTTTGAACTGAGTCTAGTCAAGCGAGCTAACACGATTAGCAACTGAGTTCAAGCCAAGATCGAGCTGAGTTCACTTGTGCATCATTTTCATAAACACACGGACTACACCTTCAAATTTTCACTTATGTAAAACACTAGCAGTGATTTTACAGGTATTTCATCAAAACACCTGGTAGGCAACATCAAAATCAAGAAAAAAAAAAAAAAAGGTATTTGTTTGATAAAACATAGCTTCCTTACCACTAGCCAACACTTCGTTGAGTCATTTTATCAAACACTTGGTGATCAACATCAATATCAAAGTAAACGAGTCACTGAACTGGTTCGATACAAATTTGGTTCGATCCGAGTCAAGTCAAGCTCGTGCAAGCTCAAACTCAATTCAAAATTTTTTCGAGCTCAAAAAATCAACTTGACTCAGCTTGAACTCAGTTTCAAATCGAGTCGAGTCAAGTCGAGCAAGCTAACCGAGCTAACTCAGTTCGGGTACAACCCTACATGCCTGGATGCCAATCTAGGCAGAATCTAGGCTAATTGAAGGTATTTGCAACATACGTGTGCAATATCCAAACTGTACTTTTGGTGGAACTGGATAACTGAGTAAACTCTACGAAGCCCACCGTGATGTATTTGTCTCATATCTAAAGCTACTTATCATCCGCACATTTTATAAACTCATTTTAAGGCATGAGCCTAAAATTAAAGCATATCCAAAGCTTAAGTGGACCGCACCACAAGAAACAATATAGTAGGTCATAGGTAGGGCTGTACACGAGCAAATTTAGCTCGGTAGCTTACTCGACTCAACTCGAAAAAGCTCGACTCAAGTCAGTTCAAAACTAAGTTTGAGCCGAGTCGAACTGATTTTTTGAGCTTGGAAAAGCTCCGAGCTGAGTTCGAGCTTGCTTAAGCTCGACTCGGTATTGGCTCGAACTTGATTCAATTTGACTCGGATCAACTCAAATTGAAAACCAGGTATATTAATAATATAATATATTACATATATAAATCCTTGCCGAGTCGGTGTTTTTTTTTTTTAATTTAAAAAAACACTAAATCCCCAAATCCGTCCAGCGTCCAACCCTCTTTCTCTCTCTCTTTTTTTAGTGTCCAATGTCCGTCGAGAAATCTCCTCAATCATATAATACTTCGGATCCAGAAATCTCTTCTTCTCCAAAAACACCGAGAAGAGAGAAAGAGAGCAAAACCCTAGATTTGCAGCAGAAAAAGCAAGGAGAAGATGTCTTCTACTTTTAGCGGCGACGAAACTGCTTCCTTCTTTGGCTTCTTCGGCACCATTGTTGCCCTCTTTTTCTCCTGTAATTTCTTTTCGATGGGTATGCACACATCTCGTCGGGGCTTACTGGGTTGTTAGCCGGGATGACAAATGAGATCGTCAGTGATGCTAGCATCCGATAATTTATCCATCTTTATTCATTTTCTTTTGTAGATCTAGAGTTAGAGTATGGTGACTAAGCAGTTAGTAGTTCTTTAGTTTTATTTATTTATTCATTTGGATTTTTGAAGATCAGGTCTTTTCTAACTTGCATTACGAGCTCGAACTTAGTTTGAAAACTCAAACTCAAACTCGGCTTGAACTCGTCTTGAACTAGACTGAGATGCTGGCCAAGCGGAGCACGAGCTGTTGTTCCAAGCTCGAAGGTTGAGCTAAGCCGAGCACGAGCTGAGACTTAAGCTGTCCGAGTCAAGCACGAGATAGGCAAAGCTCAGCTCGACTCAACTTGTGTACACCTCTAGTCATAGGAAGGTTTCAACGGTAAATGTCATTATTTTCACTGTTTTCTCATGGTGTGGTCCACTTGAGCTTTGGACTGCTACAATTTGGAGCTCATGTCTTAAAATCAGCTGAACAAATGAATGAATGTCCCGAGTAAGGCACAAACATCTACAGTGGGCCCCATAGAGTTTACTCAGTATACCATATTGCAATGATTTACTTAATACACAATCTGCTTTCAATTTTAATAGCCCAAATGCAAACGTAGATTGAGTATTAGTGTGGTCCACCCACTAGTCTTTTCACATATATAGGCAGGTGTATATTCAACTATGTGTGGCCCACCTGAATTGTCTAACACAATGGCAAGATCGCCTCCTAAGAAGATCATGTGGTTGAAAGCTACATGGAGCCTAGATTCCCCTAAGTCTATCTAGTTATAATAACCTTATGAGCGGTGTAGATGGCATGTAAAATTTATGGCCACCCTCCAGAAGGTTCCAATGGGGGACAATTCCAATCACACTGTTTCCTGTCGTGTGACCCTAAGTTTCGAACCTTACCTTATTTTGGACTTTTGTTTAAATGTCAGCCCGAAAATCAACAGAGTGTATTTATTACAGGCATTTCTGTGGGCCCATATGACTTTCTATCATTAGATCAGTTTCTGTGGGCGGGTTATAAACCGTTTCCTTTCCATTGCTCACTCACAGTAGGGGAGCTTATAGCTCCAATGAAAATGCACCATGTATATGCCACATGTCGAAGGCAGGTGTAGCTGGCATATTGACTTCAGCAAGTTCCGTGAGTCTCATCATGAGGTATGTGTTACGTTCAAACTGCCTATCCATATTGCCAGCTTGTCCTAAGGCTTGAGATGAAAAATAAAATAGATATAACAATTAAGTGAACCACACTAAAAATAAAAAATAAAAAATAGTGGGGATTGAACGTCTGCCATTGAAACCCTTGTAGGGTTCACAGAAGTTTTAGATCAATAAGAAATTTGTTTTTTCTCTTCATCCGGGTCTTTGTGACGTTGTGAACAAATTGGATGGAAAATAAATGTTGTGATGGGCCTTATGAAAATTTTAATGGTAAAAATCATTATCTCGGCTGCTAATTGTGATATGGTCCATTTGATCTTTGAATATGATTCCTTTTCTAGACTATATGTTAAAATGATCTCTAAAAATGGATGAAAGGTGTGGATATAATAAATACATCGTTATGGGGCCATGTAACTGTAATATCTTTTGAACTATTCGTACAACCTGAGTTCGAATAGCATCAGTGCTCATCTTGGCATGACATGTGCCTATACCAGCTATACAGCTGGTGTGTGGTACACCGGCCAATCCAATGCAATGAACAAGAACTCATTGGCAATTTTATGAAAGCAGATTGGTTGGTGTACCTCACACTACCTCTATAGCTGCTGTAAGTATGTGTAGTGTGAAGACCAGCACTGACGTTCCTTGAGGCCAAGTTAACGATTCAAAGGAGATCAAAGTTACACTGCTCTATAGTGATGTATTTATTATATCTATATTGTATATATCTTTTTAAATTTCATTTTAAAGCATTACCCAAAAAATAATCATATCTAAAGAAATTGCAGTGGAGTAAACAATTTGTAGGGCCACTATAATGCTTATTTTACATCCAATATACTCATAGGTTACAAATACTTGAATGAAGAGGAAAAACAAAGTTTATTTTACATCCAAAACTTCTGTAACCCGAAAAAGGTTTCAATGGTAGACATTAATCCTCGACTGGTTTTTGCAGCGTGGTCTACCTGTTAGTTAGATATATCTTTTTTTTCATCTCACGAGCTCAACAAATGAATGGACACTTTGGATATAACATATAACCTCACTGACTTCAATGCTGCAGTTATATAGCTGGTGCCAGGTACACCAGCCAATCCACTTCCCAATTTTATGGGCTACATAACTTTCAAACCAGAGGAACTTTCTATGGGCGGAGCTTTTTCCTTGGCATTACTTGCGATAGCTGCTGTGAAAAAGCACCATGTTCGAATGTCAACCCATTGGACAAAGACACATCTATTTTTATTGGCCAGCATAACTTCCCACTAGATGAACTTTCTGTGGGCTTTGATATAGGCAGTTTCCTTCCCTCTGTTCACACCAGGTGGGTGCAGCGCCAGTAAAAATGTACCACATTTGGTATACCAGACACTAGACAAGGACCCCACGGTGGAAAGGGAAAACCGCCTTTTAATGCACGAGAATTTTCATCTTAACTGTGGGTCCCTTGCCTGACATGTGCACGTGGCGTCTTCGTAGGCATTACATGGCCTCCGCATAGCATTGCTATACAAAATTTGGCATCTTATCACACTATCTCTAAATAAAAATTTAAAATTAGATTGATTAGACAATCCTAACTTTTAATTTATGGACCATTAATGTTTTAAATAGGAGTATTAGATATTTTTCTTTTTAACCTTTCAATAAATATCTATAGATCCAATAGTCAAGTAACTAAAATAAGCTTATTCTTTTTTGGGTACATAAATTGAATTACTTAATCCAACTACATGTGTAATTTCTTAGTAATTTTAAGTGCCTGCTTATCATCCACCATTCCTGCCCGAGTATTTTCTCTTCAAAAGAAATAAAAGGGGAAGAATGAAAAGGGCAAAAAAGTTCAAATAATATATATTTGTTGATGCATGACAACGTTAAAAGTTATGTGCTGCATTTATTTCGTCGAAGGGCCCCAGTTTGATTGTTGAAGACCGTTGAGATGGACAAATATAATATCTGGAGTGGATTAACATAGCCATCAAATATTATCTTTTTCTCGTGATCGTTGCTGCAGGTATTTTTTATTAACCGTTCATCTTAACCGTTTATCTGTAGACCACTGATAAAATATTCAGGAAATTCCCCATCTATGATCATAGCCATTAATTCAACCGTCTGGATCACAAAATCATTCAAAATCAACCATCAAAACGTTGCTCACATCGGATCATCACCATGGATCCAAGTAGATGGACGGTGGAGATTGCCCCATCAACGTTGGTCAAGAAAGTATAAGTAAAATAAACCCACGGCAGATCTTCCCTGTGCCCTTTTTCTCTCTATCTCGTGACAAGACCACGAGAGAGGGAAAAAGCGGGCCCCACATCACGAAAACCACGGCGGTTTCCTCAACTCCCGACATTAGCGGTTTCCGTACGGCGCAGCCCACAATATCATCTGCCCCCCACAAAACCGCTTTTCCCTTAGAAGGGTATTTTTGGAAATTCGAAACGGAGCGTACGAATGAAACTGAAAACGCACTTTAAATCGCTATACGACAACGTATAGACGGTAGAACTGGAAGATGATCGACCGAATCTCTCAATAGTACACGTGGAGTTTTGAGCCATTGATCAGATCCATCCATCTACTTTAAAAGTACATTGATGACCTATATTTTAAAAATATATAAATTATTATACTTCCTTCCTCAAATAAGCTTATCCACTACCGTTTATTTTAGTGAAATCTACAATAGATATACTCCTCAAATATAATTCTGACTAATTTATTTTCTTACCATAAGTAATTAAAACTATATGAACGGTTCTGATTTATTTATAACCATGTCACATGTACTGAGAAGAGAAGGGCTCTACCATGTTTCAGTTGTACGTGGTCCACCGTATCATGTTCATTAAAACCCGCCTGCGGTTTTCCGTAAACCCCGCCAATCTTCGCGTTGGCATTTTCGTAAATAAAGCAAGAAGAAAGGACATGGTCGTGACGTCTCTATGCGTCCAATCACCACAAGAAAACGAGGGAACTCAAAAGGCATAAAAAGACGCGAGAGAGAGCATCAGAGAACACCACAACTGGGAAATGCTATGGTAGTATTGGGAATACTGGGATACAGTACATCCATCTAGCTAAAGCACACGTTGGCATACTGAGAAATCAATCCCTTCCGTTCATCATAACCATTAGGATTCTAATATACAACGAGAGACGCCCATATCAGGAAATAAAAATAAAAATCATTATCCATTAGTTTTAATAATCTTTTTGATGGAATAGATCATTAATTTCGTGTTAGTTTTAAGCGAAAATTATATACACGGTGGGGCCCAATACATTATCGGTCTAGATCTTTGTGTAGAGATTACACGTGTAGGATGGAGAGATGAATCTACCATATTCTAGTTCCACAGGTTCTACCGTACGATTCCTTGCATGGAGAAGAAGAAACTAGATGAGGTGACATGCACGAGAATACAAGTACCTGAATCAAAACCATCCAAACGGTGGGACCCACAGTCATTGACCGTATCCCCAAAATCAGATTGTGTGGGACGGTAAAGACCTCAAGTTAATGGATATCCGTTTATTAAATCCGGACCATACACAGCTGTAGAGTGTAAACCAATCAGCCAGTTAGAACCATCCGTTCTTTCATATGGCCCACTTAAGGTGGGGCACACGATTTGTACGGGTATCATCCATCCGTGCCAGAGTAAAGTTTATACACGCGCATGTACCGTAACACACTTTACATGTTATGAAAGCATTCGTGGGCTCGTCTCTCTCGTGGATTTTCACGTGAGTAGTTGATAATGGAGATTGGAAAATAATACAGTGATTTGATATGTCTGCCGGAATATCACGATCCATACAGATGCATACAGCTATTGTCATACATGCAATCTTGGAATTGATGTGATTGATAATACCCAAAAATCACACTTATAGGTGACCCTAACCGTTTATTGGTGCCCATAAAATGGATGGTTTAAAAGAAACTAGTTGATGGTCCAAATGTCCATTTTAAGTGCTAAGATCACCCATCCAATGTTATTTTTAGCTATGCTCCACATAAAGTCCGATTCCCATGTTTTTGACGGTTGAGATTTAGGTATATGTGTAAAGATAGAAACATGGATGCCTGGCGGAGTACAGTGATCCATGTACATGCAATGGCCATTCTTTGTGCTTGGAATACAAGCACCTCGATCCAAACCGTCCAAGCTGATGGATCCACTTTAGATGGTATACAACCACAAAATCAGATTGAAAGATGATCACAAACTCACATTTACTTGTTTGTTAAATTTGGGCCATTGATGTTTTCTAATCCTTTGCCTACCGTCTATCACACGTCATCCATGATCAGATACCCAGATTGAATTACAAATGGGCCACCTGTTTATTAAATAACTCATCTTATGTTAATGAGATTTGTCTCTAAGTAAGTTGCGACAATAAGAATAATATAAGGAAAGCCTTACTTGAATACAGGGGCATTAAGAAGGATTCGAGGGGAGATATCTAGATTAGCTAGAAAATTTAAATGCTAATGACTTAATTAAGGTGGAGAAACCATAGAAAAGAATGCCATACCTCTTAACAATTAGGATTTGATTCGAAGTAGATCGCATGTGGACCACATCAGGCAAGACGTCGCCACATACATGAGTTAAGCTCTGATGAGTTAAATCACTTTTAATTGCTTAATCATATAATTAGTTGTACCTAAACATGATTAGTAAGTTAAATATATATAAGTACGACAGATGCGTGCCATGAGCATATATGATTTCGTGTGGAAACCAAGGCCCACTGTAAGTCATGGTGGGGGTATTCCAGCACCCTTTTCCATGACTGAAATATGGTGCTGTGGAATCCCGCTGTATTTCTTTTTTTCCTTCGGGATTCCACCTCACCACCAGCCACGAGCAAAGCTAGTTTCTACATTGCTATGTGTGCCATGTGTGCATGGCACACATAACATTTTTACTAGCTGGCGTGGCATATAATCTAGTACTGATATGGATGATCTTTCATCTTTGATTCTAATAAATGTAATATTGAAATAAGGTGGTGTATATTTATGGTGGAGATTTGGTGGGCCACACCATTTCCTAGGTGTATAGAGTTACTAAGGTCAGCCTCTTTCATCATCACTATCTTTTCATGATGGACGGTGAATAGCATATACATTGAAGATCTACCGTCCTTAACCAGTGACAGTTCACGGTTGTGATGTGTTACTGCTGTGTAAGCTTGATTCACGTGAGTTGGATTTGATATTTCTGCTCTTCCCTTTTGATGCAGACATGCTTCTCTGTGGGCGAAATTATCACATGCCTTTTGGGGCGTAGGTAATTAGTAAAGCGGTTCTGGGCCCACCTGTGATGTTTGTGTGGAATCCAAACCGTTCATCTGGTGGGCCTTCTCATTTTCGCAATACAACTAAATAATTATCCAGATCGAACTCGGGTGGGACAAGTTGTAGGAAGCAATGTACAATCCCCCCTAAAACTAGGATATTCACTCTAGGATGGGATTGGATACTGACCACTCCATCCGTGCTCTGTGGGTCCCACCATGATGTATGTATTTTATCCACCCCGTCCATCCATTTTCTGGCTCATTTTAGGGTACAAACCCAAAAATGAGGCTGATCTAATTAATCTCAAGTGGACCACCATCGGAAAACCGTTATGACCGAACGTCCATCACTAAAAACTTTTTACCGACCACTGTAATATTTATTTTCCATCCAACCCGTTGAGTAGGCCACACAGATATGGATGAAAGGAAAACATAAATATGGGCTTGATCCAAAACTTTTGTTGCTCCTAATAAGTTTTCAACGGTGGGCATTCAATCACCATGATTTCCTATGGTGTGGTCCACCTGAGATTAGATCTGCCTCATTTTTTAGCTTGTACCCTACAATAAGATGGAAAAATGAATGGATATCGTGGATCAAACGCACACATCCTGGTGGGGCCCACAGAGCTTTTTCAGCACCGACCAGAGGGTAGGTGGCCAGTGGCAGGGTCAGCATGCAATCCGCGTCCCTCTTTGTAGGTCAATTGAATTTTTTCAATGGCTTGGGTTCCAGTTTCTCCTTTGATTACAAAACAGCGGACCCCACATTTCTTCTGAAAGTTTCTATGGTGCACATCTCGGTCCCATGTCTCCCATTTGTTGCCTTTGGTGTGGCCCACCTGAATTATGGATCATGCTTAATCTTTGGATCTAGTTGTAACATAGGAAGAATATCTAATTGGACGGCTTGGATATAATTCACACATAACGGCGGTCCCAAACTTTCAAATGATCATTCCCCTTCTTTAGTACTAATCTAATACCCAATTGAAGTACAACAAATGGCACTTTAATATTTCTTGTTCCAAGTTCCAATCCAATTACTTAGAATTTGAATGGACCCATTACTCACAAGCCTTCATTGAAGGGAAATACTGCAATTTTATACTATATGATCTAAAAATATTGGGATCTTGATGATTTGCTCATGTCATGTTGTCCACATTCCTTTACTAAGTTTGTATTTTGTTACTATTTTTTTAAAAAATATAAAAACATTATAATTGAGATTACAAGAGATTTTGATGGTTTTCGTCGATGGTGATTGATGGCGGTAATCAGTTGGCGGTCATCAGATCATGCCAATATCTTATACCAGATGGCCCCACTAACAAAATAAGTAGACACAGCCTTACTTGAATAAAAATGTCCATTTCAAATCTAATACAACAACCTGCAATGTTTAAATAAATGATTATTGTCACCATTATCTATTACCATTTAAAGATGGTTGGCGGGAATCTATCAACTTTTCATACTTCAAACTTTCTAATATCCATTTTGAAATGCTACTAGCATGATATTCTTACCCATTGGTGTGAGAAGTACAATTTAATCTTTTCTATTGATAAGATGTATGCCATGTTTATAAATGTTTAAATAATGAACATTAACTGCAATAGTTGTTAAGGTCGTGTTTGGATGATGCCTTTTGGAAATCATTTTTCGTTAAAAAGTGCACCATAGGAGCATATATTGGAGAGATTAGCTCCGGCATTCCATAAAATTCCAGCCATGTACTGGCCCTAAAATGTGAATATGATCTTTCTTTAAATCCGATTCATTGATGGGCCTTTGAACCCCATGCTTATAATACTCAATGGCCCACTTTGGCAAATCACAAATCAAAAAATGAAAGTAACCATGTAAAACCCAAACTTACAATAATGGAGGAGATTCATGTATTGAAGAATACACACACTAATACGTAGGCGTTTGGATCATAAGTTACTTAAGATTAGCTACTTATACCTTAAGTAGCTTATCTTTATTTTTACTTATTAAACTGAAATAATTAAGTAATTTTAAATAAAAAAGTTACTTATAATTGACCATAAACCAAACATACTTGTCTCAAATAAGTTATTTATTACTGTAAGTAGAAAAAGTAACTTATGTCATGGCATCCAAATGGGCTTTTAGTGACTAAGAGTCGTACTTATTGCAATATACCATCAGGGTTTAGATTAATCTTTTTAATTTTTGTTTTGATTTGCTTACTTGGACTTTTAACCATCACAGTATCTCAAGTATATACCTTAAGACCATTGATAGCAAAACCTTAAAACTAGAATTGTGCTTGCAAACCACATGGGCACTTGAACATATGACCGCAGTACTGAAATGCACTCTGTCTACCACTACAAGTCATGAGTTGCAACCCATAAAATGTTTTGCTTAGGAGATTGAGAGAGATACAAAGTTTATAAAGTCCTATTTACACTGGATTTTGAACAATCATGCATTATTAGGCCACATTTGTTAGAATACAGTTGAAATTAAGAAGTAGAGAAATGATTTATTTTTATTTTTTTTATTTTTTTGTGAAAATCTTCATCTATGACCAGTCCAACCTAACACATAGATATCAGAATATTTAAATTTTGTGGGCATCCTTATCTAAGGGCCAACTCCCTCCAAACAGGGAAAACCTCTCTCAAAATAGACTTCTTTGTCTTAAGCAGAGCTTTTCATGCTCGGTTGTATAACCCAACACAGCTTGTCTAAAAAATGGGCCACCCACAACCATATGAAAAGGTCAGTGAGAAAGATGATATTTATAACTCAAGTTTTTAAGCATAAATGTCATTTGCTTTCTTTCCTATCTTTTTTTCTTCTTTCTTAATAATTACCATGGCCCTACATTCCCTATGCTTTTTCTTTCTCTAGCTACTACTTGGTACTATTTTCTATTGTTCTCAAGGTAAACCTTTTCTACATTGTCGATCTTCTGCAACTTCGAGAGCAATGTAACAAAGTAGCCACATGCAATTTGATTGGTTCAATATAGTGGGTGGGGCCCATGCATACAATCATGATAGATATCACCACCTTTTGTTCCTGCCCATTTAAATCAATCAAATCACGTTTGGCTTCTTTTTATGCGAACAAAGGTCCACTATTCTATATACATTTTCTATGGGGGACATAATGATGCCACTAGGATGCCTTTAATTACAATGTCAAAACCTTGAATTTGTGGGGTCACTTGGGTGTCCCTCGGAATTTTAGGTGGGGAGATGATTTTACCCATATCAGCATTGGGGCGCATTGACGCACCGCTTTCGCATGGAAAACGTAAGTCAACCCCATATAACATGATTGCCGTTACACTATGAAGGTGGGTTTGTTGAAATATCCAATCGGATTACAAGTTGGGCACTTTAAACATGGCCTCAACACAATTTAAAATTTTCTAAGCTTCAGTTTTTAGTCACTTTTTTTAAGAGGATGGGTACAATACAAAAGCTTTGCATGGCACAAAAAAGTGCATCTAAAGCTTTGTATAGTGATGTAAAGGAAAAGTGTTATTGCTATGATTTTATCATTGTCAAATCAAACTCGAGAATTATAAGTGAAATGCAAATACATTTAGGAGACAAAAAAATTGTAGTAATTGTACTTTTTCACGATGTTATCATTAAAATCTCATAATTTAAACAATGATATTAATATATTTTAGCAATAATTTGACATTAAAGTAATAAAAAAGAAGGCCATCATTACAATTTTACTATTGATAGTTAGAATCGTTGATCAAATACGGATGTTATCAAGAAATTGGAGACTGATAAAGTAATTTACAATGACTACATGTTGCTATGGTAATTGGTGAAAGAAGCAAGCCCTAAGTGTGTTTTAGCATATTAGGAACATTTAAATGCTCCAAAGTGTGTCTATTACAATTTTAATTGTGTTTAAGTTCCTCCAAGTGTAATATACTTAAATGCACTTAGACATACTTAACTGCACTTAGACACAGTTAAACATTCTTTGTACCGGAAATCAGCTCTTTTATATACTTTTGCTCAAGTTGTATTTTCTTTCTTTTAGTGGTACTGTAATAAGGCGAGTTGGAATGCTGGATTCCTACTAGAATTTCAATGGGACCATTGTTCATAAACCTCCTCTGGAGGGAATTCATTTAATTTATAATACATGACGTAAAACGTCTGAATGTCTACGGTTTGGTAGTATATTTCTTTTCATTTTCTTGACAAAGTTTCATATTGGCTGTCATTAATGCTGTTTTTCTCCATATTTCATTTTTAATTACTAGAAGGTTTGAAGGTTCTGCAATGGTGACCAACGATGGTCATAGATGGTAACTGTGATACACCAAATCATATGCAAGTGGGTGCTAGAAGATTGGCGTCGCATGGGACAAATTACCAAGAAGAAAAAATGCCAACGTTCACATGAGCCTTCTCTCAGTGGCTGAGAGAAACATTGCACTTGTTATCAGTGTTCGAAATATACTTTCCATGCATTATATTGGTGCCGGCATTTCGTGTATTGAGAGAACCCACATTTCCATGTAATTTCATGCTTTTCCAGCTTTATTTTGTTATCGTAAACCAAGCACAATCCGGTCATCTTTGATAAGTGGTCCAACCCAAAATGTGTTGCATTGTTTCCTATGACCAAAAAATATTTATTCAACGTTTGAAATTGGCTCAAACAAATTGAACCCAAATGGGGGGAATCCAGCACAAGTTCTTGGGTCTGTTTGGAAGCTTGGAAATAAAAGGAGAGAAAAAGTCTTTTTTTTTTCTAAGTTATTTTCTAAGAAAGCATTTGGAGATAATAGAAAATTAGGAAAAATAGGTGTAGAGTTGAGAAATTTTTTTAAGACTTTCTCTATGAAAATGCATTCCTGAAAAACGATTTAAAAAACATTATCTTCTGGGAAAGCATTTTCCACCCAAATACTTCCCAAGCTTCTAACGAAGATTTCCATCTTGCATGTGACAATCTGGCAAATATGGTTGTCTTGTGGGCCCGCACCGCCAATGCGGCGCCACCCTTTGATTTTTGTCTCAAGCTACTTGTTGTTTATAACTTTATTTTATTTTGGTTAGGTGTCATTAGCAAACCCTTTTATTATTTATGAAATTGACCAAAGATAATGTGGGATTTCGTCCCAGTCAATGTGAACATTTCCATGGACCCGGTTTCTACTAAGTTAGCCATCAAGCATTCAATATCTGGGCCTTCCATCCGGTGCGTCCTGTCTTTGCCAACAGTGCCTTGTGACTTTGGTCTGGCGACACTAGCCACCGGTTCAAGGACTATTAATGATCATCCATCCAATGGGCACTTACAAAAGAGACCAACTAAATTCTTCAATGACATGGATTCATCAATTAATAGCAATGATAATATCGCGGGTGTAACCTTTCATAGTATGGTCCACTTATAAGAGGTTTTTCAAATCAGAAGAGGTCTTTATTCTTTAGTTATAAATATTTTCAACTTTTGATTTATATTTATAAATTTTAGTGCATAGAAGAGATTAGATTGTGGAAATTACATATTATATTTATTTTATTGACTATAACAAGAATATATAAAATAGGAAAGATTTATAGAGATTTTTTTTTATTAAAAAAAAATTTGCATTTAAATAACTATCCATAATATGTATAGTTTTACATGTGCAGCTGTACGGACTCTAATAATAATGAAGGTGAGTCGGTGACCGCTGAGATTTCATGCATGTGCTATGTAATTGATTTTTGTACTATGTTCCGATGTTCGCGGTACTTGACAAATGCTATCATGCTGCAGGTTAAGCTATCTTCCTTGATTACATCATTATCATGAACTTGGGTGGAAAAAGCAATTGGTGTGGGTCACATCTCTAATCAATCACGAACCTTTCGGAGGATTTTGAATGCTTGGACCCATGCCAATAGGGGTGTTGATGGGCTGGATTTGGGCCGAGCTAGGCTGGCCTGATAGTTAGGCATAGGACGGAGTTGCTCATGTAGGCCCAACCCGGACTGAAAATTGATCAAATCCATATTTCTTGCATTATGTTCATAATCCATCTGTTGATCAAGTGGGCCACACATGCACAAGAAATAGACATTTAGAGGGGAAAAAAAAAGGAACGGTTTACATGCAAGAGGAATAAAAAACATCGACTGAAATGAGGTAATTCCTTTGCTCAGGCCCATTTAATGTACACCATGATTTATGGACTCATTGATAGTGGATAGATTGTATTATGAAGCATGTCGTGGCAAAACCTATGAGACCAAAATCCAAAACCCAGACCAGCCCATGATATAAGGAAACTGGATTTGGGCCACTAGGCCCAGTATCCAAAAATCAGCCCAGCAATGGTGCGGATGACACTTTAAACCATGGGGCCTCTAGGCTCAAAACAAATCCGGCCCAGTAATCTTAGAGCCTCTTGGCTCAAAATAAACCTCACCCAAAAACATTGGAGTTGCCGAGCTCAGAACAAACCCGACTCGAAAACATTAGGGCCTCTAGGCTCAAAACAAAGCCGACCCAAAAACATCAAGGCCTCCAGGCTCAAAACTAACGCTGAAAGTCCGGCAACCCGACCCACCCATGACAGACCCGACATTGGGTTGGGTTCAGGCAGGATGTATTGGGTTTGGTCTCGAGCTTGGGTTATATAAGCACTAACCTAATAAAACTTGGGTCGGGCTCGGGTTGAGGTCTCAGGTTGCCCAACCCAACCCGAACCCGATTGATATATAAGTTACTGATAAATTATAATTGAGTGTGGATTGTCTGTGTTGATCAAGGCACATGAAATTCCAATGCCAATGGGTCTCATTGGTCCATGCCATTTCCGTTGCCTCCAACTAACAAGATATGCCAGATTTCTCTTTCCCAAAGAGATTGCGTGCCACACAACTTGACTTTTTCTTTTTCTTTTTCATTTTTTAAAATTTTTATTTTTTTTACACCCACACCCACACCCAC
Source organism: Magnolia sinica (assembly GCF_029962835.1). Taxonomy (NCBI): domain Eukaryota; kingdom Viridiplantae; phylum Streptophyta; class Magnoliopsida; order Magnoliales; family Magnoliaceae; genus Magnolia; species Magnolia sinica. Next base: position 65,602,395 of record NC_080588.1, read on the forward strand.
ACACTCACACTGTAGTGGGATTTCACCACCTATGGGTACTCGAACCCTTGATCAGGTGTTGAAACTCCTTACGGCCTGTTTGGCCAGTTGCAAGGGAAAGGATTAGGTGGGATGGGATTCAAAAAACATAATTATTACCAATGGCAGGGAATGTTCTCTGTTACCATGGGATAAGCTTAATTCCCTGCTTTGTTTGTAATAAGGTGGTACATTGAAAGGATATTCCCACAATCATTTGAAACTATTGAGAATAACACACATGTGTTATATCTAAACCGTTCATTTGTTTTATAACCTCATTTTATAGCATGGGCCTAAAAATGAGGCAAATCTAAAACTTATGTGGCCCAAAGAAGTTTTCAACGGTAAGTATTCAATCCCCGTTGCTTTCTTTGGTGGGGTCCACTTGAGCTTTAGATCTACTTGATTTTTTGGCCCATGCTCTAAAATAATCTCGAAAAATAGGTGGACGGTGTGGATATAGCCCACACATCATGGTGGGACCTACACAACTTGCTAACATTGAGTGAAATTGGCATTAGACCCAATGCAATTCCATCTAACCTACTTCCAAGCTTTTCCTCTCTTCCCAAACATGGAGTGGAATTGGTACCGGACCAGATGCAATTCCATTCCACCTAAGCCCATCTAATCCAGCCGGCCAAACAGGCCCTTAGAGTCTACCACCTAAGCAAAAGTAAGGACGCAACACCCACACCTCAACTTTTAAAGTAGTTGTCCTGTATTTTAACTTGTTTGTTTAGAAAAATAAAAGTTGTTTACAATAAATGACTACATATATAATTAATAAAATTATAGGTACAAAAAATAAGACATGTATTGAAATATAATAGACTAATGTAATAACAAAAATATTAGCATATATCCACCCGACCAACCCCACCAAGCCCGTTTAGGTTGGGCTTGGGTTGAGAATTCCCAACTCAAGGTTAGGTTGGGTTGGGTTGGATTAGAGTTGAGGCACAAGAACTTTGGGTTGGACTGGGGTTGAGCACCAACCCAACCCGCCTGACTTCCAACCCTACTCAAAACAAAGCTGGCCCAATCAGGCTGGGCTAGGCCAGCCCAACTTTAGTTTCCAATCCATGACATGGACCGTTGTATGCCTTGAAGTTGGCTTGGACCTAACACTCTGCCATACCAAAGGGTCTGTTTGGGTGACTGATTTAATTGGATTGCAATTCATTCTACATGGGCTCGATGGACGCCCGCTGAAAAGATCAGCAAGAATGAAAATCAGGCAAATCCACACATCAAGCAGGCCATAACAATGGGATTCAATGGTTGAACTGTGGTTTAAATGCGAGCATGGCTCACCTAATGAGTGGATTGGTCTCATTTGGGAGATTGGAGATATTCATGGTGGTATCCATTGTTTATATGGTTTGTATCTCTTGCACAAGCGACCCTTGAGAGGAAAGATTAGTTATCTAATCATGGTCATGTGAAATGCAAGTGATAATACGATGAAGGATGAAGGTGTGCCTCACAACATGGCTCAATAACGATCCATTTCAATGCAATAAAACATCCTAAAACACCTCGAACTGTTTGGATTGCCATTTATCATGGTAAAAATGATAATGTAAAAGAGCAACTATTATAAATTTATAATATTTATTTAAGCACATAAACATAGATAGCCAATTACATATATAAGCACTGGAGGTAAATGAATGAGCAATCACTATCTAAACAGAAATTGATGTGACATTTCAGTCATACATATAAAAGTACAATCATTAGCCCCGTCATCATCTGAAACTTATCATAATTAATTACTTGGGGATGGTTGCCATAATCTTTTCTACTGTTCCACTGTATCAATGGTCATAACTTCATAACTTCAGTTATATCATAGTTCTTTAGGTCTTTTTTATTATTTCCACCAATGCTCCCTTGAGTCTTTTTCTTACATTTTAGAGCTTTTAACTTGTATCAACTCATTCCTAAGTGGCAGAATTCTTAATCACCATTGTACATGACCAAATCATTTAATCTCATCTAATTATCTGTCTGCATTTGCTCATGAGTTTCTTTGAATGCACTTATTTCTAATTCTATCATTCATTGTCTCGCTACTCATTCATCTCAACATCCTCATTTAAGCTACACTAATCCTATGTACATGTTGTTCCTTAACAACGTAGTTTTATGTCCTATAAAGCTAGTCTTATAGCTATTCTATATATTAAAAAAATTTCTTCTAGTTTGAGTAGTACATTATGATCACATAAAACTCCCAATCCATATCTCCATTTCTTCCACCGTGCTTGAATTCTATGGGTAATATCCTTCACTATTTCTCCACACTTATAAATTATTGACTCTTAGGTATGGAAAGTGGTCATTTTGGAAAACTTATTGGTCAACAATCTTAGGCAATTCCTTGTTTTCGCTCCTATTGTTACTAAAATTGTTGGTGCTGTGCCTTCAAAAAACTAATGTGAGCCCTAATCCACTAGCTATGTGAATGTGATGGAATTAATCTTAGCCATTGATTTTTTAGGCATGTGTGATATGCTTTAATTATATTTAGTGTTGCCTTAAATTTATTATCATATGAGTTATGTGAGGGTTGATTTCTCTGATCTTTGGAATATTGAGATTGGACATAATAATCATTGACCGGAAAAAGTTGTGTTTCATGGTTCTAGTACCATGATGTTCCATAACATGCACATGTGCTTATGACACATCCGTGGACATCGATCTATAAGATGTATGGTCAACTTGTGTGAAGGACTGACTTGAGTCGACATAAAAATTTTTCGCCAACGAGAGCTGACTTGGGTCAACATGAAAAGTTTCTGCCAACGGGAGCTAACTTGAACTCAATCATACCTTTGCCTTTACTATCTTTGGAAGTATAAGTGGTCCATGGATATAAGATTTTATTAAGCATTGTGATTATAGACTTGATGGTGTATAAAAGGTAATTAGATCCTTGGACTTGAGAATGTTTGAGGGTTGTGATTTTGATCAGGCAGATTTAGTTCACTTTATGATGTATGAAAGGTGAGTAGAAGATTAGACCTAAGAATGTGTGAGAGTTGTGATCTTGATCAGGCGGCTTTAGCTCACTTTATGAGATAAATGCATTGCTACTGAAAGTGGATGATGTTGGGTTCATTCATCAATAATTATTAATTCTTGCACGGGCCAACATGGCATTAGCTAGGTTTATTATGGAATTTGAATTATGTCCAAATTTATTAAATCAAGGAATCATTAAGATGATTTTCCACAAGACATACACTTAAAAAAGTTTTGATTGACTTTACGAAAGTTTTCAATCGTTAGAGGTATATTTTGGCCGTTAAATATGGTTTTATTAAACTTGATGATGACTTGATGATCTAGATTGAATGGTCTACCACTTGATTGGCATGAGATCATGTTCAATAAGGAATAGCCATGATAGTGGAGGAATTGGATCACAAATGCATGTATGTATAAAGTGTTTTAATGAACCTCCTTCACATTAGACTATAAAAGTTCATAAGGTGGCAGAGTACTATATAGTGTACACACCTAAAACCCCAGCCTCCTCCTTATTTATGATCTTATTGTATAGAGGAAAGTGTAGAGATTTCTCCAAAGATGTCTTGGACATCCCCTCTCCTTGGGCGTCAAGAGCAAAGAGAGGATAGGTGTGTGGTGGCTTCACTCCTTTAGTTTTCATCTCTTTCCTCGCTTCACACGTCCACATGTGTGGGTTCACTTGAGTGGACAGAGAGTACTGTTATCTTTGCCCATAATAAAAATCGAGCTTAGGATTTATCATTTCATCCAATTACAATAGATCGAGGAGAGACTCCCTTGCTATAGATAATGACATCGGCAATCTACATTAACAAAATCTTCTATGCGATTGTTTGGAAAGATGCATGATCTAAATCATTATTTTGAATTTTTTAATCATTGAAAATATAACTTTCTTGCATTGGGAATCCAATTGGGAACATAATTATTTGAGATGATTTTTTAAATATTTGCCAATTCACTATGTTTATTAGGTTGAAATCCATAAATAAATAAATAAATAAAAGCACTCCATATACTTTAGCCTAACTAATTTTAAATATTTTAAATTATAAAGTATCTCGTTGCATTTACACCCTCCCTCGTCTTGCTAATCAAAACTATGTGATCTGCAAATAATATACGCCATGGGATCTCTTCTTGCAAATGTTATGTTAACTCGTTCATAACTAATACAAAAAAGGTATGAGCTCAATGCCTACCCGTGGTTCACATGTAGTAATTGAGAACTCACTTATTTCTCAACTTGCAGTTGTCAAATTTGTTAATGTTCACTCGTACATATCCTTAATCAAGTTAATATATTCTCTTAAAACTCATTTATTTTCTAATATCAACTAGATTAAATTTGTAAGGACCTTATCATAAGCTTTCTCTAAGTTTATAAAATCTATGCGGAGTTTTGATGCAAGGAAAGATTATATGAGGTCGATCACTGTCTTCCTCATGGAATAACTACTCCAAATCTACTGAGCTCTTTGGACTCCTCACAGAGCTTCCTCGAATTCACAAGGGGTAAAAATAGAAATAATTTCTAATAAATTCAAAATAAATTGATTGATGAAAAAAAAATAAAATTACAATCCTTTAAATAATGAGCTCAAACCTAGGATAGAGTTTTATACCAAAACTCCCTAAAAACGTGACTTACTATAAATAGTAAATTAACTTATTATTTATATATGGTTACCATTCCTACTAAACTTCATGGTTTTCGGCCAAAAATAGTAAGTGTAGAATTTAGCTTAACCATGTTGTTCTCCTAACTTTTTAAAGCCCTTTTCATGTTAGACACAACTCCTACAACTCAAAGGATCAAAGTTATACGCCAACTAAAACTTATTATTTATAGTAAAAATGAAAATAAAAGGGGCTTTTTACCGTCGATCTGATATAATCTCACAAATTTGGCATGGGAAACCCAACATAGTGAGTTGGTTGGCTAAAGTAGCTTCTCCTACCCCAAAATCATATATGATATGTCCAAAAACTTTTCACGGTTTGCGAGATATGATTATTTTAAGGTTTTGATGGTTTAGATCATTTTTGCCTTCGATCGGACGTTCTCTACTCCATCATTGCCATGAAAGTGCTTGCGACCCGCTCTACATCAAGATTATTCTCTCTCCTTATATTTCTCTATCAATTATCTAAGTAAGAAGATGGATTTAGTGGTAAACCTCTATGACATGAAACTAAACTGATTTTCTGATACATTTGTCTTATGCTTTCATCTTTGCTTAATAATTATTTCCTAGAGTTTCATAATATAACTCATTAGTTTAATCCCATGATAGCTAATGTAGCTTTACATGTCTCATTTATTCTTATAAATAGGTAATATAGTACTTTTCTTTCATTCCTCTGGCATTTTTATTAATCTCAGAATAATATTGAATGACTTTATTATTTAAAATTAATCTAATATCTCCCATACATTTTTAAACCTTTATTTATATACTATCTGGTCTAGGGATTTTTTATTTTCTTCTTTTTTAAAACTATTTTCACTTTAAATATCTTAATCCTACGAAATTATTTATAAACTCTAATGTCATTTGAGTTTATTGTTCTTTCTATCTGTTGCTCTTAATTAAGCAAGTTAAGGCCACTTGTGTGACCAAGAGCCTGGATTGGAAGTATATGTGTGTATGATTGTGCAGGCACCCCAAAATCTGCTCGACTTGAGGATATTGACTGAATTGGCCAATACCCCTGCACCGAGATGGACAAATTAGAGACTGGATCTGGACTTAGAGTCCTCTCGAACACCGACTGATTGATTTAATGTGCATCATAATCTGGTTATTTGAGCAAGGGAAAGAGTTAGCCCTCATGAATGAGTTCTTTTTTCCTTGTACCAGCAATTGCAAAATCGATTGGTTTAAGGACTTTCTATTTCACCAGTGCTTTAAACATAGTATTCCTAAATCAAAGTAAGAGTTTTGCCCATAATAGAATAAAGGCTAGTATAAACACGATCGATCTTTATTAATGTATTGGCCATGTTGCAACCATCATGTTCTATAATCTAATTAAAGGGATAAATAAGATAAATACCTAATATGCCTGTCGAAACAGACGATCAAGACAGATAGTCAGTAGGATATGATGGGGTATGAACAATTGAATCGAAACTTAGATGGGCATGAGGATTTGACAACTTAAGCTTGTAGATATTTATTCTACTCCTAAAATAAATGTACTATAGTGGGAACTGCTGGGTAGTAGTGAGATAGACTAGGAAAAGTAAAATAAGTATGAATGTATAGTGGACATATATATATATATATCTTGGGGCCTCAGCTTTTATTCGGGTGTTCCTTTTATAGCTTTCTCAAGGCAGAGAAAGCCTCTCGCTGGGCTTTTAAGTCCTTCGGGATTCTTCGTGCGAACTTTTTGAATATGTAACATTTTCCTTCGCAAACCGGGGTTTGCTTTAGAAAGAAAATGTTCCCAAGTTACTAGCTCATTGGATCTTCTTTACATAACTGATCCTTTCCAGAGATGTTCGCGGCCCATTAAAGATTTGGCCTGGTGCCCTTATAGTTCTTCTAACAAAGATAATTAGACCAATATTCAGGAAACTTAAGGGCTGATATCTATGGCCGTGGATTTCCAGCGAAAGGCCCGCGCAAGAAGTTCCTTTGAAAGATGAGGTGTTCCAATAAAAATAAGTCATATAGTAAGTGACGTGTCATGATTTAAAAGAAACTAACGGAGTCTCTATTAGCCGTGAGACTCGAGTGTGAACGTGAGCACCTCTTCATTTTTTGTTTTTGTTTTCTTTTTTCTTTTTTCTCTTTCCTCCACCTCATTTTCTTTATCTCTAAATTAAATATTATAGTTTTCTGCATGTAACCACATGATTTTGGAGGAAATCTAAATTTAAACACAACCTACTCAAACTGATTCTTTTTCCTAACTAATAATTAACAAATAAGTTCAAATCAAAACATAACATGCAGGGGTTTGTATCAAACTCAACATGCTGAAATGCACTGCAAATTTGCATTTCCTTTTACATTTCTTATGTTTTGTTAAAATGAGTTTTTCACAACAACGCTGAATCAATCTGAAGGCTTATAACAATCACTTTAAACATATGAACACGTTGCAAATCTTTAAATAAAAAAGAAAAAAACTATCTACCAATTATTTTGTCTTAAACACTGTAAACTGAAATGGGCTTTCACTACTTATGGATTTTTTTTTTAAATTATTATTGGTTTGCAAAATGGGTTTTCTCGGATCAATATATGTATTAACAAAAACTTCCAAATTTTGTGGGAACTATAAAAATTTCAATACATTGAAATTGGTTTATTCTTCAGCTTTGTTTGGTTAATTTGTGAAATGCTTTTCAACTAATAAATCAATGGGAAATAGAACCCCTAGATTCATGAAATTTTACAAGTTGCATCAACATTTTGAAATAGGAAATAAAACCCCCATTGTCTTGGTGGGTTTTTTAAAATTTATTTTAGTTTCGTCTCAGAGAAGGAGAGAAGAGAGGGAAAAAAAAAACGAAGAGGCGCCCGCGTACATGCTCGAGTCTCACGGCTAATAGACACTCCGTTAGTTTCTTTTAAATCATGCCACGTCACTTACTACATGACTTGTTTTCATTAGAACACATCATCTTTCGCAGGAACTTCCCGCGTGTGCCTTTCGCAGGAAATCCGCGTTCGATATCTATCAAACACGACCATTCAACATTTCCTGATGGTTCACCCTGTCAACTTTAAGGTGTTGGTCGATCCGAATCCAACCAACTTACTTATTTAATTACCTTGAATGACAATGACTTAGAGTATTAGAGAGATTTTACCCCTGATACCAATCTGTCATTTAGATAGACTAGATCTCTCATTCTCTTGATTCCAATCATTGTGTAGAACAGGACCTGATATAAGTTCAGTTGTCCCTTTACGTTTTGGGCCTGGGATTGTGTCTAAGTTGGCTTGGATGTCGATTCATCCCCTTGGTCTTTGGAATCTTCTAGATCGTTATTGGTTCTACAAACGTCTTTAGGGAAATCTCCCATTTTAGAAGGATTGTAGGAGATAATTCTACAGATGAAATCATATCTAGTTTCGAGATAGGATAGGCTCGTCTAACGGGTCTTTTATACTCATGACAGGCACGTCGCTCATTTAATGACCACTTAATCATAGTCACGTGGCATGGTTCGTCGTCTTAAAGGGTCTAATAAAAGTTTATACCGTCACAATAATGACAAAATGCATAACGTTGAAAAAAGATCAAACGCATATCCTCTTCAGGTGCAAGTACGATTCTGAGTATGCCAAATACGTAGTGTCTCCATGTGGTGTCTTCTTATTGTTCTATAACAGGACACCAAAAATGGGCGTAAACACCAGCCTTATGTTTTCAAAGTGATTATCATACTATAAATTCTAAAAATAACTTTTTTCATCTTTCATTGATCTCATTGTTTTTTACTAGTTCACTTTGATTATAGCTCTTAATACATCAAATATATTTAGGTCTTTACTTTTCCTCTCTCATTTTTTTATGAGTATGAAAACATGTCCTCATCTTCTTTTGTCCTTGATCTAAAGATCATCACAAGCTTTAAGCTAAGTCTTACTTCTTTCTTATCAATCTTGTTGGTGTTTGAACTTAAACACGGCTTGCTAATAAATTATTATATATCATCATTTAACCACAATTATTTATTTATTTATTTATTATGGTTGGCTTTTTTCCTCTTGATATTCTTTAAATATCTTTTGTCACTTTTCTAGCACATTTTACCATGTCATTCCACATAATATTTACTTCTTCTGGGACATTTTATTTCCTTCTTCTATTCGTTTAATTTCTAAATAACACTGCTTTCTTTTATTTTAAATTTTACTACCTATTTTTTTAGTACCCATTAACTTTCATTTCATTTCTTTTATTTCTTAATACAAGAGGGTGTTTGGATCATAAGTCACTTTAGATAAGCTTCTTATGCCATAAATAGTTTATCTTGGTTTGTACTTATTCAATAGCCATTTTTGGTTTCCAATATCATAAGTAATTATAACTAAGTATGTTTAGCCCCCATACATCCACCATCCATCATGTGGGGCCCACCATTGATGTGGACTATTTATTGTGTGTGCCCCACCTTTGATAGGGTTGTCCATGATGCGGGGCCCACCTTGGATGTGGGTTATTCATCATTAGGGACCAACCTTTAATATGTACCATTCATTATATAGGGCCCACCATCAATGCCATTATCCATCATGTAGGCCCCACCTTTGATTGGATCATCCATCATGTGGGCCCTACCTCTGATGTGGGCCATCCATCATGTAGGACCCGCCTTAGATATGAGCCACTCATCATTAGAGTGGACCTTTTACGTTGATCATCCATCAGGTGGGGCCCACCATAATTAATTGCCCATCATCTAGATCTTACCTTTGATGTGAATTGTCCATCATGTGGGCCCCACCTTCAATATGGTTGCCCATAATGTGGGGCTCGCCTTAGATGTTGACCATCCATCATGTGGGGCTCACCTTAGATGTTGACCGTCCATGTGGGGCTCGCCTTAGATGTTGACCGTCCATGTGGGGCCACTTCAATATGGGTCATCCATCATGTAGGGCTACCTTAATATGGGTCATCCATCTTGTGTGGCCTAGTTTCAATGTCCACTACCCATCATAGGGAGCCCACCTTTGATGTGGATTATCCACCGTGTAGGCCACACCTTTGAAGTGGGTCATCCATCATACCAACTTGCTTTAGATGTGTGTTGTTTATCATCATGGGCTGACCTTAGAAGTGGACCATCCATTGTGTGGGCCCACATTAATATGAGGTCATCCATCATGTGGGGCCCACTTTGATGTGAACCATCCATCGTGTGAGCCCCACCTTCAATGTGGATAGTCCATCCTGTAGGGCCTCCTTTGATATGGATCTTTGAGGTAAGAGAGAGAGAAGTAAAAGAGTAATAATATGAAAAGCTTTAAAAAAAAAAAAGCTTATTAAGATAAGTATCTTTTAACACATAAGTTTCTTTTACAATGATATTTACAAAACTAATTTAAATAAGAAAAAATAACTTATTTAATATAAGTTAAAAAGTAACTTATTTAGTAGTATCCAAATAACTTCTAAACATCCGTAGCAATAAACTTATTTGTATCGGTCAAACTCTCTTCAAGTACAATCTTACCGTCCTGCACAATAATTGTTTTATCTTCCTTAGTAGGAATATTTTTTTTTTTGGCTTATATGTGATGCACTTTTGGCTATTATAAAATATTAATCTCTACTTTTAAAATATTATTAAAATATGCATTTGTTAGGATTATGATATAGAGAAATAAAGATACCTTCACATATCTCATTTTATCTTCCAAAAACATGTTCTCCTTAAGAATCCTCTCATATTCTCTATATTCTTTTCTTATGTAACTATTTAAATCTTCTCCAAAATAGTCCTAAATTATGCAAATGTTTTGCATTAGTTTACCCATATTTCTCAAAATTGTCCAATAATTCTACCCTCTAACTCTATCTTTAACATATATGCATTGACTATCTTTTCTTCTAACACATTTTAGTAATAAAAGCCCATCACTTCCTCTATTAACATCGTATCACAATACATAAATAACTACAAAAAATAAAAAAAATTGAACGGTAAATTCACCTTGTATGTCGTGGCCCACCTTCAGAGAGAGATTCTTTGGTTCTTAAGCCGAAAGAAACATTACGTGTGCCTGCATATGGACTCGAATCAGCACACCTCCAAGTTGCAATAACTAACGTATTTATGAAACATACAAGTTACGTGTCTGAGGCGTGACCCAAAAGGTCATGGCCCACCAAATGGAAGGTTGCGATTGAAAGAGACACATAACTTGTTCACGTCCATATATATATATATATATATATATATATAGGGAAAAGGCACCATGCGCTAGACCTCATGAGTCCGTCCCATGAGGTCGAGCTGTGTGGGCTCCACTGTGATGCGTTTCGAACATCTACCCCATCAGTCAGATGTACCATTCCATCGTGGAGCTAGGTCTCAAAAATCAAGTCAATCCGTGACTTGTGTGGGCCACACCACATACAGAAGTGGAAAGGGGCCGTGCACCATTAAAACATTCATAATCATTTTTTGGGCCCACCGAGATGTGGTTTGCAAATCCAGCCCATACATTATGTGTGTCCCACTTGCATGAGGGTTCAGACCAAGTTTCAGATGCATGCAAATTTCAAGTGGGCCCCACCAAGTGCTTTTATATGTTTTAACGATGTCTTCACATGATTTTAGATGTATGGCCTACCTGAGTTCCGTATACGAGTGATTTTTGGGATATCCCATAATTTAAAGGGGACCCATCAAATGCACGGTGATGATGGTCGACATGCATCACGGTGGGGCCCACACAGCTTGACCTCACGGGAGCTAATCGTGAGGTCGAGCGCATAATCCCTCCCCCCCCCCCCCCCCCACACACACATATATATATATATGGTCGAGCTGTGTGGGCCCCACCATGGTGTATGTGGAACATCAACATTGTGCATTTGATGGGTCCCCTTTAAATCATGGGATATCCCAAAAATCCGCCATACACCGAACTCAAGTGGGCCATACCATCTAAAATCACATAAAAACATACCTAAAACATATAAAAGCACTTGGTGGGGCCCATCTGAAATTTTGATGCTTCTGAAACTTCGTTTGACCCATCATCCAAGTGGGACACACATAATGTATGGGCTGGATTTGTGAACCACATCTCAGTGGGCCCAAAATTTTTGAATGTTTTAATGGAGAGAGAGAATTTGAATGTTCTCAAATTCGGTTGAGATTCCTACGGTCGATGGAGATACCTCCAACATCCTCCAACTTGGTAGATGCCAACAGTTTCATCAGTGGTCTGAAATAGATTTTTTAATAAAGTGATAGCGATGGCCCACTTATCAAGTGGGCCACACTTGTTAGATGCTCAACCATCAATATACGATGTATATGTAGTCCACCTAAATTTCTCGGCCAGGCAGGTTTTAGTTTGGACCCGACCCAAGTACCATCCCCTGGGTGTAAATGGACCATTTTGAGCTGGGCCCAGTCTTTGTAAACGGCCAGGCCCAGTTCATTTAGCCAATGGGCCTTAATAATCATCCCCGGCTCAGCCCAAAAGGAGCTGCCCGGACCAGCACGTGTCCGTTGCCGGCCCACTTTCAAACCACCAATGGTCCACGAAGCCCACGCGTGTGCCACGTGTGCACTCTTGCCGCGAATCCGCCTCTCACGAATTCCCTCGCGCGAATCGCCGGCATTTCCGTTGTCGCAATTTCTCCGTGAAAATGATTAGACATAGTAGCTGTATCATAACTTAATATACAACCATCTATTTCTTCCAACTTATACAATTTATGAAATATCCAATCCGTTAAAAAAATGAGAAACTTTTATTTTAATAAAATTAATTAAAATTATTTTATATATTCTTAAAAATAGACCCAAAATGAAATCAATATATAGCCAATGATATGACTCAGTGTGGCAGTGCGGCCCACTTAATGAGTAGATCGATATGATTTAAATTATAGATAATAATAATATTTTATTAAAAAATTTCAAAGGACTAGATTTTCTATATGTACCAAATTATCATAAAAATATGTCTATATCATAACTTATGATACAACAGCTGTTTGTTATCATTCCTCATTGCTCAAAGAGAGGAAGACTCGGAGTACGAGCCTCGTGCGTGCACGAAAGGCTCAAAAAAGTGCACCAAAATTGTAAAAAAAAGGAAAAGAAAAAAGAAATGCCAATAAGCTTGGTAGCATCAAATTTCAATCCATTTTCAGCCATTTTCAGATCAAAGACCAGACCTTATTTAATCCCATCTCTTACTGCTACTACTATCCGTTGCAGCTCTCTCACAAGTATGTAAAAATACACACATTTTTTTTTTTTACTTGTTTGGTGCTTTTTCCTTCATTTTCTTTTGTTGGGTATGTTCTTTTTCTTGTTAATCAGCAGAATTCATGTTTGGGTTTTCATTTTCCTGATGAATTTTGATTTGGGTGTTGTTAATTTTCATTGGATTTGTAGTTTATGTGTTCAAAATTTGAAATGTGCTGGAGGAATTGTAGGGTACTGATGCGGCATGTCGGTGTAGTGGGGCACATGGTCAGGTAATCTAGGCTGGTTTTATGATGGGACCCACCAATGATGGAGGGTTGCCTAGAGATTATCCCGGATTGGAAGTTGCTAACCTTTTGATCAATGGCTTAAAGATGGACGGTTAAGGAAAAAGTACAGCCAGCAGGAAAAAATTCAAATATTGGATAGACAGGATCTTTTAATCTGGGAGATTTTTAGAATTTCTATCTTCTTAATAAATATTTGATTTGGGTATTGTTAATTTATTTTTGTTGGATTTGTAGTTTGTGTTGGAAAAAAAAAATTGAATTGTGGTGGAGAAATTAGTAAATTAAAGGCCCTGCTGCTCCATGTCCATATAGTGGGGCCCGTGGTTAGGTGATCCACATTGTTGATATGATTGGACTCACCATTGATGGAGGGGTGTCTAAAAATTATCCCGAATTAGAAGCTCCTAGCCCTTTGACCAATGGCTTAAAATAGACTGTTAAGGAAACAATACAGCATGGTCTGGAGAAAGTTCAGACATTGGATAGACAGGATCTTTCAGTGTGGGAGGTTTCAGGGCACAGCCAATCCTACATTGACAGAGGAACCCCCGAGATGGGTGGTTTGGATGGGCTCGCTTTTGCATAGCCGCTTCATCAGGACAACTATTCACGGTGGATGCACCAGAGGGGGGGGTGGGGGGTGGGGTTCTAGTTTCACATTGCCCTGATGATGGTAGATTTTGTTAGTGTGGCTGTTGTCAAATATTGGCTTAGAGTGGTTGTGTAGTTGTTTCAGTGGCTTCTGTTTATGGTTCAGATTTTTTGTGTTGGTGGTTCGATATAGAGGCAATCTCATCTGGGTATTGTGGTTTTTCGTTAGATTCTTTTTGTTTGTGTATGAATTTTGTTGTGGAACTGTGTTGACATCAGTGAAATTGATTCCGTTATAGTTGCAGAGAATTTTGTTATGGTTGTTATATTATAAGTAGTTGATAAAGCGTGAATGGTGGTGTTTGGTTATCTTTTTTATTTCCCCCTTTCCTTTCTTACTTTGTTTATGGTTTTAAACAATTAATGGAGAAATATAGGAGAGAGGAAGGGTCTCCACATGGTCTTTATTGACTTAGAGAAAGCATAAGATGGGCTCTGTAGGGAGTTAATCTGTTGGGTGTTGGAAGAGAAAGGAGTTTTAAGAGGATATATTAACGTGATCAAGGATAAGTATGAGGGGGCAGTAGCAAATGTGAGGACAATTGGTGGAGAGATGGGTTCCTAATCATTGTAGGGTGAACTAGGGTTCGGCATTGAGCCATGTAACTTCTCACATTGGTTATGAACAAGTTAACGAGACATTTGGAGGAAGAGATCCCATGGTGTATGACATATGTTGTTTGCAGATGGCATAGTTTATTTACAAGATTTTTTTATATTTTATTTTTGGCTGGGAGCAGGTAATGTACCATGCTTTAGTTTGACTAATTTTAAATCCTTAAAATTCTAAAGCATGGGAATTTTAGAATTAGTTAAGATTGCTGCACCAATAAGTTTGCCAAAATAACCACTTTTGGTACCTTGGGTCAATAATTCATGAGCGTGGAGAGAATGAGAAGGATATTGAATTCAAGTTAGGTGGAAGAAATGGAGACATGCCTCTAGAGTTTTATATGATCGTTGTGTCTCTCTCAAACTGAAAGGAAATTTTATAGGATAACTATCAGGCTAGCCATGCTTTATGGGACAAAATATTAGGTAGTTAAGGAACAACACATTCATAGGATGAGTGTAGCTGAGAGGAGGATGTTTAGATGGAAAGAGGCAAGATGAGCAAGGATAGAATTAGAAATGAATGCATTCAAGGGAATTTAGGAGTAGCACCAATAGGTAATAAGATGAGGAAGAGACTTTCTTGCTAGGATGCATAATCTATAGTGTGCTGTTTTTGTATGTACCATGTTTCTACATTCCGTATTTGTGTGTCATGATGCTGGCGAGAAACACCTCCTGCGAGTATGCTGACCCAGAACAAATTGACAAACAATCTGCTGTGGTTGTTTATGCAAGCTTAATTATATTGTCTATTTTGGAATCTGTGGTGACATAGGAAGGGTAGGTATCTAGGTTGAGCCAAACCGCAACCAGTTACAAGATCACCCAGGACACTTTCAGCTACAAGATTCTATTCCATGCTTGCTTGCTGCACATAGATGTGAAATACATATAAGCTTTCTTTGTACTCGCCCCAAAACATTATGCTGAAATCTTCAACATGATCATTTTAGCAAGAGAAATTTTAGTGCTACTCTCTCGTTAGGTGAGCCACATTTGTATGCTTAATTCAGGCCATTAGTCCATATCTTGAAACTGTCCACATGCACTTATGCCCACCTGATGAGTGGCCAGCCCGTGGTATGCCAAAACAGTTACATAAAGGCCGTTATAGAAAAAATGACCCATAACAGCTCTTTAACAGTACTGAAACAGATTTTATTTTTTTTTCAAGAAAAAATAAAAATAAATCTGTAATGGCTGCTATGGCCCGTATCGTAATGGTAACGGCTATGGCTGTTACAGCCACCGTTTACTGTTATGGAGCACCTTTGGCCAGCCTGATTTTTGAGCTAGCGCACATATGTGATGGGCCCCACTTGATGCACATCCCTATCCCACATGTGTGCCATTCTTTTATGTTGGAAACAAGCAGCCCTGAAAAGGCTATGCTTTTGATATGTTGAGTTGGTGTATGTTGTTCTTTTAATATGCACTGAGGAACATATAATTCGAGGTAATTCAAGAAGTATTTATGGAAGGAAATGATAATATATATATATATATATATATATATATATATAAAGGTCCACTCACAAGATATGAGATCCCTTTGAGGGAGTTAGCATCCTAACAGTCTTCAATTTGATAGATGCAATTTGTTGCACATATAAAATAAGACGAAATACTTCTGGTAAAGCTTTCAATATCATCAGAAGCTGTTTCCTCAGACCATTAACTTGATTATCTTATGCCGTTGTGTCTCTTACAGCTCTTGAAATTGGTTTTTCTTTCTTGGTCCAATTGCAGACATGGATGGCGCTGCAGGCCCAAACTTGTTCCCGTTGCACCGTTGTAAAACTCTGCACCTGGTTTGTATTGATTTTGTCTTTTTTCTTTCTCCCATATAAGCATTGATATGCTTGTGATTATGAGCTATTTCGTTTTTTTTTTTTTTTTTGAAGGGATCTTCTCAAGATTGCCTTATTTTTCACTAGCTTTAAAGCATCGTGGTCTTATAAAACAATACATACAGGTGAGACATGCACAAGGGATTCACAATGTAGAAGGGGAAAATAATTATCAAGCATACTTATCTCCAGATTTTTTTGATGCACAGCTTACCCCTCTTGGCTGGGAGCAGGTAATGTCTGATAGCTTTTTCAGTTTCATGTCTAGCTGATTCTGGTGTCCTTTCATATTCTAGCCCCAGCTCTTCTCATGTTTGTTCAAGAAGTCAAACTTGTTTTATCCTTTCATTATAAACTCATACTTTTAGCGCACTTCTTAAAGAGGCATAATGAATTTATACTTCCTTTTAGTGCAGTTATTAATTCTAAACCTCAGTGACTTGACTCAAAACTGGTCCAAGTCAATTCAAATCGACAATATTTCAAGCTGAGTCACCATGAAACTTGACCATGAGAGTGATTCAGTCTTGACTCCGCGAGTCAACTCGATGAATCGGTCATCTTGATGTGACTCAGCATGACCCGAACCAAGTCACTCACCTGAAAAGACATTAAATTTTTTTTATTTTTTATTTTTTAAAAGTAGAAGGGAGGGTTTGAATGCACGACCTTTCTTAGGAGTACCGACATCCCTAATCAGCATGCCAAGGACTGTTGTTTATTAGTTCTTCAAATATTTTATGTTTTACCTCAATAAAACTACCTAGAATATTTATAAAAATTACTAAAATAAATTATTACATTTTGAGTCAAGTAAAGACTCCTCCGAGTCTCTGTGTCAACCCAACCCAGCTGAATATCTAGTCGAGTCTAGTTTTTGAGTTTTTAACTATGGTTGTAGCAATTGGTTTCTTGAATCTATCATGGCTGTGGAAAGACATTCATGGGCATACCAATCATGCATCACTAATTGTTTTGTGTTTACATAGCTGATTCAGATTTTCTTCTTATTCCTGAGCAGTCACATGAAGTCCTAAATTTGTAGAAGTGGATGCTTACAGGGATACTTGTAGAACTTTGATATCTTGTATTTGTTGGGCTTGGAAAGGCTTAGAGTGTTTTTGGGCATGTGGTCCCCATGCATTTTTCATTGATTGTGAAGTTTTTGAGTCTTAAGGGTATTTTCACCAAGTTCCTCAAAGTAAT